>NC_140010.1:20110999-21381225 GCF_964263955.1 Coregonus lavaretus
ACGTGGGAAATTGTCCTTGTTTTACTATCCTTTTGGGGACGAAGAACCAGGATAGAAGAACCAACCCCCCCACTCACACCCACACCTTCCCCCCCCATCTCACCACCACTGTCCCCTGGGGCCTCCAACGACATGTTCCCCCCACCCCCACCAGGCAGCGCAGAGCTGCAGTCTGTGACAGTGTGCTAATGTGAGTCCTGGGTGTCGCCTGGCTTTGTCCTCTTGCCATGCTCTGCCCTTCCTGTCCTTTCATGTACACTGTGATGGACCGTGAACTCTAACCTACTACAGCCCCTCTCGCTCGCTCGGTCTCGCTCGCTCGGTCTTGCTCGCTCTTTCTCTGTCTCTCGCTCTCCTGCTCTCTCTCTCTCTCCCACACTCTCGGTCTCTTCTCTCCACTTGCTGTCCCTCGCGCTCTCTCTCTCTCTCTCGCTCTCTCTTGCTCTCCCACTCTCCTGACAACACTAAAAAAATTGCCTCGATCAGATCATCACGTAGTGAAGGATTGGACAATAGCCTGAGACTGTACAGGGTCACTCAAGATACTCATGTTGTCACCCTGTGTCTGAGAGGCTAAAGGGAACTGTGGTGAATGTCTCCTCAGGTACATGGCCCCTGAAGTCCTGGATGACTCCATCAACATGAAGCATTTTGAGTCATTCAAGCGGGCCGATATCTACGCCATGGGCCTGGTGTTTTGGGAGATCGCACGGAGATGCTCAATAGGAGGTGAGCATGGCGCTTGTAATGCCAGGGTAGTGGGTTCGATCCCCGGGACCACCCATACGTAAAAATGTATGCACGCATGACTGTAAGTCGCTTTGGATAAAAGCGTCTGCTAAATGGCATAATATTATTATTATTATTATTATTATTATTATTATTATTATAACACTATGCTCCTTTTAGCTCTGAGTTGTTTTGGCCCCAAGGACCTTGGCTAATTCTGAAAGCATCATGTCCGTTACACAGTGCAGCCAGCCACTGACACAAGTCCCAAGGCTTTGGATCTAATGTGGGACTCTTCTCTAGTCGGTCCCTTTAAGGCTTGGCGTCATCATATTTGTTATTCTCTGATATTTTCAACACTTTCTGTCAGAATTGTATTGTAGATTGCCATTGGCCTTTATTCTGTGTAAGCGTGAGTCTAATCCAATTCTGTGTCTGTTGCCCCCCAGGTATCCACGAGGACTACCAGCTGCCCTACTATGACCTGGTCCAGCCAGACCCCTCGGTGGAGGAGATGAGGAGGGTGGTGTGTGACCAGAAACTACGGGCCAACATCCCCAACAGGTGGCAGAGCTGCGAGGTATGACAACATGCGCTTCTTGCCTTGCTGTACTTCACTGCCCTTAGGAATATCATCAATTTTGTTTCTCGCTCCCTCTCTCTGTTTCTCAGTTGGTCTCTGTCTGCCTCTCGCTTTCTTGTTTTCTCCCTCTCTCTCTTTCTATCTTTCTTTCTCTATTGCTCACTCTCTCCTCTGTCTCCCTTTGGTCTCCTGCAAACAGCCTTCCCACTTCATCATTACCAGATCCACTCTCTCCCTCTCCTCCATCCTTATTGATGCACTTTTTATTTCTGGAGAACAGACAATTAGATTACGTCCAATTTGCAGTCATAACGCTTCCTAATCTAATCATCATCCCCTGCAAGGTTACAATGGCTGCTGCCAGAGCCTCGGTGGGCCCAGGCCAGCTGTAAAGCAAACCACTGGATTGATGGCCAAGCTGGTGAATATTAAATGGCCCATCAGTCTATTTGTTTCACTCTGTCTGTGGTTGGAGAAACGAGGCAGAAATTATCGGTTTTAAATCACTCAAAGCTGATATGCTAAATTAACATGTGGAGCACATTAGGGACACATTCAGAGAGATGAATACAAGACTCATCTTTCTACCCTTGTCTATGCTGCTCCTCAGTTTAAAGTCTGGAGATGGACTGATGTTCTTTCAGCAGTGCTGAGTTTTCTCTCACTCCGTCTCTATAATGTTGCCAATGCTAAAAGTCATGAAAACATTTCCCTAACTCGGCTGCGTGGGTGCGAGCGCCGACATACATACATACACGTAGCAGCAGCCTTTAGTTTAGAGAATGAGTTTATCTGGATGTCTAGACAAGTCTGTTCCAGCCAGGGTCATGTTGTGTAACTGTCTCCTCTCTAATAAACAAAGCATTCACACAGACCGCTGGCTCTGAAGTGGAGCTCATGTCCGTGACTTATCGACAATGACACTGAAGCGCAGTATTGGTTCAAGAACTCTGTTTATTTTAATAGATGCGGTAAAGACGTCAATAGAACGCAGACCGTGGGGGATAGAAGGACGGCGGATTGGCGCACATTAAACACATCTGATCTAACAAAGTGGATATTGGTCAAATATAATAACAGGCCCACGATGTGGTTACTAAAGTCAGATTTGGATATACATGTTTTTGCTGCATAACATTTAGAAGTAGTCCCTTTTCAGGTTTAGAAAAAGTGGAACGCTAAATGCTCACTCCCGTTCATATAAGCTGGGAGCATAGCTAGCATAGAGAAGAAATGTGCTAACAAATATTTTACGTAGCTTATATTTTTCACACCCTTGATGTAAACATTTTATTTTGGTGAGTTGATCCACTGTTACATGTTTTTGAAGTATGTATTTGAATTACTTCTGAGTATTTTGTCATTTGTATTTTACAGGCCTGAACTACAATGCAATATATTTTGTAATAAGTTGCCAATTTCTAAATACCTTCGGAAACCATTTTTGTAGTGGCCCCCTATTACCCCAAATGTACTGTGTTGGTGTCAGACGTGTGATGGCACTATGATGTGATAAAAGCTTCTACTACATGACCAAAATGTTATGTGAAAATGAACACTTGCAAACCACACTGGGTATTATTCTAATGATCTCTGTCCCCAAACAAGGCCAAATTTGATTACAATACAAATTATTTGGACATAAGCATTTGTGCCAATTTTGATTGAAAATGGTTCAGTGGGTACTGAGGGAACATGGGGCAGGGGAACATGGGGCCCAGGGGAAAATGGGGGTTGAAGGAAAATATGGTCCATGGAACATTGGGTGGACCCCGGTGGTAGTCAGTCGTTTTTAACTGTAATGCAGTTGATTGGTGACGATGACATGAACATGTATTGGGATTGACATCCATACAAGCATTATACTCTTTCACATAGTGTGAAATACACATATAAACAGTAGCCTAAATGGAGGCTAATTTTGCTTGGTTGCAATGAGGAGATTCGGGATCTTTCCCCCTCGCGTTTCCATGGAATTTCCATTGTTTTGGTTGAGTTCCATTGACCTCTTTACCGCATCTATGCTGCCACGTATCTTCAAGAATCCTGAAACAAAAGAGAACATGCTGGTTAGAGTTGTGCATTCCGTGTGCCGACAATGCTTTGACATAAAGGCGACAAAATTGTTTGTTGCGCATGGCAGTAATTAAACAATGTAACTCGATAACCATGTTTCTACTATGTTTAAAGCTTCCCATTTTAAAAGTACATGCTCTAGCAATGTGAAATATATTATTAGAAGAACAATCGAATTGTTGGTTGAAGAATAATCATAGAATTTATTTAACCTACCCGATGTGTTTGTTTGAAGCTCTGCACTTTCCCTGTTGATGTGCCATTGCGCATGACACAGATTATTCTGCGAGTCATCGAGTAATTGGTTGATCAGCTTTAATATTGCAGATAGATTGTAACTTCCATCAATGTAATTGTCTGCATCACTTTTTTTTTCTTGCAAATATATATATATACATACATACACTTTTATAAAATATATTTCCCTTTATTACTTTCCAACCCCACCACCCCTTCCCTAATTGGAGTAAACTAGTGAACAACAATGCTTAGGCCTCTACTTCCAGCTTATACAGTGAGGGGAAAAAAGTATTTGATCCACTGCTGATTTTGTACGTTTGCCCACTGACAAAGACATGATCAGTCTAATTTTAATGGTAGGTTTATTTGAACAGTGAGAGACAGAATAACAACAAAAAAATCCAGAAAAACGCATGTCAAAAATGTTATAAATTGATTTGCATTTTAATGAGGGAAATAAGTATTTGACCCCCTCTCAATCAGAAGGATTTCTGGCTCCCAGGTGTCTTTTATACAGGTAACGAGCTGAGATTAGGAGCACACTCTTAAAGGGAGAAGCACTCAATCAATCAGATTCCAAACTCTCCACCATGGCCAAGACCAATGAGCTCTCCAAGGATGTCAGCGACAAGATTATAGACCTACACAAGGCTGGAATGGGCTACAAGACCATCGCCAAGCAGCTTGGTGACAATAATAATAATATGCCATTTAGCAGACGCTTTTATCCAAAGCGACTTACAGTCATGCGTGCATACATTTTTGTGTATGGGTGGTCCCGGGGATCGAACCCACTACCTTGGCGTTACAAGCGCCGTGCTCTACCAGCCTAGCTACAGAGGACCAACAGTTGGTGCGATTATTCGCAAATGGAAGAAACACAAAAGAACTGTCAGTCTCCCTCGGCCTGGGGCTCCATGCAAGATCTCACCTCATGGAGTTGCAATGATCATGAGAACGGTGAGGAATCAGCCCAGAACTACACGGGAGGATCTTGTCAAGGATCTCAAGGCAGCTGGGACCATAGTCACCAAGAAAACAATTGGTAACACACTACGCCGTGAAGGACTGAAATCCTGCAGCGCCCGCAAGGTCCCCCTGCTCAAGAAAGCACATATACAGGCCGGTCTGAAGTTTGCCAATGAACATCTGAATGATTCAGAGGAGAACTGGGTGAAAGTGTTGTGGTCAGATGAGACCAAAATCGAGCTCTTTGGCATCAACTCAACTCGCCGTGTTTGGAGGAGGAGGAATGCTGCCTATGACCCCAAGAACACCATCCCAACCGTCAAACATGGAGGTGGAAACATTATGCTTTGGGGGTGTTTTTCTGCTAAGGGGACAGGACAACTTCACCGCATCAAAGGGACGATGGACGGGGCCATGTACCGTCAAATCTTGGGTGAGAACCTCCTTCCCTCAGCCAGGGCATTGAAAATGGGTCGTGGATGGGTATTCTAGCATGACAATGACCCAAAACACATGGCCAAGGCAACAAAGGAGTGGCTCAAGAAGAAGCACATTAAGGTCCTGGAGTGGCCTAGCCAGTCTCCAGACCTTAATCCCATAGAACATCTGTGGAGGGAGCTGAAGGTTCGAGTTGCCAAACGTCAGCCTCGAAACCTTAATGACTTGGAGAAGATCTGCAAAGAGGAGTGGGACAAAATCCCTCCTGAGATGTGTGCAAACCTGGTGGCCAACTACAAGAAACGTCTGACCTCTGTGATTGCCAACAAGGGTTTTGCCACCAAGTACTAAGTCATGTTTTGCAGAGGGGTCAAATACTTATTTCCCTCATTAAAATGCAAATCAATTTATAACATTTTTGACATGTGTTTTTCTGGATTTATTTGTTGTTATTCTGTCTCTCACTGTTCAAATAAACCTACCATTAAAATTATAGACTGATCATTTCTTTTGTCAGTGGGCAAACGTACAAAATCAGCAGGGGATCAAATACTTTTTTACCTCACTGTACATACTATATACATTTTATGGACACAATCAATTTTACACATAAACATACAATAAATCATGAACGCATAATTTTCCATGGAAATATCAACACATCATAAACAACGTTATTCCAATAAACAAACAAAATAGAATTATTGGAATAACATTGTTTTATGATGTGTTGATATTTCCATGGGAAATTATGCGTTTATGGTTTAAATGTATTTTGGGCTATCCCTTGGATGTTCCTAGCGGAAGGGGGTTCCTGGAAAGAGTAGGCCTACTTAGGTGCTCATTTGGCCTTTGCCTGAGAGAGAGCAGGTTGGGCAGGTAACAGGTTGGCAATAGTAGAGCCATACATACCTGAGTTTGTTACCTGAGTAGTTTAATTGCTACTGAGAATATATTTGATTTATCCAAGTCTTTATTTAAATGTCCTGTTCTGTACAGAAGTCTATTGGCCCATTCGTCCTGCACCGTCCTCACTGTCCGATCCGCCGCCTCGGCTCATGCATCACAGAAGGCTTTCAGTGTCCAGGCCAGAAGGCTTTCAGTGTCCAGGCATACTGCTGAGTACAGCCCTGCGTTCAACAACGTAGAGTCACTGACACATTAAGACCGCCAGGACCTTTGGCGGCGCTCGGGGGATTGATGAATAGGGATGCAGTGGATTGGTATTCAGGCCTGTGGCTGTGGCCTGGATGTTTTAAGTCTGACCAGCCTCTTCAAGGTCAGAGCTCCATTGAGTCTCCATTGCTCACAGGGTAATGTTGTCTTTGCTGAGCCGTAGAGACATGCAGACTAGGGGTTGAAGTCTTAGTTCAGACTTCTGCTGCAGGTTCAACACCATGCCTATGAGTAGAGTCTCTGTCGCTGTTTCTCTCTCTTGCTCACGAGTTCTTTCACAACAGCAGTGATTCTATTACTTTTTCCACTTCAAAGAATTACATTGTGACTTTGGTTGCAAAGGGAGGGTATATTACTGGAAACTTCAGAAGTTTACCAGTAAACTACCAGAATTTGGGTATCTTTCAAGGATTTTATGTAATCTATCACAATAATAATAATAATATGACAAGACATCTAGTGGTCGATTATGGTACTTCAGATTATCAAAGGTAATTTTCTCTGGCCGTCTGTGGCCAATCACTTAATATGTTGTGAAATCTGTTATGAATGTATTGTAATGTTCTAAAGATATATAACTGCCTTAATGTTGCTTGATCCCAGGAAGAGTAGCTGCTGCCTTGGCAGCAGCTAATGGGGATCCATAATAAATACAATACAAATACAAATATATGAAATAATTAAATAAGCTGATTTTTAAAAGAAGAAATGGAATGAAAAAGCTGTAAAACATTACCCTAAATATAATCCATCAATTTAGTGAATACCATTGGTGTTTTAATATGAGAGTTTCAGCATGAAATATGCTTAATTTTTTAAAGATGCTTTTATTAACTTTACTATGTCAATATGTATTTGTCAATGTTTTGGTTTCAAACTGGTGGCAGTTGTGAAAAAAGTCAATAGTTGGACAAGTTTCAGAGGTAATTGAAAATAATGCCATTGTTAGTTAGATGCTTTTTTCATTAATTAGGCAATTTTCTCTTGAACCATATGGTCTATCTACTAGAAACTCATGGACAATATGGACACAGATATAAAAAATGAACAGTAAATATGAATACTTTTAAAAAGTGTTTTAGTTATTAAAGTACAAATTACCAAAGTTATGATAGATTGCCATAGAATTTCTGTTAATTACCAAAATTACTGAAGATTCCGGTAACTTTGGTAAATTACCAGTAGCTTTGCAACTCTAATTGTGACATTGCTACAGACATGGTGTATACAGTGGGGGAAAAAAGTATTTAGTCAGCCACCAATTGTGCAAGTTCTCCCACTTAAACAGATGAGAGAGGCCTGTAATTTTCATCATAGGTACACGTCAACTATGACAGACAAATTGAGATTTTTTTTTCTAGAAAATCACATTGTAGGATTTTTAATGAATTTATTTGCAAATTATGGTGGAAAATAAGTATTTGGTCACCTACAAAAAGCAAGATTTCTGGCTCTCACGGACCTGTAACTTCTTCTTTAAGAGGCTCCTCTGTCCTCCACTCGTTACCTGTATTAATGGCACCTGTTTGAACTTGTTATCAGTATAAAAGACACCTGTCCACAACCTCAAACAGTCACACTCCAAACTCCACTATGGCCAAGACCAAAGAGCTGTCAAAGGACACCAGAAACAAAATTGTAGACCTGCACCAGGCTGGGAAGACTGAATCTGCAATAGGTAAGCAGCTTGGTTTGAATAAATCAACTGTGGGAGCAATTATTAGGAAATGGAAGACATACAAGACCACTGATAATCTCCCTCGATCTGGGGCTCCACGCAAGATCTCACCCCGTGGGGTCAAAATGATCACAAGAACGGTGAGCAAAAATCCCAGAACCACACGGGGGGACCTAGTGAATGACCTGCAGAGAGCTGGGACCAAAGTAACAAAGCCTACCATCAGTAACACACTACGCCGCCAGGGACTCAAATCCTGCAGTGCCAGATGTGTCCCCCTGCTTAAGCCAGTACATGTCCAGGCCCGTCTGAAGTTTGCTAGAGTGCATTTGGATGATCCAGAAGAGGATTGGGAGAATGTCATATGGTCAGATGAAACCAAAATAGAACTTTTTGGTAAAAACTCAACTCGTCGTGTTTGGAGGACAAAGAATGCTGAGTTGCATCCAAAGAACACCATACCTACTGTGAAGCATGGGGGTGGAAACATTATGCTTTGGGGCTGTTTTTCTGCAAAGGGACCAGGACGAATAATCCGTGTAAAGGAAAGAATGAATGGGGCCATGTATCGTGAGATTTTGAGTGAAAACCTCCTTCCATCAGCAAGGCTTTCAGCATGACAATGATCCCAAACACACCGCCCGGGCAACAAAGGAGTGGCTTCGTAAGAAGCATTTCAAGGTCCTGGAGTGGCCTAGCCAGTCTCCAGATCTCAACCCCATAGAAAATCTTTGGAGGGAGTTGAAAGTCCATGTTGCCCAGCGACAGCCCCAATACATCACTGCTCTAGAGGAGATCTGCATGGAGGAATGGGCCAAAATACCAGCAACAGTGTGTGAAAACCTTGTGAAGACTTACAGAAAACGTTTGACCTGTGTCATTGCCAACAAAGGGTATACAACAAAGTATTGAGAAACTTTTGTTATTGACCAAATACTTATTTTCCACCATAATTTGCAAATAAATTCATTAAAAATCCTACAATGTGATTTTCATGATTTTTTTTCTCTCATTTTGTCTGTCATAGTTGACGTGTACCTATGATGAAAATTACAGGCCTCTCTCATCTTTTTAAGTGGGAGAACTTGCACAATTGGTGGCTGACTAAATACTTTTTTCCCCCACTGTACTCTACGATTGGTGGGGGCAGCTAGTATCTCAGTGCTCAACAACTTACAAAACAAAATATGGGTGTGTTATTGCTGCTTGTGATGTTGACCCCCTGCCTCCCCTGACTCTGTCCCCTCCCCAGGTGCTGCGGGTGATGGCTAAGATCATGAGGGAGTGCTGGTACTCCAACGGGGCGGCCCGCCTCACCGCGCTGCGCATCAAGAAGTCCCTGTCCCAGCTCAGCCAGCAAGAGGGCATCAAGATGTAGACTAGAAGGTCAACACTAACTGTCTGTCTGGACTTTCTTTCTGTCTGTCCCAATCACTATGTGCTGTTCTCCTCACCACCTCTTTCTCTGAAGAGGGAGGGAGGGGATAGTACAATACAGGTGGGTGTGTTTACCCTTCTATGTATCATTCCTTCAAGGCTGATTGGAGAGATTGCTTCTCTGCTCTGAGATGGCATCAGAACATAGGTTGATTCTGGATAACACTCTGGATGAAGAGACAACCCCCTGTCCCTCCCGTTGGTTTGCCTGACTGTATCCATCCCTTCTTTCTTACCCCATTCAACAGATGCTGGACTTTATTGGGTCCTCCTGTAGGAATTCCATTGCAAATATTCTGAATCAAAGAAAATATGCATTGAAAGAAAATATCAATTTTTAAATACCTCTCTGGTCATTTCTCAAAGTACCACAGTCAGTGTCTATTTAAGTGTTTAGTTCAAACAGGATTGAGTGTTACTTATATGCATTTATTTATTTCACCTAATATCTTTTACCTTAAAACATTTATTTTACAGATGCCAGATCCATATTTTTGTATACTTTTTGTCAAGCAAAACAGGACATGACCTCATTAAGCTTAGTCAAATATGCAGTGAAATATGCAATATTTTGTTCATTGCTATGAATATATGTTTCTTAAAGTGTATATTTGAGTAATTGTATATGGGTGTACTCTATTCCAATGCATTTGGTGTGTGTGTGTATACAGGTGTACGTTCTGTATGTATGTGCACATGCATTACATCTAAGCTGATAGATATACAGTACCAGTCAAAAGTTTGGACACCTACTATTCAAGGGTTTTTCTTTATTTTTACTATTTTCTACATTGTAGAATAATAATGAAGACATCAAAACTATGAAATAACACATATGGAATCATGTAGTAACCAAAAAAGTGTTAAACAAATCAAAATATATTTTATATTTGAGATTCTTCAAAGTAGCCACCCTTGATGACAGCTTTGCACACTCTTGGCATTCTCTCAACCAGCTTCACCTGGAATTCCAACTTCCAACAGTCTTGAAGGAGTTCCCACATATGCTGAGCATTTGTTGGCTGCTTTTCCTTCACTCTGCGGTCCGACTCCTCCCAAACCATCTCAATTTGGTTGAGGTCGGGGGATTGTGGAGGCCAGGTCATCTGATGCAGCACTCCATCACTCTCCTTCTTGGTCAAATAGCCCTTACACAGCCTGGAGGTGTGTTGGGTCATTGTCCTGTTGAAAAACAAATGATAGTCCCACTAAGCCCTAAACAGATGGGATGGCGTATCGCTGCAGAATGCTGTGGTAGACATGCTGGTTAAGTGTGCCTTGAATTCTAAATAAATCACAGACCGTGTCACCAGCAAAGCACCCCCACACCATAACACCACCACCTCCACGCTTTACGGAGGGAAATACACATGCAGAGATCATCCGTTCACCCACACTGCATCTCACAAAGACACGGCGGTTGGAACCAAAAATCTCCAATTTGGACTCCAGACCAAAGGACACATTTCCACCGGTCTAAGGTCCATTGCTCGTGTTTCTTGGCCCAAGCAAGTCTCTTCTTATTATTGATGTCCTTTAGTAGTGGTTTCTTTGCAGCAATTCGACCATAAAGGCCTGATTCACACAGTCTCCTCTGAACAGTTGATGTTTAGATGCGTCTGTTACTTGAACTCTGTGAAGCATTTATTTGGGCTGCAATTTCTGAGGCTGGTAACTCTAATGAACGTATCCTCTGCAGCAGAGGTAACTCTGGGTGTTCCATTCCTGTGGCGGTCCTCATGAGACCCAGTTTCATCATAGCGCTTGATGGTTTTTGCGACTGCACTTGAAGAAACTTTCAAAGTTCTTGAAATGTTCCGTATTGACTGACCTTCATGTCTTAAAGTAATGATGGACTGTCGTTTCTCTTTCCTTATTTGAGCTGTTCTTGCCATAATATGGACTTGGTATTTTACCAAATAGGGCTATCTTCTGTATACCACCCTTACCTTGTCACAACACAACTGATTGGCTCAAACGCATTAAGAAGTAAAGAAATTCCACAAATTAACTTTTAAGAAGGCACACCTGTTAATTGAAATGCATTCCAAGTGACTACCTCATGAAGCTGGTTGAGAGAATGCCAAGAGTGTGCAAAGCTGTCATCAAGGCAAAAGGTAGCTATTTGAAAAATCTCAAATATATTTTGCTTTGTTTAACACTTTTTTGGTTATTACATGATTCCATATGTGTTATTTCATAGTATTGAAATCTTCACTATTATTCTACAATGTAGAAAATAGTAAAAATAAAGAAAGACCCTTGAATGAGTAGGTGTGTCCAAACATTTGACTGGAAGTGTATATGTACCTCTATTTTATACAAACTGCTCTTTTGTTCTTTCAATCATAATCAGGAAGTGCTCTGAATCAGTCATCCAATCATATGTTAATGTAGTAGTAGGAGGTTCACTGAAGGAATGGCTGCTCCCACTGCCATAGGAAATGATCCAGTGGAGATCAGGGTCATATTCATTAGGCACCAAATGGAAGAAAATGGACTGAAACAGGGTAGGACTACCTGGACTTATCCAATAAGATAAATGTTTTTTAACGTTTTGCTACGGTGTACATTAATGAATAAGACCCAGGGTTGCCATTAGGCCTAAGCCAACACCATGATAGCAGTTTACGTCTCACTCTTCTCAGCAGGAATCAATCCTGTACAGTCTTAAGGGAAAGCATTGATGGAGCTAAATTATATAGGCATATTATATAGGCTTTTTTATTTCCTGTATACAGTTGAAGTCGGAAGTTTACATACACCTTAGCAAAATACATTTAAACTCAGTTTTTCACAATTCCTGACATGTAATCCTAGTAAACATTCCCTGTCTTAGGATCAACACTTTATTTTAAGAATGTGAAATGTCAGAATAACAGTAGAGAGAATGATTTATTTCAGCTTTTATTTCTTTCATCACATTCCCAGTGGGTCAGAAGTTTACATACACTCAATTAGTATTTGGTAGCATTGCCTTTTTAAATTGTTTAACTTGGGTCAAACGTTTTGGGTAGCCTTCCACAAGCTTCCCACAATAAGTTGGGTAAATTTTGGCCCATTCCTCCTGACAGAGCTGGTGTAACTGAGTCAGGGTTGTAGGCCTCCTTGCTCGCACACGCTTTTTCAGTTATGCCCACACATTTTCTATAGGATTGAGGTCAGGGCTTTGTGATGGCCACTCCATTACCTTGACTTTGTTGTCCTTAAGTCATGTTGCCACAACTTTGGAAGTATGCTTGGGGTCATTGTCCATTTGGAAGACCCATTTGTGACCAAGCTTTAACTTCCTGACATGTCTTGAGATGTTGCTTCAATATATCCACATAATTTTCCTTCCTCATGATGCCATCTATTTTGTGACGTGCACCAGTCCCTCCTGCAGCAAAGCACCCCCAGCATGATGCTGCCACCCCCGTGCTTCACGGTTGGGATGGTGTTCTTCGGCTTGCAAGCGTCCCCCTTTTTCCTCCAAACATAACGATGGTCATTATGGCCAAATAGTTCTACTTTTGTTTCATCAGACCAGAGGACATTTCTCCAAAAAGTACGATCTTTGTCCCCATGTGCAGTTGCAAACCGTAGTCTGGCGTTTTTATGGCGGTTTTGGAGCAGTGGCTTCTTCCTTGCTGAGCGGCCTTTCAGGTTATGTCGATATAGGACTCGTTTTACTGTGGATATAGGTACTTTTGTACCTGTTTCCTCCAGCATCTTCACAAGGTCCTTTGCTGTTGTTCTGGGATTGATTTGCACTTTTCGCACCAAAGTACATTAATCTCTAGGAGACAGAACGCGTCTCCTTCCTGAGCGTTATGACGGCTGCGCGGTCCCATGGTGTTTATACTTGCGTACTATTGTTTGTACAGATGAATTTGGTACCTTCAGGCATTTGGAAATTGCTCCCAAGGATTAACCAGACTTGTGGAGGTCTACAATTTGTTTTCTGAGGTCTTGGATGATGTCTTTTCATTTTCCCATGATGTCAAGCAAAGAGGCACTGCGTTTGAAGGTAGGCCTTGAAATACATCCACAGGTACACCTCCAATTGACTCAAATGATGTCAATTAGCCTATCAGAAGCTTCTAAAGCCATGACATTATTTTCTGGAATTTTCCAAGCTGTTTAAAGGCACAGTCATCTTAGTGTATGTACACTTCTGACCCACTGGAATTGTGATACAGTGAATTATAAGTGAAATAATCTGTCTGTAAACAACTGTTGGAAAAATTACTTGTGTCATGCACAAAGTAGATGTCCTAACCGACTTGCCAAAACTATAGTTTGTTAACAAGAAATGTGTGGAGTGGTTGAAAAACAAGTTTTAATGACTCCAACCTAAGTGTATGTAAACTTCCGACTTCAACTGTATTTTCATTGCATTTGTGTGAATTACTTTTCACATCTACAGGCATAACATTTCAAACAAGAATGTATATCTTAGATATGTGTACAGCTCTACATTTTACAGTGAGGAAAGCCCCTTGAGACCTATACAGGTCCTGTAGTTGATCTTTCATTGGTAGCATGAATGAAAAACCGAAGATTTTACTTAATTAGTTGGTAATATCCTTATGCTGCTAAACATACAGATTAGGACAAAACACAGTAAACATTAATTAAGCGAGTAAAGGAAATTCTGTAGACATTGTTTCGTATCGCTTCAGCAGCAGGAAATACACTTTTGAGCATTGTTGCATTACATGATTAAACAATCCAAATCTCAAATAGTGGGAGTATACTACAGTACGATGAAGAGAGGTCAGATGAATGCTTATCAATAAGTGCCATGGCATTTTGTTTGACCAGTAGTTATTTATTTTTTGACAAAGGCACATGTTGTGTTCATATCTGCTACTGTGTTGCATTTGTCTTTCAGCACGTTTCCAGCATAACCTGCTTTAACCAACCAAAACACCCTTGAAATGTTGTGCCATACATGGAATGCAGAATTGGTCAACCGGTCGTCATGTGGATGAAAAACAATAGATTATGTTTTTGGTCACATTCATCAGACGAGGTGAAGAATATTGCTGCTATGATATACAGTGTATGTTGAACCAAAAAAATCATATTATTTTACAGTAGAACACAAAATGCAACCGTTGTCATTACTCATCAGAAAATGTTATTTTCTACTGCATTCCTCAAATCACCAGCAGCCTTTCACTTTTCTGACTAAGCTAGAAACATCCAGGTATTTCTCTCAGCAACATCAATAGCCTCTGAGTCCCTATCACCAAGGACTCCACTAAATATGCTCACTATCTGCTAGTCTAGCTTTCACCAGGAACCTGGTATTTGTCCCCTCCAATGTCAATGTTTTACGTTTTGATATTTCCTTTCCTTATTGTTCTATAATCTACAAAAGTGTGGTGTGTGCTGTATGTAATGTATGGCGCTTTATACCTGTATACTGTACCATTCCCCATTTATTTTCACTAGTGGGTAGAACTGAATTTCCCATTCTGCCAGTGATACAGTATGTAGCCGTCATTATACAGACATGATTACTGTTGTCACCTGTCACTGACCTGAACTCAAGCACTAAACGAGGAAGTGCCCTGCGGTGGTGTACTGAATGAGGTGCTCTGATTAGCAGAAGGGGAAAAAAGACCAGTGAGGCATGTAGTGAGGAATTCATATTTAGTACTGGGCTTCTGATGCAACCGCAAAATTGGAAATTGATATTAAGCTCTGCTGTGTAGTACAGATTGTGAAACTGAATTTTAAAAACACTTCTGGTAAGCAAACCATTGTGAAACGTACAGTAAATTATGAAAAATAGGATACAACCTGAAAGTTCCCTGAACATCTTTATCACACATTGTACAGTAGCTTTAAAGTGTCAAGTTGCTGCAGTATGTGCTACTACATGCTGGCTCCAGCACAAGAGAGCCTTCTTATTTCTCTTAGTGCCTACATTAGACTTCTCTAGCAAATTATATGGAACCATATTCAAAGTCCACCATATGTGCTCCCATGATTCTGCTGAAAAGGGAGGAAATTAAACAATGTAACGTTTAAAAACATAATCACAATTTCTTAACTATACCACACCTCAACAGACCAATGTTTTTTTGATTATCATTTACCTCAATGTACATTATATTTTTTTATCTATCACGTTTTACATTTTATTTATATGAAATGGCTAATAAAAAACAATCTTTATTTGACAGTGGTAGTCTGTGTACTGTGTTTGACGTAGCCATATGTGTAAGAAGTAATCCTACTGACTGAACCATAATCTATTTTCTCTCTTTAGAATCCTACAGAGTTGTACAGTGGGGAAAAAAAGTATTTAGTCAGCCACCAATTGTGCAAGTTCTCCCACTTAAAAAGATGAGAGAGGCCTGTAATTTTCATCATAGGTACACGTCAACTATGACAGACAAATTGAGAGAAAAAAATTCCAGAAAATCACATTGTAGGATTTTTAATGAATTTATTTGCAAATTATGGTGGAAAATAAGTATTTGGTCACCTACAAACAAGCAAGATTTCTGGCTCTCACAGACCTGTAACTTCTTCTTTAAGAGGCTCCTCTGTCCTCCACTCGTTACCTGTATTAATGGCACCTGTTTGAACTTGTTATCAGTATAAAAGACACCTGTCCACAACCTCAAACAGTCACACTCCAAATTCCACTATGGCCAAGACCAAAGAGCTGTCAAAGGACACCAGAAACAAAATTGTAGACCTGCACCAGGCTGGGAAGACTGAATCTGCAATAGGTAAGCAGCTTGGTTTGAAGAAATCAACTGTGGGAGCAATTATTAGGAAATGGAAGACATACAAGACCACTGATAATCTCCCTCGATCTGGGGCTCCACGCAAGATCTCACCCCGTGGGGTCAAAATGATCACAAGAACGGTGAGCAAAAATCCCAGAACCACACGGGGGGACCTAGTGAATGACCTGCAGAGAGCTGGGACCAAAGTAACAAAGCCTACCATCAGTAACACACTACGCCGCAAGGGACTCAAATCCTGCAGTGCCAGACGTGTCCCCCTGCTTAAGCCAGTACATGTCCAGGCCCGTCTGAAGTTTGCTAGAGTGCATTTGGATGATCCAGAAGAGGATTGGGAGAATGTCATATGGTCAGATGAAACCAAAATAGAACTTTTTGGTAAAAACTCAACTCGTCGTGTTTGGAGGACAAAGAATGCTGAGTTGCATCCAAAGAACACCATACCTACTGTGAAGCATGGGGGTGGAAACATCATGCTTTGGGGCTGTTTTTCTGCAAAGGGACCAGGACGACTGATCCGTGTAAAGGAAAGAATGAATGGGGCCATGTATCGTGAGATTTTGAGTGAAAACCTCCTTCCATCAGCAAGGGCATTGAAGATGAAACGTGGCTGGGTCTTTCAGCATGACAATGATCCCAAACACACCGCCCGGGCAACAAAGGAGTGGCTTCGTAAGAAGCATTTCAAGGTCCTGGAGTGGCCTAGCAAGTCTCCAGATCTCAACCCCATAGAAAATCTTTGGAGGGAGTTGAAAGTCCGTGTTGCCCAGCGACAGCCCCAAAACATCACTGCTCTAGAGGAGATCTGCATGGAGGAATGGGCCAAAATACCAGCAACAGTGTGTGAAAACCTTGTGAAGACTTACAGAAAACGTTTGACCTGTGTCATTGCCAACAAAGGGTATATAACAAAGTATTGAGAAACTTTTGTTATTGACCAAATACTTATTTTCCACCATAATTTGCAAATAAATTCATTAAAAATCCTACAATGTGATTATCTGGATTTTTTTTCCTAATTTTGTCTGTCATAGTTGACGTGTACCTATGATGAAAATTACAGGCCTCTCTCATCTTTTTAAGTGGGAGAACTTGCACAATTGGTGGCTGACTAAATACTTTTTTTCCCCACTGTATAGAAAGACTGCATCTATGATTTGTACCAGTTGTATGAAGGAGGGTCATGTTGCACCACTTCTATGGAGAGGTCGGCATTCTCTCCTCAAGATACAGTATGTTGTTTAAAAGAATGAGCGCTCGACATAGGAATGCAGAGGACATTTACTATTATTTCAAGTTCATGTATAATGAAGTAGGACGTTTTGTGAATACATATTCACATTTTATTACCTAGTGACTTTTATTTCCCCGCTCTCTTTCAAAGGTGCTCTTTTGTGAGTGAATACATAGAAGGCACTGTGGTCAAGTAATTCAATTGGTATTGAAATATTGAAGTATCCAGTAGTTTGAATATAAATGCTTAATATATATCTAAGTGGTGTAGCTATGTGTTATGAAATTATTGCAATGTCGACCACTTTTGCCCCTTCCATGCTCCCCCTCCAACAGATGGTGGTGTTGCCTAAAAGTGCATGGCCACAGGGATTCTTGCATCTAGTGTGAGGAGTTGCCAGCTTTACGCTACTCCTATACCTATTTGCACATTCAAAGATTCTAGTACTATACAGTGAGGGAAAAAAGTATTTGATCCCCTGCTGATTTTGTACGTTTGCCCACTGACAAAAGAAATGATCAGTCTATAATTTTAATGGTAGGTTTATTTGAACAGTGAGAGACAGAATAACAACAACAACATCCAGAAAAATGCATGTCAAAAATGTTATAAATTGATTTGCATTTTAATGAGGGAAATAAGTATTTGACCCCCTCTCAATCAGAAAGATTTCTGGCTCCCAGGTGTCTTTTATACAGGTAACGAGCTGAGATTAGGAGCACACTCTTAAAGGGAGTGCTCCTAATCTCAGCTTGTTACCTGTATAAAAGACACCTGTCCATAGAAGCAATCAATCAATCAGATTCCAAACTCTCCACCATGGCCAAGACCAAAGAGCTCTCCAAGGATGTCAGGGACAAGGTTGTAAACCTACACAAGGCTGGAATGGGCTACAAGACCATCGGCAAGCAGCTTGGTGAGAAGGTGACAACAGTTGGTGCGATTATTCGCAAATGGAAGAAACACAAAAGCACTGTCAATCTCCCTCGGCCTGGGGCTCCATGCAAGATCTCACCTCGTGGAGTTGCAATGATCATGAGAACGGTGAGGAATCAGCCCAGAACTACACGTGAGGATCTTGTCAATGATCTCAAGGCAGCTGGGACCATAGTCACCAAGAAAACAATTGGTAACACACTACGCCGTGAAGGACTGAAATTCAGCAGCGCCCGCAAGGTCCCCCTGCTCAAGAAAGCACATATACATGCCCGTCTGAAGTTTGCCAATTAACATCTGAATGATTCAGAGGAGAACTGGGTGAAAGTGTTGTGGTCAGATGAGACCAAAATTGAGCTCTTTGGCATCAACTCAACTCGCCGTGTTTGGAGGAGGAGGAATGCTGCCTATAACCCCAAGAACACCATCCCCACCGTCAAACATGGAGGTGGAAACATTATGCTTTGGGGGTGTTTTTCTGCTAAGGGGACAGGACAACTTCACCGCATCAAAGGGACGATGGACGGGGCCATGTACCGTCCAATCTTGGGTGAGAACCTCCTTCCCTCAGTCAGGGCATTGAAAATGGGTCGTGGATGGGTATTCCAGCATGACAATGACCCAAAACACATGGCCAAGGCAACAAAGGAGTGGCTCAAGAAGAAGCACATTAAGGTCCTGGAGTGGCCTAGCCAGTCTCCAGACCTTAATCCCATAGAAAATCTGTGGAGGGAGCTGAAGGTTTGAGTTGCCAAACGTCAGCCTCGAAACCTTAATGACTTGGAGTAGATCTGCAAAGAGGAGTGGGACAAAATCCCTCCTGAGATGTGTGCAAACCTAGTGGCCAACTACAAGAAACGTCTGACCTCTGTGATTGCCAACAAGGGTTTTGCCACCAAGTACTAAGTCATGTTTTGCAGAGGGGTCAAACACTTATTTCCCTCATTAAAATGCAAATCAATTTATAACATTTTTTACATGCGTTTTTCTGGATTTTTTTGTTGTTATTCTGTCTCTCACTGTTCAAATAAACCTACCATAAAAATTATAGACTGATCATTTCTTTGTCAGTGGGCAAACTTACAAAATCAGCAGGGGATCAAATACTTTTTTCCCTCACTGTAAATGCATCCATTTGCCTTTGACTACCTACATTTGGTATGCCATTAGGGGTTTGGTTTCCGTGCCATTAGGGGTTGGGTTTCCCTATTTCTCAATGTGACCCATCAGGTGTTCAAACTTTTATGACGTCTGGAATGTAAATAAGTAATAAGTGCTCAGGGGGAAATAAGGAAGGGTCTGACTGTCTATAGAGTCTAGACATTCCCTGGAGATCCTGTCTGGCTGTAGGAGATCCTGTCTGGCTGTAGGAGATCCCTCTGTTCTGACCCATTATAGCCAGGCTGAGAACATTAAGCCATCTCTTACCTCTTGACAATTCATCCAGACATCAATGCAGTATTCCTTCATTTGTCATATCCAATTTGAGGGCTCCAAGGTGGTGAGTTCTGGTGTTCTATGGTGTGATACACGATCATCAGTAATTGGACTCTTGAAGGGAGAAGACATGAGCATGATGGGTTTCCATAGGTGCTGAACATTTTTAATTTGAACTGTTAGATTTAACTATGACTGAATGCTATTTGAAACGGAAGAACATTTTCTAAACGTGGAGAGAATCAATCGACAGTCTAGATTGAAATAAAATCACCCTTCTGCATTTGGACTAGTTCATCTCTGTATCCCTCTTCCATCCTCACTTCAGCCATTTATCATTTCCGCATTGATAATTTCTGGAGTGTGATAATGGTGGTCAGTGGGAATACAGTGAGAGCAGGGAGACACATTTACCATGTGAAAAATGTGTGCTGATACAATCTCTGGTGATGTGATAGTTTGCAGAGGTAATTCACTTCTGGGATCCTATTTTCTGCTTTATCCCCATTCTGGAGAGAATTATGTTCTGAAAGTTGGGAAAAGTCTGATTTCCCCTCAGGTTTGTTCTAGTTCGCCATGCCTTGGCATGGCCTACTTCCACTGATTTTATAACAACATATACCACAAATGTACTTAATTTTCACAAGATGGTCTCTGTTCCCCTTGATGACAAATTGATTGACTGCAAGTAAATTCTGTCACATCATGTTCTTCCGAAATAAAAGATCCCAGAAATTTTCCAGATGCACAAAATGCTTATTTCTCAAATTTGGTGCACAAATTTGTTTACATCCCTGTTAGTGAGCATTTCTCCTTTGCCAAGATAATCCATCCACCTGACAGGTGTGGCATATCAAGAAGCTGATTTAAACAGCATGATCATTACACAGGTGCACCTTGTGCTGGGACAATAAAAGGCTACTCTAAAATTAGCAGTTTTGTCACACAAGACAATGCCACAGATGAGTATTTCTGTCTGTAATAAAGCCCTTCTGATTGGCTGGGCCTAGCTCCCCAGTGGGTGGGCCTATGCCCTCCCAGGCCCAACCATGGCTGTGCCCCTGCCCAGTTGTGAAATCCATAGATTAGGGCCTAATTTATTTATTTCAATTGACTGATTTCCTTTTATGAACTGTAACTCAGTAAAATCGTTATTTGTTGCATGTTGTGTTTATATTTTTGTTCAGTATAATTTGTATTGTTTGAGGATGGATATCATTAGAATAATACCCAGTGTGCTTTGCAAATGTTCATTTTCACATAACATTTGTCATTTAGCAGACGCTTTTATCACACCATAGGGGCATCACACTTCTGATACTAATGCAGTACATTTGGGGCGATAGAGGGCCACAAAATTTTGAGCCGCTATACAGTTTTTTATAGAAAAGTACTGTATTTTTTTACATTTAAATTGTAACTAATTACAAAATACATTGCATTGTAGTTCAGGCCAGTGAAATACAAAATACTCAAAAGCAACTGAAATGCGTATTTCAAAAACATATACTGTAACAGAAATACTGCCCATCTCTGTTTCATCATGCAACAGTGGATCAACTCACCAAAAGGCATGAGTACATCAAGGGTGTGAAAAATATAAGCTATGCAAAATGTTATCACTCCCTTTTTAACCTGGGTAATATTATGCGTACTAATAATAATATGCCATTTAGCAGACGCTTTTATCCTAAGCGACTTATAGTCATGTGTGCATACATTTTTACGTATGGGTGGTCCCGGGGATCGAACCCACTACCCACAATTGCACTGCCAGCTGTCCTGAGGCATGAGTAAATACTATTTTTATACTCTAGTCTAAACTGTATCATACAGTAACTGAATTGGCAATACTTTATATAGAGAAGCGATAGCTTTCTCAGAAAACTGAGAATTGACCCGGCGCAAAGAGCACTCACAACAAACCAGTATATCTAGATTGAAGGTGCCTCAGTCAGAGCACATTTTTCAGGTAAGCTCTGAAAATGGATGAGGTGAATCATGTAGTGTGGGTACGCACATACACACACAAGTTGTATGGACTACTGGGCATTATTGTGTTGTGCTGTAGATGCAACAGTGTCTTGTGATACATTCCGGATGTTGGATAAATGGCATGTAATCGCATCATTAAGCTATTGGTCGCATTATGCTAATATCCGCAGGGTTTTGTATTCAGGGAAGAGAATAATCATGTGAGCCACTGACTGCTGCTGTGCTGCTGCTGCACATGTAGAGCTGTTTACTAGGAAAATACATCTCTAGTAAGTCAGCCTGCCTGCGGTTGCAATGTCTGTAGTGTACGCTCACTGTAGTTCTCCATTCAGAGAACCGTTTTCGGTAATGAGTGTGGCTTACAGTAATAAAATGTTCTGTATTACCTGTTGTTGAAAATAAACTAAGGGTGAATTTAACATGTTTTAAGCTTTTTAAATAATTGATAAAAAAAACTGCAGGATGCGTACAAAACACCCATTTATAGGATTGAATGTGTGGCATCCACTTAAAATGAAAATCCATTGGAAATGAGTGAACTAATGTGATATAGAAATCAATGGTTTGTGTTCTACATCAGTACAGCCTAACAGCTTGCCTCCAGAGTACAGAATAAAAGAGCTGGATCATGCTTGAAAATCAGACATTTTATAGAGCTGTTGACTGACACCTGGTGGTTTAAAGTAATCTATGATGTATCATTATTATTGTTGAATCTCCTGTTGTATGAGAAAAGTGAACACTAGAAGCTTGTGATAATAAATATTATATTTGGATTCTGGGTACAGAGCATTGTAGTGACATTATCTTGAACCATTTGGAAGGAACACAATACATTTCCAGATTAATCACTTCCCCCATAACTTTATTAGGCAAGCTGGTGATACATGTTAACTGTGTACTATGCTAATTCAGGATACTGTGAAAACATTGTGAGAAACAACAACCACAATCTACATCTGAATTCATTAGCAAATTGCATAGATTATTGGCTACACTACCTTAATAAAATATAGAAGACATCACAGGAGGTTGGTGGCATCTTATTTGGGGAGAATGGGCTTGTGGTAATGACTGGAGCGGAATTAGTGGAACGCTATAAAATACATCAAACACATGGTTTCCAGGTGTTTGATGCCATTCCATTTGCGCTGTTCCGGCCATTATTATGAGCCGTTCTCCCCTCAGCAGCCTCCACTGGAAGACATACACAAAATGCATTTTGAGAGACACAAAGGGAAACAGAGTTGGTATTTCTACAGTATTTCCACAGTATTATAGGCTGCTGATCATATCTAATCTACTGATCTGTACTAGGCTGCTGATCTGTACTAGAGATACTAAATGCTCAGACGGTAGTGATATTAAAAACATACCAGATAGTGGGCGATAATACAGTATCCTGAGTGGGTGATCTGAGTTATGCTCAGATAGATGCTGCTCTTCCAGCTGACACAGTGTTGTTGACAGAGGACCATGCAGGCAGGCAGGCTAGTTGTTAATAGACAAACTATCTGGATCCATGTCTGTTTTATTCAATTGGTTCTCACTTCTGGTCGGCTCTTCATCTTAGAGAGGTGACGTGAAAACAAACACTTTGAGATCGATCCATTGTTGTTCAGACTGAGGCTGCTCTCAGGGCGGGTTTCCCAGACACAGATTAAGCCTAGTCCCGGACTAAAAAACTATTATAATGCATGTTTCAATGCATGCTTTTTAGTCCAGGATCAGCGTTCATCTGTGTCCAGGAAACCAGCCCTTAATGAGCATGGATGTTTTTACCGTAGAGATGCTAACCATTACCATATCAGACTCGCTTTCTACTTGAATGAGTCAAAACGTGGGCCAGTGACCCATCTCTGCTGTCAGTTGTGGCAGGGTTGAGAACTCTAAAGGGTTTGAAATCATTTAATTCATTCCAATGTCTTTTTCCTCCTGGTTACCTCTTCTCAGAGGCCTGCAGCACCTGTTCGTAGGGTGGAGGAGGGAGGTTGCAGTAGGCCGGAGGGGGAGGGGGAGGGGTAGGGTGTGAGTAGGGTTCTGCCATGTGGGAGGGGTGGACCGGGTGGGGATGGGCCTGTATGGGGTATGTAGGGGTGAGGATCATCCCTCCTGAGGCTCCATAGTTTTGCATGCCGGGCTGCTGCAGTCCTAGTGGACAAAGAGAGTAGAGAAATGGGACTTACCAAGGTCACCATCTATGTATTGTGTATTGTGTAATATTTTGTTTCATAAGGTTGACGTAAATAACGGGGCCAGCAATAAAGGGCAGATCACGACACACCCAATACCACTATCCTCTAGACTTCTGCATTGTGACAGCTACATTTCCTGACTGCTATAGTGAAAGCTGAACTGAGTGATGTTTGGGGTTAGAGAGTATGTGTTACATGCATGAATATGAATAAGCAGCATTTCTCTCCAACAGCTCAGTTTCCATTGGTCCACTTAGGGACAAGAATGAACCATGGTGCAGCACTGAACTAGAACATATCACGTTTTAAACCTCAACACATAACATATGGAATATTAGCATCATTATGTTTTACTCCTACTCCCTCCAGAGCCAGAACATGATATATTAATACCCATATTTCCAGGTCAGTGACTGCAGGGGCTTGGAGGAGTGTCTGTGTGTGTGTGTGTGTGTGTGTGTGTGTGTGTGTGTGTGTGAGGAGGAGGAGGGAATAGGGTGCCATTTGGGATGCAGATCCAGAATCAGAAGTAGAGTCAATCACTGTACTGTATGAGATCAGAGACACATGTCCTATCTGTCCCAGTCTCAGAAGTTACTGAGGACTGGAGCAAACTGAGAAAAGTTCATTTGTACTGCTGTGTATAAATTACTGCACTGAGTCTGTGGAATAGTGAGCAATGAAATGAGAAGGAGACAAGGACATGAGTAGATGGGGGGAGTGGGAGATAAAGTGAGGGAAGGAAAAAAGGAGATCTGGAGAGAGGATGTGGGTGTTGAATGGGAAAATAAAAGGAAGGAGGTATCACTTGCAAAGACAGGATATAGAGTGAGGGTAGGGAGAATGGGAGAGGATGTATAAGTATGATAGGAAGATGACATCACACAAGGCGGTTGGTGTGAATGTGACTCACCTGTCATTGGGTGTCTGGTGAATGACACATTGAAGGTGTCCTCAGGAAGGGGGGAGGGGTTAATGCGTCTGCGGATGAAGAACCCCGCCCCACAGCAGAACAACACGCCCATCATCAGCAGTAGCCTGCAAACACAGACAGCAACACTTGAACGTTAGTCAGAACGTTATACAAGCTCCGTCAACTCCAATCCAATATGTACCATAAATACATAGCCTTACAGAGACAGAATGAGATACATGAAAGAGAGAGAGAGCTGGAAGATGTTCTGACCTTACGAGGAAAATAGACCTCCATGCATTGAGTCCTCCGACATCAACGGTAGAATTTGAAAGACCTTAAATGCTCAATTTAATGGAGTTAAAGAGAGTTCATCCTTGACAGTCTAGTAAAATAATTTCCCAATAGCCCAGTATTGATAGAAATTGGACAATCATGTGTATTTCAAAGCAGCTCTGTGTCTCTGAACATTTGAAAAGGCTGAGGAACCTTGGATTGTCTGTTCTGTCACCAAAACGTCCTCATAATAGTGTTATCGAATAGTGTTATTCAAGCTACTTCAAAGACGGGACATGGATAATATACACTACCGTTCATAAGTTTGGGGTCACTTAGAAATGTCCTTGTTTTCGAAAGAAAAGCAATTTTTTTCTCCATTAAAATAACATCAAATTGATCAGAAATACATTGTTGACATTGTTAGTGTTGTAAATGGCTATTGTAGCTGGAAACAGCAGATTTTTTATGGAATATCTACATAGGCATACAGAGGCCATATCTCAGACTGGCCAATAAAAATAAAAGATTAAGATGAGCAGTCTGAGATATGGCTTTTCTATGCAACTCTGCCTAGAAGGTCAGCGTCCTGGAGTCGCCTCTTCACTGTTGACGTTGAGACTGGTATTTTGTGGGTACTATTTAATGAAGCTGCCAGTTGAGGACCTGTGAGGCGTCTGTTTCTCAAACTAGACACTCTAATGTATTTGTCCTCTTGCTCAGTTGTGCACCGGGGCCTCCCACTCCTCTTTCTATTCTGGTTAGAGCCAGTTTGCACTGTTCTGTGAAGGGAGTAGTACACAGCGTTGTACAAGATCTTCAGTTTCTTGGCAATTTCTCGCATGGAATAGCCTTCATTTCTCAGAACAAGAATAGACTGACGAGCTTCAGAAGAAAGTTCTTTGTTTCTGGCCATTTTGAGCCTGTAATCGACCCACAATTGCTGATGCTCCAGATACTCAACTAATTGCAAAATGGTTTTCTAATGATCAATTAGCCTTTTAAAATGATAAACTTGGATTAGCAAACACAACGTGCCATTGGAACACAGGACTGATGGCTTCTGATAATGGGTCTCTGTACGCCTATGTAGATATTCCATTAAAAATCAGCCGTTTCCAGCTACAATAGCCATTTACAACATTAACAATGTCTACACTGTATTTCTGCTCAATTTGATGTTATTTTAATGGACAAAAAAATTGCTTTTCTTCCGAAAACAAGGACATTTCTAAGTGAACCCACATTTTTGAACGGTAGTGTACATCTCGCTGGCTTTTCCATGCATCATCTAGACCAGACGGTAGCTTCAGATAAGGCGAAGGGGTGAGGTGTGTGTCTCTTTGTTAATAACAGCTGGTGCGTGATCTCTAATGTTAAGAAAGTCTCAAGTTTTTGTTCGCCTGAGTTAGAATACCTCATGATAAGCTGCAGACCATACTATTTACCAAGAGAGTTTTAATCTATATTTTTCATAGCTGTCTATTTACCACCACAAACTGATGCTGGCACTAAGACCGCACTCAACGGGCCATAAGCACACTTGAAAATGCACATCCAGCTTCTCGAGGCCAGTGATTTTAATGCGGGGAAACTGAAATCCGTTTTACCTCATTTTTACTAGCATGTCACCTGTGCTAGAGGAGGCGAAACACTTGATCACCTTTATGCCACACAAAGAAACACATACAAAGCTCTCCCTCGCCCACCCTTCAGCAAATCTGACCATAACTCTATCCTCCTGATTCCTGCTGTCAAGCAAAAACTCAAACAGAAAGTACCAGTGATGAGCAAAAACTCAAACAGGAAGTACCAGCTCAATACGGAAGTGGTCCGATGAAGCGTATGCTAAGCTATAGGACTGTTTTGCAAGCAGACTGGAATATGTTACGCGATTCATCCGATAACATTGACAAGTTTACTACATCAATCACCGGTTTCATTAAGTGCATCAACGACATCGTCCCCACAGTGACATGTCCCAACCAAAAGCAATGGATTATAGGCAACATCCGTACTGAGCTAAAGGCTAGAGCTGACGCTTTCAAGGAACGGGACACTAATCCAGACCCAGTCTGTAATGCCTACATGTTTCAAGCAGATCACCATAGTCCGTGTGTCCAAGAATGCCAAGGTAACTTGTCTAAATGATTATCACCCCATAGTACTAACATCTGTAGCTATGAAATGCTTTGAAAGGCTGGTCATGGCTCACATCAACACCATCATCCCAGACACCCTGAACATACTCCAATTCGCATAATGCCCCAACAGATCCACAGATGATGCAATCTCTATTGCACTCCACACCGCCCTCTCCCACCTGGATAAGAGGAACACCTATGTGAGAATGCTGTTCATTGACTACAGCTCAGCGTTCAACACCATAGTGCCTTCCGAGCTCATCACTATGCTCAGGACCCTGCGACTGAACACCTCCCTCTGCAACTGGATCTTGGACTTCTTGACAGGCCGCCCCCAGGTGGTGAAGGTAGGCAACAACACACCCGCCATGCTGGGGGCCCTTCTGGTGTGTGCTTAGTCCCCTCCTGTACTCCCTGTTCACCCACGACTGTGTGGCCGCGCACAACTTCAATACCATCATTAAGTTTGCTGACGACAAGACGGTGGTAGGCCTGATCACCGACGATGATGAGACAGCCTACAGGGAGGAGGTTAGTGACCTGGCAGTGTGGTAACAGGACAACAACATTTCCATCAACGTCAGCAAGACAAAGGAGCTGATTGTTGACTACAGGAAACGGAGGGCAGAGCACGCCCCCATCTACATCGACGGGGCTGTAGTGGAGAGGTTCAAGAGCATCAAGTTCCTCTATGTCCACATCACTAAGGAATTAACATGGTCCACACACACCAACACAGTCGTGAAGAAGGCAGGACAACGCCTCTTCCCCCTCAGGAGGCTGAACAGAATTGGCATGGGCCCTCAGATCCTCAAAAAGTTCTACAGCTGCACCATTAAGGGCATCTTGACTGGCTGTATCACCGCTTGGTATAGCAACTGCTTGGCATCCGACCGCAAGGCGCTACAGAGGGTAGCGCGTACGGCCCAGTACATCACTGGAGCTGAGCTCCCTGCCATCCAGGACCTCTATACCAGGCAGTGTCAGAAGAGAAAGGCCCTCAAAATTGTCAAAGACTCCAGCCACCCAAGTCATAGACTATTCTCTCTGCTACCACACGGCAAGCTGTACCGATGCACCAAGTCTGGAACCAACAGGACCCTGAACAGCTTCTACCCCCAAGCCATAAGACTGCTAAATAGTTAACCAAATAGCTACCCAGACTATCTGCATTGACCTCCTTTGCACCAACTTTTTAACTCATCACATACTGTACGCTGCTGCTACTGCTTATTATCTAGTCACTTTACCCCTACCTACAGTGCATTCGGAAAGTATTCAGACCCCTTAACTTTTTCCACATTTTGTTATGTTACAGCCTTATTCTAAAATGGATTCAATCGTTTTTTTCCCCCTCATCAATCTACACACAATACCCCATAAAAATAAAAACGGAAATATTACATTTACATAAGTATTCAGACCCTTTACTCAGTACTTTGTTGAAGCACCTTTGGCAGCGATTACAGCCTCATGCTTAGGGTCGTTGTCCTGTGGGAAGGTGAACCTTCGCCTCAGTCTAAGGTCCTGAGCGCTCTGGAGCAGGTTTTCATCAAGGATCTCTCTGTACTTTGCGCCGTTCATATTTGCCTCGATCCTGACTAGTCTCCCAGTCCCTGCCGCTGAAAAACATCCACACAGCGTGATGTTGCCACCACCATGCTTCACCGTAGGGTTGGTGCCAGGTTTCCTCCAGACGTGACGTTTGGCATTCACGCCAAAGAGTTCAATCTTGGTTTCATCAGACCAGAGAATCTCGCTTCTCATGGTCTGAGAGTCTTTAGGTGCCTTTTGGCAAACTCCAAGCGGGCTGTCATGTGCCTTTTACTGAGGAGTGGCTTCCGTCTGGCCACTTTACCATAAAGGCTTGATTTGTGGAGTGCTGCAGAGATGGTTGTCCTTCTGGAAGGGTCTCCCATCTCCACAGAGGAACTCTAGAGCTCTGTCAGAGTGACCATCGGGTTATTGGTCACCTCCCTGACCAAGGCCCTTCTCCCCTGATTGCTCAGTTTGGCCGGGTGGCCAGCTCTAGGAAGAGTCTCGGTGGTCCCAAACGTATTCCTTTTAAGAATGATGGATGCCACTGTGTTCTTGGGGACCTTCAATGCTGCAGAAATGTTTTGGTACCCTTCCCCAGATCCGTGCATCGACACAATCCTGTCTCGGAGCACTACGGACAATTTCTTCGACCTCATGGCTTGGTTTTTGCTCTGACATGCACTGTCAACTATATAGACAGGTGTGTGCCTTTCCAAATCATGTCTAATCAATTGAATTTATCCAATCAAGTTGTAGAAACATCTCAAGGATGATCAATGGAAACAGGATGCACCTGAGCTCAATTTCGAGACTCATAGCAAAGGGTTTGAATACTTATGTAAATAAGGTATCTGTTTGTTTGTTTTAATACATTTGCAAAAATTTCAAAAAAACTGTTTTCGCTTTGTCATTATGCGGTATTGTGTGTAGATTGCTGTGGATATATTTATTTTTTAATCAATTTTATAATAAGACTGTAACGTAACAAAATGTGGAAAAAGTCAAGGGGTCTGAATACTTCCTGAAGGCACTTTATATGTACATACAGTGCCTTCAGGAAGTATTCACACCCCTTTACTTTTTCCCCATTTTGTTGTGTTACAGCCTGAATTTAAAATGGATTAAATTGAGATTTTGTGTATCTACACACAACACCCCATGATGTCAAAGTGGAATTTTGTTTGTAGAAAATATTGGAAATTAATATTAAATTAAAAGCTGAAATGTCTTGAGTCAATAAGTGTTCAACCCCTTTGTTATGGCAAGCCTAAATAGGTTCAGGAGTAAAAATGTGCTTAACAATTATGCATGGACTCATTCTGTGTTCAATAATAGTGGTTAACGTGATTTTTGAATGACTACCCCATCTCTGTACCACACACATACGATTATCTGTAAGGTCCCTCAATCAAGTAGTTGAGTTACTGACGTGATCTTCCTGTCTGGGTTGGCGCCCCCCCTTGGTTTGTGCTGTGGTGGAGACCTCTGTGGGCTATACTCGGCCTTGTCTCAGGATTGTAAGTTGGTGGTTGAGGATATCCCTCTAGTGGTGCGGGGGCTGTGCTTTGGCAGAGTGGGTGGGGTTATATCCTTCCTGTTTGGCCCTGTCCGGGGGTTTCTTCGGATGGGGCCACAGTGTCTCCGGACCGCTCCTGTCTCAGCCTCCAGTATTTATGCTGCAGTAGTTTATGTGTCGGGGGGCTGGGGTTAGTTGGTTATACCTGGAGTACTTCTCCTGTCTTATCCAGTGTCCTGTGTGAATTTAAGTATGCTCTCTCTAATTCTCTCGTTCTCTCTTTCTCTCTGAGAACCTGAGCCCTAGGACCATACGTCAGGACTACCGGGCATGCTGACACCTTGCTGTCCCCAGTCCGCCTGGCCTTGCTGCTATTCCAGTTTCAACTGTTCTGCCTGCGGTTACGAAACCCCTACCTGTCCCAGACCTGCTGTTTTCAACTCTTAATGATCGGCTATGAAAAGCCAACTGAGAGACCTGAGCCCTAGGACCATACGTCGGGACTACCGGCCGTGGTGACTCCTTGCTGTCCCCAGTCCGCCTGGCCTTGCTGCTATTCCAGTTTCAACTGTTCTGCCTGCGGTTATGGAACCCCTACCTGTCCCAGACCTGCTGTTTTCAACTCTTAATGATCGGCTATGAAAAGCCAACTGAGATTTATTCCTGATTATTATTTGACCATGCTTGTCACTTATGAACATTTTTGAACATCTTAGCATGGTTCTGTTATAATCTCCACCCGGCACAGCCAGAAGAGGACTGGCCACCCCTCATAGCCTGGTTCCTCTCTAGGTTTCTTCCTAGGTTTTGGCCTTTCTAGGGAGTTTTTCCTAGCCACCGTGCTTCTACACCTGCATTACTAGCTGTTTGGGGTTTTAGGCTGGGTTTCTGTACAGCACTTCGAGATATCAGCTGATGTACGAAGGGCTATATAAAATAAAATTGATTGATTGATTGAAGTAGTGAGTTTGGTAGATGTGTGTTAAAAAGTAATCTCCACTCCTGTTCCAGTGAAAATGTAGCCTACATTTGGAGTTCATATTAAGGCTATTGTAAATAAGAATTTGTTCTGAACTGACTTGCCTAGTTAAATAAAGGTTAAATAAATACAAATACAAAAATATTAAGGCTATGTGAGAGGTTATAGACCTACAGTCACTGTCCAGATTTTCAGTTTTCGATCTGAAGAGTAGGCTACATACAGTTCCCTTGACGTGTCATAGGCCTATTTGAAGTCCCCTTCTTTTGACTGTCGAATTTGTATAGGACCTCATAATCATCACACATAACATAGCTAGCACTGCTATCATCCTCTTTTACCACTTCACCAAATCTTTCCAAAACATTACTTTTCTGGCCCTCCCTTCTCTTTATTTTCAATTCTCCATTTCGCAGATTTTCTGTTATTGAATTAAACGCCAACATTGTCCTTTTTGCCTCAGTGGATCGATGCTAACTTTTTCTGCCCGTTCCCAAATAGCATTTGGCATTAATAATAATAATAATATGCCATTTAGCAGACGCTTTTATCCAAAGCGACTTACAGTCATGTGTGCATACATTTTTACGTATGGGTGGTCCCGGGGATCGAACCCACTACCCTGGCATTACAAGCGCCATGCTCTACCAATTGAGCTACAGAGGACCACGCATTGGCGTGTAGGCGAGCGTACAGTTAGATCCTAAAGTATGAAAAAAATGTATGCACTCACTAACTGTAAGTCGCTCTGGATAAGAGCGTCTGCTAAATGACTAAAATGTAAATGTAAAGCTTAGGTTTACGCACTAATGCCAGATAGCCTAAAATAATGAAAGAAAAACCTCAATGTAGCCTAAATTGTACAATAAATATTTTAAAAGTAGGCTATTGTTTTCTCTTTATTCAACCCGCCCTTCATCCACACAATATTTAATGACCCTAAACCCGCCCAACCTGTGGAAATAACTGCGGGGACTGCGGGTTATGAGTCAACCCGCGCATCACTAACATGCACGCATGCACAGAGCAGTTTCTACAATGACTGAATTGCATATTAAGATCATGTCATAACAATCAACCCACTGGGCACACACTGGTCGAATAAATGTAGTTTCCACGTCATTTCAATTAAATTACTTTGAACCAACGTGGCATACATGTTGAATTGACATCTGTGCCCAGTGGGAAGCATTTCACTGTGAGCCAGTGTAGCTATTCTAAGCTGCAGCAAGAAACCGTCACGAGGGGCATGGTCTTAAGTAGAAACAAAGGAGCTCCCAAAGGACCATAAACTCTGTGAAGAAACCAGTGTCTTATGCATAAATGCACACAAGTATATACAGGGGGTAAGTTGGGTAGAGACAGCGAGAGAAGGAGAGGAGAGAGAGTGCGAGCGAGAGAATAAGAGAGAGAAAGCGAGAGAAAGAAAGAGAAAGCAAGAGAAAGAGAAAGCGAGAGATAGAGGATGGAGAGTAGGAGGAAGGAGGGAGTAGATGAAATAGAGTAGTGTGAGAAGCTAGACTGGCAGGCTAGTCTTGGGGGAACTCACCAGAAATACCATAGTCTCTGGATGGAGAGGGCTCGGACACAGCACCGTGTCCCACAACAGTCCTCATACGACCGGCATCTACAACACACACACACACACACACACAGAGGAAGCTTTTATTACAATCACCAGCATCTAGAATATTGAGAGAGAAGGCTTTTGTACAAACAGTATAGTCCTCCAACAACCCTATCAAAACACATTCAGACAAATGGCAGTTCTCATATGCACAGTACTGAGGTAAAAGTCTGAGACAAATACCAAGAGGCCCAGTAGAATAGACATGTCAAGCAGATGACAAACGCTCTGCGGTCTAAGATGAATATTAAGTCAACTATTGAGGGAGCACTAGGTTTAGTTCCATTTTCTTTTCAGTTTGTCTTGAGTCCCTGAGCTGAAGTTGGATAGCTATCTAAACCCCCTGCAGATCAATTGTCAGCATCTGTATACAGGAGAGCTGATGATGAATTGCTCTCATTGTGATGCCTTTACTTGTATGGTATGTTCAACGGAATCAAGAGTTGGTTCCATTGAACATACCATACAAATAAAGGCATTTTAATCAATGATATGATGAGTGCCTTGGTCCTCCTTTCTTTTTGATGACCAATTTACCCCTTTTACCAAAGAGCACCTTCTACAGTGAAGGAAAAAAGTATTTGATCCCCTGCTGATTTTGTACGTTTGCCCACTGACAAAGAAATGATCAGTCTATAATTTTAATGGTAGGTTTATTTGAACAGTGAGAGACAGAATAACAACAAAAACATACAGAAAAACGCATGTCGAAAATTGTATTAATTGATTTGCATTTTAATGAGGGAAATAAGTATTTGACCCCCTCTCAATCAGAAAGATTTCTGGCTCCCAAGTGTCTTTTCTACAGGTAACGAGCTGAGATTAGGAGCACACTCTTAAAGGGAGTGCTCCTAATCTCTGTCTATTACCTGTATAAAAGACACCTGTCCACAGAAGCAATCAATCAATCAGATTCCAAACTCTCCACCATGGCCAAGACCAAAGAGCTCTCCAAGGATTTCAGGGACAATATTGTAGACCTACACAAGGCTGGAATGGGCTACAAGACCATCGCCAAGCAGCTTTGTGAGAAGGTGCCAACAGTTGGTGCGATGAGATTATTCGCAAATGGAAGAAACACAAAATAACTGTCAATCTCCCTCGGTCTGGGGCTCCATGCAAGATCTCACCTCGTGGAGTTGCAATGATCATGAGAACGGTGAGGAATCAGCCCAGAACTACATGGGAGGATCTTGTCAATGATCTCAAGGCAGTTGGGACCATAGTCACCAAGAAAACAATTGGTAACACACTACGCCGTGAAGGACTGAAATCCTGCAGCGCCCGCAAGGTCCCCCTGCTCAAGAAAGCACATATACAGGGCCGTCTGAAGTTTGCCAATGAACATCTGAATGATTCAGAGGAGAACTGGGTGAAAGTGTTGTGGTCAGATGAGACCAAAATCGAGCTCTTTGGCATCAACTCAACTCGCCGTGTTTGGAGAAGGAGGAATGCTGCCTATGACCCCAAGAACACCATGGAAACGTTATGCTTTGGGGGTGTTTTTCTGCTAAGGGGACAGGACAACTTCACCGCATCAAAGGGACGATGGACGGGGCCATGTACCGTCAAATCTTGGGTGAGAACCTCCTTCCCTCAGCCAGGGCATTGAAAATGGGTCGTGGATGGGTATTCCAGCATGACAATGACCCAAAACACACGTCCAAGGCAACAAAGGAGTGGCTCAAGAAGAAGCACATTAAGGTCCTGGAGTGGCCTAGCCAGTCTCCAGACCTTAATCCCATAGAAAATCTGTGGAGGGAGCTGAATGTTCGAGTTGCCAAACGTCAGCCTCGAAACCTTAATGACTTGGAGAAGATCTGCAAAGAGGAGTGGGACAAAATCCCTCCTGAGATGTGTGCAAACCTGGTGGCCAACTACAAGAAACGTCTGACCTCTGTGATTGCCAGCAAGGGTTTTGCCACCAGTACTAAGTCATGTTTTGCAGAGGGGTCAAATACTTATTTCCCTCATAAAAATGCAAATCAATTGATAACATTTTTGACATGCGTTTTTCTGGATTTTTGTGTTGTTATTCTGTCTCTCACTGTTCAAATAAACCTACCATTAAAATTATAGACTGATCATGTCTTTGTCAGTGGGCAAACGTACAAAATCAGCAGGGGATCAAATACTTTTTTCCCTCACTGTATCTACAAAGATCTACTATTGCTTACCCTAGCAGCGCTTTCCTTCCTTTTTTTCTCCTACATGCTCTCATTGTGACTTGACTACTGTGCGCACGCTCACACACAAAACATTTTATAATGTCAAATATAGGAACTTTTAGTTAAGAATGAATCATACTTAGTCATTAAAGTAAGTAGAAATTCATTAACTTTAACAAATTACTTTTATAGTTTTTTCTCTGTTGATGGGGCAGTGCTTAGTGTGAGGCAGAGATGTGACTTGGCAGTTGCAGGCTTCAGATCTGCCCTGCGCAGAGAGCAGCGGTGTCTGATGTTTTTCAAGGGCGGATAGAAGCTTCAGTTTTAAACATAGAGGAGAGATGATTTATGGCATCGTTACAGATTTCAGAGAAATGTTCATCATCCACTGAGCTGCACTGGACATCAAATCCTCTGGCTAAATAGACGGCAATCCACTTTCATGACAAATCCTCCTCAACATTTAAAATACTCCCTCTCCTACTGTCAGTATTTTGTACTGTATTTTAAAACCAGCAGTACTATAAGGGTGAGAGCTGCATTTCCAGCTTTCAGCATTAAGGCCATACATTACACAAGTCATTAGCAGCACAGCCCTAGGAGAGGGCATAGAGCTGAGCCAGCATTCTCTTAATAGTGCACTATTTCAATTCCACAGTCGGCCTGCAATATACTGTATTTCATTAGATCTGTGTGTGCACTATTTTACAGAGGCAATCCAATACATATCCCCCAGTCACTGCCGCATGCTAACTCCCAGTAATGCTCTCCTCTCTCTCCCACCATAACTCCAACTCTAACCTCAGGCTTTACATTTTTAATAACTCCTACTGATGCACCACCACTGTAGTGCATTTCTAAAAGCTCCTCATACATTGAAAATGAGGCCTTTCTAAAAGCAAGTGGTAGAATTCTGCAGCCAGCCTAGTGGCTAACATGTCTTTATAATTGCAAAGACTTGGTCTGAAGACTAATGATTAGCCCATTAGTTAAATGATTTAGATAAAAATCAAAGAGCTTCTCCAATGTGATTTCTTAACCCAGTGGATGCTGTGTAGTCTCAAAAACCCGACCCTAGGCAACACAGTGACTAGGGTCTGGTTTCAATGATGGAGTCTTTAGTCATAGAGGAACTACGTCACTACTTTATCCGCTTAAATAAAATACTAAATAGTAGCTAGCAAGATGGAAATCACAAAGGTTATTTTTAATGAGTGCATTTCGCAAGTGGCTAGTTTGCATCAACTACTTTAACTAAAACCCCTGCAACGGTTTTGCCTGCAAACTTTGGTTTTGAATCCCGACATTCTGGCATGTCTGCCTTGTGATTTGTTGGGAGAGTCCCCAGATTTTCCCCCCCTTATCAATGTAGGCAGTGACGTAGTTCTTCTATGCCAAAAGAGTCCATCATAGAAACCAGACCCTAATCACTGTGTTGCCTAGGGTCAGGTTTTCGAGACAGTTGGATTTCATGATTGGATTTGGAAAAGCTACAGCTTATTCATTCTTTCCCCTCGCCGCTTCGACGGCAGGCTATTTGAATGACTGCCTAAATGAGTCTGCTATGATAGTGGACTGAGTCAAAGGCTGGTATTGACTCATTATAACGTTACCAACCTGGGTGATTTCTCTGTATTCATCCACATCCAGGGACCATTTTCTTTAATCAAACACCACCCGGCCTTTAAACAAGCCAGAGGGAATCAATAGACTGCGCTCTTTAAGTTCACAAACAGTTTAATCTGAATGGCAGAATGTTGAAAACTAATAAATATGTCTTGTAAAATATGAATGTCTTACTATTAACAATTAATATACAGTATGCTGCAATGTAATTTTGTCTGTGTCCAGATTAATTCTGTTACACCTATGTGTATGTACAGTATACTTACATGAAATAGATGGGGTAGCCTCCTTCAAAATACCAGCAGTACTTCTTGGAAGCTGTGCACTGTCAATGAGAAGAGGAAAACTGGTCATTGATTTATAGTTGCTGGTATGAAATCAAAGAGCAATCTCAGAGGGAAAATGAAGCATCATGATAAAATCATCTTGAAAGGCAGAAGAGAAATTAGAGAACATGTTGAATGACCATTGTGTTTGGCATGTAAACATGTCAACCATGTGAATTCCTTGTAGTTGTATTTCTCTGTGATGTGCCAAATGTGACCACCAAACAGGACTTAGTTGTCTTGTCATTAACATTGGTATTATAAATATCACTTACTGTAAGCAAAGTTCATATTTCATGAACCAAACTTCCATTTCATGCAATGCTCTATGTTCAGACGCCAACTCAAGATGATTGTGAACCGCTGACTGCAAAGTCCAGACGAGACCAGAACCCACTCTGCACACACACAATGCAGCCTCTGTCAGACCAGGCCCAGAGCTTTGTGTATAACAAGCCTCTAAATGAGGTACTGGAGAAAAACGGGCTGTGTACTCTCACTATTACTGCCCTCACTAGACATAATCACACACTATTCCCCTGTGTTCTTTTCTGAGGCTCTGGCTTGTATGATGATGAGACATCCACTTTGTTTGATGTCCTTCCATCACCATGTAAGGTATGTGTGAGCTGTGAGGCGAGCCAGCTAGCATTGCCCTTGTTTGATGGGAGTAATTGTGGGAAACACTCCAGCCTTTTTTCCACACCAGCCTGCCAGGTGGATGTTTGTGTCCACGGTCAATTGCAGCTAGCAGGGTGTCCCTTCCAAATACAGTCATGGCAGGGGGACACAAAGGCAGCCCCTGAGCAGGACTGGAGCCTGCCTTTGTGGTCACGGAAAGGACCACAAAGAGCTGTTTGTCAGTGCTTCAGCTCTGTGACAATTAACAATGGTTAGCAGAGGAAGAGCTGCCTCGTGTGTGTGTGTGTGTGTGTGTGTGTGTGTGTGTGTGTGTGTGTGTGTGTGTGTGTGTGTGTGTGTGTGTGTGTGTGTGTGTGTGTGTGTGTGTGTGTGTGTCAGTGGAGGCTACTCAGAGGAGGAAAAGAAAAATAGTGAAACATTAAAAAAGGTGATCCTTTTTAGATAAAACTGTACTAAATATATTCACGTCACCAAATAATTGATTAAAACACACTGTTTTGCAATAAAGGTCTACACTAGCCTCAGCAGCACTCTGTAGGGTAGCACCATGGTGTAGCCAGAGGACAGCTAGCTTCCGTCCTCCTCTTGGTACATCGACTTCAATACAAAACCTAGGAGGCTCATGGTTCTCAACACAGTAATTATGACATCTTCCGGAGGGCGTCCTCCAAATTATCAGAGCTCTTCCAGCATGAACTGACATGTTGTCCACCCAATCAAAGGATCAGAGAATGAATCTAGTACTGAATGCATAAGCTACAGCTAGCTAGCACTGCAGTGTATAAAATGTGGTGAGTAGTTGACTCAAAGAGAGAGAAAGACAATAGTTGAACAGTTTTGAACAAATTAATTTCTTTCAAAATTAAGGAGAAGCAAGAGAGAGAGAACTATATTTCATACAAAAAATATTTCACTTTCACTTACTTAGCTAGCGTCGAATGCAGCTAGCTAGTTTAGCCTACTCAAACAGAGAGGGATGCTATGTTAGCTAGCTGGCTATGGATATCCAACACTGGAACTCTTCCAAGTCAAGGTAAGCTTTGGTTTTATTAATGTATTGCCACCGGGGCCCGCCGGTGTAACTGCTAAACTGCTTGCTGCTGACTGTAAACCGTACTGCATGATGTAGCGGTTTACTAAAGCATTAGTTCTAGTAGCTATGTTGACTATGACGTGACAACGATGTAGGCTGTGTGTAGCGGTTAGCGGTCATGATATGAAGGTTTGGCTTGGAAAGGTTTTTTCATCTTAATAGATGTAAGAAATAATTATATATACAACAAGCTGTTTGTATGTGGCTGCTATGAAAGTGAACTGTGTTTGCGTGTGATCAGGGGTGCATTCATTGCACCAATTCTGTTGAAAAACTTTTCATAAATTGAAGCAAACGGAACGAAACAGGGATAAGCATACCTGAATTTGTCCACTCGAAACTCTCGTTTGCAGATGTTGGACTAATGATTACACCCTAGATCAGCTAGATGTCCGGGACTCTAACCCGGACACTTATAAGAAATCCCGCTATGCCCTCCGACGAACCATCAAACAGGCAAAGAGTCAATACAGGTCTAAGACTGAATCGTACTACACCGGCTCTGACGCTCGTCGGATGTGGCAGGGCTTGAAAACTATTACAGACTACAAAGGGAAGCACAGCCGCGAGCTGCCCAGTGACACAAGCCTACCAGACGAGCTAAACCACTTCTATGCTCGCGTCGAGGCTAGCAACACTGAAGCATGCATGAGAGCACCAGCTGTTCCGGATGACTATGTGATCACGCTCTCCGTAGCCGATGTGAGTAAGACTTTTAAGCAGGTCAACATTCACAAGGCCGCAGGGCCAGACGGATTACCAGGATGTGTACTCCGAGCATGTGCTGACCAACTGGCAAGTGTCTTCACCGACATTTTCAACATGTCCCTGACTGAGTCTGTAATACCAACATGTTTCAAGCAGACCACCATAGTCCCCGTGCCCAAGGACACTAAGATAACCTGCCTAATTGACTACCGACCCATAGCACTGACGTCTGTAGCCATGAAGTGCTTTGAAAGGCTGGTCATGGCTCACATCAACACCATTATCCCAGAAACCCTAGACCCATTCCAATTTGCATACCGCCCCAACAGATCCACAGATGATGCAATCTCTATTGCACTCCACACTGCCCTTTCCCACCTGGACAAGAGGAACACCTACGTGAGAATGCTATTCATTGACTACAGCTCAGCATTCAACACCATAGTGTCCTCAAAGCTCATCACTAAGCTAAGGATCCTTGGACTAAACACCTCCCTCTGCAACTGGATCCTGGACTTCCTGACGGGCCGCCCCCAGGTGGTAAGGTTAGGTAACAACACATCTGCCACGCTGATCCTCAACACGGGGGCCCCTCAGGGGTGCGTGCTCAGTCCCCTCCTGTACTCCCTGTTCACCCATGACTGCATGGCCAGGCACGACTCCAACACCATCATTAAGTTTGCCGACGACACAACAGTGGTAGGCCTGATCACCGACAAAGATTAGACAGCCTGTAGGGAGGAGGTCAGAGACCTGGCCGTGTGGTGCCAGGATAACAACCTCTCCCTCAACGTGACCAAGACAAAGGAGATGATTGTGGACTACAGGAAAAAAAAGAGGACTGAGCACGCCCCCATTCTCATCGACGGGGCTGTAGTGGAACAGGTTGAGAGCTTCAAGTTCCTTGGTGTCCACATCACCAACGAACGATCATGGTCCAAACACACCAAGACAGTCGTGAAGAGGGCACGACAAAGCATATTCCCCCTCAGGAGACTGAAAAGATTTGGCATGGGTCCTCAGATCCTCAAAAAGTTATACAGCTGCACCATCGAGAGCATCCTGACTGGTTGCATCACCGCCTGGTATGGCAACTGCTCGGCCTCCGACCGCAAGGCACTACAGAGGGTAGTGCGTACGGCCCAGTACATCACTGGGGCCAAGCTTCCTGCCATCCAGGACCTCTATACCAGGTGGTGTCAGAGGAAGGCCCTCAAAATTGTCAAAGACTCCAGCCACCCTAGTCATAGACTGTTCTCTCTGCTACCGCACGGCAAGCGGTACCGGAGCGCCAAGTCTAAGTCCAAAAGGCTTTTCAACAGCTTCTACCGCCAAGCCATAAGACTCCTGAACAGCTAATCATGGCTACCCGGACTATTTGCACCCCCACCCCATCTTTTTACGCTGCTGCTACTCTGTTAATTATTCATGCATAGTCACTTTAACTCTACCCACATGTTCATATTACCTCAACTACCTCAACTAGCCTCAACTACTTGACTCTGCACCGGTACCCCCCTGTATATAGCCTCCCTACTGTTATTTTATTTTACTTTTTTATTAAGAAATAAATGCATTGTTGGTTAAGGGCTGTAAGTAAGCATTTTTGTATGTTGTATTCGGCGCAAATAAAATACAATTTGATTTGATTTGAAATGCAGGCAAAAGTGTGCAAGGCGGTATTGAATGTGGCACTGTCTGTCACCTTGATTACTCAAAATTCTATCGACCTGAATAACCTATGTTGTAAACTTTAATTCATAGGCTAGGTTGTAGCAACCTCATGATGGGTACAGGGAAAATGTGATTATCATGTAGTAGCCTAAACCTAACGATGTTACATTTAGCTGGGTGAATGGAATATGAATGACAGTCATCCAATATGCTGTAATAGGCCATGTTCATAAAACAAAAATCAACCTCCCTCATCTTAAACGGCACCGACCGCCACAGGCGTGTGTGTGTGTGTGTGTGTGTACTGTAGGTGTGTGAAGTTCATGTGTCTGTTTGCATGGCATGCACAGTAGGATTGATAAAATTGTAAAATGGTGTGAGTTATTTATTGTATATTATTGGATGGAACCAAATGGTCATTGGTAAGACAAGGCCAAACTAATTAATATTGTGGTATGATATGATCCAGGCTGATATAAATATGAGCCCAGTAAGATTGTTATGAATGTTGAATTTTTCAAAATAATGTTTCATTTCAAGAACATAAAATAGATCTTAATACATTACTACAGAATAGCCTTCAATATACCACTGACTTATGTAACCTTACATAACTGCCTAACTTTCACAGGCCTTAGTTTTCAATAGACTACAACTTCTGCAACAGCAGGGCACATTGTCATGTTGACACTCAATAAACCCCATGGCTTAAATTAATATTTGAGAGACCAACGAGACAGTTCCCCAAGCACATATTAAACATTTTAATAGAAGCAAAATGAGGGCAAAAATTCTTCGCTTTGACATCGATTGAATTTATGACTATAAATATCAGATACTCACCTCTTCCACTAACCAAAACAGAAATATGATTCCACACAGAATTGCCATAATTAACGATATGTCAACTCCGGACAGTAGCTTTGTTCACCTAAACACCGTGATAATCCAAAATTCATCAGACATAGAAATCATTCTTCGTCCATCTCGTCGCATAGTGAGTTCGCAGTTTGGCGGGCCACGACTGTTCTATGTTGATTTCGCGCTGTCAATCGGGGCCATTGGTTGGTGCGGCTTCAGACAGTCAAGCAATCGGAGATGATCTGTTCTTCACAGTTGGATTTGTCACTGGCAATTAGCTTTAGCATCAAATCGTATTGTACATATTATTTTCACAAACGTACGTTTGTTCCCTCTGTACACAGACGTGTAAAGATGATCATGATCCACGCGACACGCCCCTACAGTATCCCTAGGAACACTGCACTCAAGGACGCAGAAGCACTCGCAGACCATTCATTCAGAGCCTTTAAAAAAAAAAAAACATGACAGGCTATGACTCCACCAGTGGCGACCCGTCATTCAGGGCAGGTGGGGCAAAAAATAACAAATAAATAAATACATTTTTTGGGGGTGGGGGTGCTTGCTTGTTTTGCATGTTATTTTGGCATTAATACCTGTCACATATCCGTTTGCAAACATTGTAAAAACTATATATATCATTGAGTTAGTAAAGCCCCATACAAACATGGTCTCTTTTTTGTTTTCAAGTCTAAGGCCAAGTCTACAGTAGACTTCTAAAAATCAAGCCCTTTGGTTGCTGCCATAGAGTTACATTAGAAGTGCCCTTCCAAGAAGGCTCAAGGTCATTGGCCACAGATAAAATTATGTCAAATCACGTTATATGTATAGTAGCTTTGATTGGACTGATCATGTCAACAACTTACTTTCAAAATCTTAGCTAGCAGTCATCATCATGAATCAAGTCGACAATCTACTGGCAAATCCTTTTTAATCCTTGTCATATGAAGAGAAATAATGAAGATAAATTATAGATAAAACGTATCTGTGCTCATCGGCCATTGGACATAAACATTAGTTGGAAATCGCAAATTCAACAATGAGTGGTTTGGAAAAAATTGGTGACAGTGGCTAATTGCAAGCATTGCAACTGGAAAGTCGGGAATAAACGAGCTCCAACTGGGAAAATACATTTTGAACGGTCATCCAACTAATAATTGGGTCTATTTTCACCTCTTAATTTCGCCTACTGTTCTGACTTGGTGGTGCACATGTAGCCTATAACCTGTTTTAGAGACATGGAATCATCTAATATTGTAAGAGCTTTCATTGTTTGCTTATATGCCCCCTTTATTTATCCTAAGGTTCTGACTTGGTGTACAGGGAGAACACTGTAAGAACGGCCCATGTGCTGAATTCTGTCGCTGTACATTTCAAAAGTGCTGAACAAATAGTTATATTGACTACGTCCATCGTAGCTCGCTCATTAATGTCTTAATCGAAATTACGGATTGCCTCTTATCCGCTTGTCGTCCCCTTATGCCATAGTTTGTACATCTCAATTGTCAGTAGAAACCACATTTGTTTAAGCAAGTCAGCCATATCAGCTATGTTTTTATAAAAGGCAGTAAATGAAGCTGAATGAACTGTTACGCTGCCAGACAAGGCTCCGCTGATAGCCAGGTGTAGCAGTGGTTAGGTGTTGGGACTGCTGTTGGGACTCTGCTGTTGGGACAGCTTTATGTAGGCCCTAACAGTTTGTGGGCACCGTTTGTCACCATTATAATGCAATGAATGTATTGTTTAGTGTTGTGTTGTGTAGTGGCTTTGCTGGCATGCATCCCACTTTTGTTTTTGTTTGCCCCACCAATATTTACATGCTAAAATCGCCAATGGACTCCACACTGTCACAACTTCTGTGTCACAACATTTAGATCACACAAATCATATGCAGTATGCAACGCAATGCTATAGAGCCCTCAAACTCAACTCTGGACCTCAAAGCCAGTTCCACTGGGTTATTTCATTGTTCCCTTCTTATCAGGGACTGATTTAAACCTGGTACACCAGGTGGGTGCAATTAATTATCAGGTAGAACAGAAAACCAGCAGGCTCGGGACCTTGTAGGTTTTGTCATTTGTAAGAGTAAAGAGTAATGAATAAAGTATTTAATAAATTAATATATTTTCTGATCTTATTGGTGTGGGTGTGTATTTCCCTTGTCTAAATGTTCCAGGAGTAACCCATAGTGTTCTCTCTGATCACCATCAGTTATTCTCTGTTAGTCTCACAACAGAAGCAGATGCCACAGGCAGGAGCAACACTCATGTCCATCGCCTGGCAACCATATAGCCTGCAGATCAGACCAGTATCATGGCCCTGGGTCCGGGGTGCAACAGCTACCTGTGTGTGCTTGCGAAACATCAATACAGAATACTTATCATGCAGGACTCTACAATGCTTTATTATTGGTGGTTGCCTGCTTAAAGTCATGCGCTGTCAATCGGTGCGGCTTCAGACAGTCAAGCAATTGGAGCTGATCTGTTCTTCACAGTTGAGTTTGTCACTGGAAATTAGCACAATGTCATTTCCGGGCAAGAGTGTCTGCTGGCATCATGCTTGACTGACACTTCTCCCTGGTACCTGTTTAGTAACAGTGTTTACTCGTTAGGTGTGCTTGCTGAACACAAAGCACAACTCTAGATTCCTTCCATAGTCATATTATTAATAGGTGTGCTTGCTGAAGGCAAAGCAAAACTCTAGATTTCTTACATAGTCATATTATTATTAGATTTCTTTAGCCCACTCTAGAACTAAAAGCTCTAGAGCTTAAAGGACTTAAGACTGCCCCAACTCGGATTGCTTGAGAATACATTTTTTTATAGCATTTATACTTTTTGAACTATAACAATATTTAAATGAGCTCCCAATGCATTTCAATGGACGTACTGCCAAATTCTCTAAAACTACATTGGAGGCGGCTTATGGTAGAGAAATGAACATTGCATACTCTAGCAACAGCTCTGGTGGACCTTCCTGCAGTAAGCATGCCAATTGCACGCTCCCTCAAAACTTGAGACATCTGTGGCATTGTGTTGTGTGACAAAACTGCACATTTTAGAGTGGCCTTTTAATGTCCCCAACACAAGGTGCACCTGTATACTGATCATGCTGTTTAATCAGCTTCTTGATATTCCACACCTGTCAGGTGAATGGATGATCTTGGCAAATGAGAAATGCTCACTAACAGGGATGTAAACAAATTTGTGCACCAAATTTAGGAGAAATAAGCTTTTTGTGCATATGGAAAATTTCTTGGCTCTTTTATTTCAGCTCATGAAACATGGGACCAACACTTTACATGTTGAGTTTATATTTTTGTTCATACCTCCATTTGGAATATCTATCGAATTACCCTCTTTGAATCTCCCGTGGCCCGGTGTAGCTCCGGCCTCCCCCCTCAACTTGGTCTCAGAGCATTTCGTATTATTCTGTATGTAAATCTGAGACACTCCATTTAGTATGAAATGTTAAGTTTGGTCCCATGTTTCATGAGCTGAAATAAAATACCTAAGGAACAGGGTCATCTACTCCACCAACACCATAACCAGCTGTCTCTACAGGGTATGACCATCAAGGAGGTCATCCACATTCTCTACCGCCTCGACACCACTAGCGAGGTTCTCCATACCTCTGACGGAGGGCCTCCTACCACGGGTCATCACAGTGAGCCAGTCCCCCAGCCTACCCAGCCATCCAGACTGGAGCCCCCACCACCGAGAGGTCCAAGGTTGCCACGGTAATTTCCCTGCTGATCGGAAGGGCATTGGAGTGGGCTACGACCGTCTGGGAGAGAGGAGAGGAGGAGTCTTTGACCATCCTCCAGTGGGCAAAGAAGGAGGTGAGCGACCTTTCCAACTCCAGCAGGGTGCCCAGACCGCTGCAGAGTACGCCCACACCTTTCGGACTGTGGCAGCCTCCAGCGGATGGAATGAGCTGGCGCTCCTCATTCTATTGCACAGTGGACTGCGCAAAGAGGTGCAGACGGAGTTGGCAATATCGGGATGACAACTTATCCTTGGACGCTCTCATCGCGATGGCCATCCGTCTGGATAACCTTCTTCGGGCGCGCCGGTGTCCACCTCGCCACTCACCTCCCTCCTTTGGCTGTCCTGAGGCAGAGCCTGAACCCATGGAGGTAGGGGCCACACACCTCTCTGCGGAAGAGCAGCGCTGCTGGAGACAGCTGGGGCTCTGTCCCTATTGCGGCCAGGATGGGCACCAGCTTCAGTGGTGTCCGGTGCGTCCCAACCCAGGGTCTACTAGAGCAGAGGGGCGGCCCCATGACCTTCCGTCTCCCTGGGTAGCCGTGAGTATTCCATTATAATTTTTTCCCGCCAAACCCTTTCTGGTTCCCATTTCACTGGCTGGCTGTCCCTCAAGTGTTGTCTCTACAGCTCTAGTGGACTCCGGTGCCATGGGGAACTTTATCGACCAGGCCTTCGCCTCCTCCCTGAAATTAACTTCATACCCACTCTCCTCTCCTTTTCCTTTCCAAACCTTGGATATGTGACCATTGGGATCTGGCACAATTACACCAGTCACAGCACCACTCACCCTCACGTGAGACCCAAGCACCAGGAAAGCCTTCCCTTCCTCATCATCACCGCACCCGTACACAAAGTCATCCTCAGCCTCTCATGGCCCCAACTTCATAACCCCCCCATCTCCTGGTCAAAGATGAGAATCACCACCTGAGGACCAGGAGGCTGGAGGACCTGTTTTCCCACACCCTGTGGTTCCACGTCGGTGGAGGGTCCTGTGAGTGTCCTCAAGCCCATCAATCGGTCCTCCTGTATCATTGGCCCCGTGTTTTGGGACGTAGATGTGGACATCCGCCAGGCTCAGGAGAGGGAACCTGCTCCTGCCACCTGCCCTCCAGAGTGCATCTACGTCCCTACGGGGGACCTATTGACCTGGGCACACACATCCCTTGCCGCTGGACATCCAGGTATCACCTGCACCATCCAATCCCTCTCCGATAAATACTGGTGGCCCACCTTGGTGCAGGACGTCGTCCACTATGTCAACTCATGTTCGGTATGTACTCAATCCGGGCTGACTCCCTTCCAGTGCATCCTGGGATATCAGCCGGCCCTGGCTCAGTGGACTCCGAGCCAGACCGAGGCCCATGCAGTGGACAAGTGGTTCCGGCGCACAGAGGAGGTGTGGAATGCCGCCCACGTGAGGCTCCAGCGCGCAGTCCACCGTCAGAAGGATCAGGTGGACCGCTACCGCAGTGAGGCTCCCGTGTTCCATCCAGATGATCGCGTCTGGCTCTCCACCAGGAACCTCCCGCTCCGCCTGAGCCCCTGGTTTGTGGGGCCCTTCAAGGTCCTCCGGAGGGTCAATGAGGGTCTATTGTTTAGAGCTCCCCACCAACTACTGGATCTCACCATCCTTTCATGTTTCCTTCCTCAAGCCGGTGGTTCCTTGTCCCCTGGCTGATGCCGTCCCCCGCGACACCCGCCAGGGGACCCCCGCCTATGCTGTTAGGTCCCTCCTGGACTCCTGACGTCGTAGGGGTTGGCTCCAGTACCTGGTGGACTGGGAGGGGTACGGTCCTGAGGAGCGCTCTTGGGTCCCGGTGGCGGACATCCTGGACCACAACATCATCCGGGATTGTCATGCCTACCCCTGCTCCCTCCCTCCGGCGCTCGACGTCGCCGGTGTACTAACCACCGGTCCTGGCAACCCACATTGCGCACACTTTTCAACCATCATTGCACACACCTGCTCCCCATCGTTAAGCACACCTGGACTTCATCACCACCCTGATTACTCTCCCTTCATATAGCCATCAGTAGCCTCAGTCATCAGGCAGTATTGGTTTTTGTTACGTTCAGTACGCTTCTCCTGTTTTGTATTTTCTTCATGTTTATTATTATTATTAAACTCACCTTCTGCACCTGACTCCCTGCGTATACGTTACACATGCACATTTTCTCTAACACTAAACTTACAAATATGTATTTTACAGTTATAAGGAAGGGGAAATCTTATAGTTAGTTGTTTTATAATTTGATCATACTAAATTATATTTAGAAAGCAGACAAGTCCTTTCAAGCCTTATTCATAAAGTTTTGTTGAATAGGAAATACATCATATTAAATATGTTTATCATATTTGTACTGCGTACTTGAGCTTGTGTCCTCAAAACTGACTACACCGCAGCAATTTATAACTAGTTTTACCATAAAGGTGCGATTTTAACCTTTCTTGGAGTATGCAGCATTACTAGTTATTATTTATGGTCCTCTCATGATAAATAATTACTTTTGGGGATTATGTAAATTACATTGTTGATTACATTTTACTGGTTAATGGAAGCCTCTCCAACATAATCCAGGTAGAATCAGGCATTCCCCAGGGCAGCTGTCTAGGTCCCTTACTTTTTTCAATCTTTACTAATGACCTGCCACTTCTCTGAGTAAAGCCTGTGTGTCTATGTGGCGCAGTGGTCTAAGGCACTGCATCGCAGTGCTAGCTGTGCCACTAGAGATCCTGGCTCTGTCGTAGCTGGCCGTGACCGGGAGACCCATGGGGCGGCGCACAATTGGCCCAGCGTCGTCCAGGGTAGGGGAGGGAAGAGCAGTTGGTAGAGCATGGCGTTTGCAACGCCAGGGTTGTGGGTTCGATTCCCACGGGGGGCCAGTATGAAAAAAATAATAAAAATAATAAAAAATTATGCACTCACTAACTGTAAGTCGCTCTGGATAAGAGCGTCTGCTCAATGACTAAAATGTAAATGTAAATGTCTGATGACTCAACACTATACACGTCAGCTACCACACCAAGTGAAATCACTGCAACACTTAACAAAGAGCTGCAGTCAGTTTCAGAATGGGTGGCAAGAAATAAGTTAGTCCTAAATATTTCAAAACTAAAAGCATTGTATTTGGGACAAATCATTCACTACACTCTAAACCTCAACTAAATCTTGTAATGAATAATGTGGAAATTGAGCAAGTTGAGGAGACTAAACTGCTTGGAGTAACCATGGATTGTAAACTGTCATGGTCAAAACATATTGATGCAACAGTAGCTAAGATGGGGAGAGGTCTGTCCAGAGCGCTGCTCTGCCTTCTTATCAACGCTATCAACAAGGCAGGTCCTACAGGCCCTAGTTTTGTCGCAACTGGACTACTGTCCAGTCGTGTGGTCAGGTGCCACAAAGAGGGACTTAGGAAAATTACAATTGGCCCAAAACAGGGCAGCACGGCTGGCCCTTAAATGCACATGGAGAGCTAACATTAATAATATGCATGTCAATCTCTCCTGGCTCAAAATAGAGGAGAGATTAACTTCATCACAACTTTTTGTTGTCAGAAGTATTGACATGTTGAATACACCGAGCTGTCTGTTTAAACTACTAGCACACAGCTCAGACACCCATACCCCACAAGACATGCCACCAGAGGTCTCTTCACAATCCCCAAGTCCAGAACAGACTATGGGAGGCGCACAGTACTACATAGAGCCATGACTACATGGAACTCTATTCCACATCAAGTAACTCATGCAAGCAGCAAAATCAGATTCAAAAACCAGATAAAAATACACTTTATATGAACAGCGTGGACTGTGATGAGACACACACAGGCACAGACACACGCATACACACACACGAGAGCATACGCACTATACACACACATACACATGGATTTTGTGTTGAAGATATTAGGTAGTAGAGTAGTGGACCACACTTAATGTGTTGTGAAATGTATTGTAATGTTTTAAAAATTGTATATAACTGCCTTAATTTTGCTGGACCCCAGGAAGAGTCGCTGCTGCCTTGGCAGCAGCTAATGGGGATCCATAATAAAAACAAATACTTCTCAGACCTTCTTCTCCACTACCAACCCACACGCGCACTCCGTTCCATCACAGCAGGCCACCTTGTCATCCCCAGGGCAAAACTCCAGAGCTTTGGCGGCAGGGCCTTCTCCAGGGTTGCTCCTCCCTCCAACCATCTGTGACTCTAGAGACAGGTTCAATCCTGTTGAGTTTTATGATAATGATGAGTTTTCAAGGCGATACCGCTTCTCCAAGGACTCTGTAATGCAACTGGAAAGAAAGGTTGGACCAACCATTAAGCATGGGAGTGATAAGAACGCGGCTGTACCCCCACTACTTAAGCTCTTGGTGACCCTAAGGTTCTACGCAACTGGATGTTTCCAGATGGTGGATGGGGACGTTTTTGGACTCCACAAGTCAACCGTCTGCAGGATTGTAGTCAGAGTGTCCAGTGCTATTGCCAGTCTGAAGAATCAGTACATAAGGTGCAAGCCTACAGAGGAAACAGCAGCTGGATTTTACAGGAGAGCTAGATTCCCAGGTGTACTAGGGGCAATAGACTGTACACACATTCCTATTCCCAACCCTGGTGGTGAGAATGGAGAACTATTCCGTAATCGGAAAGGTTACTGCTCCATCAACGTGCAGGCTGCCTGTGATGACAAAGGTCAGCTCACCAACATCGTAGCTAGATGGCCAGGATCCACCCAGGACAGCAGAATCTTTGACAATAGTTGTCTGTGTGCAATGCTGGAAAGGGGGGCATATGAAGGCCACCTACTAGGTGACAATGGATATGCCTGTCGTGGGTACCTTATGACCCCTCTTTTAAACCCCCAGACACCTGAAGAGAGATAATACAACACCTCTCATATCCTGGCAAGAGGTCTCATAGAGTTTTTGGAGTGTCGAAAAAAAGATTACTGTGCCTAAAGGAGGGGCTCCGCACGAAGATGGACACTACACTGACAATAATTATTGCAGTGGCAGTTCTGTATAACTTTGGCAAGACACAAGGAGACGAGCTACCTGAGGAGACTGAGGAGGACCTACCTGAGGAGAATGCAGAAGATGGCCAGGTGCAACATGCTGCCAATGCAAATTGGAATGCTGTGAGAACCTTGATTGAGAACCATTTTGCAGCCTAAGGTGTATATAATGTAACATTGGTAACATGTAAAAAGCTATATTATATTTTGATCGACACAAACAATTCCTATTTAGGCTATCTGTATTCAAATGTATTATTTAGACTTTGTTATTCTCAATATCATACAGGGTGGAACTGGAAGCACCAGAACACAAGAGTGGGGACAAGACTGGAGGACACCAAATTGCTTGGGAAAGCATTGTTTTAATAAATAATTGTTTTTAATAAATAATTGCTTAAATAAATAAAAAAGATCAGCATTCTTTACACAGTGGGCATTTGTTTCCATGAAGCAGTTTCTGTTTCTGAATTTGCAGTAGCTCATTTTGTAAATTCAGGACCTCGATCTGCAGTAGATGTTTCTCTCTCACCAGCTCCAAAACATCAATATGAGCTTGGTTTATGTCAGTTCTGGGGCGTTTGCTTGGCCTGTCTGGTGTTTTTGCTGCTGGTGCAAGATCCAGGCACTGCTGTTTCTCCACGGCACAGGGTGTCAACTCAACTAAAGGAAAGAAAATAAAATTAACTAATTATTAGTAGGCTATGTATGTGCCCATTTTGTACAACAATTGAATTGGGGCTTATGATATGCCCAGCCTTGGTACGAATAATGATGTTATGCAACATGATGTAACGGGACTGATAACGGTAACACATTGTAGTGAAGTAGCATTAGCGTTAGTTTTAACGTGCATTATAGTCATTGATATTTACCAGTTATTTATGCTTACTAAATATTGGTGGGTCGAGTTGTCCATCGTCATCATAGGGGTTAAGTAGTGGGGCAAACTGCTGGGGAATCATCTCGCATATCTTCTGGGAGAGAGGATCAATTCCCTTGGACGGAGGCCCCCCTCCGGTCTGAAATAGCCCCCGCCTGGCCTCTGCCGCATCATTTTTGTCTTTCACTTTAAGAAATGTCCAGCACGCCTTCATCCGATTTGGGTCCCTCTTCTCTTTAATCCGTGTCGATCCATTAAATCTGTCGCATAAAATGGCTCAGGTGTCTTCCTTCTTTTTGACAGTCTTGTTGTCTGTCTTTTTATCCTCCGGTACGTCACTAAATTCCGGCTCCATCAGCTCGGACAATACGTTTTTTTCATAAGCGGAGAAATGTGAACTTCTTTGACATGCCATGATCAGGTGGCTAGCGGACAAATAATAAATGGCTAAATAACGTTAAGTAATGACAATAAATTATATTTTATTCTAGCTATCTTGGTTTATAAACTAGCTAGCTACAGTAGCTAACGTTAGCTAACTAATGAGTTTTCTGTCTAGTACTGACAAATAACGGATTTTATTTCAAATCATCCAACCCAAGAGAACCTTTCACGATGGAGTTGCAGTAGTTCTACATTGTTATTATTTTATCAAGGAACAGCAACTTTGTGGCCTCATTTGTCAAGTAGGCTATCTACTTCGTTTCAACTCACGAAATACCTCATATATTGGTGTCACTAATCATAGTTTAAAACCGTTAATCATAGATTTACTGATCCAGATTTAAAATTAAGTGGTGCAACAAATCTCTGCTTAATTATAAACCTAGATTTACAAAACCTAGATTAGCTTGTTGGTGCAACCCATCCTAAATCCATCACCTTCTTTCAGTCCACCCTGAAGCCCCACCTCTTTGACGAGGCCTACCCTTAAGCACCACCACCACCACACAAAGAACTACACAAGACACTCCTCTCTTCACCATACTGAACAGTACCTAACCCTAACCCAGGTTTGAATCCAAATCCCAACCCTACATCACACTCTTTCCCTTCCTTGAGCCCACCCATCTCTTTATTCATGTTCTTGTTTAGTCTGATGTTTTGACTACTGTTTATTAGTTTGTTTTTGTAAAGTGACTTTGGGTCCTTGAAAAGCCTCAAAGTCCCATGTATTATTACTATTTCATCAAGAATGTAAAGCCAGAATCATACAGGAAGATGATCAATCAGGCACACTTTATTAATAGCCTATTAATATGGAAAACAGATAATTATGAATCTCATAGCAAACTATACAGTTACAATACACTCAAAACATGTCAACATTCAGGCATTATAATCCAATATAACAGTACAATTCTCCCTCTTAAACTGATAAAGAATGTTATTTTCTCTCCCTACAAATTGCTAATAACACTACAGTGACACCCAGTTAAAAGTGTCCAAACCGCACTGGGTAGTGTGTAATTGTGTGACATGGGATGGAACCATAGACATATACATCATTAGATGGGACTGACATGGATGGTTAACAATGGAGAGGGAACTGAGCAGGCCAATAAGGCACAAATTCAGTCTGTCAGCATCCCGGAATTAAATAGAACACTCACTATTATATTGTATGGTCAACACCTAATTTGGAGACCCTTGAAATAGTGGTTTCTGTTGTGGCCCCATTCAGAGGGACAGTCACTGGAGAGACAAAAAACAAGAAGACTTGTGCTACCAATCGAATTGCAACCTTAAGTTTTCAAACATACGCATAAAAGATTTAGTCTTTTAAGTTTCATCGCCATGCAGAAGTAGTTTTGAAACAGAGAGAAAAGGGAAGGGAAGCGCGTTGCAAGAACAAGCTAGTGAATTATTTAGTGCTAAAACCAGGGAAGTGTTTTTAGCCGTGGTGTCACTGCTTTGTAAATGAAAACAGCCTTTTATTGTTGAATAAATAGGAATAAAGCAACACTGTGTCAAGTTGTCAACACATGGTAATACACTCCCTCAACAAGGAATGAACAATCAAATAATACTTTAAATAAACAGATGAGTGTCAATTGCAGTCTACTAACAACATTTTGACAACGTTGAAGTTGCGATGTAAATAACACCCTTTCACCTGCCAGAGCGATCTAAATATTAATCAGTGCAATATTTACCTCAGGTATCAGGCAAACACCTATTGTAGAGCGTTAATGATTTGAACATGCAAGGATCAGTATGACACAGTTTTGCTTTCCACTTCTGAGTGCACGGTAGCTAAACAACGTAAGTCAATAAATGTCATGAGATAAATAAGTAATGACCATATAAAAGCACCACCAGCTAATGATAAAGCATCATAAGCTGTGTTCAACCACAGGAATGTTATAGCACATGTAATGTAGATTAACTTGAATAAGTAACACAATGCAAACAAACTATTAACTGACCTTTCATCAATGTTAAGATGTAGTACATATGAGGTCTGTTGTGAGTAATAGCCTAACCCTAATATAATAAGCTGACATGCCTTAGAGACCTATTTGTTTCTGAAATGCATTGCACATCTCCTTACCCTCATTTATTAATGAAATCCGTTAACATTTCAAAGACGTTCCGAGCGCGTCTGTCAGCAGTACAGCATGTTACAGTAGCTGTACTGTAGAAGGCTTATTTATGGCTTATGGCCGGATCTTGTGCGCTTGGACATCTACCAGTAGGCTTAGGTTTGGCCCCTGCTGCTGCTCTCTAGGCATCCTGGGCTGATCCCTGGCCTTGCTGGCTCAGCTGCTGGATTCGGTCGGCCAGCTCCAGACAGTGGAGGACCCTGCGGCGCTCGGCATGGAGCTGGTCACGGGGCACCTGGCCCAGCAGCTTCTGACTGAAGAGCACCAAGTCCTGCATGAAGAGACCCACCGGCTCCCTGGCGACCGGGGGCAGCTGGGTCATGGTGCATGAGTCAAAGCGGAAGTTGATATTCTTTGCTCTGGGCAGGCCAGGACCCTGCTCCTCAATCCACGTGAGAGGCCTGTATTAAAACCATAACAGATGTTACAAAGAGGTTATAGTTAACCCAAAGTTTATACTGGACTACCAGTAAAAAAAAAAAAATGTAATAAAGGCAATTATGATTGGTGCTGGCTGAATAGCTGGGTTTGAAGTGTTGTGAAGGACACATTATCTGATATGATTACTTGAGTAGCAGTTGATTCTAATGTACAGTACAGAGTACATACTTCTGCTCTTTAGTCATGAGTTGAGTGGTCATCTTCATGTACTTGTTCTCCTGGTCTTCCTCCATGCTGGCAGCAGTGACAGACAGCTCTCCAAACAGATCCACCAGCCAGGTGAGCCGGGCGATGCCACTGAAAGCTGGAAACCCAAAGCCTGGCTTCTTAGGACCTCCTATCAGGAGACACACAGGGAAACTATAGTCAGAAGTAGTTGTAAAGGGACATGTAATCCAATGGCTCATTGTCAATCATCATCTGGTCACATTTAAGACTGGTTAGCACACATTATGCCTTTTGTATTGATTTTGTACTCATCACATTACAGTACATACACTGTTGTGGTGCTGTTATATCACACCATTATGCATAAAATGAACATGAACCAGTGAATTTCCCAACAGATAGTTATAGTTCATTTGGCGCTTGCTGCCTCCTACAGTCCAACTCCTAACACTGCCCTGACTCAAATTTCAGAGAAACTACTCCCTCTTGCTCCTCCACTCACTCTCCACTAAGCTCCTGCTACGATTCTTAGTCAAAAGTCTGCCGCTATAAAATATTGTCTGTCATCTGAGGTTGTGTGGAGCGTTTCGAGTTGATAACGATGATTTATTATTCAATCATGGCTGCTTTAGGAGAAGCCCATTCATATGCATTAACTAGCTTGTTCCCCAGCGGGGCTCTGATGAAATTGGACAGAGCTAGTCAGCATCCCAAATGGCACCCCATTCGCTATGTAGTACACTACCAATGACAATAGTGCACTATGTAGGGAATAGGGTGCCATTTGACATGCACCTCTAGACTTCATCAATAACACCCTGCCGTATTTCACACCAGAGACCTGTCTGCCCGCCTCACTCCACAGGCAGGCTCTCTTTCACATCAACCCCAATGGGTGTACTGTGGAGACTGAGAAAACCACATTTTACAAGTCGCTTTGATGGGAGCTATATTATATCAAAAGCTCTGGAATTAAATATTCATTCTGAACCCTGTGACCTCGACGATGTACATCAAATTGATACATGTTATGCAGTTATTTTCTGTAGCAAGTATTGTATTTGAGGTGATGTATCAGTGGTGCTGGGGTCTTTGTGTATGACAGTTTTGTGGATTTGTGCTTTATTCCCTGTTCCAGTCTCGGTCTCTCACCTGTGAAGTGAAGGGATCCTTCCTCCAGCTTTTTCCCTGCTATGTCCTTCTTCAGCTGCTTAAAGTCAGCTGTCAGGAGTTCTATGTGCTCCTCATGCAGGACCACTCCTAGGTACATAGAAGACATAGAACATTAAATACATTAGGTGATCAGTACTAGTTAAGATACATGTCTACTACACCATCAAGTCATCAAGACTTCACCATGTCTTCTCTATACACTTCAAATTGACCAAAATAAATCTCTCCCAATGATTCTGTCCAGCTCACCTTTTTCCTGAGCCAGGTCCCAGAGGTCCACGGCAGTCTTGTGTGTCATGGCCATAGGATATTCCACACAGACATGCTTCCCAGCTTCCAGAAATGTCCTGTGCTCCGTTAGAACATGCAACATAGTATAGGTGAATTTAGTTTGTTTGAGTATCCAAGAAGGGTGTCCAAGAGACCGTGCTTCAACAGAACATCAGTCAAAATGATCAAGAAGATTTTTAAAAAACTGTTCTGTACTAGGGAGATGCACAACTCAAATGTAACTTAATATCCCGAACTGCCCAGTAAGAGCCATTGGTCAATGTTTCAACAACCAGTTCAGAGTTGGGAAAACTTCACAGTGACCGCTCTTAAACTCCTTGTAACTTTCTCAAAGAATTCCTTCCAATTAAATTGACAACAAAAGAAGATAATGAGGAATCCTATATGAAAAAGCCACTCTCCAGAACATTTCATGGCTTTTTTTCCTTTATTTTTTGTTTCCTTTACAGTATGAAGGGCAGTACCTGCTGTTCCATTTAGACAGTTAGCCTGGAACCATCTAGCAGTGAAACATGATGGCTATGTTCTCAAAACCCTCATTAACCGGCCTAAAATAACTCTCCATTATTTAACAGCCCGTCTCTGCCTCTCTGTACACTCTGAACATTTAGCAGTGAGAGGGAGAGTAAAAAGCATAATTGAAGAGTGTGTTTACAACAATTATAGTTTCTGAGGTGGAAGTTGGGAGGGTTATATTTGGGTGTTTCAGTGAAACGTAAGTGAGGGAGGCCCCGCTCTCTCGCTTTCCCAGATGTTTAGTTCATTTCATTCCGATCTCCTTTGCATTATTGTAGCCATTTTCTGTAGCCTGTCAACTATGCCTCTGTCTATCCCTGTTCTCTCCTCTCGACACAGGCTATACAAACGCCTCACACCGCGTGGCTGCTGCCTCTCTAACCTGGTGGTCCCTGCACGCACGACCCACGTGGAGTTCCAGGTCTCCGGCAGCCTCTGGAACTGCCGTTCTGCGGCCAACAAGGCAGAGTTAATCTCAGCCTATGCTACCCTCCAGTCCCTCGACTTCTTGGCGCTGACGGAAACATGGATTACCACTGAAAACACTGCTACTCCTACTGCTCTCTCCTCGTCTGACCATGTGTTCTCGCATACCCCGAGAGCATCTGGTCAGCGGGGTGGTGGCACAGGAATCCTCATCTCTCCCAAATGGACATTCTCTATTTTTCCCCTGACCCATCTGTCTATCTCCTCATTTGAATTCCATGCTGTCACAGTCACTAGCCCATTCAAGCTTAACATCCTTGTCATTTATCGCCCTCCAGGTTCCCTTGGAGAGTTCATCAATGAGCTTGATGCCTTGATAAGTTCCTTTCCTGAGGATGGCTCACTCCTCACAGTTCTGGGTGACTAACCTCCCTACGTCTACCTTTGACTCATTTCTCTCTCCACTCCTCTCCTCTTTTGACCTCACCCTCTCACCGTCCCCCCCTACTCACAAGGCAGGCAATACGCTTGACCTCATCTTTACTAGATGCTGTTCTTCTACTAATCTCACTGCAACTCCCCTCCATGTCTCCGACCACTATTTTGTATCCTTTTCTCTCTCGCTCTCCTCCAACACTACTCACTCTGCCCCTACTCAGATGGTAATGCGCCGTCGCAACCTTCGCTCTCTCTCTCCCGCTACTCTCTCCTCTTCCATCCTATCATCTCTTCCCTCTGCTCAATCCTTCTCCCTCCAATCTCCTGATTCTGCCTCCTCAACCCTCCTCTCCTCCCTTTCTGCATCCTTTGACTCTCTATGTCCCCTATTAGGAGTGGGCGATATACCGGTTTGATAGTAAAAACCGGTATTGTGCCGCGCCATGATATGGATTTAGCAATATCATGGATACCGCGATTTATTCAGAATTCATAAATTCGAATTTTGCATCAATATTTTTTTGTTCCAAATTTCAACTGAGTGATAGTACTAAGTAGCTACATCTTTTTTTTTTTTTTTTATCCAACCTTTCTTGGTTCTTACGAATAAAAGAATGTATGTTAATATGTTGACCTATTTTTATGAGCGCACGTCGCATGCACTTGTTGCACGCATGTAGTGCTAGCAACAAAGAAGTGTGCAGGCAGCTGCAGTTAGGAGGCAGGTTAACTATTGGGGGAAAACTTTACAATCCAGGATGAGCGAAAACACAGAAATTGATGTTGCTCAAGAGCAGGAGGATAAATTGGTTAAGAAGAAAGGGGGCACCTCTGTTGTTTGGAACTGGTTTGGCTTTAAAATCTCCGACCCCGACCAAAACACTACCCTATGCAAGTTGTGTCGTCGTGTTGTCTTAGCAAAAGGTGGAAACACGACCAACCTGTTCAATCACTTAAAAAACATACATGTCCGTGAGTATGAACAATGCACCAGAATGCGTGAGACAGTAAGCCCAGGAGCTCGCCCGAAGACAAGCCAGACTCGCACTCAACAATCAATTATATCATCATTTGCTGCCGGTACTTGCTATGAGAAGACGAGCAAAAAATGGATAGACATCACAGCTGCGATTACAAATCACATAGCGAAGGACATGGTACCGATTCAAACTGTGGAGAAAGAGGGGTTCAGAAAGTTGATTCAAACTCTGGACCCAAGATATGAGATCCCGAGCCGCAAATATTTTAGCCAAAAATGCCTGCCACAGCTTTACACAGAATGCTGGGACAGAGTTTACAGTGAGATAAATAACATTCCATTCTTCTCCACTACTGCCGATCTATGGTCAAGTCGTACCACAGAACCTTATATAAGCCTCACAATCCATTACATAGACGGTGACTGGAAACTGAAAAGTAAGTGCCTACAGACGTCTTATTTCCCAGACGACCACACCGGGGAAATAATTGCAGGTGGGCTGAGGGACATACTGTCGTCCTGGGGATTAAAAGAGTCGCGTCAAGTTTGTATGACGACCGACAGCGGATCGAACATGATCAAGGCATTGCAGCTGAACAAGTGGGCAAACCTTGGATGTTTCGGACACAGGCTGCACAATGCTATTGGTAAGTTTCAGGACTGTAGCCTAGGCCTACCCTGTATGATGCTTATTATTAAGAAAAAATACAGCTCACATCAGCCATGTACCGTAGGCTAAATCTAAGCACATCAGATTTGTAAAATGTGTAACAGTTGAATGTAAATGCCGTAAATCCTCAAACAAAGATTAAAAGTTATATTGTATTGTGATTTCTATATAAAAATGCATTATTATTAATTATTATTGTATTGTGATTTGATTATTTTTCACCCTATTATTTTGATTTCTTATTCCCAATTTCCAGAGAGGAGTGTCCAAAACGCTCCCGGGCCACAGGGGTGTGCGATTTCCCGGGCCACAGGGGTTTGCAAAAAGGTGGTTAGCACGTTCTCATACAGCTGGAAAAAGCAGAAGGCCCTGATGACAGCACAGAATGAACTAAGCCTGCCCCTGCACAAGCTCATCACAGAATCTCCGACAAGGTGGGGATCTCGTCTGAAAATGATGGAAAGAGTCCTGGAGCAGGAAAAGGCCATTACACAGGTCCTGGCAGGGGACAAAAAGACACGGCACCTTGTACCTACCTGGCAAGACATCCAGGTCTTGGAATCAGTCACAGCAGCACTGAAGCCACTCCAGGACTTTACAGATGCCCTGTCAGGAGAAGCGTATGTGAGCGTGTCCTATTTGAAGCCTGTCATCAATCTGTTAAATGCAGAGGTTCTAAATCTGAGCAAGGACGATACAGAACTGACCAAAGAGATCAAGATCAAGGTTCTTGATTACTTGAATAACAAGTACACTGACCCTGCAACAGATGAGCTGCTCTCCATGGCTACCTTTCTAGATCCAAGGTTCAAGACCAGGTACATGTCCGCTGAGAAACTGGAGGACATTAAGGTATTTATTCATTTGTTCTTGTTTTATTGCTTCAAATGTAAAGCACTTTGGGCTGCATTTTATGTATGAAAGGTGCTATACAAATAAAGTTTAATTATTTTCATTTTTTAAGGTGAGAGCTGCCTCAGAGACCGAAGCCCTCCTTGTGGAGAACACAGCCCTGGGAAAATCGTCTCTTGCAGAGGATCACACTGACAGGGAGAAAGAAGCTTCCACTGCTCATCAATCAGGCAAGAAGCCCAAGAAGAGCCTTGGGAGCTTCTTTAAGCAGACCAGCAGTGCACCTGCCTCATGTTCAGAGAGGCAGATCATTGAGCAAGAGCTGAATAGCTACATTCTGGCAACGGCAGCAGACAGCGAGTCTGATCCTTTGGAGTGGTGGCGATTTCACGGATCTAATTTTCCACGTGTGAGTTGTCTGGCAAAGAAATACTTATGCATCCCTGCCACAAGTGCCCCCTCTGAGAGGGCATTCAGCACTGGGGGCAATGTGGTGACATGTCACAGGGCAGCACTAAAGCCAGAAACAGTCAACATGCTGGTATTCCTGGCACGGAACTTGTGAAGAAAGTTCTAGTGAAGATTTGTTGATATTGTTGATAATTGATGGTTGAGGCTTGAAAGGTTTAGTTTCAAACGGTTAGTTTTTTACATATCTACGGACCGTAGCCAAAACAAACACACGTATTTGAATTTGTAATTACCTTATTTTCTTTATCTCCTGTTATTTTTTATTTAATTTTACTTAATATCTAATTTATATTTATATATATATATATATATATATATATATATATATATATATAGGCCTACCTACCTCATGTTTACGGAATGCATGTTTGCACAATACAAATAAAAACTTTTCAGGTCCATACGGTCCAATGCCTCACTCTTTCTGGTTATATAAGGTTCAAATACATATTTTTCCTTAACTAATATAATTTAACCAAGAAGGGATATTAAAATGTGATTCATATTTTTTTACGTCATATATCGTGATATCATATCGATATCGTCTGGACAGTGGAAAATATCGTGATATGAATTTTAGCTCATATCGCCCACCCCTATCCCCTATCCTCCCGGCCGGCTCGGTCCTCCCCTCCTGCTCCGTGGCTTGACGACTCATTGCGAGCTCACAGAACAGGGCTCCGGGCAGCCGAGCGGAAATGGAGGAAAACTAGACTCCCTGCGGACCTGGCATCTTTTCACTCCCTCCTCTCTACATTTTCTTCCTCTGTTTCTGCTGCTAAAGCCACTTTCTACCACTCTAAATTCCAAGCATCTGCCTCTAACCCTAGGAAGCTCTTTGCCACCTTCTCCTCCCTGCTTAATCCTCCTCCCCCTCCCCCCCTCCTCCCTTTTGAAAAGAAGGTTGACGACATCCGATCCTCATTTGTTAAGTCAAATGACACTGCTGGTCCTGCTCACACTGCCCTACCCTATGCTTTGACTTCTTTCTCCCCTCTCTCTCCAGATGAAATCTTGCGACTTGTGACGGCCGGCCGCCCAACAACCTGCCCGCTTGACCCTATCCCCTCCTCTCTTCTCCAGACCATCTCCGGTGACCTTCTCCCTTACCTCACCTCGCTCATCAACTCATCCTTGACCGCTGGCTATGTCCCTTCCGTCTTCAAGAGAGCGAGAGTTGCACCCCTTCTCAAAAAACCTACACTCGATCCCTCCGATGTCAACAACTACAGACCAGTATCCCTTCTTTATTTTCTCTCCAAAACTCTTGAGCGTGCCGTCTTTAGCCAACTCTCTTGCTATCTCTCTCAGAATGACCTTCTTGATCCAAACCAGTCAGGTTTCAAGACTGGCAATTCAACTGAGACTGCTCTTCTCTGTGTCACGGAGGCTCTCCGCACTGCTAAAGCTAACTCTCTCTCCTCTGCTCTTGTCCTTCTAGACCTGTCTGCTGCCTTTGATACTGTGAACCATCAGATCCTCCTCTCCACCCTCTCCGAGTTGGGCATCTCCGGTGCGGCTCACTCTTGGATTGCGTCCTACCTGACCGGTCGCTCCTACCAAGTGGCGTGGCGAGAATCTGTCTCCGCACCACGTGCTCTCACAACTGGTGTCCCCCAGGGCTCAGTTCTAGGCCCTCTCCTATTCTCGCTATACACCAAGTCACTTGGCTCTGTCATATCCTCACATGGCCTCTCCTATCATTGCTACGCAGACGACACACAACTAATCTTCTCCTTTCCCCCTTCTGATAACCAGGTGGCAAATCGCATCTCTGCATGTCTGGCAGACATATCAATGTGGATGACGGATCACCACCTCAAGCTGAACCTCGGCAAGACGGAGCTGCTCTTCCTCCCAGGGAAGGACTGCCCGTTCCATGATCTCGCCATCACGGTTGACAACTCCGTTGTGTCCTCCTCCCAGAGTGCAAAGAGCCTTGGCGTGACCCTGGACAACACCCTGTCGTTCTCCGCTAACATCAAGGCGGTGACCCGATCCTGTAGGTTCATGCTCTACAACATTCGGAGAGTACGACCCTGCCTTACACAGGAAGCGGCACAGGTCCTAATCCAGGCACTTGTCATCTCCCGTCTGGATTACTGCAACTCGCTATTGGCTGGGCTCCCTGCCTGTGCCATTAAACCCCTACAACTCATCCAGAATGCCGCAGCCAGTCTGGTGTTCAACCTTCCCAAGTTCTCTCACGTCACCCCGCTCCTCCGCACACTCCACTGGCTTCCAGTTGAAGCTCGCATCTGCTACAAGACCATGGTGCTTGCCTACGGAGCTGTGAGGGGAACGGCACCTCCGTACCTTCAGGCTCTCATCAGTCCCTACACCCAAACGAGGGCATTGCGTTCATCCACCTCTGGCCTGCTGGCCCCCCTACCTCTGTGGAAGCACAGTTCCCGCTCAGCCCAGTCAAAACTATTCGCTGCTCTGGCACCCCAATGGTGGAACAAGCTCCCTCACGATGCCAGGACAGCGGAGTCACTCACCACCTTCTGGAGACACTTGAAACCCCACCTCTTTAAGGAATACATGGGATAGGATAAAGTAATCCTTCTACCCCCCCCCCTTAGAATGAAAAAAAAATATATATATATATTGTAAAGTGGTTATCCCACTGGCTATAAGGTGAATGCACCAATTTGTAAGTCGCTCTGGATAAATGACGTAAATGTAAATGTTTTCACTATAGTTTGCAGTCATAATGAGAGCCATTAGAGAGCTGTAGCCTTGGTCGTGCTCTCCAGGGTTTGAGAGGTGGACATCAAACAGCTACATAGACTTATCAGCTGTGGAACAGGGAGGAGACTGCTCAGGGTAATGTGAATGCCAGAGGAGCCCCCCCAGTCAACATTTGTTGATACAGCTCCCTGACCTCCTCAGATGTACCTGACCGATATACAATGAAGCACCTATGAGGGTCAAGGAAGATATCTTAAACAATTAGCTAAACTGTCATCTTACTGTGTGTCTCAATGTTGTATAATATATAGCTTATGAACTACAACTGTAAGACAGTTTGTCTGAGGCCCTGGTAAATGGGCCAGGCTCAATGAATGGTTAATTAACCTACAGATGGAGCCTCAGTGGACTGAGAAAGAAAAGCAACAGTTTATTGAGGCTTGATAAGTCCAATATAAGTGTTCCAGTGCTGACTCCTAGTGGTGATTTGTAACATGTTGAAACTATAGCTCTGTTGTGTAAGAGCATTTCAGATAGAAACAAAACTGATGAAGGGATAACTAAAGAACTACCACAGAGGACTATCATAGAGACATGGGGTCAGTGAGAGAGTTTTACCTGATGTTTTCCTCATGGGCAGCATTTTCAGTGCAGACGAAGGCCACCTTTATGTCATCTCTCCTCAGGGCATCCTCGATAGTGATCTGTTTCACTCCCTGCTGCTCCTCTAGGTTCCTCCTATGGGAAGACAGCACCAGAATCGTATTCAGTAGGGGAAAATTGATTTGAAATCGAGTGAAACACAGACTACATTAACTTGTCAAGAGCACAGTTGAATTTTTCTGTTGTGTAAAGGCTTGCTACAGTGTGCACGACCCAGGCAACAAAGTCATCCACACACCCCAGCTGCTGCCTCTGTGACCGAGTACAGGACAGGTCAGTGAGTATTATCACCATTAAACAAGATCATGTAATATGATTTTATCGCCTGGAGCTTCACTCTACAATATTGAAGTATTACAAAAGTTAAAAGGCACACACTGGAAAATGACAGGCGACTGACCTTGACTTTAGTGCTTATCTATTTCATATTTTCAGTGCAACAAAGTTCATTGCATTGCAAATATTCACTGAGTGTACAAAACATTAAGAACTCCTGTTCTTTCCATGACAGACTGACCAGGTGAATCCAGGTGAAAGCTATGATCCCTTATTGATGTCACTTGTTAAATCCACTTCAATCAGTGTAGATGAAAGGGGAGGAGACAGGTTAAATAAGGATTTTTAAGCCTTGAGACATGGATTTTGTATGTGTGCCAATCAGAGGGTGAATGGGCTAGACAAAATATTTAAGTGCCTTTGAACGGGGTATGGTAGTAGGCCGTCATTGTAAATAAGAATTTGTTCTTAACTGACTTGCCTAGTTAAATAAAGGTCAAATAAAATAAATAATAAATAGGTGCCAGGCGCTCTGGTTTATGTCAAGAACTGCAACACTGCTGGGTTTTTCACGCTCAACAGTTTCCTGTGTGTATCAAGAATGGTCCACCACCCAAAGGACATCCAGACAACTTGACACAACTGTGGGAAGCATTGGAGTCAACATGGGCCAGGATCCCTGTGGAACACTTTCGACACCTTGTAGAGTCCATGCCCCGACGAATTGAGGCTGTTCTGTGGGCAAAAGGAGGGGGTGCAACTCAATATTTGGAAGATGCTGTTAATGATTTGTACACTCAGTGTATAAAATAAATAAGCACTGTTAGCTTTTCACTCTGTCAGAACCTAATGGACAACTAGTCAAAGCTCAAACCAAGTTTACTCACCCACTGGGTCAAACAGCTGAAAAGACAAAGACATGTTTCCACCAGCACAAGTATGTATACCCTCCTTTAGGTGGAGGCTCCTCCTTGCAACTCTAAACACAACATCTTTGTTGCTAGACAGGTAGTTAAGTGATGTGTGTAATAAAACTGTTCCTTCTCCCTTCATCTAACCTGACCTGACCTCGGCCCACATTCCTCACTAATCCACAGCTATCCAACCTTATCAGTGACCGCAACCAAGTGATTGTCTTTTCTCTTACTTAGTAACTTTCCAGACCCATACTTCTTATCCAACCTCCATTGACCCCACCATATACAGTTGAAGTTGGAAGTTTACATACACCTTAGCCAAATACATTTAAACTCAGTTTTTCACAATTCCTGACATTTAATCATAGTAAAAATTCCCTGTCTTAGGTCAGTTAGAATCACCACTTTATTTTAAGAATGTGAAATGTCAGAATAGTAGTAGAGAGAATGATTTATTTACATTTACATTACATTTACATTTACATTTTAGTCATTTAGCAGATGCTCTTATCCAGAGCGACTTACAGGAGCAATTAGGGTTAAGTGCCTTGCTCAAGGGCACATTTACGTCATTTAGCAGGCGCTCTTATCCAGAGCGACTCACCAATTGGTGCGTTCACCCTATAGCCAGTGGGATAACCACTTTACAATTTTTTTTTTTTGGGGGGGGGGGGGGGGGTAGAAGGATTACTTTATCCTATCCCAGGTATTCCTTAAAGAGGTGGGGTTTCAAATGTCTCCGGAAGGTGGTGAGTGACTCCGCTGTCCTGGCGTCGTGAGGGAGCTTGTTCCACCATTGGGGTGCCAGAGCAGCGAACAGTTTTGACTGGGCTGAGCGGGAACTATGCTTCCGCAGAGGAAGGGGAGCCAGCAGGCCAGAGGTGGATGAACGCAATGCCCTCGTTTGGGTGTAGGGACTGATCAGAGCCCGAAGGTACAGAGGTGCCGTTCCCCTCACTGCTCCATAGGCAAGCACCATGGTCTTGTAGCGGATGCGAGCTTCAACTGGAAGCCAGTGGAGTGTGCGGAGGAGGGGGGTGACGTGAGAGAACTTGGGAAGGTTGAACACCAGACGGGCTGCGGCATTCTGGATGAGTTGTAGGGGTTTAATGGCACAGGCAGGGAGGCCAGCCAACAGCGAGTTGCAGTAGTCCAGACGGGAGATGACAAGTGCCTGGATTAGGACCTGTGCCGCTTCCTGTGTAAGGCAGGGTCGTACTCTCCGAATGTTGTAGAGCATGAACCTGCAGGAGCGGGTCACCGCCTTGATGTTGGCGGAGAACGACAGGGTGTTGTCCAGGGTCACGCCTAGGCTCTTCGCACTCTGGGAGGAGGACACAGCGGAGTTGTCAACCGTGATGGCGAGATCATGGAACGGGCAGTCCTTCCCCGGGAGGAAGAGCAGCTCCGTCTTGCCAGGGTTCAGCTTGAGGTGGTGATCCGTCATCCATACTGATATGTCTGCCAGACATGCAGAGATGCGATTCGCCACCTGGTTATCAGAAGGGGGAAAGGAGAAGATTAGTTGTGTATCGTCAGCGTAGCAATGATAGGAGAGGCCATGTGAGGATATGACAGAGCCAAGTGACTTGGTGTATAGGGAGAAAAGGAGAGGGCCTAGAACTGAGCCCTGGGGGACACCAGTGGTGAGAGCACGTGGTGCGGAGACAGCTTCTCGCCACGCCACTTGGTAGGAGCGACCGGTCAGGTAGGACGCAATCCAGGAGTGAGCCGCGCCGGAGATGCCCAGCTCGGAGAGGGTGGAGAGGAGGATCTGATGGTTCACAGTATCAAAGGCAGCAGACAGGTCTAGAAGGACAAGAGCAGAGGAGAGAGAGTTAGCTTTAGCAGTGCGGAGAGCCTCCGTGACACAGAGAAGAGCAGTCTCAGTTGAATGACCAGTCCTGAAACCTGACTGGTTTGGATCAAGAAGGTCATTCTGAGAGAGATAGCAAGAGAGTTGGCTAAAGACGGCACGCTCAATAGTTTTGGAAAGAAAAGAAAGAAGGGATACTGGTCTGTAGTTGTTGACATCAGTGGGATCGAGTGTTGGTTTCTTGAGAAGGGGAGCAACTCTCGCTCTCTTGAAGACGGAAGGGACATGGCCAGCGGTCAAGGATGAGTTGATCAGCGAGGTGAGGTAGGGGAGAAGGTCACCGGAGATGGTCTGGAGAAGAGAGGAGGGGATGGGGTCAAGCGGGCAGGTTGTTGGGCGGCCTGCAGTCACAAGCCGCAGGATTTTATCTGGAGAGAGAGGGGAGAAAGAAGTCAAAGCATAGGGTAGGGCAGTGTGAGTAGGACCAGCAGTGTCATTAGACTTAACAAACGAGGATCGAATGTCGTCAACCTTTCTTTTCAAAGTGGTTGACGAAGTCATCCACAGAGAGAGAGGAGGGGGGGGGGGGGGGGGGGGGGATTCAGGAGGGAGGAAAATGTGGCAAAGAGCTTCCTAGGATTAGAGGCAGATGCTTGGAATTTAGAGTGGTAGAAAGCGGCCTTAGCAGCAGAAACAGATGAAGAAAATGTAGAGAGGAGGGAGTGAAAAGATGCCAGGTCGGCAGGGAGTTTAGTTTTCTTCCATTTCCGCTCCGCTGCCCGGAGCTCTGTTCTGTGAGCTCGCAATGAGTCATCAAGCCACGGAGCTGGAGGGGAGGACCGAGCCGGCCGGGAGGATAGGGGACACAGAGAGTCAAAGGATGCAGAAAGGGAGGAGAGGAGGGTTGAGGAGGCAGAATCAGGAGATTGGAGGGAGAAGGATTGAGCAGAGGGAAGAGATGATAGGATGGAAGAGGAGAGAGTAGTAGGAGAGAGAGAGCGAAGGTTGCGGCGGCGCATTACCATCTGTGTAGGGGCAGAGTGAGTAGTGTGGGAGGAGAGCGAGAGAGAAAAGGAAACAAAGTAGTGGTCGGAGACATGGAGGGGAGTTGCAGTGAGATTAGTAGAAGAGCAGCATCTAGTAAAGATGAGGTCAAGCGTATTGCCTGCCTTGTGAGTAGGGGGGGACGGTGAGAGGTTGAGGTCAAAAGAGGAGAGAAGTGGAAAGAAGGAGGCAGAGAGAAATGAGTCAAATGTGGACATAGGGAGGTTGAAATCCCCCAAAACTGTGAGGGGTGAGCCATCCTCAGGAAAGGAACTTATCAAGGCGTCAAGCTCATTGATGAACTCTCCAAGGGAACCTGGAGGGCGATAGATGACAAGGATATTAAGCTTAAATGGGCTAGTGACTGTGACAGCATGGAATTCAAATGAGGAGATAGACAGATGGGTTAGGGTAAAAATTGAGAATGTCCACTTGGGAGAGATGAGGATTCCTGTGCCACCACCCCTCTGACCAGATGCTCTCGGGGTATGCGAGAACACATGGTCAGACGAGGAGAGAGCAGTAGGAGTAGCAGTGTTTTCAGTGGTAATCCATGTTTCCGTCAGCGCCAGGAAGTCGAGGGACTGGAGGGTAGCATAGGCTGGGATGAAGTCAGCCTTGTTGGCAGCAGAACGGCAGTTCCAGAGGCTGCCTGAGACCTGGAACTCCAGGTGTGGGGTGCGTGCAGGGACCACCAGGTTAGAGAGGCAGCAGCCACGCGGTGTGGGGCGTATTTCATCACATTCCCAGTGGGTCAGAAGTTTACATACACTCAATTAGTATTTGGTAGCATTGCCATTAAATGGTTTATCTTGGGTCAAACATGTCGGGGAGCCTTCCACAAGCTTCCCACAATAAGTTGGGTGAATTTTGGCCCATTCCTCCTGACAGAGCTGGTGTAACTGAGTCAGGTTTGTAGGCCTCCTTGTTCGCACACGCTTTTTCAGTTCTTCCCACAAATGTTCTATAGGATTGTGGTCAGGGCTTTGTGATGGCCACTCCAATACCTTCACTTTGTTGTCCTTAAGCCATAACTTTGGAAGTATGCTTGGGTCATTGTCCATTTGGAAGACCCATTTGCGACCAAGCTTTAACTTCCTGATTGATGTCTTGAGATGTTGCTTCAATATATCCACATAATTTTTCCTTCCTCATGATGCCATCTATTTTGTGAAGTGCACCAGTCCCTCCTGCAGCAAAGTACCCCCACAGCATGATGCTGCCACCCCTGTGCTTCACGGTTGGGATGGTGTTCTTCGGCTTGCAAGCGTCCCCCTTTTTTCTCCAAACATAACGATGGTCATTATGGCCAAACAGTTCTATTTTTGTTTCATCAGACCAGAGGACATTTCTCCAAAAAGTACGATCTTTGTCCCCATGTGCAGTTGCAAACCGTAGTCTGGCTTTTTTATGGCGGTTTTGGAGCAGTGGCTTCTTCCTTGCTGAGCGGCCTTTCAGGTTATGTCGATATAGGACTCGTTTTACTATGGATATAGATACTTTTGTACCTGTTTCCTCCAGCATCTTCACAAGGTCCTTTGCTGTTGTTCTGGGATTGATTTGCACTTTTCGCACCAAAGTACGTTCATCTCTAGGAGACAGAACGCGTATCCTTCCTGAGCGGTATGACGGCTGCGTGGTCCCATGGTGTTTATACTTGCGTACTATTGTTTGTACAGATGAAAGTGGTACCTTCAGGCGTTTGGAAATTGCTCCCAAGGATGAACCAGACAATTTTTTTTCTGAGGTCTTGGCTGATTTCTTTTGATTTTCCCATGATGTCAAGCAAAAAGGCACTGAGTTTGAAGGTAGGCCTTGAAATACATCCACAGGTACACCTCCAATTGACTCAAATTATGTCAATTAGCCTATCAGAAGCTTCTAAAGCCATGACATAATCTTCTGGAATTTTCCAAGCTGTTTAAAGGCACAGTCAACGTAGTGTATGTAAACTTCTGACCCACTGGAATTGTGGTACAGTGAATTATAAGTGAAAAATCTGTCTGTAATCAATTGTTGGAAAAATTACTTGTGTCATGCACAAAGTAGATGTCCTAACCGACTTGCCAAAACTAAAGTTTGTTAACAAGAAATTTGTGGAGTGGTTGAAAACGAGGTTTAATGACTCCAACCTAAGTGTATGTAAACTTCCAACTTCAACTGTATATTCCTCATACATGTAATCATTAACTTCTAGTATAGCAAGTATTTCAAACAAGAACCCAACAGTCCCTCCTTTTTTAATTGTAATTCCATACTGTTCTATTTCTTTTGTATATTGCAATCTTTTTTTTTTCCCTTTTTACTGTCAACAAACAATGAGATGTCTTGGTGCCTCACCTGGATATGAAGCCTTTGACACTGAGCTTCTCAGCTGCACTGGAAGGCAGAGGGGCTAGCATGTCCCTGATCCTCACAAAGCCTGCCGTCCCGATGCCTACCACTACTGAACCAAACATGTCTGACTGCAGAGAGGAACAGGGAGTTGGGAAGGAAATGGTTAGAAAGAAACCAATGTCTTGCTCGTTTCACTTCTGTAAATTCTGACAGATCCAACATACAGTGCATTCGGAAAGTATTCAGACCTGTTGACATTTTCCACTTTGTTACATTACTGCCTTACTCTAAAATTGATTAAATTAAATGTTTTTCTCAACCTACACACAATACCCCATCATGACAAAGCGAAAAATGTTTTTTTTTTTTTGAAATGTTTGCACATTTATTAAAAATAAAAAAACTGAAATACCTTAAGTATTCAGACCCTTTGCTATGAGACTTGAAATTGAGCTCAGGTGCATCCTGTTTCCATTGATAATCCTTGATAATGTTTTAACAACTTGATTGGAGTCCAGCTGTGGTAAATTCAATTGATTGGACATGATTTGGAAAGGCGCACACCTGTCTATATAAGGTCCCACAGTTGACAGTGCATGTCAGAGCAAAAACCAAGCCATGAGGTCGAAGGAATTGTCCGTAGAGCTCCGAGACAAGATTGTGTCAAGGCACAGATCTGGGGAAGGGTACCAAAACATTTCTGCAGCATTGAAGGTCCAAAGAACACAATGGCCTCCATCATTCTTAAATGGAAGAAGTTTGGAACCACTAAGACTCTTCCTAGAGCTAGCCGCCTGGCCAAACTGAGCAATCGGGGTAGAAGGGCCTTGGTCAGGGAGGTGACCAAGAACCCGATGGTCATTCTGACAGAGCTCCAGAGTTCCTTTGTGGAGATGGGAGAACCTTCCAGAAGGACAACCATCTCTGCAGCACTCCACCAATCAGGCCTGTATGGTATAGTGGCCAGACAGAAGCCACTCCTCAGTAAAAAGGCACATGACAGCCCGCTTGGAGTTTGCCAAAAGGCACCTAACTAATCTCAGACCATGAGAAACAAGATTCTCTGGCCTGATGAAACCAAGATTGAACTCTTTGGCCTGAATGCCAAGCATCACGTCTGGAGGAAACCTTGCACCATCCCTATGGTGAAGCTGTGTGGTGGCAGCTGTGGGGATGTTTTTCAGCAGCAGGGACTGGGAGACTAGTCAGGACCAAGGGAAAGATGAACTGAGCAAAGTACAGAGAGATCCTTGATGAAAACCTGCTCCTGAGCGCCCAGGACCTCAGACTGGGGCGATGGTTCACCTTCCAACAGGACAAAGACCCTAAGCACACAGCCAAGACAATGCAGGAGTGGCTTCGGGACAAGTCTCTGAATGTCCTTGAGTGGCCCAGTCAGAGCCCGGACTTGAATCCGATCGAACATCACTGGAGAGACCTGAAAATAGCTGTGCAGCAACGCTCCCCATCCAACCTGACAGAGCTTGAGAGGATCTGCAGAGAAGAATGGGAGAAACTCCCCAAATACAGGTGTGCCAAGCTTGTAGCGTCATACCAAAGAAGACTTGAGACTGTAATAGCTGCCAAAGGTGCTTCAACAAAGTACTGAGTAAAGGGTCTGAATACTTATCTAAACGTGATATTTCTAGACCGGTGTGTGCCTTTCCAAATCATGTCCAGTCAATTGAATTTACCACAGGTGGACTCCAATCAAGTTGTAGAAACATCTTTTTTATTTTTTATTTAACCTTTATTTAACCAGGTAAGCCAGTTGAGAACAAGTTCTCGTTTACAACTGCGACCTGGCAGGATGATCAATGGAAACAGGATGCACCTTGAGCTCAATTTTGAGTCTCATAGAAAAGGGTATGAATACTTATGTAAATAAGGTATCCGTTTTTTATTTTTAATACATCTACAAACATTTCTAAAAACCTGTATTCGCTTTGTCATTATGGGGTATTGTGTGTAGATCGATGAGGGGAAACCTTTATTTAATCCCTTTTAGAATAAGGCTGTAACGTAACAAAATGTGGAAAAAGTCAAGGGGTCTGAATACTTTCCCGAATGCACTGTATGTCCAGGCCTTATCTTGGGTCTTTATCCAGTGTGCACATTTGATAAAGGCTTCCTTCCTATCAGTCCGAAAATGGTGCAGTGTCATAATGAGTACACTAGCTATCATGGGTGCTAAGCACTGTCATGGGTGGGGTGTAGCTTAGTAAACTCAACGATAGCTATAAACATCTCAAGGTATTCATATTACAGGGATATAAACTAGAGCTAGGGTGGAATGCTGATCATTACAAATGCAAATAATAGGAACCCTCGAGGTCTCCATTGCTTTACACAAGTAACTTAACTAGACAATGAAATTACTAGGAAATTCATAATTGACATGAAAATGATAAGTCTATGTTCTGCATGAGATCAATAACAAATAAAGTAACACACGTAAAACAACTTCACGAATTTCCTGGCAACAATGTTGCAATGAAGGTAACAATGCTGTCCTTGTTGAATTAGTTCCGCAATCAGCACTAATTAAAACTGGTTTACATACAAGCTTGATGTCCTTACCTACTATTTTCTGAATTACCCTCGACGGCCGTTGACGCGGTTTACTTGTTTAAGTAAATAAAATGATTCTGTCGAGCTCTTGTTGCGGTGATATAACTGTGTAGCAACTTTCATAACGCTGTTTTTTGCGTGTGACGTATGCATATAACGTGGAGTCTAATCACGTGATATGGACGTCTCGCCTCCTCTTATGTGGTTGAATTTTGTTGTTTTAAAAACAAATTACGACAAGCTTTGACATTAGGTAATTATTATATTTTCGTTTATTTACATAACGTTTACATGTATTTTAAAATGTATGGATATGTTTCAGCCAATGACTGGTTTCAGCCCAAGCAAGCTTTAGGTTAGATTTAGGTTTAGGCAGCAATATGGCGACTCCCATGGATACAGCATGAATGTCCTCAGTTCAGTCTCTTTTTGACCTGTTGTTGTGGATGACAGTCTCAATGATGTTTTTAGAGTACTTTTAGAGTGCATTTTCCTCTAAATTTAATTTTGTTGTAAAAGTTTTCGAACGAAATGCCTACACCAGACTACAAGAAAGTTTTGCTTGAATGAATTTCCAAGGCAGTCTGCGCTACAGTGCTGTCCTTGGTTGAGCTTACACTCAAAGACTGTAATTGCAGTTTGAATACCCTAGATGGCGATGTTGCCATATAAACGCAACATGAAACAATCTCAACGATTCTACCGAGTTGCAGTTCAAATAAGGAAATCAGTCAATTGAAATAAATAAATTAGGCCCTAATCCATGGATTTCACATGACTGGGCAGGGGCGCAGCCATGGGTGGGCCTGGGAGGGCATAGGCCCACCCACTGGGGAGCCAGGCCCAGTCAATCAGAATTCGTTTTTCCCCACAAAAGGGCATTATTACAGACAGAAATACTCCTCAGTTTCATCAGTTGTCCGGGTGGCTGTTCTCAGACGATCCTGTAGGTGATCGCCGGTTGTGGAGGTCCTGAGCTGGCGTGCTTACACGTGGTCTGCGGTTGTGAGGCCGGCTGGGCGTACTGTCATATTCTCTAAAACGACATAGGAGGTGGCTTATGGTAGAGAAATTCTCTAGCAACAGCTCTGGTGGGCAGTCAGCATGCCAATTGCACGCTCCCTCAAAACTTGAGACATCTGTGGCATTGTGTTGTGTGACAAAACTGCACATTTTAGAGTGGCCTTTTATGGTCCCCAGCACAAGGTGTGCCTGTGTAATGATCATGCTGTTTAATCAGCTTCTTGATATGCCACACCTGTCAGGTGGATGGATTATCTTGGCAAAGGAGAAATGCTCACTAACAGGGATGTAAACAAATCTGTGCACAAAATCTGAGAGAAATAAGCTTTTTGTGCATATGTAACATTTCAGCTCATAAAACATGGGACCAACACTTTATATGTTCTGTTTAGATTTTGGTTCAGTATAGATTGACACTAAAATGAATATACTGTAGATGATCATTTTAAGAAATACAGTGCCTATAGAAAGTCTACACCCCCTTGAACTTTCTTTCACATTTTGCTGTCTTAAAATTACATAATGCCCTACCCAAACCTCATTCTTTCATTGTGCAATTATAGGCCTACTGCACTCAGCCACACAGAATGTGACCAGTAAAAGAGGAAATTGTCATTTTAATATCTGACCTACCCTTAAAGTTAGAATCCTTTATTTGCTACATCCATTTTTGGACTTATCAGTTAATGAGATGGCTATTGATTATTGAGGAATATAACTTATAAATTCCTCATGAGCTTTAGTTCAACGGTCGTACCCCATCAGAATTCAAAATATAAGCTTGTTTTAGGCATATGATTGTAAACAATGTAAATGTCAACAAACACTGTATAGCCTCAAAACATCGTTAAAACTATAATATTGGATATCATGGATGGTCTGTCCTTGCATCTATAGCTCTGTCTATAAATTTGAGAGTGGTTATATTTCTCCAGGCCCATCCTTCAGCTTTTCACTAAAACACAGGCGGGGTGACCCTTTGTTATTGTTTCAACTAAGGATTTTAGCTTTAAAGGGATAGTTCACCCTAATTACAAAGTGATATATTGGTTTCCTTGCCCTGTAAGCAGTCTATGGAAAAGGTATGACAAAAATCCATGCTTTGATTTAATCTGCGCTTCAGGTCAAAATCATCCTAAAGTATCAACAAAAGTCTATTGTGTAGCTCAATTAAGTTACTTACAGATGATTTGGACATGAAGCACGGAAATGTTAATATAGGTACCATTGACTTGCATTGGATTTATGCTAAAAATGCTTAAAAGCTAGCATTTAAAACAGTGGCCAGGTAAACAAAACCAAAGCATGGGCTGCTGTCATAGCTGGTCCATAGACTGCTTACAGGGTAAGGAAACTATCCCTTTAACAAAACAGACTGATATGATAAAGACGACAATAAACAGTAACAGATCCAAGAGAAATATGATTATTTCATGAGTTGGATGATCAAATGTGCAAATTATCTGAATGTGTACTCCTTTTGGCGCAAAGATCCTTATGAAATGTGGGATGATCCAGTTCTCAGTGAATGGTGGTCTGACCTTTTTGGTAAAAAAAAAGTGTTTTGTGGAATTTGTCAATTTTGGACATTTCATATAGATTAGAACATCTTTATAACATTGTAAACTCAGCAAAAAAAGAAACTTCCCTTTTTCAGGACCCTGTCTTTCAAAGATAATTCGTAAAAATCCTAAATAACTTCACAGATCTTCATTGTAAAGGGTTTAAACACTGTTTCCCATGCTTGTTCAATGAACCATAAACAATTAATGATCATGCACCTGTGGAACAGTCGTTAAGACACTAACAGCTTACAGACGGTAGGCAATTAAGGTCACAGTTATGAAAACTTAGGACACTAAAGAGGCCTTTCTACTGACTCTGAAAAACACCAAAAGAAAGATGCCCAGGGTCCCTGCTCATCTGCGTGAACGTGCCTTAGGCATGCTGTAAGGAGGCATGAGGACTGCAGATGTGGCCAGGGCAATGTCCGTATTGTGAGACGCCTAAGACAGCGCTACAGGGAGACAGGACGGACAGCTGATCGCACTCGCAGAGGCAGACCACGTGTACCAACACCTGCACAGGATCAGTACATCCGAACATCACACCTGCGGGACAGGTACAGGATGGCAACAACAACTGCCCGAGTTACACCAGGAAAATACAATCCCTCCATCAGTGCTCAGACTGTCTGCAATAGCCTGAGAGAGGCTGGACTGAGGGCTTGTAGGCCTGTTGTAAGGCAGGTCCTCACCAGACATCACCGGCAACAACGTCGCCTATGGGCACAAACCCACCGTCGCTGGACCAGACAGGACTGGCAAAAAGTGCTCTTCACTGGCGAGTCGCGGTTTTGTCTCACCATTGGTGATGGTCGGATTTGCGTTTATCGTTGAAGGAATGAGCGTTACACCGAGGCCTGTACTCTGGAGCGGGATCGATTTGGAGGTGGAGGGTCCGTCATGGTCTGGGGCGGTGTGTCACAGCATCATCGGACTGAGCTTGTTGTCATTGCAGGCAATCTCAACGCTGTGCGTTACAGGGAAGACATCCTCCTCCCTCATGTGGTACCCTTCCTGCAGGCTCATCCTGACATGACCCTCCAGCATGACAATGCCACCAGCCATACTGCTCGTTCTGTGCGTGATTTCCTGCAAGACAGGAATGTCAGTGTTCTGCCATAGCTAGCGAAGAGCCCGGATCTCAATAACATTGAGCACGTCTGGGACCTGTTGGATAGGAGGGTGAGGGCTAGGGCCATTTCCCCCAGAAATGTCCGGGAACTTGCAGGTGCCTTGGTGGAAGAGTGGGGTAACATCTCACAGCAAGAACTGGCAAATCTGGTGCAGTCCATGAGGAGGAGATGCACTGCAGTACTTAATGCAGCTGGTGGCCACACCAGATACTGACTGTTACTTTTGATTTTGATTGTTCACGGACACATTATTCAATCAATTCAATCAATTTTATTTTATATAGCCCTTCTTACATCAGCTAATATCTCGAAGTGCTGTACAGAAACCCAGCCTAAAACCCCAAACAGCTAGTAATGCAGGTGTAGAAGCACGGTGGCTAGGAAAAACTCCCTAGAAAGGCAAAACCTAGGAAGAAACCTAGAGAGGAACCAGGCTATGAGGGGTGGCCAGTCCTCTTCTGGCTGTGCCGGGTGGAGATTATAACAGAACCATGCCAAGATGTTCAAAAATGTTCATAAGTGACAAGCATGGTCAAATAATAATCAGGAATAAATCTCAGTTGGCTTTTCATAGCCGATCATTAGAGTTTAAAACAGCAGGTCTGGGACAGGTAGGGGTTCCATAACCGCAGGCAGAACAGTTTAAACTGGAATAGCAGCAAGGCCAGGCGGACTGGGGATAGCAAGGAGTCACCACGGCCGGTAGTCCCGACGTATGGTCCTAGGGCTCAGGTCTCTCAGTTGGCTTTTCATAGCCGATCATTTAGAGTTGAAAACAGCAGGTCTGGGACAGGTAGGGGTTTCGTAGCCGCAGGCAGAACAGTTGAAACTGGAATAGCAGCAAGGCCAGGCGGACTGGGGGCAGCAGGGTGTCATCATGCCCGGTAGTCCTGACGTATGGTCCTAGGGCTCAGGTTCTCAGAGAGAAAGAGAGAACGAGAGAATTAGAGAGAGCATACTTAAATTCACACAGGACACTGGATAAGACAGGAGAAGTACTCCAGGTATAACCAACTAACCCCAGCCCCCCGACACATAAACTACTGCAGCATAAATACTGGAGGCTGAGACAGGAGCGGTCCGGAGACACTGTGGCCCCATCCGAAGAAACCCCCGGACAGGGCCAAACAGGAAGGATATAACCCCACCCACTCCGCCAAAGCACAGCCCCCGCACCACTAGAGGGATATCCCCAACCACCAACTTACAATCCTGAGACAAGGCCGAGTATAGCCCACAGAGGTCTCCACCACAGCACAAACCAAGGGGGGGGGGGGCGCCAACCCAGACAGGAAGATCACGTCAGTAACTCAACCCACTCAAGTGACGCACCCCTCCCAGGGACGGCATGAAAGAGCACCAGCAGGCCAGTGACTCAGCCCCTGCAACAGGGTTAGAGGCAGAGAACCCCAGTGGAGAGGGGAACCGGCCCGGCAGAGACAGCAAGGGCTGTTCGTTGCTCCAGCCTTTCCGTTCACCTTCACACTCCTGGGCCAGACTACACTCAATCATATGACCTACTGAAGAGATAAGTCTTCAGTAAAGACTTAAAGGTTGAGACCGAGTCTGCGTCTCTCACATGGGTAGGCAGACTGTTCCATAAAAATGGAGATCTATAGGAGAAAGCCCTGCCTCCCGCTGTTTGCTTAGAAATTCTAGGGACAATTAGGAGGCCTGCGTCTTGTGACCGTAGCGTACGTATTGGTATGTACGGCAGGACCAACTCGGAAAGATAGGTAGGAGCAAGCCCATGTAACGCTTTATAGGTTAACAGTAAAACCTTGAAATCAGCCCTTGCCTTAACAGGAAGCCAGTGTAGGGAAGCTAGCACTGGAGTAATATGATCAAATTTCTTGGTTCTAGTCAGGATTCTAGCAGCCGTATTTAGCACTAACTGAAGTTTATTTAGTGCTTTATCCGGGTAGCCGGAAAATAGAGCATTGCAGTAGTCTAATCTAGAAGTAACAAATGCATGGATTAATTTTTCTGCATCATTTTTGGACAGAAAATTTCTGATTTTTGCAATGTTACGTAGATGGAAAAAAGCTGTCCTTGAAACAGTCTTGATATGTTCGTCAAAAGAGAGATCAGGGTCAAGAGTAACGCCTAGGTCCTTCACAGTTTTATTTGAGACGACTTTACAACCATCAAGATGAATTGTCAGATTTAACAGAAGATCTCTTTGTTTCTTGGGACCTAGAACAAGCATCTCTGTTTTGTCCGAGTTTAAAAGTAAAAAGTTTTCAGCCATCCACTTCCTTATGTCTGAAACACAGGCTTCTAGCGAGGGCAATTTTGGGGCTTCACCATGCTTCATTGAAATGTACAGCTGTGTGTCATCCGCATAGCAGTGAAAGTTAACATTATGTTTTCGAATAACATCCCCAAGAGGTAAAATATATAGTGAAAACAATAGTGGTCCTAAAACGGAACCTTGAGGAACACCGAAATGTACAGTTGATTTGTCGGAGGACAGACCATTCACAGAGACAAACTGATATCTTTCCGACAGGTAGGATCTAAACCAGGCCAGAACTTGTCCGTGTAGACCAATTTGGGTTTCCAGTCTCTCCAAAAGAATGTGGTGATCGATGGTGTCAAAGGCAGCACTAAGGTCTAGTAGCACGAGGACAGATGCAGAGCCTCGGTCTGACGCCATTAAAAGGTCATTTACCACCTTCACAAGTGCAGTCTCAGTGCTATGATGGGGTCTAAAACCAGACTGAAGCATTTCGTATACATTGTTTGTCTTCAGAAAGGCAGTGAGTTGCTGCGCAACAGCTTTTTCTAAAATTTTTGAGAGGAATGGAAGATTCGATATTGGCCGATAGTTTTTTATATTTTCCGGGTCAAGGTTTGGCTTTTTCAAGAGAGGCTTTATCACTGCCACTTTTAGTGAGTTTGGTACACATCCGGTGGATAGAGAGCTGTTTATTATGTTCAACATAGGAGGGCCAAGCACAGGAAGCAGCTCCTTCAGCAGTTTAGTAGGAATAGGATCCAGTATGCAGCTTGAAGGTTTAGAGGCCATGATTATTTTCATCATTGTGTCAAGAGATATAGTACTAAAACACTTAAGTGTCTCTCCCGATCCCAGGCCCTCGCAGAGCTGTGCAGATCCAGGACAGCTAAGCCCTGGAGGAATACGCAGATTCAAAGAGGAGTCCGTAATTTGCTTTCTAATGGTCATGATCTTTTCCTCAAAGAAGTTCATGAATTTATCACTGCTGAAGTGAAAACCATCCTCTCTTGGGGAATGCTGCTTTTTAGTTAGCTTTGCAACAGTATCAAAAAGAAATTTTGGATTGTTCTTATTTTCCTCGATTAATTTGGAAAAGTAGGATGATCGAGCAGCAGTGAGGGCTCTTCGGTACTGCACGGTACTGTCTTTCCAAGCTAGTCGGAAGACTTCCAGTTTGGTGTGGCGCCATTTCCGTTCCAATTTCCTGGAAGCTTGCTTCAAAGCTCGGGTATTTTCTGTATACCAGGGAGCTAGTTTCTTATGACAAATGTTTTTCGTTTTTAGGGGTGCAACTGCATCTAGGGTATTGTGCAAGGTTAAATTTAGTTCCTCAGTTAAGTGGTTAACTGATTTTTGTCCTCTGACGTCCTTGGGTAGGCAGAAGGGGTCTGGAAGGGCATCAATGAATTTTTGTGTTGTCTGAGAATTTATAGCACGACTTTTGATGCTCCTTGGTTGGGGTCTGAGCAGATTATTTGTTGCGATTGCAAACGTAATAAAATGGTGGTCCGATAGTCCAGGATTTTGTGGAAAAACATTAAGATCTACAACATTTATTCCATGGGACAAAACTAGGTCCAGAGTATGACTGTGGCAGTGAGTAGGTCCAGAGACATGTTGGACAAAACCCACTGAGTCGATAATGGCTCCGAAGGACTTTTGGAGTGGGTCTGTGGACTTCTCCATGTGAATATTAAAATCACCAAAAATTAGAATATGATCTGCTATGACTACAAGGTCTGATAGGAATTCAGGAAACTCAGAGAGGAACGCTGTATATGGCCCAGGAGGCCTGTAAACAGTAGCTATAAAAAGTGATTGAGTAGGCTGCATAGATTTCATGACTAGAAGCTCGAAAGATGAAAACGTCATTTTTTTTTTTGTAAATTGAAATTTGCTATCGTAAATGTTAGCAACACCTCCGCCTTTGCGGGATGCACGGGGAATATGGTCACTAGTGTAACCAGGAGGTGAGGCCTCATTTAACACAGCAAATTCATCAGGCTTAAGCCATGTTTCAGTCAGGCCAATCACATCAAGATTATGATCAGTGATTAGTTCATTGACTATGACTGCCTTTGAAGTGAGGGATCTAACATTAAGTAACCCTATTTTGAGATGTGAGGTATCACGATCTCTTTCAATAATGGCAGGAATGGAGGAGGTCTTTATCCTAATAAGATTGCTAGGGTGGACACCACCATGTTTAGTTTTGCCCAACCTAGGTCGAGGCACAGACACAGTCTCAATGGGTATGGCTGAGCTGACTACACTGACTATGCTATTGGCAGACTCCACTAAGCTGGCAGGTTGGCTAACAGCCTGCTGCCTGGCCTGCACCCTATTTCACTGTGGGGCTAAAGGAGTTAGAGCCCTATCTATGTTGGTAGATAAGAGGAGAGCACCCCTCCAGCTAGGATGGAGTCCGTCACTCCTCAGCAGGTCAGGCTTGATCCTGTTTGTGGGTGAGTCCCAGAAAGAGGGCCAATTATCCACAAATGTTATCTTTTGGGAGGGGCAGAAAACAGTTTTCAACCAGCGATTAAGTGCTGAGACTCTGCTGTAGAGCTCGTCACTTCCCCTAACTGGGAGGGGGCCAGAGACAATGACAGATATAAACTCAGCAAAAAAAGAAACGTCTTCTCACTGTCAACTGCGTTTATTTTCAGCAAACTTACGTGTAATTTATGTTAGTCACATGTCTGTGGCACTTGTTCAGTTTATGTCTCAGTTGTTGAATCTTGTTATGTTCATACAAATATTTACACGTAAGTTTGCTGAAAATAAACGCAGTTGACAGTGAGAAGACGTTTCTTTTTTTGCTGAGTTTATATCTGTCATTGAACAGTCCACTCACCAGGGTCTTCTTGTCACTGGTACTGTGAGTGTGCTACTCTAAGCAACAGTAATGAGGGTCTCCACAAGCAAACTCCAGCAGATGGCCATCTACACCACCTTGTTGACTGGTGCTGGCTGCGGCACGATGTACTACCTTCTGCAAAGTAAGTATCACTCAGTGTAGGTGTTGCCATGGATCATTCATTGTTCTTTAATTTTAGGGAGTGAATGTAAGAAAGTGAATGAAAGCAAAATGTGCTCATGTAAGTATTTCTGCCTGCCACTCTTTGTTTTCTTTGCTAGAGAACTTCTCGCGGTCGGACTACCACCGTCTAGCCCTGGAGCAGCTGAAAGCCAACCAGACAGCCATGGACAGTCTGGGAGCACCACCCCTGAAGGTCCACAACATCCACCTGTCTGACCGACACAACCGGGTGGAACCTTACACAGCTGAGGTAGCTCTCTGAGGGTCATTCCACCTGTATGGGAACAAACTAGGAGCATCACCAGCATTACCATCATCCATCACCGTTTGCTAGATATTCATAATACTTTATATGTTTCAGATCAAAATCCCAGTGACAGGATCTAAAGATGGTGGCTACCTCTACACATCCTCAGTAAGAGACCCCCAAACACTTGGGTAGGTACTCTTAATCAATATTATTCTATAGAAATACACTCTTAGAGGAAATTGATTGATCCATAGAATGAAAACAAGTACTGTATGTACTGACCTTCAAAGTACATAAAGGCTGTTCGACCCCATGCAATTGAATGCTGTTGTTCATCATACAGTACCCTCCTCTCTCTTTCCCTGGCGGCGCTAGGTGGAATTTAACGCAGGCAGTGCTGCAGCTTAGAGAGGGTCAGCGTATTGACCTTCTCACCTTCACACCATCAACACCACCGCCAAATAAGACAGAGGGACTTGAGACAGGCAACTGGTCCTCCTGATCTGCTCACCAGTCACCAAAACTACAGTGGGATGAAGATAGAACTGCTGCAATTGTCCTCCTGTCATCATGCATGGTGTCGCCATAGCTTTATCAATTGAAGTGTAGATAGTCATATTTGAAAAAAGCACCAGAGTGCAGTGCACACCATTGGATACTTATTTAGACAAAGGGCATACACAAGCTGCCTCTTGGTTTGGAATCACCATAGTAATGTCGATGATTTGACCAATGTTTATTGATGCTACTTTGTACATGACATTTACATACAGGGTATATACTGTATAAGAAACAGGAAAGAAGTGTTATGTCCATTAAATGTCATGCATATTTCTTATAAACAGTGCTGTCCTGAGCAAAATGTGAATCCTACTTAGGAGAATGAAAGGACAATGACAGCGCAGCAATTGTTCTACACATTCCTAGTATAATACAATGCATCTTATGAACATTTCTCCAAATGAACCATGTAATTGCCAGTGTTGGGGATGCTACTCTGAAAATATTTTGCCAGTTACCAATTACTTCACACTGGAAGAAGTTAAGCTACATTAAGCTACCTTTAAGAAAAATATAGTTTACTTAACTAAAGTTACTTTGAAAAAGTAGTTCACTACATTCAAACTACTTTGTGAATAATTATAATTAAATCTGAAATGTCATGGAATACAAATTGCAAGAACTTATCACTCTGTACTAAGATGTTAACAGAATGTGTAATTTATCCTATTAAACACAAAAAACTGTTTCAAGTGAGAATAAGTCAGGTCTGGTGACAAAAAAAGAAAGGACATTTTTGCCTACTTCATCCATATTTTCTTTTGGCAAAAAGAAAGTAGTGTTTCGTTCTAATTTAACTACATTTAGTTCAGCACACCCCAACACTGGTAATTGCTTAGTCCAAAGCCATCATATCTTAATATTCGGCACTTGAGAAACATTAGGCAATGGTTCCAGTTGTACTGTACAGTATCTGAACAACCAGAAATGTTGTCTCCCAACTCTCAAAAGGAGGTATTGTTCTATGTTTTCAGATTGATTTATTAGGACGTGACATTTTACAGTGAAAAGGAGATCTGTAAAACGTGTAAACTAAAGGTGGAAATAAACAAAATGAAATAACAGTCATGGCTTTATACAAGTTATGATAGCAAAATAAATTGTACTTGTGAATTCTGAACATACTGTATGAACATTAGGAAAATAATGGCAAACAAGCAAAACATGAACCACAACATTGACAGAAAGTGAAAGAATGGCACCAAACAAACAACTTCAGTAGTTTAATTCATTAAAATACGACGCAGACAAACAGAGATATACACTGCTCAAAAAAATAAAGGGAACACTTAAACAACACAATGTAACTCCAAGTCAATCACACTTCTGTGAAATCAAACTGTCCACTTAGGAAGCAACACTGATTGACAATACATTTCACATGCTGTTGTGCAAATGGAATAGACAACAGGTGGAAATTATAGGCAATTAGCAAGACACCCCCAATAAAGGACTGGTTTTGCATGTGGTGACCACAGACCACTTCTCAGTTCCTATGCTTCCTGGCTGATGTTTTGGTCACTTTTGAATGCTGGTGGTGCTTTCACTCTAGTGGTAGCATGAGACGGAGTCTACAACCCACACAAGTGGCTCAGGTAGTGCAGCTCATCCAGGATGGCACATCAATGCGAGCTGTGGCAAGAAGGTTTGCTGTGTCTGTCAGCGTAGTGTCCAGAGCATGGAGGCGCTACCAGGAGACAGGCCAGTACATCAGGAGACATGGAGGAGGCCGTAGGAGGGCAACAACCCAGCAGCAGGACTGCTACCTCCGCCTTTGTGCAAGGAGGAGCAGGAGGAGCACTGCCAGAGCCCTGCAAAATGACCTCCAGCAGGCCACAAATGTGCATGTGTCTGCTCAAACGGTCAGAAACAGACTCCATGAGGGTGGTATGAGGGCCCGACGTCCACAGGTGGGGGTTGTGCTTACAGCCCAACACCGTGCAGGACGTTTGGCATTTGCCAGAGAACACCAAGATTGGCAAATTTGCCACTGGCGCCCTGTGCTCTTCACAGATGAAAGCAGGTTCACACTGAGCACGTGACAGACGTGACAGTCTGGAGACGCGGTGGAGTACGTTCTGCTGCCTGCAACATCCTCCAGCATGACCGGTTTGGCAGTGGGTCAGTCATGGTGTGGGGTGGCATTTCTTTGGGGAGGCCGCACAGCCCTCCATGTGCTCGCCAGAGGTAGCCTGACTGACATTAGGTACCGAGATGAGATCCTCAGACCCCTTGTGAGACCATATGCTGGTGCGGTTGGCCCTGGGTTCCTCCTAATGCAAGACAATGCTAGACCTCATGTGGCTGGGGTGTGTCAGCAGTTCCTGCAAGAGGAAGGCATTGATGCTATGGACTGGCCCGCCCGTTCCCCAGACCTGAATCCAATTGAGCACATCTGGGACATCATGTCTCGCTCAATCCACCAACGCCACGTTGCACCACAGACTGTCCAGGAGTTGGTGGATGCTTTAGTCCAGGTCTGGGAGGAGATCCCTCAGGAGACCATCCCCCACCTCATCAGGAGCATGCCCAGGCGTTGTAGGGAGGTCATACAGGCACGTGGAGGCCACACACACTACTGAGCCTCATTTTGACTTGTTTGAAGGACATTACATCAAAGTTGGATCAGCCTGTAGTGTGGTTTTCCACTTTAATTTTGAGGGTGACTCCAAATCCAGACCTCCATGGGTTGATACATTTGATTTCCATTGATAATTTTTGTGTGATTTTGTTGTCAGCACATTCAACTATGTAAAGAAAAAAGTATTTAATAAGATTATTTCATTCATTCAGATCTAGGATGTGTTATTTTAGTGTTCCCTTTATTTTTTTGAGCAGTGTAGTTTGGCTTGTGGAGTAGAGACAGTGTGGTGTGTGGTAAACAAAATACAATCAGTAAAGAGCCCATCTACAGTAGGAGGGCTCATACACATCTATCAGAAGATTATCTTCTGTAGGGAGCTGAATGGCTCCTCGAACCTGAACCGCTTGGAGATGGCCTTCACATCCAGAGACAGAGTCTCGGGGTCGGGCATCGTCGGCCTGCACTGTCCTAAGGTGTAGGCAGCCACTACTATCAACTCCTCTACCAAAGGACCTTCCTCTGAGGATGACGAGCAACAGGAGGATAATGAGGAGGAGGAGGAGGGGGAAGCAGGCTTGGTGTGTGCCCGTTGGCAGATCTCGCTGGTGAGATCCTCTTCTCTCTTCTCTTGGACTTGGTCCTGGAGCCAGTGATGCCTCAGGCACTCTTCAGCAGTGGCACGAGACCTTTAGACAGGATAGAGAGGGATGCATTGTATCAGTATCACATTGTTTTATGTTACATTTTCAATCAAATCAAGAGTATGAAATTCACTGTTGTGGTTTTTATCAAGGTCTTCAATTAAGATGGAACATCTACCTAAGAACTACCAAGACTAATAATTTGTGAATAATTACAATAATGGTTTGGGATGAAATCTCACTTGGGCTCTTTGATGAGAAGAGACCGGATGAAGTGGATGGCTGAGGCTGGGAGGTCCTGCAGCTCTTCCTCGGTGTAGTCGATGTTGATCTGGGAGATGTTGAGAAAGGTCTCCTGCTTGTCTTCTCCAAGAAATGGTGACGTCCTCGTCAACATCATATACGCCAGCACCCCTATGCTCCTGGGTTAGCAAGACATAGCATAGTCAATGATCTATTGCCATTGAAAAAACGTAACCTCTGTCGTCATGGCTAAGCCACAAACTAATAGGTTGAGATTGTATACTTGTCTTACCACATGTCAGTTGCTGTGCTGATTGGTTCAAAACTCAGAATCTCTGGGGCTGCCAACAAAAGAGAAACAGTGAATAGTAAGAGATCTGTGTGATCATCAAGTTGTAAAAAAAAAAAGCCTTGTGTAAGAATTTATTTGTATGTTCCAATACATTTAAAAAAAGATTTAATGAATACTTTTTCACTCACCGACATACTCTGGTGTGCCTATGATCTCCCTGAGCTCCTGGTTTTGACACAGCCTTCTAGACAGGCCAAAGTCCACTATCTTTATATCCCCCAAAGGACAGCCACTGGTCAGTAGGATGTTCTGAAGCTAAGAGGACAATACCATTCAATGGGACAGTGAATGAGGAATATTGAATCATCAATGTTAACTCTGTTTATTCTATACTGAACAAAAATCTAAACGCAATATGCAACAATTTCAAAGATTTTACTGAGTTACAGTTCATATGAGGAAATCAGTCAATAAATAAATGCATTAGGCCCTAATCTATGGATTGCACATGACTAGGAATACAGTGATGCATCTGTTGGTCACAGATATAAAAAATAAATAAAAAAAAGGGCCTCAGAATCTCGTCACTGTATTTGTGTGCATTCAAATTTGCCATAGATGAAATGCAATTGTGTTCATTGTCCGTAGCTTATGCCTGATGTACTGCCAAACTCTCTAAAACGACATTGGAGGGGGCTTATGATAGAGAAATGAACATGACATTTTCTGGCAACAGCTCTGGTGAACATTCTTGCAGTCAGCATACCAATTGCACGCTCCCTCAAAACTTGCGACATCCGTGGCATTGTGTTGTGTGACAAAACTGCACATTTTAGAATGACCTTTTACTGTTCCCAGCACAAGGTCCACCTGTGTAATGATCATGCTATTTAATCAGCTTGTTGATATGCCACACCTGTCAGGTGTATGGGTTATGTTGGCAAAGGAGAAATGCTCACCCATAGAGATGTAAACAAATTTGTGCACAACATTTGAGAGAAATAAGCTTTTTGTGTGTATGGAAAATTTCGGGGATCTTTTATTTCTATTTATTTATTCTATGCTACTTTGTTATGGAGAAGTGTTCATTTTTGTGGTTTGAATGCATCTTAAATCAGATATCACAAATACAGCCTGATGATGTACCTTGAGGTCCAGGTGAACAATGTTGTTTCTGTGTAGGAAGGCCACGCCTTCCAGGATCTGTCCCATTAACCGTTTGACCTCCTCCTGGGTGAACGCCTCGTCTCCTTCGGCAACACATTGGTTAAAGATCTCCCCTCCCGCCGCACTATGGACAAACAGACACACACAGCTGAGTTAGAGGGGTGCTTGAGGACACTCTGTTGTGAAAAAGACAAAACAGGATACAGTCTCTCTACATAATCAACATATATTCAATGATCCATAATTCAAACTGATGAATACAGTTCATTCAACAATATGGTCTTAGTAAAATACATACTCAAAACAAGTTGTGTATCTGAAATGAATGGGAAAAAATCTTGAATTTAGACAGAATAGTGTCAGTTGTCATCTTTGTCCCTGTTTATGTGAGAGGATGACCAGTATTTGGTCTCCAACTCCAATTAAACAAAAAGAGGTAAGCCAGTGACCTGAATTCCAGTCTGGTATCCCTGTTCGAAGCGGTAGAATTTCTAATTTGTTTACTAGTTAAAAGAACAGAAAAACAAGAGCCTCAGCTGAATGAAAATTAAGGGTGGCATATGAGCAGGTGGTAAATTAGTTAATAGACCAATAAGAAAGAGAGTTCCAAACATCTCTGCCAATAACAGTAAGGTACTGAATTGCTGAGATAAAAACAGCTGCAATGGACCTTTAGATAGCACTGCAGTTGATAGCGGCCGTTTTACGGGCTCCCGACCAATTCTGCTACTTTGTGTGTTTTTTTACACTGATCTTTACTTTTTTTTTACATAATGTCTCCGCCATCATTTCATATGACCGAAAACAGCTTCTGGACATCAGAACAGCGATCACTAACCTCAATTTGGACGACAACTTCTACTTCAATGAGTCAGCTGCTATGGATGTTCTGCTTACTCCGGACAAGGCTCTATCCCCGGGACTCGGAAAAGTAAGCGAACGCCACAAAAGAGGCAGACGGGCGGGCATACTGATGAAACTACGTTAGCGTGCAAAAAAAACACCCCTACCCTCAGTTCTTTTGGCGAACGTACAGTCACTGGAGACCAAACTGGACGACCTCCGTTAGAGACTATCCTATAAACGGGTCCTGAAGAACTGTAATATCCTTTGTTTCTCCGTGTCGTGGCTGAACAAGGACACAGATAATATACATCTAGCTTTTCTATGCATCGTCAAGACCGTACAGCAGCGTCTGGGAAGTTTAGGGAGGAGTGGTGTGTGTCTTTGTTAACAACAACTGGTGCGCAATCTCTAATTTAAAGGAAGTCTCAAGGTTTTGCTCGCCTGAGTTAGAATACCTCATGGTAAGCTGCAGACCACATTATTTACCAAGAGAGTTTTCATCTATATTCTTCATAGCTGTCTATTTACCCCCACAAAACCGATGCTGGCATTAAGACAGCACTCAACGAGCTGTATAGGTCCATAAGCAAACAAGAAAATGCACATCCAGAGGCGGTGCTCGTAGTTGCCAGTTATTTTACTGCAGGGAAACTGAAATCAATTTTACCCCATTTTTACCAGCATGTCACCTGTGCAACCAGAGGCGACAAAACTCTAGACCACATTTACTCCACCCACAGAAATGCATACTAAGCTCTCGCCTGCCCTCCCTTCAGCAAATCTGACCATAACTCTATCCTCCTGATTCCTGCTTACAAGCAAAAACTCAAACAGGAAGTACCAGTGACGCATTCAATACGGAAGTGGTCCAATAAAGCAGATGCTAAGCTACAGGACTTTTTTCGCTAGCACAGACTGGAATATGTTCTGGGATTCACCCGATAACATTGAGGACCACATCAGTCACCGGCTTCATTAATACCTGCATCGTCTACGTCATCCCCACAGTGACCGTACATATACAGTGCATTCGGAAAGTATTCAGACCCGTTTACTTTTTCCACATTTTGTTACGTTACAGCCTTATTCTAAAATTGATTAAATTGTTTTTCATGAATCTACACACAATACCCCATAATAACTAAGCAAAAACTGGTTTTTAGACATTTTTGCAAGTGCTTAAACCCCCCTCTGGCTGGGCCACTCAAGGATATTCAAAGACTTGTCCTCAAGCCACTCCTGAGTTGTCTTGGCTGTGTGCTTAGGGTCGTTGTCCTGTTGGAAGGTGAACCTTCGCCCCAGTCTGAGGTCCTGAGCACTCTGGAGAAGGTTTTCATCAAGGATCTTTCTGTACTTTGCTCCGTTCATCTTTCTCTCAATCCTGACTAGTCTCCCAGTCCCTGCCGCTGAAAAACATCCCCACAGCATGATGCTGCCACCACCATGCTTCACCGTAGGGATGGTGCCAGGATTTCTCCAGACATGACGCTTGGCCAAGCCTGAATGCCTTTTGGCAAACTCCAAGCGGACTGTCATGTGCCTTTTACTGAGGAGTGGCTTCCGTCTGGCCACTCTACCATAAAACGCCTGGACGCTTATAAGAAATCCTGCTACGATCTCTGACGAGCCATCAAACAGGCAAAGCGTCAATACAGGACTAAGATTAAAACCTACTACGCCGGCTCTGACGTTCGTCGGATGTGGCAGGGCTGCAAACTATCACGGATTACAAAGGGAAACCCAGCCGCGAGCTGCCCAGTGACGCAAGTCTACCAGACAAGCTAAATACCTTCTATGCTCGCTTCGAGGCATGCAACTATGAACCATGCATGATAGCACCAGCTGTTCCGGACGACTGTGATCTCGCTCTCCGTAACCAATGTGAGTAAGACCTTTAAACAGGTTAACAGTCACAAAGCCGCTGGCCAGACGGATTACCAGGACACGTACTCAGAGCATGCGCTGACCAGCTGGCAAGTGTCTTCACTGACATTTTCAACCTCTCCCTGACCCAGTCTGTAATACCTACATGTTTCAAGCAGACCACCATAGTCCCTGTGCCCAAGGACGCCAAGGTATCCTGTCTAAATGATTTTCGCCCCGTAGCACTCACATCTGTAGCCATTAAATTATTTGAAAGGCAGCCTAGACCCACTCCAATTCACATACCGCCCCAACAGATCCACAGATGACGCAATCTCTATTGCACTCCACACTGCCCTCTCCCACCTGGATAAGAGGAACACCTATGTGAGAATGCTGTTCATTGACTACAGCTCAGCGTTCAACACCATAGTGCCCTCCAAGCTCATCACTATGCTCAGGACCCTGGGACTGAACACCTCCCTCTGCAACTGGATCCTGGACTTCCTGACGGGCCGCCCCCAGGTGGTGAAGGTAGGTAACATCACATCTGCCACGCTGACCCTCAACACAGGGGCCCGTGCTCAGTCCCATCCTGTACTCCCTGTTCACCCATGACTGTGTGGCTGCGCTCGACTCCAACACAATCATTAAGTTTGCTGACGACAAGACGGTGGTAGGCCTGATCACCGACGATGAGGAGACAGCCTATAGGGAGGAGGTCAGTGACCTGGCACTGTGGTGCCAGGACAACAACCTCTCCCTCAACGTCAGTAAGACAAAGGTGCTGATCGTGGACAACAGGATATGGAGGGGCTGTAATGGAGTGGGTCAAGTTTCTCTGTGTCCACTTCACTAAATAATTAACATGGTCCACACACACCAACACAGTTGTGAAGAAGGCACGACAACGCCTCTTCCCCTCAGGAGGCTGAAAAGATTTGGCATGGGCCCTCAGATCCTCAAAAAGTTCAACAGCTGCACCATTGACAGCATCTTGACTGGTTGCATCACCGCTTGGTATGGCAACTGCTTGGCATCCGACGGCAAGGCGCTAGAGAGGGTGGTGCGGACGGCCCAGTGCATCGCTGGGGCCGAGCTCCCTGCAATCCAGGACCTCTATACCAAGCGGTGTCAGAGAATGGCCCGGAAAATTGTCAAAGACCCCTGCCACCAAAGCAATAGACTGTTCACTCTGCTAGCAGATGGCAAGCGGTACTGGAGCGCCAAGTCTGGGACCAAAAGGGTCCTGAACAGCTTCTACCCCCCCAAGCCATAAGACTGCTGAACAGTTAATCAAATGGCTACCCGCACTATTTGCATTGACTCTATGCACACTCACTGGACTCGACCCACACATTCACAGATACTTACAGTGCCTAGCAAAAGTATTCACCCCCCTTGCCGTTTTTTTCCTATTTTGTTGCATTACAACCTGTAATTTAAATGGACTTTTATTTGGATTTCATGTAACGGACATACACAAAATAGTCCAAATTGGTGAAGTGAAATGAAAAAAATTCTAAAAACGAAATAACAGAAAAGTGGTGCGTGCATATGTATTCACCCCCTATGCTATGAAGCCCCTAAATAAGATCTGGTGCAACCAATAACCTTCGGAAGTCACAGAATTAGTGTGCAAACTAAGTGTCACATGATCTGTCACATGATCTGTCACATGATCTCAGCATATATACACCTGTTCTGAAAGGCCCCAGAGTCTGCAACACCACTAAGCAAGGGGCACCACCAAGCAAGCGGCACTATGAAGACCAAAGAGCTCGCCAAACAGGTCAGGGCCACCTTTTGCAGAAATTACAGCTGCAAGTCTCTTGAGGTTTGTCTCCATAAGTTTGGCACATCTAGCCACTGGGATTTTTGTCCATTCTTCAAGGCAAAACTGCTCCAGCTCCTTCAAGTTGGATGGGTTCTGCTGGTGTACAGCAATCTTTAAGTCATACCACATATTCTCAATTGGATTGAGGTCTGGCCTTTGACTAGGCCATTGCAAGACATTTAAATGTTTCCCCTTAAACCACCAGAGTGTTGCTTTATCAGTATGCTTAGGGTCTTTGTTCTGCTGGAAGGTGAACCTCCGTCCCAGTCTCAAATCTCTGGAAGACTGAAAACAGATTTCCCTCAAGGATTTCCCTGTATTTAGCGCCATCCATCATTCCTTCAATTCTGACCAGTTTCCCAGTCCCTGCCGATGAAAAACATCCCTACAGCATGATGCTGCTACCACCATGCTTCACTGTGGGGATGATGTTCTCGGGGTGAGGAGAGGTGTTGGGTTTGCGCCAGACATAGCGTTTTCCAATTTTAGTCTCATCTGACCAGTGTACCTTCTTCCATATGTTTGGGGAGTCTCCCACGTGCCTTTTGGCGAACACCAAATGTGTTTGCTTATTTTTTTCTTTAAGCAATGGCTTTCATTCTGGCCACTCTTCCGTAAAGCCCAGCTCTGTGGAGTGTACGGCTTAAAGTGGTCCTAATGACAGATACTCCAATCTCCGCTTTGGAGCTTTGCAGCTCCTTCTGGGTTATCTTTGGTCTCTTTGTTGCCTCTCTGATTAATGCCCTCCTTGCCTGGTCCGTGAGTTTTGGTGGGCGGCCCTCTCTTGGCAGGTTTGTTGTGGTGCCATATTCTTTCCATTTTTTAATAATGGATTTTAAAATGGTGCTCAGTGGGATGTTCAAAGTTTTTGATATTTTTTTATAACCCAACCTTGATCTGTCCTTCTCCACAACTGTGTCCCTGACCTGTTTGGAGAGCTCCTTGGTCTTCATGGTGCCACTTGCTTGGTGGTGCCCCTTGCTTAGTGGTGTTGCAGCCTCTGGGGCCTTTCAGAACAGGTACTGAGATCATGTGACAGATCATATGACACTTAGATTGCACACAGGTGGACTTTATTTAACTCATTATGTGACTTCTGAAGGTAATTTGTTGCACCAGATCTTATTTAGGGGATTCATAGCAAAGGGGGTGAATACATATGCACGCACCACTTTCCGGTTATTTATTTTGTAGACTTTTTTGAAACAAGTTATTTTTTTCATTTCACTTCACCAATTTGGACTATTTTGTGTATGTCCATTACATGAAATCCAAATAAAAATAAATTTAAATTACAGGTTGTAATGCAACAAAATAGGAAAAACGCCAAGGGGGACGAATACTTTTGCAAGGCACAGTACCTGTCTATTTGTGGAAGAATCACCCTGATTAACTCTTTAGTATTATCCCAGTTTACCTATTTTCTTATGGTCTTGCCTATGCCTAGCGAACAGTTTTTAAAATTATGAGAGAATGGCAAGCCAGACAAAATTAAATGGGCCTATTTATATAATGAATATGAATTCTGAGGACAGAAATTGTTAAAGCATTAGACCCATCACTAAAAGATTCAGTCTTACAAAAGTTATACTTAAATCTGAACTGGGGGGTGAATAATTATGCACGTTCAAGTTCTTTTTTTTGGTCTTATTTCTTGTTTGTTTCACAAGAAAAAAATATTTTGCATCTTCAAAGTGGTAGGCATGTTGTGTAAATCAAATGATACAACCCCCCCAAAAATCCATTTTAATTCCAGGTTGTAAGGCAACAAAATAGGAAAAATGCCAAGGGGGGTGAATACTTTCGCAATCCACTGACACTCCAACACACACACACACACACACGCATATTGACGCCACACACACAGTTTTGTTTTACTATCCTTGTAGGGACCAACAAATGTATTCCCTTTCAAAATCCTATTCTCCCTAACCCTAAAACTATACCTAACCCTAACTCCTAAACCCCAACCCTAAACTTAATTCTAACCCTAAATCAAATCAAATTTATTGGTCACATTTTTTTTTAAAGAACCTAACCCCTGAGCCTAAAATATAATCTTTCCTCATGGGACCGGCGAAATGTCCCCACTTGTCCGAATTTTCCTTGCGAGGACTTCTGGTACCCACAAGAATAGTTAAACAAAAACACACACTTTTACACTCTTCACATACACTGCTACTTCTCTGTTTATTATCTATCCTGATTGCCTAGTCACTTTTACCCCTACCTACATGTACATATTACATCAACTTCCTCGTACCCCTGCACATTGACTCGGTACAGTACTTATTGTATATAGCCTTGTTATTGATATCAATTGTGTTATTATTTTCAAATCTTATTTGCACATTCTCTTACTTTTAATGCTGCATTGTTGGGAAAGGATTTGTAAGTAAGCATTTCACTGTAAAAGTCTACACCTGTTGTGTAGTAGTTCCGCGCTATTTGTTACCGAAGTGAGAAAATGCCCCATTATCTATTGTATTGTAGATGTCGCTGACCAAGCCAATTAGTATGAGATCATTTCAATTCACAATGATGACCTTTTTTCAGAGCATTTCTGTTTGGTTCTTCTCATCCCGTGTACTGACGGACCACTCAGTAGTGCAGAGAGTGATGCTTCAAAGTCACGTTCCCTCACATTCCAATTTGCCTGGATTAGAGCTACTTGCCAAGCTAGCCAATATATCACTCAGTGGGCACTTTCAAAACAGAGATTAAAACATGAATACAATGTAAGACAAACAAAAGGTAATATGGTCAGAACTATAAATATCTCAGAATGAGTACTGCCGTTGACCTACACAGCAATCATCTCTAAAGCACAGAAAACACATAAAGCAGCCCCAACACAATTATTAACACAGTTATTCACCCTATTTAGCCACAATTCCGCATCTCTGATGGTATTCCATTTTCAATAAGCATTTCAAATATCCTCTCTTAGACTTGTGCAGTCATTGACTGGACTGGTCAGGAATTAGGCTACAGCCATTTGAGAGCCTACATGGGCAGTGAACAAACATATTGCATCATTGCACATGCGGTTTCAAATGAATAGGAAAGTTCAAGGCAAAGTTAACCAATGTTAAGATGGTGACCATCAAACTATTCAATGTCTGGAATGCCTTGAAGTTTATACAACGTTGAAATCATAGGACTAATAATGCAACTAGTCACTCTAGTGCATATAGTTAGTAGATGAGCAGCTGGTCCTAATGGTAGTAAGAAGCCGCAGGTTTCTGCCATCCCTCTAGCCTGCTCTGCTCTAGTCAGCAGACGCTACAGTAGGGTTTAGGGTTAGCTGGATTACCCTCCTACTCAGGCAGAGGGAGACAGGTGGTCTTTCCAACTCACTGCACAGTACATCCCCCATTCCCTGCAGTGGGGCTTGGGATATTCACCGTTAGGAATGTGAGTGACGACTTTCTGCAAGCTGCTGACTCTCCTCAGCTCTTACATTTAAGTCATTTAGCAGACGTTCTTATTCAGAGAGACTTACAGTAGTGAGTGCATACATTTGTTTTGTTTTTCTCCCCCCGTACTGTTCTCAGCAGAGCAAAGCTAGAGGAGGGACCTTGGGCTTGACGTCAAACTGACATGGCTAGCTAGCTTGAAGACCTCATGCAGGTGTCTTTATACACACTCGTAAATAGAGAACACGTGTTCATGTAGGTGTGTATACACACACACAGTCGAAAACTACAGGTGTTTGCAGTAATACTCACTACTCGAGCACCAGGACCATCTCTGTTGGGGTCTCGTAAACTTGGTGCAGGTTGATAATCCTGTGGCTAGGGTTGGTGAGCTCCAGAACAGCGATCTCATGGAGCACCTTCACTCTGCAGTCTTGACCCTTCCTCCTCTTCCTCAGGAACTTGGCTGCGTACTCCGTCCCTGTGCTCTTCTCCACACACCTCTTCACTATGGCAAACTTCCCCCTGGAGACAGATAGGGGACTTAACGTTGAAGAACAGGCCTTAATAATGAGCAAACTGCCCCTTACGACAGGATCAAAACACACAGGACTACAACGCGACAAACCATTTATCAATAGGTCTTAGAGAAGGCTAACTATAGTGATGATAGTGATTGTTGATGCTGATTATGCATTTTGGTGGATAATCAAGATTGTAATTTACATCACACACTGGTCTGTCCTCCCTTAGCCCTCCGCACCTCTCTGATTCAGAGGGGTTGGGTTAAATGCAGAAGACACATTTCAGTTGAATGTATTCAGTTGTACAACTGACTAGGTATCCCCCTTTCCTTTACATTTGATTAGAAATGTATAGTGAAATTGAATGATTGGGAAATGGGCAATAAGGTGGCACAGGCCATCAATTGTTGTCATGGTCACCGAATAGGTTTTTGTCTCCCTGCATTCCTTCTTGATTAAATCATTATTAAACCAATGCGACCTTCAAGCTCACCCAACCATTGATTTTAATGACCCACTTTAGTGCCCTGAAAGAGAGCCTGGGTTCATCAATGTCATGTTTTGTCTCCCGGCTTAAGGCACCACTGACTGTTTCTACCCTCAGAGTTTATCACGTGCAGTGAGATTCAGGATTCAGCAAATCAAGTCTTCATACATACACATGTAAGGACTATAACAGACAATTAAGTCACCATTTATCTAAACTATCAAGTATAAGGCCATGCCCAATACTATCACATATTACAAGTTGTTTTCCAACTGTTGTAAATAAGTGTGGAGGTAGTAGTAGGTTCCGAGTAGTGCCATCCATGCCTCAATCCCTTTATCCAGTTATTCACAGCGGTATGTCTCTAGCCTTTAGCCCTGGCTGACATTGTTAAGTCTGATGCTGATAAACCCACTCATGTCTTCAGTGAGTTGCACACTGAAGACCAGGTGCATGGGCTGTCTACTGTGTGTGTGTGAGAAAGTGATTATAGGGCATAAGGTAGGTGGGTTAAGGTTAAAAGACACTCAGCCCAAACAGGATCGCTCTCACCACAAATGAATGATCTTGAATAAAAACAATAACTTAATATATGTTTACCTGACTAAGTGGACAAAATTGGCCCAGGCAAAAAATTCCATGAGGGACTAAATTCAGCTCATTCCCAAGAGGCCTGATTTCAGCACTCAAACTCATGTTATAAAGCCAGTGTGACTTGGAACTTATGAAAATTAAACTCCCACAAGCTATTTTACACATGGTCACCTAGTCACTCACACACAAATTGTTAGATACTACTGCACTGTTGGAGCTAGGGACACAAGCATTTCGCTACATCCGCAATAGCATCTGCTAAATATGTGTATGTGACCAATAAAATGTGATTTGATTTGACTTGACACACACTTTGATAAACTAGCACAGAATAGTGTGTTTCCCCAACATCTCCAGGTTAAAGGTATGACCATGCAGCTGCGGGAGGTCTGGCTCAAACTGGATTACAACATTACCTCTGAATCTCAGACAGCTTGGCAGCCCAATTAGCATGGCTTAGTTTACTCCTCTGTTGCACTGACCATGCTGACTAATTACATTATTTAAGGGAATTAACTCACAGTAGTATTGGACCTGGCCAACTGTAGTTTACAACTCAACAAGTTATGCACTGGCAAAGATTGTAATACTGTAACTAAACCATGAAAAATGATAAATAGATAAGAGTGCTAATCAAAGAGTATCCATGGTTTTGGAATAGATTAGATGCTTTTGTCCATGCTTTTGCATGACAAATCTCCTGTGGCTTCAGTTCTCTTTACGTTCAGTATGTCAATGGCTAGATTCATTTGCCAGTCTTGCACTCACAGCTGGGGAAAGTGACTGGTCAATGGGTATCTATAATTTAATTGTATTTCTTTGTCATCCTGAAATATGTTTTTTTGAAACCAGGGACTACAGATGAGAATTTGGTTTGCTATCTGGTGCAATGTCAAATACCTGCATTTATATTAAAAACAAAAAAGCCCTTGATATATAGTAAATGATTAGATGGACATACAGTCAATGGATGGTGCCTGAAGTTGTTACCACATTGACCATTGATTGAAAGCATCCCAAATTAGGAACATGAATTCGAATATTATACACCCAGGCAGAAAATAGCCTGTAGCTTTTTTAATAACCCTCAACCGGTTAACCTACTACCTACAATGTTCAACTCACCTGCCCAGCTCTTTGCCATGTATAACGTTGTACACATCCTGAAATGGCTCGGTCCTGATTGCGGTTTTGATGCTGTCCAGAAGAAGCGCAGTGGCTCCCCGGTTCGTCTCGACCTGACCGCGGCTTCTCGTGTTGCTGATCCGTGGACTGGCTGGTGGAATCATTCTTGGTTAACTTGATGAATACTCTATCAACAAAAATGCCCGCTGTTGAGAGCGTAACAAAGTTTCCTTTCCTTTACTGCGTTTTGGAGAAGCTTTCAAGTTAGGGCATTTCTGACCAAATTTACAATTTTATTCTAGCCGATCACCCTGTGTATAAGAACATACCCAAATGTTATCCGCAGTTCTAAAGCCGTCAGACAGAGAAACAGTTGTTTGACAGGCAGCTCTGATAACCCTCTTGGCAAAAGTCACTATAGCGCTGAGGCAGTGACTGATAATCGCTCTCCAGAACGCACTTTGATAATGGGCGAATTATTTTTGCATCGCCCGGTGCCCCGATCGAGCGGGGCTTGCATATTTTAGACCATTCCATTGGTCGTAAAATAAAATCTCTACCAATCATGGGCAACGGGCCACGTAAAACGAACAGTTGCCGAGTTAAAGGAGCGGGGCGGGGTCTTGAAATTGAGGGGATTTGATTAATGTCCCGGGCATGCCCCGTGTAAACCGGGTTTGCATTGATTGCATTCGTTTTGAAACCGGGCTGCCTCCCGCGGGTGAGCCGGGTGCCCCGGTCAAAGACGGCGAAGTCGGCTGAAAACAAAGGTGAGGTATGTCAAGCACGTGGAGTAATGAGTTAGGATTCAATGTTTTCACATGTATAAGGATTTGCTCTTTATAAAAACGTATATATCTTTACCTGACTTCCCAAGGAAAACTACTAAAATGGTAGCCTAATGTATAGCCTATTTGATAGAACGATTCATCATGCTATTTTGTTTACATTATGGCCCGGTGATGGTCGATTTGAGCCGGTGCTCCTCCCTCACCGCTTTTTTGCCCAGTGAGGTGACGAGCTATATCCCGGTTTACCCCAGTTCAGTCTAATAGAACTCCCACCTTGAGCTCATCATGTAGGTAGCCCAGCTATTGATGGTCATAAGAACAAGCATTAACCATTTCTTTATTCACTTTTAAAAAGTCACAAATTTGACTTTGAGTCAAGTAATGCTCTTGGACTGATGATTGGCTGTAGGCGATAGCTGTTTATGTTCATTAAACTATGAGAAAAAAATATTAGATTTGTCTATAAATAAGCCTATTATTGTATTCAATGACAAAATAAAATGGCTCAATCGAAATAGCTTACAATTCACTTTAGTTAAAGGGGCAATGCACTCAAAAACTTGATTTTCCTGTGTTTTATATATATTTCCACACTATGAGGTTGGAATTATACTGTGAAATTGTGAAAATTATGATAATACCCTTTAGTGTAAGAGCTGTTTGAGAAGACTGCCTGAAAGTTCAGCTCGTTTTGCATGGGTGGAGTTTTTGCCTGCCTGGTGATGGTAACTGGGTAAAACTCAGGAACCTAGTTGAAGCAGGGACCTTAAGGTTTGACCTATTGCCTGGGGCAAGTTGAGCCTGCTCTAAAGTTGCCCCAGGTGATAAAAAAAAAACTAAAAACAACAAAACTGTAAGGAATTCCAGTAGGCTTAGCCTAAAACTGATCTTTCCCGCGCATCCACATTGTTTAAGTGAAAGAAGGACAATTTATGGCATTTGTGGCAGTCGGGCAAGTTGAGCCTGCTCTGTGGTTGTCCGATTAGGCAGGGGATAAAAAAAAAACTGAAAACAACCAAACGGCAAAGCATTCCAGTAGGGGCATTGCAAAATAAGTTGATTATCTTTACCTGCTACACTGTAAGCGTAACTTTTGGCCAGGGCAAGTGGAGCGCAAGGCACTTTATCCTATTGCTCTGGCCGAGATACACTATATATCGGTAACTCACATAGCCACGCTAGCTTCGCCCTCATGTTGGTGCTAACAAGCTAGCAAGCATGCTAGGTAGTGCTACGAATCAACAGCCATTGTCAGCCAACCCAATAGGGGTTGGAAGCTATGGTGAGCTTCGATTGGTTACTCCTGCCGCGATATCAGCTTTGCCCAACTTTAGTCCCGAACTGTTCAGCTCCCTCGCTCAGTCTCTAGTCTCTACTGTGTAGCCCAGTCAGACCTGAGCTGCGCATTGAAATCTTGAAAATAGAATCAGAGCGTATTTTTACACTCAAGTAGTGCAAGCCTCTAGTGGACCCGGTGCACTCAGGCCAAGGTTTTGATGAAATTAATAGTGGAGCTGGTGTGCTCATGCCCATGAATAGGAGCGGCTTGCGCTCGGCAAAAGTTATATGCTGACTACACTGGCCACACGCGTGCTTCTGTGCTTGCCATCGCACACATGTTCTTTGGTTAGAGCTTTGTCGAATTTTGGCCCGGAGTCTTACAAAATCGTGTGCTTCTATACTCCGACTATTAACACTAGAGAAGATGGGCATCTAGCAATCCCTTTCTGAGCCAATGCATTCTAATGTAATAAATACATTTCATATATGCTATTGCAAAAAAATCATCATTTGGTTGTGTTTATGATGGTTTTAGGTAGGCCTACCATTAGAATAGGAAGAAAAAAAACACCCCATGCTACATCACAAATAAATGCATTATTATTTCGTTAAGGCAGGTCTTTAGATTATATGATTTTTCAGGGGGTTCTGCAGCACCCTAAGCACCCCTACTTCCTGCAGCTATGGCTAGACCTACAGTTGATCAGACTGATACAGCATGTCAGATCACTAATGTTTAGGTGAAGGGTTGCTACAACTTTTCTGTAAAGAGTTTTTGCTTGTGCCTGTCTGGAGTGAGTTATTTTCCCATTTACTAAAATAATACTGGAGAAAAGTGGAAAGCGTGCTCTGCTATATATAGAGGTGCTCCATGCCCGACCCACACTACCTGTGATTTCCGTGAATCTGATTGGTCAACACACACACAACCTGCAGCACTCTGATAATAAGGATAAATGCCACGTTCACATGCTAGTCGGAAATAGGAAACTCAGAAATGTCCGACTTGCTAACTGTTTGAACGCAGCACGTTTATACGGTGGCTTGCGAAAGTATTCACCCCCCTTGGCATTTTTCCTATTTTGTTGCCTTATAACCTGGAATTAAAATGGATTTTTGGGGGGGTTTGTATCATTTGATTTACACAACATGCCTACCACTTTGAAGATGAAAAATAAAAAAAATTGTGAAACAAACAAGAAATAAGACAAAAAAACTGAAAACTTGAGTGTGCATACAGTGAGGGGAAAAAAGTATTTGATCCCCTGCTGATTTTGTAAGTTTGCCCACTGACAAAGACATGATCAGTCTATAATTTTAATGGTAGGTTTATTTGAACAGAGAGACAGAATAACAACAACAAAAATCCAGAAAAACGCATGTCAAAAATGTTATGAATTGATTTGCATTTTAATGAGGGAAATAAGTATTTGACCCCTCTGCAAAACATGACTTAGTACTTGGTGGCAAAACCCTTGTTGGCAATCACAGAGGTCAGACGTTTTTGTAGTTGGCCACCAGGTTTGCACACATCTCAGGAGGGATTTTGTCCCACTCCTCTTTGCAGATCTTCTCCAAGTCATTAAGGTTTTGAGGCTGACGTTTGGCAACTCGAACCTTCAGCTCCCTCCACAGATTTTCTATGGGATTAAGGTCTGGAGACTGGCTAGGCCACTCCAGGACCTTAATGTGCTTCTTCTTGAGCCACTCCTTTGTTGCCTTGGCCGTGTGTTTTGGGGCATTGTCATGCTGGAATACCCATCCACGACCCATTTTCAATGCCCTGGCTGAGGGAAGGAGGTTCTCACCCAAGATTTGACGGTACATGGCCCCGTCCATCCCCTTAGCAGAAAAACACCCCCAAAGCATAATGTTTCCACCTCCATGTTTGACGGTGGGGATGGTGTTCTTGGGGTCATAGGCAGCATTCTTCCTCCTCCAAACACGGCGAGTTGAGTTGATGCCAAAGAGCTCGATTTTGGTCTCATCTGACCACAACACTTTCATCCAGTTCTCCTCTGAATCATTCAGATGTTCATTGGCAAACTTCAGACGGGCCTGTATATGTGCTTTCTTGAGCAGGGGGACCTTGCGGGCGCTGCAGGATTTCAGTCCTTCACGGCGTAGTGTGTTACCAATTGTTTTCTTGGTGACTATGGTCCCAGCTGCCTTGAGATCATTGACAAGATCCTCCCGTGTAGATCTGGGCTGATTCCTCACCGTTCTCATGATCATTGCAACTCCACGAGGTGAGATCTTGCATGGAGCCCCAGGCTGAGGTAGATTGACAGTTATTTTGTGTTTCTTCCATTTGTGAATAATCGCACCAACTGTTGTCACCTTCTCACCAAGCTGCTTGGCGATGGTCTTGTAGCCCATTTCAGCCTTGTGTAGGTCTACAATCTTGTCCCTGACACCCTTGGAGAGCTCTTTGGTCTTGGCCATGGTGGAGAGTTTGGAATCTGATTGATTGATTGCTTCTGTGGACAGGTGTCTTTTATACAGGTAACACGCTGAGATTAGGAGCACTCCCTTTAAGAGTATGTATAAAAGACACCTGGGAGCCAGAAATCTTTCTGATTGAGAGGGGGTCAAATACTTATTTCCCTCATTAAAATGCAAATCAATTTATAACATTTTTGACATGCGCTTTTCTGGATTTTTGTTGTTGTTATTCTGTCTCTCACTGTTCAAATAAACATACCATTAAAATTATAGACTGATCATTTCTTTGTCAGTGGGCAAATGTACAAAATCAGCAGGGGATCAAATACTTTTTTCCCTCACTGTAACTATTCACCCCCCCCAAAGACAATACTTTGTAGAGCCACCTTTTGCAGCAATTACAGCTGCAAGTCTCTTGGGCTATGTCTCTATAAGCTTGGCACATCTTGCCACTGGGATTTTTGCCCATTCTTCAAGGCAAAACTGCTCCAGTTCCTACAAGTTGAATGGGTTCCGCTGGTGTACAGCAATCTTTAAGTCATACCACAGATTCTCAATTGGATTGAGGTCTGGGCTTAGACAAGGCCATTCCAAGACATTTAAATGTTTCCCCTTAAACCACTCAAGTGTTGCTTTAGCAGTATGCTTAGGGTCATTGTCCTGCTGGAAGGTGAACCTCCGTCTCAGTCTCAAATCTCTGGAAGACTGAAACAGGTTTCCCTCAAGAATTTCCCTGTATTTAGCGCCATCCATCATTCCTTCAATTCTGACCAGTTTCCCAGTCCCTGCAGATGAAAAACATCCCCACAGCATGATGCTGCCACCACCATGCTTCACTGTGGGGTTGGTGTTCTCGGGTGATGAGAGGTGTTGGGTTTGCGCCAGACATAGCGTTTTCCTTGATGGCCAAAAAGCTCAATTTCAGTCTCATCTGACCAGAGTACCTTCTCCCACATAATAATAAATAATACGCCATTTAGCAGACGCTTTTATCCAAAGCGACTTACAGTCATGCGTGCATAATTTTTTTTGTGTATGGGTGGTCCCGGGGATCGAACCCACTACCTTGGCGTTACAAGCGCCGTGCTCTACCAGCTGAGCTACAGAGGACCACATGCCTTTTGGCGAACACCAAATGTGTTTGCTTATTTTTTTCTTTAAGCAATGGCTTTTTTCTGGCCACTCTTCCGTAAAGCCCAACTCTCTGGAGTGTTCAGCTTAAAGTGGTCCTATGGACAGATACTCCATTCTCCGCTGTGGAGCTTTGCAGCTCCTTCAGGGTTATCTTTGGTCTCTTTGTTGCCTCTCTGATTAATGCCCTCCTTGCCTGGTCTGTGAGTTTTGGTGGGCGGCCCTCTCTTGGCAGGTTTGTTGTGGTGCCATATTATTTCAATTTTTTTATAATGGATTTAATGGTGCTCCGTGGGATGTTCAAAGTTTCTGACATTTCTGTGAGTTTCCTACTTCCGACTAGCACGTGAACGCGGCAATAGTGCATGAGTTAACAAATTAGAAGGCAAGTCAGTCTAAAAAACTGTAGGCCTATTTTGTCCCTGTTTTCAAAGCTTTTGCGTCCACATTTGTTATTAAACCAAATCAAAAGTGGTGGGCCGCTGCCCCACCTAATTGAAAGGTGCTGGGGCAAATTCCTGCTCGCCACACGTTTTCCGGCAGCCCTGCCTGGCGGCAAACCTCTCTGTCAATAACAGCTAACTTTCAGGTTACATATCCCTCCCATTAGGCTCCTCCAATTAGGTCCTTCACTCAGACCAGTCCTAGACAGTCCTCGCTAAATTATTGCTATGAAGCTATTTATGTTTATTTTTGACAATTTTAATTGAAAACAAGGCAACAGTAAAATGTCATCACCCAAGAAAGATGCAGCGCTCCCCCTTGGGCCAGTGCCATTTTATAAATGCCTGATCTCTATGGCAAGATGCATCATTCACCCAAGTTTCGTCAAAATCGGCCCAGTGCTGTCTGAGATATTGCGTGTGACTAACGAACATACAAACGAACGTACGGAAGGAGACAGATTCACCGTCCCTTCCCTGATTTCCCATGGGGGACAACAATCACAGTAAGGTACTTAATTGTTACCCAGAAATTATTTGATATTGAGATAAAAACAGCTGCATTGGACCTTTTTAAGAGGTATTTTAAAAGGGTGTATTTATCCCAATCCTTCAAAAAATATGCAGAAACTCTGATGCAGGCATAGGTCAATTCAAAAGGCTTTGTAATCTAAAATCAAATCCACTCCCATCTGAGATTGCTATGACCTTACCACATATGAAAGGGGTTAGTTATAATAATATTTTACCTTAGTGTCAGTGGCTCTGCCACACTTTGGATGTGTCACAGTGCTCTCTAGTGGTAAAAGAGAATGTCAGCTAACATATCCTGGGGACATATCACTATTCTTTGATACTCATAAAACTAGTAGATGAAAGTAGGTGCTTTACGAAGTATTTTTTAATTGACATTCGTTAACAGTATATTTGCTTGAATTGAAAGCGCAGCCTGAGAATTACTGCATGTGAGCCCAACAGACAACCAAAGAATACTGTCTGGACAAGAAAATCTAGGAGGACATAGTGGGGACAGACAGTGAAACATGTAGACCTGTGAGAGGGTTTCTGAGAACAAAATAATTGTTGTAAAACGTTCACTAGCTGAAATCTCTCAAAGAGGAAATATCATGTGAGATATTTTCAAAATAGGCAACAGATTGATGTTTGAAAATTGCATTTCTTGTTCTTCACCACACAACATGTGCATAGCATGAGACACATTTTCAACAGTAACTTAAAGCATACTGCACAAAAACATAGTGTAGAAAATAAATAAAAATACATTAATAACGCCCTTCAATCTTGTACTGTATATCTGACATTTTGCCATTTCAAAATGCTTTCAGGAACATCTTACTAAGTATATTATAAATTGTTATACATTTCCTGTATACACTTTATCTTACAGCCTTCCAATTGTATAATAGCAACTATAAATGCACTCATTATACATTCCAAAATCTTAATTGTTAAAGGAAAGGGACATGAGATAAAGCCAACATATTTGATCAGAAACACAGGTCATTTAAGTACAGTAGTGTTCAAAGTCAGTTTCGGGTGTCTCTCTTCTAATATCAAATTACTATAACAATGCACATGAAAAGATAGGACATATACAATTATTCAATTGGTCTGCAATCAACTCAGTTATAGGCTTATGTCTGTGTGACAGTGGCATGTTGTCATATACAGTGTTTTCATGTTAAGGCATGGCATTTGCAGACTATAACAGCTGTCATATCCTATTATGATAAAGTCGCTATAGCATATGTGCATTAAATGACAACATGAGGGTAAATGAATAAAGCAACCCTGTGGGGTCAGTCCTAAAGGGTGTGGCATGGCAACCTGGAACTGACAAAAGACACTCCAACATGACGTCCATTTTGAGTAAATTACATTTTCATCATGTCATAGCACATACAGTGAGGGAAAAAAGTATTTGATCCCCTGCTGATTTTTTACATTTGCCCACTGACAAAGAAATGATCAGTCTATAATTTTTATGGTAGGTTTATTTGAACAGTGAGAGACAGAATAACAACAAAAAAATCCAGAAAAACGCATGTCAAAAATATTATAAATTGATTTGCATTTTAATTAGGGAAATAAGTATTTGACCCCCTCTCAATCAGAAAGATTTCTGGCTCCCAGGTGTCTTTTATACAGGTAACGAGCTGAGATTAGGAGCACACTCTTAAAGGGAGTGCTCCTAATCTCAGCGTGTTACCTGTATAAAAGACACCTGTCCACAGAAGCAATCAATCAATCAGATTCCAACCTCTCCACCATGGCCAAGACCAAAGAGCTCTCCAATGATGTCAGGGACAAGATTGTAGAAATACACAAGGCTGGAATGGGCTACAAGACCATCGCCAAGCAGCTTGGTGAGAAGGTGACAACTGTTGGTGCGATTATTCGCAAATGGAAGAAACACAAAATAACTGTCAATCTCCCTCGGCCTGGGGCTCCATGCAAGATCTCACCTCGTGGAGTTGCAATGATCATGAGAACGGTGAGGAATCAGCCCAGAACTACACGGGAGGATATTGTCAATGATCTCAAGGCAGCTGGGACCATAGTCACCAAGAAAACAATTGGTAACACATTACGCCGTGAAGGACTGAAATCCTGCAGCGCCCGCAAGATCCCCCTGCTCAAGAAAGCACATATACATGCCCGTCTGAAGTTTGCCAATGAACATCTGAATGATTCAGAGGAGAACTGGGTGAAAGTGTTGTGGTCAGATGAGACCAAAATCGAGCTCTTTGGCATCAACTCAACTCGCCGTGTTTGGAGGAGGAGGAATGCTGCCTATGACCCCAAGAACACCATCCCCACCGTCAAACATGGAGGTGGAAACATTATGCTTTGGGGGTGTTTTTCTGCTAAGGGGACAGGACAACTTCACCGCATCAAAGGGACAATGGACGGGGCCATGTACTGTCAAATCTTGGGTGAGAACGTCCTTCCCTCAGCCAGGGCATTGAAAATGGGTCGTGGATGGGTATTCCAGCATGACAATGACCCAAAACACACGGCCAAGGCAACAAAGGAGTGGCTCAAGAAGAAGCACATTAAGGTCCTGGAGTGGCCTAGCCAGTCTCCAGACCTTAATCCCATAGAAAATCTGTGGAGGGAGCTGAAGGTTCGAGTTGCCAAACGTCAGCCTCGAAACCTTGATGATTTGGAGAAGATCTGCAAAGAGGAGTGGGACAAAATCCCTCCTGAGATGTGTGCAAACCTGGTGGCCAACTACAAGAAACGTCTGACCTCTGTGATTGCCAATAAGGGTTTTGCCACCAAGTACTAAGTCATGTTTTGCAGAGGGGTCAAATACTTATTTCCCTCATTAAAATGCAAATCAATTTATAACATTTTTGACATGTGTTTTTCTGGATTTTGTTGTTGTTATTCTCTCTCACTATTCAAATAAACCTACCATTAAAATTATAGACTGATCATTTCTTTGTCAGTGGGCAAACATACAAAATCAGCAGGGGATCAAATACTTTTTTCCCTCACTGTATGTCTGTGGGCAAGGGTAGACACACAGGCATAAACTGAAACAAAATCAAACATGTTAACTCTGCTAAAACACAAGCGGTAACAGGTCAACAGCATTGTATGCTACTGTATTTCTTTCAGCAAAAACTATATTGTATAACAATTGCAAGTGGTGTTACATTTATAAACATTTAAAAATATAATAGATTTGTGTTTGAATAGTGGTATACATATTTCAGGTGAACTTACTAAGTATCAACTCCTTACAAGTACAACAAATATTCAGGAAGAATAAGATCCAGTACAATCTAAACACAATTCCCGCAAATTTACTTCAAATCATCTCTCTCTTGGATAAAAAAAAACTTCAATATGTCCTGTTGTGTTTTCCATGCTTGAAAAAAATCATGTAAAAAACACATTAACATATTTTTTACAACTTCCAAAATAATCTGTGGTGTTATACACAGTCTACAATATACAGATGAAACAAATAAATTTTGTGATAATGAAACATTCATAATATCCTGACTGAAGTGTGTTAAAACAAGAGAATACGCACCTCATGTAAACATCAAATGGTTCTCAAAATCAAGAGGGGAAAAATACGTTTTCACATGGAGCACGTCGAAAGGTTATTCTTCTGATCAGACATTGGTGATAAAGCGGGTTTCTTCACCTCCCTTCACTCTAATCACTTACAGTGAAACTGAGGTTTGTGTGATTTTCCCAATCAACATCAAGGCTTACGTCAATTCCACATATTTCGTGATAACAAATAGTTTTGACTTAAGTTACAGTACAGTATAACAACTAGTATCCTTAGAATCCTCAAACAGTCATTTTGCAATTGTGGGAGGGTCTTGCTATACTATTGAATCTCTCTTGACATATCACAATGTTCACAAAATCTTGGTAAAAACTTTAATTTCTTTAAAGTTCTTTACGGACAATATGCTTTGGTTATTATTTTAGTAGTAATACTCTTCAGCAGCCATTTTGTGAGCCAGTCCTTTGCTGATGTCATATCCTGGGATAATCCCAGTGGCAGCAGTATTTGAAGTGGAATTGCTGAAGTTGGAACACAACGTTATGATATAATGTTGGTTGTAGTGGTTCTTCACGTGACAGAATTTGAGGAATTTCTCTCCCTCTTATAATGCGAGTTGAGGCATTTCTTCTAGTGATAATGGTGGTTCTGATTGGTGATAGATCATGTGACGATGCTAGCTGAGGCTGTTGGTGCAAGGTGCACTGTGAGAGATGGACTAGCCTATTCGTTGGTGTGATGTGTTGAGTCAAGGCCCTGAGTACCGTTATAGGCTGAGGCCAAATAAGAGCTATTGCATACAGCTTGGTTCCTTTATGCAATATCCCCTTAACAAAGGTACATTGTAACAGGTGAGTAATGCATGCGGTGGTGGTTGGCTTTTCCTTTTGCTTGTACACTGTACATAGATAGTTAAAAAAGAGAAATGTACAGTCTTTGTATTGAAATGTACAGTAAAAAGGGAGTGTTGCATACAGTAGAGTCCTCAGTCCTGAGGCACAGGATCCGACAGTAAGATCTTGACTGCTTTCCAAATGGAACCCTATTCCCTAGTGCAGGGTCCACCAACTGGCGGGACGTGGTTTTATTTAAATGGAATAAAAGACTGTAAAAACACCAGCAAATCAGCTCCTAGTCATTTTAACTTTGTAAATCTGTTCCAAAGTATTCCCACACATAATAGAGAGATATTGTGAACATATACAAATGTAAGCAAAATTTGAAATGATTGTTTTAGTCAAATATTATATCTGTTTGGGCTTCTTGCGGTCAATTTGCAGTATACAAATTATTTGTAATTACAGTATGTTCCGGCCCCCTGACCATCTGCTCAAGGAGAAATTGTCACGTGGCTGAATCTAGTGGATGATCTTTGCCTTAGTGCAATACTTAAATGCACTATATAGGGAATAGGGTCCCATTTGGGACGATGTCTTTCTCCTTCACTCAAGGCCAAAGGTGCTGGTCTCCTCCACAGCGATAAGCAGTTTATCATAGAGCATGGTGTAGGACAGGTACGGAGGGAGATCCAGACGGTTGAAGCATGTGTGCGCCCTGGAAGATAGATATACTGTAGATCATCAGCATTAGACAACCACCTCAACTGAATAGTTTTTCGCCAAATATGTTGTATGTGAAAGTTATGCAGGGGTTTGAAGGTTAACATAATTAGGAAAGTTTGAATCCAAAGCATGTACAGACCTGTAATAGCAGAATGTAATCATACAATTATAGTCTTGGGTAGAGAGTTTACTGTATATTACCTGGGTAGAGCGGTGATCTTGCCCCACTTCTCTATACAGAAGCGTCGCAGGCCGTTGCTGCCCCGTAGCGCAGTGAAGCCCTCGTAGGGAACACTGGAGGTGCCCGTCACAAACTGCAGCAGACGCAGCCTCTGCTCATTGTTGAAGCGCTCCACAGCCCCCCAGAACCACCGGATCACTATGTGGCTGTCATGGTAGCCTGCAATGGAGAAGGCCAATGAAGAAGGCATGTTACAGACGGGGTACAGGGGTGGTAGCTGGTCCCATACCGGATGTGCAGTAGCCAACTCCTTTATTGTTGACATGCCATAGAAAAGATGGCTATAGCATATACAGTTTAGGACCAAGGGCTACAGGCTACAGGGGGGCTGGTTCAACAAGGGAATGTGGCCTGTGTCTTCACAATTAAATGTGCTCCTTATATCACATGCCTTTCACAAACACATATTATCCATAAAACACGTTGGGCTAGATTACCGTACCTACTACAGTCACCATAGTCCTAGACTAAAAGCATGTTCATTGAAGATTCTCCATTAGGTAATGTCCAGTGATGTGCTTCACTGCAGTCTGCTCACCTCCTCTATACTCTGTGTTGTTCCTCCAGTCATTGAGGTCTATCTCAGCTGTCCCAGCAATGACCAGCTCCAACTCTCTGGCATCGAACACTGACACCAGCCGTGAGTCCACCACCTGGAGAAATATTGCAGGAACATAGAACATACTGTATGTGACTCGTTTCAGGAAACTAGGCATATGTCACACGTCACTACTTCACAGGAGAGGCATTTGAACGAGAGAGAGAGAGAGAGAGAGGCTGTGTGCAGCGGTTAGCGGTCATGATATGAAGGTCTGGTCACAGACAGCTGATGTGTTGTGCACTGAAGTCCACAAGCGAAGGGAAAAGGTAAGAGGTGGAGAGCGCGTAGATAGTTGTGAGAAATAATTATATACAGTACCAGTCAAAAGTTTGGACACACCTACTCATTCCAGGTTTTATTTTTATTTTTTACATTGTAGAATAATAGTGAAGACATCAAAACTATGAAATAACACATATGGAATCATGTAGTAACCAAAAAAGTGTTAAACAAATCAAAATATATTTTATATTTGAGATTCTTCAAATAGCCACCCTTTGCCTTGATGACAGCTTTGCACACTCTTGGCATTCTCTCAACCAGCTTCACCTGGAATGCTTTTCCAACAGTCTTGAAGGAGTTCCCAAATATGCTAAGCACTTGTTGGCTGCTTTTCCTTCACTCTGCAGTCTGACTCATCCCAAACCATCTCAATTGGGTGAGGTCGGGGGATTGTGGAGGCCAGGTCATCTGATGCAGCACTCCATCACTCTCCTTCTTGGTCAAATAGCCCTTACACAGCCTGGAGGTGTGTTGGGTCATTGTCCTGTCGAACAACAAAATATAGTCCCACTAAGCCCAAACCAGATGGAATGGTGTATTGCTGCAGAATGCTGTGGTAGCCATGCTGGTTAAGTGTGCCTTGAATTCTAAATAAATCACAGACAGTGTCACCAGCAAAGCAACCCCACACCATAACACCTCCTCCTCCATGCTTTACGATGGGAACTACACATGCGGAGATCATCCGCTCACCCACACCGCGTCTCACAAAGACACGGCGGTTGGAACCAAAAATCTCCAATTTGGACTCCAGACCAAAGGATACATTTCAACTGGTCTAATGTCCATTGCTCATGTTTCTTGGCCCAAGCAGGTCTCTTCTTATTATTGGTGTCCTTTAGTAGTGGTTTCTTTGCAGCAATTCGACTATGAAGGCCTGATTCACACAGTCCCCTCTGAACAGTTGATGTTGAGATGTGTCTGTTACTTGAACTCTGTGAAGCATTTATTTGGGATGCAATTTCTGAGGCTGGTAACTCTAATGAACTTATCTGCAGCAGAGGTAACTCTGGGTCTTCTATTCCTGTGGCGGTCCTCATGAGGGCCAGTTTCATCATAGCGCTTGATGGTTTTTGTGACTGCACTTGAAGAAACTTTCAGTTCTTGAGATTTTCCGTATTGACTGACCTTCATGTCTTAAAGTAATGGACTGTCGTTTCTCTTTGCTTATTTGAGCTGTTCTTGCCATTATGGACTTGGTCTTTTACCAAATAGGGCTATCTTCTGTATACCCCCCACCTTGTCACAACACAACTGATTGGCTCAAACACATTAAGAAGGAAATCAATTCCACAAATTAACTTTTAAGAAGGCACACCTATTAATTGAAATGCATTCCAGGTGACTACCTCATGAAGCTGGTTGTTATAATGCCAAGAGTGTGCAAAGCTGTCATCAAGGCAAAGGGTGGCTATTTAAAGAATCTCAAATATAAACTATATTTTGATTTGTTTAACACTTTTTTGGTTACTACATGATTCCATATGGAAACAGAGTTTGATGGCTAAGGAGATGTAGAGAATTCTGGAGGGAGTCGAAAAGAAAACACAGAAGGCTGTTGTATAAAACAACTGTCTCCGGATTTCATCTTCAAACTAAGGGCAGAGAGGGAGAAGCGTTCATCCATGTATACGGGTAAGAGTCTAGCTAGCTACATTTTCAGATATGATATGTTTCTAATTTTGTCAGAAAGTCGTTTTCACTGCAAGTTAAAGCGTACTGTTAGCTAGCTAGCTAACGTTAGCTGGCTGGCTGGCTCGCTAGGTAACATTACGTGTATGATCTGTGTAGTAATATTATTTGTATCTCAGAAATACATTTGCATTGCTAGTTATAGCATAATGTTAGCTAGCTAGTTAACATTGAACCTAGTTGGTTAGCTTTAGCTACCTGCAGATTCATGCATGGTGGCTAGCTATGACAATCAGTATGGGTTGAGATTATTGCCACATTCAAAACAACTGGGAACTAGGAACTCAGAAATCTCTGACTTCCGACTTCAGTGCATTCAAGACAACTGGGAACTCGGGGAAAAAAAACGAGCTCCGACTGGGAAAAATCATTTTCAACGGTCATCCAACACAGAATTCCAACTAGGGAACTTGGGCCTCTTTCTAGAGCCCAGACTTTCCGAACTGAAGATCACTGACGTCATGATTTGACCTCATATTTTCCAAGTTCCCAGTTGTCTTGAAAGCATCATTAGGTTCATTGTTTAGCTAGCTAGCAAGCTACATGTCTAAACATAAGACTTTGCCAGGTGATTACATGACCCATCAAGTTAGCCAGTTGTGTCTAGGGGTGATTACGGTAATCTATCGTATTTCATGAACATGTGTACATGTCTAGACAATAGTGACCCATCCACTTAGCTAGATGTGGCTGGGGGGTGGTTATAGCATTTATTTCACATGACCCATCAATTTAGACAAGTGTGTCTGGGTAAGAATCATCTAATAATTATAAAATATTTATAAAATATTTATCTGGACACTTTCTATTTTTGATATTGCTACTATGCAAATATACAAGTAACCAATTCACTGTGCCGTTTACACCTTCTGTATCCTGTGCATGTGATAAATAAACTTTGATTTTATTTGATATAGTGTGTGTTTACCAGAGACGGTAATGTGACGAACAACATGACCTGCACCAAAGTCAGATTAGGATATAGGCCAAGGACTAGATAAAGTGTACTTTTTGCTACTACTTTCACTATAATAATAATAATATAATATGCCATTTAGCAGACGCTTTTATCCAAAGCGACTTACAGTCATGCGTGCATACTTTTTTTGGTGTATGCACTACTACTGCTATGGTTGCCCTTAGTTTGAAGATGAAATCCGGAGACAGCTGTTTTACACTTTTAGTCTTGAAATCTTTGGTTGTTTACTACACTACCTTACTCACTCTGTTTAGCACATGGCCTCAAATGTGAATCCTTAAAGATATGGGTGGGGCTAAGGCTTAAGAGGGTGTGAACGATGCTGAATGAGTTGGTAGAGCATGGCGCTTGCAACGCCAGGGTTGTGGGTTCGTTTCCCACGGGGGGCCAGTATGAAAATGTATGCACTCACTAACTGTATGTCGCTCTGGATAAGAGTGTCTGCTAAATGACTAAAATGTAAATGTAAATGAATGGGTGTAGACAAAGAAAAGCTCTCCAGTAGGTGTACAAAAACATTCAAGGCGCATTTTCTCAAAAGTGGGGTTACAAGTTTATCAACTTTCAAAGCAAACTGCAGTGTATGATATAACATTTTCTAGCTCTGAGTCTCTACTTTGATCCAATATAAAAAACACAATTTCAAATTTTGCTACATAGGATTGAATCGAGCCAGTCAGTCACATATTTAGACACATTGCTCCCATCATTAATTTGTTGATTTCATTTGATAGTCATGTTCTATTGCATTCTAAGAAACATGAAGAAATCATATTTGAAGTGCAAAGTGAAAACCCTCTTAAATCATAGCAAGGCTGGAAAAACAATAAACCAAATTGGAAATAATGGGGGGAAATCATGCCATGGCCAATGGTTGTTGCCCTGAGAGTGTTTGCTGTACCTCATAGAAGCCTCTGACCAGTGCCTCTGTCTGCTGGACCACTCCTCTCTCCACCCTCCACTTCACCATACGGTCAATGTACTCCTTCTTATTCTTCTCTGTCACATTAATGTTGGCCCCTCCAGACTTCAGCTCTCTCTCTGTTACCTGCCCACAAATAGAGTAATATCCATGTAACAATACAGACACACCTTACAATAGAAAAGTCCCCATGAAAGTGTACAGTATACTGAAAGATACACACTGTAAAAAAAAAAAAAGAACATGTTATACAGTACTTCAGCTTGCTTTGGGTGTATGTGTGTAGACACTGTACGTATTAGTACTTCACACATACCTGTCCGAAGACTTCCTCATTCACAGTGAAAGTAAGGTCCAGCACGTCAGTGATGTCATTGTCTTTCATCCACTGTAGACTCTGATGGAACTCCTCATCTAGGTACTCCAGATCACTCAGGTCAGTGGCTCTGCACAGGTAAACATATTTATTTCACACAACTGCTGTGGGGTTCACTAACTATTACTGCACAAAGCAATCCATTGTCTTAAAGTCAATCAAGGGGAGTGATTAACTCACTCACTAGCCTGAGGTACATTTGCTTTGTGTGTAAATGTAAAGAATGCTGATTCTGTCAGTTGTCGTAGCCTATCATCATCCTATCTGAAGAGACTTGTCATTAGTTCTCACTCTAGAAAGTCAATCTGGGTTAGACTGTGTTAAGCCTCAAACTACTGGCGACATTTATGCTTGATTGCACACTAATCAATTATGGATTATTTTTCTTTCTTGTGTACATGGCAGAGACATTTTTCCATACAGAATAATTGTTAAGGCCAATGCAGACAGACAGAGACACAGACAGGCGTGTGTGCGGGCAGACAGACAGACAGACAGACATACACTCACAGTCTGAGGAGAGCCTTGTAGAAGGGCCGCGTGAAGAAGGCATCCAGGAGATACTGGTGGATCAACGCCAGTCCCAAAATACGCCCACTAAACCGGAACCTGCACAAAAACACACAGAGACAGGTCTCACACACAACTACAAATTCAATGCAATGAAAGTGTTTAGGTCTCATCACATGAGACTTCCATGAAAGCCATTCATTTTCTGCCTCCAATAGGTAAACAAATAAGAACAAGCCCATGGTCATGTTCATTAGGACAATGGAAAACATTTGAAAATGCTTTGCAATGGAACACGAAAAATAGTGTTTCTTAATAGACAAGTCAAGGTAGTCCCTCCCAGTTACAGTCAGTTTTCTTCCCGTTGGTACCTAATGAACACAACCCAGGTTTCATGAGTTTGAAGGAAGTTTAAACACAGGACAAGCAGATGCCCTCCTCACCATTCCAGATGGTTCTCTACGAAGGCGGACATGGGGCTGATTTGGACGGTGTACGTGTCGTTGGCTGAGTACTCAAACAGGCCGTAGTAGGGGTTGAACAGCTCCTGAGACAGCAGGAAGAAGAACTCTCTGGACGGCCCACTGTAGTCCAGCCTGACGGCATGAGAAGAGAAGACCAGAGTTATCTGTCAGTAGCAGTCAGAAGAATGAAACAGACATGCACTATCCTCTATATCTCCCCAAAATGAGCAGTTCATTCTTTAAAAGACAAGAGGGGTTTCTTTCTTGACACATGCATTACTTTTTCAAGTAACTGAATTGAATTCCATATTTGTAAAGACATGCACTTTCATGCAATGGTTGAACTCCAAGGATCAAAGTCCCTCTTTGTTGTAATGTCTGTGTTCAGGTCAATAGAAGAAGCTTTGGCGTACCCCTCCTCTCCTATGAAGGTGATGTAAAGCTTATTCCTCTGTAGTTCCTTGCGTGAGTAGGCCATGACCTGGTTAAAGGTACCCTCCAACAGGTGGTCTCTCCGGATGATAAGCCTGGAACACAACAATCATAGGATGCTGAGCAACACAGACATGGATATACAGCATGGTGCTAATTTGCATACACATTCCTAAAGCTTCTTAGAAACAGTAGGGTTGTATAGAGCTGTAACTGTATTTGAAAAAGGTGTGAGTGATCATGTTACTGGACAGTTTTCCTTACTTGATCTTTCCTGGGCCCTGGCCATAGCCTTTAGCCTCCAGTTTCCTGTAGAAGTTGCGCAGTTTGGCCTCAAAGTCTCTCCGGTAAGGGGCAGGCGCTCTCGCTCTCGACATTCCTGTTGACAAGCACATTCAACTCCATGACATAAGACACATACACAACACCAGGATAACCATCTGTGACATGTTTTTTTTTAAACAATTCTTGTGAATTAACCAAATGTTCTTGGGTGTACATTTTCAACCCACTACAGCTCCATTTGCCATTAGTGTAAACACACCTGGAGAGCTCTGTGGTGAAGACCCAGGTGAACAACGAGGAGAGAAGCTGAAGCCAGGATGGAAGGAGGGTGGAACATATGACATGATTTCCTCTTCAAACAAGCTGCAGGGAGATCCAAAAAGTAACAAACGTGAAGATAATTACAATACTACAACACAAAACATTTATTCACGGGTAATATGAACAGTTGCATCCTACCTCAATAGTATCACCAGGTCTGCATCACATGCCAGTTTCTCCAGTCTTTGGGTTCCCTCTGTTCTGATGTAGTGGATCTTTTCCCTGCAATGCCACATACACTATAATCTGGACTAGACTGGGTATGTGTGTTTTATCAAACCTGACATAGAATAGAATAACTTTATAACCCTTTATACTGTGTAACTATTCCTATAATTACAGTGTAACAAGTACTCATTATTACACTGTACTTAGGGTTACTTCAGGGTTAAGGTTAGGGTTGTGGTTGAGGCTGAGGTTAGGGTTGAACATGAAGCTAGGGTTAGGGTTAGGGTTGAACCGGGATGTGGACATGAAGCTAGGGTTAGGGTTATGGTTGAGGGTTAGGGTTGAACCGGGATGTGGACATGAAGATAGGGTTCGGGTTGTGGTTGAGGCTCGGGTTAGGGTTGAACCAGGATCTGGACATGAAGCTAGGGCTAGGGTTAGGTTTGAGGCTCGGGTTAGGGTTGAACCAGGATGTGGACATGAAGATAGGGTTCGGGTTGTGGTTGAGGCTCGGGTTAGGGTTGAACCAGGATCTGGACATGAAGCTAGGGTTAGGGTTAGGTTTGAGGCTCGGGTTAGGGTTGAACCAGGATGTGGACATGAAGATAGGGTTCGGGTTGTGGTTGAGGCTCGGGTTAGGGTTGAACCAGGATCTGGACATGAAGCTAGGGTTAGGGTTAGGTTTGAGGCTCGGGTTAGGGTTGAACCAGGATGTGGACATGAAGCTAGGGTTAGGATTGTGGTTGAGGCTCGGGATAGGGTTGAACCAGGATGTGTACATAAAGCTAGGGTTAGGGGTGAGGTTAGGGTTACTGCTATAAGTAAGGTGTAATAATAAGTAATTACAAGACTTGTTACACTGTAATTACATGAGTAGTTCCCAAAGGGAAGTTCAGTTATGGAAGTACTTAAGGAACCAATACAGCAGTGAGTGAGAAATATTCACATTCTCTGAATCTACAAGGTCCTCATTTGAAAAATAAATCAAATTCATCCCCCAGTGTTTATCTACCTCAGGGAATGGTTCCTGGACAGGGCTGGCTGGCGCTCCGTTAGAATTTCTAATATTCCAGGCTGACGCAGGAAGACCACTATCTTCTCATTATAAGCTGTGAGTGGAAGGAAGACATTGAATTCAGAAGACAGTTAGACTTACAACAGAAACGATATGGTAAATGTGATTTATGACTGTGTTCTTTGTGTGTGTACAGTACTCACCTTGTGGTACTGGGTCTGGAGGATGCTGTCTCCGTATTGCTGCCACCACACTGTTCCCTGGCCGTGACAACAAGGCCACACCTCGACTACGGGAGACCTCAGAGGCCTGAAAAATTACATATGAAAAAAGGAAAATTATTTCCATAATTCTAATACATGATTGGCCCCAATTAAACAGTTACAACACTTAAAAACAAGGAAATGTCTTCTGTGTGCTGTTTGACTCTCCTGACCTCTCCTGCGCTGTAGCTGCGTAGTCTCTGCAGGTGCTGCCTGTGGGTCAGGTGGTTGGACAGGCAACCGTTCTGCAGCGGGATTCTGGGGTCGATGAACGTGGTCGCTCGGCTGTTGTGGTCCACAAAGAAGTTCTGGACCAAAGAGAAGATGTTACAGGTAAAAACTTACCAAAGTTAGAAACACAAATCTAAACACTGCTAGATCTGAAGGCAAATACCAAATCAAAAGAATAATTAGAATACTTATTCAACCCACCCCACCCCCCCATTTTTCCCACAGCCCTTATGTGAATAGGTGGGTGAGTTAGCTGTGGATGAACTAAGGATCTTTGTCTCTGTACCTTGCCCTGAGGGTCAGTCTTGATCTCCCAGCCCCGGGGCAGTTCCAGCTGGGCGTCAGCGAAGCGGTTGAGGAAGGTGACCAGGTCTCTGTTGTGCTGGTACCTCTCAAGGTTACGAGCATCTCGACGAATCTTCAGGATCATGTGCTTCAGGCACGTGCTGCTGGTGAACATGCGATAGGCCCCCTGAGAAGAGAAGAAGACCACTGCATGACCATGGAAACACCATACGCAACCAATCTGAACCAAAATGGAAGAATATTCAGCATCTGTTACTAAAGACTACAATATGTTACTGAGCATTGGAATTGCTGTTCAAAGGGAAATTATGCTTATTTGTCAGATGAGCCATGCTGACTGTGTATAGTTATAATTGTCCACTGGGGAGACAGGTACTCACATAGTTGGCGTGGAGGACAGTGAAGAACTCTGGGTGTGTGATGAACTTCACCGCTGGGCTCTGTAGCAGAGCTGTGATCTTCTGACTGTTGACTGGAGACGAGGAGGAGGAGGAGGAGGAGGAGCTGTCTCTTCTCAGCTCTACACACAGACACCAGGAGAAAACAAAGGAAAATTAACTGAATGGTGACTGTCGTGTACAATGTTGCATGTAGTACTTTGAAAAGTCTCTCACTAAACAGGCTCTGTGTATACCCATGAGTTTTACAAAGCAAGACTACACTTAAATAGCACTTCAGCTTATTGCATTCTGTAATTGTGACATTGTGGTGTGGTCCCACTTACCATTAGCCATTGGAGGAGAGTCTGTCTCACTGCTGTTGTTATTGAGGCTTGTTCTCGCACTCCTGCTTCTGCTTCCTTCATCCTCACTCCTGTCTGTGTCCATGGTCCTCTGTATACTCTGGTACCTGACAAACACACCAGCACACATTTACTAAACATCCTTAAGTCAGAGCAGCAGTGCCTGCATATAGACCATTCCTTTAAGTGTGCAAGACACTAGTGATTATGACTTATCATATACTATCTCTTATCTGAGTACGTTTACATGCACAGTAATAATTCGATTTTAAACTGATTATGGCAGTAGGCAGAATATGCAATAGTCATGTAAACACCTTACTCTGCTTATCTTAATAGGCATAAGGTCAACACCGAAGTAAGCATACGCTGATAAAAAAATAACATGGTTGCTGTGGTAGAACGTTTATTTTGATTGGCGATTTTCTGCATTTATCAGATTTTCTGCATTTATCAGAGTGCCATCAGGTAGCCTGATTTCAGATGTGTCCATGTAAACAGAATTATTAGGGAAATCTTGCAAAGCATGTAAACGTTTTAATCGAACTATTATATTAATCTGACTATCCACAATAATCGCATTATTGTGTGCATGTAACCATACTCATTGAGTTTATGCAGTCAAATCCAGCTTGAAAGGTCATAATTTGTCTGCCAGTGATATTTAGTGCAGATTCTTAATTGCCCGTAAAGGGATAAAATACAATTGTATTGCACTGAATATTGACTTTTCATATTGAATTCAATGTTAATTCATCCAGAGAAGAGAGAGGGGCAGAACCCAAGCTAATACTCACAAAGCCCCAGAGAGAGAGGAATTGAATTTGAGACCATTGATCAATGGATTATACTACCATATTAGTCTTCTACACGTGAGGTCTGACAAAGAAAAATATATCTGACACAGCCCGACACTGTCCACTGCTCATGCTTCCAGTTGGACACGCTTCTCATTCCAGACACACACAGGGAATTCCACCAGCGCAGCAAGGGCAGGCCCTGTCCTCTCCTCCAATAAGCATTTAAATGAATTTCTCCTCCCTCGCTTTCTGGGTCTCCAATCCCGTTAAGAGATTTCATGCACTGCAGTTGTAAAATAACACTTATGCAATAACACTTATTCACAGCCTGTTCTGCACATTTCTCATTTGATTATTACTGTCGAGACTTAGTTATTTTTTCTCCATTCAGAATATCCCAGGCATTTGATGGAGAGTTCTTCTAGTAATGGCTCTAATATAAGCATAAAAATCACACCTTACATAGCAAGCAGCCACAGCACAGACCAAATGTTCAGCACAAATATTTTGGTATCAAAGAGATTCAATAATTTGATCTTAATACAAAACTCCCCAATACTCATAAAGAACAGAACCATTTCTATGAAAATCATTAAAAAAACAAAAAAGCTTTACGTTCTTCCTACAACCACCAAATGGCCCTATATAGTGTATGTTTTCAGTTGTGCTTTTTGAACATACAATGAAGAAACAATCCCAAAAGTATCGTAATGACTACAAAACAAGTGTGTTATACCTTGTAGTGACTACAACATGACTACAGAAACGGTGTCTCCCTAGCTCTCTCCTCTTTCTTACCCTCTACCCCTTCACTCACCTTCTATTGAGCTGTTCCATCTGCTGAACGGATCCAGACCTCCTCATGCCGTCGGGCGTGGCTGCTACAGTGGGTCTCTGCCACGTGGTGGTCCTGTTGATGTGATCCACATAGAACACACGACCATGGCTGTCCACACGCGCCTCCCAGTCTACACACACACACACACACACACACACACACACACACACACACACACACACACACACACACACACACATACACACACACATGAGCAAACAAGAAAATGCACATCCAGAGGCGGCGCTCCTAGTGGCCAGTGATTTTAATGCAAGTAAGCTGAAATCTGTCTTACCTCATTTTTACCAGCATGTCACCTAGAGGTGAAAAACTGTAGATCACCTTTACTCCACACATAGAAACGGATACAAAGCTCTCCCTCGCCCTCCATTTGGCAAATCTGAAATCTGACCATAACTCTATCCTCCTGATTCCTGCTTACAAAAACTCAAACAGGAAGTACCAGTGATGTGCTCAATACAGAAGTGGTCCAATGAAGCGGATGCTAAGCTACAGGACTGTTTCGCTAGCACAGACGGGAATATGTTCTGGGATTTGTCCAATAACATTGAGGAGTTTACCACATCAGTCACCGGCTTCATTAATAAGTGCGTCGACAACATCGTCCCCACAGTGACCATATGTACATATCCCAACCAGAACCCATGGATTACAGGCAACATCCGCACTGAGCTAAAGGCTCGAGCTGCCGCATTCAAGGAGCGGGACACTAATCCAGATGCTTATAAGAAATCCCGCTACGATCTCCAACAAGCCATCAAACCATCAAATGTCAATACAGAACTAAGATCGAATCCTACTACGATGGCTCTGACGCTCGTTAGATGTGGCAGGGCGTGCAAACTATCACTGATTACAAAGGGAAACCCCGCCACGAGCTGCCCAGTGACGCAAGCCTACCAGACGAGCTAAATTCCTTCTATAACCACAGTGATTATTATTTGACCCTGCTGGTCATCTATGAACGTTTGAACATCTTGAAAAACGATCTAGCCTTAATGACCATGTACTCTTATAATCTCCACCCGGCACAGCCAGAAGAGGACTGGCCAACCCTCAGAGCCTGGTTCCTCTCTAGGTTTCTTCCTAGGTTCCTGCCTTTCTAGGTAGTTGTTCCTAGCCACCGTGCTTCTACATCTGCATTGCTTGCTCTTTGGGGTTTTAGGCTGGGTTTCTGTATAAGCACTTTGTGACGTGCTGATGTAAAAAGGGCTTTATAAATACATTTGATTGATATGCTCGCTTCGAGGCAAGCAACACTGAACCATGCATGAGAGCACCAGCTGTTCTGGACAACTGTGTGCTCTCGCTCTCCATAGCCGTAGCAGGGCAATTTGTGACTTGTTTTGGTAATCAGTGGCTGTATTGGAGGGGGAGTTGTTTCATCTCTTTTCTGAGTGTATATAATCAGCTTCTCAGGCTCCACCTCAGTGTGCTTCATTCTATAGCTAGAGGACTCCTGATATCTCCAGGAATGGTAAGTATAATTTATATTGTCTTTATCTGTTGTGGTCTAGAACTGTATTTTTGCTAGCTAGGGCCATCTACTTTAAGTGCTGCCTGTCTTCCCAGTGGCCTTCTTGGTGTGTGAACTGCTGACTGCTCATCATTTGTAGATAGTTGTTGACACATCAACCAGGATCAAAGGGCAGGGAGGGCAATTTGTAAATTGTTTTGGTAATCAGTGGCTATATTGGACGGGGAGTCGTTTCAGCTCTTCTAGGCAATCAGCAATTAGTACAGGGAGGAGTGCTCTCCACCTCTGCTAGGCAATTAGCAATTAGTTCTTCAGTCTCCCCTGGTTTCTCAGCGGCAGCTGTAAGTGGCGGTCGTGTCAGTGGCGGTTTTGTCGCAAAACTAAAACCGTAGCCGAAACAAAGATGGTTTGCCGAGTTGTTCCGCAGAGTTATTCAAGGAAGGCTCTCCCACTCTCTCACTTGAGTATCTTACCTAGTTATTTACAGATTATCCCTTTTTGCTCTTTTGTAGCTTTGTCAACTATGTGTGTGTTTTCTATACCTGTTCACACCTCTCCCTGTAGGCTTTACAGACGCTCCCCACCCCTTGGCTGCAACCCTTCTAATTTAGTGTACCCTGCATGCACAACCCATGTGGAATTCCGGGTCTCTGGCAGCATTTGGAACTACTGATCTGCGGTCAAGAATGCAAAGTTCATCTCAGCCTATGCTGCCCTTCAGTCCCTTGACTTTTTTACCCTGACGGAGACATTGATCACCCCAGAGAACACTGCTACACCAGCTGCTCTTTCTTCATCTGACTATGTTTTCTCTCATAGTCCGAGAGTATCTGGTCATCGTGGTGGTCGCACAGGTCTCCTCATTTCTCCTAAGTGGAGATTTTCTATTTTCTCCCTCTCTCACCTGTCCATCTCCTCATTTGAATTCCATGCTGTCACTGTCACTTGTCCACTCAAGCTTAACATTATTGTCATCTATCGCCCACCAGGTGCCCTTGGAGAGTTCCCCCGCCTCTTTTGACCTTACCCTTTCCAAATCCTCTACAACTCACAAAGCAGGCAATACGCTTGACCTAATCTTTACTAGAGGCTGTTCGCCTACTAATCTCAATGCAACCCCCATCCAGGTCTCTGATCACTACTTTGTTTCCTTTTCTGTCTCCCTTTCCTCCAACCCTAACCACTCAGCACCTATCCAGATGGTCATGTGCCGTCACAATCTTCGCTCTCTCTCCCACTACTCTCTCCTCTCCTATTAAAAATCCTTCTCACTCCTGTCTCCTGATTCCGCCTCTTCGACCCTACTCTCCTCCGTTTCCGTATCCTATGACATGCACTATCCCCTTTCCTCCCTTTCGGCTGGACCTCCCCTCCTGCTCTGTGGCTGAGTGACTCTTTTCGAGCTTACAGAACAGGGCTGAGGGCAGCTGAGTGAAAATGGAGGAAAACTAAACTTCCAGGACCTATCATCCTTTCACTCCCTCCTCTCTACCTTCTCTTCCTCTGTATCTGCTGCTAAAGCCACTTTCTACCACTCAAAATGTCAAGCTTCTGCCTCTAACCCTAGGAAAACTATTTTCCACCTTCTCCTCCCTCCTTAATTATCCACCCCCCCCCCCCCCCCCCTCCTCCCTCTCTGCGGACGACTTTGTCAACCACTTTGAAAAAAAGGTTGACGACATCCGCTACTCATTCACTCAGCCTATTGAGTCCACTGGTCTCACTCACACAGAACTACCCTACGCCTTGACCTCTTTCTCCCCTCTCTCTCCAGATGACATCCTGTGACTAGTAAGGTCTGGCCGACCAGACAACCTGCCCGCTTGACCCCATCCCCTCCTCACCTCTCCAGACCATCTCTGGAGACCTTCTCCCATTCCTTACTTCCCTCATCAACTCATCCCTGACCACTGGCTGCGTCCCCTCTGACTTCAAAATGGCCCGAGTTGCTCCCCTCCTCATGAAACCAACACTTAACTCATCTGACTATAGACCTGTATCCCTTCTTTATTTTCTTTCCAAAACACTTGAGCATGCTGTCTCTGATCAACTTTCTCGTTATCTCTCTCAGAACGATCTTCTTGACCCTAACCAGTCAGGCTTCAAGACGGGTCACTCAACCGAGACGGCTCTTCTCTATGTTACGGAGGCTCTCCACACCCCCTAGCTCTGACTCTACTGATAGCTACGTTATTGAGGAAAAATGTACTTTCTATGCCTGTGATATGTGGTTGTCCCACCTAGCTATCTTAAGACGAATGCATTAACTGTAAGTCGCTCTGGATAAGAGTGTCTGCTAAATGACTAAAATGTCAATGTAAACACGGGGCCCCTTTAGAGGTGCCTGCTTAGTCCCCTCCTGTACTCCCTGTTCACCCACGACTAAGTGGCCGTGCACGACTCCAACACCATCATTAAGTTTGCTGACGACATGACGGTGGTTGGCCTGCTCACCTATAGGGAGGAGGTCAGTGACCTGGCAGTGTGGTGTCAGGACAACAACCTCTCCCTCAACGTCAGCAAAACCAAGGAGCTGATCGTGTACTACAGGAAACGTAGGGCCGAGCACGCCCACATCCACATCGACGGGGCTGTAGTGGAGCGGATAGAGAGCTTCAAGTTCCTTCGTGTCCACATCACTAAGGAATTATCATGGTCCACACACACCAATGCAGTCGTGAAGAAGTCACGACAACACCTCTTCCCCCTCAGGAGGCATAAAAGATTTGACATGGGCCCTCAGATCCTCAAAAGGTTATACAGCTGCACCACTGACAGCATCTTAACTGGCTGTATCACCACTTGGTATGGCAATTCCTTGGTATCCGACTGCAAGGCGCTAGAGAGGGTAGTGCGTACGACCCAGTACATCACTGGGGCCGAGCTCCCTGCCATCTAGGACCTCTATATCAGGCGCTGTCAGAGGAAGACCCTAAAAATTGTCAAAGACTCCAGCCACCCAAGTCAAAGACTGTTCTCTCTGCTACCGCAGGGCAAGCGGTACCAATGCACCAAGTCTGGAACCAACAGGACCCTGAACAGCTTCTACCCCAAGCCATAAGACTGCTAAATAGTTAGTTAAATAGTTAACCAATAGTTACCTGGACTATCGGCATTGACCCTTTTTGCACTAACTCTTTTGACTCACATATGCTGCTACTACTGTTTATTATCTATCCTGTTGCCTAGTCACTTTATACCTAGCTATATGTACAAACTGTATCTACCTCAATTACCTCGTACCCCTGAACATCGACTCGGTACTGGTACCCCGGATATACAGGCAAGTTATCGTTACTCATTCTGTATTTATTCCTAGTGTTATTTATTTTATTATTTCTCTTTTTTTCTCTCTCTGCATTGTTGGGAAGGGCCCGTAAGTAAGCATCTCACTGTTAGTCTAAGCCTGTTGTTTACGAAGCATGTGACAAATACAATTTAATTTAATTTGACACACACACACACACACACAGGGGAGACAATGGTTATTTCTTAGTATTATTTGTTTTGTCTTGGTATGTATTGTTCATCAACAAGGAATATGCATGATATGACTCAGACAACATTTATACCAAATGCTTACTTGGTGGCAGTGGTTCATCGATGGTGGGGTAGTGATGGGAATCAGGACGCAGAGCAGGAAGCTGGCTAACTGGAGGATGACTGGAAGGTAAGGGACAATCTCCTATGGGATGACAAAAACAGGTCAGTATACCCTAAGTTATCCAAACTACATCTCCAAAAATGGTCAAAGACTCTAGCCACCCTAGTCATAGACTGTTCTCTCTGCTACCGCACGGCAAGCGGTACCGGAGCGCCAAGTCTAGGTCCAAAAGGCTTCTTAACAGCTTCTACCCCCAAGCCATAAGACTCCTGAACAGCTAATCATGGCTACCCGGACTACTTGCATTGTCACCCCCACCCCACCCCACCCCCTCTTTTATGCTGCTGGTACTGTTTATTATCTATGCATAGTCACTTTAACTCTACCCACATGTACATATTACCTCAATTACCTCGACTAACCGGTGCCCCCGCACATTGACTCTGTACCGGTACCCCCTGTATATAGCCTCCCTACTGTTATTTTATTTTACTGCTGCTCTTTAATTCTTAGTTATTTTTATTTTTTACTTATCTATTTTTTACTAAACACTTTTTTTCTTAAAACTGCATGGTTGGTTAAGGGCTTGTAAGTAAGCATTTCACTGTAAGGTCTACACCTGTTGTATTCGGTGCATGTGGCAAATAACATTTGATTTGATTTGATATGATATCTCAAGTTAGTATTCAGTGAGGAACACAACTCACGTCCTATCCTCCCACTGGGCCCAGCCACGGGTGATTCTCCATTTCCCATGAAGCTCTGGGGGCTCTGGACCTGCGTGGATGGGGCCTCTTGCCATTGGGGCATCCCATCCCCTGGCTCCCTGCTCTCCGCTCCGCTCACCTCCATGTCCTCGTCCTCTTCGGAGGAGAAAGCGCTGCTCCCCTCAGATGTCCTGCTTGCAGCCAGTAGAGGTGCCCGGGTGTGACCTCCTCGACCCTCGTAGCATGAGTTACTGCAGCATGGCTCCATGTCATCCTCGTCGGACACTCTCTGGTGACCCCTGACCTGGCCCTGGGGGTGGCGGCCCTCGCTGTCCAGCAGCAGGGCTAGGTCGGACAGACGCTCGATGGACAGGCTGCGGGGCAGCGTCCTCCTGGGGCCAGGGGTCAGGGGCTCAGCCTTCTCATCCTCTTCTGAGCCCTCCTGGTCCCTGGGGCTGAGCTGGTCAGGGCCTGGGTCTGGGTCTGGGTCTGGGTCTGGGTCTGGGTCTGGGTCTGGGTCTGGATCTGGATCTGGCTCTGTCTCAGCCTCCTCTCCCTCCCCGTCCTCCTGGGTATCTGGCTGGGCAGAGGGCAGGCTGTGGAGGAGGTGGTGGATGCGGATGTAGTGTGAGCGAGGGGTTTCAGGCTCCCCGCAAGCCGAGGCGATGACTGTCTCCAGCTCAGACACGGGCAGGGAGCAGGGCCGGTTCTTACGCCTAGGGGTGGTCCTGATGCGCAGGGAGCAGCAGTCCCCCTCCCCCTCCTCCTGCCCCACTGCCTGCTGTCCTGCTGGCTCAGAGACAGACCCTCCAGAAGCTGCATACGCTGCACTCTCCATGTCCTCCACTACAGCAGAGTGTACTGCAGGGCTGACCTGACCCTCTGCTGGGGCACTGTCCACACCCTCTGCCCACACAGCCTCCTGCCCAAAAGCCCTCTGCTCCATTGGGACAGCAGGCTGAGGACTAGAGGGGGTCTGCTGGTCCCCTTCCTCACTGTTCTCCTCTACCGTGGGTAGCTTCTCTGCAGCAACAGCTACAGCCACAACAGCCACCCCCTGAGCCCCATGGACCTCTGGTTTGCTTGGTTCTGTTTTTAGGTCCTCAGCTCTGGAACAGCCAGGCCCTGGGTCTCCATCTATGGGCTGCTTTGAACCCGAAGGCCCTGCTGGATCCCCCTCCATGGGAGTATCAGTATCTGTATCCCCTCTAATAGGGAGTTCTGGAGCTCCAGTGTCTTCCTCCTTATCCATGGGGAGTTCAGGAGCCCCCGGACCCAGGCTCATGGTGTCCTCGGCCTGGCCTTGGGCCTGGGAGGACTGGCCTTCCACTTGGTTCTCCTGCACAGCGGCACACTCAGGCTCCGTGCTGAGAGACATGTCCTCATCATCTGCAGGGGGAGAACAGAGCTCATTACCTCCCAGTCAGGGGCCTGGCTGCCACACAGTGGGGCATATCCACATTAACTCACATTCTATTAACTCTTAATAGACCACTCTGTTTCTGCTATGGTATGTCAATGAATAGAAAATATTTTATAAATCGAGGCAGCATGACAATATGGCACATGACAATACCAGAATAACCTATGCTTAATATCTGCTTGTCTACACCTAGATATGACAGTTGATATTTACAGACAGACATACAGTAGATATTATATATTCTAATTTTCCTACCTCTGTATTAAGAAACAGACTACTTTAACCTAAATGAGAGGAAGAAGACAAACAGGATGTGAACAAACCTGGGTTCAAATAGTATGTGTTTCTGTTCAAAAACTTTGAGCGTTTGATTGAGCCTGCTGAGAGAAACAGATGGGTGGGGTTTGCACCTTTGGGATTATCCCCTTAACGCCATTACGCCAGGCAAGTTCGATCAAGTGCAGCTAAAGTATTTGAAGGAAAACTAGTACTATTTGAACCCAGGTGATGATGTGTGTGAGAGAAAGAAGAACCTGGATGAATGGAGGAAGTGATCTCAAATCTGAACTGCAGCTGTCCACTGACATGTTCCGTTGGCAGCCTTCGGCCTAGTGTGTAGCTGACCACACGGTCACTGTGGAGGAGGAAAGAGAGAGGGGAGGGGGAGGGAGGGAGAGAGGGGAGGTGAGAGATAGAGAGGGGAGGTGAGAGTGAGAAAAGTGGGGTGAGAGAGGGAGAAAGGGAGAGAAAGAGAGGGAGGTGGACAGAGGGTGAGAGAGAAGAGGGATGAGGGAGAAGGGGGGGGGGGGGGGAATTCAAGAGAGAGACGTGTTACTGCTTTAGATGGCGCTTGTAAAGGATTTCCCAAATATCTATTCATAAGCATTTGATTATCCTGATAAACCTATGAGCGTCCTGTTTATTCCTGAGCCATACCCAATAGCATGCTTCTCCAGCAGCCGCTGCACAGGCATGGACAGCTTGCCCAGGAAACGTTTGATGATGGGACGACTCTTGGCAAACTTATCTTTCACCTCGATCTCCAGAACATCCGTGGGCAGAGATACAAAGTTGAAGTGCTGAGGGGAGAGAGAAAGACATAGCATCCATTTTTAAATGCTTGTATAGGTGCTGTATGTAAGTATGTGTGCAGTGTTATAGAGCTGCTTGTCACTGTGTGTAGTTGTTAGTAGTGCTGAAAATACTTGCAGCTATAGGAAACAAAGAGGGAGCTATCCATCGTGCTGAACTCAAAGTAAGACGAGTAAGAATAAGTACAACTTTGGAATGGAGGGAAAAAATACACATGAAACAATGCATTACCCAACCCTGTGTAACCTCAAATGACAGTGACGGCAAAATGTAAAGGTAAAGAAAATATGAAACTGTACGTTTTTTTATTCACCCCGTGATCTCTATGACAGATGAGCAATGCACTGGCATCCCTCCAGGTATCTCTATAGCTCTACATGAACTGACCTCTATGACTGTACTGTACTGTACTGTCCTGTACTGTTCTGTACTGTCCTGTACTGTTCTGTACTGTTCTGTACTGTTCTGTTCCGTACTGTACTGTTATGTACTGTACTGTTCTGTACTGTTCTGTTCTGTACTGTACTTGTAACAGAACAACCAGGAGTGGATCAGATATCACTGGCTCAGTATTACAGTATATACAGTACATGTATGCAGTTAACCCCCTGCCTGCCTAATGCATACAGCAAGCATGTTTGCATAATTTTTGTATCATTGTCCTAAATTACAGGTCATATAGTAATGGGATGTAAAAGTAGTCCATAATGTATACATACAATAGATATACAGTGAGGGAAAAAAGTATTTGATCCCCTGCTGATTTTGTACGTTTGCCCACTGACAAAGAAATTATCAGTCTATAATTTTAATGGTAGGTTTATTTGAACAGTGAGAGACAGAATAACAACAAAAAAATCCAGAAAAACGCATGTCAAAAATGTTATAAATTGATTTGCATTTTAATGAGGGAAATAAGTATTTTACCCCCTCTCAATCAGAAAGATTTCTGGCTCCCAGGTGTCTTTTATACAGGTAACGAGCTGAGATTAGGAGCACATTCTTAAAGGGAGTGCTCCTAATATCAGCTTGTTACCTCTATAAAAGACACCTGTCCACAGAAGCAATCAATCAATCCGATTCCAAACTCTCCACCATGGCCAAGACCAAAGAGCTCTCCAAGGATGTCAGGGACAAGATTTTAGACCTACACAAGGCTGGAATGGGCTACAAGACCATCGCCAAGCAGCTTAGTGAGAAGGTGACAACAGTTGGTGCGATTATTCGCAAATGGAAGAAACACAAAAGAACTGTCAATCTCCCTCAGCATGGGGCTCCATGCAAGATCTCACCTCGTGGAGTTGCAATGATCATGAGAATGGTGAGGAATCAGCCCAGAACTACACGGGAGGATCTTGTCAATGATCTCAAGGCAGCTGGGACCATAGTCACCAAGAAAACAATTGATAACACACTACGCTGTGAAGGACTGAAATACTGCAGCGCCCGCAAGGTCCCCCTGCTCAAGAAAGCACATATACAGGCCCATCTGAAGTTTGCCAATGAACATCTGAATGATTCAGAGGAGAACTGGGTAAAAGTGTTGTGGTCAGATGAGACCAAAATGGAGCTCTTTGGCATCAACTCAACTCGCCGTGTTTGGAGGAGAAGGAATGCTGCCTATGACCCCAAGAACACCATCCCCACCATCAAACATGGAGGTGGAAACATTATGCTTTGGGGGTGTTTTTCTGCTAAAGGGACAGGACAACTTCACCGCATCAAAGGGACGATGGACGGCGCCATGTACCGTCAAATCTTGGGTGAGAACTTCCTTCCCTCAGCCAGGGCATTGAAAATGGGTCATGGATGGGTATTCCAGCATGACAATGACCCAAAACACATGGCCAAGGCAACAAAGGAGAGGCTCAAGAAGAAGCACATTAAGGTCCTGGAGTGGCCTAGCCAGTCTCCAGACCTTAATCCCATAGAAAATCTGTGGAGAAAGCTGAAGGTTCGAGTTGCCAAATGTCATGCTCGAAACCTTAATGACTTGGAGAAGATCTGCAAAGAGCAATGGGACAAAATCCCTCCTGAGATGTGTGAAAACCTGGTGGCCAACTACAAGAAAAGTCTGACCTCTGTGATTGATAACAAGGGTTTTGCCACCAAGTACTAAGTCATGTTTTGCAGAGGGGTCAAATACTTATTTCCCTCATTAAAATGCAAATCAATTCATAACATTTTTGACATGCGTTTTTCTGGATTTTTCTGTTGATATTCTGTCTCTCACTGTTCAAATAAACCTACCATTAAAATTATAGACTGATCATGTCTTTGTCAGTGGGCAAACGTACAAAATCAGCAGGGGATCAAATACTTTTTTCCCTCACTGTAGGATCTGCGGTAGTGGTAGTACCAATAGTAGAAGAGGCAGTAGCAGTGGAGGCTCCTCAGAGGAGGAAGGGGAGGACCATCCTCCTCAGTGAATATCATAAAAATAAAAATAGTGAAACATTAAAAAAGTGATCATTTTGAGATAAAACGATACTAAATATATTAAAGTCAACAAATAATTGATTAAAACACACTGTTTTGCAATGAAGGTCTACAGTTGCCTCAACAGCACTCTGTAGGGTAGCACCATTCTGAAAAAGTTTCTTAAAAGGAAGCAAGCGTAAAGAAACGGAGATAAACATACCTGAATTTGTCCAATAGAAACTCTTGTTTGCATCTGTTAGACTAATGATTACACCCTAAATCAGCTAGATGGAGGCAAGATTGTGCAAGGCGGTATTGAATGTGTCAGTGTCTGTCACCTTGATTACTCAAATTTCTCTCGAACTGTGCACCTACGTTGTAAACTTTCATTCATAGGCTAGGTTGTAGCAACCTCATGATGGGTATAGGGAAAAGTAGTAAATAGCCTAAACCTATCCATGTTACATTGAGCTGGGTGAATGGAATATGAATGAGTCATCCAATATGCTGTAATAGAAATAAGGCCATGCTCATAAAAACATGTATCATCCTCCTCATCTTAAACGGCACCGACCGTCACTGGGCGGTAGTCATACTAATCATGGATTATATCACCACTCTCTTAGTGACTAGTGTGGTAGTGTGGTGATTCAAGGTCAGTGTGTTCTGAGCCTGCAACCTGCAGCATCATCACAAGCAGAGAGGCCTATCTGTATGGGCCAATGACTGTAGGGGAATGGGCCTGTGTTAGTTATTATCAGGATGGTTAACTTTCACTGTTGCTGTAGGCCACAGGCTGTAATGTAATGGCTGGGTGAGTCTGGCCTGATTGTTAAACCCAAACAATGAGTCACAAGTGAAAAGAGATTCCTTAATTTAACCCCTAGAGTCGGTGTCCACACCCCCGTGGTAATCTAATCAGCATAATAAAATAATATAAACTGTTTTAAACTAGCGATATCTGGCTCTCACAAACGCACAAACAACCTGGGCAAAGCGTCAAAAACATGAAAGGCTAATAGTAAAATGTTAAAGTAAAACAACAGATCTGTCAACAGATAGTAGACCAATCAGGCAAATCTTAGTCATAAGGCATATTGGGACAAGAGAGGTTTGTCTCAGTGACTTTATGTGCTAGCTAACATAAATTGATGGATGTACTGCAGGTAGTATTCAGACTTTTTTCACATTTTGTTACGTTACAGCCTTATTCTAAATTGGATTAAATCGTTTTTTCCCCTCATCAATCTACACACAATAACCCAAAATGATAAAGCAAAAACAGGTCTTAGAAATGTTTGATAATTTATAAAAATTTCAAAATAAACGGAAATATAACAATTACATAAGTATTCAGACCCTTTACTCAGTACTTTGTTGAAGCACCTTTGGCAGCGATTACAGCCTCGAGTATTCTTGGGTATGATGCTACAAGCTTGGCACACCTGTATTTGGGGAGTTTCTCCCATTCTTCTCTGCACATCCTCTCAAGCTCTGTCAGGTTGGATGGGGAGCGTTGCTGCACAGCTATTTTCAGGTCTCTCCAGAGATGTTCGATCAGGTTCAAGTCCAGGCTCTGACTGGGCCACTCAAGGACATTCAGAGACTTGTCCCGAAGCCACTCCTGCGTTGTCTTGGCTGTGTGCTTAGGGTGATTGTCCTGTTGGAAGGTGAACCGTCGCCCCAGTCTGAGGTCCTGGGCGCTCTGGAGCAGGTTTTCATCAAGGATCTCTCTGTACTTTGCTCTGTTCATCTTTCCCTTGGTCCTGACTAGTCTCCCAGTCCCTGCTGCTGAAAAACATCCCCACAGCATGATGCTGCCACCACCACGCTTCACCGTAGGGATGGTGCCAGGATTCCTCCAAACGTGACGCTTGGTTTTATCAGACCAGAGAATATTGGTTCTCATGTTCTGTGTCTTTAGGTGCCTTTTGGCAAACTCCAAGTGGGCTGTCATGTGCCTTTTACTGAGAAGTGGCTTCTGTCTGTCCACTCTACCATAAAGACCTGATTGGTGGAGTGCTGCAGAGATGTTTGTCCTTCTGGAAGGTTCTCCCATCTCCACAGAGGAACTCTAGAGCTCTGTCAGTGTGACCATCGGGTTCTTGGTCACCACCCTGACCACGGCCCTTTTCCCCCGATTGCTCAGTTTGGCCTGGCGGCCAGCTCTAGGAAGAGTCTTGATGGTTCCAAACTTCTTCCATTTAAGAATGATGGAGGCCACTGTGTTCTTGGGGACCTTCAATGCTGCAGACACTTTTTGGTACCCTTCCCCAGATCTGTGCCTCGACACAATCCTGTCTCGGAGCTCTACGGACAATTCCTTCAACCTCATGGCTTGGTTTTTGCTCTGACATGCACTGTCAACTGTGGGACCTTATATAGACAGGTGTGTGCCTTTCCAAATCATGTCCGACCAATTTAATTTACCACAGGTGGACTCCAATCAAGTTGTAGAAACATCTCAAGGATGATCAATTTCGAGTCAATTTCGAGTCTCATAGCAAAGGGTCTGAATACTTATGTAAATAAGGTATTTCTGTTTATTATTTTTAATACATTTGCAAAACAATCTAAAAACCTGTTTTCACTTAGTCATTATGGGGTATTGTGTGTAGATTGCTGAGGATTTTTATTTTTATTTAATCAATTTTAGAATAAAGCTGTAACGTAACAAAATGTGGAAAAAGTCAAGGTGTCTGAATACCTTCCGAAGGCACTGTATGTGTCTGGATGGAACACAGCACATGCTATAAAAAGGCCTTCATAATGGATCAATTAATCGAAGCGCCACAGCCGGGACCCATCGTTAACCTTTGGAAACGAGGGTTGCCTCACGCTGCTGCACCATGAACAACACCCAGAAATAGAACTCAGCTTCAGCATCATGTTTATGCAAGAACGAAGAATGGTATGAGAAATAAATATTCATTTGCGATCGCAGCATGCATACAGTCATGAGATGTGAGCCTGGAGCCCTATAAGGAGATAGAGTGGCTACATCCCAAATAGTACCCTAGTCCCTATATAGTGCACTACTTTTGACCAGAGTGGGCCGTGGTAAAAAGTTGTGCACTATAAAGGGAATAGGGTGCTATTTGGGAGACAAACAGGGAGTTCTATTATTGAAAAGTGTTTCAGCTGCTGAGAATAGAACATGATGATGGCGTGAGGTTGGCTGCATCCCAAATGGCACCCTATTCCTTATATAGTAGATGGGCGCTGGTCAAAAGTAGTGTACTAGGGAATAGGGTGCCATTTGGGATGCACACTGTGCCTGAGCGGCAGAATGGTGGTGGTGGTGGGGTGCTGTGGTTTATATAAAACCCTAGCCTGTACTGATGTGTGCCCTTACCTGTACTCCCATGACTCTCTCTGTCAGGGAGTCTTGAGGGAGCGAAGGAAGGCTGCGCCTGATCTGAATATCAAACAGGGGAGGGTGAGGGAGTAGGGTGCACTTTTCCGCTGCCTTCAGCCTTCCTCACAGAAGCCCTGGATCTTTTCAAGGTACAAGAGGGAGACACGAAGAGGGAGGGACCTACTCTATTAGCTAAACTCTTAATTATACAGTCAGACCCAGCATGAAGCCTGCAGAAATCATACAGAGTGGCGCTGCTATATCCTTCCCCTCAATATACTGAAGGGTTGTTGATACTGTGCTAAAGCAGAGCTGGGTCTGTGACATATTTCCTGCCCTTTCAGGGTGACGCCACATAATTGAACCATTAGCTAAATGAGTACCGGTAACCCAGTAATACCCTATTATAGGGAGAGAGAGGTAACTTTTACCAGCATGGTTATAAAAGAGGATTATCACATGAGGAAACTCTGAGTCATGGTGTAAATGTATAATTCATACATTATAAATGATAATGCATTTTGACTTCTTGTCCTTGAAATAGCTTATGAATCCAAAGCCACTGAATCAGAAGGAGACACTGTCTGCTGACTACAGGAAGTGGAAGAAGGGTAATGATGAGGTATATAAAGAGGGGGAGGGAGTACTGCTGTGTTCAGGAGGAGGAGATACAGGCAGGGAGGGGAATACACCTCCCTAAACAAGTCAAATGTTAATAAGCCTGCCTGCCTGCCTGCCTGCCTGCCTGCCTGCCTGCCTGCCTGCCTGCCTGCCTGCCTGCCTGCCTGCCTGCCTGCCTGCCTGCCTGCCTGCCTGTCTGTCTGTCTGTCTGTCTGTCTGTCTGTCTGTCTGTCTGTCTGTCTGTCTGTCTGTCTGTCTGTCTGTCTGTCTGTCTGTCTGTCTGTCTGTCTGTCTGTCTGTCTGTCTGTCTGTCTGTCTGTCTGTCTGTCAGTCTGTCAGTCCCTCAACCTTCCTTTCCCTTCCCTCTCTCCAAGAGACATGAAAAAGAAAATTCCCCCCTTTCCCATTCATCCTCCTACCCCCTCTACCTTCCTCTACTCTCGCTCTCTCTCTCTCGCTCCCTCTCTGTCTATCTCTGCCTGCATGCCTGCCTGTTTGACCCATTTTCTGGCTGTCTGTCTGTCCTCCAAAGCACTCTCCTCATTAGCAGTGTAAATGTAAATCCCCCCATGATGAGGAGGAGGAACACAGCGGATGGGTTTAATGAGATATCAGCATCCCTTACAATACACATTGTTCCTCAAGTTAATATAGTTACTGTCACATTCATATACACTGAGTGTACAAAACATTAGGAACACCTTCCTAATATTGAGTTGCACCCCCTTTTGCCATCAGAACAGCCTCAATTCGTTGGGGCAGGGACTCTACAAGGTGTCGAATGCATTCCACAGGGATGCTGGCCCATATTGACTCCAACGCTTCCCACAGTTGTGCCAAGTTGGCCAGATGTCCTTTGGGTGGTAGACCATTCTTGATGCACACGGGAAACTGTTGAGCGTGAAAAACCCAGAAACCCAGCAGCGTTGCTGTTCTTGACATACTCAAAACAGTGCGCCTGGCACCTACTACCATACCCCGTTCAAAGGCTGTCACGCTCGTTGACGGACGGGACGGACCAAGGCGCAGCGTGATATGCAAACATGTTTATTTACACGAATAAACACACGACAAAACAATAAACTAACGACACGTGAAGTCCTAACGTAACACAACAAAAAATGTGTGCCCCCCCAAAAAATGTTCTTGGGGTTGCCTCTCCACCCTGATCAGGGCCTCCATCTTTCTTGCCAGATCCTCTCTCATCTCCTGCCAAGTCCATCCTCTCTGCTCCTCCTCGGCACACTGCTTGGTCCAGGTCGGGTGGGATCTTCTGTCAAGATCGTTCATAAACGGGACGGACCAAGGTGCAGCGTGATATGCGTACATGTTTATTTTAACTTAATAAACAACACGACAAAACAACAAACTAAACGAAACGTGAAGTCCAAGGTAGAACACAAAACATACCTCACACAGAACAAGATCCCACAACCCACTAGTGCCAAAAGGCTGCCTAAGTATGGTCCCCAATCAGAGACAACGAGCGACAGCTGCCTCTGATTGGGAACCACACCGGCCAACATAGATCTAGACCACATAGAAAATACACACCCTGACTTAACAAATAAGAGTCCCCAGAGTCAGGGCGTGACAAGGGCACTTAAATATTTTGTCTTGCCCATTCACCCTCTGAATGGCACACATATACAATCCATGTCTCAATTGTCTCAAGGCTTAAAAATCCTTCTTTAACCTGTCTCCTCCCCTTCATCTACACTGATTGAAGTGAATTTAACAGGTGACATCAATAAGGGATCATAGCTTTCACCTGTATTCACCTCGTCAGTCTATATCAGAGAGCGAGAGTTGCACCCCTCCTCAAAAAACCTACACTCGATCCCTCCGATGTCAACAACTACAGACCAGTATCCCTTCTTTCTTTTCTCTCCAAAACCCTTGAGCGTGCCGTCTCTAGCCAACTCTCCTGCTATCTCTCTCAGAATTACCTTCTTGATCCAAACCAGTCAGGTTTCAAGACTGGTCATTCAACTGAGACTGCTCTTCTCTGTGTCACGGAGGCTCTCCGCACTGCTAAAGCTAACTCTCTCTCCTCTGCTCTTATCCTTCTAGACCTATCCACTGCCTTTGATACTGTGAACCATCAGATCCTCCTCTACACCCTCTCCGAGTTGGGCATCTCCGGCGCTGCTCACTATTGGATTGCGTCCTACTTGACAGGTCGCTCCTACCAGGTGGCGTGGCGAGAATCTGTCTCCGCACCACGTGTTCTCACCACTGGTGTCCCCCAGGGCTCAGTCCTAGGCCCTCTCCTATTCTCTCTATACACCAAGTCACTTGGCTCTGCCAAATCCTCACATGGTCTCTCCTATCATTGCTATGCAGACGACACACAATTCATTTTCTCCTTTCCCCCTTCTGATAACCAGGTGGCGAATCGCATCTCTGCATGTCTGGCAGACATATCAGTGTGGATGTCGGCTCAACACCTCAAGCTGAACCTCGGCAAGACAGAGCTGCTCTTCCTCCCGGGGAAGGACTGCCCGCTCCATGATCTCGCCATCACGGTTGACAACTCCATTGTGTCCTCCTCCCAGAGTGCAAAGAATCTTGGCGTGACCCTGGACAACACCCTGTCGTTCTCCGCTAACATCAAAGCAGTGACCCGATCCTGCAGGTTCATGCTCTACAACATTCGCAGAGTACGACACTACCTTACACAGAAAGCGGCACAGGTCCTAATCCAGGCACTTGTCATCTCCCGTCTGGATTACTGCAACTCGCTGTTGGCTGGGCTCCCTGCCTGTGCCATTAAACCCCTACAACTTATCCAGAACGCTGCAGCCCGTCTGGTGTTCAACCTTCCCAAGTTCTCTCATGTCACCCCGCTCCTCCGCACACTCCACTGGCTTCCAGTTGAAGCTCGCATCTACTACAAGACCATGGTGCTTGCCTACGGAGCTGTGAGGGGAATGGCACCTCCTTACCTTCAGGCTCTGATCAGACCCTACACCCAAACGAGGGCACTACGTTCATCCACCTCTGGCCTGCTAGCTACCCTACCTCTACGGAAGCACAGTTCCCGCTCAGCCCAGTCAAAGCTATTCGCTGCTCTGGCACCCCAATGGTGGAACAAGCTCCCCCACGACGCCAGGACAGCGGAGTCACTGACCACCTTCCGGAGACACTTGAAACCCTACCTCTTTAAGGAATACCTGGAATAGTATAAAGTAATCATTCTTCCCCCATCCTCCCCCCCAAAAAACTAAAACAACAACTAATAAAAAACAAGAAATAAATAAATAAATAGGTGGTTGTCCCACTGGCTATCATAAGTTGAATACACCAATTTGTAAGTCGCTCTGGATAAGAGTGTCTGCTAAATGACGTAAATGTAAATGTAAATATAAATGAAAGAGCAGGTGTTCCTATTGTTTTGTGCACTCAGTGTATATTAAAAAAAGTATATATTGCAGGGATAGTGGTACCAACTCATCACATCCAAACCAAAACTGTTGTAACCGATTTTCAGCACTTGTTCTCTCTCTGTAAAAACAATAAAACCAACGTTGGTTACACCTGTGTAAATACTGTACATCCCAGTTAGTGTTTCAATATGGTTCCAGGTAAACAGTACCAGTATAACATATTGTATAAAGCTCCCTAAAACGGTCACTCTGCCTGACTTTATTGCCCTGTTACAGAGAGCATACTCAAGGTTCCTCTCTTTTTCATAGGAACACATAGCATATAAAGCCTTGTCAGGGCCCTCCTCTCACCTCTCTCTGCCAGCGGGGGTTGATGGTGTTACAAACGATGCTTGAGCGTTTCTCCTGGCCGTGGTGTGGCAGCGCCGGAAAAATGCTATTCCTGCCGGGATGGATGGCGATCTTCAGGTAGGGGTCAGGGTTGAAGAACATCCCTTTCTTCAGCCCCGTGGCGTGGAAATCTACCAGAGACGATGAGAGTATAGAGGAGGACACAAGGAGGATAAAAGGCCCTTAAAATGACACCTTTAAGGGCTTAAGAAAATCCCATACTTCTGACAAAGAGGAGCAGAGTGCAGGCAGCAGGAATGTCCTTGAGAAAGAGAATGTTCCTTTTAGCTCTGCAAATCAATTCAGTTCAATATCCTGTTAAATATGTGTTGCCACAGTATGCTGTACTTCTACAATAGAGGGGCATAAACTCACCCTGAAAAATAAGTCTAGACAGAATTATTATTTTGCATAGCATGGCATTTAACTTTAACTTCTCTCCATCTCTGCTCTCTAATATTTGTGACAGCCATGTCATACAGTAGCATAGCCTTCTAGTGATCTGGGACTAGACAGGGACAACTACAGTCAGTCTGTTTGTTTAGTATTTGTAAGCCTGTGTTGATCAAAGCTGAAGACGAAGGGGGAAGAGCTGCTGTCTGAAATCACATCTGCCTCCTCCTGACATCTCCCATGGGGGAGAGAACCGTTTGGATACATGACTTAGCAAGCTGTCACACCCACCTTTCGTCTGCACTACCTCACTGTGAATAAGATGGAACTGGATCATACCGCCTCTACTGCTGCTGCATCCCTCACAGTTAGGAATCCAACCCAACTCAGGACTGTCAGAAACACTTAGCACAATAGACTCACTGTGCTTTTCCTATGATGAGTCACAACCTTACTTGTTAGGATGCTTTTGTGACATTTCTACAGATGTGATGTATTTCTTCATGCAGCGTTTGGGAATGAAACAGCCCCATTTAAGTATGGAAGTGTTAGGAGAAAGGAATCCTGTTCGTCACCGTCATGTAAGTGTGGGTTTGTCGATATTTCTCTAACTGCTAGCATTCTGTATCATGCCAGTTGGCAGTTGGCACAGAACATTCCTTCCTGTTATGAACATGATGTACTCCAGATGGATGATAGTACTGTATCTGAATCCTGGGATGAGTTGCTATGGAGACGCAAGCTGTGTGTTGCCCTTTGCCACAATGATGCTGGCACGTGTGCTGGCCCAACCCTGTAGAGATGTGTTGTCAGGGTAACGGGGGTGGTGGGGGGTGCTGGGCCATGCTCACCTGAGAGGGAGAAGCTAATGAGTCTTCTGCTGCCTGTGCTCTGGGGGACTTCTTCATTGGTGATGGGCTTAAACACCTAAATAGAGAGAGAGGGAGAGAGAGATAGGTTGAGAAAGAGAGAGCGAGAGAGAGAGAGAGAGAGAGAGAGAGAGAGAGAGTCACATCAGCGCCAGCCTTTACAGCACCTCTCCTCCCTGCTCCTCCTCCACAGGTATAAGCCTGCCTAAGGGTCTTTATAGCAGGCAGGCGGGTTAATGGAAAATAGTCACTGAGAGATGATGGAGGGTCACTGAGAGATGATGGAGGGCCACTGAGAGATGATGGAGGGCCACTGAGAGATGTGAGTGCGGGATACGGATCAGATGCAAACACACGAACGCATACACACACACACCATCACAGCAGTAACAATACAATGACATTTGACAGGCTGTGGCATTGATGTGTTTCTCTGAGATTGTTCCTCTGGGTGTGATCTCTAGGAGGACTAGTGACTAGGCCTGGGCTGATGCATGTCACTCCCTGGCTGCAGTGGGCCTCCAGCAGACAGCTGGGACTAAGTGCCCACAGGGGACCTCTACTACAGTATACTCCACAACAGGGACAACACAAGGAAATTCTCTGATTCCCCTCCAGCTCTCTGTTCACCTCTGGCTGTGGCTTATCTGTCTGTCTATCTCTTAGACTGTACATACTGTCTGTCTGTGCGTGATCTCTCTCAGGACAGGCAATGTCATCCAGCCAATAAGCGTATAATAATTTACACTTAGTGCTATTGTAGATCTCTTTCAATTTCAGGATTTTCTTTTCCAGTCAATGAGAAAAGAAGGCTAACCAATCTAATGGATTGCTAAACCCAATATAGCTTCCCTTTATGTCACGTCTGATAACCCCTAGTAATCCAGGTAACACTGGACAACAGATGAGATGCTGACCCCTTTCTGGAACAGTCAGGATTTGTTTCTGACCACTCTAGGCTCTAGTGATAAGCTTCAACCCAGACAATGGAAAAATATATCCTTGAGATGGAAAGACATACAGTAGATCCATTGTAATTCACCCACCATCTCTTACTTCAGTGCCCTTTGAGAAGCCCATATGAACACATAGAGCCCATGTAGCACTAATACCAGGTTGGGTCTAAGTAGTCCTACACACTCACCGGAACCGAGGGGTTCTTCACAGTCAAACTGGGGGTGGTGGCACGCAGTGCCCCGCTCACACCATGGTAGTATTTAAAACAGATCTTGGTCTCCACTGAGAGGAAAGAAGAGACAGATGACAGAAGAGAGCGGACATGGGTTAGTTTATGAACAGGAGAGAGATTGTCCTTTCTTTTTAGAATGACCTACTGTTTGCATTATACATTATTTCTCTGTTTATTGGCACCTTTATCACGTTTCACAGTTGGACAGCTCTCAAAAACAGGCCAGAGCCACACCAGCGTGACCTAAGAAAGCTGTTGTGAGCAGCATGCCAATAAACTGGGGGAGAGAGAGAGCTGACTGTCCTCAGCTACATGGTTATTAGCAGCGGAGAGTCTGACACAGACAGATCATACTTTCACTTTAATTACACAGAGAGATAAGAATCTCAGTGGCTGCTTTCCAAGCTGCTAATCTACTGTGGTAGCTAAATTGAGATGCTTTAGAATCAACACCACTGAGCCTACAGGGAGGCACACAGGCACCAGCGAATGGTATTGGCTAAAATATTGATTGATATCTGATTCTTGCGAATGAGCTGTCCCCACTGATGAGGTGGGAGGAGCTCTTTGAGGGATGAGTCTTACTTTAGGTAAATAAGCAATAAGCAGTGTTAGCTAAATAACAAAATCACCCACAGATAACAAAGCCTTACATTAGCAGGACCAGATGAGAGGAGGATAGCCCTATGGTAATTACTCATAGATCCACTTTGTGTCTAACCAGAGCTGTCCACACCGGGGCCTACTGTACTATACAGTCAGTGTGGGTTCTAGTCTAGTGGAACTAATGGGATCATTTGGCTGTGTAAATGATGTAAATTATTTTATTGATGGGAATCCCTTGCCTAATAGACTTGCTTTCATCTGTGCAGAGTAAGAAGGATTTGTGATTCTACAGGGAAATCCTGAAACTTATGGAAGTCTGCAGATATGCATGATACAAAATGGTCACAATGGTAATGAGAAACAAAATAGTTATGAGATAGTTTCAGTGTTATGTAAAGATATGCAATATGCCCTGACGAAGCAGTGTCCTGTTCTGAGCGCTAGATGCTACATCCGTTATAAAACAGCTCTCTCAGTTTGTGGGGGATGTTGTGTACTGTAATGTAGCTGGTTTTGGATGTATTTCCAGAAATGCACTTACACTCCACAAAATAGGAGTTGGCCTCAATTTTCCACACTATCTGGCCCTTGTGGGAACCATTCACTCCGCGGCTCTTGTAGTCTAGAAAGTTCTCAGACGAAACTTCTTCTGAGAGAGAGGAAAGAGAGGGAGGAAAGGTGAGATACAAAGTCACATTACATTATCACACAAGCATTGTCAGTTACCTGTGGATATGTTACATTAACTGTGTCTGAGCCCCACAACACCTTATCAGGACACCACATCAACACCTTTAGATTACCTCAAATGATAAGGGAATGCAGACCTGACATGACCGGACATGACCGGAGTCATCGCATTGCACTCTATGTACTGTACATACAGTCCCTTGTAGACTTGACATTCTAGTTCCTGTCCTAGACATTTCTTCCTCTTCCTCACAAGCAACTTCAAAGAAGATCACATGCAGTATGTGTAACAGCTTTACAAGATTGGAAACAAACTGCTCTTCATCTCACTGTCTCTAGCTGCCTCTATCATCTACTGTTACTTATTGCTTCTATGAAAATCCATTGTAAAAATGTTCTAACATTTTTTATGGCAGTGCTCACCAATGAGGTACATGCCGATCCAGTCCCCAGCGTCCACCTCCTCCTTGATGTCCCAGCAGATGAGGATGTCCTGGGTCTGACCGATGGCGTAGAGCGAGGTGCTGACGGTGAGCGTGGAACGGCTGTGTGATGTCACCAGGTCTGTGTCGCTGGTCGAGCGGTGCATGGTCGCCACGTCCTCGGGAAAGCCGTTCTGGAAGTTGACATTAGGGAACTGCTCGGGATTGTAGCTGTGGCGGATCGGGTGCTTACAGCGCCGGCGGTTCTGGGACGAACGAGACGGGGATGCCATACCTGCTAGTCCGAGTCCCAGAAACCTGTTCTGGTACAAGTTCTGGAGAAGAGGAGAGGAAAGACGAGGAGAGAAACTGTGAATGGGGAGTATGGAGAGCTAGTATTGGAGAGAGTTTAGGGAGGCCACATGTTAGCATTACTATTATATGTTTTTGAGATGCATACTGTAGATGAAGTCCAATCAAAACCTTTATCTCCATCTTTAAGAACATTGCAGGTGTGTTATTCTGTTGGTTATCTCTGAGCAGACTAACAGGTAGTGATTTGTACAATCCTGCAGAGAAAGTGGAGCTATCCACTTTGTAGCAATAGCTTCTGAGTGGGTGGAGAGACAACAATGCCCAGTTAGTGAAGAGGGAGCAGTGTGACTAAGGTTAAAAAGATCATGCATTCAGTACTAGTTCATAGAGATTGATAAAATTCATATAATTGTGTTAAAAAGTTAAAACCCGTCAAGCGTACAAAGGGTAAAAATTGTAAGAGGAATGTGTAAACGTTATATTGATTACTTTATTTTGTGGTGCCTAATTTAAGGGTAAAAGTGTTAATCTGTGAGCTAGTAAATGCTCTTAATCTATGAGCCTGAGATCGATTGCTTTGATCTCCACCCAAGTTCCCGGGGAAATTGCGGTCTTTTCCTCATTACACTAAAGTTCTCAGTGAGGAAACATAACTGTGTCACTCTCGTGATTATTTCTCCCCTTTTTCAGGGGCGTAACATTTTGGAGGCTCCGCTGAGATTGCTGCTCAGATGTCCGGTTTCCACATCCTGGTCGCTGAATTCCGAGCCAGCTAAATCCCCACATAACAACCCAGGCAGGCTGCAGTAAGGAAAGTGTTGCTGTTCGAGGGGAGATGGAAGTTGGTGGTTAAGTACGTGACAACTGAGGCCATTGAGAGACCATCAGAGACAGTAAGGACCATCTAATTCAGAGTCAACTCCTGCACAGTAAAAGTTCCTCCTGTCAACATGACAACCGCCTTGGAAGAACTACAGGAAGAGGTAGTAGGAGAATTGCACACCCTGACTAAAGAAAAGTTACTAGACGTATGTGATTTCCTTGACATAACAGGCGAACAGAGAAGAGATGTTCAAGACAAATCCCGCATATCATTGATGACTCACATTATGATGTTCCTTGAAAGATAGGAAGTTGCAGAGTTAGACGATGGCGGCATGTCGGAATTGTTGCTACTTAAAGACAAAATGACAGAGATGATTAGTGGCATAGATAACAAAGCAGGGCAAACTGACCATGATATTGAAACAGCCGGAAAAGCCAGTGATTCTCTGCGCCAGCCCCAACCCCCTGCCCATCTTCAGGGGAGCATGCAGCCCTCACCCAGTGCACAGCCCGCCTCATACTGGCGCAAGGAGTTACAATTTTCTGGTCAGATAGGTGAACCGGGCCAGAAAGATAAACTGACTTTTTCCAGCCTTGCCCATCAGATTGAGAATGGATTTAACAGAGGCTATCCTGAGGTAGAAATAGTAGATGCGGTAATCAGGGCTATTTCTCCAGGCTCAGAGCTACGCAGCTACTTGGAAGGTAAACCCCAGCTAACTCTTCCCACACTTAGATGCATCCTGCGTTCCCACTTCCAAGAGAAGAGTGCAACAGAGCTTTACAAAGAGCTAGCTTCAGAAGCACAGCATAGCAAGGAGACCCCTCAAAGCTTCCTGATGTGCGTCTTAGATTTGAGGCAGAAAGTACTATTTGCGTCCCAGGAGTCAGAATCAGGGTATGACCCTGCTCTAGTCCAGTGCATGTGTTTACACACAGTCCTTACAGGTCTCCAGAGTGACAGTATCAGGATAGACATGCAGCCTCTCCTGCTAGATAGCGAAACATCGGATGAGGTTTTGCTAGAGAAGCTTAACATTGCTTGTGCTAATGAGATAGAAAGACGAAACAAAAAGCGGTTTAATGCCCCACAGCCTGCTACAACTGTAAGTGTAGTCCAGTTAGAAGATACGCCATCTGCAAAGTGTCCTGTGAAGGAAGCCAAAGCTAAGATACCCGCAGAACTGTTAACAGAGTTAGCTGAACTTAAGACAGGTGTAGCTTCCCTAAAAGGTCTCAGTGCAGAGATTGCTCAGATTAAGGAGACATTACAGCAGCCTATGTTTCAGTCACCGCCTTACGCCTATGCCCCACCTCCAGTTAGAAGGCCAGATAGGGACCCCCAGCCACCTGTTTCCCAGAAGCAGCATTACAGCAACTACAGTCAGCCCCAAGCACCTGACCCTGCGCAGCATCAATATGCACCTAACCTGTATACCAACCGCTCTGCTCAAGCTCCAAGGAGGTGTTTTGTCTGCCAGCAGGCCAGAATAGATGCACGCTGCACACACTGCTTAAGATGTGGGAGTGGAGAACATTTTCAAGCTGGATGTAAAATCCGGGGAGTCAGACCATCAAAAGAGGCCCCTTTTAAACGGGGAAGGGTTACCGCTGAGGGACGAGTGTTAACCGTAGCTACCAAAAAGTCCCAGAAATTTGCAAATTGTGCCAGAGAAGATTCATTTGAGAACCTGAAACAATGTTCATCATGTAAAGAAACACTGTACTGTTCCAAAGGATGTCAAAACCAACATTGGACTAAACATAAGGAAAAATGCACTCACCTGAAAATTGACTCTACCAGTGAAAAGCTTTCCTGTACAGAGGAAAATGCCCACTCTTTACCATCCCTAGCTCAAGTTTGCCACCCCCATAAGGTCACCTCACTAGTCGGCAAACAGTGCCTTATTGAGTGTCACCTGAATCGCCACCACCTCCAAGCCCTATGGGACACAGGCTCTCAGGTATCGGTCATTGATGAACGATGGAAAGAGGAATCTCTCCCAAACGCAAGGCTGAGGGATGTTTCAGAAATGCTGGACTCACCTGATGATCTAAGATTGACTGCAGCAAATGACACTGAAATGCCGTACCTGGGATGATTGAAACAACTTTTCGGCTAGCCTCTGAAACTGACCAAACAAAGGAACTGATCATCCCAGTGCTGGTAATGAAAGGCTGTCACCTATCTCATCCCATCATAGGTTTCAATGTTATCGAGCACATCCTGACAATGACCGAAAAGACTAAACGGTACAGTACAGTGAAAAAAGCTTTCCCAAGCCTCAAAATAAACAAGGTGAGAGCTTTTATACAGACAGATGAATATGCAGTGAAAACCAAGAAAGAGAAGATTGCTGTACCAAAACACAGTAGCATTCAGATTGAGTGCCGTGTAGCTCCCCAGCCTTTCAAAGAGGACATGACAATGCTTTTCCAGCCAGACCTGAACCTGCAGTGGCCAGATGAACTTGAGTTCTTTGACACACTAGTCAGAGTCAGTAAAGGTGTTTTTCCAGTTATCATGCTTGATGTCTCTAACCCCACTGACCACAACATTGCCCTGCTAGGACGCACACTAATCAGTACAGTACAAACAATTATGACTGTGTTACCTACCCAAGTCTTTGAAAAAGCTGTCACCCCAGCCACAGTGAATCACACCAGCGTTCGAACCCCATGTACTGCTACTGAACAGTGGGATCCAACAGTAGGTTTAAGTCACCTAACCGAAGAGCAGAGAGAGGTTGTTAGGCAAATGCTTAGAGAAGAGTGTCACTCCTTCTCCAGATCAGACAATGACATTGGCTGCATTGAACGATTGAAAATGACTATTTCTCTAAAGGACTCTGAACCAGTCAGGCGCACATACATGTCAGTGCCCAGGCCACTGTATCAGGAGATGAAGGGTTACCTTCATGACCTCATAACCCAGGGCTGGGTTAGGAAGTCAAACTCTTCATATTCTTCACCTGTCGTGTGCGTTAGAAAGAAGGACGGGACCCTCCGGTTGTGTATAGATTACAGAGACCTGAACAGAAAGACACATCCCGACCGCCAGCCCATCCCTCGGGTCCAGGACATCATGGACAGTTTAGGTGGTAATTCCTGGTTCTCCCTCTTAGATCAGGGAAAAGCGTATCACCAGGGGTTCATCTCTGAAGAAAGCAGATCACTGACAGCATTTGTGACCCCGTGGGGACTCTATGAGTGGATACGTATGCCATTCGGCCTCATGAACGCTCCTGCAGCTTTTCAGCATTGTATGGAGGAATGTTTGGAAGGGCTCCGGGATAACATCTGCATTCCTTATCTGGACGACACGCTAGTTTTCAGTAAAACTTTCGACAGCCATGTGAATGATGTGCGAAAAGTTTTGCAGCGTCTCAGAGAGTACGGCATCAAACTCAAGCCAAGTAAGTGTGATCTCTTTAAACCCCAGGTCCGTTATTTGGGCAGAATAGTGTCTGCAGAGGGCAGCAGAGTTGACCCAGCCGATTTTGAAGCAGTAAGAGCGTTGAAAGAAATCAGACCAGAGACTGTAGGCCAGCTCAGAAAAATGCTTGGTTTACTCACTTACTACAGACAGTACATCAAAGACTTTTCTAGGAGGGCCAGCTGTCTGTATGACCTCCTGAAAGCAGATTCAGAGAAATTACCTGACCACCCACGGAAAACAAAAACAAAGAAAGTAAGTCATGTGGTGCCCTCAAACAAGCCAATCCTGTGGACTGACCAGCATCAACAGGCACTTGAACAGCTGATTGAGTGTTTGCTTCACCCACCAGTCTTAGGTTTCCCTGATTTCACTCAGCCATTTGTTGTACACACTGATGCGTCACACCAAGGCTTGGGAGCAGTTCTTTATCAAGAGCAAGATGGGAAGCTTAGGGTCATTGCTTATGGTTCTTGAACCTTAACAGCAGCTGAGAAGAACTAGCACTACCACTCTGGTAAGCTAGAATTTCTAGCTCTAAAATGGGCAATCACTGATAAGTTCCACGATTATTTGTACTATGCTCCGACCTTCACTGTATACAGCGATAACAACCCGCTCAGCTACATTCTGTCTACTACAAAACTGAATGCAACCACTTCCAGGTGGGTTGCAGAATTGGCTGATTTCCACTTTACAATAAAGTACAGGCCAGGCAGAGAGAACAGTGATGCAGATGCTTTGTCGAGGATGCCACTGGATGTAGAGTCACTGATGAGAGAATGTTCTGAGGAGCTTCCACCAGACACCATTGCCGCCACAATACAAGCAGTTGAGTTACAGAAAGAGTCTGTTGTACCTTGGTCACTTTCAGCTGCATCTATGTCAGTATCAGCTGAAGGTGAGACAACCACTGCAACAATCAGCTCGATTCCAAAAGATGGGATAAGAGAAGCACAAGAGTCTGATCCGGTCATCTGTCCTGTGCTCGATTTCAAACTGTCTGGTTCCAAACCGCCAGTTAAAGAGCAAAAGGAATCTAGTCCAAAGACAAAATGCCTATTCAGAGAATGGGACAAATTGACAATAGACAGTGATGGCATTCTGTACAGAATCACTACAGCCCGCAAGCAGTTAGTTCTACCAGAGCAGTATAAAGGTAAAGTGATGGAAGAGTTGCACAATAACATGGGACACCAAGGTACTGACCGCACTGTATCACTAGTACGTGACCGCTTCTTCTGGCCATATATGCAATCTGACATCGAGCACTATGTGACTATGTGTCACCCCCCTCCTCCGCACACTCCACTGGCTTCCAGTTGAAGCTCGCATCTGTTACAAGACCATGGTGCTTGCCTATGGAGCAGTGAGGGGTACGGCACCTCCGTACCTTCAGGCTCTGATAAGTCCCTACACCCAAACGAGGGCATTGCGTTCATCCACCTCTGGCCTGCTGGCTCCCCTTCCTCTGCGGAAGCATAGTTCCCGCTCAGCCCAGTCAAAACTGTTCGCTGCTCTGACACCCCAATGGTGGAACAAGCTCCCTCACGACGCCAGGACAGCGGAGTCACTCACCACCTTCCGGAGACATTTGAAACCCCACCTCTTTAAGGAATACCTGGGATAGGATAAAGTAATCCTTCTACCCCCCCCCCCAAAATAAATAAATAAATAAATAAATAAATAAATTATTGTAAAGTGGTTAACCCACTGGCTATAGGGTGAATGCACCAATTTGTAAGTCGCTCTGGATAAGAGCGTCTGCTAAATGACGTAAATGTAAATGTAAAACTTGTAGCTGTGTCAAGCAGAAAAAGCCAGGCCATGAAACAAGAGCTCCTCTGACAAACATTGTGACAACACAGCCATTTGAACTGGTATGTATAGATTTCCTCCATCTCGACAGATGCAAAGGGGGATATGAGTACATCCTCGTGATTGTTGATCATTTTACACGTTTCACCCAAGCCTACGCCACCACATCAAAGTCAGGAAAAACTGCTGCAAATCTCATCTTCAATGACTTTGCCTTGAAGTTTGGGTTCCCCGCCCGCATCCAACATGACCAAGGGGGAGAATTCGAAAATCAGTTGTTCCATCAGTTAAAGAAACTCAGTGGCATGGCGGGGTCCAGAACAACACCCTACCACCCGATGGGGAACGGTCAAGTGGAACGAATGAACAGAACATTGTTGCAAATGCTAAAGACACTAACTGAGACGCAAAAGTCAAATTGGAAGGAGTCCCTGAACAAACTGGTTTATGCCTATAACTGCACCTGTTGCGAAGTGACTGGCTATTCACCATTGTATCTTCTGTTTGGGAGATCACCCAGGCTTCCAGTTGATATGCTCTTTGGATTGTGCACAGAGGCAGGTTCCAGTAACCAGTGAGACTACGTGGAGAACTGGAAATGAGGGATGGAAGAAGCATACGCCATTGCAAATGAAAATGCTCAAAAAGCTGCTGAAAGAAGTAAGAAGTACTATGACACTAAAGTTAGGAGTTCAGTGCTACAGCCTGGCGAGCGAGTTCTGATTAAAAACCTGACACCAAGAGGAGGACCAGGCAAACTCCGTAACTATTGGGAAGATCAAATTCACACAGTAGTGAGACAAATGGGTTCAGACCTGCCGATTTATGAGTTGAGACCAGAAAAGGGTAGGGGACGCTCCCGGGTCCTGCGCAGAAACCTGTGCATGTCCTGTGACCACTTACCTTTTGAGACACAACCAGAAATGACTAAAGATGACAAAAGTAAGAAAAAAAAGAGACATCAGCCTGCATCACAGCCTCTAGATTCAGATGAAGACAGCAGGATGAATATGACCTTCATCATGAGCCGCTACAGGTCCCCACATCTCCTACAGTACCTGAGGAGAGGTATGCTGAACCAGCGAGAGAGTCGGAACACAGGCCCCCACCAGTGAAACAGACAGTTGCAGTGCCAGTTCCTGATACGTTACCAGCACAGCCTCTTGTTGAAAAGCAGCTGGAGGAGACAACAACAGTTAAAGACCTGCCTGCTGAGGAGATTAACTTGCCTGCTGAAAATTTGCCTGATGATCGTCCACTAAGTGCCTTTCCTTCATTAACTGCTGCTGCTGAACCTGAGGAACCAGCCTACCAGCTGCCACAAAGAGAGAGACACCCTCCAAGACGTATCACCTATGATCAGCTTGGTATCCCTTCCTGCTACAGTATACAGCCACAGTTGTTCCCTGTCTACCCTGCACCAGGACTGGTTCCATGGCTGCCATCACTACAGCGATATTACCTTCAGCCACCCTACATGTATGGACTTCAGCAAACATGAGGCTACAGAGTTGACATGTTTGACCATGGACTACTGACTGATTTCACAGACTGTCACAAGAGACAATTTGCTGACTATGCATATAGATCATTAAAACTGATGGACTGTTGACAATAGTATGAGAAAAGACTGCTTATGGACTGTTTATATAGCTGGTCAACAGATATGGACTGTGAATATAACTTATTGGTTCTATTTTAACTGTGAACTTTGACCTCTGCTCAAGTACTAGCTTACAGAAGAGGATTTTCTACGTCCAGTGCATTTAGACTGTTTAAGAAGACAATGTTGGTAATGTTGGGACAACATTTATTTTGTCAGGGAGCGTGTGACAGGTTGAAGGAAATACTCATAGCCTGTTATACACTAAAAGGTATTAGTAAGTTCATGGTATGTGAGGATCTTAAAATATCTAAGGTTAAAAAGATCATGCATTCAGTCATGCATTCAGTACTAGTTCATAGAGATTGATCAAATTCATATAATTGTGTTAAAAAGTTAAAATTGTAAAAGGAATGTGTAAACGTTATATTGATTACTTTATTTTGTGGTGCCTAATTTAAGGGTAAAAGTGTTAATCTGTGATCTACTAAATGCTCTTAATCTATGAGCCTGAGATCGATTGCTCTGGTCTACACCCAAGTTCCCGGGGAAATTGCGGTCTTTTCCTCATTACACTAAAGTTGTCAGTGAGGAAACATACCCGCATCAGTGAGGAAACATAACCGCATCACTCTCGTGATTATTTCTCCCCTTTTTCAGGGGCGTAACAGCAGCACAGTGCTAAGAGTGAGGAACACTCCAGGGCCCTATCCTGCTCAGACTGTTCAGAGGTGATTGAGTGTGCTGCCTCTCTCTTTCTCGCTCTCTCATATGTTTACATTACCAAAGCAAGTGAAATAGCTAATAAACAAAAGTGAAATAAACAATAAAATAATGAACAGTAAACATTACACTCACAAAGTTCCAAAGGAATAGAGATATTTCAAATGTCATATTATGGCTATATACAGTGTTGTAATGATACGCAAATAGTTAAAGTACAAAAGGGAAAATAAATAAACATTCTCTCTCTCTCTCTCTCTCTCTCTCTCTCTCTCTCTCTCTCTCTCTCTCTCTCTCTCTCTCTCTCTCTCTCTCTTTCTCTCTCTCACACACACACACATATACACACACACGTGCACACTAGTGATAGTCGTAAACCCGCAGTCCCTTCGGTTATAAAATGATACACCAAATGTATCTCAATTACCTCAACTACCTCGTACCTCTGCCCATTGACTCGGTACTGGTACTCCTTGTATATAGCCTCGTTACCCTTTATGTACACTAGCACGCAGTGCCGTGCAGGGTGGAAGGAGTGGTGAGAAGCAGAGTGGGCGGGGGACTGTTGGGCAGCACGAATGTGGCGTGGGAGGCGGTGAAAACATTCAGCATTTCCCAAGTGCATATTTCTGGTCATAAAGTTAATTTACGTAAATGGCTATTTAGCAAGCTAGCGGACTAGCTAACTTTATGGGCGTTGTGACATGAGAATGAAATTGTCATTCGTGTTGTTTAATGTTTTAGCAACTCCTGAGAAAACCAGCAAACCAGGCTGTCGTCTGGTGAAACAGTGGATATAAAGAATCTAGATTGCTAAAGCATTTACTGCAAATTGAATGTAGAATTTTGTAAGCTTGTCTTGCAGATATTTGACATGCAATGCAGCTGAAGTAACATAGCTAGCTAACTATTTGCTTGCTTATTGTGTAGTGGAGGATAGAAATACCTGTATGCCTATGGATGTGTAGCTAGCCATGTAGCATAATATAATTTTTATCCAGTCAGATAAACACTCCAAACAGCCTACCCGACTGCTTGGATGCATCCGCATGGTCCTAAAGCACACCGTTGCCTCGTTTTGTATCACATTCCAATGATAAAATGCAATTTCAGAATGTGGGGAGGACATGTCCCCCATCCCCAGTGAAAGTTGCGCCCCTGAATTATACACTTCAACAGTGTTTACCAATCCTGGTCCTGGTCCAACGGTTACACATTGTAACTATGCAATAGACTAGAAACATGATTTAACTAGTTAAAGCCTGATTTGTAATTCATATATACAGAAACAGAATTTAAAAAACAGTACACTACACTTCCTATGCATCATGTAAATACTCTAAAACCGGTTCATCTCAATATCTAGTTTCCTTCATTTGCACTGATCTGAGGACACAGGATAGGTGTAGTATTTCATAAAATGAGAGACTTAATTTCAACCAGTAGAGAATGTGAAATGCTTTATTGAAGAAGTTAATTATCCAAGTGTTCTAAATACATAATACACGCATTATAAATATTATAATTGTAATATATATTATAAATAAAAGTTCAATCTGTACTTCAATGCACATCTGGTGTGCATTATAAAAACAGAGGAAGAAAGAGGAGGTGGGGAGAGAGGTGTGAGAAAGAGTGTAAAATACAGAAAGGGAAAGAGGGAAGAACAGAGGAGCAGGGAAGACTGCATATGATTAATGTTGCAGTGCTACTAAACTTCATATTCTCTCAGTTCATCACAATTACATAATAGTGTCTCTAGTGGTGTCTCCTGACCTGCCTTGGGCCCCCAGTTGGCCCAAAGGTTATCTTAAGAGCGGGTGAGGTGGCGATGACGGGACTGGGGGTTGGCATCCTCTCTCACATCAAAACATACCTGCAGATGAGAGACAGATGGAGAGAGATAGAATAAAAAAAAACACAAGGCTTAATCATGCTAACACTGTCAGTCATCATAATCATCAGGAGGTGAAATGCAAAACTGACCTTGGATCATTAACTCTGGGACTACTACATCTCTATCTGTATTTCAATGTAAAGCATCTCTTTAATAATACTTCCTGTTGACCCGACCAAGTGACCTCTCACCTCTGAAGATGCAGTGCCCTCTATGTAGCCAGGTCAGATGCGGGAGGGGTTCACCGACACAGCTGATATAACCTAGAGGATTTAGGGAGAAGGGGGAGAGGGATGAAGTGAAGGAGAGAGACTGTTATTGAGAAAATAAGGTAGTTAAAGAGACCGTGTTCAACAGGAATCTGTGTGTGTTGCCTCACCTGTTGTCCACACTAAGTGGCTGCAGAGTACTTTATACTGAAAAACATGCACAGACACACGAGGACAAACAATATAGCGTAGTTATATAAATATAAATAATTAAGTGTCTTACTATTCTCCATGGTTGGTCCTCTTGCCTATTCTTTGAAGGTGGAAGGAGCCACAGTTATACACCTGAGCCTGCTTACTGCACAACACAATCCATCAATCAGATTGATACACGAGTGTGTAGCTGTGGGTTATAGGGTGTCTAATTGTACAAAAAAATTTCAATATGGGTGACTCTTAAAGGAGCCTGTTTTGTTTTTGTACAGACATCACCCTTACCTAAACAGCAAGTAGAAATCAATTGAATAACTGCAGTTGACATAGCTAAGTAAATGGAAGAATACTCTTATTGAAATGTGAATGGCTCTTAAAAGAGCCTTTGGTTGTGCATAGTGTAGTCTATGGTGTTGCCAGGGAACAGCACCCTCTTCGAAGAAGTAGGAGGTGAAGATCTCCCACACATGGATTGCCTCCTGTGCTGTGTTGTTGGCCCCCATCCTTGAAACATCCTGCAGAGTAGCAGACCTCTCCTCTGGCACACGTCGGTGAACTGCAGATCTCCTCCTGGTCCTCGTGTCCATTGTCATGAAGTTATGCAGGACACAGGTAGCCTTCACACACCTGAATTTCCCCAGGAGGCAGTCCCAGATGGCCCTGGTCACCCAACCGTGCAGTGCCCTAGACAGTAACTGTAGGCAATCGTTTTGAAGGAATCTCCAGTTGCAAGGTATCTGTAGGAATATGGAAGATAATGTCATTATAAGACTTTTACATCACCAGGTCATTGTGGATTACTAAAGTATTATATATCTTATAACAAATCATGATAATATTGGATAGATAGATGCATGTGTACACATATGACAACAGCAGGATCACATCAAGGATAGCATCACAAATGAATACATAAATACCACTTGAAGCTTGATGATGAGTTGATCATTTGAATCAGCTGTGTAGTGCTAAGGCAAAAACTAAAATGTGCACCCCTTTGAGTCCCCAGGACCAGGACTGAGAACCACTGCTCTTCATATTCATTGGGACCTCTTCATCTGCAGACAGGCTTTCACAGCTCTCTGTATCTGAGGACAGAAAACATCACAAGAAACAGACTCAATTATACTCAAATTAGACAGCCCTGAATATTATGTTACTATTATCTATGTCCTCACTTCTAGGGACTGGAACTACACAAAAGTACCTGCCCTATCCATAATAGCCTACTCTCTCACTTTGACAGTTGGGGCTGCTATCCTTTCACCCTTCTCCATGGCTGTTAGCTAGCTACCTACAAATGCATTTTGAGTTTGTTTTTACAATTATAAATACATCAAGATAGCTAGCTAAAAGTTAGGTAGCTGGTGATATTTAATTCACTTAGCTAGCTAGCAAGCTATACAGTATGTAAAGTTGGCTAGATAGCTAGCTAGCTACGTTGGCAGCTCATTTGAGTTAGCCTGCATTGTAGCTAGTTAGCTAATAATACATTGTTTAAAAAATAAATAAATATGTATTTACTTACTTGAATAGGTTCTCCCAGACATGTGGACGATTGGAAATAGGGCAGCAAAGTTTGTTTGTCACCAGAGCGGTTTAGAGCATCTCACTATTTACCTGTGAATAAATTCATTAAATAACAAATGGATTAAACTATTTACCCATTTAATAACCAGACCTTCATACAGACTTGCTATGCTGAATCCTTGACGCACAGTCGAACGTGCTGCTATATGTTGCCAGTACACCCACAAGCGAGCCACTCTGGGCGGCCGGAGCGGCAAGCAGCAATTTACCGCGTACAAACCATTATTGTTATTTTATTGTGTTACTAGTTCCTTTTTTTGTTTGCTAATCTTTTCTTACTTTTTAACTCTGCATTGCTGGGAAAGGGCTCGTAATTAAGCATTTCACGGTCAATTCTACACATGTTGTATTCGGCGCATGTGACAAATAAAATGTGATTTTATTTTATTTGATGTAGGCTAGATTTGGACTAAGGATCAGGAGTGGAGAGATATGATTTCTTTCTTTCAGCATCTTGAGAGCATGCTAATGCACAGTTAGATAGGGTCTGTAGAGGTTCTATCTTTATCAGCATCATAAAAGCTGATAGTATTTTGTAGTATCTGAACAGTTTATAATTTTGGCTGACGTTTGCAAATGGTGTGTTAGAGGAATTTTACTCTGCTTTGCTGAAACATCTGGAAAGCATTACTATAGGGGCCCCCTGGAACAGAGGAGACTTGGATATGTGGAAGCCAGGGATTGGTCTATTCAAACCACCCATCTTATGTTACATAGGATATATATCAGGTTTTCAACAAAGGACGGGGAGAATAATCATTTTTAGATTGGGTTAGTTGTTCTCCGGATTTCTTTATAATCAAGTACAGTGTCCGCGGATTTCTTGCCTACACAGCATATCAGCATCGTTGTCTCGACACCACAATTTCAATCACATAAAATATGCATCCAAACCTAACTGAAATCTTATCAGAAACATGTTGGGTCGTTTTCACAGCTTTCTATTTCCTTACAAATGGTCAAACTGATGTCATTTGGAAATGTTGCACAGAAAAAAAAATTGTTTTGTTTTGCTATTGCATTAACTCCCCGGTTCCTAAACGTCTTTGCTACATGAAAGAAGCAGAGATGACAAAGAAAACTTTACCGATGTCAACTAGATTGAAGCATTCATTCTCTCGATTTATGACATTATTCTGGTGAGCAAGGGTTTCTTTAGTCTTCTAGGGCAACATATAATTACAGAAGAGAAGCTGCATGTACAGTATCTAATTTTAGACAAGTTTACTAACAAATAGCCTACCAAAATTGCTCTGCTATCTCTGACTGTAGCCTACAGCGCATTTTGTATATTAGCGCGTAAGGGTCGGGTGCGGGCCTCACATTTTCACTTTATCACATTTAGTCGGGTTGTTTTTGTGTGGGGGTTGTTAGCAATTGCGGGCGGGTACGGTTGAACAAACCACTAGCGCACACACACAGATGCACTCACACGCTTGCACACACACACAAACACACACAGTGTCTCTACTCAGTCACTACTAAGTCAATGCTGGCTCAGTGAAAGATGAAGATATATCTGTTAGTCTGTCTGCCCGGGCAGCTGGCCAACACAATAGACAAGACCCCCACTCCGCGCTGAGAACAATCTACCAACACAATGACCCCTCAATGGCCTGTCTTATTTGAGCCACTCTCTGGCCCTCCAGTGTGGAAGTCCATGCAGCTGCCAAGCATCCTCTTCAACAACTCTGCCACTGTTCTTCAGCAACACGGTCACTTGTCTTCTGCCTGCCTTGATACAACCTCTGTCTGGATGGAATGCCACCATACACAACACACACTGTATAAGACATATTTGAGAGGAAGTCAAAAGAGAACGAGAAGAGCAGGGATGAATGTGACAATTGTACTTGTCATTCTCTGCTGTGTGTGCAGGTTAAGTAGAATAATTAAGTAGATAGAATAGTTGAGTAGATAAAATATTAAAATGGTGAATAAGCAAAAACAAATAAACAAGTTAGAAGAAAAGGTTAAGCTATACATTATAGGCTTCATATTTAAACACCAGTCAGAGAAAATACTCATCAGCTTCCCTGTACTATCTGCACTGTGCAGCAACTGAGGACATATTAGTGCACTTACATAATACAGTAGCTCATCTTTCACAGGAGCTCCAAACCAATTAATAAATGCAGACAGTATAATTTCCCATCCCTATCTTATTTAAAGGCTGCCAACTCATTATAACAATATCATTATACTAGTACAATGAAGGAGAGTTGTAAATCCCTTTTGATTAAATACAGAAAAAAGGTTGAGTGAAATACAAATAAGTTTTGTGGAGAAGTCTTGCTATAAAAAGAAAATATGGCTATTTTCTTTAAAGGTTGGACAGTTGCCATCATGATGCATGGATATGCCACACTGTAATTAATCCCATACTGTAGGCTACCTACCTCCACATAAAGCTCATGATTTTAATATAATTGGATTCACTCACTGAGACGAATCTGAAGAATAGGACCTGGTGCACTATCATCACAGCATCACAAATTACACTACAGCGAATCAGCAGCGTGATGCTAAACAAACCACATAGCTGATCGCAGCGTGCAGTGTGCTACCATGGGAACACAGCTAGGACAATATGGCTGCATTCAGACAGGCAGCCTAATTCTGATATTTGTTTCACTAATTGGTCTTTTGACCAATCAGACCAGCTCTGAAAAATATATGTGAAAAGATCTGATGTGATTGGTCAAAAGACCAATTGGTGGAAAAAACATCAGAATTAGGCTGTGTAAAAGCAGCCTATATAGCATTCTGTTGTATCCAGATACTGAGATCCAGATACTGAGTGTCTTCTTCACTGCACTGGATTAGCAGCAACATCATAAATATCCTTCCAGTCAAGGAGCAGTGTTCAGTCCTCCTAATGCAGCTCTGCACTGGGCTGCCTAGCTGGTTGGTTAGATGACTCACGCAATGCATTTTTAAACTATGTATTGAGTGGTGGCTCAGCATTCTACTTCCTTCTGCTCATTTAAATCCACAGGGCTAAACCAAGCAGGACTGCAGCGGGAAGGTGTATTTTGGGGGATTTTGTAAGTGCTCTCCACTCTATCTCATCCATTTAGGAGCTCTACTGTTACTACTCCATGGCACACTCAGCATGGACAGAGATTTTGATTAAATGTACTCAGTAAGGTGTATCAAATAGATCAATTCTCCTTCAAATACATGACAGTTTGTCTTGCTAAAACCAAAGTAGGCCTAATATATGCCAGCCACTAAGAGGCGACAGGGGTGATCTATCAGGCCCTCAAATCCATTCCAAATGTAAGCCATGTGTATAATGGCTGCAGACAGTTAGCAGGCAGGGAAATACAATCCCTCTCCAACTTTTATGAGGCAGGGAGATAAGTGAGTATTGGAGGCAGCAGAGAACACAGAGGGTTTACAAGTGGATCCTGACTAGACAAAAGCCTGAAGGAGCTTGAGGAACAAACAAAGAAATAGTTCAAAATAGTGTAAATCGCTACATATCCACATGGAGAGTTTAACCAGAAATTGGAAGACATGCAGAGATAGAGGTAGGATTAAACAGGGTGTTATGTGGTTATGTCTCCTTGTTGTATTGTATTTAATAAGTCAGCAACTCTGGTCAGTGTCTCTGTCATAACTATATCACTTGCTATATTTTCTTTACACTGAACTATCCCACTTGACTTACACTGAGTAAAAGCAAGTAAAGAAAATGCTGTATTAATATATGGGGGCAACCCACGCATGGAAAATAAAATGTATTTACTTTACTTTACTTGATCGACAATATGACAACAGACACTGAAACTCTAGCAGCAATATTAGCTTGATTTCCCATATGTGCCTTTCTTGTATTCATAGAGATTTCACTGTGAACAAGCTGTCTCCTCCACATTGGTGATTTTAACATGGATCAATAGACTGCGGGTCCCCCTTCTACATGGTAGCGTGAGTCTTTGGCGGTCACAGGTGAATCAATAGTAATCTGGTCAATCTCTCTCCTACCGATCAGGATTACTGCTATTACTGCTACTTGTGAGCACTGACTGCCTCTTATGATGAAAACAGTCTCTCTATCTCCAGTAGTACTAGCAGTAGTACTATAGTAAATTACAAATTTTGCCTTCCACCTTATCTCACCTCTCCATCCTATGTAGTGTTGTATTTTAGATTCAAACACACACACTCTCTCGCTCTCGCTCTCGCTCTCGCTCTCGCTCTCGCTCTCTCGCTCGCTCTCTCGCTCGCTCTCGCTCTCTCGCTCGCTCTCGCTCTCGCTCTCGCTCTCGCTCTCGCTCTCGCTCTCGCTCTCGCTCTCGCTCTCGCTCTCGCTCTCGCTCTCGCTCTCTCATATTATGGTGGGGCATCCCTATAGGATTTACCTACTCTGACTTGGTTATACAGACTCGATCAAAACAAACTCTCCGAATGGAACGCCTAAATCAATACTCACTTTCTAATATCAATGAACACTACGAGACCATCCATAGTCAGCCATAGTAGTAAGCTACAGTACAGGGGCGAATTTTAGTGGCTGGCCATATATTTAGAGCATCCGTGGAAACAATCTCGTTTGACAAAATACATGAGGCGTCAACCTCAGTCAGTATTTTGTATCACATAGAACTCGTGATCCCATGCATCAAAATTAACTAGAGATCGATTCAGACACGGGCACGTATCAATTTAGCCACGACTATCTTATTCACAGATAGACAAATACATTTATTTAAACGTACCTGGGTCAGTGTCACCTGCCTTTGAATCATACTATAGATGAACCTTCAAATTCTTATGGCATTTCTCATGTTTTGGTGTTCTAAGAATAGGATATCGCATATCCTCCGTTGGGCCATGTTCCAGGTTTGTCAGCCGATTTTCGGACCATTCGTACGGCGATGCTGCTGTGCAATAGTCTTTCTCCTGGGTACCACAATGCTTCGACCAATAGCGGACCATTTTACATCAATTCAGCCTCTGTTTCGCTGCCCCCGCCCATGCACGCATCACGCACAAATTAAAGAAATGTACTCGCACGCATATCTAAATTACGTAATTATACTGAACAAAAATATAAACGCAACATGCAACAATTTGAAAGATTTTACAGCGTTACAGTTCATATAAGGACATCAGTCAATTGAAATAAATAAATTAGTCCCTAATCTATTGATTTCACATGACTGGGCAGGGGTGCAGCCATGGGTGGGCCTTGGAGGGCATAGGCCCACCCACTTGGAAGCCAGGCCCATCCACTGGGGAGCTAGGACCAGCCAATCAGACAGAAATACTCCTCAGCAAAATTTGAGATAAATAATATTTTTGTACATATTAAACATTTCTGGGATTTTCTATTTCAGCTCATGAAACATGGGACGAAGACTTTACATTTATATTTTTGTTCAGTGTATATATTTCACAAATGTACAGTATGTCCATAGTATGGAAGCCCATTCCCCCACCACTTAATTTTTCCTAAAAATGTCAATATTATCTTCATTTGTAGCATTATGTGGCAATTTCCATCTATCCACCTTGCAAAGTTCAGCACAGCACCACAAATGTGTGGAGAGCTGGTATTTGCCCCAACACTTTAGATTCGGTTCAATAAAAAAATATTGACACAAACGTGTTGAAAAATACTGTTGTTTAGACTGATTTGCCACATGATTCCTCAACTCATGCACAATTAATCTGTGCTTCAGTCTGATCAACTGTAGCCTACTGATAACAACCACAGCTGCTGGTAGTCTAGAGAAGCCTATGTGCTCTGACTCCCTCTGGCCAGGGGAACCAAAGTAATGTAATGTATTTATTGCCTAAGCTGTGTATTTATAGCCTAAAATAGGCCTATTTTTTTGTGTTCAGAGAAAATGTGAATGTGATCAAATTTGTTCTATATTCTAACTTTGGGTGGCTAGGCTACCTAGACCTTATCAATCCAAAATTATTGATTGGAATTAATTAATCAATCAACACAATAATGATGACATACTGTGTGAGTAACTTTTTAATTACAGATGCAAAGGCCTAGTTGATGCAACCCTACTTAAAGCAAAATAGGCCTATTTTTTTGTGTTCAGAGAAAATGTGAATGTGATCAAATTTGTTCTATATTCTAACTTTGGGTGGCTAGGCTACCTAGACCTTATCAATCCAAAATTATTGATTGGAATTAATTAATCAATCAACACAATAATGATGACATACTGTGTGAGTAACTTTTTAATTACAGATGCAAAGGCCTAGTTGATGCAACCCTACTTAAAGCAAACTCTATAGTTCTATTGTCCAATCGCAGTTGTTCTTTTTTTTTCTTTTTTTTTAAACCATATGACCTGATTAGAAAAACTCTGGTCCCATCATAGCCCATATAAAACCGTTTTACAGCTGATTTATTACTATGTCATACTCTCCAACTAGGGTCCAGAGTTTTACCTGGTTGGGTTAGCCCAGTGGTTCTCTAACTTCTCCTCGGGGACCCCCAGACGTTTCACAATTTAGTTTTAGCCCTGAACTACTTCACCTGATTCACCTAATCAAGGGTTAGTTGACCAGTTGAATCAGGTATGCTAGTTTTGGAATATATCAAATACATGAACTGGCTGGGGGTCCCAGAAGAGAGGTTTGAGAACCACTGGGTTAGCCTACCAGATCAGGAAAAACTCTGGGTCCCAGGAAAACGTACGTATCTCAAAATGTTTACTTACGTATCTCAAAATTTCGACTTAGTGTCTAGATATTTTTAGACAGTATCTCGAAATTTTGATTTACGTATATCGACATTTTTAGATAGTATCTCGAAATGTTTTGATAGTATCATTTTTTTTAATTATTATTGCCGGGAATGGGCTTCCATACCTTTGAGTATCAATTATAGACCATGGGCTACTAGATATTGTGAAGCCTTGGATACTGAAATCATTTATACATTCTTAAGTAGGCCTATGTGTCACTTTTTAATGAAGATATAGTTCCTCTGTGTTATAGAAGCCTTGCTTGCCAGGCTTATGTTTCATTTGTACTATGGTGAATAGTGCCACCATGTGCCCATTAAGTGTTGCATCACCCTCCCTGAGACCAAAATTAACTTGTGCTTCTGACATTCACAGAAGTCTGTTTACTTTCTCCATCTGAGAGCTGGCTCGCTTACTTTCTTGCACTGTCGCTGCAACGCTAACACTTTTTTTAAAGGAGGCAATTTTTTTGTAAAGCTAACGGTACGTGTTTTCTCACCTCCCTTGAAGAGTCAGTATAAGCATCTGGTAAATGACTGATGTACAATTCCACTGAAGAATGATTTTGTAATATTGTTAGGGCTGGTTTCTCGGACACAGGTTAAGCCTAGTCCTAGACTAAAAACATGTTCAATGGAGAACCTTCATTGAACATGCTTTTTAGTCTAGGGCTACAATTTAGAAAAATAGTTTATATCTATGTCCCCATAGGAGAACCCTTTCCACAGAGAGTTCTATATGGAACCCAAAACGGTTCTACCTAGTGTGGTGGATATTATAAAATAAGGATTTGCTGGAGTCCAAGTCAAACTAAGATTCTTTATTTTTCTGAGCTCAGGAGAATAGCAGTTACACAGTGCAGTGCAGACAGTCTGATTTCTGAAGCATTGGGTGATAAGCACATCTTTATAGTTCCTGTCCTTGGGCAGAACTTTGTTCTGTTTTCATCTATACAAGGATACAGGTATAGCTGGTTTGCAACACAGGATTATACTCCCAAGAACAGGAGATGATAATAGGACTGTTTCACACAGTTTGACAAGGTTAGTCACATACTCTACTCCTGAGTGGCGCAGTGGTCTAAGGCACTGCATCGCAGTGCTAACTGTGCCACTAGAGATCCTGGTTCGAATCCAGGCTCTGTCGCAACCGGCCGCGACCGGGAGACTCATGGGCGGCGCACAAGTTTGCAACGCCAGGGTTGTGGGTTCGATTCCCACGGGGGGCCAGTATAAAAAAATATGTATTCACTAACTAACTGTAAGTCGCTCTGGATAAGAGCGTCATGTAAATGTAATACTCAGTTATGTGTACACATACAATTAAAATGTCCCATTACACTAGAACCAAACAGAGTTACAGTGGGGCAAAAAAGTATTTAGTCAGCCACCAATTGTGCAAGTTCTCCCACTTAAAAGGATGAGAGAGGCCTGTAATTTTCATCATAGGTACATGTCAACTATGACAGAAAAAATGAGGGGAAAAAATCCAGAAAATCACATTGTAGGATTTTTTATGAATTTATTTGCAAATTATGGTGGAAAATAAGTATTTGGTCAATAACAAAAGTTTCTCAATACTTTGTTATATACCCCTTGTTGGCAATGACACAGGTCAAACGTTTTCTGTAAGTCTTCACAAGGTTTTCACACACTGTTGCTGGTATTTTGGCCCATTCCTCCATGCAGATCTCCTCTAGAGCAGTGATGTTTTGGGGCTGTCGCTGGGCAACACGGACTTTCAACTCCCTCCAAAGATTTTCTATGGGGTTGAGATCTGGAGACTGGCTAGGCCACTCCAGGACCTTGAAATGCTTCTTACGAAGCCACTCCTTCGTTGCCCGGGGGGTGTGTTTGGGATCATTGTCATGCTAAAAGACCCAGCCACGTTTAATCTTCAATGCCCTTGCTGATGGAAGGAGGTTTTCACTCAAAATCTCACGATACATGGCCCCATTCATTCTTTCCTTTACACGGATCAGTCGTCCTGGTCCCTTTGCAGAAAAACAGCCCCAAAGCATGAAGTTTCCACCCCCATGCTTCACAGTAGGTATGGTGTTCTTTGGATGCAACTCAGCATTCTTTGTCCTCCAAACACGATGAGTTGAGTTTTTACCAAAAAGTTATATTTTGGTTTCATCTGACCATATGACATTCTCCCAATCCTCTTCTGGATCATCCAAATGCACTCTAGCAAACTTCAGACGGGCCTGGACATGTACTGGCTTAAGCAGGGGGACACGTCTGGCAATGCAGGATTTGAGTCCCTGGCGGAGTAGTGTGTTACTGATGTTAGGCTTTGTTACTTTGGTCCCAGCTCTCTGCAGGTCATTCACTAGGTCCCCCCGTGTGGTTCTGGGATTTTTGCTCACCGTTCTTGTGATCATTTTGACCCCACGGGGTGAGATCTTGCGTGGAGCCCCAGATCGAGGGAGATTATCAGTGGTCTTGTATGTCTTCCATTTCCTAATAATTGCTCCCACAGTTGATTTCTTCAAACCAAGCTGCTTACCTATTGCAGATTCAGTCTTCCCAGCCTGGTGCAGGTCTACAATTTTGTTTCTGGTGTCCTTTGACAGCTCTTTGGTCTTGACCATAGTGGAGTTTGGAGTGTGACTGTTTGAGGTTGTGGACAGGTGTCTTTTATACTGATAACAAGTTCAAACAGGTGCCATTAATACAGGTAACGAGTGGAGGACAGAGGAGCCTCTTAAAGAAGAAGTTACAGGTCTGTGAGAGCCAGAAATCTTGCTTGTTTGTAGGTGACCAAATACTTATTTTCCACCATAATTTGCAAATAAATTCATAAAAAATCCTACAATGTGATTTTCTGGAATTTTTTTTCTCAATTTGTCTGTCATAGTTGACGTGTACATATGATGAAAATGACAGGCCCCTCTCATCTTTTTAAGTGGGAGAACTTGCACAATTGGTGGCTGACTAAATACTTTTTTTCCCCACTGTATGCTATGGGGACAGCCGAAGAACCCTTTTGGAAGCCTTTTTTCTAAGAGTGTAGGCATAATCTCTGTCCGGGCAAACTGTCCCTAAATGTTAAGCAAAGTGAAATATGAATAATAGGATGACTAACAGGATGCTCTTCAAGCAGTTTCTGAGAAGTGTGAGTAAGGGAGGTCTGAGTAATACCAAGAACAGGCTGCTCTGAAAATACCTAAAGTGGAGAAGTAGTTTCTTTTCTTTCACAATAGTTAGGGCAACTAGAAGATGGTATGATAGGCCTAAATAGAGTATGATAGAGCATAGAATATACATATTTCTCAACAGGTAGACTGACATTCAGTTGCTCAACATTCAGAACCACATGCCACAAATAAATACATTATTTCAAGACTCTTTATTTATTTTATCAACAATTTCATGCAAAGATTCAGAGATAGTAACAGCTTAAGCTCCTGAAGCAAATAGAATGTACACTTTCTTGTATAGAATCAAATTATTCAAAATGTAATTTGTATTTTAACTTACAATTTAGCAACAAATGTTGAGTACATCAAGTCAGAAGCAAAACTACACATAATTGTACACATTGTGTTGCTCTGAAATTCCCTGAGAACATTAACAGTGCTTGTCCTCTGTAGCTCAATTGGTATAGCATGGCGCTTCCAACGGCAGGATTGTGGGATTGATTCCCGGGACCCCCAGTATGTGAAATGTGTGCACGCATGACTGTAAGTCACTTTGGATAAAAGCGTCTGCTAAATGGCATATTTTTGACCTGGGCAGGAGCTCACCGGCACCTCAAATGTTCTACTGCTTGAGCTCCTGTTCCTCTTATAGAATATTAGCTCAAAAGTATTGTGGAGTTCCTGCACCTAAATATAAACAGTACCGGCACCCAAAATGAGTACCGGAACCTATTTCACTCCAAGTCAAACACTGCACATCAATACTCTCTGTTTTAAAGACCAGTTCCTGTTCTCTCGTATTCATAAATGGAATGTGGACTTTTCTGAGAAGTTCTTCTACTGTTGCTACTTTGGCTAGTCAGGATATGTCTCTTCAGACATGGGATGTGCTTTGCAAGTAGTTTCCTAAAGTGACTCTGAAACTTTTTCGCAACAAATGTGTAAAAGACAGGGCTCACACAACAGTAGAGGTATGCTATATTCCTAGTGACATACAGAGCGTAATCAAGCACTTCAGAACACGGCTCAGAATCATCACTGGTGGAGAACTGGAGGGCCCTCAGCAGAATCACAACATTGTATGGGGTCCAGCACACAAAAAACGTGAATATAATCACAAAAATCAGCTTGACTGTCCTGCACTTTTCACTCATCCGGATTGACATGATTCGGACCGTGATTCTAACATAGCAGTACATGACCATAGCCAAGGGAAACAGGAAGAAGATCACAAACTGCTGATAGTATCCAACAAGCTGCCATTTCATCATGATCTCCTTGGAGAAGCCAGTCTCCTCACAAAGGTGTCCGGCTCGAGGATCCTTCCGGACGTTGTATAGAACCAACTCCTTGACACTGGCCAGAAGGCTGATACACCACACAACTGCTGAGGAGACACAGGCGTAGATCTTCCTCCTCCATTTGGCAGAGTTGATGGCATGGACCACAGCCAGGTACCGGTCAAAGGTCATGAGAGTGAGGAAGAGGACGGAGCTGTAGAATCCTATGAAGTACACGCTACCCACCAGCTTGCACATGACCGGGCCAAAGATCCACTCAGAGTAGTAGTAAATGGCCAAGAAGGGTAAACTGGAGGCGAACAGCAGATCAGAGATGACCAGGTTGAGGAGGAAGATGTTGGTGACGGAAGTGAGCTTCTCATATTTGCAGATAATGCACAGAACCAGCCCATTCCCAATGATGCTCAACAGGAAATTGATGGTGCAGAATGTTGGGTTGAACTTGGCTCCAAATCTGTTCACGGCAGCTGTGGCACAAAGACTCACCAGTTCATCCACAACATAGCTGGGGTCTGTGCCGTTATGATCCGTGTCATTTTCATCGTTGTAAAAAGCCAAGAAGTCGTTGTACTCTGCCATTGTTGTCAGTCTCTAAACCTGTTTAGAGGTTGTAAATATGTTTTATTTTCTGATCTGCTATTACCTCCTATGTATTTGCAGTTTGAAAGATAAACCGGTAGTTACACAGTATTTAGCTTTATGCTTTCATTTCTTTAACTTCAATTTTAAGTAAATACCAGAAACTACTCATTTTAATTTCTTATTAAATACTCTACAATCTGCAAGTGGACTGTATACTTATAGCAATACTTTAACAACTTACCAATGTGACCTTTCTAGGTCGTGGTGTTTTGATTGTCAGAAAGGGAGCGTTGTTTTCCTGTTAAAAGTGTCAGTGCTAGTAGGTTGAAGCTTTGTGTTCGAGAGGTGTTGCTTCTGCTAGAGATATGTGATCTACTCCAGCCTTAGAGCCTCCCTAACAAAGGGCTGTCTTGACACTGTTCAATAGAGGAACTACTGGAACCTTATTCATCTTAATCATAAAAAGGTTGTAACATGGGATTCAACTTATTAACAAGACTATAACAGAAGTTTATTCAAAAAAAGACTTCACAGTCAACAGTGCTTTCTCTGATAAGAAAATACATGTAGAAATGTATACATTTGTTTTGAAATGTGGATATCAAAATAATAAAAGGCAATTGTAACAGGCCAACAATATCTAAAAGTATAATACAAACTGTTTGAAAATAGCCCATCTGATATATTTTTTACAAATGTGTGGGTGGGGGGGGGGGGCGGGGGTAATAAAATGTCAACTTGTCAAAAGTTTTCAAAATAAGATAGATGGAAGTTAATCATGTAAAACTTTTCATGGTTACTACAGACAGACAACGCATACTGACAGTAAACATGCTAGTTTCCATCCAGCAGGAGGTTCACTGAACACTGAGGGGAAAATGCAGAAGTTGTGAACCTGTAACAAACCTATCTAGTAGGACAATAAATATGTTTATACCCGTAGAAGTGAAGCAAATGAATGACTAACAAGCTTGATTGTAAAGGAAAATAAATTACTTATAAAAGTAATTTAAACATATACAAAATATAGTAGTTACTTAAAAAAGCATTGTAGTGAAGAGCTAGTTGTTTTAAAGTGAAAGACTTTGATGCAGAGTCGTATGTTCCTAGTGTTGTTCTTGAACATACAGTAAATCATTTGGGAGAAAACTTTTTCACAATTGCTACCTGTCACTCCATATCATGTTTAATGCTTTGGATCCAGCAAAGAGGTAGTTTAACTAAGGCAGTGCAATTCTCATGGTAAGTCTCTATACCTCCTCTACACTGATTGACAGTAAAAACAACATTGCCCCTTGGATGTTATGCGCCAGTGAATGGGTAATAATATCCCTAATCATCACTTGTCCTTATCACTTCTGCCTGTTCGCTGAATCACCCCTGGCCTGAAGACAGTGTCAAACAACCCTGTTTGGCTGGATACAAATTTGCGTCACTTTGTTGCCCTATATCCTCTGTTTCTTTCCCTCAAGTTTGAGTGGATCACCCCACATGAAACAAAGGGTTAACTCACTCACTCCAGCAGCCCTTGATTTTTCAGTGAGCAGTCCTTGACTTAGTTAGTCTCAAAATGTCAAACTTAAAATGTCCTGCTTTCCTTGTGAGACCTAGAAGTTGGGTCCTTTGCTGTAGCGTTCCTCTCTGAGAATAGCCTGGTAGCAGGAGGTGGGGTCACATACGCCATTGGCCCCAGGAGGGCCACGCTTCCCTGGGATGCCAGGGATTCCTGACTTCCCTGGTTCACCTGGAGGCCCTGAGATGCCGTGTCCGTCACTGCCTCTAGGCCCCTGGAGACCTGCAGAGATGGGAGATTAAGACATTAAGAGTGGTATTGTTTATCTCATGTCCCTGACATCCACAGGGACAATCTACAGATTTCTACGTATGTTGATCAACTGGTCATACAGTATGTTGGTCAGTATTCAATTGTAGATGACTGGTATACATTTGTTTGTGAAAACATGAATAGCAGCACTCAACATTCCAACAAGAAGTGGGGGATTCTTACCTGATGGGCCGGGAGGACCTGTCAACCCTGTGTCTCCATCTCCTTTGGACCCCTTTAACCCCATTGGTCCAATATCACCTGCACATAAGAGCATAGCAAAAAAGTCAGCAAGGTTACTTAATCCAAAACCATGGAATTCCAATTCACACCAACAGCAGGGAGAAGTCGAGTTCTTTGACCGTAAATCCCTGTGACCCAAACACTAGCGCAGTGTTACCTTTGTGCCCACGAGGCCCCATCAGGCCTGGCTGTCCTGGGTAACCCTGTAAGCCGGGCGTGCCAGGGTACCCTGGTGTTCCACTGGGTCCTTTGGGGCCGGCAGGGCCCTGCTCACCAGGTGGCCCCTTCACTGTCTCACACTGCCCACATTGACTTTTTGGTGCCATCATCGCCAGGAGCTGCGGCAGCTGATCTGGATAGGGGAAAACAGCACACAATTCTAGCTAGTCTTGTTTCTGTATTGACATACAGTACATAGTTGCAATGTACAGTAAGCCTATTTATTTATTTAGTTTCAGGACTACTGTAGGTGTGTTACGTGTCAAAAATAGCAACTTGTTCTGACTCATGCCCAGACAGTGATTGGGAAACCATGTACATTGCAGAGGATGTGTTTTTTTCTCAAAATTGCAGAAATGAAAGCTGCATTCGGGCCCCAGATGTTTCCAAGGGGCATGTTGCTGTTCACATAGCTCAACAGAATGCTACTGTATGCATACACCTACAGTTACCAACATCGTCACTATTTTGAAATGGCATGGATATGTGCACTTGGTGAAAAAACTAAACAATGGATGATTGTCTAATGCCTAAATTCCTAGCTAGCATTTTGAAGTCTATTATTTGTAACAGTCGAAAATCTTCAAGAATCCATACAACTTATAATGGTCATGCTCATGCATAAAATAAAAATAGCAGGGAACCTACTCCGAAGTACATTAGCGCAAAGCTTCATCAAGTGGTCATCAGTTGGTGGCTTCCCCTGAAAGACAATACATTCACATCAGTATGCTGGTAGTTAATGAGCTGGTAATGACTCTATTGACATTTTCGGGCAAATGGCTTCGACTCAAGATGTGGTCCACTTACAGGTTTGCCTGGGTATCCCAGCTCTCCTGGTTGCCCTGGTAACCCATCTTGTCCAGGAGAGCCGCGAGGCCCAGCAGCTCCCATCAGACCCACGTCCCCGTTCCTCCCTGCCGGCCCTCTGGCTCCAGTATCTCCTGATAGGCCTTTCTGGTGGGGTACAACATCACAGCTAATTCAGTTGGTGTTATAGATAGTTTGCAAACATACAATAATACGAAAACAGACAGCGGTCTGTTGAATTCACTTTATTTTTGAAAGCAATGTCTGTATAGGATGGTGTCATTCTGTTCAATATCTTTTCAATTTCATTGAATATGTGCAATGTGTCTGTTCCTTGTCATAGACCATGAGGTTCTCATGAGAGAGTAGAGGTGACTATGCAGAACTGACCACTAGACACATTTCCATTCTCTTCATCAGACTTTGTTTCTATGTGTTAGCATGGTAGGACAAATCGTGCGATTTGTACGTCTTCAAAATATACCTTCTGTACTATATATATATAGGTGGACTTCTCAATTACTCAGTGTACAAACAAGAAGTTACATTTGTAAATGGAACTTCTACCTATGTCAAATGAAAGGATGAAGTAGAACATCAACTCTAAGATGAAATGAATCAGATCAAACTAATTCAACTCACCTCTCCTTTGCTTCCTTTGAGTCCAGCTTCTCCCTGCAGTGGCAATCATACACAACATAAGGATAAAAAAAACTGAAATAAATGGATGGCCTAAAAGGCAGTATGAATACCCTTTAGTTACAGTATCAGTGATGCATGCCTCCTAAACAGAGTTGAGAGGTGAAAGGTTAAACGCTACATACGTTTGCCCCACTGTTCCCAGGCACTCCATTGTTGCCTCTCTCACCCTGGAGAAACAGGAGAGTAAGGGTGGCGATGAAAAACACAATTCAATACTGTTGCTCATAATATAACAAACATTTCAGATTTCCTGTATTATATTATACCTGGCTTCCTTTGGGACCAGGTTCGCCAGTTTCCCCCTGAAAACAATGACAGACATGTTATCTATAGTCAGTCATATGATAACAACAATTAATAAACCAAAAAGCCATACTCTACTCTAGTTAAGTTACTTTTGTAATGTCGTTTATACGTAAGCACTTACTGAATCAAGCATATGTGAAAGTGTTTATAGTTTTGTAATTCATTACCTTGTGACCTTTGAACCCTGGCAGTCCTCTGTCACCAGGTAACCCTTGAATCCCCTGCTCTCCCTCCACTCCCTGGAGAATAAACAGGAAACCCATTCTTTATAATAGCTTCAACAAAATATAACAATTCCACTACTGTATAACAATCATACATGTACATTCAAGTAGTTTGATTCTGTATTTGTGACAGAGAGCAAAATATATAATATAATATAATATGCCATTTAGCAGACACTTTTATCCAAAGCGACTTACAGTCATGTGTGCATACATTTTTACGTATGGGTGGTCCCGGGGATCGAACCCACTACCCTGGCGTTACAAGCGCCATGCTCTACCAATTGAGCTACAGAGGACCACACACTGAAATGAAGCCACACACACTGAACATAACTTATTTCCTTTCCATGTACAGTACTGTAATTTATATTTTATTCTCAGGGGACTTCTACTTGTTAGTATTGAATGGCACAAGGCCAAAAGCACATGAACCATAGGCCTACAGCAGTAAAACAATGATATGTATTGTGAGTTATAATGATGCTGAGAGATATGATATCCCAATTCGAAGTCTTCTGCCTGAGGTGAATCCTGTATGGAAAAAAACAATTTGCAGCCCCCAGTACTAGAATACTGTATATAGTATATTTCACCTATACCCAAACAGCTGAAAAATACTTACTTTCAGTCCAGGTGTCCCAGGATGTCCTTCTGATCCACGCACACCTTGGGCCCCCTACACATGTAGAGACACGTGTTAACAAACACATTAACACTCCCAGAACACACACAAACTACATCACAAAAAGCACATGTATATAATAGAATACATACATACACACAAAGTACATGCAGCTCAGACACACTCACTAAGGGTAGGGGAAATACAGTAGGGGCAATTGTTGAAAATGTATGCACTCACTAACTGTAAGTCGCTCTGGATAAGAGCGTCTGCTAAATGACTAAAATGTAAATGTTCACTGGTTACCTTTGAACCTTCACGTCCATAAATTCCAGGTGGACCAATCGGACCCTGAAGACCCTGTACATGAGTGAAAATTCCGTTTTTAAAACAATGGCATAATCATTTGTAAGGCATAATGAAATGAACCTCATGAACATAATGTGATTTGAATCATGTGAAATTCTGAGGACTAGACTTTATTATAGATCAAAAAGGTGAGACAAAGAGTTACTTTTATCACACCATGATATAGGGACCAAGACAAATGGAAAGATACACAGAAAACAATTGGTGAATAAAATGGTGAGAATGTGAGAATGATTTGAAATCACATGACAATATAATTGTCCCCATGTCCTCATTTGCTTTTCAGTTCTTCTAAAGTGGTCATGTAAGCCACAAGTCGGATAGAAGCAACAAGTTGGCTGCTCAAGAAGAACCACAGTTCAATTCAACCACAGAGTTGCAACATCGTGACATTCCAATTGAGGGCAGCAAAGTGAATAGTTGAGGTTCATCAATGACAAACTTGAATGCACAGTACAGTTCCTGCTTACATTTGTACATTCCTATTTTGTGGAGGATCTCACTCTGAATATTGCAGAGGAGCATTATGGAGCAGCAAAATAATTATTTCATTGTCAATAGGGTGAACATAGTGTAAGAGAAGAAAATATGTAATTATCATCAAGCATACTGTACTTTCAGGTCCGATCAGTCACCTACCTGAGGTCCTTTTGGTCCAACCAGCCCCTCTTGTCCGGGTGGGCCTCTCTCCCCCTTATCAAAAACAAGGTGAAGTCAAGTTTATTCAAAATGCATTTTACATTGTTCTCAACACACTTTACAAGTCTTTACAGTTACTCTTACACTGAATATTGAATTAGTCATTTGCTGTCTTAGCAGGAAGGGCAAGGTCATGATGACACAGAGGATGAGCCAATCAAGTCATTGATGGCGACATGGCCAAATACTGGATTATATTGTCTAAAATGATAAATGACAAGTTTGATCTGTTTATTACCTGAGGTCCAGCAGGCCCCATTTGCCCGGGAAGGCCTCGGATTCCCTATGAAGATAATGACAAAAAACAGAGATATCACACTCAGGACAACGATGAAAAAACATAGGCAAATATCTATATCAATAAACATGTATAATTTCTACAGCTCTATTTCAGCACAGTTGAGTGTCTCTTAATGCTCTTGAAATATCCTGTAAACTGGAAGAAAGCTGTATGATGATGATTTTGTGCACATGAAATTAGAGGCCCACTTTCTATTTCCATTTCACATGTTTACTCGGCTGGCGGTGACCACAATATCCACCTAGTTTACACCCAGTCAGAGCTTTCACCGATTTCCTACAGTAAGTAATGGCACTCATGGGACTTAGGGAGGGAGCCATGATGATGATTAAAGTTAGCAGAGCGCAACATAAACTGTTAGTTCCACTCCTCCTGATGCATTGCAGGCTTTTAAATTACAGCTGTAGGATGGCTTGGCTGACTGGCTCATTAGGACTTTCATTCATTTTTCAATCCAGTTAGATTTTACTTGATTTCCCCATAAACAGGAACATTGTAATTATAGGCAGAGAGGCACAGCAGAATGGCTGAAGGGCATCTGAGGGCACTGGCCACCACACCTAAGTTCAAATAGTATTTGTTTTCTTTCAAATACTTTGATTGAGCTTGATTGGAGAATGGCTGAGGTCATGCGATGGCACTGGCTACATTAGCTACATGTTGAGCCACAGGGTTTTATGTTGCGCCAGACCCAGACCACAGACTCTATTTATCAAACTCCTCTTGCTATTTTTGGTGAACACATTAGTTGCTGTATACATGCTCAAACAGACCGGCATCATTTCAATATGTTGTCTGTGACAAGCTCTAACAAACCAAGGCCAGCATTTGCATTAGATTGAGACCAGATAGAAAGACAAATAGTTGTTTATATATCATCTGTCTCCACCTGGTGGCCTTTTAGTGGTCTCTTTAAATTAGTTTCAAAACAGGAAAGATCGTCCCGAGGTGTACTGAGGTGAGAACTGGAGGAGCCGCCAACGTACTAAAGTATTTTTGATTAGCCTCTAGGACTAGGTGTACTTCTGCATTAATCATTCATTTGATCTCATATACACCTTGTATACTAAATGGAGAGCAGTGGAGGCTGGTGGGAGGAGCTATTGGAGGAAAGGCGCTCGTTGTAATGGCTGGAATGGAATGAATGGAACAGAGTTCTCCCTGACCAAGGCCCTTCTCCCCCGATTGCTCAGTTTGGCCAGGCAGCCAGCTCTAGGAAGAGTCTTGGTGGTTCCAAACTTCTTCCATTTAAGAATGATGGAGGCCACGGTGTTCTTGGGGACCTTCAATGCTGCAGGAATTGGTACCCTTCCCCAGATCTGTGCCTCGACACAATCCTGTCTCGGAGCTCTACCGACAATTCCTTCCACCTCATGGCTTGGTTTTTGCTCTGACATGCACTGTCAACTGTGGGACCTTATACAGACAGGTGTGTGCCTTTCCAAATCATGTCCAATCAATTGAATTTACCACAGGTGGACTCCAATCAAGTTGTAGAAACATCTCAAGGATGATCAATGGAAACAGGATGCACCTGAGCTCAATTTAGAGTCTCATAGCAAAGGGTCTGAATACTTATGTAAATAAGGTATCAGTTTTCTATTTTTTATAAATTTACAAAAATCTCTAAAAACCTGTTTTTGCTTTGTCACTATTGGGTATTGTGTGTAGATTGATGAGGGGGAAAAAACAATTTAATCCATTTTAGAATAAGGTTGTAACGTAACAAAATGTGGAAAAAGAGGTCTGAATACTTTCCAAAGACTATGAAAGAGGAGACTGATTATTACATCATAGTGGTTCTCATAATATTTATATGGTTTGGAAAAAGGGAATTAAGGATGTTAGAGATCACCACTAAAGCTTATTTAGTAGAATAAGGTAGTTAGTGGGTGTAGGCTACGTATGGATTACACACAGATGCTATGAGGTCTTTTTAGCACTTGGCCAAAATTATTTTTAGTGAAAGGTTTAACCCAAAGATAGATTCTACCCAGATGGGGGTGGTTATTGGTGGTCCCTCTGCCAGCTGGTTCAGATTCTGGCCAGGGGCCACAGTACCACACTAAAACATTAGCTATATATTACTCAAGGTTTTCATGCTCCCATTGTGGACAAGGAGGAAATGTGGCTGAAAATATTTATTTGTGGACAGGGTCAGGAGAATGTTTATTATTTTATGTGCTAGATCAATCTGTATTTAAAAAATTCTGTCGGATGATAATAAGCATAGACAAATAAGCATAGACATTTTCTTATGTTTAATCGTGTAAATAGTTTCCTATACACCAAGTGTGGATCCTGGTTGGATAGTCCATCTGTAGATGCTCTACAGATGGTCATACTATCAACAAACCATCTGTTGATAAGCAACGCTTGCTAAGGTTAGGGTAAGGTTTAGAATAAAGGTTAGGGCAAGAGGGTTAAGTTTAGGGTTAGGATAAGGGATAAGGTTAGGGTTAGGGATTTTTATTTTATTATTTCACCTTTATTTAACCAGGTAAGCCAGTTGAGAACAAGTTCTCATTTACAACTGCGACCTGGCCAAGATAAAGCAAAGCAGTGCGATAAAAAACAACACAGAGTTACATATGGGGTAAACAAAACATAAAGTTAAAAATACAACAGAAAATATATATACAGTGTGTGCAAATGTAGCAAGTTATGGAGGTAAGGCAATAAATAGGCCATAGTGCAAAATAATTACAATTTAGTATTAACACTGGAATGATAGATGTGCAAGAGATTATGTGCAAATAGAGATACTGGGGTGCAAATGAGCAAAATAAATAACAATATGGGGATGAGGTAGTTGGGTGGGCTAATTTCAGATGGGCTGTGTACAGGTGCAGTGATCGGTAAGGTGCTCTGACAACTGATGCTTAAAGTTAGTGAGGGAGTTAAGAGTCTCCAGCTTCAGAGATTTTTGCAGTTCGTTCCAGTCATTGGCAGCAGACAACTGGAAGGAATGGCGGCCAAAGGAGGTGTTGGTTTTGGGGATGACCAGTGAGATATACCTGCTGGGGCGCATACTACGGGTGGGTGTTGTTATGGTGACCAATGAGCTAAGATAAGGCTGGGATTTGCCTAGCAGTGATTTATAGATGACCTGGAGCCAGTGGGTTTGGCGACGAATATGTAGTGAGGACCAGCCAACAAGAGCGTACAGGTCACAGTGGTGGGTAGTATATGGGGCTAGTATATGGGGCTTTGGTGACAAAACTGATGGCACTGTGATAGACTACATCCAATTTGCTGAGTAGAGTGTTGGAGGCTATTTTGTAAATGACATCGCCGAAGTCAAGGATCGGTAGGATAGTCAGTTTAACGAGGGCATGTTTGGCAGCATGAGTGAAGGAGGCTTTGTTGCGAAATAGGAAGCTGATTCTAGATTTAACTTTTGATTGGATATGCTTAATGTGAGTCTGGAAGGATAGTTTACAGTCTAACCAGACACCTAGGTATTTGTAGTTGTCCACATACTCCAGGTCAGACCCGCCGAGAGTAGTGATTCTAGTCGGGCGGGCGGGTGCCAGCAGTGTTCGATTAAAGAGCATGCATTTAGTTTTACTAGTGTTTGAGAGCAGTTGGAGGCTACGGAAGGAGTGTTGTATGGTATTGAAGCTCGTTTGGAGGTTTGTTAACACAGTGTCCAATGAAGGGCCAGATGTATACAAAATGGATAGTGGATAGTTAGTTGAAATATTACTGATAGTCTGTAGAGCATGTACAGATGGACTATCCAAATAAAGTGTTACCGATCCTGGAGTTAGCAAACACTGTGGTTGGATGAACACCACATTTGGAGAAACATCAACGCAAACACCATTACTATTTTGAGTTAAAAGTCCTTAATGTCATTTAGGTTACTTTATAAACCATCCATGGTTTTAGTGTATATGTTACATTGGAAAAACATAGCTGCTATGATCATTTAAAGGGAGCAGGTAGTAGAATGCATAGGAGTGGATGAGGATGATTAGTAAATGGACTGGCTTAGTGAATGTGTCCAGCTTTTATTTAGAAATAACATTTCATTTGAACAATGATGACTCACCGGAACTCCAATCTGTCCATCACCACCAGGAACCCCAACATCTCCTTTCTCACCCTAAACAGAATAAAACAGAAGTATGATATTCACATACTTGATATACTCTGAAACAGCTACTGTAACGTGTGAAAATATCCATTGAGGTTTGAGACAGATGATCGCCTCAAGCTGGGGGTTGCCATACCCCGTCACTGAGGTTTAAAACTAGCACTCTTATCAAAGATCCCTCTTAACAAAAAATGTGTTCGAAATCCTAACTAACACAACATACACACTATTATGGTGATCATATTTCATTCATGCTCCAAGGCGAGCATAGAGTGCAGCAGTAGAACAGAGTGCACGAGAGAAGAAAGACATGATCCTTCTCAAACACTCATACACCTCCAACATAGGTTTATGATATAAACCACAGTACCCGCTGCTCAATAAGGTTTTCAACAATAAAGGAGGTTTATAGGTCCTGACACACGGAGGGCTGCTTTTGAAGTGCTTTGCCTTCCTGAACATCTAAACAGACACACGTGCCACAAAGAGCCTATCATTAGGAACATAAGAGGTCTGTATGATCTTATGAAAATACTTGGTAAAATTATAATGGCTGTAAATATTGAGGATGACAAGTGTTGATTATGGCTTTCAAAACATGTAACCAACACAGTGTGGGAGATATCTAGAAAAGGAGTTCATATCTACCGTCAAATGTATTGAATGCTCTTCAGTTTTAGCCACGCTAACTACAATTAGTCCAGTGTTCTACATCTCTGCAATGATGCATGTTCAATTACATAAAGGCATAAAAGGCTAAGGCATAAAAGGCTAAGGCATAAAAATCAAGAAAGACTCTTATCAAAATCTCAAATGACATAGCACCAAAAACTAATGAATACTATATCACAATGTTACTCATGTGATTCACCAAATTACAAGACATTAGTTACATTTTTAAGACACTGGAATCCTATTTTGGAACACTCTTAGTAAAAAGGGTGTTGGATGTTGAATTGGGTTCTTGTCTTGTGTGTTTTAAATATAGCATTGATTACTGTACTCACATTCAGAATTAACATGTTCTGTAATCAGCTGTGTTTTAATTGTGTAACCTTAAATGTATGTTAATTGCGAAGCTCACACAAGTCAGTCATCAACTTAACCATCAACATAACCTTTCATGTCAATACACGGAATCTGTCTATTTTTATCTAAATGTTGGTGATGCAAAATGAAAGTCTGAAAGACTGTTGAAAATGCTCATGTAAATCACATCAATCACACGTCATGGTCAAAACTTGATTGAGCATGAGTAATAATAATAATAATAATATGCCATTTAGCAGACGCTTTTATCCAAAGCGACTTACAGTCATGCGTGCATACATTTTTTTTTTGTGTGTATGGGTGGTCCCGGGGATCGAACCCACTACCTTGGCGTTACAAGTGCCGTGCTCTACCAGCTGAGCTACAGAGGACCACGTCACTTAGGTACTTCTTCCAAGATGTCTAATCTCTTCAAAGTATTGTGATGTTTCATGCACAGGAAGGAACAATGTTCCTCCCCATGTGGAACAAAGCATTCTATTTGACATGGATGTTTAGGCAAGATTGTGCAAAGATGAGTATTCCGCTCTTGCTTTTGAGGCTGCGCCTTACTCTAAAGCAGGGCTCAAGCCCTGTTCCTGGAAAGCTAGCTTCCTGTAGGTTTTCAATCCAATCCTAATCTAGCGCACTTAATTCCACAGATTATCCATTATATTGACCAGATACTCCAGTGGCCGCTCTAATAATGTTTTTTAAAAAGTCTTCAAAAATGGAAAGCAGTCGGGAGGAGGCAAGATCAGGTGGGAACATTATAGCCAATGAAAGGGCAGATACGCGTGTAAACAACAGGCACAACTTCTATATAAAGTGTTTTTTTCTCAAAGTTGCCGGGATGTCACGTGTCCTACTTATATCAGTACACTCTTAACAACCTAATCATTACTTAACTTCTATTCGATCAAATAAGACACACGTAGCAAATAAGCCATTACGTTTTTTGTTAACCAAATTCAACACTCTCTCATTGACCTCCATAGAAAAACTCCTTGCTTGGTGAGTGAAGAACAAAAAAACGGCACCAGCTGGAGAAGACATATTTTGGGCCCAGTTATCCCTCTCGCTTTGCCTCTACCTCTCTGCTGATTCTAATAATTAGCTGGTTGATAATCTGAATCACGTTAGTTACAACTGGTGTTGGATTGAAAACCTACAGGAAGCTAGCTCTCCAGGAACAGGGCTAGAGAGCCCTGCTTTAGAGTAAGGCACAGCCTCAAAAGCAAGAGCGGAATACTCATCTTTGCACAATCTTGCCAAAACATCCATGTCAAATAGAATGCTTTATTCCACATGGGGTGGAACATTGTTCCTTCCTGTGCATGAAAAATCACATGAAAACTTATTTGATTTGGACCTCACAACAAGCTGTTTTCTGAATTACAACAGGAATCATTTGTAACTTAAAACTATGACATTTTTTCCACATAACCATTTTTACTCATCTAGGATAGCAATTACCCAAAACTTTATGGGATTTCACCTCACATGTAACTTTCATTCAAGTTTTACCGGGAATTTTATGCATGCATCTCTGAGCATTTTGATCCAAGTGTAGCCTAGTACTGATAGCCTTTTTTCCTATTGTTGTCAAGGCATGTATGCTGGCTGGTTAAACCAAACCTCTCCGACATCTAAAGTATGGTGTGGCTGGTTTTTACAGCCACTGTGTCCTGTAAGCTTCAGGGCCGTGATTACAGAGTGCAGCAGCCAAGCCTGCTGCAGCGCCATGCCGCACTGTGAAAACCCAACCCGACAAGCAGGCTTTCATCTGGGCCACCACATCAAACCCCCCATCAGTCGGTTAGCTAATCATGCACTGGATCCAGCAGGCTGGAACTGGGGGTGGGACTGGGACTGGGGATGGGGAGCTGGGGTTTTGCTTTAAGAGTTATTTGGGGACCTTGGCTTCTAATCCAAATGAGAGGGAAGGTTGGGAAAATATACACTGCTCAAAAAAATAAAGGGAACACTTAAACAACACAATGTAACTCCAAGTCAATCACACTTCTGTGAAATCAAACTGTCCACTTAGGAAGCAATACTGATTGACAATACATTTCACATGCTGTTGTGCAAATGGAATAGACAACAGGTGGAAATTATAGGCAATTAGCAAGACACCCCCAATAAAGGACTGGTTTTGCAGGTGGTGACCACAGACCACTTCTCAGTTCCTATGCTTCCTGGCTGATGTTTTGGTCACTTTGAATGCTGGCGGTGCTTTCACTCTAGTGGTAGCATGAGTCTACAACCCACACAAGTGGCTCAGGTAGTGCAGCTCATCCAGGATGGCACATCAATGCGAGCTGTGGCAAGAAGGTTTGCTGTGTCTGTCAGCGTAGTGTCCAGAGCATGGAGGCGCTACCAGGAGACAGGCCAGTACATCAGGAGACGTGGAGGAGGCCGTAGGAGGGCAACAACCCAGCAGCAGGCCTGCTACCTCCGCCTTTGTGCAAGGAGGAGCAGGAGGAGCACTGCCAGAGCCCTGCAAAATGACCTCCAGCAGGCCACAAATGTGTATGTGTCTGCTCAAACGGTCAGAAACAGACTCCATGAGGGTGGTATGAGGGCCCGACGTCCACAGGTGGGGGTTGCGCTTAAAGCCCAACACCGTACAGGACGTTTGGCATTTGCCAGAGAACACCAAGATTGGCAAATTCGCCACTGGCGCCCTGTGCTCTTCACAGATGAAAGCAGGTTCACACTGAGCACATGTGACAGACGTGACAGAGTCTGGAGACGCCGTGGAGAAAGTTTTGCTGCCTGTAACATCCTCCAGCATGACCGGTTTGGCGGTGGGTCAGTCATGGTGTGGGGTGGCATTTCTTTGGGGGGCCGCACAGCCCTCCATGTGCTCGCCAGAGGTAGCCTGACTGCCATTAGGTACCGAGATGAGATCCTCAGACCCCTTGTGAGACCATATGCTGGTGCGGTTGGCCCTGGGTTCCTCCTAATGCAAGACAATGCTAGACCTCATGTGGCTGGAGTGTGTCAGCAGTTCCTGCAAGAGGAAGGCATTGATGCTATGGACTGGCCCGCCCGTTCCCCAGACCTGAATCCAATTGAGCACATCTGGGACATCATGTCTCGCTCCATCCACCAACGCCACGTTGCACCACAGACTGTCCAGGAGTTGGCGGATGCTTTAGTCCAGGTCTGGGAGGAGATCCCTCAGGAGACCATCCGCCACCTCATCAGGAGCATGCCCAGGCGTTGTAGGGAGGTCATACAGGCACGTGGAGGCCACACACACTACTGAGCCTCCTTTTGACTTGTTTTAAGGACATTACATCAAAGTTGGATCAGCCTGTAGTGGGGGTTTCCACTTTAATTTTGAGTGTGACTCCAAATCCAGACCTCTATGGGTTGATAAATTTGATTTCCATTGATAATTTTTGTGTGATTTTGTTGTCAGCACATTCAACAATGTAAAGAAAAAAGTATTTAATACGATTATTTCATTCATTCAGATCTAGGATGTGTTATTTTAGTGTTCCCTTTATTTTTTTGAGCAGTGTATATATATACAAAAATACATATTTAGGACACATTTAGCTGATAATATGCCAAGGGGTTCCAAAAATAATTATTCCTTCAATGAATTTGAGTGATAGGATGACCATTAGCCATGATTACCTGCATAGTGACTCACTGCAATTACAAACTACACTCAAAATAATGAAACTCCACCAAGGGAAATATTATCTGTGTACAGGAGATTTTTACAGTTAAATCAATGGTGGCATCCCTGGTGTTTTACAATTTCAGTAAACCAGTTTGAGGTTTAACTTGTACTTTTCATGGTTACAAAGCGCAAATGTCACATCCCTCACAAAACCGTTCCTTCTCCAATTATCAGACAAGAACAAACATCTTAATGGGCCAAGACCTTTATCAAAGCTATTTTACGGGTAAGTGTGCATAGTTTAATAAGCCGGTAAATGGTAGGGTGTCACTAATTTCCACCACTCCAAAAGGAAGGGAGATGGTCCCTGGGCGATAAACAGATGCTGGGGCAGATGCAGAGCTCTGAAAATAGACTGCAGGAACAGAAGCCACGCTCCGCTCCGCAGCATTCACCCCTGCTATTGGAGCCCCAACTCAAGCCAGGCAGGGAAACAGCTTACACATACTACTACTGGAAGCTGAAATTATCCTTTGTGTCCCTGGATCTCCTAGATCCACTACAGATCCAGTGAACACACCACAATGTTCCCTCAGGAAAAATAAACCTCTTAAGTCTAAGGCTAGTTTACTAGGTACTGACCGGCATATGAGTATTCATTGAATATAGCCTGCATTATAGTAGTTGAAAGCATCAGTTCAAAATCCAATTAAAACACAAGGTTATAGGGTGTAGCTAAAATAAGTAATTATCCACAAATGGGGTAATGAAATTATCCCCATCCACACAACAAAAAAAAAAATAACTGAACATATATACAGTTCAAATCCAACCAAGGCAATGAACATCAAATAAACATATTATTGTCAATGTTTACAAGTGAACTAACAATTTCCCTACCTCCTAGACCCACCACCTCAACTCTAGAAATAGCTTACAGTGGGGAAAAAAAGTATTTAGTCAGCCACCAATTGTGCAAGTTCTCCCACTTAAAAAGATGAGAGAGGCCTGTAATTTTCATCATAGGTACACGTCAACTATGACAGACAAAATGAGAAAAAAAAATCCAGAAAATCACATTGTAGGATTTTTTATGAATTTATTAGCAAATTATGGTGGAAAATAAGTATTTGGTCAATAACAAAGGTTTCTCAATACTTTGTTATATACCCTTTGTTGGCAATGACACAGGTCAAACGTTTTCTGTAAGTCTTCACAAGGTTTTCACACACTGTTGCTGGTATTTTGGCCCATTCCTCCATGCAGATCTCCTCTAGAGCAGTGATGTTTTGGGGCTGTCGCTGGGCAACACGGACTTTCAACTCCCTCCAAAGATTTTCTATGGGGTTGAGATCTGGAGACTGGCTAGGCCACTCCAGGACCTTGAAATGCTTCTTACGAAGCCACTCCTTCGTTGCCCGGGCGGTGTATTTGGGATCATTGTCATGCTGAAAGACCAAGCCACGTTTCATCTTCAATGCCCTTGCTGATGGAAGGAGGTTTTCACTCAAAATCTCACGATACATGGCCCCATTCATTCTTTCCTTTACACGGATCATTCGTCCTGGTCCCTTTGCAGAAAAACAGCCCCAAAGCATGATGTTTCCACCCCCATGCTTCACAGTAGGTATGGTGTTCTTTGGATGCAACTCAGCATTCTTTGTCCTCCAAACACGACGAGTTGAGTTTTTACCAAAAAGTTCTATTTTGGTTTCATCTGACCATATGACATTCTCCCAATCTTCTTCTGGATCATCCAAATGCACTCTAGCAAACTTCAGACGGGCCTGGACATGTACTGGCTTAAGCAGGGGGACACGTCTGGCACTGCAGGATTTGAGTCCCGGGCCGCGTAGTGTGTTAATGATGGTAGGCTTTGTTACTTACATAGGGGCGGCAGGTAGCTTAGTGGTTAAGAGCGTTGTGCCAGTAACTGAAAGGTTGCTGGTTCTAATCCCCGAGCCGACTAGGTGAAAAATCTGTCGATGTTCCCTTGAGCAAGGCACTTAACCCTAATTGCTCCTGTAAGTCGCTCTGGATAAGAGCGTCTGCTAAATGACCAATTTATTTATTATTTATTTACTTTGGTCCCAGCTCTCTGCAGGTCATTCACTAGGTCCCCCCGTGTGGTTCTGGGATTTCTGCTCACCGTTCTTGTGATCATTGTGACCCCACAGGGTGAGATCTTGCGTGGAGCCCCAGATCGAGGGAGATTATCAGTGGTCTTGTATGTCTTCCATTTCCTAATAATTGCTCCCACAGTTGATTTCTTCAAACCAAGCTGCTTACCTATTGCAGATTCAGTCTTCCCAGCCTGGTGCAGGTCTACAATTTTGTTTCTGGTGTCCTTTGACAGCTCTTTGGTCTTGGCCATAGTGGAGTTTGGAGTGTGACTGTTTGAGGTTGTGGACAGGTGTCTTTTATACTGATAACAAGTTCAAACAGGTGCCATTAATACAGGTAACGAGTGGAGGACAGAGGAGCCTCTTGAAGAAGAAGTTACAGGTCTGTGAGAGCCAGAAATCTTGCTTGTTTGTAGGTGACCAAATACTTATTTTCCACCATAATTTGCAAATAAATTCATTAAAAATCCTGCAATGTGATTTTCTGGAAAAAATAATTCTCAATTTGTCTGTCATAGTTGACGTGTACCTATGATGAAAATTACAGGCCTCTCTCATCTTTTTAAGTGGGAGAACTTGCACAATTGGTGGCTGACTAAATACTTTTTTCCCCCACTGTATACAGACTTTCCGCCACCTAGACTAGCTTGTGGAAGTTTCTTTATATAGAACTATGAGTGAAACTGTAACATTTCAAACCTCCTCTTATGGAACCACCAACTCTAAAGGGAAAGGAAAGATTAACCACAAATATTCCCTCTGAAAACCTCCAAAAACAGATATGTTTGTCCTATCTTGGACCAACATCTCTAACAAGATGTCACTGTGCTCTCAGTCCCTTGCTTGTCACATCTGCCATCGCCTACAGATTATGCCATGTCACTTGTTTATGAAAGTATGTGAAATGAAATATCAGTTCACCTTCACTCCAGCTGGTCCAACAAAGCCATCCTTTCCTGCTGGCCCTGTGTCCCCCTGCACAGAAAAACAACATCCTTTCAGTTATAAAATGCTGTATTGTAACACTGGACTTCCCTCTGACTAACAAGTAAACTGATACTGTACTGTTGTCATTGGATGTTTTGTTGTACAGAATAGGGTTGGGCCAACATATGATTAAATATTGTGATATTTGACACTGAAGTTATATCACGAAGTGCAAGACGATATATCGTGATGTGCAAGACTATCCTCTATTTGAACTTCACAAATCAAAACTGTTCCGTTTTATCAGTTAGGCTGTATCTATATGTTGAAAATGAAGTTTAAATGAATTAATAAAGCTTTTTTCCCCCCCACCATACTAAGATTATTTAATGAGAATGTGACTTTAATATCGTAAATAAGCACAAAAATGGCACAGTCTGCAATTACCTAGTCATTAACGGCGCAAAATGATTATATCGGATATCGCAATATTTTGAGTAACATATCGTAGAAGAGGTCTCCCCAGATATCGTCCAACCCTAGTACAGAATAATTAGCACTCCTCATACAGCTATGAAGAAGATGCTGTTGAATACCAGACAGTTCCACACCTTACATAGATATGACCATGAAGTTCAGCATACATAATAGGTGTATACAAGCTTACATGTGGTCCATGCTCCCCTGGTGGTCCCTGAGCTCCTGCTTCACCTGGACTTCCCTGTACATATGAAGATGTTGGAGAAAATGTATTCTGTATTAAAGAGTCAACAAAATATAGCACTACATTCAATTGCCATAAAATATTTAAGAAAAAGTTTGTCTCTTACCTTTTCTCCTGGAATTCCTGTGGCCTCCAATTTAAGTTGTCTCTCAGGTCCCTACAATGGAAACAGTCTTTTTAAACCCTTGTCCATTGGCACCGCCACCATTACATGGTCTTTGAGACCTGACTACCCCTTTGAGTATGTAATGTGTTATTAAAGTAGTCTGAGAATATGTCTATCACGCCTACAGTACATACAGACACTAAATTAAACTGGATATTGGCATTTTGTTTTTATCATTCATGACTACACTACTTGCACCTGCTTAGTAGTCTGCCTATTACGCTGAGCTGCTCCCACAGCCGTGTGTGTGTGTGTGTGTGTGTGTGTCTCTATTATTACACTTTATTAAAGGGTCATGACTCACTGTAGGTCCTGGAGGGCCAGGTCTGCCTTCAAGGCCTGGTGCTCCCGTGTCACCCTGCAGGCAGGATGAATCAGCTCAATCGCAAAGGCATTTCAAAACTACAGTAACATGGTTTAGGCCTGGGGCCTTTAGATCTTATAGCAAGATGAGCCATGCAAAGAATTATGTGATATGAAAATAATTTGTTACAGTATTTTGTGAACCGGTCACATGATGCTTACTTTGGCCCCGTTGAGTCCTGCGTCACCCTTATGTCCTGGTATGCCCGCTTCGCCCTAAGTTGAATAATGAAACCAACATTACAAACAGTGGCAGTAATTATAATCAACCAAATGCAGAAATTGTAGTGACATATATTCACTCACATTGTTCCCATTCTTCCCAGGTTCTCCTGGTATTCCACGTTCACCTGGCTTCCCCTTCACAAGGAAAATGAGCAACAATTGAATTTATCATCAGATTCACCATACTGTATGATTGATCCTCATGTTTTGAAATCAGATATAGGTAAGATAGATAGCCAGTACTCACAGGCTTACCGTCAGGACCAGGTGGCCCCTCCCTCCCCTTCTCACCTCGGAAGCCCTACAGGGTTCAAACAGACAGGCTATAAAGTAGGGATTTACATACAGTTATCCATCTGATGGAGTTTACATTTTGTAGAGCTATTTTGTCATAAATCTCTCAATCAATTTATGGTTTAATTATTTATGATTTAATTATCACCATAGGCCCAGGAAGACCAGGAGGCCCAGGTTTCCCCTGAGGGCAGTTACAGCTCTCCACTGCTGCAGGCTGTCTGTCCAGAGGACACTGGGAGCAGAAAACAGTTTAATATAACAGGAACAACCCAACAAGTGTACAAATGTAATGTAATAATTACAATGTCATGTAAAGACAGACAACTCACCCTGTCATCCTCCTGTATAGAAATAAACACAGAGAGAGATAATGATATGAAGATAAAATTATCTTTGGCCCCCCCGCCTTTAACTGCAACCGTCAGTGACATATGGAAGTAAATGATGAGTCTCGTAGTTACAGTATCATTACACTCACCACAGAGTATATTTCACACGCTGTCTCTTTCTCACTTTGCTCGGGATCGCAGTAAAGCCTGAGTTTTTGTATCTCGATCTAAAGAAGGATTCCAAGACGAACATAGCCATGTTACTGTGTCATTATAGTCAACTAAAGTTAAGCTAAATATAGAAGCTCCCTTACAATGAAAGCAAACCATTATTTGTACATATATGGTTATTGCATTTCGTCAAGTTTGCTCATCACCCATTGTTACTCACAGGAACAGTTGCTTCCATCTTGACCTTCTTGGCGACCTGTATCTTTCCGTTGATGTAGATGGGAAATACAGGTTCTAGTAGGTGCTCCTCGATCTGCATGTCGTCCAGGTAACAGATGATACGTCTGGGTTTAACGAGCAGCTTCAGCTGGTGCCACTCTGAGTCAAAGAGTCTCTGTAGAAAAAGTAAAACTTACTGAGTAGGTAACTACCACTTCAAAACATAAAGAGCTGGTTCCCCCAGACACAGGTTAAGCCATCCATTTAATATGCTTCTTAGTCCAGCACTAGGATTAATGTGTCCAGGAAACCAGTCCAAAGGTGTTGGGGTCGTTATGTCAGTGTGTTTCTATAGACCTTAATTCCTCTGTCATTGAAAATGACACACTGTTCCTTCTTGTTGACACTGGTGGTTGTGCTGGTGAAGGTGACAGACTTGTCCAGTCCGTTGAGGGTCACAGCGAACTGTTTCAGCCCGTCCTGGGAGAGCACTCTGATCAGGTCCAACTTCACATGGTTGGTGGGGCTCTTCAGGCGCAGAGTGGCCACAAACACATAGGAGGGAGGCAGACCCTCAGGAAAGATAGCCCTGGAGGAACAATAAAAATGGGTTATACTGTATATAGAAGTGTGTGAGCTGTAAGGAGTTTACTGCCAGAGCATGTGTGTGTGTATAAATGGTCGGCCCCCCTACCTGGTGCTGTCGGTGAGGTCCAGTCGGGGGCTAAGCAGGTAGGAAGCCTCTGACATCAGCGAGCCCTGGACTTTCTTTGCTTTCATGTCAATCTGCATTCTAGACAGCAGCTCAAATCCCTTTACATTGGCTGTTCCAGGGATCTGCATGGGGCACACAGATTCTGAGAGAGAGAGAGAGAGACAGACAGACAGAGACATACAGAGCAAGTCAGCTTAGACCACAGTTATTTCATCCTGGAGGTTCATGACACATGCGCTGTGCATTATGGAAATGTCTCAAAATAAGCTATCTAAGCTATCATTACCCTCAGGATCCTAGACTCACCCTCACACAGCTTCTGCTCCATGGCGTCTCGGATGTTACCGATGGCGCTGTAGTCCTCAGCGTAGAGAACATACGTAGAGGGGGGCTTGTTGGCCATGGACACCAGCTCGGAGTTGGTGATCTCGTTGCCCACGCCCACAGCGAACAGGATGATATTCTGGGCCTTGGCCTCCACGGCCGCGTCCACCACGTCGTCCTGGCTACGGCCGTCCGTCAGCACCACGGCAATGCGGTTCCTGGCAGGCTGCGTGCGGTTGGAGGACGGGAAGACGTGCTGCGTGGCAAATTTGATGGCCCTGCCCGTCTGGGTGTTGCCCCCCAGGTAGCCGATGGTGTTGATGGCGCCGACCAGTTCCTGGCTGCTCAGGTGTTTGCCCAGCGGAATCTCCAAACGGGGCGTGTCGCTGTACTGGACCACGCCCACATGGGTGTGACGGGAGCTCACGTCGAAGCCGCTGGTGATATTGACCAGCCATCGTTTGGCCAAGTCGAAGTCTGGAGTGCCCACGCTGGAGGAACCGTCGATTATGTAAACCAGGTCATTTGAAGCTGTGCTACAGCCTGGAATCAAGGAAATAATAAATATTACCCACCACGTGATTCACCTCGCTGGCTACAGACATCAAAACCAGTCTTTATAAATCTGCATTAATATGACAATATTTACATTATAGGCCTGTGTACAGTAGTAATATTAGTTAGAAAGCGCAGGCACAATGTTGATAATTATCATTAATTGCAATACATAAAAATGAATAAAATGTATTTACCTGCTTGAATGTCGACATCTTCCAATAAATTATCTCCCCTCAGATGTGGAAGGAACATCCATGTTAATACTGATCCTAATATCCATGTCTTCATTGTTGATCAACAGTACTGCAAAGTCCTCCTTGAATTAAAATGAAGATGGGGGATACAAACTGTAAAGGCAAAATATATATTTTAGTAAATACGTAATAAGCCAGCAAAACATGATTAAGCCAATAAATGCAAAACATATAAAATAACTTTCAAAGTTGTATGCGATAAATCAATTTTGCACCCGAAACTGCACTTTGAATAAGTGAACAAGATTGTACATGTTTTACAGGAATATTTATTTGACTTTTGCCCATTACCCCAATACATTTTTGGGAGAAACTTTAACAATTATTAAGACAGTTATCCTTCTCTTACCTTCACTCTTTACTCATCAGCTGCCAATATGCCACTCATCAATGTAAATGCAAACAGTCCTGCAGTAACACAGTGCATCTAGATTTACTCCAACAGGCTACTTACTCCCTGCTGTACAAGATGACAGGCTGGAACATAGCTAGCAGACATGAATAGATGTTCCTGGAAGCCTTTTTATACCACACCAAACTGTGACGTGGACTTGAGACTTCTCAATGAGGGCCTAGTGGCTTTGGGTTGGGATGTGGATTATAGGGGAGGGGTTACACCCAGCCTCTGAAGCGTGCCTGCCTGCAGCCACCTGTGAGAGGCACTGTAGAGTCAAATCTGCTGCTGAAATTATATGCTACTTTATAGGTCAAACATACTTGCTTGTTTATCTGGTTGCATTTTGTGGAACAGATGGTTAAAAGACCTTGCTGCTGAATCCAAAGCTCCCATTTTACATTGTGGTAATTTAGCAGACACTCTTATCCAGAGCGACTTACAGTAGTGAGTGCATATATTTTCGTACTGCAGTTAGTAGATCATACAAAACTTAAAATGATGATTCATATAACATCGCAACAAACCTTAGCATTAGCCACCTTCTTCTCCCCTCACAACCTGCTGCTGGCATACTCAACTGGGCCATCCTTGAGGTGTGAATCCCATCTGTCAAATATTTATTTGTGTTTTATTTAAAAAGTCTATCCACGTATACCAATTGATCACATTTTGGCTGAAATGTGTAAGTTACCTAGTAGTGTTTGATAATGCATTTATTCAAGACAAGTGTAGGTCTACACAGTGTTTGGTGTAATCTACTGTAGCAGACTACAGGGCCTAGTGGATTGTAATGAAATACTGCCACCTGTTGACAAAGATAAGAAAACTCATGCATAATAATACAACCCAATTTATTTACATTAATTATATCTAGTTATAGTATCTGAAAACTATATTGTGTGCAATATTGTGTGAATATATTTCAGTGAATTGCACGTTTAACAGTTTCATGAAACATATAGAAAATAATATATAATTAAATAAAATGTTATAGAATAGAATAATAATGTATTGTGACAGCACTGAAACATTTATTTAAAAAAATATGTTGTTGGCTTTCATGAGAGAATATAACTTGGGTGCAATGAGGTAGGGTGTACCATTGTCACGACCCGGTGCCCGGTTGGATGAAGTTAGGACCCAGCAGCATCTACTGAAAGATGGGAGGAGTGGCGCAGTGGTCTAAGGCACTGCATCTCAGTGCTTGAGGCGTCACTACAGACCCCCTGGTTCAATTCCAGGCTATATCACAACCGGCCGTGATTGGGAGTCCCATAGGGCGGCGCACAATTGGCCCAGCGTCGTCCGGTTTAGCCTTCATTGTAAATACAAATGTGTTCTTAACAGATTTGCCTAATTAAATAAAGGTAAAATAATCTTGGCAGCACGATCGCTGATTTTTGTTTTTCAAAATAAGAGTCCCCCCTGCAAAGACACGCTAGACAGGGAATTTAATTTAATTTTGGCACTTTCTAAATAAATTCTGGTATAAATAATACAATATATATATGTTTAAGTATATCAAATTATCCATTTACTTTTTTCTAAGGTGATTGCAACCACCTCTGAAAAAATGTAAAAAATATATTGTATTATTTATACCAGAATTTGTTTAGAAAGTTTACACCAATACTGGTATGTTGAAAGCTATCGTGTAGGGTATATTTAAATAAATATACTTTTAATAAAATACAAATATATGTAATTGGAATAACTCAATTGAGTCTGCAAAACGTAAATTGGTCTCTTGTGCTGGGCAACGGGTTTAATACAATGTGCTGGTGACTCATTACTCCACCCACTCCATTCACTGCAATACAATGTACATGGAATTACATATTGGCTTATAGAGAAAAAAGTATTCTATGTGCTGAGGTAAAAGTGGGGTTGGGAATACTCCGTTGTAGGGTCTATATATGGTGTTATTACTTGGGGGCAGTGGCGGCTCCTGAAAAAATTCTCAGGGGGGGCAATTTTTCTGATGATTTAGGTGACCTACACACATTTTAAAAAAGATATGTCCAGCAACAACATGAAGACAGGGGCAGCATATAAGTCAATACCAGAAGCATTTATTGACTGATCTCAAAAGTGTTGGCTTACCAGGGTTGGTGGAGCCCTCAGTTTCATCTTTGCCTCGCAAAGCTAACTCAAACACTCCGCAAAACTTCACACACTGGATTAGCCGGCTGAGGATGTGGCGGTTCTTGCTAATGTCGTAGTAAATATATTTGTTATAGTGAATATGGAATATGATATGTTGAGTAAAATGTTGTGCTAAGATCTATTTAGGTCAGGAGCTGGTTATAAGTTCTGTTCCTATCCAATAACAATGGACAAAAGGGTCCTATCTTGTCAGCCTTGTCAGCAGGTGGCCAAGGACAACACCCACGCCATAGGCCTCTCAGTTCTTCCAACTCACGAGTTCTTGCTCTGAGGACACACACACACACACACACAAACACACACACACACACACACACACACACATCATCACTGTTAAACACACACACACACACACACACACACACATCATCACTGTTAAACACACACACACACACACACACACAAAAATCCCCTCTCTTAGGCTGAACATTTGAAGACAGAGAACCCGACTCAGAGCCAATGCAACAGTGACAGTAGCCTGGAGGGGACCTCGCCCAACTCATCAGGACCAATCAGAAGATCAGAACTACTAGATTCAACCTACTTCATTTATTGCATAAAATGTCTGCACACAATGTTTCGGGGCTCTCTTCAGATAATAATAATAATAATAATAATAATAATATGCCATTTAGCAGACGCTTTTATCCAAAGCGACTTACAGTCATGCGTGCATACATTTTTGTGTATGGGTGGTCCCGGGGATCGAACCCACTACCTTGGCGTTACAAGCGCAGTGCTCTACCAGCTGAGCTACAGAAAGTGGATACTCATGGATGCGCATCGCAATTGTAAAATGTCAACACAATTGGAGACACCACGTCATTTTTGGAGACATGTTATTGACAGTAAACTATTGTAGATGCGACTGCTAACTAAATAAAACATTTTAGCTGGCTAGCTAATCATCTTAGCTAAATGTGGGGCAAACAATTCAGTTATTTACCGTTAATTTGAGGGATTGGGGTGAAAGAAATCGAGTTACATAGTGATACTTTACGATATACTGTATTGACAATATCGCAATATTTTAGCGCTAGTTGGCTGTACCTGCACCAAAACACCATTATTGTTCCTTCATAGCTTGTTCTCAATCTTTTCACATTGGGAGCCAATTTGTTTTCAGCACTTTTATTTCCATGACTGATCAAAACTCGTTCTCATGGCTTTCTGATCCCTCTGCAACAGACATATGGTGCGCAATAAAATCACAGTATCGAATCGCAATACGTATAGAATCATGAGACTCGCAATGCATATATCTTATCGTGAGGTTCCTGGCAATTCCCAGCCCAAGTTCATTTGCCACAACAAATCTCTTCGCTAGCAAACGCGATGTCTTCTCCAAAACGGCAATGTGTCTCCAGCAATGTTTACTTTTTTGACGTTCTATGGCATCTCCACTTTCCAAGCATATATGACCACATGTAATATTTTGGTAAGTGATGCAAATAGTGAACTATGTAGGGCCAGGATGTAAAATATATGTAGCTGCAGCAATTTCTCTTATCTGATATGGTAAGTAATGGGGCTTAATGTATAGCTCCCTAAGAGTTTGACGAACGGGTCCGTGCACGCGATTCCGGATATCTTTACCTCTGAATAAACTGCCTTTATTATACCATATCCACCCTGTCCAAAGTCTCTACTTGGTCTCAGTTCTCCAGTAAACTTGTGATTATCAACACTAACCTCATCGTTGTGGCGGCGGACAGCTAGCCTGTATCCCTCATCCAGTTGAGTGGCAATGTCTTTTTTCGTTCGTACCAATTTTTGGAAAATCCTCGGGTGTAGGACTTTCCGCCTTTAGTAGAAACCTGTTGAATTATTAAATTTGGTCTGGGAGGTCCAAATTGTTTCGTTGCCAATTTATCTTAATTTGTTCGCCGACAAAAAGGAACTTCTTTCAAAGACACAATCGAGTTGCACTGAACGCTATAGCCATCTTGATAGTAGTACGTTAATTGATTGATGAGGCTACCCGCTCTTTTCTTAGTTACGTTCATGGTTACGTTACGTATGACGAAAGCGCGTAAGTGCAAGCCCTCAGACACCCATAGAGATTGTATTGAAAGCTCTGAAATTTGAAAAAAATAGATTTTACATGGGAGTCTATGACAGACTTCTGGGCGATTTTCAACCTGACTGAAATCGCCCCAAAAGGGGGGGGAGCCATTTGAAGCACGACTTTAGCCTGATTGGATTGGACATTTAGTGGCAGTGTGGCACTGTGGCAGATCAGACGTCTAGATTACAACACTGATAACTACTGTTGCCGTGATATAATTGATTAGAAAAAAAATCCCTTCCTTTTCCTGTTTGGCAGTGCGTCGCCCATATCGCCCTATTGAACACACCGCCCCTGCTTGGGGGACTGAGGTCTAAATAGCCAGCAGCACTTTTTACTCCACCCATTCCATTGGTCCCATAGTGTATTCCATTGGTCCCATAGTGTATTCCATTGGTCCCATAGTGTATTCCATTGGTCCCATAGTGTATTCCATTGGTCCCATAGTGTATTCCATTGGTCCCATAGTTTATTCCATTGGTCCCATAGTGTATTCCATTGGTCCCATAGTGTATTGCGTTGGGACCAATGGTGTGGATGGAGTAGAAAGTGCTGCTGGGTATTTAGACCTCAGTCCCCCAAGTAATAACACCACAGAGACTCTACTAAGTATTCTGATCCCCACTTTCACCTCAGCACATAGAATAGTTCTCTACAGCCCAATGTTGTGAACATAACAATCTGAACATTGTATTTTCAATAGTTGTCTTAAATATGTTTTTAGAAGCATATTTGTAAGTTTCCATTAAGTCATTCTTGCATTTGCTTATAAGCACAATAAAAACATTGATTAAAATGAAATATCTTTTGAATTACACTGAACAAAAATCTAAAATGCAATATGTAAAGTTCTGGTTCCATTTTCATGAGCTGAAATAAAAGAACCCAGAAATGTTCCATACGCACAAAAAACGTATTTTGCTGAAATGTTTTGCACAAATTTGTTTACATCCCTGTTAGTGAGCATTTTATCCTTTGTTAAGATAATCCATCCACTTGACAGGTGTGGCATATCAAGAAGCAAAGCTCAGGAGTATTTCTGTCTGTAATAAAGCCTTTTTGTAGGGAAAAACTCATTCTGATTGGCTGGGTTTGGCTCCCTAGTGGGTCGGCCTGGCTCCAAGTGGGTGGGCCTATGACGTCCCATGCCCACCGTGTGGCAGCAGTGTGTAGGAGTGAGGTTCCAAGGTGTGAGAATGTGCAGAAGGGCATGAGACAAAGGAATGTGTAGCATTGGGGAAAGTAATGGTATGTGCTAATTGTAGGGGTGCCCATGGGGCTGGGGATCAGAAATGTCCCATGCGAGAGAGGCAGGTTGAGGTTTCCAGGGTAAGAGTAGTGAATAAGTTGTCATATGCTGAGGCAGTGAGGAAAGTAGAGGAAGATGGGTCAAGGGGGAGGAGTGGTGAGAGTAGTAGATATGTACCAGTACAGACAGATAGGCCAACAAGTGATGTATGTTTCCGTAAGATTGGATTATTAGCATTTATAGCAATGGTTATTAATTGTACTGCAGGGATGGAGCGTAAGTCTAAGAAAATTGAGGTTGTGGTGGCAACTGCAGAGAGGTATTTGGGTGTGCGAGACTTGACATCAGAAGAGTAACGGGGAGTGTTAAGTGGTAATGTTCCATCATTTCAGGTTGAGGGCATGAGGTAGGAATGAGTATATTTAAATAGTGGAGTAGGGTGGTGTTAATTATTAATACTATTTTTGAATTTGTGAGTGCAGTGTTAGATGGTAGGGTATTTATTTTATTTTCCAAGCAAAATATAAGGGAGTTGTACTCCAGTCTAGTAGGTGGCGGTAATGCATCAAATTGGATGCCAACCGCCATTAAACCTCATCGAAGAAGAAGTCCCATTCCCACCCATGGCTGTGCCCCTGCTCAGTCATGTGAAATCCATAGAATAGGGCCTAATGAATTTATTTCAATTGACTGATTTCCTTATATGAACTGTAACTCAGCAAAATATTTGAAATTGTTGCGTGTATATTTTTGTTCAGTATAATGATCCACATTGCAATGTTTAGAAATACGGGCCTTTAATTTGGAGGATTTATTACCATACAAATTGACGTAATCGTTTGTGCTGCTGGCAGAATAGTCTTGAAAATGAGTTACTGAGCTAGCTATAATCTCAGTAATTTCCGTCGAATATCACATAAAATCAACTCCGCTGCAGTGTACGGATGTGAACTGAACGAGTATGGTGTAAAGTTCCGATACATTTGAATGAATTGATCATCGCTAACAAGTCCTGCCGGAGAGTTGATCATGCTGAAAATGAAGCTGCCCATTCGAATAGCAGAAGGAGACCATACCGTCGAAGACGAGCAGGAAAATACCGATTGCAACAGTTACAGTATTGATTCGGTTCCATACTGTGGCGTGAGCCACCGGTTCAAACGTTCAACGAGGGAGTCATATCGCCTGTCGCAAATTGACAAGAAGGCTGTGTTTGAGTGGTTCGGCTTGCACCTCAGCCCAGCAAAGCGGATAGAGTTTATGTACGGACTACTTCATATGTGTCAACCACTTGAGATTCGCTTTTTGGGATCCTGTCTTGAGGACCTTGCACGGAAAGATGTCCACGTCCTCCGGGACTTTGAGATAACGGCAAACTGTCAAACCGATTTGGCCCTCCTTAAGGACGTTGCCGAGCCTGTTGTGCGTTCCAAACTACTTGTCTACCTGTCACTTTTGCGATCTGGAAACAGAGAATGTGCGGACACACTGTATCGTGCTTTGAGAAATATAGATCCAGCGCTGTACTTAAATAGTTATCATGGCGTTCCATTATCTCCACGTGGTGCGAACACTCAGAATGTACCTGATCAACATTGCCCTTGCGAGGTTGGAATGGATTCTGGAAGTGTGGTGCATCCCAGCGCGACTCCACTGGAGGCAGAGTCGGGTTCCTTGGAGCACTTGGCGCTGCTTTTCTCCATGGCCTCGCTGCACCCTGCGTTCCCTTTTTACCAGAGGGATACTGTCAGACACCAGTTGGACAATGTGGAACGGGCCATAGAGGAGATCATGGATAGCCACAAACGCACGAGTGTCCAGGTAAACACCACTTGACAGTGGCATGTTTATAGTGACCGCCATTGTAAACAAACTCGTAGTATTTGGGACCGCGGGAGGAAGGGCTTTCTTGTCTTGTGATTAGAGTTGATAGTCTCGGGGTTAGGGCGGATTCCCGTGATTGACTGAAGTGAATTTAAGGTGGCTTCCTCATCTTACCTCCTCTCCTTAGTTTACCTCCTTAGCTACCCACTCCTTATTGTCACAGACTTGATTGAACTGGGCAGGTGAAAGGATCTAACTCCTCTGATTGGCTTCCACCACATTTACTATCCAATGTCATTAGATCATTACAGGTGAGGAAACGAGAAGAAAGCCAGTGAATTCACTACTGGACTATTGAGATGCACCCTCCGGGGGCCCCAATAAAACTTTCTGGACAGTTACTTTGACAATAATTAACTATATGTATTATAAAACAAAGACCACCCCTTTTTCTAAAATATTACTGGCCACCTTAGCCATAGGAATGAACAGATTACTTTTTAATCAAAGTCTATATAGAATCAACTATTCTCCATTTCAGTCATCTTAGTTTAGATGGCACAATGTAGCAATTTATTTCTGCTAAAGTGGGGCCAAATAATTGATGTAGGAATAGACTGTAATAGCATGTACTGTGAATAGGCTTGTGGGGTAAGTAAAGAGGTTCAAACATTTCATGCCAAGTAGTAATTCAAAGCACTGTTTCATTTCCAAGAACAGTCTTGAATGCATGGCCATATGACTACAGTCGTGGTCAAACGTTTTGAGAATGACACAAGTATTGGTCTTCACAAAGTTCGCTGCTTCAGTGTTATGAGATATTTTTGTCAGATGTTACTATGGTATACTGAAGTATAATTACAAGCATTCCATAAGTGTCAAAGGCTTTTATTGACAATTACATTAAGTTTATGCAAAGAGTCAATATTTGCAGTGTTGACCCTTCTTTTTCAAGACCTCTGCAATCCGCCGTGGCGGATTAACTTCTGGGTCACATCCTGACTGATGGCAGCCATTCTTGCATAATCAATGCTTGGAGTTTGTCAGAATTTGTGGGTTTTTGTTTGTCCACCCGCCTCTTGAGGATCGACCACAAGTTCTCAATGGGATTAAGGTCTGGGGAGTTTCCTGGCCATGGACCCAAAATGTTGATGTTTTGTTCCCAGAGCCACTTAGTTATCACTTTTGCCTTATGGCAAGGTGCTCCATCATGCTGGAAAAGGCATTGGTCATCACCAAACTGTTCTTGGATGGTTGGGAGAAGTTGCTCTCGGAGGATGTGTTGGTACCATTCTTTATTCATGGCTGTGTTCTTAGGCAAAATTGTGAGTGAGCCACTCCCTTGGCTGAGAAGCAACCCTACAGATAAATGGTCTCAGGATGCTTTACTGTTGGCATGACACAGGACTGATGGTAGCGCTCACCTTGTCTTTTCCGGACAAGGTGTTTTCCAGATGCCCCAAACAATCGGACAGGGGATTCATCAGAGAAAATGACTTTACCCCAGTCCTCAGCAGTCCAATCCCTGTACCTTTTGCAGAATATCAGTCTGTCCCTGATGTTTTTCCTGGAGAGTGGCTTCTTTGCTGCCGTTCTTGACACCAGGCCATCCTCCAAAAGTCTTCGCCTCACTGTACGTGCAGATGCACACACACCTGCCTGCTGCCATTCCTGAGCAAGCTCTGCACTGGTGGTGCCCCGATCCCGCAGCTGAATCAACTTTAGGAGACAGTCCTGGCGCTTGCTGGACTTTCTTGGGCGCCCTGACGCCTTCTTCACAACAATTGAACCTCTCCTTAAAGTGCTTGATGATCCGATAAATGGTTGATTTAGGTGCAATCTTACTAGCAGCAATATCCTTGCCTGTGAAGCCCTTTTTGTGCAAGGCAATGATGACGGCACGTGTTTCCTTGCAAGTAACCATGGTTAACAGAGGAAGAACAATGATTTCAAGCACCACCCTCCTTTTAAAGCTTCCAGTCTGTTATTCTAACTCAATCAGCATGACAGAGTGATCTCCAGCCTTGTCCTCGTCAACACTCTCACCTGTGTTAACGAGAGAATCACTGACATGATGGCAGCTGGTCCTTTTGTGGCAGGGATGAAATGCAGTGGAAATGTTATTCTTTTGGGATTAAGTTCATTTTCATGGCAAAGAGGGACTTTGCAATTCATCTGATCACTCTTCATCAGATTTTTCACTTTAAAATGTATACCAAACAAACACCATTTGATTTTAAACCATACAACTCTATGCACAAGGACTACTTTTAACCATTTCCACTGGACATTTTACAAAAACACATTTACAGAAATAACTGTGCAGATGCAAATTTTGGTAACAGAATTACGGTAAACTATCCCAGTTTTATTCTGTTACCGAACTTTGTATCTGCACAGTTCTTTCTGTAAATGTGTTTTTGTATGTTCAGTGGAAATGGTTAAACGTAGTTGTATGGTTTGTTAAACTTTGAAATCAATGGTGTTTGTTTGGTATACATTTTAAAGTGAAAAATCTGACAGTGTAATTCCGTTACCATGGAATTGCCCCCTGTGCACCAGGAGAATAGAGAGAGAGCTTATCTGGCTTTAGCAGACATGCTGGCCATGGCTACTGTGTCTTCTGTCATCTTGTCCACAGCAGCTAGCTAGCCTATAGGAATGGGAACACCCGGCATTCTTGTTTATGATTGCATTGTGATCTAACTTTGCATTGTGTTGGAGAAACCTCTTTCTCTCCCTATCTCTCTTTCTCTCTCTCACCCTCCCTCTCTTTCTCTCATCCAGTGAAAAAGCCAAGAGTTTTAATGAGACAGACATCCTCTTGCTCATCTGTCTGTCTGACTGCTCTCTTAAAGGGGCATTCTGTAATGCTGTCTTGGCTGGCTCTCAGCATAAAGACTTGTCTCATTCAGACAGTTAGTTTGCCTACACATCCCTGTGGATTGGCAGTATTTCTAATCCATATGGAGCTGACTTATGAATAGAAATTAAACTGAAAATAAGAAGAAAAAAAAGTATTTCTCAAAGCATGCGGAGAGAAGGAAATTAGTATTGGTTCCAGTTGTTCAGTGCTGTAAGGGGGCAGTTGTTTGGTGGGACTATGATTGAAAGGTATTTCACTGTACTTGTGCATGTGACATTAAAACTTGAAACTTGATTGGGGGAGAAAGCACAATTACATACTAAACCATCCATCTCTTCACTTTCCTGGTTGCAGCAGAAGCAGCACGCCCTTCGAAGGGAGGACCTCAGCCCCAGGAGCACTGACATGGGTCAGTCGGGCTGCTGTATTCCCAATCAGCTCCCCAACAGGAGATCATCCCAGAGAGAAGGTAGTCTCAATCCTGTTTGTCATTGTGTCCTCTGAGGTCTCTCATTCCCATGTTGAGAGGATTGTTCAAAACAAGATGTATTTGAGCCTAGTGCATTTGAGGTGAAACAAGAGACCCAAACAAATGGTCAGATATGATACAATAGACAGGATATATTTTAAATTATCTGTATTTTTAACAGTAATCAAAATTACATTGAGATGAACACAGTGGCGTACTGCAGGTTTTTGGAAAACAGTTAACTTCCTGTAATTCTACACATTCTGCCATGGGGCAAAGAGAAAAATGTGCAAAATGTTCCTGTTTTAAAGCAAATCTCCTGCAATTCTACACATTTTTGCCATGGGGCATAAAATATTGCATAAACAATCTGAAGCTCAGGTTAAAATAGTTGCTGTTTTATAGCTAACTCATGCTATTCTACACATTTTGCCATGAGGCTAAGGAAACCATTTTCATTTTCAAAGCTAATGTCCTGCAATGAATTGCTCAAAAAAATAACCCTGGTCTTCTTTCTTCCTGCAGCAGTTCACATTGACAAGATTGTGCTAAAGAGGATATCTTGGAACCGAGTAAACAGTGAATACAGTATTGAGGTATGTATGTTCATGTTTGGACTCTGTGCCTTGGTATGTTATTTTTTTGTATTGTTTATTCTGATATTCCTGTGTATTTTATTTCTCATACATTTTGAGGCATACCCCCTGAAGGATCTAGGTATACTTTATTTGTATTAGGCCTATATATCGTGGGCCACCAGATTACTTCGTGCTCCCTCCCATTCAGATGATGGCACTGACAAAACGTTTGTCCTGAGCTTCAGATTGTTCATGCAATATAGTATTTTTTTTTGTATAATTTTTTCTCTGTAAATCATGCAATGTTCTCTTACAACATCTGAACAGGCAGAGATCTAAGACTTTGCCTGGCCCTTAATCAACAGTCAGTGCTGTATGGCCAGGCATCATTGTGACAGGCAGGACTGTGCTGAGGAGTCGGTGAGGGGGAGGAGGAGAGCAAGACATAGAGAGCCAGGCTAAATAGGACAGCAGGAAGGATTGCGCCCCCCTATTCACATGCTGTCCTCCGTTGCATGAGAACACAATCTGGTGGAAATATGTCCTAGATCGTTTGCGACTTCAAAACATCTGCCGTGACTGTTTTTACAAGCCTGCGGCGGCATCATATCAGCCTATAAAAACGTAAAGTCTTCAATTTAGACTAGAGGGTTGAAGGACTTGAGGTTAGCTCCAATATTTTACAACACTGAGATCATGAGAGGGGTCATCTTGACTGCCTTCGATCAGACAGCCGTAGTAGTAACAAAATAGACTAATATATCTGACCAAGGTTGTCCTTATCTGTGGACTAGTCATGTAGCTTGTTGAGTAGTTAGACCAAACTACCAACACATTCTAACACTAAACGGTTAAAATCAGATCTGCGTTATGTGGATAGCAAAATAGGCTATATTGAGGAGACTTCTGAATAACACCAGTTAAAGGAATAGTCCACACAAAAACTATATTTTGGTATTTGTTTCATTAGTCCATTGTTGACATGGTCCCAAAATTTTTTGCATGTCACCAATCAAGTTTTCAAGATATAAACTCAGCAAAAAAAGAAACATCCTCTCACTGTCAATTGCGTTTATTTTCAGCAAACTTAATGTGTAAATATTTGTACATAACAAGATTCAACAACTGAGACGTAAATTGAACAAGTTCCACAGACATGTGACTAACAGAAATTGAATAATGTGTCCCTGAACAAAGGGGGGGTCAAAATCAAAAGTAACAGTCAGTATCTGGTGTGGCCACCAGCTGCATTAAGTACTGCAGTGCATCTCCTCCTCATGGACTGCACCAGATTTGCCAGTTCTTGCTGTGAGATGTTACCCCACTCTTCCACCAAGGCACCTGCAAGTTCCCAGACATTTCTGGGGAGAATGGCCCTAGCCCTCACCCTCCGATCCAACAGGTCCCAGACGTGCTCAATGGGATTGAGATCCGGGCTCTTCGCTGGCCATGGCAGAACACTGACATTCCTGTCTTGCAGGAAATCACGCACAGAACGAGCAGTATGGCTGGTGGCATTGTCATGCTGGAGGGTTATGTCAGGATGAGCCTGCAGGAAGGGTACCACATGAGGGAGGAGGATGTTTTTCCTGTAACGACCGCGTTGAGATTGCCTGCAATGACAACAAGCTCAGTCAGATGATGCTGTGACACACCGCCCCAGACCATGACGGACCCTCCACCTCCAAATCGATCCCGCTCCAGAGTACAGGCCTCGGTGTAACGCTCATTCCTTCGAAGATAAACGCGAATCCGACCATCACCCCTGGTGAGACAAAACCGCGACTCATCAGTGAAGAGCACTTTTTGCCAGTCCTGTCAGGTCCAGCGATGGTGGGTTTGTACCCATAGGCGACGTTGTTGCCGGTGATGTCTGGTGAGGACCTGCCTTACAACAGGGCTACAAGCCCTCAGTCCAGCCTCTCTCAGCCTATTGCGGACAGTCTGAGCACTGATGGAAGGATTGTGCGTTCCTGGTGTAACTCGGGCAGTTGTTGTTGCCATCCTGTACCTGTACCTGTGATGTTCGGATGTACCGATCCTGTGCAGTTGTTGTTACACGTGGTCTGCCACTGCGTGGACGATCAGCTGTCCGTCCTGTCTCCCTGTAGCGCTGTCTTAGGCGTCTCACAGTACGGACATTGCAATTTATTGCCCTGTCCACATCTGTAGTCCTCATGCCTCCTTGCAGCATGCCTAAGGCATGTTCACGCAGATGAGCAGGGACCCTGGGCATCTTTCTTTTGGTGTTTTTCAGAGTCAGTAGAAAGGCCCATTTTAGTGTCCTAAGTTTTCATATCTGTGACCTTAATTGCCTACCGTCTGTAAGCTGTTAGTGTCTTAACGACCGTTCCACAGGTGCATGTTCATTAATTGATAATGGTTAATTGAACAAGCATGGGAAACAGTGTTTAAACCCTTTACCATGAAGATCTGTGAAGTTATTTGAATTTTTACGAATTATCTTTGAAAGACAAGGTCCTGAAAAAGGGAAGTTTATTTTTTTGCTTAGTCTGCTCTACAGAGACCGTGGTCCTGAGTGTGCACACTAGTGTGACTGTGTGGAGGTGTGTGTGTCACTGATATGAATGTCTAGGCCTTGACCCAATACCGTCATCATCTAGCCCATCTATGTGGATGGGCTGAATGAAGTGAGGGATTTTTATAGAGGATTTCCCTTGGTCTATGGGAGAGAGATCTCTCAGACGAGAGGTTTGTGTCCAACAGGGCATAGATAGAACCTCACTTTCCAGTTTTTTTGGGTGGTAGAGAAGTAGAAGGGTTTAATATGTTATTGAACCCTACTGTCTTATAGCCTACTTGAAAAGGATGCACTAATATAGCAGTTAAGAGGCACTGTACAACCTGTGTTAGAAATCAACTGGCACATTCTTGGCTGAAATGTGGAGGGGGACAGTGATAAAATGTTACCAGCCAGTGCTACAAACAAACAAACAAACGAACGAGAGTGAGAGAGAGAGAGGGGTGGCTTGCTGGGCAGTGCCATCTGCTCTGCTGGGCATGGTATATGAGTGGGGGTATTAATATGTTAAAGAGAAGAGAACATCATCTTCAGCACAGGAGGCACTCTGTCTACTCTAGGCCTGTTGTGGATAACAACACAGCTAAGAGTAGCCTGTACAACTAAGGCAGGCCTGTGCTGAACTCTACAGAGTTTGGTGTAAAACAATGCTGTGAGAGGAAGCCTAGGCTTAGGCTATTTACTGGCTGAATTGTTTCACATTCATTCAGTGTTATTCACGTTTCTACCAAGGCGATAGTAATTACATCCTAGGTTACTTATTTGTTCTAAACTGAATAATAAAAGGGTTGGTTGTCTTGTCGCCCTGATCAGAGAGGACTTACTGGGTTTAAAACACTCATTCATCACCGGTTTGTGAGCTCACTGTTTTCCTTATCTCTCCTTTTGTGAAGACCAGACATACAGTGGCTTGCAAAAGTATTCACCCCCCACCCCCCCAAGGCAAAATTAAAATGGATTTTTTTTGGGGGGGGGGGTTGTATCATTTCATTTACACAACATGCCTACCACTTTGAAGATGCTAAATATTTTTTGGGGTGAAACAAACAAGAAATAAGACATAAAAACAGGGAATTTGAGCATGCATAACTATTCACCCCCCCAAAGTCAATACTTTGTAGAGCCACCTTTTGCAGAAATTACAGCTGCAAGTCTCTTGGGGTATGTCTCTATAAGCTTTGCACATCTAGCCACTGGGATTTTTGCCCATTCTTCAAGGCAAAACTGTTCCAGCTCCTTCAAGTTGGATGGGTTCCGCTGGTGTACAGCAATCTTTAAGTCATACCACAGATTCTCAATTGGATTGGGGTCTGGGCTTTGACTAGGCCATTCCAATACATTTAAATGTTTCCCCTTAAACCACTCGAGTGTTGCTTTAGCAGTATGCTTAGGGTCATTGTCCTGCTTGAAGGTGAACCTCCATCCCAGTCTCAAATCTCTGGAAGACTGAAACAGGTTTCCCTCAAGAATTTCCCTGTATTTAGCGCCATCCATCATTCCTTCAATTCTGACCAGTTTCCCAGTCCCTGCCAATAAAAAACATCCCCACAGCATGATGTTGCCACCACCATGCTTCACTGTGGGGATGGTGTTCTCAGGTGATGAGAGGTGTTGGGTTTGCGCCAGACATAGCGTTTTCCTTGATGGCCAAAAAGCTCAATTTTAGTCTCATCTGACTAGAGTACCTTCTTCCATATGTTTGGGGAGTCTCCCACATGCCTTTTGGCGAACACCAAACGTGTTTGCTTATTTTTTTCTTTAAGGAATGGCTTTTTTCTGGCCATTCTTCCGTAAAGCCCAGCTCTGTGGAGTGTACGGCTTAAAGTGGTCCTATGGACAGATACTCCAATCTCCGCTATGGAGCATTGCAGCTCCTTCAGGGTTATCATTGGTGTCTTTGTTGCCTCTCTAATTATTTTTTTATAATGGATTTAATGGTGCTCTGTGGGATGTTCAAAGTTTCTGATATTTTTTTATAACCCAACCCTGATCTGTACTTCTCCACAACTTTGTCCCTGACCTGTTTGGAGAGCTCCTAGGTCTTCATGGTGCCCCTTGCTTAGTGGTGTTGCAGACTGGGGCCTTTCAGAACAGGTGTGTATATATACTGAGATCATGTGACAGATGATGTGACACTTAGATTGCACACAGGTGGACTTTATTTAACTAATTATGTGACTTCTGAAGGTAATTGGTTGCACCAGATCTTATTTAGGGGCTTCATAGCAAAGGGGGTGTATACATATGCACGCACCACTTTTCTGTTATTTATTTTTTAGAATTTTTTGAAACAAGTTATTTTTTTCATTCCACTTCACCAATTTTGACTATTTTGTGTATGTCCATTACATGAAATCCAAATAAAAATCAATTTAAATTACAGGTTGTAATGCAACAAAATAGGAAAAACGCCAAGGGGGATGAATACTTTTGCAAGGCACTGTACTAGACAAGCACTACTTCCTGTGACCAGCTTGAACTGGGCCTACAAATCAGACATTAGTATTCAGAGGCTAAGACTGGAAGCTGCTCAAGTGTTGAAAGCAGTTTACGAGATGTAGACAAACACATCTACACCCTGTGTAAAATGAATAATTTTTGATAATTTACTCGTCGGCTGAGGATGTTGCCCAAGCATTCCTCAATCCCCTGTACTCCCTGTACACTCCTCTATCAGGGAGTAAATTACTCCCATAACCATTACTTGCTTTGTTCTGGCTTGTTAAGTTGTAATTTGAACTTGACAAAGAGCAACAGATTTGTGATATCACATTTAAAGCTGATGAGTGCCTTTGCATTCACCTTTGTCAGATCAGGGATCAAGATGAAGATGGAATAGGGTGCCATTTGGGACTCCTCTCAGCCATTTGCACTGTTTCCCCTATAATATTTTCAGCAGCGGTGGCAAAGTTTGCTAGGGGGGTCCGGGAGCACCAAAACATTTTAGAGGCCCTCGTCTTTTTTTTATTTATAACTAATTACCTGTAATTATACACATTTTGCCCTGGGGCGAAAAATAATAATAATCACATTTTAAAGATGCACTTTGCAGAAATCGCTCCGCAATTTCCTGGTTGCTAAAATTCAAACAATCAAGTATAGTGTAGGGAATCATTGTACCATCTAAACCGCTGTGAAATATATTTTCCATCACCGAAAATATTGTTACTCTGTGATGGGTTTGGCCGGTGAAGGCCGTCATTGTAAATAAGAATTTGTTCTTAACTGACTTGCCTAGTTAAATGAAGGTAAAATGTTTTTTTTTTTTGTTTTTTTTTTTTTAAATGAACAGGGTAGAGTAGAGACTGCCAGGCTGTGAAATAGCTGTTTTTAAATTGACACAATACCTGTTAGCAAAGGTGTCAGCTAGAGATTACGTGCAGGAGCTTGCAGGAATTTGTAGTTTTGCATGATGTCTACTTTGATGCTAATTAGCATTTTCGAATCTGAGAGTAGATCGAGCTGAAAAAAAGTCACCTTGTCCTAGAGAGATTTACACGGTTATCAAAACGTCACTCCAGGGTAAGCCTACACGAAACACGGCCATTACTTTAAGTGTTTCTAAAATACACAATGGGAAAAATGAATGGTGGAGAAACGATTGGAGCCATTTCCCTGTTTGACCGCTAGGTTTTATGGGTATTATGACTCATACTGTGGTACTCTATTGCATCATGCTGTCGAAAGCGATGTATCTGATGTGTGTTTGGTAAAGCATACTTATGATGTGATGTCGTCTCCCTCTCCTCCCCTCTTCTAGGTCCAGTGGTCTGACTCAACATGGACCACAGTGACCAAGACTCACCATGAGCTGGACGACTTCCTTTCCAAGGTACAATGAAAAACACATATTCCCATCAATAGATTATAGGCCTAGAATATACTGGATTTAATGTCAGGTGAAATTAAGTCACTATCTGTACGGAGAGGTCTCTACATTTTACATTTACATTTTAGTCATTTAGCAGACGCTCTTATCCAGAGCGACTTACAGTTAGTGAGTGCATACATTTTTCTACTGGCCCCCCGTGGGAATCGAACCCACAACCCTGGCGTTGCAAGCGCCATGCTCTACCAATTGAGCTACAGGAGGCTCTAGATGTTGTCTTATAAAGGTCAACCCAGATGCAGGGTTTACTTTCCAAATGTTTTCATGTGTTTTCTAGTCACTGAATGCTGATAGGACTAATGCTAATACTGTGACATACTGTATTCAAATGTATTTCTTCATCTAGCTTAATGTATACCCCTAAATGTTGTATGAATATATGTATGTCTATGATAACCGCTCATATGATTCCCTGAACCCCATACAGCTTCCATGTGAGAGGTCCACTGAGCCCTTTGAGAAGGGACTGGTGAGGTTACTGGCCCAGGGAGACCAGTATGAGCCCAGGGACCTGGAGAGGACGCTACAGTGAGTTTCGCTCTTTGTTTGATCATTCAGCTCAGAGCAGCACAAAGCATGATGGGAAATCTCAATAGTTTTTATCATGTCAATAAAAAAATCAATTAAATATATACAGTATATACTTGAAGGTCAAGCACTTTCCTGTTAACTTTTTTACATCTTTCTTTACTCTCAAGCCTCAATATTGTGGAGAAAGTAGAGTAGACTACCCTCTAGTTATTGTTACCAACGCTGCCATAAGCTCCAGTGTTGTCAGTTATGGTTATGGTGAAGAACCTCAGGCTTCACATATGTCAGAACCATAGAACCCAGGCATTGATATCTAGGACAATGGTGATGATGTCATTACCAGAGGGATTCGCTGGCCATCCTTTACAGATATGGATGGGATCACTTTTTCCACTCCCTCTCTTCCACTCCCATTCAAGCCCCACCAGCACTTTGTGACTTCCCACTCGAAGTGTACCATAACCGTACCTTGCTATTTGATGTACTAGTATACAACCAGTGATCTGACACATGACATTACAATTTCCAAGTCACCTTCTCTCTTTCTCTTTCCCGCTGTATAATTTACATCTTTAACTCCCCCTCATCTCTCTCCACTGTGACAGGGAGATGCTTCTGTCAGCCCCAGCAGCCTTCAGGCAGAGAGGAGAGGTCTGCAGGTTCCTCCTCCCCCACTGCAGCCACTGTAAGTGTCTGTGCCCCTGGCTCAGCCTTCAGGGAGGTGAGATATCATATGCTCCACTGACCTGTACAGGAATGCATGTCTACATGAACCATCCACCTGATTTATTAGGGATACCTAGGAACTCAGAGCACAATTACCCCTCTCTCTTCTATAATAATTTGTATGTGGATTGATGTGGTCAGTTCCACATGACTAATCATAACAATTAATGACTTCTCAGTCATCCTCTCCATATTTTTCACGGCCTTTGATAACAACGCCCTGAGCCCAGTTTCAATAGTGCTCCCAGAGGACAGGTAAATCCTCCAGAAATAAAACACACACTTCTTGGTGGCAAGCTAAGATAAATAAACCCAGCTTCACAGTGAACAGCTCTCAGCATAGCTGCAGGGCCAGGAGGCTGTTTTACCACATTCAACCCCAGCCATTATCAATTGACTTACTGAAATAATTATTGACAATGTTTCCTCCCACCTCTGACCATTCAAGGGAATACATTGCTGGTTGGTTTCACACAGCTGCATCAAATTGACCACAGAAATTCATAAACCAATAATTACTTTTTTGGTTAGTGCCGTGGAAAAGCTGTAATGTTATGTAGGCTGGAGGTCTCTTGTCGCCCATTCCCTAATATCTCACCATCCGGGCTCTCCTACCCAGATAATACAGTACCTCCAGGAAAGACCTGGAAGGCACCCGAGCACTTTAAAGAAGACTGCACCGAGCCATCCAGTCAGGACCAAGGTGTGTGTGCTATTGTTTCTATTGTCTTTATGCTAAATAAACCATTACTCTGCCTGTCTGTCATTCTATGTGGGGTTGAAATGACACAGTGTGTGTAAATGGCTATTTCATACAGACAGATATTTGTTGCCGGTAGTTGAAGTTCACTAGTACTTCTCTCTCGTCATTCTCCTCACCCTGACATAGGGGCTCACCCCCTAGGGCATCAGACGACGTGCAGCAGCAAGAGCCTAGCACAGAGGTAAGAGCACTATCTGTTCAGTCCAAGACATGTGACCTTGTGGCTGATGCACTGATGGGTTATACTAAGAGGATCCCTCCCTTCTATTTACAGCACACTGCTGACAAAGAGCAGCCAGAGGCCTGCTGTTCACTCAGAGCACAACGGAGTGGTGGAGAGGAGGAGGGAACCAGGCATCCTGTCCTGTAGGCTAGACCCACATCAGGTCAGTCACACTGGCCTCCCCTTTCTCTCCCTGGCCTGGCCACTAGAGATACTGGTAGGGTGGCGGTGGAGGACTGTCAAAGTGCTGTATACTGCTGACTGGCATTTGTTATTTTTTGTTTGATTCAATAATACTCCTTTGCATCTGTTTAGGGTGTTAAATGACCTCCTCTCTCTTCAGAACGCAGATGAGAAATGGGCTTTCACTCCAGAAAGGATGAGTAGAAGAAGACTTGATGGAAGGAGAAGTGAGGGGGCTAAAGGCTACATTATCAGACCACAGTCAACACACATGACCAGACAGGGTGTCAGTAAGAGTAAGTAACCAGTGGGTGTGGCAATAGCCTATCCTATTTGTTTTCCAACTTAACAATGAACATTATAACAACATGTATGTTGTGCATTCCTTTACCACTGTAGAGCCGGTCCAGGACAGGTATGGAGACACGTGGTCCAATAGCTCCAGTACTCCCTCCAGTTCCCAGCACGAGGCACATGAGAGCCTGGAGGATCTGGAGGACAAGAGAGGTGAGTGGCCCCTCTAAACCCTGTCTGTCCCCCTCTCTTTCCTGTTGGGAACTCATGGGGATTAATCCTAGTCTAAATAGCACTTTCAATGGAGATTCTCCATTTAGTCAAGGACAAGAACTTAACTGGGTCTGGGAAACCGGCCCATGACGTCTGAGTCTTTAGTGCTGTTCAACCTCAAGATGTCTTTTAATGATAGCTTCTCTCTCCCCCAGACACTGCTGAGAGTTACTCAGACCACTCTGTCCAGGAGAAGAGGGCGAGTGATCACAGCAGGGGGGAGGTTGTAGCTACTGTACCCCCTATAGTCCCTGTCCCCCACAAGGAAGAGCCATCGTACACTGGCAGTCCCCTGAGTGTACATCCTCTACCAATGACGGTCCAGAATGGGCCAACCATGCCAGACGGGATGGTCACAGTCCCTCCACAGCCGGGGAACGGTTCACCAGCAGAGGGGGCAATGACTGGGACCACCCCCATGGTTCCTCAGGAGTCCATCTCAAGCCAAGCTCCCCTGGGAGACCCTGAGAGACAGAGGCATGTGTCTGTGTCTGCCTCCCTGAGCTCACCTCAGCCAACCAATGCAAGCTTCAGCATTCACCCCATGCCCCAGCATTATAGGACCCCCACCAGCCCAGAGAGTAGAAGCACTAACCCCCAGCACCAGCCCCCCATTAGCGCCATCAGTGTCATCCCTCTGACCTTCCACATGTCCCCCCTGATGCCAGCATACACCAGCACTGACCCAGCCTCCACCGCCACCCTACCCCTAACAGCCTCTCTCCCTGACTCTAGCACCGGGCCCCAAGCCCTGGCTGCGCCCACCAGCCTACCCACCCCTACCACCGTGACACCCTCCTCAGGGGCCACTGTCACCCCAGCTGCCATCAGACAGGTTCAGGCCACTCTGCCCCCAGCCGTCCCCACTCACACCCCCGGCACCGTTGCCAGCCCAGCCCTGACCCTCACCCACAGCACGGCCCAGGGAGATGGCACCTCTTCCTGCAGCAGCTCTGGGGTGGCAGCAGGGCAGACCCAGCAAAAGCCGCAGCCCCAGCAAAAGGCCCACCCTCCACAGCAACAGCAGATGAGCTGCAACACCTGCGGTTGCCGTGGCAGCTGTGGTAGTAGCCACTCTGCTGCCCCCAACCCCAACTTCTACTTCCCTTCCCAGCTGGGGCACCAGGTCTTCAGCGCCACCCACTTCCCTCTCTTCCACCTCCCGTCCATGTGCAGCACTGGATACCCCAGCCACCGCAGCCAGGTCCAACGCCAGAGCAACGGCACCACCCAGCTACCCTTCTACCCCCCTCCACCTCACACGGCCAACCCCACCTTTACGCCACCGCAATACAACAGTGGACCACTGCTCCACACCACCCACTCCCACTCTGACCACATGCTGGCCACCCAGCCTGGATACAACCTGCAGCAGATGGCAGCTGCTCCCTTCAACCGCTTCTACACGCCCATGTTCTCCTCGGTGGGCATGAAGAAGAGCAGTGCCAACGTCTCTTGCTATAACTGTGGGCTAAGCGGGCATTATGCCCAGGACTGCAAACAACCCTCCATGGATGCTGGGCAGCAAGGTAATACTGGCCAGGCTAGTGGCAGAGAGAGAAGGTGAAGTCTCGTACAGTGAGAGCAGAGAAAATAAGGGATTCCTCTTCCTTAGTTTCAGCGTAGGAAGGCAAAGCTTTATTTGGTAACCTGTTTTTTTCACTGTCCAACATTTTTATGTCCGAAGCTGGATTGTCTGAATGAGCTAAAGAGCTCTATTAAACACCCAGGCCAAGTGTTAAAACATATTTTGATAGGACTGACTCTGAATCTGAAAGACTAGCATAGACTATGGACATCACATTTCTTTAGGTTACTTGTTGACTGGTTTGGCACGCAACACTGACGCACTCCTCTGTGTGTGTGCGCGTGTGTGTTTCAGGTGGCTTTCGGCTGAAGTACACGGGCCCCCACTCCTTTGAAGCAGACTAAACTGACTGACATGAGAGGGGACCAAGACAATGCTTTGTTTATCTCACTTACTACAGTAAAGATTCCAGAAACCCATTGTTTTCAAGGGTTGAGGTTTTCACCAATTGTATTACCTTGCAAATATCCTGACTTGTTTCTCAGCAAAGGATGGAATCCTGTATAATTCTCAGACTTTTCAGAGGACGGTGGTATTTTGCACTGGAGACAAGTACGAGACAGGCTCACGTTTCCAGACTAGTCTCTTACTTTAAAGAAAGAAAACCGCGTCTTTAAATGGTGTGGTGGTAAACTTACATTTAATAAGGATTAATGGATTGAGTGAAGGTTTTTCTATTCAAATTTCAATGCAGGTCTTTTTAGTACATTTCAATTCTTCCAGAATCTGCCTTTGGTTCAAGTCATTATACGTTAGACTAAGGAGCCTATATCACTTAAAGCATTTTATGTTTTCAAGTCTCTGTTCTCCCTGTCAGTGCCTCACAGAGAAAAGATGGAGAGGGTTTTACAATTTAGTCATTTAGCAGACGCTCTTATCCAGAGCGACAAACAGTAATGAGTGCGTACAGTTTCATACTTTTTTGTATTATCTCACAGGTGTTCAAAGGCAAGATACGGTTTCAAAGCAGCTAGTAGTTAAACCTACCAGCTAATTTTCATTTTATTTATTTATTTGAGAACAAAATGCACTACCGGTCAAAAGTTTTAGAACACCTACTCATTCAAGGGTTTTTCTTTATTTTTACTATTTTCTACATTGTAGAATAAAAGTGAAGACATCAAAACTATGAAATAACACATGGAATCATAGTAACTAAAAAAGTGTTAAACAAATCAAAATATATTTTATATTTCAGATTCTTCAAATAGCCACCTCTTGGCATTCTCTCAACCAGCTTCACCTGGAATGCTTTTCCAACAGTCTTGAAGGAGTTCCCACATATGCTGAGCACTTGTTGGCTGCTTTTCCTTCACTCTGCGGTCCGACTCATCACAAACCATCTCAATTGGGTTGAGGTCGGGGGATTGTGGAGGCCAGGTCATCTGATGCAGCACTCCATCACTCTACTTCTTGGTCAAATATCCCTAACACAGCCTGGAGGTGTATTGGGTCATTGTCCTGTTGAAAAACAAATGATAGTCCCACTAAGCCCAAACCAGATAGGATGGCGTATCACTGCAGAATGCTGTGGTAGCCCTGCTGGTTAAGTGTGCCTTGAATTCTAAATAAATCACAGACAGTGTCACCAGCAAAGCACCCCTACACCATAACACCACCTCCTCCATGCTTTATGGTGGGTAATACACATGCAAAGATCATCCGTTCACCCACAGTTTCTCACAAAGACACAGCAGTTGGAACCAAAAATCTCAAATTTGGACTACAGATCAAAGGACACATTTCCACCGGTTTAATGTCCATTGCTCATGTTTCTTGGGACTAAGCAAGTTTCTTCTTATTGGTGTCCTTTGGTAGTGCTTTCTTTGCAGCAATTCGACCATGAAGGCCTGATTCACACAGTCCCCTCTGAACAGTTGATGTTGATGTGTCTGTTACTTGAACTCTGTGAAGCATTTATTTGGGCTGCAACTTCTGAGGCTGGTAACTCTAATGACCTTAACCTTTGCAGCAGAGGTAACTCTGGGTCTTCCATTCCTGTGGCGGTCCTCATGAGAGCCAGTTTCATCATAGCGCTTGATGGTTTTTGCGACTGCACTTGAAGAAACGTTCAAAGTTCTTGAAATGTTCCGTATTGACTGACCTTCATGTCTTAGTGATGATTGACTGTTGTTTCCCTTGAGTTGTTCTTTCCATAATATGGACTTGGTCTTTTACCAAATAGGGCTATCTTCTGTATACCACCCCTACCTTGTCACAACACAACTGATTGGCTCAAATGCATTAAGGAGAAAAGAAATTCCACAAATTAACTTTTAACAAGGCACACCTGTTAATTGAAATGCATTCCAGGTGACTACCTCATGAAGCTGATTGAGAGAATGCCAAGAGTGTGCAAAGCTGTCATCAAGGCAAAGGGTAGCTATTTGAAGAATCTCATATGTTTTGATTTGTTTAACACTTTCTTGGTTACTACATGATTCCATATGTGTTATTTCATGGTTTTGATGTCTTCACTATTATTCTACAATGTAGAAAACCCTTGAATGAATGAGTAGGTGTTCTAAAACCTTTGACCGGTAGTGTATGAACTTCACACGCTCTTATTTTTTTGGGGATTGTGATAAAGCAGAGAGAAGATGCATGGTTTATAAGATAAAGTATGTATGTAATAATTAGGTTTTTGACAGAATATGCTGAATGTACCATCAATACCCTGTATTTGATTTGTTTTACAAGCTAACGGTTTTCCATTTGAGGGAAGTCTTTGTACGAAAAAAGTAATCGTTTTATTGCCATTTGTTGCCACTTGATATAATGTGTATTAAGTCAGTCATGTCTCATTCATGATGTTAATGCAGCTGTTTGGTTTGTTTCCTGGGGGCAGAAATGCACTAATTGGTGTGGGTGAGTCATGTCCCCAATGCTCTCAGGCAATGAGAGGACTCTTGTGGTTGTATCCCTTGAGCGTCTCTCTAGGAAGAGATTTATTGAGGTCCAAATCAAGCCCCCACCCCTACCCCCACCCCCTAGGCACTTGTGTCGATCCAAAATCAACCCGGCACTTTGGAAATCTGAAAACATTGGATAGGTTAAATCAATGGTGAAAGCTTTACCTGGGCTTGCCTTCTGATAAGCCAAGTGGAACTATTGCCATATTGCTTTCACCTATACAATCCTTTCTGATCTCCACAAGTGTATAGGGTGTAAGGGCTAGGGGTTGATTTTGGATTGGGCTACAGAATCAATGGTCCCTTGTCCTACCGCCATGCATGTACTGGACCTGTTGAATGTGTGACTCCTGCCTGTTTGTGAAGGCTTGTGTCAAGCTCTTTGTTGCCAGAACTTATGTGCCAGATTCCTCCTTTCTCATGCAGCAAGGAGGTTGTATTATGCATGTAAGTGTATATTTGTGCACAGCTTTAAGGGGCTAACTTCACACACATGCTCTACCTGTTTGATGGACTACTATACGGATAACTTCTGTATTAGAAAAAAGGTAACACTGTTGTTTATGGGATTGAAAGCCTCTTCTCTTTCACTGTCCGTTGAGGTGGATTGTTTTGTTTTCCACACACAAACACACGGGCACAAAATGTGTAAACTATTTGAAATTACATGCAGGTAAAATGACTCAGTTTTATAAAGTGGAACGTGTCCTCTGTTTTTCTGTAATCAGCTTTTCTGATTTACATTTACGTCATTTAGCAGACGCTCTTATCCAGAGCGACTTACTGAATCATTTTATTATTATTATTTTATTTGTTAGTGTTTTGTATTGGATTTCAGAGGCCTGGTTGTTTACTTTATTTTAATGAATATCTTTATTTTGATAAAGAACATTAAAGTTGAAAGAGGAAAAAAAGACAATCCTGTGTTGTATTTGTTGAACTTTTCTATGGTTAAAGATGCTTTGCTATAGATTGAGGTAGTGTTACCTCTGGTGCAATTACTGTGTTACTAAATGTCAACATATACAGTTGCTTGAGAAAGTATTCACCCCCTTGGCAATTGTCCTATTTTGTTGCCTTACAACCTGGAATTAAAATGGATTTTTGGGGGGGTTGTATCATTTGATTTACACAACATGCCTACCACTTTGAAGATGATACATATTTTTTATTGTGAAACAAACAAGAAATAAGAAAAAAAAACAGAACTTGAGCGTGCATAACTATTCACCCCCCCAAAGTCAATACTTTGTAGAGCCACCTTTTGCAGCAACTACAGCTGCAAGTCTCTTGGGGTATGTCTCTATAAGCTTGGCACATCTAGCCACTGGGATTTTTGCCCATTCTTCAAGGCAAAACTGCTCCAGCTCCTTCAAGTTGGATGGGTTCTGCTGGTGTACAGCAATCTTTGTCATACCACAGATTCTCAATTGGATTGAGGTCTGGGCTTTGACAAGGCCATGCCAAGACATTTATATGTTTCCCTTAAACCACTTGAGTGTTGCTTTAGCAGTATGCTTAGGGTCATTGTCCTGCTGGAAGGTGAACCTTCGTCCCAGTCTCAAATCTCTGGAAGACTGAAACAGGTTTCCCTGAAGAATTTCCCTGTATTTAGCGCAATCCATCATTCCTTCAATTCTGACCAGTTTCCTAGTCCCTGCCGATGGAAAAACATTCCCACAGCATGATGCTGTCACCACCATGCTTCACTGTGGAGATGGTGTTCTCAGGGTGATGAGAGGTGTTGGGTTTGCGCCAGACATAGCGTTTTCCTTGATGGCCAAAAAGCTAAATTTTAGTCTAATCTGACCAGAGTACCTTCTTCTATATGTTTGGGGAGTCTCCCACATGCCTTTAGTGAACACCAAACGTGTTTGCTTATTTTTTTCTTTAAGCAATGGCTTTTTTTCTGGCCACTCTTCTGTAAAGCCCAGCTCTGTGGAGTGTACAGCTTAAAGTGGTCCTTTGGACAGATACTCCCATCTCGGCTGTGGAGCTTTGCAGTTCCTTCAGGGTTATCTTTGGTCTCTTTGTTGCCTCTGATTAATGCCCTCCTTGCCTGGTCCGTGAGTTTTGGTGGCAGCCCTCTCTTGGCAGGTTTGTTGTAGTGCCATATTCTTTCCATGTTTTAATAATGCATTTAATGGTGCTCCGTGGGATGTTCAGAGTTTCTGATATATTTTTATAACCCAACCCTGATCTGTACTTCTCCACAACTTTGTCCCTGACCTGTTTGGAGAGCTCCTAGGTCTTCATGGTGCCCCTTGCTTAGTGGTGTTGCAGACTCTGGGGCCTTTCAGAACAGGTGTATATATACTGAGATCATGTGACACTTAGATTGCACACAGGTGGACTTTATTTAACTAATTATGTGACTTCTGAAGGTAATTGGTTGCACCAGATCTTATTTAGGGGATTCATAGCAAAGGGGGTGAATACATATGCACGCACCACTTTTCCGTTATTTATTTTGTAGCTTTTTTTTTACACGTTATTTTTTCATTTCACTTCACCAATTTGGACTATTTTGTGTATGTCCATTACATGAAATCCAAATAAAAATCCATTTAAATTACAGGTTGTAATGCAACAAAATAGGAAAAATGCCAAGGGGGATGAATACTTTTGCAAGGCACTGTAGCTACTGAAAGTGAAGAATACAATAGTTCCTTCCTGTGCAAATTAAGCAAACAGAATTTTTTTCAGTTAAGTTGGTAGCGATCAACAAACAGCTAAGTTGATATTTGTTATATTTGTTTATGGCGAGACACCCATACTATAATGAACACAACAATTTCAAATATTTTACTGAGTTGCAGTTCATATGAGGAAATCAGTCAATTGAAATAAATTCATTAGGCCCTAATGTATGGATTTTACATGACTGGGAATACCGATATGCAGCTGTTGGTCACAAGATACCTTAAAAGAAATGGGCCTCACAATGGGCTTCAGGATATCGTCACAGTATTTCTGTGTATTAAAATTGCCATCGATAAAATGCAATTGTATTGGTTGTCCGTAGCTTATGCCTGCCCATACCATAACCCTACCGTCGCTGTGGGGCACTCTGTTCACAACTCAGCAAACCGCTCCCTCACATGTGGTCTGCGTTTGAAGCCGGTTGGACACACTGCCAAATTCTCTAAAACGGTGTTGGAGGCGGCTTAAGGTAGAGAAATGAACATTACATTCTCCGGCAACAGCTCTGGTGGACATTCCTGCAGTCAGCTTGCCAATTACACGCGCCCTCATCATGAGACATCTGTGGCATTGTGTTGAGTGACAAAACTGGAGGCGAAAGAAACGCACACCTGTTTGGGCGAGGTGATGGCTTGCGGAGTAGAACACTTGAAAAAGAAAAGGAGAGCTGCACACTCTAGGAGCTCAGATGCAATCATTTAATAACCTAATAACCAATGTTTCGACAGACAAGCTTTCTTCATCAGGGTATAATGACAAACACTGTGGGTCACTAGTTTATATAGTGTCAAAGGACACACACAGGTGTCTGTAATCATGGCCGGGTGTGGCTTGATATCATTGGTTAATTTACAGATATAAATAGAACATATAAAAAATATAAATGGATAGCATACGATCATAGATACAATTTGGCTACATAGGCCTACAAACATTTCCAATGAATAGCAAAATCACAAGAATCACAAGAATGGCTTTAAATTAACCGCTACCCCACACGATGCCATATACGTGGTCTGCGGTTGAGGCCGGTTGGACACACTGCCAAATTCTCTAAAACGGCGTGGAGGCAGCTTAAGGTAGAGAAATTAACATTCAATTCTCTGGCAACAGCTCTGGTGGACATTCCTGCAGTCATTATGCCAATTGCACACTCCCTCAAAACTTGAGACATCTGTGGCATTGTGTTGTGTGACAAAACTGCACATTTTAGAATGACCTGTTATTGTCCCCAGCACAAGGTGCACCTGTGTAATGATCATGCTGTTTAATCAGCTTCTTGATATTCCACACCTGTCAGGTGAATGGATGATCTTGGCAAAGGAGAAATGCTCACTACCAGGGATGTAAACAAATTTGTGCACAACATTTGAGAGAAATAAGCTTTTGGTGTGTATGAGTACGACCCTGCCTTACACAGGAAGCGGCACAGGTCCTAATCCAGGCACTTGTCATCTCCCGTCTGGATTACTGCAACTCGCTGTTGGCTGGGCTCCCTGCCTGTGCCATTAAACCCCTACAACTCATCCAGAATGCCGCAGCCCGTCTGGTGTTCAACCTTCCCAAGTTCTCTCACGTCACCCCGCTCCTCCGCACACTCCACTGGCTTCCAGTTGAAGCTCGCATCTGCTACAAGACCATGGTGCTTGCCTACGGAGCTGTGAGGGGAACGGCACCCCCGTACCTTCAGGCTCTGATCAGTCCCTACACCCAAACGAGGGCACTGCGTTCATCCACCTCTGGCCTGCTGGCTCCCCTACCTCTGCGGAAGCATAGTTCCCGCTCAGCCCAGTCAAAACTGTTCGCTGCTCTGGCACCCCAATGGTGGAACAAGCTCCCTCACGACGCCAGGACAGCGGAGTCACTCACCACCTTCCGGAGACATTTGAACAGGGGCGGTGTGTTCCAGAGGTGTGGACTCGAGTCATGTGACTTGGACTCGAGTCAGACTCGAGTCATGAATTTGATGACTTCAGACTCGACTCGACAAAATGTACAAAGACTTGCAACTCGACTTGGACTTTAACATCAATGACTCGTGACTTCACTTGGACTTGCGCCTTATGACTCGAGAAGACTTGCTACTTCCCATGAAAACTGGGGAAAACATTTTTCACACGGCCGCGCCGCTCTCCGTTTATCTGCATCTGTGAAAAAAATGTGCACCATCCACCTGTATGCATACAGAGAGCGCGCGCTGCCTGCACGTTATCCAATCACTGTAGTCCCACGTTGTTTTGATTCGACAGCATCTAAGCAGGCACATTGCAAGACAACCAATGAAGCACATCAAGCAACAACGCGCCAGTTGTCAAAATGATACCGAAGATAGTTTGGTTTGGCTATAAAAATTACGAGGTAGTCGACAAAAAACAAGCTGCAATCTGCAAAACATGCGGATCGAAGATTACAGACGGAGCTGCCACAACGTCCAACTTTGTTCGACACCTGAAGTTGCACAAAGAAAGGTAAGTTTTGAACGAATGCTACGCACCTTATCGGATGTACCGTAACTTACTAGCTAGCTGCTGCATATTTACTGTATCAACGAGACAAACGCACGTCTCCCTTGCTGGTTCATGCTTACAAAAATATGGATTTTTGAACTGCTATTATATGGACATTCTAAAACGCTTTCGTGAAAAACGCTTAACGTTCTTTAATGTACTAAGACAGTGTTATTAAAAGACCAAACTCTGTAAATATCATATTAATAAAGTATACTATGTACAAAACATCAGATGAGCCCAGAATATGAACGCAAACACGTTTAATAACACGTTGGGTTTTCCTCCCATAGAAAACTATTATAAGAAAAGGCTTAACGTGTCTTAATATACTGAGACAGTAATATTAAAAGACCAAACTATAAATATCATATTAATAAAGTATACTAAATGTACAAAACATCAGATGAGGCCAGAATATGAACGCAAACACGTTTAACAACACGTTAAGTGTTTTCCTCCCATAGAAAACCATTATAAGAAAAGGCTTAACATGTCTTATGTAGGCTACTATGTATTCTGGGCTCATCTGATGTTTTGTACATAGTATGCTTTATTAATATGATATTTGCAGAGTTTGGTCTTATAATATTACTGTCTTAGTATATTAAGCATTAAGCAACGTTAAGCGTTTTTCACGTTAAGCGTTTTAGAATTCAGTTTCAGAGTTGCTGGTGTGCTGCCTCATTGAGGTCGTTTATGTAATTTTGGTTAATCACAACTAAGCTGAACTGTCGCTGAAGACAAAATATCACAATTAAACAATGAATGCATCCCCTTTCACAACTCGGATGTAGTTGGTGCATCCCTAAACCCATCCAAGTACAACAGGAAACATAGTAAGACGTATACATTGTAAAGAGGAAAATGATAACACAGTCACAGTAGATCCACCATTAGCCTTCCCTTTTCATATCATGCCCAAACAGCAGACAGCGCATGGACAGAGTGCTACCGTAGTCTACAGTAGGTCTGTGAGGCAGCGCACCACTGGGATATATACAGTATATAATAAAATAATAACGATTATAGTAGTAATGTTCAGAGATGCAATAGATTATTATAGTGCAGTTCTTAACTAATGGGAATATTGTTTAGCTTATTTTTGGTTTAATTTGGTTTACTTTAGTTATTTAATTTATTCAATTATTTTGTTTTTCTATACTTTTCATGCCAACTTGCCATGGCCCCCCTAGAACCCCCTCGCGGCACCCAAGGGTCCCCGTCCCCACTTTGAAAACCACTGCTATAAAGCATATGACTTCAGTTTCTTGAGGGAAAGGGCTTTCTTATGAATTTTGAAGCAGTGAAAATATTCTTAATATTGCATACACTGACACTGAAATGTATTATCGTAAACCGTAGTGTACAATAGGCAATGAATATTAACACAACAACATTGATATGAGTAAAGAGTAGTTTCAAATACAACATGTGTGGCTGTAAAGGATTTTCTGACATCTGTTTCATATTCTTCTCTGTTACAGGTATGAAGAATACCAGATGAACAAAATCATCGTAGATGAACCACAACAGCCTTCAATCTCACAATTCCTTGACACTCGTGTAGGGCGTTACAGCCTGACCCACCCACAGCAGAAGGCCATCTCCAATGCGATACTGTCTGACTTGATTATTGATTGCAATTTCCCTCTGTCTATTGTGGAAAATAAGAGCTTTCGTCACTTTCTGGCTGTGCTGGACAGCAAGTATACCCCAGTATGTCGCCGAACGCTGACCACAAAAACAGAGAGCCTTGCTGAGGAGAGACGGTCAAAGTTAAAAACTCAATTGAGCAACACTGACCATGTTTCAGTCACTGTGGACATTTGGTCTGATCGAAAGATGAGGGGATTCCTTGGTGTCACTGTGCACTGGATGGAGCGAGATGCAGAGAGGGTACAGCTAAAGACTAATCTCTTGGCCTGCAACCGCTTCAAAGGCTCTCACACAGCAGAGCGAATCTGTGACCAATTTGAGGCAATATGTGATGAATACAACATCAAAGCTAAATTGGACTATATAATTACTAATTATTAATTAGTGACAATGCTGCTAACATGCGCAAGGCATTTACAGTCTGCTTCCCCAGCGAACAGGAGGAAGATGAAGATGCTGGAGATAATCTTGATGATCCTGAGCTATGGCATGACTTAACCCAAGAAGACCAGCAAACCGTCGATGCTGCTATGGCAAAGAAACAGCGCCTGCAGTGTTTTGCACACACATTGCAGCTGGTTGTGGGAGACGGTTTGAAAGAAACAAAAGCGGCATGTCCTTCTCTCTCCAAGTTATCAAAACTTAGCTCCCTGCTCCACACAAGCACAACGTTTAAAGACATCTTCGATGGTGAATTTGGGGAGCACAGAGGCATCCCTGCTGCAGTGAGCACGAGGTGGAATTCCACACTGCGGCAGGTAAAAGCAGTCCTTCATTGTGATCAGCAAAAGCTCTGCGCAGTTCTTGAGAAGGCCGGGCATAAAGAACTGTCATTCACACCACGAGAGTGGAATCTGCTGAAGGAGTTGGTGGACATCTTAAAACCGTTCGGAGAAGCAACTGATTTGACACAGGGGGAGAAAGTCATTACAATCAGTGCAGTTGTTCCATCCATCTTGTCCCTCAATCACCATCTTGAGAAGCTGAAGCCTCAAGTTCGTTTCCTGAGTGGCCTGGTCAGAGGTCTGCAGGCATCCCTGAAAAAAAGATTTCTTGGGATCTTCATTAATGTAAAAATGGCCCAGTCTCAAGAAGGGATCACTGCCCCCTTTTCAGACACAGTCTACCTGAAAGCAGCTGCCTTGGATCCAGCCTTTTGTCTGCTGTGGATTGAGCCCCATGTGCTGGTCAACCGTGACATCAAGGCAGAGGTGGCACAACGAGTTAAAGGTAAATATTATTGACTTGCAATGCAACTTAAATGCAACGTACAATAATTTGATCTTAATCTGATATAGGATCTAATGTGATATTAATCTGACTTTAACAATAATAAAAAATTTCAGTCTTGAACAGTATCATCAACATCAGAAATAAGGGCTCTTTTGTTTCTGCTGTTGTGACACGTTTTTATTTTTATTTTTAGAATTGATCCTGCAAGATGCTGCAGAGACAGAGCAGCCTGTGCCGGTGCCTGCTGAAGAAGAACTAGAGGACATGGAAGGAGAAGGGCTGTTTGCTGCATACCATAAGAGGCAGAAAAGGGATGTTGGGACCCCACCAGCAGTACAGCTAAGTCACTACATTGACATGGCAGAAGGACAGAATGCCCTTTTGTTCTGGGCACTGAACAGTAAGACTCTTCCTTCACTCTTTCAAGTAGCCATCCGAGTCTTGGCAGTGCCTGCTTCTAGTGCTCCAGTGGAGCGAGTTTTCAGCCATGGTGGCATCATTCTGCGTCCCCATCGTGCACAAATGACTGACAGACTTTTGGCCAATTTGATCTTTTGCAAATGCAATGCAGTATAGGGGCCTCCCTCCACCTGTCCACAGCACGCATGCGCGCACACACACTCACTCTCTGCTCATCACCTGTCCACACAGCTCTCTCTCTCCTGTGGTAGGAGTTTCACATGGAGTAAGATCTGTTCATTTGCAGTGCAGGTTCCCACACTGTTTTTACTTCCAGAGCTTTGGTGTTTGTCCTTCCCCGTAAACCATTTTCTCTCTCTCTCTCTCTCTCTCTCTCTCTCTCTCTCTCTCTCTCTCTCTCTCTCTCTCTCTCTCTCTCTCTCTCTCTCTCTCTCTGCATTGTTCTAGTGCAATATGCTGTTCAAATACAAGCATTTTTTGTGTGAAAATTAAATGTTATGTTTTTTGCTGTATTTGATTAATGTTATTGTATAAAAAGGTTTAAATAAATACAAATCTTACAGACATACATGATTTGTATACATTTTATTTCTGTGGTAAGAGGACTTGAAATGACTCGAAACTAAAATGGTAGGACTTTGGACTCGACTTGAGACTTGATGGCTTTGACTTTTGACTCGACTTGGGACTTGCCTCATCTTTGACTCGACTTGACTCGGGACTCGAGGGCAAAGACTTGAGACTTACTTGTGACTTGCATAACAATGACTTTGTCCCACCTCTGGTGTGTTCATTAGGGCGATATGGGCGACGCACTGCCAAACGGGAAAAGGAAGGGATTTTTTTCTAATCAATTATATCACGGCAACAGTAGTTATCAGTGTTCTAATCTAGACGTCTGATCTGCCACTAAATGTCCAATCAGGCTAAAGTCGTGCTTCAAATGCCTGCCCCCCCCCCCCCCCCCCCCCCTTTTGGGGCGATTTCAGTCAGGTTGAAAATCGCCCCAGAAGTCTCTCATAGACTCTCATGTAAAAAAAAAAAAATTCAAATATCAGAGCTTTCAATACAATCTCTATGGGTTTCTGAGGGCTTGCACTTACGCGCTTTCGTCATACGTAACATAACCATGAACGTAACTAAGAAAAGAGCGGGTAGCAGCGTCAATCAATTGACGTACTACTATCAAGATGGCTAACGTTCAGTGCAACTCGATTGTCTCTTTGAAAGAAGTTCACATCAAAGACCATTCAAAACGAGCTACTGGAGTGTATGCTAGCGGTCATGAGGGAACATATTGTGGAGGAGGTGAAGTCGGCGAACTTCGTAGCTATCCAAGCTGACGAGACCACGGACGTTTCTACACAGACACAGCTGGTGCTTGTGCTGAGGAACATAGATAGCAACCACAAAGTGCAGGAGCGCTTTTTTGAGTTCCTTCCCATCTCGGAATCAACCTCAGTCTCAATCGCCAGTGTGCTTTTGGAGAGACTGAACGGTATTTTTGCCGACGACGAGAAAGTCAAACTGTGGTGCACTGGCACTGTACCAGGTTCTCATGAGCTACAACCTCCAGGAGACGTTCTCTGAGACTGTGACTCTGTTGAACATCCTCATAACTACTCCAATGACAACAGCTGAAGCTGAGAGATGTTTCTCAACTTTGACACGAGTTAAGACATTCCTGCGAAATTCAATGGGCCAGGAACGTCTGAATGCACTGGCCATGCTTTCCATGGAGAGGGAACTAGTCCTCAGCATGCCTGATTTCAATGAGAAAGTCATTGACCGCTTTGCTGCATTGAAAGAGAGAAGAGAACAGTTTCAGTACAAGTAATGTAGCCTCTCTCTCTCTTTGTCCCTCCCGGTCTGTCTCTTTAACACACACACGCCCAAATCAGTTCACAGTTGATGTTGTTTAAAATAGTTATTTTTCATTTAAAAAAAAGTAAAAAAAATAAAATAATCTGTTCATGTTCATTTTTACAAATCTATACAATTGGCCAGAATATGGTTGTTCATATTTACAAATCTATACAATTGGCCAGAATATGGTTGTTCATTTTTACAAAGCCATACAGATAGCTGTGTTTACCTTTTCTATAAATTATTTTCAAATTCTGTTTTCAGGCAAAATGTCTATCACTGTTCATTTTCACAAATATATACAAGAGGGCAGAATATGGAAGTCTATAAAAATTTCTTATTACCAATAACTTGCATCAATGTTTTCAGTAGCCTCTATCAAAAGCTCCTGCTTGCTTGTTGTGAATTATGCTCAGGTGCACATATTTCCAATTCAACCATGAGGCAAAAAATGTGGTAAAAGCTGTTGTTGATCCTGCAATCTGAACAAATACCAAGATGCTGTATTTTCAGCTGATATTTCATTTGTTTATGGAAATGCATATTGTTTATGCAGTGTTGAGGAATGTGAAAGAACACCCTTGATTATTTTTACTGTGATAACTTATTTTGCTTTTGTAAGCCAACACTTTTGAGATCAGTCAATAAATGCTTCTGGCATTGACTTATATGCTGCCCCTGTCTTCATGTTGTTGCTGGACATATCTTTTTGAAAATGTGTGTAGGTCACCTAAATCATCAGAAAAATTGCCCCCCCTGAGAATTTTTTCAGGAGCCGCCACTGCATTTGAAACCCCACCTCTTTAAGGAATACCTGGGATAGGATAAAGTAATCCTTCTACCCCCCCCCCCCCCCCCCCAAAAAAAAAACAACAACAAAAAAAACATTGTAAAGTGGTTATCCCACTGGCTATAAGGTGAATGCACCTATTTGTAAGTCGCTCTGGATAAGAGCGTCTGCTAAATGACGTAAATGTAATGTGTATGAAACATTTCGGGGATCTTCTATTTCAGCTCATGAAACATGGGACCAACACATTACATGTTGTGTTTATATTTTTGTTCAGTGTATATCAGTATGCAAAACAAATTCTTCAACGTTTTTTTATCCTTAGATATTGAATATCTAAGGTCTTCTCAGTGTTATCTGCATTGAACAATGCTTTTGACTATTTACTATTGTATTCATGTTTTTCACTGTTCTGGGTCAGATCAATTCTGTATTGTACAGTCACCGGCCAGAAGGTGGCAGTGTATGTCAAGTGTAGATATCAATGTTGTACTTAAAGAACCTGCACTTGATGAGAACAGTATTTATTGGAGGAGCAGTAAGGGAGTTTTTAGGGATATTGAGTCCAGATTGAAAATAATAGAATACTACTGTTCTCTGTGGATGATCAGACAGAGTTGTCTCTGAATAAATCAAAACAAAAAACGGGGTTTCTGTATTTCAGCATTGCATAGAGCTTTATCAAATAGTCAATGTCTAGAGGAAGTCTGATTTAATCTCGGAACAATCCCATATATTCATTATTCTGTTCAGGTTTATGGAGCATAGTAAAATGTGTAAGCCAGACACCTCTAGGTATAACTGGAAGGCTATTACTTCTTTCACTACAATTGCAACAATTCAATGTAATCATCCTGCCAACCATTGAGAATGTATTCTGTATACCAAATGCATTGAGCATGCTTCCTCTGTGACTTAAATTAATCAGTTGTAGCCTATTTAGATCATGACTGAAGCCAGTGAAATCCTGTTGACCAGACACAGTATACTGTTAGCACTAGGACATTTTCAAAGCAAGGCTTTAGTAGCCAGCCATTGGAGCTGTGTGTAAAGAAGAGTGGTGGATCAATTGAGTGACTGATGACTCCGTGACAGAGCTGCCAGGGGCACGTTCAGCAGGATGGAACATTCAGATAGAAATAGGATATGTAGATCAAACATGCCTCTGACATGTAGAATAAAGAATCACATCAGCTCTATTCATGGCCTTTCTATCTGCAACGTTCGAGAACGTTTGGCCCAGTAGTCTCGTTTGAACCCGGCGCCTAGCCCCGCCCCTTGGCGTGTGTGTAACCCAGGGTTTTGGCCTGCTGATGTGTGTGTGCCATGCGAGCGCACAGGCTTGCATGCTCCAGTCAGCTGCAGCCCTGAATGGCCTTGTTTCCAGTCACAGCATGGCAAACGCAGCCCTCTCATTGGACCACACTGAAGCATATGGAGAAAGCGGAAAGCCATGTTTAGTACCCCCATTATACCTACTCCTACAAATTTAAACTTAAAATGTTTAGTTTGGGACAACCTAATTTTAATGAAAGTATACAAATTACATTTAAATCTCAATATCACAAAGCTACCCGTTTCAAAACGAACACCAATCACAGCTTGCAGTGGGTGTTTCTAAACTCACAGAGAGCCAATGGGACAGAGCCCATAACAATTATGAATGGTCACGCAACATTCTGGAGAAGGGATTACTAACACCACTGAAACGCTGGCCCCTCCCCCTCCCCTGCAGCTGTCACTGTGGTTCCCCCTCTCTCCTTCCACTAGGCTGTGCTACCCCACCCAGGGTGGTGGCCCCTCTGGCTGTTTGTGCCTTTCCCCTTCCGCTGCTCAGTTAGTCACACAACAGATAGCGTGCAGCCAGATTAAACATTTAGAGGTTTTACACAGGCAAGGAAAGAGGAGAGTACCCATACCTCTTAAATCAAGAGGCAGCATGCTGCAACGGAGTCACACATGGACAGAGAGCAAGATAATGAAGGAGATCTTGATGGTGTTGTTGTGAGGAAGGATGCAGGCAGGCAGACAGGAGCTTCTGCAAAGTAATGTCTTAACTGAAGCTTTTTCACAGCAGGCCTCAAATGAGCTCAGCCAACCAATTCAGGGTTTCCATGTGTGAGTGCACTGTGCAGTAGTTTGGCATGTTTCAGTGTGCCAACACCTCTCCCTGACAGAAGAGTAAATTAGGAAATCAGACTGACAGGGGAAAGGATTTCTTTAATAGATGTTCCATCTAACAGACATTCGGCATCACACACTGACAACGTTTCTTACTGGAACAATTTCTGTTCTTGTACATGGAGGGGTGGGTGGTGGTGAGAGTAAGTTCCCATTTCAGTAACAAAACCGCTTGTTAGTGTTCGACGGTTCTTTCATCAAGTATCAAAGGCTTACAGATCCTCAAGGACTACAGTCCAAGCCTTTCATTGGATGTTAGTGGAATCGGATTCACAAGTGCAAAAAGTGAAAAATCATGATTCAGTGATTTGCTGCAGTCTGTTTTTTTTGTGCCCATGTGAGCCAAGGTCGTATTCTCTAGGCACCAAACAATAAAAAACGACTGAAACAGGGAGGGACTATCCAAACTTGTCCAACAAGGAACGCTTTTCATTTTCTGTTGCAAAACGTTTTGCTGTTGTGCATTAATGAATACAACCCAGGTGTGTGTCTCCATCTTTCTCCAGACTGGTTATTTCAGCAGTTTATTGGCAGTGGCGGCCATAGATGAGGACATGGAGGTCATGGTCACCGTGGGGACGGTAATGTCCTTGAAGATGGGCTGTGTGATCCCAGCGTAGGAAGGCTTGTTCTGGTTCAGCGTCTCAATGATCATCTGCCTCATGTCTCGGCTGGCATCCCCTCTCATCGCCAGCAAGGCCACGATGTGCTCCTCTCTATGGGCCAACAGAGGACAGACACAATCAGACACCTTTTCCCTGAAGTTTCAGGACAATCATGTAGGCCTACATGGATAACTGTGACACTGTGTCAAAAGCAATGGCTATCACAGAAAATCTATAGTAGTAACGAAACATTGTATACATCTGGAGTAACTTCTCCTACAGCCAAAGTTGTTCTATCGAAAACCATGATACCCCACTAACATTCTCTGTGTAGCCTGTGTGTTAAGTGGGGTATGATCTGACCTGATGTCAGGGTATTTGGACACCAGCGTGGAGACCTCCAGGTAGAGCAGGGTGGGGTCTGTGAGTTTGAACACCTCGGCTATGGCAGCGATGGCATCACACAGCCGGTCAGTCTCCTCACCCTGGAAGGGGACATGAGAAATAACTTCAAGCAGTACAAAACACACACTATACACTAATTACTTTAACACTGGATGAAATTATCAGAGAAAAGTAGTCTTCATTACATCAAATGACTGAATGAACGAATGAAACGTAGAGTAAGCATCAAGAGTCAGGGAAGTTAGGACTCTAATTCAGTGTTTCCCAACCCTGGTCCTCCAGTACCCCCAACAGTACACAGTTTCGTTGTAGCCCTGGACAAACACACCTTATTCAACTTATTGAGGGCTTGATGATTAGATGACAAGTTGAATCAGGTGTGCTTGTCCAGGGTTAGAATACAAATGTGTACTGTTGGGGGATACTGGAGGACCAGGGTTGGGAAACACTGCTCTAATTGACTAAGAAGATATCAAGATGCCAGTGGTTTCTAATCCGGATCTTTCTAGGGAAAAAGTATTCCGGTAGCAGGTAGATGTAAAACCACTCACAGCAGTGAGTTTCCTGAAGAGGAACTTGAACTGCACAGCCTCCTTAATCATCCGGTCTGCTCCCTCCCTCCTCTCATCTGCGTTCTTGAAGGTGATCCGTTTCTGCATCACAGCCTTGATATACTCCACCACCACCCTGCGATGGGCCTCGCTGGTCATCTCCTAAACAGATCACACAACATACTCAGTCACATACACAGGATGTTCATGCAAAACTGCTCTCTGTGTGGATTTCTCCATATCAATCAATTGGCCAAGCCTTTAATTTCATATGATATCAATTGATTGATTTTGCCATGTACCGTATTGAAAGGCTTCTTGATCTTTGCGAAATCGTTGAAGTAATCCTCGACTGTCACACAGATAGTGTCCACTGCATGGGTCCCAGTCAACCACTTCCTGGTCAGCAACTCATTGAGATGATGCTGTAGAAATCAAAACCATGAAATGTTATCACAAAATCATCACCCAGATACAACATAACCGGGTTCATGGCAAACATTCTGAAAGTCTATAAATATTAGACAGATTAACTAAGGAGGTAAAAATGTGTCCACAAACACTGTTCTAACCTCCAAATCTAGAAAGACTTCATCCAATAGAAACTGGCAGCCATCTTTGGCCACGTCGTTCAGGGTCTTCTCTATGGCAGCGTCATTCTGGGTGGGCTCCGTAGATTTAAAGTATTTCTTCTTTAGACTGTTAATAGACTCCCTAGGGGCAGAGGTATGATTAGGTACACATTAGGTTAGAGAATGACATACTTACAGGGAGATGTCAATGGGACTCACTTGAATGTATGACAGTTGTTTATAATGGCGATCATGTATTGGACGTAGCACTGAGGGAGCTGCCGGTCTCTCAAGTGGTCCTCCTTGTAGGCAATTGCCTCTTCCCTGTACCTGAACAGAAATGCAAGACAATTGTAGATGTCAAATACAAAGCATTCCATCCCTGGTATAGTGTAACACACCTTTACTGCCATCAATGTAAACAACTAAACACTACACAATTACTAACACAACATTATGAAACCCATGTTACCTGACGAGAAACGAATTCATCTGTTTTAAACAGAGCTTCAGGACCTGCTCTTTGAATGTCTCATTGATCTGGGCTGCCACTTGGAGATTCTGCTCAAACATCTGATGAGGAGAGAAGAACAAACATATGTCAGATGATGACCCCTTTAAAGTACACACTAGTGACTCGCTGTAGTATTTATTCAGGCAATTCTAAGATCCCAATTGTCATATACAGTGCCTTCGGAAAGTATTCAGATCCCTTGACTTTTTTCCACATTGTTACGTTACAACCTTATTCTAAAATTGATTATATCGTTTTTTCCCCCTCAATCTACACACAATACCCCATGATGACAAAGCAAAAACAGGTTTTTAGACATGTTGGCTAATTTATATTTTTTTAAACCCTGAAATATTACATTTATATAAAAGTATTCAGACCCTTTACTCAGTACTTGGTTGAAGCACCTTTGGCAGTGATTACAGCATTGATTCTTCTTGGGTATTACACTATAAGCTTGGCACACCTGTATTTGGGGAGTTTCTCCCATTCTTCTCTGCAGATCCTCTCAAGCTCTGTCAGGTTGGATGTGGAGAATTGCTGCACAGCTATTTTCAGGTCTCTACAGAGATGTTCGATCGGGTTCAAATCCGGACTCTGGCTGGGCTACCCAAGGACATTCAGAGACTTGTTCCGAAGCCACTCCTGCATTGTCTTGGCTGTGTGCTTAGGGTCGTTGTCCTGTTGGAAGGTGAACCTTCGCCCCCAGTCTGAGGACCTGAGCACTCTGGAGCAGGTTTTCATCAAGGATCTCTCTGTACTTTGCTCAGTTTATCTTTGCCTCAATCCTGACTAGTCTCCCAGTCCCTGCCACTGAAAAACATCCCCACAGCATGATGCTGCCACCACCATGCTTCACAGTAGGGATGGTGCCAGGTTTCCTCCAGACGTGAAGCTTGGCATTCAGGCCAAAGAGTTCAATCTTGGTTTCATCAGACCAGATAATCTTGTTTCTCATGGTCTGAGAGTCTTTAGTTGCCTTTTGGCAAACTCCAAGCGGGCTGTCATGTGCCTTTTACTGAGGAGTGGCTTCTGTCTGGCCACTCTACCATAAAGGCCTGATTGGTGGAGTGCTGCAGAGATGGTTGTCCTTCTGGAAGGTTCTCCCATCTCCACAGATGAACTCTGGAGCTCTGTCAGTGACCATCGGGTTCTTGGTCACCTCCCTGACCAAAGGCCCTTCTCAATTTCGAATCTCATAGTAAAGGGTCTGAATACTTATGTAAATAAGTTATTTATGCTTTTTATTTTTAATACATTTGCAAAAATATTTGTCATTATGGGGTATTGTGTGTAGATTGCTGAGATATTGTTTTTATTTAATCAATTTTAGAATAAGGCTATAACATTGTCTAGTATAGTAACCTTACTGTGGTAGCAACTAGTCCACTTTGTAAAGTTGTGGGTTAAAGAGAGGTGGATAAAGAGAGGTGGATAAAGAGAGGTGGATACTGGTTATACCTGGAAGACGATGGCGGGGAGGGTGGTCTGGTAGTACCCGTCTTGATCCGCCTCTGGTTCTGTCTCTTTAAACCAGTCCTTCTTGTCTGTCTCCAGAGCCTTGCGCAGCCAGCCAGTGATGTTGGACTGTTGAAGGGTTAGAGAGGGTCAGCCAGAGCCCTGTTACCTTTGTCTTTAACAATTCATGAAACATTTCATTAAAAGGCGGATTCCCTTGTAAAGACTTTCGAATTGCAAATCCAGATTTACAGACGCAGACAGTGGGTTGTATATCTGACAGGAGCTGTCGTAGAGTATGTCGCTGCTATCTTAGTGTGTGTGTTGTCTGGACTCACAGTGAAGGTCTGGAGGTATTTGCTGAGCAGCTCATCCACCACCTCCTGCGGCAGCAGAGGATCCATCAGGTTGATGTCATACTCTGTCAGCAGCTCTGGGTGACCCATCATCTCCTCACTGGAACACAGTGGTGTGTGGGAATATGGCAAGAGAACCCTGACTGTACTATACTGTTCGTGGACATTAATATTGCATGTCTTTTAACGTAACAGACCGACAGACAGCTACAGACAGACCTACACACCATGGCATGCTCGTGCACATACAGCAGGGTTCCCCAACTGGCGGCCCGCGGGGGTGGTTTTATTTGTCACCCCAAGTTTTCTGAGTGTGGAATTTCATTGTTGGACATAAAATACTGTAAAAACACCAGGAAATCAGCTCCAATAGATTTTAATTTAAAACATCTGTTCCCAAGTATTCACACGCATAATAGATGACTATGTTTTAATCAAACATTATATCTGTTTGGGCTTCTTGCGGTCAAATTGCAATTATGTACCCCCCCACCATCCCCTCCAGAAAAAAAGAAATCGGCCTGCGGCTGAATCTAGTTGACAATCCCTGAACTACAGCAATGCCTGAATATAAATGATACACACAGATACCCATAAACATAGGCTACTCACAAGCAGTCACACGTAAACACACGTACTCAGAAACACACACACACTCACAGAAAAGCTGAGTGAATATCTATAATTAAACAGCCCCAGCCAATCGGTGGTTGTGGTTTCCATGGTAGCCTAATGCACAACAGGCTGATGCTCGTGTCAGAATTGGATATAAGGCTAGTTCTTTGTGTTTTCAATGTGCATAAGGGAGCTAGCTGTTCATTAATCTTTCTCTGTTCAAACCTGTTGTTGCACGCGATGTGCAGTAGTATGTGTATTCATTGGATTATCCACACCAGTTTCGCATGCCATGCCCTCTCTCTCGTGCCACACACACAAGATAAGTTACCTCTCCACACACACCCACACGAGATAAGTTACCTCTCCACGCACACACAAGATAAGTTACCTCTCCACGCACACACAAGATAAGTTACCTCTCCACGCACACACAAGATAAGTTACCTCTCCCCACACACACACAAGATAAGTTACCTCTCCACACACAAGATAAGTTACCTCTCCACACACACACGCAATAAGTTAACACTCCACACACACGAGACAAGTTAACACTCCACACACACACGAGAGGTTAAAATGGTGCAGGCCAACATTTTTACAATGGGAATACCTCCTCTCCCTCTCCTTAGCGTTCAACTCTTCACATTGTAAATTCAAACAAGATATTCCTAAAATGGAATGAATGGTATAACTATGACAACAATGTCCATAAAGATATTCAGCCGCCTAAACGGGTAGCAGCAGCGCAGAGCTAATGTACTACAACTCCTGCATATTCCACTGAGCTATGACTGGACTGGTGCCCAGTTATCACTGATGTGACAGCAGTCACAGAGAGGGAAGATCAGAGCCTCACCTGTATTCAAAATGCGTGCTGATCTAGGATCAGGCTCCCCCTATCCATATAATCTTATTCACCATTATCTAAAAGGCTAAACTGATCATGTATCAGCACTCCTACTTTGAAACTCAGTGAACACGGGCCAAGACAGGATACCTTTTGTATGTGTTGAGGACCCAGGTGAGGAGGGACACAATCTCGTTGGCCTCTAGGTCTTCTGCAGCCAGCTCCTGCACCCGCATGGACACGGCGTTGTGATAGCGCTTAAAGAACCTGTCGAAGGTGTTGTAGTGTGGCGGGAAGCACTGCACCATCAGGTTCTTCACCACAATCAGGTCATCCAGCACGTACCTCCTAGTGATCTCCAGCAGCCTCACCATCCACATCTTGTCTGCCTCGCGAGTCACCGACTGGCTGCCCTCGATACGCGTTGTGACTGTGCCTTCCAGCACCTCAAACATCTTCTCTTTCCAGCTCTTGGGCCGACCAGGGGGGATAAAGCCTGTCTGCTTCTTGCGGTCCAGCATGCGCCGGTCGATCTTCTCCTCACGCTCAATGATGCGCACCACTGAGACCAGCATGGTGGGGTCACGGCGCACCGTGCCCATGGCACGCTGTAGCACCATCCACAGCTGCTTGGCCAGATCGTCAGACAGGCCCTGCACCTCGCCAAAGTAGTTGCGGATCAGGTTCATGTCGTGAGTGTTTTTGCTGTCCATTCGGTACTGCTCGTACATGAGGTCGTCCCGCGAACACTCCAGATCCATGAGTTTACGGTGGGCCTCTAGCAGCTCGGCCTGCTCAATCAGCACCTGGGTGTCTGACACTATCTCAGGCACTGCACAGGAAGGGGATGATATACATTAATGATATATTGTAACAATACAGACAGTAATTACACAAATGCACAGCGAGACAACAATAACAGTTTCCAATTAAGTGGTATCTCTGAGGTATGTAGTTCTGTAGCGTACCTGAGAAGATATTCTTTAAATTCTCCACGGCTGAGGCAAGCTGACTGTGTTGGACCACGGCGTCTTTTACATCTTTCAGGTTCTCAATAGTGTTGATACTCTGCCTCCAGTCCTTACTAACGTCTGCTAGGGAGTTCTGGATGTCCTTTACATCCCCAAGGGCATTGTGGAGCTGACTGAGCCCTGTGCGGACCCCGTCCAACTGGGACTGGATGGCAGCCTGGGGAGAGTGACAGAGACCATGTAAGGTGCTTCAGGCCAGAGCCATGTATTTACAATAAATATACACCTTTCATTCAGACAATAGTTAGGGCTTTATGAATAATAGGGTAGTACAGGAATGTATCTCATGTCTTCTTAGAGTCATCATTTTCTACCTTCAGTCGGGCTTCTACTGAAGCTTTCTTGCGGGCCTCTCGCCGGCGGTACTGCTCCACTTTGTCCAACTGGTCCGAGCGCTGCAGCATCCCTGCCACTCTCTGCACGGCCGTAGCAACCGCCTCCCTGTTCGTCTCCTCCATGACAACGACGGCAAGTTGTGTCTGTCAAAGATCAAGATGTTTACGAAACTGAATTTTACACGTTGTGATTACGAACAAAATGTTGAAACGCACTGTATTGACTGGTCGATTACGTTATTAATCCATTGGTACTGACAGTGTCTGTGGGCTGATGCTCATTGCATAGCAGGGTAACGTTAGCTAGACCAACAGTTAGTTAGCCTGCTTGCTAACGTTAGCAGCCTTGGCTAATGCTACTTATTATTGCTGGCATCAATTATGTCAGCAAAACGTTAGCTAGCAACTACAAGCTGGAAGCAAAGACAAATGTCTCTCCTAAAATGCATTTTACTGGAGTACAGTAACTATTGACTAGCTAGCAAGCAGCGGCCCATTTTCATGGTAGGCTTGCCAGCTAGCAGCCAAACTATCTAGCTAGCTAGCTAGATAACGTTAGCAAGATAACTAGCTAGCTAACTACTGAGGTCGGCGAGAGGAAAGACACACACAGCCCAATAAGTAAACACAACGCTATCCCGTGTACAAAACACATTTGAAATGTAAAATGAACAAATCCAATATCTTACCACCTCCAATAATCCGTTTGCTTAAGTAAGAAGTCGTTGGATTTATATCATATTAATTTCAAAACCACCGACTGCTTTTCCTGGTTGACAGTTCTCGTGCGCCGCCCAGTAACAGCTGACAGCAGCGCGCTCGAGAGCATCATATGTGCGCGACTTTCACATTTACATTTTAGTCATTTAGCGGACGCTCTTATCCAGAGCGATTTACAGTTAGTGAGTTCATAATTATTATTGTTTCATACTGGCCCCCCGTGGGAAACGAACCCACAACCGCCCAACCAACTGAGCTACACTGGGCCCCATACTTTTGGCAGAGTATGCAATTTCTCCAAACTTTATTTTATGATCCCTTTGATTTTTATACAAGTCATTAGCTACGATGTGTAGGCGCATAAAATGTTTTTATTCCCCCAACTGTACTAAGCACTAAATGCAAAGTGTTTATTTGCAGACAAATTCTCATCATAAATAGCATACCCTTCTGCTTGAATACAGCATCAAATAAATTCAGTAGGCATCTAACATAAAATTTTACGTTATTTGGCACAATAAAATCATTAAACAGATTATACTCTATTTATTTTAAACTGTAAACAATAGTTTTCAGTGTTCAAATAAATAAGAGTATTATCTGTTTTATATTATTATGCTAAATAACGTAAAATTGTATGTTAGATGCCTGTTGAATTAAATTTATATCTGAAACTTGTATGACCGTAATCCTTCCTGAAAAATGTGCCTACAGTGCAACAAGCAGGCTAATGTATTTATTCATTGTTACACTATATTACTACAAACCTTTTGTTTCACTCCTGTCAGGGGCGGACTGGCCATCTGGGTGGGCTCTTCAATTTTTAGACCAGTTGGCCTGTCTAATGATTATTATCTGGCTAATAATGGGGGCCTCAAGGGAGAAAAAAATGTCAGGTGTTGGGGCCTCAAGGCACAAAAAAAATTAGTGTGGGGGCCTCAAGGATAAAAATAGGCCAGTGTGTTGGAAATGCCAGGGCCAATTTCTGGTCCCTGTCCGCCTCTGACTCCTGTTCAGTGTACAGTACTTATACTAAAAAATACACAATAAAAAGTGTTACCAACAGTTGTTTAGAAACAAGTCTGCAATTAAATTATAAACATTTGTAGAATAGTTTTGAAAGAAATACAAATTAATTTACAGATTATTATTTAATTTTTTAAACGGCATAATAGAATGCTGTAGAGATTGCTGCATGCAGCTATGGAATACAAAAGGGAACATGTCATAATTTCACATACTGTATTTTTGTCTTTCTTTTCTAAATATAATAAAACATTGGCTTCATAAAACAGAACTACAGTTCATAACATTTCTTTTGAATGTACTAAAATTTTACAAAATGTTACAAACATTGGACCACAAACATAAATTGCTGTGCAATACATTTGTACATTATTATGTTCAGATACCACATTAGACATTAATGTGTGTAAATGGCTGTTAAGTGAAGCTTTGTTAAATTTCAATTGATAATACTGTCTTCAAAACAGAAATGACAAACTCACTGTTAAAATAATACATTAATTCAACCTCTCAAAGAATAAAGGTTGCATTCAATAATACTGTACGATTGATGACATGACTTGGTTTAAAAACTTGAAGTTATGAAATGTGTTTAAAAACAAATCAATAAGTCATATGTGAATTGCAGTATGTTCTGCATGTCATGCTCATGTCCATGTTTCTGCGCTACGGATGCCATTCAAAGCTTCAGCCATTTTCATGTTCCGAATTTCAGAACACATATTGTATGAATTCAATACACATTTCTTTGTTTATCTCCAAAATGGAAGGATGTCATCTCTTTCCATTGTTACTGGTTCAGTAAACTGCCTGCTATACAACTACTCCAAATTACTGGGTCAAAACCAATACGTTTTCCTTCATTTTGACCATTGGTTAAAACACACAAATAAATCATAAAATATGTACACACAAGATGCAAAATGATGTGTACCTTACAGTTAACAATCAAGACCAGATAAAAAAGTAAATGTACAGTGGGGAAAAAAAGTATTTAGTCAGCCACCAATTGTGCAAGTTCTCCCACTTAAAAAGATGAGAAAGGCCTGTAATTTTCATCATAGGTACACGTCAACTATGACAGACAAAATGAGAATTTTTTTCCCAGAAAATCACATTGTAGGATTTTTAATGAATTTATTTGCAAATTATGGTGGAAAATAAGTATTTGGTCAATAACAAAAGTTTCTCAATACTTTGTTATATACCCTTTGTTGGCAATGACACAGGTCAAACGTTTTCTGTAAGTCTTCACAAGGTTTTCACACACTGTTGCTGGTATTTTGGCCCATTCCTCCATGCAGATCTCCTCTAGAGCAGTGATGTTTTGGGGCTGTCGCTGGGCAACACGGACTTTCAACTCCCTCCAAAGATTTTCTATGGGGTTGAGATCTGGAGACTGGCTAGGCCACTCCAGGACCTTGAAATGCTTCTTACGAAGCCACTCCTTTGTTGCCCCGGCGGTGTGTTTGGGATCATTGTCATGCTGAAAGACCCAGCCACGTTTCATCTTCAATGCCCTTGCTGATGGAAGGAGGTTTTCACTCAAAATCTCACGATACATGGCCCCATTCATTCTTTCCTTTACACGGATCAGTCGTCCTGGTCCCTTTGCAGAAAAACAGCCCAAAAGCATGATGTTTCCACCCCCATGCTTCACAGTAGGTATGGTGTTCTTTGGATGCAACTCAGCATTCTTTGTCCTCCAAACACGACGAGTTGAGTTTTGACCAAAAAGTTATATTTTGGTTTCATCTGACCATATGACATTCTCCCAATCCTCTTCTGGATCATCCAAATGCACTCTAGCAAACTTCAGACGGGCCTGGACATATGTACTGGCTTAAGCAGGGGGACACGTCTGGCACTGCAGGATTTGAGTCCCTGGCGGCGTAGTGTGTTACTGATGGTAGGCTTTGTTACTTTGGTCCCAGCTCTCTGCAGGTCATTCACTAGGTCCCCCCGTGTGGTTCTGGGATTTTTGCTCACCGTTCTTGTGATCATTTTGACCCCACGGGGTGAGATCTTGCGTGGTGCCCCAGATCGAGGGAGATTATCAGTGGTCTTGTATGTCTTCCATTTCCTAATAATTGCTCCCACAGTTGATTTCTTCAAACCAAGCTGCTTACCTATTGCAGATTCAGTCTTCCCAGCCTGGTGCAGGTCTAAAATTTTGTTTCTGGTGTCCTTTGACAGCTCTTTGGTCTTGGCCATAGTGGAGTTTGGAGTGTGACTGTTTGAGGTTGTGGACAGGAGTCTTTTATACTGATAACAAGTTCAAACAGGTGCCATTAATACAGGTAACGAGTGGAGGACAGAGGAGCCTCTTAAAGAAGAAGTTACAGGTCTGTGAGAGCCAGAAATCTTGCTTGTTTGTAGGTGACCAAATACTTATTTTCCACCATAATTTGCAAATAAATTCATTAAAAATCCTACAATGTGATTTTCTGGATTTTCTCAATTTGTCTGTCATAGTTGACGTGTACCTATGATGAAAATTACAGGCCTCTCTCATCTTTTTAAGTGGGAGAACTTGCACAATTGGTGGCTGACTAAATACTATTTTTTCCCCACTGTACACATGTACAAAAAGTACACAAACATAAATCTGAACAAGGTTATATTTATCTTGTGTGTCTTATGTACAAAGTCCTTATAAAAACACCTCTCCATTGCTTCCATATCTTTTTGCTTTGTAACACTGTTGATTACCTGAGTTGAGTGTAAATAACTACCCACCCTGCCATATTATGCATCAATACAATAAAGAAGCAAGGTGGTGCCCAGATGGTTTATGAGATTTTCCATTGAGCTCATTGCATGTAGATATATGGGTTTGGTTTGTGTACAATATCATTCAATGCACAGTTGGGAATCATATTTCTCTGCAGGGGTATTTGGCTAATGTCACGGCCATTGTCAGACCAAGGAGGTGAGTCCATGGGTTCCCTCTTTATAGAGTGGACCAGATTATTCCTGAACTCGTAGTTCAGTTTGTCTTGCTGCATGTAGCCTTTACGCTCCACATTACCATTCCCATATACATTGCTGTCCATACAGTTTGCTCCCTGACTGCTACACAGAGGGTCTGAGTGAGGTATCCTATGATCCTTCTGAGCCCTGCTCCCCGCTGGATATAAGTATTTGTGGTGTCTGTTGAGCGTTGGGCTCATGCTGGACTTGTTCCTTTGGCAGGTGGTGTATTGGTCGTAGTAGTCAGCCTCTGACTTCACCTGTGGTTCTTCTGAGTAGCCCATGCTGTAGTGTTTCTCGTTCCCCACCCAGGCTCCGTTGTGGGGCATGCTGTAGATGTTGCAACCGTTCTCAGAGTCAGAGTCCTGCTCTGTCTTTATGGCTGTCTCAGGCAACACCATGCCATTGTAACAGTCAAGATGGCCGCCCATGTACCTGTTGTCTGCCTTCATGCCGTCCTCACAGTAGCTCTCCACCTCTGGGTTGTGGAGGCCTCCGTACAGTTTGTTCTGAGAGGCATCCTGTCTTTTAGCATGATATCCTGGAGACATCCTGTAAGCTCCAGACTTCCCCAGGTGGTTGTACTTGCCTTGTCTGCCTGGTATGTAGCTGCCGCTGGGGCCCTTTCGTATGGCGGACCCTGTGCGGATGTCACATGGATGATTCACGCTCTGAGCTTTGGGCCCACCACCCATGGAAGACAGGCAGAAGTTGAGGGGCTCCTCCTGGGTGTAGTAGCCATTGTTCCCGTACCTGATGCCGTCTTTGGAGAGGGGTGTCCATGGGGTGTAGTGGCAGGGGTCTCTGGTAGCGCTGCTGGACCAATTCAGAAGCAGTAAGTCACTGCTGTCACATGAACCTCTGGTGGAGCGATGCCTCTTATCACTGTGGGAACACAAACAAAGAGATTACAGACAGCATTCCCTTATTTAGGAAAATGGCTAAGGAAAATGTATCCATGGTCATGTATGCATGATATAATCTTCTAGTTGTGTACATTTACAGTATGAAGTACTAATTTGACCGAATTCAGCATACCCAGTGATTTGATTCTGAAATTGATGCTGTAATAAACATGCCTTGAATTGTAAATTGATTGTAAACTAAATGGTGTCAATGCCTGGCTCCTTCAAAAAGTGTTTAGTAAAACCATGATATAGACAGACACACAGTATTTGAGAAATAATGTTTACTGCTCAGCTCTCCCCATGCTCACCACTCCCACAGTACTGCTTACCTGTGCTTATCTGGAGTGGTGATGACGGGGCCCTTGTTCTTGCTCCTGATCGTCATGCTCTTCATCTTCAGCTCTGTGATGGAGGGCATCATGAGGGGCACGGCCACACAGAACAGGGCCAGCTGGGGGGGCAGCAGCGCCCCGGAGTCTGTCTTCTTCTTCTGGCCCTGCAGGAACTTCAGGCTGCCCTGGAACTGCATGCTCTGCCAAACATTAATCAATCAACTAATCAATCAACCAATCAATCAAATCAAAGTGAACTATAAAGCCCTTTTAACATCAACAGCTTTCTTCACAGTATCTGTGCTTCACAGTAACATAACCTAGCCTACACCCCAAAGGAGCAAGTGCACATACATTACTGAATAGAACTCCCACAAACCAGAACTGACTTTCATACTGCGTGGAGCATAATGGTCAATGCCGTTTGTAAAAGAGTGGATATTGTCAGGTACTTGTGTGAGCTGAGGTACTCACTCACCAGGAAGCCTGAGGTGCTGTCCAGCAGGCAACGGACGCGGGAGATGAAACAGCGAGTGAGGAAGGAGGTGAGCTCTAGAGGAACACCATCAGGCTCTTGGGCATTGAAGAGACTGCTCATCACAAAGTCTTCACCTACAGGACAGCCACAGCATTTCTGTTAGTACAAACTATGTAATAAATACCCTACTTTATATTTGTTTTGGTCTTCTAACCACCAATATTACTGAGGGGTTTTAGGAGAGTATTGAAAAGTACGAATAAAATACAGTATCATTTCTTTATGTGTCTTGTATACAGTAACTAATGTACTAATCCCTTTGTCCCTCTTCAAAATGGTCATGAATGGAAACTAATGTAAATGACAAGTTGCATGTGATGATGAGGGGCTTTCCTGCAGCCTTTAGCAGTTGCACAGAGTGACAGAGGTTCTGTTGATGGTAATGATCTACACACCAGTTCCTGTGGCTGAGTGCTGGTCCAGGGAGGCCCCCTGGGGCCCGGGGTTCATGGCCCAGTGGAGCTGTCTTCTGAACTCCTGCCGCTCCTCCACATGGATATAATCAAAAACATTCTGGTGCATCACATCCGTCTGCGGGGGAGAAGAGGGAGAGGAGAGGGGAGGAGACGGGGAGGGGAGGGGAGGAGACGGGACAGGGAGGAGAGGGGAGGAGACGGGAGGAGCAGTGGTGAGAGGAGGAACAAGTCATCAAACATTCAGCCCTCCCACCAATTAACCTCCACAGTTACCCATCCATTGTGTTTGGTCAACGCAGTCACCTCCCCACTTAACCTGTGTCACGGTCGGGTGAAACACATCTATGGGCAGATGCCATAGAGGTATCTAGACAGACACCGCAAGTGTCAGCCTGCAGCGAGCCCACTGAGAACTTAACACTTCTGTTTTCCGGTTTCCCCCCACTGACCAGAAGGGTGTGGGAGGGACGGAGGGCCTTCTGTGACTGACTGGGTTCACTCAGAATCCCTCCCCACCAATTAGATCTACGTGGGAGATCTTGATTCAAAACATGGCATACATTTTTTTTCAAATATGACTCCCTGCAGTTTGCATGTATTATAGGCCCCGGCCTCCCCTCTCCTCAGTCGGTGGGATAATGGACCGCCCTCCTCGCTGCCTTGTTTGTGCTTTGCTTTGCGTGACACCAGAGCTGCTTGCATGAGGACAGACGCAACACTACCCTGATGAAAAACCCTGCAACCCCAGCCCACACTCGTAATTCCTCTCTTTTTTCCCCATCTCAGCTATACCCTGTGTTCATAAAACGACAGACTCCCACTAAAATATTCAACCTTCCCATAATATACGCTTCTTTGGCATGCAACGCTTTGAACACTTGCCCTGTGAAGAGCCCTGTTTTTTGAACACACAGCAGCACCATCTCAATTCCCATCAGATGAGCGATCAACTGTTTCTTTTGTCTCCTTCTCATGTTAAAACCCCAGCTTTCATTAGGACCAATAGAAAGCTATTCACTCAAAAAGGACAGTTACAAACTTGTAAAGTAAATTAAGTGGAAAAGTTCCAGCTCTGTTTGCTTCTAGAACTAGAATATTGTCATTAAAATCCTGTGAATTACACGATTGGCTATTTTAAACTTTTGACTTGGTTGGTCATACAAATATTTTTCTTTCAACCAGTTTGATTTCTGTTTTGTTTTGTTTAATGACTAAAAGGGCATGCATGGCCTTATATTAAAAACTATTTTATGTAAATTTTGTTTTGTTTTTATATTGTTGGTGGTTTACTATAAAACAGTTTTACAATGCTGTATAATTTTTCCTCAGAATGTAATTTTCTATGAAAGGCTTGTACAATGGTACTGTATTTCAACTACCTTTATTACGACTTGATTGATCATTGACCCTCAATATCAAGGTGAATTCTGATTTATCATGACTTTGAGAATGCAAGGTGTGGTTGAAACATACCTGATGAAAGCCCAAGTAGTCAACAATGGAAGTGGAGGTGTAGAAGATCAACCCGTCTGTGCTCACCACCAAGGCAAACCCAGTCAGGGACTAGAAGACACAAGAGACAGGCACACATGTTAATACACAACACAACGGCATTAACAGTAATGTCAAAAGTCTGAACAAGAATTCAGGATATCATCTTTCAATTGAATCAGAAAATATTCTGTATATTTGTCTTCTGTATTTCTTATACTTTTCAAAACTTTCAGTATTTCCATGTTTCTTAGTCTTTACCAAAGTCAATGTTTTGTTTGCCTTAAAACTGAAATAATAAATTTCATTCATACTCTGTGTGTGTACTAAAAACACACAGGGGACAAACTTCAATTGCACTTCATTGATGAGTAGTTCATTGATAAATGCTTTTGATACAACATCTCTATTTCCGATAATGAATGGATATTGGAATTAAATATACAAAATATTATCTTCATGTCTCCTGATTTGAAGAGAGAAGCGGGGAGAACGGGAGGAAACACCACAGAGTTCCTCATTGACTTCCCTGTGTTGGCTGGTACTAGAGCTGTTGTGTTTGACATTGTGGTGCCAGGCCCTGTCACCTCCGGTCTAATTCGAGTCAGCCCAGGTCAGCTGGGCCCCCTTTTCCCACTCTCTGATGTGATACTGACCTAACCGTGTCACGATCTTCATTCAGCAGCATCATGGTTGGCTGCTTTGGTGTCACACTACTGTGGGAGGGGAGGGAGGGAGTCCGGGGAGGGGAGGGGAGGGCGGGGGTTCGGGGAGGATGGGTGTTCGGGGAGGGGAGTGCGGGTATTCTGGGACAGGGAGGGCTGAGGGTTGGTCTTACTCATCATCCAAGCAGCTCCGCTGTGCCACGATATCATCAAGAAATGTTCTAAACCTCAAATAATCAATGCGGCTAAATTCAACTTTGTGTCCTTTTTCATTCAACAATTGTATTTATTGTGTCTTTTAAGAAAAAACACAGTCAGGGCAGACTGCTTTTAATTCTGTTTAATGAACATGTTGTATTTATGGTTTGTTAGTCTTTAGCTAGTCTTTCACCAACTGGGCACAAGACTATGATGTCCCATTCTGTTTCCAGCCACATCAGTACTCCCTATCATCTCATCAGTGATCTCTTGGGAGGGCAAACCACAGCCTGACCCTTCTGCTCCACTCTGTCTCACCTCAAGTAAGAGGTCACTCTCCACCACGCTGCTGCTGGTCTCCGGGGTCCCCATGGACAGGTTCTCTTTCCTGGTATCCTGGTGGTTCACAGGCGGCTCCATGATGTGCTTTCTGCATGGCTTCTCCTGGATGGCTGGGTGAGAGAAAAAATGACAAACTTTCAGGGGACTAACAGGTTTATTAACTTTCAGGGGACTAACAGGTTTATTAACTTTCAGGGGACTAACAGGTTTATTAACTTTCAGGGGACTAACAGGTTTATTAACTTTCAGGGGACTAACAGGTTTATTAACTTTCAGGGGACTAACAGGTTTATTAACTTTCAGGGGACTAACAGGTTTATTAACTTTCAGTTATTTGAAACAGAAATCTCCCAAATATCACTATTTCTAAAACAAGCCATAGAAAGTTGGTTGCAATTTCAATTTAATCCTCCAGAAACGACAGAACAAATAATGCAACAAATATTGTGGTTAAACTCAAATATACTAATTGATAAACTTTGTTAATGATATCATAGGTAGGATTGGTGGAGTTATGTCGCACATGCAGCTAACAAAAACATATGGAAATGTCTGCTCTACCCAAAATTACAACCAAATAATTGCAGCATTACCACAAAAATGGAAGAGGAAAGTGGAAGGGGGAAAAGTAAGGAACTTGTCTGTCGGCCCTGCATTAAAGAACATAATTGGTTAAAGAAAATTGTGGTGAATAAAAAAAGCATACCAGTTTCATTTCAGGACCAAAGGGTGACAGCCGTCCCATATAATTTAGATTGCAAAATAGTTGGGAAGAGATTTTTGACGTACCGATTCCATGGCATAGTGTTTATGAACTGATACGCAAAACAACGCCGGATTCAAAACTTCAAATTTGTTAATTTAAATTATTATACAAAATTATTGCTACCAATAGAATGTTATTTATATGGGGGATACAATCTTCCCAGCTCTGCAAATTTTTCTTAGATGAGACAGAATCATTAAATCATTTGTTTTGGTACTGTCCATTTGTAGCTTGTTTTTGGTCACAGGTACAGGAATGGCTGAAGGATTGCAATATTTACCTGGAGCTAACCCTGCAGATAGCACTACTGGGTGATCTGAAAAGTCATAGTCAATCAATCAATAATATAATAATACTTTTAGCAAAAATGTTTCAATTTACAATCTGTAGAAACAATGAGAATAGAAGGGTTCAGATCTTTTGTGAAACATCACAGTACAGTTGAAAAATATATGGCAAATAGAAATCCAATATGGATGGTGTTAAGAGATAGATGGGAGGTGTTGTATGGAGCTGAAGGATGGGACTAATAACAACTAACAACAAATAATAACAACAAGATAACTAATGTAAAGCATACTGTGTCCATACTAAGTATATACAGTGGGGAGAACAAGTATTTGATACACTGCCGATTTTGCAGGTTTTCCTACTTACAAAGCATGTAGAGGTCTGTAATTTTTATCATAGGTACACTTCAGCTGTGAGAGACGGAATCTAAAACAAAAATCCAGAAAATCACATTGTATGATTTTTAAGTAATTAATTTGTATTTTATTGCATGACATAAGTATTTGATCACCTACCAACCAGTAAGAATTCCGGCTCTCACAGACCTGTTAATTTTTCTTTAAGAAGCCCTCCTGTTCTCCACTCATTACCTGTATTAACTGCACCTGTTTGAACTCGTTACCTGTATAAAAGACACCTGTCCACACACTCAAACAGACTCCAACCTCTCCACAATGGCCAAGACCAGAGAGCTGTGTAAGGACATCAGGGATAAAATTGTAGACCTGCACAAGGCTGGGATGGGCTACAGGACAATAGGCAAGCAGCTTGGTGAGAAGGCAACAACTGTTGGCGCAATTATTAGAAAATGGAAGAAGTTCAAGATGACGGTCAATCACCCTCAGTCCGGGGCCCCATGCAAGATCTCACCTCGTGGGGCATCAATGATCATGAGGATGGTGAGGGATGAGCCCAGAACTACACGGCAGGACCTGGTCAATGACCTGAAGAGAGCTGGGACCAGAGTCTCAAAGAAAACCATTAGTAACACACTACGCCGTCATGGATTAAAATCCTGCAGCGCACGCAACGTCCCCCTGTTCAAGCCAGCGCATGTCCAGGCCCCTCTGAAGTTTGCCAATGACCATCTGGATGATCCAGAGGAGGAATGGGAGAAGGTCATGTGGTCTGATGAGACAAAAATAGAGCTTTTTGGTCTAAACTCCATTGGCCGTGTTTGGAGGAAGAAGAAGGATGAGTACAACCCCAAGAACACCATCCCAACCGTGAAGCATGGAGGTGGAAACATCATTCTTTGGGGATGCTTTTCTGCAAAGGTGACTGGACGACTGCATCGTATTGAGGGGAGGATGGATGGGGCCATGTATCGCGAGATCTTGGTCAACAACCTCCTTCCCTCAGTAAGAGCATTGAAGATGGGTCGTGGCTGGGTCTTCCAGCATGACAACGACCAGAAGCATCTCAAGGTCCTGGAGTGGCCTAGCCAGTCTCCAGACCTGAACCCAATAGAAAATCTTTGGAGGGAGCTGAAAGTCCATATTGCCCAGCGACAGCCCCGAAACCTGAAGGATCTGGAGAAGGTCTGTATGGAGGAGTGGGCGAAAATCCCTGCTGCAGTGTGTGCAAACCTGGTCAAGACCTACAGGAAACGTATGATCTCTGTAATTGCAAACAAAGGTTTCTGTACCAAATATTAAGTTCTGCTTTTCTGATGTATCAAATACGTACGTCATGCAATAAAATGCAAATTAATTACTTAAAAATCATACAATGTGATTTTCTGGATTTTTGTTTTAGATTCCGTCTCTCACAGTTGAAGTGTACCTATGATAAAAATTACAGACCTCTACATGCTTTGTAAGTAGAAAAACCTGCAAAATCGGCAGTGTATCAAATACTTGTTCTCCCCACTGTAGGTTATAGGTTGAGAGCTTTTGTGAATGAGCACAGTTAGGAAGATAGGGCATATAGAAGCAAACCGGATGGACATCATGAAAATGATCGGAGAGGTTGAGGGTAGAGGAAGTTCAGGAGTAAAAACAAACAAAATATAATTATTGTAAAATTGTCCATAAAATGTATATAGTATGTACAGTGAGGGAAAAAAGTATTTGATCCACTGCTGATTTTGTACGTTTGCCAACTGACAAAAAAATTATCAGTCTATAATATTAATGGTAGGTTTATTTGAACAGCGAGAGACAGAATAACAACAACAAAAATCCAGAAAAACGCATGTCAAAATTTTTATAATATTGATTTGCATTTTAATGAGGGAAATAAGTATTTGACCCCCTCTCAATCAGAAAGATTTCTGGCTCCCAGGTGTCTTTTATACAGGTAACGAGCTGAGATTAGGAGCACACTCTTAAAGGGAGTGCTCCTAATCTCAGTTTGTTACCTGTATAAAAGACACCTGTCCACAGAAGCAATCAATCAATCAGATTCCAAACTCTCCACCATAGCCAAGACCAACGAGCTCTCCAAGGATGTCAGGGACAAGATTGTAGACCTACACAAGACTGGAATGGGCTACAAGACCATCGCCAAGAAGCTTGGTGAGAAGGTGACAACAGTTGGTGTGATTATTCGCAAATGGAAGAAACACAAAAGACTGTCAATTTCCCTCGGCCTGGGGCTCCATGCAAGATCTCACCTCGTGGAGTTGCAATGATTATGAGGAGTCAGCCCAGAACTACACAGGAGGATATTGTCAATGATCTCAAGGCAGCTGGGACCATAGTCACCAAGAAAACAATTGGTAACACACTACGCCGTGAAGGACTGAAATCCTGCAGCGCCTGCAAGGTCCCCCTGCTCAAGAAAGCACATATACAGGGCTGTCTCAAGTTTGCCAATGAACATCTGAATGATTCAGAGGAGAACTGGGTGAAAGTGTTGTGGTCAGATGAGACCAAAATTGAGCTCTTTGGCATCAACTCAACTCGCCGTGTTTGGAGGAGGAGGAATGCTGCCTATGACCCCAAGAACACCATCCCCACCGTCAAACATGGATGTGGAATCATTATGCTTTGGGGGTGTTTTTCTGCTAAGGGGACAGGACAACTTCACCGCATCAAAGGGACGATGGACGGGGCCATGTACCGTCAAATCGTGGGTGAGAACCTCCTTCCCACAGCCAGGGCATTGAAAATGTGTCTTGGATGGGTATTCCAGCATGACAATGACCCAAGACACATGGCCAAGGGAACAAAGGAGTGGCTCAAGAAGAAGCACATTAAGGTCCTGGAGTGGCCTAGCCAGTCTCCAGACCTTAATCCCATAGAAAATCTGTGGAGGGAGCTTAAGGTTCGAGTTGCCAAATGTCAGCCTTGAAACCTTAATGACTTGGAGAAGATCTGCAAAGAGGAGTGGGACAAAATCCCTCCTGAGATGTGTGCAAACCTGGTGGCCAACTACAAGAAATGTCTGACCTCTGTGATTGCCAACAAGAGTTTTGCCACCAAGTACTAAGTCATGTTTTGCAGAGGGGTCAAATACTTATTTCCCTCATTAAAATGCAAATCAATTTTATAACATTTTTGACATGCGTTTTTCTGGATTTTTTTGTTGTTATTCTGTCTCTCACTGTTCAAATAAACCTACCATTAAAATTATATACTGATCATGTCTTTGTCAGTGGGCAAACGTACAAAATCAGCAGGGGATCAAATACTTTTTTCCCCTCACTGTATAAGCTGGAAGTAGAGGCCTAAGCGTTGTTGTTCAATAGTTTACTCCAATTAGGGAGTTGGAAAGTAATAAAGGGAACTATATTTAAAAAAAAGGATATGACTTAAATGTTAAATGTATATATATGTAGGTATACGTATTTATATGTATGTATACATATGTAAGGGTATATGTATGTATGTGTATGTGTATATACAGTGGGGAGAACAAGTATTTGATACACTGCCGATTTTGCAGGTTTTCTTACTTACAAAGCATGTAGAGGTCTATAATTTTTTATCATAGGTACACTTCAACTGTGAGAGACAGAATCTAAAACAAAAATCCAGAAAATCACATTGTATGATTTTTAAGTTATTAATTTGCATTTTATTGCATGACATAAGTATTTGATACATCAGAAAAGCAGAACTTAATATTTGGTACAGAAACCTTTGTTTGCAATTACAGAGATTATACGTTTCCTGTAGGTCTTGACCAGGTTTGCACACACTGCAGCAGGGATTTTGGCCCACTCCTCCATACAGACCTTCTCCAGATCCTTCAGGTTTCGGGGCTGTCGCTGGGCAATACGGACTTTCAGCTCCCTCCAAAGATTTTCTATTGGGTTCAGGTCTGGAGACTGGCTAGGCCACTTCAGGACCTTGAGATGCTTCTTACGGAGCCACTCCTTAGTTGCCATGGCTGTGTGTTTCAGGTCGTTGTCATGCTGGAAGACCCAGCCACGACCCATCTTCAATGCTCTTACTGAGGGAATGAGGTTGTTGGATAAGATCTCGCGATACATGGCCCCATCCATCCTCCCCTCAATACGGTGCAGTCGTCCTGTCCCCTTTGCAGAAAAGCATCCCCAAAGAATGATGTTTCCACCTCCATGCTTCACGGTTGGGATGGTGATCTTGGGGTTGTACTCATCCTTCTTCTTCCTCCAAACACGGCGAGTGGAGTTTAGACCAAAAAGCTCAATTTTTGTCTCATCAGACCACATGACCTTCTCCCATTCCTCCTCTGGATCATCCAGATGGTCATTGGCAAACTTCAGACGGGCCTGGACATGCGCTGGCTTGAGCAGGGGGACCTTGCGTGCGCTGCAGGATTTGAATCCATGACGGCGTAGTATGTTACTAATGGTTTTCTTTGAGACTGTGGTCCCAGCTCTCTTCAGGTCATTGACCAGGTCCTGCCGTGTAGTTCTGGGCTGATCCCTCACCTTCCTCATGATCATTGATGCCCCACGAGGTGAGATCTTGCATGGAGCCCCAGACCGAGGGTGATTGACCGTCATCTTGAACTTCTTCCATTTTCTAATAATTGCGCCAACCGTTGTTGCCTTCTCACCAAGCTGCTTGCCTATTGTCCTGTAGCCCATCCCAGCCTTGTGCAGGTCTACTATTTTATCCCTGATGTCCTTACATAGCTCTCTGGTCTTGGCCATTGTGGAGAGGTTGGAGTCTGTTTGATTGAGTGTGTGGACAGGTGTCTTTTATTCAGGTAACGAGTTCAAACAGGTGCAGTTAATACAGGTAATGAGTTGAGAACAGGAGGGCTTCTTAAAGAAAAACTAACAGGTCTGTGAGAGCCGGAATTCTTACTGGTTGGTAGGTGAATAAATACTTATGTCATGCAATAAAATGCAAATTAATTACTTAAAAATCATACAATGTGATTTTCTGGATTTTTGTTTTAGATTCCGTCTCTCACAGTTGAAGAGTACCTATGATAAAAATTACAGACCTCTACATGCTTTGTAAGTAGGAAAACCTGCAAAATCGGCAGTGTATCAAATACTTGTTCTCCCCACTGTATATATGCGAGAAGAAAAAAACATGGGGGATTGGAAATGATGCAGACAATTACATTGATGGAAGTTATAATCTATCTGCAATATTAAAGCTGATCTACCCCCAAAAAACAGGGTTGTTACTGTAGATGTGGTGTGTATGATAAGTAATCAGTCGATTAGGGTACATTTAAAGGTAACATTCTCCAATCCTCAAGAACAATGATCTCACAATTGAGATTTCAATTCATACTGATATGAACTCATTACAGAGAGAGAGAGAGAGAGAGAGAGAGAGAGAGAGAGAGAGAGAGAGAGAGAGAGAGAGAGAGAGAGAGAGAGAGAGAGAGAGAGAGAGAGAGAGAGAGAGAGCGCTTCCCTGTGCTGTGGCATCTCCCAGGGAGGGAGAGCACAGAGCAGAAGTGACTGTGCCAAGGCTGCGTGTGAGAGTCCCTGCTGTCTGACAGCCTTTGCGTGTTCACAGCACAAAGATACAGTATATTCACCAGCGGCACGAGGGGGCCAGGGAGGAAAATGGGCGGGAAATTGGCCCAGAGCCACCTCATTAGCGTATTCCCACCCTCCTGGCCGCCCCCTCCATGACTAAATCAGGAAATCCAAGTCAGGATCACCAGAGGGAGGAAGGGAGGGATGGATAGAGAGAGAGAAAAATCAAAGGAGTATGAGCTGGCTGTGACATTGTCACGCAAATAAACAGTCTGTCAATCTCCTCCATATCCCTAACAGTGGCCTGGCGCCTGTTCAAGCCATTGCATGTAGGATGGCATGCAACATTAGCCTATAAAGAATTTCATAACAACAACAGCTGTCAAATAATAACAACAGCTGTCTCCCTAAACATTAGGCCCACAATGCAATTGAAACAACATACCTAGTAGATGGGATAAATAATGCATGCATGCAGTTAAATGTATATGCATAGTACTACATACAAACATACATTGTCAAGGTAATAACTAAGACTGTGTGAAAACCATGGCATTATTTCCTTATAGAATTGTACAAACATCATCTCCTTAGGTTGGTATACCTTTTAGCATCAACAGTCTATACTGCATGCCATGACAACTGCATTGGTGTTAGCATGGATAACATGGAAATGCACTCTATCAATTGTATTATTTCCACTTTTAGGAGTGAGCTAATGGAGACACCCACAAACACACATGCATGCACGCAAACACATGCACGAACATGAGCAAACACACACACGCTTGGTGGCAGGCACACATGCAAGCACACACACACAAACACCTCCGGGGATGGTATGAAAAAAACAAATAGTAGTATTAGCAATCACGCTTTTGAAAATCGTGCCAACAACTCCTCTTCCAGCCATTCCCTATCGGTCGGAAACAGTCAGCATATGCTTTGCTGGGAATTAGTACTGACAACTTGGTATGTTTCATAGAAAGCACATTCAATATCACTCGCACTCACAATGGATAATGATGCTCACTTACAACAAAGAGGTCACAACTTATGTGAGGGCAATGATGAAGAGCACGCACATCTTTGCCCTTCCTAAGATAATGATACCACATACAGTACAAAGCATCTGAGCCTCACCTGGAAGAACCAGTGAAAACAAGAGAAAATTGTTTGCACAGTATGTCCAGTTAGATTACCACTGGTTTGACATTTCCACATTCAGACAAACTGGTGGAACTGACCATAGGAACTCAATGGGAGAAGTGCCATTGTTACAGTCAATGATCATTATGCTTCAATCACAGCTGATCCAGTGAAATGTAAATAAAAGCTTCCTTTAATACACTTGCCCTCAAATACACACATTGAGTCAATCATATTTGCTTCGGTTTTCTTCACAGTCAAGGCAAGGGCAAGGCATATACAGTTGATGTCTGAAGTTTACATACACCTTAGCCAAATACATTTAAACTCAGTTTTTCACTATTCCTGACATTTAATCCTAGTAAAAATTCCCTGTTTTAGGTCAGTTAGGATTACCACTTTATTTTAAGAAATTGAAATGTCAGAATAATAGTAGAGAGAATGATTTATTTCAGCTTTTATTTATTTCATCACATTCCTAGTGGGTCAGAAGTTTACATACACTCAATTAGTATTTGGTAGCATTGCCTTTAAATTGCTTAACTTGGGTCAAATGTTTCGGGTAGCCTTCCACAAGCTTCCCACAATAAATTGGGTGAATTTTGGCCCATTCCTCCTGACAGAGCTGGTGTAACGGAGTCAGGTTTGTAGGCCTCCTTGCTCATACACGCTTTTTCAGTTCTGCCCTCAAATATTCTATAGGATTGAGGTCAGGGCTTTGTGATGGCCACCCAATACCTTGACTTTGTTGTCCTTAAGCCATTTTGCCACAACTTTGGAAGTATGCTTGGGGTCATTGTCCATTTGCGACCAAGCGTTAACTTCCTGACTGATGTCTTGAGATGTTGCTTCAATATATCCACATCATTTTCCTTCCTCATGATGCCATCTATTTTGTGAAGTGCATCAGTCCCTCCTGCAGCAAAGCACCCCCACAGCATGATGCTGCCACCCCCGTGCTTCACGGTTGGGATGGTGTTCTTCGGCTTGCAAGCATTCCCCTTTTTCCTCCAAACATAACGATGGTCATTATGGCCAAACAGTTCTATTTTCTATTTTTGTTTCATCAGACCAGAGGACATTTCTCCAAAAAGTACGATCTTTGTCCCCATGTGCAGCCAGTCGCAAACCATAGTCTGGCTTTTTTATGGCGGTTTTGGAGCAGTGGCTTCTTCCTTGCTGAGCGGCCTTTAAGGTTATGTCGATATAGGACTCATTTTACTGTGGATATAGATACTTTTGTACCTGTTTCCTCCAGCATCTTCACAAAGTCCTTTGCTGTTGTTCTGGGATTGATTTGCACTTTACGCACCAAAGTACATTAATCTCTAAGAGACAGAACGCGTCTCCTTCTTGAGTGGTATGACGGCTGCGTGGTCCCATGGTGTTTATACTTGCGTACTATTGTTTGTACAGATGAACGTGGTACCTTCAGGCGTTTGGGAATTGCTCCCAAGGATGAACCAGACTTGTGGAGGTCTACAATAATTTTTCTGAGGTCTTGGCTGATTTCTTTTGATTTTCCCATGATGTCAAGCAAAGAGGCACTGAGATTGAAGGTAGGCCTTGAAATACATCCACAGGTACACCTCCAATTGACTCAAACGATGTCAATTAGAAGCTTCTAAAGCCATGACATCATTTTCTGGAATTTTCCAAGCTGTTTAAAGGCACAGTCAACTTAGTGTATGTAAACTTCTGACCCACTGGAATTGTGATACAGTGATAAGTGAAATAATCTGTCTGTAAACAATTGTTGGAAAAATTACTTGTCATGCACAAAGTAGATGTTCTAACCGACTTGCCAAAACTATAGTTTGTTAAAAATAAATTTGTGGAGTGGTTGAAAAATGAGTTTTAATGACTCCAACCTAAGTGTATGTAAACTTCCGACTGTCCCATTCAGATGACGTTTCATGCTGTAATCACGTTTACTGTATTCTTCCCTCAGAGGCTTGTGATGAGTATCTACTGTATCTGTTCTGGATGTTGTTTTATTCAGTAGGTTGTATGAGATGAACACTAAGCACTGCTTGTGACTGTATACAGTAAGTATGATCAAATGGATCATATAGAGGGAGCGATCTTTGTCAAAGGTATACACACGCATGTTACATGAGATGGAGAGGAGCCATACTAGTTAATTAGGTATGCCCAAAATTGACCTATTACCATCAACTGAAGAGTACATGATGTGCTCACTAGTTCTTAATACACTGATGTATTTACAATGGAATCCACTAAAGTGGCTCTGGTTCATAACCACATCGGAACACCAATCACTCTTCATCAGGAGAATGAAGCTTTTGAAAGTACACCCAAATTGACTGTGACATTGAATGTCCTGGATGCTATTCTCTCTACTCCACGTAGTCTATTCTCTCTATAGCTCGTCTCATGGCGAGATTCAAGCAGATAGAGTTGACTTCATCGGTCTGCCTGTGACACGGTATTTCTAATTAATGTTCCCTCCACAGTCCATGGAAATCCGACTCATCGCAGTGATTCCTCATGGGATCGGTTGCAGTGCGAATCGGCACGCTAATCCAGGCCATGATCTCATTATCACGTGCTCTACTTGGAGGTTTGGCCCTCCATCATCAATACAAACTGCAGCTTTCATCACGCAAGCCTGAAGGGGGGATCTGGGAGTGGTGCATGGGGGTTGGGGTTGGGGGGGGGGTTGCTGCTGGATGGATCCCAGCATCCACCACCACTACACATCACCTCTGAGGCCACAGAACATCCCACCCACCCAGCAATCAGGCAGAGGCAAAGGCATACACCTGCTAGTGGGGGAGGGAGAGCGAGAGGGAAGGAGGGATGTGTAGCTGTGGAGGGGAACGAACGAACGACTGGAGATAGAGCCAAGCAGTGGCGAGTGGCAAGCCAACAGTTGCCTACCACCACTCACATCATCAGCCATTCCTTCTGTTCTGTCCATCACTCCCAGGCTGTGGGGAGTGGTCACTAGCAGGCAACCACTACTTAGGACTTCAGAATAGCGTGACATATAAGTCAAATGACTGTAGCTAGCAACAGCATCCATGTTAATGTTGATGTGATGCTGCCTAGGAGGAAACAGCAGGAAAACGAATGAGGCACTTGTGTTAGGAATCTCCAATATTAACACAGTCTTAAGAGGTACAGTATCTATGGCTGGATGTTCTGCTCTTAGTTGTCCCTCTGGTGACCATTGACTTGGGGTGGTCACTGCTGCTACACCAGACTCTCACCAGAAACAAAAGAGGACAAAGTCAATTGTCCACAGACCATAAAAATGAAGGAAATGTTATTAGTGGATAAGACTTAATTCAGCTGAATGTTAACATGGTGAGACTGTTGAGGTCAAACTAGAAAATGTGAGAATACAAACAACCCATTTAAAGATGTTAAAAGCAAGCTTGGATCCCACAGTTTCTGTGCCAGGACTTGGTGACACGTTGACTGTGTCTGAAAAACAATACCATCCTTTATATATGAACATTGAAGCGGTTTTAAGATTCTCTGACTGCTCTGTGTGGTTTGCTGAGTATTGTCTACCATCAGACAAGGGACCCCTCCCCACTAGCTTCAACTGTGTCATTGTTGACCAGAGCGAACACCCCAGAATACTTCAAAGCTACCTGGTGATATAAGAATAGGGGATTTGGAAACTCAAGTGTTTTGTTCTATGGGAATAAGTCAAAGAGGAAAGAAAGAGAGTGGAGGAAAAAAAAGAGATAGCAAGCCACATCATTGCATGACACTTGCCTCTGCTGTACCAGTGTGAGAGAAACAGAAGAATGTGTGGGTGTGATTTCACCTGTTTTGTGTCAGCTGAGTAACTGCTGAAAATAACAGAGCAGGGAATTAGGAGGCGAAAGGAGGGGAAGTGAGTGTGAAGCTGTGGGATTCCCAAAGCGTGCCGTGTAAATCCTTCACCTGCACGGCATCCCAGGCGTTGCGTGCCGGGGGTGCAGGCGGCTCTTGCTCTCCTCCCGCCTGGCTCTGAGCGTGCTCTCTTTCAGTAACATCCCAACACTTCTCTGTGGTGTGCAGCATCACTCCACAACAGGCACTGACAGGGTCAATGAGGCCTGAACACTTCAGGTTAAAAGCCTGCGGTGTGACAGACCCAATAGTGTTCAGACGTTTTAATCTGTCACCCTCACTTACACATCTCCGACACTCAACGCCTGTGCTGTGTTTCCGAGCCCAAATGGGAAGAATTTCACAGCAGACAATGGCTCATATACACATACATATACATACTGTAATTTACACGCAATCCATTGACTGGATCCAGTGCAGTTTTCAGTGCTTCACTGGAAAAACACAGTGGAGAGAATCTTTAACTCTGTGGTCTATAAAGAAAGCAGATGTCTGCTTCTCCATGCATTGGCACGGAACAAATGAAAACAAAAGCTCCATAAACCAAGCTTCATTACTATAGGGGAATTCTGCACATCCAAATACCTCATCTTTTTAAATAAAGAGTAAAATACAGTTGTTGTAATAGTGAGGACAGTTTAGCAACTGTCGAATACAATACCTACAGGTTATTGTAAAGATACTCAGAGGGCCACTAAGTAATGTTGTTGAACTGAAGAGTAGCATAGTTAATTGTTTATTTCAACATCTCAATATGTGGTTGAAAATAGTATTTTTTTCCCACCGAAAAAGGTTGGTTCTGAATACACATTTCTTTCTCGTATACTGTATCTGGGCTGATGCAATACCTGTCCGACTCTGACATGATAGATATACCTACAGCATGAAAGCTACAAAACTTGGTCTCTATTTTTTGTTTTAGTAAAGAATTTATTGAAAAGGACCAACCCTCTTTCTCCCTGGGATCCACTGCTGGGCTGTTGTTGGTGGGAGAATACATGCTCATCAAACCCAGACATTCCCCTGACAGACTGTCACATTTACAACCAGATGTGTGTTTATGCATGGGAAATAGTGTTGGTGGGAATAGAATGACAACACTGCCAAATGCTCTGGTTCATGTTCTTTTTATAAAACAACATTTTTTTATATTAAAAACATGAGAATTACAAACACCAGTCTCAGATGTCAGGTACCATGGTGATTAGACTAAGACTGACAATCATAATGACTTTTTACCTCCAAATTTTGAAGGTGGAAAAAACTCTCAATGTGGATTCAAGGCAATCATTTTATTCCACTGACAATGAATCAAGGAGAGCATGGACACCTACCCCAATAATAACGCCTTTGTAGGTTTTGGAAGGATTAGTGATCTAATTTGCTTACGTAATCAGATTTTGAGCTATAGCCAACCAACTATGAGTAGAATTACCCAAATTATATACCCTCAATTCCATTCCACTTTCCGAATCAGTCTTTAGAATTCCAGGCCAGCAGCCTTTTAAATTCCCCTTGCAGTTGTTCCATTAACTATTTAGAAAGCCATTGTTATAGGTTTTATGTTTGAGAGAAAGCAATTTAGCCATAGAGCAGATTGCATAAAAGCCAAGCGACATCATGAGAGTCCTAAAGAAGAGACGAAAATAATCGTATGACCAATCTTGGTTTATGTGATGTTCAAAGATATGGCTACCTGCATGCAAAATAAAACTGAGCACACAAACAAGCAAGCCGGGGTGGAGTAGAATGTGTTTTCAATAAGTATTTGTCCCACCTTGCATTAAAGGTCCAATGCAGCTGTTTTTATTTCAATATGAAATAATTTCTGGGTAAGTACCTTACTGTGATTGTTTCAATTAAAATGGTCAAAAAGAAACAAAAATAGTTTCTCAAGCAATTTTGCTTGGACTGTCTGGAAGTGGTCTGAGCGGGGAGGGGGAAACTGAACTAATTGGTGATGTCACCAGGCAAGCCAAAACTCCATCCCACCCAAACAGGCTATTATTTCAGGCGGTCTTTTTAAACAGCTCTAACGCTAAAAGGGCATTAACATAATTTTCACAATATTATTCCAACCTCTGTTGAGCGTTAAAAAAACAGCAGCGTTGCAGTTCTTGACACACTCAAACCGGTGCGCCTGGCACCTACTACCATATCCTGTTCAAAGGCACTTAAATATTTTGTCTTGCCCATTCACCCTCTGAATGGCACACATACACAATCCATGTCTAAATTGTCTCAAGGCTTAAAAATCCTTCTTTAACCTCTCTCCTTCCCTTCATCTACACTGATTGAAGTGGATTTAACAGGTGGTATCAATTAGGGATCATTACTTTCACCTGGTCAGTCTGTCATGGAAATAGGTGTTCCTAATGTTTTCTACACTTAGTGTATATAAAACACAGGAAAATCACGTTGTTGACTGCACTGGGCCTTTAATCAAATCCAACATAAAGCCACTGACCTTTAAAGAGCGACGGCCTCTGAAAACCAACTAATCTCTTTGAAAACGGCCTATGTAGCATCGATATGAGTCAGAAACCTTTATTCTAGCGTCAAAATTGACAAAAAAAGTGTAAATAGGATAATTTTGGTAATAAAGTCAGTCTTGTCTAAAACAGAGTTTGGAACCTCAGTACGTCACAACGAGTAAATTAAGGTTGGGTTTGGAATACAATAATGTCAACAAATCATTACCCCTTTTGCCAACCTCCACGTGCAAATCGCCCCTCTGCCCACTTCGCATCCCTTCACTGATTAGGGCTCTGTTGTTTCATCGCCCCCAACGCATTCAAAGGTCACGGGCGTTTGAGACTGAAAAGCACTAGCTATACCACAGACTAGCCATTATATTGACCAGATATTCAAGTGACCACTCTAACAATGAAAATAAATGTCTTAAAAAATGGCAGTTGGGAGGAGGCAAGATCAGGTGGGGGCCATTCTAGCCAATGAGAGGGCATATCAGTACACTTGTCACAACTTAAGCATTACGAAACGTAATAAGCAATTACATTTTTTGTTAACCAAATTCGACACTCTCATTGACCTCCATTCAAAAACTCCTCGCTTGGTGAGCGAAACAAAATGCCACCTGCTGGAGAAGACAGATGTGTTACAGCCTGAATTTAAAATTGATTAAACTAAGGTTTTTGGTCACTGGCCTACACACAATACCCCATAATGTAAAAATAGGACATTTTTACAAGTGATTGAGTCAATAAGTATTCAACCCTTTAGTTATGGCAAGCCTAAATAAGTTCAAAAATAAAAATGTGCTTAACAAGTCACATAATTAGTTGGATGGACTCTCTGTGTACAATAATAGTGTTTAACATGATTTTTGAATGACTACCTCATCTCTGTGCCAAACACATACAATTATCTGAAAGGTCCCTCAGTCGAGTAGTGAATTTAAACACCGATTCCACCACAAAGACCAGGGAGGTTTTCCAATGCCTTGCAAAGTAGGGCACCTATTTGTAGATTGGTAAAAAAAAAAAAAGCTGACATTGAATATCCCTTTGAGCATGGTGAAGTTATTAATTACATTTTGGATGGTGCATCAATACACCCATTCACTACAAAGATACAGGCGTCCTTCCTAACGCTGTTGCCCGAGAGGAAGGAAACCGCTCAGAGATTTCACCATGAGGCCAATGGTGAAAACAGTTAAAACAGTTACAGAGTTTAACGGCTGTGATAGGAGAAGACTGAGGATGGATCAACAACATTGTAGTTACACCACAATACTAACCTAATTGGCAGAGTGAAAAAAAAGTAAGCCTGTACAGAATACAAATACTCCAAAACATGCATCCTGCTCGCATCAAGGCACTAAAGTAATACTGCAAAAAATGTGGCAAAGCAATTAACTTTTTGTCCTGAATACAAAGTGTTAGGTTTGGGGCAAATCCAATACATTACTGAGTACCACTCTCCATATTTTCAAGCATAGTGGTGGCAGCATCATGTTATGGGTATGCTTGTAATCGTTAAGGACTGGGGAGTTTTTCAGGATAAAAATAAAAGGAAATGAGCTAAGCACAGGTGAAATCCTGGAGGAAAATCTGGTTCAATCTGCTTTCCACCAGACACTGGGAGATGAATTTACATTTCAGCAAGACAATAACCTAAAGCACAAGGCCAAATCTACACTGGAGTTGCTTAACAAGAAGAGAGTGAATGTTCCTGAGTGGCCGAGTTACAGTTTTGACTTAAATCTACTTGAAAATCTATAGCAAGACCTGAAAGTGGTTGTCCAACAATGATCAACAACCAATTTGACAAAGCTTGAAGAATTTTGAAAATAACAAATGGGCAAATGTTGCACAATCCAGGTGTGGAAAGCTCTTAGAGACTTACCCAGAAAGACTCACAGCTGTAATCGCTGTCAAAGGTGCTTCTACAGTACAAAGTATTGACTCAGGAGAGTGAAAACTTATGTAAATGAGATTTCTGTATTTCATTTTCAATAAACTTGCTAACATTTCTAAAAACATGTTTTCACTTTTTCATTATGAGTTATTGTGTGTAGATGGGTGAGAATAAAATCTATTTAATTCATTTTGAATTCAGGCTGTAACAAAACAAAATGTGGAATAAGTCAAGGGGTGTGAATACTTTCTGAAAGTACTGTATCTGGTTATGTATATTTTGATAACCAGACTGATCCCCTGATCATGAAGGTATGCTGGTACCTACCAGAAGGAGCAAAGGTGGGTATCATAATACACTGCTCAAAAAAATAAAGGGAACACTAAAATAACACATCCTAGATCTGAATGAATGAAATAATCTTATTAAATACTTTTTTCTTTACATAGTTGAATGTGCTGACAACAAAATCACACAAAAATTATCAATGGAAATCAAATTGATCAATCCATGGAGGTCTGGATTTAGAGTCACCCTCAAAATTAAAGTGGAAAACCACACTACAGGCTGATCCAACGTTGATGTAATGTCCTTAAAACAAGTCAAAATGAGGCTCAGTAGTGTGTGTGGCCTCCACGTGCCTGTATGACCTCCCTACAATGCCTGGGCATGCTCCTGATGAGGTGGCGGATAGTCTCCTGAGGGATCTCCTCCCAGACCTGGACTAAAGCATCCGCCAACTCCTGGACAGTCTGTGGTGCAACGTGGCGTTGGTGGATGGAGCGAGACATGATGTCCCAGATGTGCTCAATTGGATTCAGGTCTGGGGAACGGCCGGGCCAGTCCATAGCATCAATGCCTTCCTCTTGCAGGAACTGCTGACACACTCCAGCCACATGAGGTCTAGCATTGTCTTGCATTAGGAGGAACCCAGGGCCAACCGCACCAGCATATGGTCTCACAAGGGGTCTGAGGATCTCATCTCGGTACCTAATGGCAGTCAGGCTACCTCTGGCGAGCACATGGAGGGCTGTGCGGCCCCCCAAAGAAATGCCACCCCACACCATGACTGACCCACCGCCAAACCGGTCATGCTGGAGGATGTTGCAGGCAGCAGAACGTTCTCCACGGCGTCTCCAGACTCTGTCACGTCTGTCACGTGCTCAGTGTGAACCTGCTTTCATCTGTGAAGAGCACAGGGCGCCAGTGGCGAATTTGCCAATCTTGGTGTTCTCTGGCAAATGCCAAACGTCCTGCACGGTGTTGGGCTGTAAGGACAACCCCCACCTGTGGACGTCGGGCCCTCAAACCACCCTCATGGAGTCTGTTTCTGACCGTTTGAGCAGACACATGCACATTTGTGGCCTGCTGGAGGTCATTTTGCAGGGCTCTGGCAGTGCTCCTCCTGCTCCTCCTTGCACAAAGGCGGAGGTAGCAGTCCTGCTGCTGGGTTGTTGCCCTCCTACGGCCTCCTCCACGTCTCCTGATGTACTGGCCTGTCTCCTGGTAGCGCCTCCATGCTCTGGACACTACGCTGACAGACACAGCAAACCTTCTTGCCACAGCTTGCATTGATGTGCTATCCTGGATGAGCTGCACTACCTGAGCCACTTGTGTGGGTTGTAGACTCCGTCTCATGCTACCACTAGAGTGAAAGCACCGCCAGCATTCAAAAGTGACCAAAACATCAGCCAGGAAGCATAGGAACTGAGAAGTGGTCTGTGGTCACCACCTGCAAAACAGTCCTTTATTGGGGGTGTCTTGCTAATTGCCTATAATTTCCACCTGTTGTCTATTCCATTTGCACAACAGCATGTGAAATGTATTGTCAATCAGTGTTGCTTCCTAAGTGGACAGTTTGATTTCACAGAAGTGTGATTGACTTGGAGTTACATTGTGTTGTTTAAGTGTTCCCTTTATTTTTTTGAGCAGTGTATGTCCAGCAACATGATTGCAATGGTTTAGCGACCTCCAAAAATAATTTTGTTCACTGTTCACTTACTATTTTCACAGCTTATCAGGCAAGACCTCAGAATAAAAGTGTACCCTTGTGACACCTGCTCTGTTGTTGCCAGTCTCCCTTGACTCCTATGAAAAGGACATGCCATCATGAGGCCTCTGATAGTGAGCCGAGCTACTGCCCTGATGACACAGACGGCTTCATGAACAATGACAAGTAATGTGTGTTATGTGAAACGTAAACAGTTGTATTAAAATATACCCGGCTTGATAAACTAGTAGGCTAATTCCCCAGCCAAGCAGATACAGCTAGTAGAGTAATTTTGGTTGTGAAGTGCATTAGCAAAAAGCTTTGTCCTTTCTTTAGAACAAAATGGAATTTACCACTTGGTTGTCTATAATTTCACCCTTTCACAGGCCCTCCCAGTCAACACCACCTCATAAGATTGCCTGCTGCAGTTGTTCGAGAGATGTCCAGTTTGCAGCCGAACATGCAGCATAGAGAAGACCATCAAGGGGGCCCTCACCAGCATCATGCAGACATGCCCTCGATGTGAGCACTCCTATCGATAGAACAGTCAGCCACATGTTGACAAGTATCCGGCCAGCAACTTTCCCCTGTCAGCGGCAACAGCTTTCACAGGCTCATCATTTGTACAAATACAGAAGGTAACCCACTTCATTACTTTGATATATTTGATAACCTAATTGTGAAACATAATTTATGTAAACTGACACTATTTGTTGCTTATTTTATACTTCTTAGATGCATATTATGTCCAGTGCATAACCTAGCCTGGTGGAACTAGCCTGATCGTTGTGTTCACCATTCTATTTCACTTCATATTTTATGATATCTGAAGGGAAATAGAAAGGTGAACGCAGCGATCAGGTTGGTTGCACCAGGCTAATCATAACCACCATTGATCATGTAATCAGTGCTCTGCGTGTGTGTGAGACCGACCAGTATCTTTGAGGTGCACTCAACACATCCACTCAACACATCCACAATGAGTAGATTTTGGGGAAGTATGCATAAGTAAATCATGCTACCAGTTGATTTGTATAACCAGATATTTTAAAGGGGAACTGGACCCACTGATTTGGCCTTGTGTTTTGGCTTGCTCCTCACGAAATGTTGGCAGCCATGAAAGAAGCCAAACGTGAGTTGGCTTGGGGGTGTGGTTTGATGTTGGTGTTTCTTCAGGGAAAACCCATTGAGACCAGGGTCTCATTCACACTGGTGCCCTGATTACAGCAACACAACAAACACAATATGAAGAAAAACAGCAATCAAATGACAGCAAATTACCTTTGAATAGGTCAATAGCCTACAGAGTTATATGAACAAAATGCAATTGCTGAATTTATGTAGATATTCTAAACTAATTGTTTTGATAACTTTCAAATGTAGTAACAGGTCCATGTAGAATAAATAACCCTTTACATAATACCATAGAAGCAGTGTTCTGCTAATAGAACAATGTCTGGTGGTAATGGGGCTACCTTTGCAAACATGTCAGAGTGGTGTCCTGTATACAACAGGAGTTCCCTGATCCTGGTGCAGAATACACAGGGTTTCTCCCTCCCCATATTGACCAATACCATTCAATTGACCTTGTCACACTGTCTTGTCAGACCCAGTTTTAAGTATAAAAAAGCAAGATTTATCTCAAAAGATTGTCATACAAACCAGCAAATGTAGGCTAATAACAGTAACCCACAAGCATCTCTCTCTTAAATACATCTGCCAGTAGAGTAATGAGGTAGAGAAGTGAATGAGACAAGAGGAATATGACCCCAGCTGCCAAGCATAAGCAGTGCCATGACTAATGTATTCAGCCCAGAGTCTTTAATGCATAGGGCTAATTGGCTTGGAGCATGTATACGGCAGCACTACACAAAGCACAATGGTCTGGGTGGCTATGGAGGGGGAATTTGTATACGAAATAATGACATCAAGGACAAGGCAACAGAGATGGTCCTCAAGCACTGAACACCAAATAAATCTATCAACCTTCTAAACTCTGACTTAACTACGCTATAAATTACATAGAAAGCTTTTAGGTAAGGTAGAGTATAATAACTCACAAGGAAGTCAATGGAGCTTCCTGCTCCATACCACCTCTAGACTGGGTATGTGAATCAATCTTAACATCTGTAAAAACATATGTCCTGGTCCCTGTGTAGTGCTGTAAAGGCAATAAGGGTCACTCATTTCTGCAGGGCTGGTCTCCTACACGCAGCACTGATCTACAGATCGTTTTCATAACCATTTCTGCAGGGATGGTCTCCTACACGCAGCACTGATCTACAGATCGTTTTCATAACCATTTCTGAGGTCAGGACCCAGTCTGCAGCAGTCACGCAACTGCTCGCCTGGTGAGCTTAACTACACCACTACCACACAAAGAGCCTCTTAAAGAGACAGTGTGCCGATTTCTTAAGAGGCTAAAACTAATGACAGTACCTACCTGTATCAGGAGGGCTCTACTGTTATTATGACTGTGTGGTTTTCCTCCTCAATTGCTCTAAGAGTAAACATTTTCACCTCTTGTCCTTGTATTTTTGAGTGATACCTTTGAATTAATCACTGGGGCTAAGAGGAGGGTTTGTGAGGTGAACTGGATGAGGCAGGGAGGAGGTTTTCATTTCTAGGACTGATTTGCAGGTTAGTGTCTTTCGTCATGAATCTTGTTCTGGAGGCAGCTCTGCAGAGTAGTCACTAGCTGGCACAGCCACAAAGTCGTGTTTTTAAACCTAACCATAACCTTAAATTAAGACCAAAAAGCTCATTTTTGTTTTCATTCCTTTTTACAATATAGCCAATTTTGACTTTGCAGCTGGCCCATATTCTGCCTACAGGACTCATCTCAGTAAACGTCAACTTGTGACTGATTTCACCCTTGCTGAATGACATTACTGTGAGTAGCTACTACAGTAATGCGAGTCTTCAGCACACAGAGTCACAAATGACAGAGGGTCAGTGTAAGGTGCAGAGGAGAGGATAAGTCACTGGGAATTTCAAGAAGAGTAGCCTATATACACATCATTAAAAAGTTACTTGAGGAGCCAAATCTGAAATCTAAATAACACTACTTACTTTCACAGCCATGTTGAAACTACATCATATGAAATTATATCATTGTTATTTAGACATTACCATAAGTACCATAATATACCTACCTAACATAAAAGCTTAATTAACAAATTAATTCAACTCAATTGTTACTGCCTAAACCTCGTTTAGAGCACTAATCCCCAGTCCAAGACCTTATCTTTCAGTTTTCAGGGGTTTGTTCACGACTAGACATATGGTGCTGTCCCGCAGTCCGCAGATGGACAACGTATCCCTAGTATTGATAGCTCTTCCAACACCAATTAGATTACAGGCCAAAGTGACGCCCATGCTGATGGAGGTAATTGTGCGTCTGTCTCACCGAGGGCGCCAGAGTTGGTGAGAAGTTTAGCCACCATCTTAGTTCTAACCCCTAGATTAAAAGAGAGCAGAGGAGTGGGGAGTGGGGGGGGGGGGGGGGGGGGGGTGGACGCGAAACAGAGCGTGGGGGAATCATAAATAAACGGCCTGTGTTTTTTCATGGACCTGCGTGACAAGGACTGTGTGTGCTAGCTATGTTGAGCTCATGTCTAGTGCATTGATGATCAACGACTGTGGTGCTATAGACAAAGCTTGGAGTTCACATGAAAATAGTTTGGTGACAATAGCCTTTGTGGGGGGATCAGAGATTACGTTCTTGAGTCGATAGAGTTTTATATGAAGTGACAAGTGGTATAGTGACTAGTCAGAAGAGCAGTTGGATTTGTTGTTGTAGAAAAGCATGTCCGTTATAGCACTGGAAGTCCTGAAGATAATAATACATGCTACTACTGTATGCTATTACAGATGATCATCATCTGTCATATTCACTTTCGAACATTTGTCTATTTGTCTGTTTCCATTAACATACATTGGTTGTCTTGCGGCTGTCATTGTTATCATGCCAAAATGCATCACAATATCAGTGGTGAAAATGCTTGTTACGAGGGTGTGATTAGAGATTAAGTTGATGGAATGTTCTTTATGAACTGCCAAATCAGTTAGCACTGCATTCTTCCTGCAATAAGACCAAGATTAGTGCCCCTCTCTTATGACATATTGGGGTCACTACCTCATGCTATTGCGTGCAGACAAATCGTTTTCCAGTATACATATATTTTCGCTCTGTGAATGTCGCCTTTGAGCTGATTGAACACTTTAACCGATCATCGGATGACTGAATATCAGTGAAAAGCAGTAAGCATACAAAAAAGGCATTCATTGGATCAAACATACTGTATGATATCATATGACATCTGTAAAGAATGATATTAATAGTTTTTAATGATGATAATGATGATGATGTACAAACAGAACAAGCTAAATTAATTGTACCTTCTTTCTAAAAACACTTCATCAATCTAGGCACTGTTTTTGAAAAAGAAAAACGAATGAAGTGAACAATAGCATTCTGGATGAAGTTAATAACAAATGGGATTTGAGAAAATCTATCTGCTTCTAAATTATCCTGGCCCATATTAGAATCAGGAGTTAATTGCTTGGATCCATTGGAAGGAATGTTTCTGATCCTTATTGAAGAACAGTCTATTCAAACATGACGACAACAAACAGGGGGGAACTGGAATTTCCCCGTTCTGCACGCAAGCTGAAGGGAATCTGCCAGAGAAGATTTTGCAAACAGCAGTGTAACACTACGCCCTCCGAGTCCAATTTCAAAATTATACTCAAAGCACCCAGTAAACATGGAGAAGGGAGAACTCAAGACCTCTTCTGTTTACTGGTTCCATTTTAGCCCCTTGATGATAAACACTACATGCAACTGGAATGGGAAATATGGAACTGTAACCAGACTGCAGTGTGCAACATCACAATTCAAAGCATTTACAATACTTACACCAAAAGGTTTTACATTAAAGTAATGCTTTCTCATTGGTACTTCATAATTTGGTGGGCCCTTTGCCTCCCTTTGTACCAACTGTATAACATTTCAGAACACTTCTCACGCATCACTCTCAATGTCATTATACCAAACCTATAACCTTTTCTGCATTTCTTTATGAAGACTATCACTCTGTACATACAGTGCGTTTCAGAAGAGCATTTAAAGGTTATGGACGATTATCCAGTCTACCTCTCTTGCTTTTACGTGGTCAAATCCACTCACCTGGCAGCGCCTCAAATGCATTAGCTCGGATTAGCTTCATTTTAATTACGTAATTTGGCCACATCTGGGATATAATTCCCTAAAAGTCTGCTATGATTCAACATTTTATGTACAATAATTATTATTTGATTTGATTATAACCAATTCAAATTGTGTTTACAATACGTGATAGATCACAAACAAAATCTGAAAACAATCACATTTGAAATCCATCATTCACATACGACATCCTCCTCATGTCATGTGAAGCAGAGCACATGTTGAATCTAGTTCAGCACTACTTCAGAAACTTCAGCTCTTATCTAGTGACCATCTGGCTCTCAATGTGTTACACCCAGCTTGACGATTCATATCACACTTCTGCTTTGATCCATGTATGATACATCTGAAAACAATTAATTAATCGTTCACATTCACACACGGCATCCTCCTTGTGTCATGTGAAGTCATCAGATTCTGACCAAGCAAAGCTGATATATAAAACCCAACATTGTGGCATAGTGCACTTCATACATACCTTCCTTCCTTGTGCATTACAATGAGCCCTGAGGGCGGCCCCGGGCCTTGCCAGGGAGCAGTCACGCGATGCACTCGGGAGTAAGTAGAGCATTCATTATCTCGCTGATCTGACTATTCCTTCCCTGAGACTTTCAATAGTGCACAATTACTCCCTCATGTGCTGGAGCACATCACAGCTTCCTAATATCTACCATTTTCTTTTCCCCCGTTACTCTGTATTCCACAGAAATACACTGTCATGTTGGCTCATACAAATCAAACAGGCGAGTTAGCTGGCGCTGACAAGACGCTCAGCATACATTAAGCTCCAGGTAACACTCTAGGAACAGGCAGCATGACACCTTCCTGGAGCTGTATCCTGTATGGAAAATGACATGATTTCTATGGACTTTTGGGGATTTTTATGAATACACAACAAACTTACGGATAAATAAATCTCATCCTTTTCTTGTCTGGTCATTTCAAAGAGAAGCCTTTTCATGATGAATGTGCAACAGGCAATATCCGAACTGCTTAAATCAAACAGTAGTCAGGACCATGGAATTAATTACCATTGACACTGTGATCCTACCTACGAGGACACGTACCTGAAACCACATGGAGCCGTGTAGTTTGTACTAGTTCTATAATTTTACGTTGAAGTTTTAGTCATTTATCAGGCGCTCTTATCCGGAGCGACTTACAGGAGCATTTAGGGTTAGGTGCCTTGCGCAAGGGCACATCCCCAGCTCGGGGATTCAAACCAGTGACCTTTCAGTTACTGGCCCAACGCTCAACCGCTAGGCTACCTGCCACCCCATCACTTTACCTGCCCTTTTTTAATTGAGCTCACTGCAATGAAGTGAAGTGCATCCACCAATCTTATTAACCTCTCTGTGAGCTTATTGCGATCAGCGGTGAAGACCATACAAGAGAATGTGATATCTGAATGGGCCTGATGACCGGAACCTGGCAAGGGGAACCACAGCTGCTGACTAAGAGGAAGAACAGCACGTGGCACAACTTGTACTGCACACCCATTCATAAGGCCATAGGGGGTTACAGCGTTATTATGCTCCTGTGTGGCTCAGTCGGTAGAGCATGGCGCTTACAACGATTCCCGCTGGGACCCCCCATACATAAAAATGTATGCACACATGACTAAGTCGCTTTGGATAAAAGCGTCTGCTAAATGGCATATATTATATGATATATCCTTATACAGTATCCTTAAAAAGAACAGCATCTATCCTCCTTACTCACACACTGTGTTAGCTGGATGAGATACAACGTCATCAAGATTATTCACAAAAGTACTTAGCAGATAGCACACAAAATGAGAGATGACAGAAAAACAAGAAAAACCACAGTTCTGGCACACATCCTGTGTTAGTGTGGTAATATGTCTGCATTGTCTCAGGCTGTAGCTGTAAATAACATCTGCTCTAAACTTGAAGGTTTGTAGGGTGCTGAAAACCCATAAAAAACCAACCACCTGTTGAAACTGGAATATACTATTGTGTTTGAGGGTCAAATCTTAACCAATATTTTTAGTGCTTCATTTAGTCTTTCCCAGGGGTAATAAAATCAGACTGGGTGATCAACCTGGGAAGTTGAGATCTGGGTGATCAGATTTGAGCGTAATTGTGCCCGACACCAGTCCAACAGTAGTGTTGGGACAACAAAGGATTTCTCTCCGCTGCATGCTGTGTTCTCAGCTTGCCCTTGTTGGACCAACAGATTTGGTGGTTTGGGGTCTGCCACTCACGGCTTTCGTTGTGCAGGGCCAATCTATGCAATTACTGACATAAGACTATTCATGCAAAGATACCCACCTGCTCCAGCATGGCGAGGCCACAGAAAGAGACAAGCTCATTACATCCCTAATGAAGGAAAATGCGTTAATATTTTATTCTGTTGTGCTGTTACTGTAGATGGGAGATTTCAATTGGACAATACAATTCCTTTAAGTTTGTAGCTATTGATATTAGTGAAAATAGAAGAGCTACTAATTTCCTTCATTAGATAGCATATCTATCCTTTTCGTTATTCATAACAGGTAAGCTACCTCCAGTATGAGCTTTGCCTTTGATGCAATTCAAAGCTATAAAGATTTACAGTATATTGCAAAGACATAAATAGCTGACACCTCATTTGACGTGGACAATTGAGTCAAAACCTAATCTGAATCAGATAATCAAATGACGTTAACACATGCAGCAACACCACCTTGACCCAACATATTTCATTACAGAAGGGACTAGAAATGACAGAAAAAAAAGAAAGAAGATACATTTAACCAACGTATAAATAAGTACATTTCAATAGTTCATATAGGCTACCAGGCATGTATATCCATCACATATTGGCTGCATGATCAATGCTGCCACAGTGACATCATGCAGGCGCAGGGTCATGCATGCATGGGTAAAATATCAAGGCTGTTTGGTCATGTTTTCCATTTTCATTTTCTCAACGTGATAAACCTTGTCAGATACGTAGAACAGTAGGAGAGTAGTAGGACTGTGCATGGTGAGAATATCAATAGGCTCGTGATGTCTTGTATGCCTGTTGTAGCGGGCCATGAGATAAACAGCAGAGCATATGTTGAATCTAGCTCAGCACTACTTCAGAAACTTCAGCTCTTATCTAGTGACCATCTACCTGTCAATGTGTTACACCCAGCTTGACGATTCATATCACACTTCTTTGATCCATGTATGATAAATAACATTCTTTCAGCTGTCTAAATGTTGTCTAAATGTTCTCATTAATAGTGTAAACAGAATTATAGCTTCATGGCAGGGAAGCAGCACTAGGGTAGAATAAGTGTGGCAGCACAGTATATGTGATACAATTCAAGTATACAAACCAATATTTGTATTATAAAAACAAATACAACTTTGTAAGGGTGTGATAATGAATTGCGCAGTACTGTATGCATATGGTATAGAACGTATACTAGTGCACCATATAGTGTGCCATCTATTATAGAACAGATCCTGCAGTAAAAATGAATAATTTTCATACTACAGTATAGGGTGTAATCTTAGCATTCAGGGACAAATCTCGCGTGCGTGCTGTCGCGATAGGGTGTAACTGCTGTCACGAGAGACTGTATAGGGTGTAACTGCACCACATGGGGACGCTGTGATGTCCATACCTTGAAAGAAGCTTTTGACCCGGAGGTAGCTGACGCTGAGGCGCAGCACGGAGAGCTTGTCCAGTTTGGAGATGATGTCTGGGGTGAAGGGTAGGAGACTGGCCAGCCGGTCCAGCTCTGCATTCAGACGGTCACGGTGCCTCTTAGACGGGTTGGTCTTCTGGCTGGCCGCTGGCTGTTTTCTGTCAGATGTAGGGTCAAATAATTTAGCGATGTTAATTGATGTTATGAAAAAGTAACAATCTAGGCTGTATTAAATCAATCTGAGGCCAAAATACAGTGCTATTGTCCCAATGATGACTGGTTTCTTCAATAGGCAAGCATGCATTACTGACATTTCAATCCCATTTTGTCTCCTCAGGTATATTAATCAATAGTTATTGGAACCGGTGTCATGTCTAAGTGGATATTTTGAGAAAGGTCAGGGGTGGTCTGTGGGGTCTGAGAAGCAGTAAATTACTTGAGTAAAACGTTTTTTTTAAACTATAATGCCTAAATAATGAAGAGGGAAAGCCTCTGTAGCAGGTCCCTCAACAGAATAACACAGAAGAGAAAAATGTTCACAGTTGAACATTAACTATATCAAATGACACTGATCCTAATTTACAAATGTGTGGAATATCCATCAATGCCAGACTTTCAACAAGGTTATTGTCATTATATTTTAGTTTGGCACATGTAACCAACAGGTATTTCTTTCATGTGAGATTAACTCCTAAAATCAAATAGCTTGATTCTAATAACTCATTATTGAATGTAACAGTCACTTTTGTACATGTCAATTAGGATCATTCATTCATGATCAGTAGTGTGCAACAGATGAGAAATAGATGGTTGCAATATTCCAATGATAGAGTTTGATAAGATAGGTCAATGATTTAATTGATCAAATAAACCAAACATTCAATACAATACATAAGTGACAATATCTGGTAGTGGTACTCAACTGTTTTTGGATGGGCTTCCTTCTCTTCCTCCCGGCATATAAGCAGTCCCCAGGTGGAATCATCATCTGAGTCAATTAACATTCATGTGTACCGGTACAAGGCAAAACTTACACAAAGTGCATATTATGGTAAAACGGTCAAGAATGAGAATATAATTCTACAAGTCCCCTTCAAGCTACAATATTGATTTAATTTTGTTTCATATTTATTCATTTATCTATCACAATAAACAATGGTAAGAGCAGCTACAATGAAAAAGTAACTTAGCATCCCCGTTATTTCACTATACGCGCTTCAACCTGCGTGCCTTTGTTTACATTCAGGGGCCAAAGGCATAATAGCGTCGAAAAGTATAATGTGCAGTAGCCTAAACTCAGGCATAGTAAACCATCGATTCAAGGGAAATTACTATGGCTGATAAAATGTTGAAATTAACTAATCTACTAGCTTACACATTGTATTCCAATGTAACAACTCACCTAAAGGCTGTTCCAATCAATTTGCAAATCAAAGGTAATAGGCAGTAGTCCTCAACCGTCTAGAGAGCCCCGTTAAATGTACAATTTGTGAATAAAGTTGCAAAAATCCTAAACTATTGCATACAATACAGCTCTCAGTAAAGATGCTTTATCAGCTGGCGGTCTTCTTGTCAGGGATGTGGTTGATGTTATATACCCGATTGGGTGGCGTTAACTTCCACGTAGGCTATTTCAGATGGCGGATACATCCCAATGACCTGGCATGCCCTTCGCACGCAACTCTCTGGGATGCACTTCAGGACTGGGACGCACAACAAGGTGTTTCGCACTTCTCCGCGCCGACGCCAGTGAGCGAGCGACTCTTATTATGGATATTATGTAATATTTCCATATAATGGAATGCGTTCATTTGCAAACGAAATAGTATTTATGTAGGTCATAGTTATATATATTCGCATTCATTTTGACGTTTGGAAAGAGAGAGGAATGAAAAGAGCCACAGCAATTTTAGGGAAGGACATTAGCCAACATTTTCATGTTCGCACAGATAAATTAAAATAAAAACATTTACTTGCCTACATAGAGAAAGGTACAAGACACCGAATTAAAAACAGGGTGATTAGCCATTTGTTCTAGAATAAGTGTGTGAAAATTGTCATTGGATGTGCTACGGTAGCCTATATAAAGAAACTTCTCTGTAAAACATAGCTTATATTAAAATTAATTGGGTTTGTGTGCATCTAGCCTATGCTAAAGTCTATGATAGGCCATTTCATTCAATATATTGCATCATCGAGATCAAACGAGGGAGACAGTATCTGCATAATTCAACTGCACGAATTTCCCCAGAATTAGGGTCAATCATTCTAAATATAGAAAGACAAATCCTTCCTAAAACAAAGATGTTATTCAATGTATCATATTCTGTCATCAATAACAAGAAAAAAACGTCAGAATTTCGTAGTAATACTTCTTTAGAACCAATGGCAATGAATATCAGATAAACAAAATGCTAATATTCTTGTCTATAATGAAACCGCTCCCCTCAGTGTCCCACTGACATGAGCCTGAACCACTGGCCTGAACTCTGGGGCACCAGGACAATGATAGGTGAAAGTGCACCATCTAGTGAGCATAAAGCATTGCAAAAAATACATTTATTGAAATGCATAGACATGAGCAGTATGACAATTGTTCACAATTGTTTTTAGAAACAGTACATTGACGGTCAATAGCAACATGACAGCAAAACAAGTGGACAGTAGGCTACTGTAGCTGTAATCACAACTTCCTTACAGATAAGCCTGAATTCAATGACTTCTTCCACAATATCTATGGCTGAGGTGGACCCTACCTAATCTTCCAAGATGTAATTGGGGTTGACCACTAAGAAGGGGTCCTCTTCGATCACAGGTTCCTCTCCCTCATCACCAACTTTCTTCAGCCCAGTCTTTGTTAACTCTATGATAATGTGGTCCTGAAATGAACACAATACAGAGCATGTCACTCACCAATTTTACAAAACAAACGCACTGCTTTGTGTACAGATGAAAATCATAAATGTTCTTCTGTACATTGTAGTTTATGGTCTTAGTGTGTCTTGTTTTCCAATGCTTTAACTTACATAATGGATTAGTCTGTGAAGCACTTTCTCTATAAGATTATTCTTGGCAACCAGCTCAGCTTCTGACTCAATCTCACTCTCCAGCTCTTTCAGGTACCAGTTAATCAGCTCGCTTTTCTTCAGTGAGGACTCCTCGTCAGCTGTAAGAATGAAACATTTTGTTAAACGCTGACAAAACTAGTATCCTTTGAAATCATTATATCTAAAAAATTTATACATTTTGGAAAGGATCATTTCAGTTTGTTTAAAGGGACAATCTGCAGTTGCTACATCTATTTTTTTTAACATAAATTATATATATACACCCATTGATTCTTGAAGAATATAACTTCTAAATACCTCATGAGCTTAGTTCAGCTGTCACCGCATCAGAACCCAAAATATAAGCTTGTTTAACTCCAATATTTGTAATATATTGGAGTAAACAAACACTGTATAGCCTCAAAACATGGTTAAATCTATATTTTTTTCTAGCTATATATAATTTCTTCTTAATCATGGTTGGTCAGTCCTTGCATCCATAGCTCTTTCTATGAATTTGAGAGGGGTTACATTTCTCCAGCCCCATCCCTCAGCTTTTTGCGAAAACAGTGGAAGGTTGAGGCTTTGTTATCGTTTCAACTGTAGATGGCCCCTTTAAGCTCTTACTATCTTCCATCTTCTGCATGTGCAAAACAATGAGGTTGGAGACCCTTCTGTACTCAGCAAAGGTCATCTTGAGGGCAGGCTTCGCAGTGCTGGTCTTCTTAGGTTTGCCTGCCCCATGCTCTGTGTCCATAGCCTCCTCTGTATTAGTGCCCATCATGTCATTCTGATCTGGGGAACAGAGCGTAGCAATTTCTGACGTGTACATGTATCACTTTCAATCAATATATTATTGCACAAAGGTGAAAGTGACCGTTTCTTACCATTCATTTCCCCATTGTTGTCTTGTTCCTGGTCGAAGTTGATGTCTGGGGAGTCGACGCTGATGACAGACTTATTCAATAGTCGAAAGGCCTCCTTAACGTGTTTGGGATGCACCTTTAAATTAGTCAAAACAAAGGGTTAAGATGTGTGTTGTACCATCAATGCAACTCCTCAGAAATCAGGCAAGTTTATTCATTACATGAGCAAAATTACTGAACCACCTCTGTTACATAAACAACCATAATTATTAGCTTTTAACAAGTAATGAAGACAGACTGTTGTACCCTACAATGTATAGGGGCCTATACATATGGTGGTGTATACTTCAGTAGTAGGTGTCTGACCAACCTCATCGGAGCAGTAGAGCCTGGCCATGCCCTCAGACAGTCGGAGCATGCTCTCCAGCTGCCTGACAGTGATACGCCAGGCTGACTTGGTGCTGCCACTGCTGTCCCGCTGACGCAGACGCTTGTACTGGTCCACCACAAACTCCTTCGACTCTGCCGTGATCTGGGGTCAAAGTGCACCACACCAACGACAGGGGACAGAAAGCATGCAATGGTAGGTATGTCTTACTGAACGCTGCATCTAAACAGCCCAACACATGAGGAATACCAATGCAACAAGGGCAATTATTACCTTTGGTTTAAACTGTCGAGCAAACAGTATGTATCTCTGGATCTCATCAGTGGCGTAAACTCGCTCCACAGACTCCATGTTTCTAAAGTGCAGGTCTACGATACGTCTGGCTATGGCATAATCTGTCACCTAGACCACAAGAAACAAAAGTGAAAATGCTAAATGTGTCAAGTTTCCAAAACGCACATTTCCATTCAATATGGGCTTATATTATATGAAGAAGTTAGGGGAAGGTTTCACTCTTTAAAAAAAAAACATTATGGGGTAGATCAGCTTTAATATCGCAGATAGATTGTAACTTCCATCAATGTAATTGTCTGCATCACTTCCAATCCCCCATATATATTTTTTGCAAATACACACACACACACACACTACCAGTCAAAAGTTTAAACCCACCTACTCATTCAAGGGTTTTTCTTTTTACATTGTAGAATAATAGTGAAGACATCAAAACTATGAAATAGCACATATGGAATCATGTAGTAAACAAACAACAAAAAAGTGTTAAACAAATCAAAATATATTTTATATTTGAGATTCTTCAAATAGCCACCCTTTGCCTTGATGACAGCTTTGCACACTCTCGGCATTCTCTCAATGTGTTATTTCATAGTTTTGATGTCTTCACTATTATTCTACAATATAGAAAATAATAAAACTAAAGTTCTTAACCTATATACGTATTATGGACACAGTATGTTTTACATTAGTTATCTTGTTATTTGTTATTAGTCCCAACCTTCAGCTCCAGTCAACCCCTCCCATCGATCTCTTAACAGCATCCATATTGGATTTCTATTTGCTATATATTTTTCAACTGTACTGTTTCACAAAAGTTCTGACCCTTCTATTCTCATTGTTTCTACAGATTGTAAATTGAAACATTTTTGCTAAAAGTATTATTATATTATTGATTGATTGACTATGACTTTTCAGATCACCCAGTAGTGCTATCTGCAGGGTTAGCTCCAGGTAAATATTGCAATTATTCAGCCATTCCTGGACCTGTGACCAAAAACAAGCTACAAATGGACAGTACCAAAACAAATGATCTAATGATTGTCTCTTCGCAGCAAAATCTGCAGAGCTGGGAAGATTGTATTCCCCATATAAATAACATTCTATTGGTTGCAAAAATGTTGTATAATAATTTAAATGGAAAAATTATAAGTTTTGAATCCGCCTCGTTTTGCATATCAGTTCATAAACCATGTGCCATGGAATCGGTACGTCAAAAATCTCTTCCGAACTATTTTGCAATCTGTATGGGACGGCTGTCAATCCCTTGGTCCTTAAATGAAACTGGTATACTTTTTTATTTATCACAATTTTCTTTAACCAATTATGATCTTTAATGCAGGGCCGACAGACAAGTTCCTTACTTTTTCCCCCTTCCACTTTCGTTTTCCAAGGTGTTGCTCTTACCTCATTGCACTCATCAATCAGAATGAAGAAGAGGTCAAATCTGGACATGATGGGTGCTGACATGTTGACGTTCTGTTTCAGAGACTTAGAGCGGTTGTATCTCCCGTCGATGGGGTTGGCAGCTGCCAGGATGGAGGTGCGAGCATTCAGAGTGGCCTGAACACAATACAGTCAAACGGATGACAACTCAAACCATTGATACTCCCTCTGCACTGAGTAGTAATAAAAAGTATTGCTGAATTAAATTGTGTGTGTGACAGAGGGTGTGCGTGTGTACAGCTACAGCTCTATTCCCACATCGCATACCTTCACTCCAGCCTTAGTGATGGAGATGGTCTGCTGTTCCATGGCCTCGTGAATTGCTACCTGGTCTTTCAAGTCCATCTTGTCAAACTCATCAATGCAACAGACTCCCTGTGGATGATGATAAAGAACAGTGCAGAGTAAAATCAAATCGCACAGTGCCCCCCAGAGGACATATGACCAAACAGAAAAGCATAAGATGATTGTCCCGTACTAGAACACAATGCTTACGTTATCCGCCAACATGAGGGCCCCAGCCTCGATGACAAACTCATGGGACTCCTCATCTTTCACTACAGCTGCTGTCAACCCGGCTGCGCTGCTGGCCTTCCCACTAGTGTAGACTGCCCTGGGCGCAAAGTCCTCCACGTGTCTGAGGTAGGGCACATCAGAGTTAACACCAACCTTTCACCTCATAAAACATCCACACCACTCCTGCTTCCATCATGTAGTAGGCTCCTTTGCTATGAGGAATAATGAGACCTCCAGAGACTAGCAACACTGCCTGTGCAACACTAGTAAACAACTCGAAATGCTTCTGTTAAAACATTTAAAAAACAGGTTTGATCCTCAATTTCAAATATCACATCTGTTGGTTATACAAATAGGATAGTGCTTGGTGATTTACTTGAGGAACTGGCTCTTGGAGGTACTGGGGTCCCCAACGATGCAAACGTTAATATCCCCCCTCAGAGATGTGCCCTCCATGGTAGTCTTGCCAACACCGCCAAAGAGCATCAATAGGATTCCACGCTTGATCTCGTTATTCCCTGTAATATATTCAGGTTCGGCAGTGCATTTCAAAACAGATGTTTTAACAGTTTTTTACGTGACAAATCTACTCAATTTCCAAGTAAATAGCACAAGATATTCCCTCCATACCATGGATAGTGGGGAAGAGGCTGGTACAGAGGTTATGGTAGAGGTTCTTGTCCTGACTCATCTCAAACACCTTCTCCCATTCCTGAATAGTCATCTGGTTCTTCACACTCTCTGCAGTCTGGTCTTCCTGGCGGAGATCTTTACCACCAAACTACCCACAGGAACACAGTTCAGTGGTTTTTCCTATTTAAATAATCTATAACTATACATAATCTCTAGATCCTTCTTCCTCGCTACAGGTTTCAAACTTGAGGGATCTTCCCATGTTAAATAAAGTTTATATTAATCTAAATAAATGTTTAACTAATGGACAAACCCGAGGGTTAGTGGGGGCCACGTAGCAGGCTAGGAAGGCCAGTCTGTAGGACAGATCCCTGACACCTAGAGCCTTCAGTCCCTGGATCCCATCTGCATCAAAGCCCTGCCTCCCCCCAGTCACTCTGCTGCTGGTCTCTGCCCTGGTGCCTGCATTGCAAACATGGAGAAAGTACAGGGGAGAATGTTACTATTATGCTCCATCGCAATGGTTTTTACATTTTTTTAAACATTTGTCATTTAGCAGACGCTCTTATCCAGAGCGACTTACAGTTAGTGAGTGCATACATTTTCATGTATGACTTTGACCCTCAGAAGGCCATCTTGTGTGTAAGAGAAGGCATGGTGTGTAGAAGGCAGTTCCTCACCTGACACAGCCAGCGCAGCGACGTCTGGTACGACGATCAATGTGCCGGTGAAGTCACAGCGGTCCCCTGCCTGAGCCATCTCCACAGCCTCTGCCCTCAGGATCACCTCCACACTGCGGGGGATGGAGCCACGAGGCAGCTCCGCCTGGGTCTCCTGGATACGCACCTATATGAACACGAACACACAGAGGCGCACACATGCATACACAGTTAGAGAGCTGATATATCATGCTATGGTTTCATTGTCTGCTGGAGGGTCAATCCAGCCTGTTGGACTCAACCAGTCCAACCTCTTCATACCTTCTGAAAGTCCACAAAACGGGACTTGTTGGGGTCCAGCATGAAGTGACGTCGGTTGGCACAGACTGGGTTCTTACAAATGTTGGGCTGGGTGTACTTAAACTGCTGCTCAACATCTTTCATGACCGACTGGCAGTCCAGACACAGGAAGGTACCACTGACCAGCTCCGGGTGCACTGGGTGTGTCCTCACCACCTGGCCACTGATACGCAGTAGGGACCCGATCCGGGTCGTGGAGAGCTCTCGGATCCTGCCAAGGGACATTACAAGCAACTTAACGCTCAAGGTAAGTAATAATCTCATTTTAAGTGTAATGTAGTCAGAGAAATCTGGCTCAGTAGTTTGATCATTACTTTTGTCTTGATGGAAAGTCAGAGAAGGCCACATAGAACTCTTTGGCTGCTGGTATGTTCCCATGATCTCTTGCAAAGTGGCGCACTGCTCTGCATAGGAATGGGTATACCCTGGGGATGGCAAAACATGGACAAGTAGCAGGTAGCCTGGGAGTTAAAACGATGGGCCAGTAACTGAAAGGGTCACTGGTTCGAATAACCGAGCCAACGAGGTGAAAAATCTGTCTGTGCCCTTGACCAAGGCACTTAACCTTAATTTACTCCAGGGACGCACACTACTATGGCTGACACTGTAAAACAACACATTTATCTGCAAAATTGAAATGTTCTGTAACTTGCTGGTTCAATGGAGAAATAGAATGAGAGTTTTTTGGGCAGGCCTACCAAATTAGCAATTCAATTACCTGTAATACTCCTCCTGAATGGTGGTAGCTAGTTGCTGATTGAAGTGCTCAATGTTGGTGAAGTTCACAGTCAGTGTGTTTCTCTCTGGTCGAATGAGCTCCTCAGCATCAGGTAGATACAAAAGCTCCCCGTTTGTGTCCTGAAACCTGTGTGTAAAAGTGAGGGGTGAGTTTACACATTGATTATCACTGGTATTAAGCACTATTATTGGGCTTGTCCAATAAATATAAACAACTTACTCCTCCAAGAACTCGAGAAATAACTTCTGACATTTTTCTGAAAGGTCATCTTTGACTGAAACTCCTGCAGCGCTGGTCTCGGCTGCAGGCTCCATTCAGAAAAATAATGACAGTTCCTATTAATGGAAGAGGGAGCTTCGTTTGCCAACCTTACCTGCAAGCTGATGGAGTAACAATGCACACAGGTGTGCCATCGAGTATAATTGGCATTTAGCTCCACCCACACCTGCACCTATTGGGGGGAAAAAACAAAAGCTGCGTTCAAACAGGCAGCCCATTTCTGATATTTTTTTCACTCATTTATCTTTTCATATCAGATATCTTTCAGAGCTGATCTGATTGGTCAAAAGACCAATTAGTGAAAAAAAAGATTAAAATTGGGCTGCCTGTCTGAAGCCTTGTTCGCACTGGCAGTTTGAAGTGACTCAAATCCTATTTTCCCATACGAAAAATAATATCATAATAATCATAATAATTTATTCAACTTCAATTGCGCTTTTCATTACAGTGCTTGAAAAAGCAAAACAAACAAGAATCAAATAATACAGATATATGATAGAGTAGGTCTGGAGTCTGGACTACGATTTTCAGACAGAGTTGAACAGATGGAGCGACAGTCAATATTGACATATACAATATTTTAACAACATGCATGTACATGTATTTACGTATATGCAAATTACAGATATCTAAATACAGTGAGGGAAAAAAGTATTTGATCCCCTGCTGATTTTGTACATTTGCCCACTGACAAAGAAATGATCAGTCTTTAATTTTAATGGTAGGTTTATTTGAACAGTGAGAGACAGAATAACAAAAAAAAAATCCAGAAAAACGCATGTCAAAAATGTTATAAATTGATTTGCATTTTAATGAGGGAAATAAGTATTTGACCCCCTCTCAATCAGAAAGATTTCTGGCTCTCAGGTGTCTTTTATACAGGTAACGAGCTGAGATTAGGAGCACAGAAGCAATCAATCAATCAGATTCCAAACTCTCCACCATAGCCAAGACCAAAGAGCTCTCCAAGGATGTCAGGGACAAGATTTTAGACCTACACAAGGCTGGAATGGGCTACAAGACCATCGCCAAGCAGCTTGGTGAGAAGGTGACAACAGTTGGTGCGATTATTCACAAATGGAAGAAACACAAAATAACTGTCAATCTCCCTCGGCCTGGGGCTCCATGCAAGATCTCACCTTGTGGAGTTGCAATGATCATGAGAACGGTGAGGAATCAGCCCAGAACTACACGGGAGGATCTTGTCAATGATCTCAAAGCAGCTGGGACCATAGTCACCAAGAAAACAATTGGTAACACACTACGCCGTGAAGGACTGAAATCCTGCAGCGCCCGCAAGGTCCCCCTGCTCAAGAAAGCACATATACAGGCTCATCTGAAGTTTGCCAATGAACATCTGTACAGGCTCATCTGAAGTTTGCCAATGAACATCTGAATGATTCAGAGGAGAACTGGGTGAAAGTGTTGTGGTCAGATGAGACCAAAATCGAGCTCTTTGGCATCAACTCAACTCGCCGTGTTTGGAGGAGGAGGAATGCTGCCTATGACCCCAAGAACACCATGCCCACCGTCAAACATGGAGGTGGAAACATTATGCTTTGGGGGTGTTTTTCTGCTAAGGGGACAGGATAACTTCACCGCATCAAAGGGACGATGAACGGCGCCATGTACCGTCAAAATCTTGGGTGAGAACCTCCTTCCCTCAGCCAGGGCATTGAAAATGGGTCGTGGATGGTTATTCCAGTATGACAATGACCCAAAACACACGGCCAAGGCAACAAAGGAGTGGCTCAAGAAGAAGCACATTAAGGTCCTGGAGTGGCCTAGCCAGTCTCCAGACCTTAATCCCATAGAACATCTGTGGAGGGAGCTTAAGGTTCAAGTTGCCAAACGTCAGGCTCGAACCTTAATGACTTGGAGAAAATCTGCAAAGAGGAGTGGGACAAAATCCCTCCTGAGATGTGTGCAAACCTTGTGGCCAACTACAAGAAACGTCTGACCTCTGTGATTGCCAACAAGGGTTTTGCCACCAAGTACTAAGTCATGTTTTGCAGAGGGGTCAAATACTTATTTCCCTCATTAAAATGCAAATCAATTTATAACATTTTTGACATGCGTTTTTCTGGATTTTTTTGTTGTTATTCTGTCTCTCACTGTTCAAATAAACCTACCATTAAAATTATAGACGGATCATGTCTTTGTCAGTGGGCAAACAAAATCAGCAGGGGATCAAATACTTTTTTCCCTCACTGTATATGTCTAAGCCTTATGTGTACAGATAGTATTCACAACCCTTGACTTTTTCCACATTTTGTTGTGTTACAGCCTGAATTTCAAATCAGATTTTGTGTCACTGGCCTACACACAATACCCCATGACGTCAAAGTGGAATTATGTTATTAGACATTTTTACAAATTAATTACAAATGAAAAGCTGAAATGTCTTGAGTCAATAAGTATTCAACCCCTTTGTTATGGCAAGCCTAAAGTTCAGGAGTAAACATTTGATTAACAAGTCACATAATAAGGTGCATGGACTTCATGGACATGGTGCAATAGTAGTGTTTAACATGATTTTTAAATGACTACCTCATCTCTGTACCCCACACATACAATTATCTGTAAGGTCCCTCAGTTGAGTAGTGAATTTCAAACACAGATTCAACCACAAAGACCAGGGAGGTTTTCCAATGCTTCGCAAAGAAGGGCACCTATTGATAGATGGGGGAAAAAAACAAAAAAGCAGACATTGAATTAAGCAATAATGCATGGGGGGGTGTGGTATATGGCCACGGCTAAGGGCTGTTCTTACACACAACGCAATGCGGAGTGCCTGGATACAGCCCTTAGCCATGGTATATTGGCCATATACCACAAACCCCTGAGGTGCCTTATTGCTATGATAAACTGGTTACCAATGTAATTAGAGCAGTAAAAATAAATGTTTTGTCATACCCGTGGTATACCACGGCTGTCAGCCAATCAGCAATCAGGGCTCGAACCACCCAGTTTATAATATCCTTTGAGCATAGTGAAGTTATTATTTACACTTTGGATAGTGTATCAATACACCCAGTCACTACAAAGATAAAGGCATCCTTCCTAAATCAGTTGCTGGAGGGGAAGGAAACAGTTCAGGGATTTCACCATGAGGCGAATGGTGACTTTAAAACATTTACAGAGTTTAATGGCTGTGATAAGAGAAAACTGAGGATGGATCAACAACATTGTATACTGAACAAAAATATAAATGCAACATGCAACAATTTCAAAAATGGAAATAATACATTTACATAAGTATTCTGACCCTTTACTCAGTACTTTGTTGAAGCACCTTTGGCAGCGATTACAGCCTCGAGTCTTCTTGGGTATGACACTACAAGCTTGGCACACCTGTATTTGGGGAGATTCTCCCATTCTTCTCTGCAGATCCTCTCAAGCTCTGTCAGGTTGGATGGGGAGCGTCGCTGCACAGCTAATTTCAGGTCTCTCCAGAGATGTTAGATCGGGTTTTATTCCGGGCTCTGACTGGGCCACTCAAGGACATTCAGAGACTTGTCCTGAAGCCACTCCTGCGTTGTCTTGGCTGTGTGCTTAGGGTCGTTGTCCTGTTGGAAGGTGAACCTTTGCCTCAGTCTGAGGTCCTGAGCACTCTGGAACAGGTTTTCATCAAGGATCTGTCTGTACTTTGCTTCGTTCATCTTTACCTCGATCCTGACTAGTCTCCCATTCCATGCCGCTGAAAAACACCCCCACAGCATGATCCTGCCACCACCATCCATCACCGTAGGGATGGTATTGACCAGGTGATGAGCGGTGCCTGGTTTTCTCCAGATGTGACGCTTGGAATTCAGGCCAAAGAGTTCAATCTTGGTTTCATCAGACCAGAGAATCTTGTTTCTCATGGTCTGAGAGTCCTTTAGGTGCCTTTTGGCAAACTCCAAGCGGGCTGTCATGTGCCTTTTACTGAGGAGTGGCTTCCGTAAAGCCACTCTACCATAAAGGCCTGATTGGTGGAGTGCTGTCCTTCTGGAAGGTTCTCCCATCTCCACAGAGGAACTCTGGAGCTCTGTCAGAGTGACCCTCTGGTTATTGGTCACCTCCCTCACCAAGGCCCTTCTCCCCCGATTGCTCAGTTTGGCCGGGCGGCCAGCTCTAGGAAGAGTCTTGGTGGTTCCAAACTTCTTTCATTTAAGAATGATGGAGGCCACTGTGTTCTTGGGGACCGTCAATGATGCAGACATTTTTTGGTACCCTTCCCCAGATCTGTGCCTCAACACAATCCTGTCTCTGAGCTCTATGGACAATTCCTTCGACCCCATGGCTTGGTTTTTGCTCTGACATGCACTGTCAACTGTCTGACCTTATACAGTGGGGAGAACAAGTATTTGATACACTGCCGATTTTGCAGGTTTTCCTACTTACAAAGCATGTAGAGGTCTGTAATTTTTATCATAGGTACACTTCAATTGTGAGAGATGGAATCTAAAACAAAAATCCAGAAAATCACATTGTATGATTTTTAAGTAATTAATTTGCATTTCATTGCATGACATAAGTATTTGATCACCTACCAACCAGTGAGAATTCCAGCTCTCACAGACCTGTTAGTTTTTCTTTAAGAAGCCCTCATGTTCTCCACTCATTACCTGTATTAACTGCACCTGTTTGAACTCGTTACCTGTATAAAAGACACCTGTCCACACACTCAATCAAACAGACTCCAACCTCTCCACAATGGCCAAGACCAGAGAGCTGTGTAAGGACATCAGGGATAAAATTGTAGACCTGCACAAGGCTGGGATGGGCTACAGGACAATAGGCAAGCAGCTTGGTGAGAAGGCAACAACTGTTGGCGCAATTATTAGAAAATGGAAGAAGTTCAAGATGACGGTCAATCACCCTCGGTCTGGGGCTCCATGGAAGATCTCACCTCGTGGGGCATCAATGATCATGAGGAAGGTGAGGGATCAGCCTAGAACTACACGGTAGGACCTGGTCAATGACCTGAAGAGAGCTGGGACCACAGTCTCAAAGAAAACCATTAGTAACACACTGCGCCGTCATGGATTAAAATCCTGCAGCGCACGCAAGGTCCCCCTGCTCAAGCCAGCGCATGTCCAGGCCCGTCTGAAGTTTGCCAATGACCATATGGATGATCCAGAGGAGGAATGGGAGAAGGTCATGTGGTCTGATGAGACAAAAATAGAGCTTTTTGGTCTAAACTCCACTCGCCGTGTTTGGAGGAAGAAGAAGGATGAGTACAACCCCAAGAACACCATCCCAACCGTGAAGTATGGAGGTGGAAACATCATTCTTTGGGGATGCTTTTCTGCAAAGGGGACAGGACGACTGAACCGTATTGAGGGGAGGATGGATGGGGCCATGTATCACGAGATCTTGGCCAACAACCTCCTTCCCTCAGTAAGAGCATTGAAGTTGGGTCGTGGCTGGGTCTTCCAGCATGACAACGACCCGAAACACACAGCCAGGGCAACTAAGGAGTGGCTCCGTAAGAAGCTTCTCAAGGTCCTGGAGTGGCCTAGCCAGTCTCCAGACCTGAACCCAATAGAACATCTTTGGAGGGAGCTGAAAGTCTGTATTGCCCAGCGACAGCCCCGAAACCTGAAGGATCTGGAGAAGGTCTGTATGGAGGAGTGGGCCAAAATCCCTGCTGCAGTGTGTGCAAACCTGGTCAAGACCTACAGGAAACGTATGATCTCTGTAATTGCATACAAAGGTTTCTGTACCAAATATTAAGTTCTGCTTTTCTGATGTATCAAATACTTATGTCATGCAATAAAATGCAAATTAATTACTTAAAAATCATACAATGTGATTTTCTGGATTTTTGTTTTAGATTCCGTCTCTCACAGTTGAAGTGTACCTATGATACAAATTACAGACCTCTACATGCTTTGTAAGTAGGAAAACCTGCAAAATCGGCAGTGTATCAAATACTTGTTCTCCCCACTGTATAGACAGGTGTGTGCCTTTCCAAATCATGTCCAATCAATTGAATTTACCACAGGTGGACTCCAAGTTGTAGAAACATCTCAAGGATGATCAATGGAAACAGGATGCACCGGAGCTCAATTTCGAGTCTTATAGCAAAGGGTCTGAATACTTATGTAAATAAGGTACTTCTGTTATTTTTTATTAGCAAACATTTCTACAACCTGTTTTCACTTTGTCATTATGGGATATTGTGTGTAGCTTGATGAGGAAAAACATGTATTTTATAAATTTTTGAATAAGGCTGTAATGTAACAAAATGTGGAAAAGGTGAAGGGGTCTGAATACTTTCCGAATGCACTGTATATAAAAAGTATGTGGACACCCCTTCAAATTAGTGGATTTGGCTATTTCAGCCACACTTGTTGCTGACAGGTGTATAAACCCGAGCAGACAGCCATGCAATCTCCATAGACAAACATTGGCAGTAGAATTGCCTTGCTGAAGAGCTCAGTGACTTTCAACATGGCACCATCATAGGATGCCACCTTCCAAACAAGTCAGTTTGTAAAATGTGTGCCCTGCTAGAGCTGCCCTGTTCAACTGTAAGTGCTGTTATTGTGAAGTGGAAACTTCTAGGAGCAACAACGGCTCAGCCGGGACATGGTAGGCCCCACAAGCTCACAGAATGGGACCTCAGAGTGCTGAAGCGCATAAAAATCTTCTGTCCTCGGTTGCAACACTCACTATCGAGTTCCAAACTGCCTCCGGAAGCAACGTCAGCACAATAACTGTTAGTCGGGAGCGTCATTAAATGGGTTTCCATGGCCGAGCTGCACACAAGCCTAAGATCACCATGCACAATGCCAAGCGTCAGCTGGAGTGTTGTAAAGCTCGCTGCAATTGGACTCTTGAGCAGTGGAAATGCGTTCACTGGAGTGATGAATCACACTTCACCATTTTGCAGTCCGACGGACGAATCTGGGTTTGGCGGATGCCAGGAGAATGCTACCTGCCCCAACGCATAGTGCCAACTGTAGAGTTTGGTGGAGGAGGAATAATGGTCTGGGGCTGGGGCTGTTTTTCATGGTTCGGGCTAGGCCCCTTTTTTTTTATTTAACTAAGCGAGTCAGTTAAGTACAAATTCTTATTTACAATGATGGCCTACTTGTAAAGCCCCCCCGGCCAAACCCTCCCCTAACCCGGACGACGCTGGGCCAATTGTGCGCCGCTCTATGGGACTCCCGATCACGGCCGGTTGAGATACAGACCCGGGTTCGAGCCCGGGATCGAACCCGGGTCTGTAGCACTGCGATGTAATGCCTTAGACCGATGTGCCACTTGGGAGTTCAAGCGAAGGGAAATCTTAACGCTACAGCATACAATTATATTCTAGACGATTCTGTGCTTCCAACTTTGTGGCAACAGTTTGGGGAACGGCCTTTCCTGCTTCAGCATGACAATGCCCCCGTGCACAAAGCGTGGTCCATACAGAAATGGTTTGTCGAGATCAGTGTGGAAGAAGTTGACTGGCCTGCACAGAGCCCTAACCTCATGCCCATCGAACACCTTTGGGATGAATTGGGATGCCGACTGCGAGCCAGGCCTAATCGCCCAACATCAGTGCCCGACCTCACTAATGATCTTGTGGCTGAATGGAAGCAAGTCCCCGCAGCAATGTTCCAACATCTAGTGGAAATCCTTCCCAGAAGAGTGGAGGCTGTTATAGCAGCAAAGGGGGGACAAACTCCAAATTAATACCCATGATTTTGGAATGAGATGTTCGACGAGCACGTCTCCACATACTTTTGGTCATGTAGTGTACCTCAAAAGTTGTAGAATTTATTTTCATATACAACTCAATGATTAAGCTTTTGCATGCAAAACGCCACTTTGGGAACCTAACGCCTCGATCACACCGAAAGTGTCATTGCGTTTTGGTACACCAGAAGTACATTAATTTAAAATGGAACGCTGCATTTGCCTTGCAGCATTGCTTTGCAGAGGCAGTTGCAGTGCATCTCTGTGGTGTATATGTTTGATTTATCGAACATATGCATCAAATTGTATGCATAGACGACTTGACAGAAATGGTAGCAGAAGGTGAATGTTGAACTTTTGTTGCACAGGTATCCAGATGATGCGGCATACCCTTTTGTGCAATAACGTAACGCTGTAGGTGTGATCAAGGCGTGAAAGACGCTGCATTTATGGTGATATGGCCTCTGCATAAGTCAGGGCATTCATACTTCTTGTGCTTCGCTGAGCAGCGCAGAGCTGTTGTGAAGGAAGTTGTCAAGTAAGTTTGTGTTTATACAGGATCTCCCGCCCTCACCTACCGTCAACCAATCTTGTCAATGCGGAGCTATACGGAGCCACCATCCCACCGTCAGCCTGGACTGTCTTAATGACAATGTACACCTGTACAAAGTGGCAGTCCCCACCTTTGCCAGGGCATTAAAGGATGTTTCTCTGGGTGGCCAGTCCACCTTACCCCACAGGAGCAACAGAACAGCCACCAACTCCCTGAGACAAATCAGACCCTCCACCACTTCTCTCCCAGGAACTGCATGCAGAAACACTGAGCTATGCCCAAGTCGTACGCAGTCAAAGAGGCCCCATGCAGAGTTTAGAGCATCGCCGGCCACACTGCCCTCCACACCACCCTTTTCAATTCCCCCTACAACCTCATTCCCATGCTACCAGACCAGGTCTGCCTCAGCACAGCTCTACCAGACCAGACCCGCCTCAGCACAGCTCAACCAGACCCGGCCCGCCTCAGCACAGCTCAACCTGACTTGGTCCATCACAGCACAGCTCAACTAGACCTGGTCCATCACAGCACAGCTCTACCAGACCAGGCCCACCTCAACTCAGCCCAGCTCTACACAGCACCAACCACTACCCTAGGGTCTGGCAAAACACTGTTGAGGGTACTGCACCACATGATGCAGTACACACCATGTATCATCCACATCAGCCCTCATATGCTTCGCCAGCCACACTGCCCTCCACACCACCCTCCTCAATTCCCGCCACAACCAGATTACCCTATGCTCTTATGGGAATGAGCTGAATACCCCCTCTGACTTTAAATATTGTAGGGGGCTTGGGCTAATGCACCTAAATGTGCGAAATGTGATTTAAAAAAATGGATACAATTGATACTTGGGTACAGAACTCGTGTCCTGACATTCTGGTTCTCTCGGAAACATGGTTAAATGGTTCTGTATCTGATAAAGACATTGAAGTAAATGATTATAATGTATTTAGATGTGACAGATTACAGACATGGGGAGGAGTGGCCATATATGTAAAATCTAATTTCATGGCGTCCCAATCTTCAAATATTTCTGTTCCCAATAAATTTGAGCTCCTGGTTGTAGATGTGTCCATAAACAAAATTTTGGAAAACAGTAAATGCACTGAGGCGTACAAATTCCTCTTCTTCCCTGCCTAAGCAAGTTATGTCTGACTCTGGTATCATAACTGAGAAGAATAGAATAAGTTATGCTTTTAATCATAATTTTATCTCGGCAGGCTTTTTATTTGAGACAAACAGTGGTTTAATTGACTCGGGTCAGTCAATCGACTGCTCTTCCCTCAGCCAGCCTCTAGCTGACTCAACGGTTAACCTGTCAACTTCTATTGAATCTTTGTTTTCATTTCAACAATTTACTATCTGTGATGTGGTAGATAACTTGCTTAAGATTTATGTTTAAAAAAATACACTTGGGCTGATATGCTTGATCCATTTTTGCTGCAGCTCTGTGCCCCCCATTGCTGAATCATTAACCCATATTCTTAACATGATGATTATATCTGGTACTATCCCCAAGGTTTAGAAGGCGGCCCATGTACTCCCGCTTCATAAAGGTGGTGACCCTTGTGACCTAAATAATTAATCACCCTATTTTTTTACTTTCTTACCTAGCTAAAATATTAGAATCCTTTATTAATTCTCAGCTAAGATCTTTCTTATCTTTGAAATGTATTCCAAATGTACATCAGTCGGATTTTAGACCAGGTCATAGCACTATCTCTGCTGCATTCCTAATTATAAATGATGTGGTTAACTGTATGGATAAAAGACAACATTGTGCTGCCCTCTTCATTGACCTGTCCAAGGCTTTTGATATTGTTGATCACTCACTGCTAATTCAGAGGCTTTCCTTAATTGGCCTAGACCAGGCTGCATGTATCTGGTTTAAAAATGACTTGACAGATAAAACTCAATGTGTATCTACTGATGGTGTTAAATCAGGTTTCCTGGATATTGTGAAAGTTGTCCCGCAGGGGTTGATTCTGGGACCTGTACTTTTTACTGTTTACATTAACAATATCGACTTGTCTGTAAAAAACTGTAACCTGCACTTGTATGCGGATGATACTGTTATGTATGCTATTGACCCCATGGTTGACCAGACTCTATCTGAACTACAGTCTGACTTCATTGTATTACTGAAAAACTTTATTGACCTGAAATTAGTATTGAATGCAGGTAAAACTAAGTATATGTTGTTCTATAGAGTGCATAAAAAGAACGTTGATCATTTAAGCATATGTACTTTGGATGGTGTCCATATTGATCGTGTCCCTGCTTACAAATATCTGGGCATCTGGATAGATGAAAAGCTGTCTTTTAAAAAGCATATTGATGAGTTAGTTCAGAAGCTGAGAATAAAAATGGGTTTCTTCTATAGAAATAGGTCCTGCCTCTCGCTAAATAGTATAAAACAGATTATTCAGCCTACGTTACTATCGGTCCTAGAATATGGCGACATCATCTATATGAACGCAGCTGCCACTTGATTACAGCCGTTAGATGCAGTTTATCATAACGCACTGCGCTTTATTATGGGCGACAATATTAGTACTCACTGCATTCTCTAGCAGAAAGTTGGTTGGCCCTCTTTGATGTCACGTACCTAACATCTTTACTGAACTTTAGACATAGGAATTACCACACCCGGTCTCAGGGATGGCTAACTGGAAATTCCTTTGGTCTCTACTGAGTTAGGTAAATCAGCTTTTAGTTTTCTTGCACCTTATTTGTGGAACAATCTTCAAAATGTTCTTAAAATTGATGTTTTGGTGCCTATAGGGCAATTCAGAAAGCTGATTGAGGACCTTATTACTGATGAATGTGTTTGTTTTTTATGACCATGTTGTTCTCTCTGCTTGCATTTTGCATTGATATTGATGTGTATTTTCTGTAATGTATATAAGTCAGGGCTCATCTGTAAAATAGACCTTTGTCTCAGTATGACTCCCTGATAAAATAAAAGGTAAACAATTATTATTATAATTTAACAAAATTTGAGAGGCGCATGGCGATGCAGTACGGAGCTCAATTTGGCCTCTGCTTGCCTGCGGAGCTCCGCAATTGCAACACACCATCCAAACAGCGCATTTTTGGATCAAGCATAAATCGGCTCTAATGCTAACACCTCAATCACACCAACCGGAATATTGCGTTTTGGTACATCAGAAGTACATTAATTTCCAATGAAACGCTGCGTTTGCCTTACAGCATTCGGTTATGCCTCGATAACACCCACAGAATCAATGCGTTTTGGTACTCCCGAAGTACATTCATTTCCAATGGAACGCTCTGTTTGCCTTGCAGCATTGCATTGCAGAGGCGGTTGCAGTGCGTTCTGTGTGGCGCATATGTTGGATTTAACGAATGTATGCATCAAACTGTATGGATAGAGGACTTGACATAAATAGTAGCAGAAGGTGAATGTTGAACTTTTGTTGCTGCTACCATTTTGCGCAAAACACTGTCGGTGTGATCGAGGCATAAGGTACCAGAGGTAAATAGAGACTCAAAATTATAATCGGGGTAGAGAAGGTTGTGATGTGTGAGTGTGTATTTTACACATACTGTATATAAAAAAAATATATGTACATATATTTAATTAAAATATATATTTGATAAATACATTTTCCCGATATATTAACATATATTAATATTTTATTGAAATATATTCCAATATATAATTTTTCCATATGTGTTTGGATATCCGATTCGAATCTGTTATTTTTCCTTCAGTCTAAACAGCCAAAAAGCACATTGAATCGGATTTCAAGCCACATTTCAAATCTGATTCCTGGCCATGAGACTTGTGTCTGAAAGGTCAAATCTGATTTATTTGCCCGCAAGTTGTTTTTAGACTGTTATTTGACACATCTTGTTCCTTGCTAGCTACTCTGTGATACAGTTTGACAAGAACATGTGGTAGCTAACTAACTTGTTGATTGTTTACAAACAAATTAGTGAATGTGATGGAAATCTAAACACCTACCTAGCTAGCTAGTTGACTGTGGCTTGCTAAAAAGGACTCGTATTGAAAGTTGGATAATCTTATCCTTTGAGGCTTTAAAAAAGTGTTCTTATACTATGATTTTGAACATTCAAAGCAACTGGGAAACATCACAGTAGAGTTGAAATATATATGGCAAATATAAATCCTATATGGATGGTGTTAAAAGATAGATGGGATGAATGGAATTGAAGGATGGGACTAATAACAACTAACAACAAACAATAACAAGATAACTAATAATGTAGGCACGCTGTGTCCGTAATAAGTGTATGGGTTGTAGGTTGGGAGCTTTTGTGAAGGAGCACAGTTAGAAATACAGTGGGGGGAAAAAGTATTTAGTCAGCCACCAATTGTGCAAGTTCTCCCACTTAAAAAGATGAGAGAGGCCTGTAATTTTCATCATAGGTACACGTCAACTATGACAGACAAATTGAGATTTTTTTCCCAGAAAATCACATTGTAGGATTTTTAATGAATTTATTTGCAAATTATGGTGGAAAATAAGTATTTGGTCACCTACAAACAAGCAAGATTTCTGGCTCTCACGGACCTGTAACTTCTTCTTTAAGAGTCTCCTCTGTCCTCCACTTGTTACCTGTATTAATGACACCTGTTAGAACTTGTTATCAGTATAAAAGACACCTGTCCACAACCTCAAACAGTCACACTCCAAACTCCACTATGGCCAAGACCAAAGAGCTGTCAAAGGACACCAGAAACAAAATTGTAGACCTGCACCAGGCTGGGAAGACTGAATCTGCAATAGGTAAGCAGCTTGGTTTGAAGAAATCAACTGTGGGAGCAATTATTAGGAAATGGAAGACATACAAGACCACTGATAATCTCCCTCGATCTGGGGCTCCACGCAAGATCTCACCCCGTGGGGTCAAAATGATCACAAGAACGGTGAGCAAAAATCCCAGAACCACACAGGGGGACCTAGTGAATGACCTGCAGAGAGCTGGGACCAAAGTAACAAAGCCTACCATCAGTAACACACTACGCCGCAAGGGACTCAAATCCTGCAGTGCCAGACGTGTCCCCCTGCTTGAGCCAGAACATGTCCAGGCCCGTCTGAAGTTTGCTAGAGTGCATTTGGATGATCCAGAAGAGGATTGGGAGAATGTCATATGGTCAGATGAAACCAAAATATAACTTTTTGGTAAAAACTCAACTCGTCGTGTTTGGAGGACAAAGAATGCTGAGTTGCATCCAAAGAACACCATACCTACTGTGAAGCATGGGGGTGGAAACATCATGCTTTGGGGCTGTTTTTCTGCAAAGGGACCAGGACGACTGATCCGTGTAAAGGAAAGAATGAATGGGGCCATGTATCGTGAGATTTTGAGTGAAAACCTCCTTCCATCAGCAAGGGCATTGAAGATGAAACGTGGCTGGATCTTTCAGCATGACAATGATCCCAAACACACCGCCCGGGCAACGAAGGAGTAGCTTCGTAAGAAGCATTTCAAGGTCCTGGAGTGGCCTAGCCAGTCTCCAGATCTCAACCCCATAGAAAATCTTTGGAGGGAGTTGAAAGTCTGTGTTGCCCAACGACAGCCCCAAAACATCACTGCTCTAGAGGAGATCTGCATGGAGGAATGGGCCAAAATACCAGCAACAGTGTGTGAAAACCTTGTGAAGACTTACAGAAAACATTTGACCTGTGTCATTGCCAACAAAGGGTATATAACAAAGTATTGAGAAACTTTTGTTATTGACCAAATACTTATTTTCCACCATAATTTGCAAATAAATTCATAAAAAATCCTACAATGTGATTTTCTGGATTTTCTTCCTCATTTTGTCTGTCATAGTTGATGTGTACCTATGATGAAAATTACAGGCCTCTCTCATCTTTTTAAGTGGGAGAACTTGCACAATTGGTGGCTGACTAAATACTTTTTTCCCCCACTGTATATGGCATATAGAAGCAAACCGGATGGACATCATGAAAATGATCGGAGAGGTTGAGAGTAGAAGAAGTTCAGGAGAAAGAACAAACAAAATGTAATTACTGTAAAATTGACTGCGTCCATAAAATGTAGATAGTGGGTATGGGCTGGAAGTAGAGGCCTAGGCGTTGTTGTTCACTAGTTTACTCCAAGTGGGTAAAGGGTGGCGGGGTTGGAAAGTAATAAAGGGGAATATATATATATATTTTTAAAGGATATGTATGTGTATGTATGTATGTGTGTATATGTGTATGTGTATGTATATACAGTGGGGAGAACAAGTATTTGATACACTGCCGATTTTGCAGGTTTTCCTACTTACAAAGCATGTAGAGGTCTGTAATTTGTATCATAGGTACACTTCAACTGTGAGAGACGGAATATAAAACATTTTCTAATAATTGTGCCAACAGTTGTTGCCTTCTCACCAAGCTGCTACACAATGCCACCCCACACCATGACTGACCCACCGCCAAACCGGTCATGCTGGAGGATGTTGCAGGCAGCAGAACGTTCTCCACAGCGTCTCCAGACTCTGTCACGTCTGTCACATGTGCTCAGTGTGAACCTGCTTTCATCTGTGAAGAGCACAGGGCGCCAGTGGCGAATTTGCCAATCTTGGTGTTCTCTGGCAAATGCCAAACGTCCTGCACGGTGTTGGGCCCTCATACCACCCTCATGGAGTCTGTTTCTGACCGTTTGAGCAGACACATGCACATTTGTGGCCTGCTGGAGGTCATTTTGCAGGGCTCTGGCAGTGCTCCTCCTTGCACAAAGGCGGAGGTAGCAGTCCTGCTGCTGGTTAGTTGCCCTCCTACGGCCTCCTCCACGTCTCCTGATGTACTGGCCTGTCTCCTGGTAGCGCCTCCATGCTCTGGACACTACGCTGACAGACACAGCAAACCTTCTTGCCACAGCTCGCATTGATGTGCCATCCTGGATGAGCTGCACTACCTGAGCCACTTGTATTAGACTCTGTCTCATGCTACCACTAGAGTGAAAGCACCGCCAGCATTCAAAAGTGACCAAAACATCAGCCAGGAAGCATAGGAACTGAGAAGTGGTCTGTGGTCACCACCTGCAAAACCAGTCCTTTATTGGGGGGTGTCTTGCTAATTGCCTATAATTTCCACCTGTTGTCTATTCCATTTGCACAACAGCATGTTAAATTTATTGTCAATCAGTGTTGCTTCCTAAGTGGACAGTTTGATTTCACAGAAGTGTGATTAACTTGGAGTTACATTGTGTTGTTTAAGTGTAACCTTTATTTTTTTGAGCAGTATATATATATATATATATATATATATATAAACATGGGGGATTGGAAGTGATGCAGACAATTACATTGATGGAAGTTACAATCTATCTGCAATATTAAGCTGATCTACCCCCCCAAACATTTTTTTTTTTTAATAATAAAAACTAACATCCATGGCAGGCATTGTTGTCACCTTAGCTTGTTACACTTCTGAAATGATAGCAGAGAGGAAGAGGAAGAGAGAGGCCCAACTCTGTGGAAAATCTGTCTTCCTCCAGCAGGTGACATTTTTGTTGTTGTTTCGCCCACCAAGCAAGGATTTTTTGTATGGAGGTCATGCAAGTGTCGAATGTGGTCAACAAAAAAATGTATGGCTTATTTGCTACGTGAGGTTTATTTGAACTAATAGAAGTCCGTAAAGCTTAAATTGTTACGAGTGTACTGATATAAGTAGGACATGTGACATCCCGGCAACTTTGAGAAAAAACACTTTATATCGAAGTTGTCTCGAGATGGCTATGCATATTCATGTGGCTAGTAGCATAGCATCTCACGCCATTACAGGCGGTTGATGTCAACAACCCTCATCGAATATTCAAAAAAGGATTACAATAATGAGATGTATCCACCAATCCAAAGAAAGGATAGGCGGGAGCTAGACAGCCCGCCGTGCCGCTTTGTGGACAACGACTCCCATTGTTAGGCCGGAGAGACGTAATCTTGTCAGCATATCCATAATCTTTGGTGATAGTAAGCACGAGCACCACCACCAATCAGCCTAAACCACTGTGCACACACCCGTCTTTACTATGACAATAGCATAGCCATGTCAGCAAATGACTGCTGTCTGAACACACATAAATCTGATTTGGTCACTTGCTGTTTGGACAGTCAGTATTCCAAAACGGATTTGAAAAACAAAAATGATTTGAGAATGAAGGCGTGTGAATAAGGCTTTAACACAGCCAAACAGTCATCCAAATCTATGTTGAAATGTCTGCTTCATAAAATAAAAAACACAACAAAAAAAAACAGCATTACGATAGCCTATTTTACAATTTTTATTATTGAAATAGGCAAGAGAACCTCAAGATCCAATCTCATACGTTGTCTGCCTGCGGCCTGCCTATGATGTGAACGTTTGCAGTGACTTGCTGTTTTAAGACAGGCAGCCCATTTCTGATATTTGTTTCACTAATTCGTCTTTTGACGAATCTGATCAGTTCTGAAAAAGATCTGATATTACTGGTCAAAAGACCAATGGAAAAAAAGATCAGAATTGGGCTGCCTGTCTGAACACAGCCATTGATGTACATTCGGATTAAAACTGATCATGGGAAAGTAGCAACCTTCGGTTCTAATAGCCACAAAATACATCTTGATGACAAGCTTTATTCAAGCTTTACAGTTTACAAATGACTGGCAATGAACAGAAGTATTTCATTCATGGATTGTAATGTCAAGAAACCAGCACTGATCTATAATATCCAGGGCTGCATTTACACAGGCAGCACAGTTCTGATCTTTTTCCCCACTAGTTGGTCTTTTGACCAATCACATCAGATCTTTTCACGTCAGCTCTTTTTCAGAGCTGATCTGATTGGTCAAAAGACCAATTAGTGAAAACAGAATTGGGATGCATGTTTTAACACATCTCATCCCAACGTTCACATCAGCTTTGAAGGAATAAAAAACATCAGCGGGAATACAGAAACCTTTAATTTTATTTACCACACATTTAAAAAAAAGTGAACCACACTATACAAATGTTTTTCTGGTAGCAGGTAACAATGCAGATTACACTTCTAATGGCCTTTTTCAAACACAGATCGCTTTCTGGAGGTGCAGCTAAAATTGCACTCATCTTTTTTTTTAACATAGGTTCTTAATTTGCTACTGCCACGTAAAGCAGCAGTGTCTTCATAGCTTCTCGTCTATTACATATTTTTGCTTCTTAAATGCAGATAGGCAGTAGCATGCAATCCTCGCTGTGAAGGGTTTTGATTGTTTTTTTTTTGTATGTTATTAACTTTGCAAGATAAAGGTAAAGGGGTAAAGGTCTCTGTCCATATTTACATATCAAAATGTATCTGTCGATCCTGAGCAGTTCAGATGGGATCTTCAAACAAACACTGGGCGAGCAGCTATCCCATAATCTCCGAGTTTAAAGGGAAGTCCAGCTTTAGCAACCACCTTGATGATTCAGACAACTTTTTTCTTCTTTTATGATTTTTTCTTTTTCTCCTTCTGTGCTCGCATTCCTGACAACATTGGCCAAATGTCAAAAGGAATGATGTTTATTACTCAAGAGACAACTTTAAAAAAAGAAAGGAGGGTGGAGAACAATGAAAAGGTTTTAAGCCAAGTAGCTGTAAGTGTCTTTCTCTCCGTCGACACGCTCCAGGTACTCCTTCTCTATCAGGATGTCGATACATTTCTGAAAGACAAACATACATGACCATTACTAACATGGCAGATGTTGCATACAGAAAGTGGTTTCCATAAACCTACAGGAAATAACCCTAATTTTAAAACAGAGTATAGATTTGTTACATTTCTGAAAGACACAAACAAGCCCGTTCCTACCATGGCAGATGTTGCATTTACAGTATGTGGTTTCAAGAAATCCTCTGGGGTAAGGTAAATTGCCATCTAATGCTGCATAATTTACAGCATAATTTACCTTGATGACTGGGACTCTTGGTTTGAACCTGGATGACAGCTGGTTCAGCACCTCTGCCAGGAGTTGCTGATGTTTCAGCACTTTACGCATCTTCATGATTCTCACAATGGCAGCCTACAGCAGGGTAGAGAGAGAACACAGCAGGTTTAGACCAAAATGATCCTGCATGAATATTCTAGACCAGAGAGATTGTTTGTGCACGTTAGACAATAGACATGAATGAGTGCTTGACAAGGTGAGTGATGTTGACAGTGGCAGCATGTAGTGTGTGAGTTAGATCAGGGGAAAAAAATTGAATAGCGTGATGTACAGTGTACCTGTATTAACAGCTTCCTGTCCTCCTCTATGTTCTTGTGAGTGGTTTCCTGCTCCTGCTTCTGCTCGGTCTTCATTGGCACGTTAATGTTCACCCGAAGTTTTTTGCTGTAAAGATTCAAATCTAAATCTATCAGCAACAGTTCATGGAATCTATTACAGTACAGTAACAGCATAGCAATTTTGAATATCTGTTTTCCACAATTTGTAGGCTTGTGATCTATATTGATAACATGGCGTGTGTAATTACTCACTTTTTGTATCCCAGGAAGAGTTTTATTAAGGTGTCTGGTTTGAACTCCACGTCATCCACATTTGCATTCTCATCCTCCAGGACCTGGACAACAGAACATTGCTTGGGTCAAAGTTGAAACTTTCAGAAAAAATCCACAATGCAGAATAGTTAGCTCCCTAGCAACTGGAGTTTTTGGTAGATCATCTGATAATAAGAGAGGCATAAAACCTACCAGCAATTTAGACTTCAACAAGATTTGCAACACCTGCACCAAAATGTCCTGGGGAGAACAAAAACAAAACAGGCAATGTATAAGGCAAATACTGGACTGTTGCTTTCAGCTTATACACAGAGTATACCAAACATTAGGAACACCTTCCTAATATTGAGTTGCACCACCCCACATGCCGTCATCATTGTTTTGCACAAAATGTGCTTCACAAGCAAGGATATTGCTGCTAGTAAGATTGCACCTAAATCAACCATTTATCGGATCATCAAGAACTTCAAGGAGAGAGGTTCAATTGTTGTGAAGAAGGCGTCAGGGCGCCCAAGAAAGTCCAGCAAGCGCCAGGACCGTCTCCTAAAGTTGTTTCAGCTGCGGGATCGGGGCACCACCAGTGCAGAGCTTGCTCAGGATTGGCAGCAGGCAGGTGTGAGTGCATCTGCACGCACAGTGAGTCGAAGACTTCCTGAGACCATTCATGTGTGAGGTTGCTTCTCAGCCAAGGGAGTGTGCTTACTCACAATTTTGCCTAAGAACACAGCCATGAATAAAGAATGGTACCAACACATCCTCCGAGAGCAACTTCTCCCAACCATCCAATAACAGTTTGGTGACGACCAATGCCTTTTCCAGCATGATGGAGCACCTTGCCATAAGGCAAAAGTGATAACTAAGTGGCTCTGGGAACAAAACATCGACATTTTGGGTCCATGGCCAGGACACTCCCCAAACCTTAATCCCATTGAGAACTTGTGGTCAATCCTCAAGAGGCAGGTGGACAAACAAAAACCCACAAATTCTGACAAAATCCAAGCATTGATTGTGCAAGAATGGGCAGAGGTCTTGAAAAAGAAGGGTCAACACTGCAAATATTGACTCTTTGCATAAACTTAATATAATTGTCAATAAAAGCCTTTGACACTTATGGAATGCTTGTAAGTATACTTCAGTATACCATAGTAACATCTGACAAAAATATCTAAAAACACTGAAGCAGCAAACCTTGTGAAGACCAATACTTGTGTCATTCTCAAAACTTTTGACCACGACTGTACACTCAGTGTATATTCCCTTCACAGCATAACGTCTTCCTTTGAAAGACCATCCATAAAAGAGAATGGTCTCTGACTGTCTGTAGCCAACTAGATTCCATTGAGTTGTCAGTACTCACTAGCTTGATCTGCGTGCTGTCAGCAAGCTGCTGCACTGTGTAGACGTCTTCAGCGTTGTACTGCAATAGGATGGCCATCTGGAAGGTAGAAGCCTGGGAGGACAGGAGGAGCAACAGGGAATACGTCAAAACCATTCAACAGCAGAGCAACTCAGCTCCGTGCATTTTGTTGATTTCTGGATTTTTTTAGTGTTATAGTGAGCACACACCAGTACGTTTGTTCAACAGTGATGGTTGATGAAAATCCCTAACGTGAGAGTCTGAAAGGAAATAATCGTATCTTATCTGATCAGAGAGACAACACCTTTAATCACCTGCAGAGTGTATCTGTTCTTAAAGCAGTTGGTGACCAGCTCTCCTTTGGACAGGTGGTAGAGCCAGGTCAGCTTGCGCCCGCTGTGTCTGCTGGCGTAGAAGGCCGTGAACCTTTGGTAACTCCTCTCCAGCTGAATGAGGGTAGGAGAGAATAAAATAGAAAACAGTGAGTAAACAGGGATCAACTTCAGTAAGAGCGTCTGCTAAATGACGTAAATGTAAATTGGGTCACTGTGGAGGGGATCAGTTAGTGTGTCTCACCTCAGAGGGCAAAGCAAATGTACAGGACTGCTGGAAGGGCCAGGAACCAGAACTGAGGACCTGGATGCTAAAGTCCACTGGAACGCACACACACAGAAAACAGATCAGCAATCTTCTTACAATAGTTATTTAATACAATGTGATTGTTTTAAAGTTTGGTTAGGAAAATCCAGGGCCCTACTAACTCAATCCAGGTAACCAGGTTTCCGAGATTAAGAAACTCCTTTCTAATATTAATTAATATGCCATTTAGCAGACACTTTTATCCAAAGCGACTTACAGTCATGCGTGCATACATTTTTGTGTATGGGTGGTCCCGGGGATCGAACCCACTACCTTGGCGTTACAAGCGCCGTGCTCTACCAGCTGAGCTACAGCTGAGCTACAGCTGGTAATTAATCCCAGAATGGGGACAATGTCCCACTGCATATCAGAGTCACAGACAGATATACTCACAGTCCAAAGGCTCAGAGTTGGTGAGGTGCTTTTTGAACTGTTCATTTAGGTCTTTGCTGACTCCGATGTCCTGGAACATGCGCTGGAGTTTGGAGGTATACTCGAAGCCGCACGCTTGCTGTTGGGAAAGAGGGCAGGACATACCATTAGGACATGGGGGATCCCAGGTAAAACACAGTCCAAAGACTTAGCAACCAGAGAATATCTTACAGATTTGTACTTCAATAAACTGCCACTAGTTACCAATCACAATGTAATGTCAATATCACATTGAAAATGGCCAATTAAAAACATTGTCATGAGGAGGTCAACTCAATTTTAGTGGTATAGTACCTTTAGTTTGGAGATCATACTGGCTTCAGCGTCATCGCTGGCACTGTTCTGATGGACTAACCGCTTAGCCAGCATCTTGGCGTAGAACTTCTGGAACACATCTTTGTCCTCTATGTACTTGAAAACCACCATCTAGGGAAGATAACACATACAAGTTAGAGAGAGTTGTGAATAGAGACCAGGTCTCGTAAACCAACTAAAATGCAACGCCGGGCTGAAGGAGTGGGAGGAGATTGGGTCTGCAATGGAGGGCAGGCAGTGCGGAAGTCCCACTTTTCATCCTGTCAACCAGGATAATGTATAAGATGCAGTACCAGTGTGGCAGCTGAACACTTTTGAGAAAAAGCAGTCCTCCAACTCACCACTTGGTTTAGTGTGTCTTCTAGCTCTGCCTCCTCTGGGTTCTTTGAGCTGTGCAAAAAAAAAGAATTTCATTTAAAATCAGACATCCTGCTCTTGTATGTTAGCAGTGTCTAGTAAAACCACAAGAAGAGTAGACTTCGTATTGACTCTAGTCAATGTGAACCATTTCAGAACAAATGTCCATAGCAATACTGAAGTGCAGGCTACTGGTCTCAGGCGTACGTAGACTTTAATATCAAACTGTGGTTCGGAGTTATGTATTGAGTGAATGTGCCAGAGCAGAGATGCACCTCTTCTTCAGCAGAGAGTCACAGTATCTAGCCAGCAGCTCTGGGGATTTGCTGGACGACTGCACCATCTTGGTCACAGCATTGTTGTTTATGAAGCGTCCACAGGCCTTTAAAGAGAAAAATGGGTGTTCAAAGTTAAGAACAACAACAACAGTGTAAGTGTGTGTGTGTGTGTGTGTGTGTAAGTGTGACACCGTCTGAAAACATCTTACACCACAAAATATAGAAAAATATGAACATACCTTATCCAGAGCAGCAACAAAACCAGCATCGTTGTTGAACGCTGACATTACTAAAGCATTATACTTCTTGTGGACGTCTAAGATGGTCTGGACATACATTTTGGGATCCTGTGGTGAAATAAATGAAAACAATACAGTCAAGGATCACCCAAGTGAACTGGAGAGAGGACTGTCTCAGATTATTCTAATAAAGATGTGAACCTTTGGGTAAAACACAATGTGTACATTTCACTATTAAATCCACTGTAGTTCTTACATTGAGAGCTGCTTCTCCACACTTCTCTATAGCAGCAAGGCCCTGGTTGTATATGTGCGTCTCCAGGAGTTTCTTCAGCTCTCCCAATCCATCAGTGATCCGGGATACCAAATTGTACATCCGCCCAAGGTCTACAGAGAGAGAGAAAGAGATATAAGAATTGATGGTGATGCATGGCCACAGACATATTTACACAGCCAAAGCTCACATGAAAAGTACAGTGCATTCAGAAAGTATTCATACCTCTTAACTAAAAAATAATAATAATAATAAAAAACTAGGGCTGTGGCGGTCAAGAAATTTCGTCAGCCGGTGATTGTCAAGCAAATAACTGTCGGTCTCACGGAAATTGACCGTTAATTAACATAAACACATTTAGTATCTCCAGGCTTCCACACATAGCCTACAAGCCACTGATGCAGACCTTTGGAACATCTGCATTTTAAAAATGCAAATAAAAACATGTAATATAGCCTATACAGTGGGGGAAAAAAGTATTTAATCAGCCACCAATTGTGCAAGTTCTCCCACTTAAAAAGGTGAGAGAGGCCTGTAATTTTCATCATAGGTACACGTCAACTATGACAGACAAAATGAGAAGAAGAAAAAATCCAGAAAATCACATTGTAGGATTTTTAATGAATTTATTTGCAAATTATGGTGGAAAATAAGTATTTGGTCAATAACAAAAGTTTTTCAATACTTTGTTATATACCCTTTGTTGGCAATGACACAGGTCAAACGTTTTCTGTAAGTCTTCACAAGGTTTTCACACACTGTTGCTGGTATTTTGGCCCATTCCTCCATGCAGATCTCCTCTAGAGCAGTGATGTTTTGGGGCTGTCGCTGGGCAACACGGACTTTCAACTCCCTCCAAAGATTTTCTATGGGGTTGAGATCTGGAGACTGGCTAGGCCACTCCAGGACCTTGAAATGCTTCTTACGAAGCCACTCCTTCGTTGCCCGGGCGGTGTGTTTGGGATCATTGTCATGCTGAAAGACCCAGCCACGTTTCATCTTCAATGCCCTTGCTGATGGAAGGAGGTTTTCACTCAAAATCTCACGATACATGGCCCCATTCATTCTTTCCTTTACACGGATCAGTTGTCCTGGTCCCTTTGCAGAAAAACAGCCCCAAAGCATGATGTTTCCACCCCCATGCTTCACAGTAGGCATGGTGTTCTTTGGATGCAACTCAGCATTCTTTGTCCTCCAAACACGACGAGTTGAGTTTTTACCAAAAAGTTCTATTTTGGTTTCATCTGACCATATGACATTCTCCCAATCCTCTTCTGGATCATCCAAATGCACTCTAGCAAACTTCAGACGGGCCTGGACATGTACTGGCTTAAGCAGGGGGACACGTCTGGCACTGCAGGATTTGAGTCCCTGGCGGCGTAGTGTGTTACTGATGGTAGGCTTTGTTACTTTGGTCCCAGCTCTCTGCAGGTCATTCACTAGGTCCCCCCGTGTGGTTCTGGGATTTTTGCTCACCGTTCTTGTGATCATTTTGACACCACGGGGTGAGATCTTGCGTGGAGCCCAAGATCGAGGGAGATTATCAGTGGTCTTGTATGTCTTCCATTTCCTAATAATTGCTCCCACAGTTGATTTCTTCAAACCAAGCTGCTTACCTATTGCAGATTCAGTCTTCCCAGCCTGGTGCAGGTCTACAATTTTGTTTCTGGTGTCCTTTGACAACTCTTTGGTCTTGGCCATAGTGGAGTTTGGAGTGTGACTGTTTGAGGTTGTGGACAGGTGTCTTTTATACTGATAACAAGTTCAAACAGGTGCCATTAATACAGGTAACGAGTGGAGGACAGAGGAGCCTATTAAAAGAAGAAGTTACAGGTCTGTGAGAGCCAGAAATCTTGCTTGTTTGTTATTGACCAAATACTTATTTTCCACCATAATTTGCAAATTAATTAATTAAAAATCCTACAATGTGATTTTCTGGATTTTTTTCTTCTCAATTTGTCTGTCATAGTTGACGTGTACCTATGATGAAAATTACAGGCCTCTCATCTTTTTAAGTGGGAGAACTTGCACAATTGGTGGCTGACTAAATACTTTTCCCTCCCCACTGTACCTTCACAATAAATCCATTATTTATTTTAGACAGGTCTAAAGAAGCATGATATGAAGAAAACGTAGTCTATTTCAGAAGAACAGAATAGCATACTCTGAGTTGTCCTTATGTTAGGTCCTGATCTTGCTATGCCAAATGACTATGGGCTACACTAGTTAATTTAGCAGAAAAGATTTGCTTAGAATTCCGTGTCATTATTTTATAGTATGAAGAATACAATTGAACAAAGCTGAATAAAATAGAAAGGATATTTTCTCCAAATGATTTGAGGTAGTGCGCACATGCAGTTAGTCTGTGTTGAGCAGTTAACAAAGAAATAGGTACTCCTATATGCTTAATTTAGAGTTATTAATGTAACTTTAGCTGTTCTACAAACGTTGGGATATATGTTTAGATTTTCTTAATACATTGTAAGGCTGCATGATGCGACTAATAAAAAAGTCGCTTAAAAAGGCATGAGCTCTGCTTTGCTTTTTGCGCAGGCTGTACACACTACATCAGTCACTCATTCAGAATTTGACAAGCACTTCATAATGCCTAGAAATTCACGGCGGCATCCCCTTCGTGTGGCCGTAATGCACCCTAAAAAAAATCCATGCCTTTTGCAGCCAGTGGCCGCTGTGCCCTTCTCCCTGAGTGCTGAGTGCTCCGAATCACCTCTCACTCACATGGCTCTCCATCACGTGATCAGGTCTTTCTCACAGGCTACAAGTGAAGACAGACAAATCGGGGAAGCAACGGCGTGTCCTTATCCAATTCCGAGGTGCATATTGAAGATATTGAAAGAACTGTCCACATTTACTTTTCGTCAGCCAACAAGCACAAGCACTAGCCAGCAAAAGCACTAGCCTATGTCAATCTACTATCCCCCATAGTACAAAAGTCGACCTATTCTATTCTGTGCGAGAAATAAATATTCCAAACACAGTCTGGGACAGTTGTGGGATGCGATAGATCCCAAATTAATATAACCACTAGCATCAAAAAAACGTTTTTACACAATGTGGCTGACGCAACAGATCAGAAAGTTTAGCTTCAAATGTTAAACTATTAGGCTATTTCTTCACATTATAAGCACAGCAATGCGCACATGGTAGTAGGCTATAAGCGCAAATGTTCCATTAGCAAATGCAATTATGCATGTAATGATTTCATTATGAAGTTGCATTTTTATGGTGAAAATTATCTTCCCCAAACTTGAAACTCCCTCGCTGCCTATGTATGCCAGTTAGGCTCTTCTTTTACCCCTTGTAAAGTGGATTAATGTGCTTAATTATAAGAAGTTATTTGGCCACTTTAGTTGTGATAAAACCTTATCAAAACATATTAGGCCTATGGGCTAGGCTACAACGATTATTCAAAAAAAGTAACAAAAAAAGGCATTGTTTCTTATGCTGGCCATCATTCACAAGCGATAATATATAATTCACAAGTGATAGGCTAATATTGTCACCCATCAGACTATTCTTGATTTAATCTTGTCTTTACATATACATTTGTTTGGATTTAGAATGGACCATTATCATGCACCTGTATCAAACAGTGTCAGCGGGAAAAATTACATGTCATCTATGCACTTAAATAGTGAATGGAGAATGCTTTTCCCGTGGTTCATTTTCATGCCAGCCAGGGGTGTAGAGCCTAACTGGCATACTCTAATGTGCTTAATATTAGGAAAGTTGAGAAATAAATATAGTATGCCTAGCCTATAGAAAGCTGATGGGATCCTCCTCTTTTTAGTAGAGGCCATTACTCTATTTTCTCGCGCAATTGCATAGCCTATAGAAATGTTGCGCAACATGAGCTCATGGGCTCTCATGAAGTGTTTGATTCGATTTTCGATCTGACATCAATGCAAATGTTAATGATTAGAGGGACAATAGAGTGATGAGTACCAGGCAGTTAGCAAGTTTGGTAGGCTACTAATGACCAGCAGCAGCAGCAGCATCAGAGCTTGGAGAAGCCTAATTACCGTGACTAAACGGTCATGTGGAATTTGACTGCCTTCATTACGTCTGACTGCCGGTGTGGCAGTAATACAGTCACCCCAACAGCCCTACCCTTGACTTATTCCACATTTTGATGTGCTAAAGCCTGAATTCAAAATGGATTAAAAAAATATTCTCACCCGTCTACACACAATACCCCATGATGACAAAGTGAAAACATTTGTTTGAAATTTTTGCAAATGTATTGAAATATCTCATTTATATAAGTGTTCACATCCCGTTGCTATGACACTAAATTGAGCTCAGGTGCATCCAATTTCATTTGATCATCCTTGAGATGCCACTACATCTTGGAGTCCACCTGTGACATATTCAATTGTTTGGACATGATTTAGAAAGAAACACATCTGTCTATATAAGGTCCCACAGTTGACAGTGCATGTCCGAGCAGAAACTATACCACAAAGTCCAAGTAGATGTCCAAGCTAGAATTGTGATGAAGCATATATCTGGGGAAAGGTATAAAACAATTTCTAGAGTGTTGAAAAAAATAAAATATGGAACTACCCAGACTCTGCCTAGAGCTGGTCGTCCGACCAAATTGAGCAACCGGGCAAGAAGGATCTTGGTGATGGAGGTGACCAAGAACCCAATGACCACTCTGACAGAACTACAGAGTTCCTTGGCGGAGATGGGAGAACCTGCCAGAAGGATAACAGCCTCTACAGCACTTCACCAATCTGGGCTTTATAGGAGAGTGTCCAGACGGAAGCCACTCCTGAGAAAAAGGCGCATTACAGCATGCCTGGAGTTTGCAAAAAGGCACGTCAAAGACAGACCATAAGGCAAAATATTCTGTGGTCTGATGAGACAAAAATGTAACTCTTTGGCCTGAATGCAAAGCACTATGTCTGGAGAAAACCAGGCACAGCTCATCACCCGCCTAACACCATCTCTACCGTGAAGCATTGTGGTGGCAGCATCATGCTATGGGGATGCTTTTCAGCAGCAGGGACTGGGAGACTGGTAAAGATAGAGGGAACAATGAATGGAGCCAAATACAGGCAAATCCTTGATGAGAACCTGCTTCAGAGTGCAAACCTGCTTCAGAGGCATTTCACTGTACTTGTGCATGTGACATTAAAACTTGAAACCAACCTTAGACCGGTGTGTTCCAACAGGACAATGACCCAAAGCATACAGCCAAAGCAACATTGGAATGGCTTCAGAACAAGAATGTGAAAGTCCTTGAATGTCCCAGCCAAAGCTCAGACTTAATTCCCATTGAAAATCGTCGGAAAGACTTGAAGATTGCTGTTCACTGCCGCTCCCCATCTAACTTAACAGAGCTTGAGAAAATCTGCAAGGAAGAATGGGAGAAAATCCCCAAATGCAGATGTGCAAAGCTGATATAGACATACCAAAGACTACTCAAACCTGTAATCACCGCCAAATGTGCTTCTACAAAGTATTGACTCAGTGGTGTGAATAAATTACTTATATAAATGAGATATTTCTGTATTTAATTTTAAATAAATTCTAAAAACATGTTTTCACTTTGTCATTATGGGATATTATGTGTAGACAAAAAAATAATAAAATAAAAAAGTTTGATTTCATGCTGTAACAAGAACATTTGGAATAAATCAGGGGGTATGAATCATTTCTGAAGGCAATGTATAAATGTATGAAAAGTACATAAAGCACAAATCTGGCAATAGCAAAAAGGCAAGTCTGGCTGGCAATTGCCATGTGGACTCTCCTCCATACCTTCATTTTTGTCAGCGTCCAGAAGGTTCTGGAACTCTGTGTGGAAGATCTCCAGGTGCTTCTCGATGAGCACCTGCTCACACTTGCGGGCTAGCTCGTCCTGCGTGCTCTCATGGAGGTACACCTGCACCCTCCGCTGCTCCTCCAATAGACGCGCCTCAGCCTGAGAGAGAGACAGAAGGAGAAAGAGAGCAGAGGGAGAGACCGAAAGAGATGGAGAAAGAGAGAGGGATTCTGCACATTTTTACATTAAACAAAGGCTACTGATAAAGCAATTTGGCGCGATACACTGGTTTCATAACCCACCTTTTTCATGTATTCAGTAACTGGGTTTTGTTGCAGGAACTCTGTGCTCTCTCGTGTGTAAAAACGCTCGGTGTCCGCCAAGAACTGAGTCTCGAAGTACTCTTTGTAGACTGACAATGTGGGTCCTTTGGCAAAGGCATCATCCTCATTGAGACCCAACTCAACTGAAAGACACAACCTCCACTGTCAACCAACACATCATTTCAGAGCCATGATATCACATTTCGCACAACAGTTTCATATTGGTTGAACAACACACCATTAAAATATGCCAGGACCTACCATAGGACTGGACGACTCCACTGATAAGCCTGGTGTTGATGGTCTCTCCGTTACGTTCCTTCTCAATGAGCTTCAATACAGCATTTGTGACCTTAGTTGGGGGTGAAGACATTTAGGATCATAACTTCAACAAAATGTAACATATCACAATCTACTCACTAATCAACTAAGACTGGGAATAACTTTTCCACAGCTGATCTGAGGGGATACTCACTTGTTTATTCAAAGGTCTGAAAAGGCATTCTCTCCATGTCACCAAAGCGAGCTGAAAGGAGAGGAAAGGATTAGGCAATGCATACAATTGAGAAAACCTAAATCTCATTCTTCAATGGTTAACTAAAAAAATGTGTTGTCTTACAGAGTAGATTTCGTAGATCCCTTTGCGCCCCTCGTCACACTCGCGGCGGACCCAGTGCCGGTTGAGGTAGGCACAGATACCATTCAGCACTTTGCTGGAGAATCTGTAGTCTTCCCACTGCTGTGTGTAGAACTTTAATACACTCTCATCCATCAGGTCTTCTCCATCCTGCAGATGATGGGGACAGAGGGAGGAGAAGAAGAGAGAAGAGACTGATATTTAGTTAGAGATAAGCATGCAAATGTGGTAGGACATTTGATATGCTTCCTTTTAACCTCTACTGGAAGGGCTATTGGAGAATTAACCAGTAGGCTAATTCATTCAGTCGATTCATTGACCTCATTCCATTTAAAAAGGCACGGAACAGAGCATTACCTTGAGCAGGTTGGTCAGGTAGTTCTTGAGGAACTCCTTGAGTCTCTTGTAGAGCTCCAGGCCCACAAACTGTGCCCCTCCTGGGGTGGGGGCCTTTTTGGAGGGCTTGGATGGAGGGGGCCCTGCACCACGGGCCTGATTGGACTGATGCACACTGGTACAATAGTTATAAACATGTCTGGGTGGTGGGTTAAGGCAACAACATCAATGTAGAAACTTAAAATACTGACAATGGATTATCCCTAATATGCTTTAAACTGAGGCAAACCTGTGCTGGGGTCTTTCCCATAAAAACACATTTTTTCCAGCTTTGCCACTTTTTTCTGTCTTACCAGGCATAAAAGCCATCTGTTAGCTAACCTCCCCCCCCCCCCCCCTCCCCTCCCCTTAATAAACACACATTAGTCAGAGAAGCCTGGCAGTGTATCTATGTGGAAGGATACGTGTACAGTTCCATGTATCGTGATTTGGCCATGCTCTGTCTGGTGTACACCTGCTGTATTCCTGCTCGCAGGTCATCCCAGATCTGGTCCAGACCAATCTGCTTGAGCCCATGAGGGTTCTGGCTTCTGTTGGATGACATTATCTCTTTGCTTGTTGTTGCGCTCTTCTCAGTTGTTCCGTTTCCCGTCTTCTTTTATTGCTTGTAATGAAACCGTCAAGAGCTACTCCTCCATAAGGTGATGAAGAGATGGGCCACAATCTAACACAGAGACAAGGTGGGGTCTTCTCTTCGGACTGGCAGACAATCTTGGAAGACCCCCTTCAAGTAGCAATCAGAAGAGCACCCTGCCAAGAGACCTGCAAACAAACACACAAAAACATTGTAAGAAAGGAGCACACATTGTATAGGTCACGTAGTGCAGACCCTGAAGTGTAAGCAAAACTCTTGCATTGTAGAATGTTGGGATTGCAATAATCTATGTTGACATTCAAGTGAAAAAAATCATGACCTGGTTGGACAAAAAATGTATAATTAGGGTCTAGCTCATCAATAGTTGCACTTGAAACGGCTTCCATTGTAGACTACAGTACACAGCAAAATGATTGGAATAGTTCCCCTGCCATACAAAGTTGGTATCTGCTATCCAGGTGCTAATGTATTGTAGAGATTAGGCAAGTCAGTGTTATATTGACTCCAGCCTCCCCTTGATCAAGACCCAACAGCTGGGCCTGAGATCTGACCTTCACTGGTCCTGAATATTGTAACTACACTACAGTGTCAGTAAGTGTGCCTGCCCACCCCAGTGCAGCCTGGCTGGGGGGAATATGGCTGACTGGATTGGGCTTTCCTTCCGCTTGAAACCTAAACCCTGCTGCTCTCAGCTTCTGTTGTTTAACCTGTGCAGGGCAGGCAGGGCTGATTTCCGGCATGGAGCAGGAGATCATTCAAGTGATATTGAATAATACATTGAAGGTAGAGAAATCACAAAGAAAAATAACAATAACTTAAGAGTAGACAAGAGTGATTTCAAGATGAGGCCTAATCTGACCTTGTTTCATTACGTGTTTGTATGTAAATATGTTAACTTAGATTCTACTAAGTCTTAGAATACAATCATAGACATAATATAGGCAAGGGGTAGGCAACCCTGGTCCTGGAGCAGGCACTTCCTGTTTTTGATTTAACTGACCTGGAAGACCAGGTGTGTTGAATTTAGGCAAAAACTGAACTGATCATTTAGTTAAGTAGTGTGGTGCCTATTTGGGGAAAGATCCTGCAGTACGTGAGGCACTCCAGGAACAGGGTTGCCTACCCCTGATATAGGCTAACCAAAGCGTATACAATGATATCCTTGGATACTAAAGTCAAACATATCCTATGAGAATAGTCTTGAATGCAGAAACACTGCACACATTGTGCATGAATGACAAACATGAGATGGTAAGATAAATGTCGGGCCTAATTGTTAAATAACCAACTGGTCAAGATAATTACTATTTCAGTCAAGGCTCAAGTATTCATGAACTTATCACAGGCACAGGGTTGTCTCTAACCATGGCAACAGATGCAGATTAAGCAGCAAACGCACTGGATCAGGACAGTATGGTTTGGCAAAATGATTGCCACTTAGCTGGTGGCTAACAACAATCTTGGAGGGAATGTGATGTCTGGTTGCAATACAACATTACATATCTATTCTCTTTATATTGCTAGCTAGCTGTCAGTTGCACAACTGTTAATATTGATAGCTAGCTAGCCCATGGCAATATCTTGTACAGTAAATAACAACATTCTGACAAAGCTAGCTATTACACCTGTGTACAGTCTCCATGCACGAGCTAGCCAATGAAGCTTCTGAGCTTGTAGCTATCTAGCTTTGTCATGCCATGGCTAAACCTGTACTATTAACCTGGCCAGTGGTGCAGCGTAACCATAGCAGTTAGCAATGTTTTGAACTAGCTGACGCTAGCATTACATTTGTTGGGTGTAACTAGCTAGCTAGTAACTTTAAAACCAAATAGTCGATAACAATACAAACTGCAAATTTGTATATACAAATGTTATGACCAACCTACCAAACATAACTCACTGGCTAATACTATCAGCGTAACGTGAGCTAACTACCGTGAGAAATGAGGCCTGTTGTTCAGGCGCAACGCTACTGCTAACTTTAGCTACCTGACCACAGAAGCCAAATAACGTTACAGATAGACAGCCAGGGAGTGTTCTCTGTATAAACACAAAATAGTCGAGTGCGTGTTCAATTTTTGTATAACTAGCTAGTTAGATAAAATAATATCCAAGTTCACTGGTGATATTTGTATTTATGCTTAGCTACTGACTAGCTAGCTGGCGTTAGCTTACCATCGTGTAGCAGTAGTGCTCGTTCTTGACTCCAAATGAAACAAAACAGTACCAATTAGAAACAAATTTTACGTTTATAATCTGAGTAAAGTATTGGAATACTCCTTTTCAAAGAGCAATCCCCGTTTCCCTCTAAATTATTTACTTTTCACTGCCACAACAATAGCTGCGGCAGTACATTGAAATAACACTTTACAACAAATCTGTGTTCCCAGAAAGATGTCCAATGGAATTTGAGAGTGGAATTTAAGGTTCCGGAAAAAGTCGGTGAATTATAATAGACATACTGTATGTTGTGCATGGAACAGTGTGGTGTGTGAGAAGTTCAAGGTTCTAATGAAAACTGATTGATAATCATGTATGCCACTACAACAAAAAACAACTAATGTTGTCATATTCTGAAACATACTGCAATTAATGATATTAGTATTGGTTTTATGCAGGGCTGGCCCCAGCCATAAATGACATTAGGGCCTAATAGTTTATGCCAAATAATGTCCCCCGGCCAAATAGTGTCCCCTCTGCATCACAATAGGATTGGATAAACTATTAGCATCCGTTGCTATATCAACGGTGTGATGACCTAATAATTAGAATTTTGGAGATCATTACAGCCTAATTGACGTTCTTTTCATCATCGCTATGCAAACAAGGCTGATTTACGCGACCATTTCGCTGTTTAAACAAGTTTTGTTTAGCTAATAAAATGAAAACATTAACTCAAACTACTTTTGGGTACCTTGTTAACATTACAACATGAAAACCATGTCTTAAACGTTGCTACGTTTCAGAAATGGCAAAGAAAACGTAATCTGCTTGACACATTAAAGTTACTTACCTTAACGATCACGAAGTCAGCTAATTTCCACTCCATTCATGTGCAAATACGGTTGATTCATACACTGGCTTGTCTGGCTGTCATGTTTTTATTTTAATCTGCCCTTCCCTTATCTACACTGAAATAATATAATTTCAGTAGTCCTCTATTATGACGCATTTTTTTTCTATCTCGCATAGCTCATTAGTACACCCTTGTGGTTGAATATACAAATCAAATCAATTTGTATTGGTCACATACATGTGTTTAGCAGATGCTATTATGGGTGCAGCGAAATGCTTGTGTTTCTAGCTCCGACAGTGCAGTAATATCTAACAAGGTAATATCTAACAATTTCACAACGTATGTCCAATACACACAAATCTAAGTAAAGCAATGGAATTAAGAAAATATAAATCTCCACCCTCTCCGAGTTGGGCATCTCCGGCGCTGCTCACTCTTGGATTGCGTCCTACCTGACAGGTCGCTCCTACCAGGTGGCGTGGCGAGAATATGTCTCTGCACCACGTGCTCTCACCACTGGTGTCCCCCAGAGCTCAGTTCTAGGCCCTCTCCTATTCTCTCTATACACCAAGTCACTTGGCTCTGTCATATCCTCACATGGTCTCTCTTATCATTGCTACGCAGACGACACACAATTCATTTTCTCCTTTCCCCCTTCTGATAACCAGGTGGCGAATCGCATCTCTGCATGTCTGGCGGACATATCAGTGTGGATGTTGGATCACCACCTCAAGCTGAACCTCGGCAAGACGGAGCTGCTCTTCCTCCCGGAAAGGACTGCCCGCTCCATGATCTCGCCATCACGGTTGACAACTCCATTGTGTCCTCCTCCCAGAGTGCAAAGAACCTTGGCGTGACCCTGGACAACACCCTGTCGTTCTCCGCTAACATCAAAGCGGTGACCTGATCCTGCAGGTTCATGCTCTACAACATTCGCAGAGTACGACCCTACCTTACACAGAAAGTGGCACAGGTCCTAATCCAGGCACTTGTCATCTCCCGTCTGGATTACTGCAACTCGCTGTTGGCTGGGCTCCCTGCCTGTGCCATTAAACCCCTACAACTTATCCAGAACGACGCAGCCCGTCTGGTGTTCAACCTTCCCAAGTTTTCTCATGTCACCCCGCTCATCCGCACACTCCACTGGCTTCCAGTTGAAGCTCACATCTACTACAAAACCATGGTGCTTGCCTACGGAGCTGTGAGGGGAACGGCACCTCCTTACCTTCAGGCTCTGATCAGAACCTACACCCGAACGAGGGCACTACGTTCATCCACCTCTGGCCTGCTAGCCCCCCTACCTCTACGGAAGCACAGTTCCCGCTCTGCCCAGTCAAAGCTATTCGCTGCTCTGGCACCCCAATGGTGGAACAAGCTCCCCAACGACGCCAGGACAGCGGAGTCACTGACCACCTTCCAGAGACACTTGAAACCCTACCTATTTAAGGAATACCTGGAAAAGTACACCTCTCAAAAAAATTAAGGGAACACTTAAACAACACAATATAACTCCAAGTCAATTACACTTCTGTGAAATCAAACAGTCCACTTAGGAAGCAACACTGATTGACAATAAATTCACATGCTGTTGTGCAAATGGAATAGACAACAGATGGAAATTATAGGCAATTAGCAAGACACCCCCCAATAAAGGACTGGTTTTGCAGGTGGTGACCACAGACCACTTCTCAGTTCCTATGCTTCCTGGCTGATGTTTTGGTCACTTTTGAATGCTGGCGGTGCTTTCACTCTAGTGGTAGCATGAGACGGAGTCTACAACCCACACAAGTGGCTCAGGTAGTGCAGCTCATCCAGGATGGCACATCAATGCGAGCTGTGGCAAGAAGGTTTGCTGTGTCTGTCAGCGTAGTGTCCAGAGCATGGAGGCGCTACCAGGAGACAGGCCAGTACATCAGGAGATGTGGAGGAGGCCATAGGAGGGCAACAACCCAGCAGCAGGACTGCTACCTCCGCCTTTGTGCAAGGAGGAGCAGGAGGAGCACTGCCAGAGCCCTGCAAAATGACCTCCAGCAGGCCACAAATGTGCATGTGTCTGCTCAAACGGTCAGAAACAGACTCCATGAGGGTGGTATGAGGGCCCGACGTCCACAGGTGTGGGTTGTGCTTACAGCCCAACACCGTGCAGGATGTTTGGCATTTGCCAGAGAACACCAAGATTGGCAAATTCGCCACTGGCGCCCTGTGCTCTTCGCAGATGAAAGCAGGTTCACACTGAGCACATGTGACAGACGTGACAGAGTCTGGAGACGCCGTGGAGAACGTTCTGCTGCCTGCAACATCCTCCAGCATGACCGGTTTGGCGGTGGGTCAGTCATGGTGTGGGGTGGCATTTCTTTGGGGGGCCGCACAGCCCTCCATGTGCTCGCCAGAGGTAGCCTGACTGCCATTAGGTACCGAGATGAGATCCTCAGACCCCTTGTGAGACCATATGCTGGTGCGGTTGGCCCTGGGTTCCTCCTAATGCAAGACAATGCTAGACCTCATGTGGCTGGAGTGTGTCAGCAGTTCCTGCAAGAGGAAGGCATTGATGCTATGGCCCGCCCGTTCCCCAGACCTGAATCCAATTGAGCACATCTGGGACATCATGTCTCGCTCCATCCACCAACGCCACGTTGCACCACAGACTGTCCAGGAGTTGGCGGATGCTTTAGTCCAGGTCTGGGAGGAGATCCCTCAGGAGACCATCCGCCACCTCATCAGGAGCATGCCCAGGCATTGTAGGGAGGTCATACAGGCACGTGGAGGCCACACACACTACTGAGCCTCATTTTGACTTGTTTTAAGGACATTACATCAAAGTTGGATCAGCCTGTAGTGTGGTTTTCCACTTTAATTTTGAGGGTGACTCCAAATCCAGACCTCAATGGGTTGATAAATTTGATTTCCATTGATAATTTTTGTGTGATTTTGGGGTCAGCACATTCAACTATGTAAAGAAACAAGTATTTAATAAGATTATTTCATTCATTCAGATCTAGGATGTGTTATTTTAGTGTTCCCTTTATTTTTTTGAGCAGTGTATAACCGTAATCCTTCTACATCCCCCACCCCCCCATAAAAAAATAAAAAGGGTGGTTGTCCCACTGGCTAACCTAAGTTGAATGCACCAATGTGTAAGTCTGCTAAATGACTTAAATGTAAAAAACAAACAAAAAAAGTAAAATAACTAAATATATGGACGAGCAACATCAGAGCAGCATAGGCTAAGATACAGTAGAATAGTATAGAATGGAGTATATACAGTTGAAGTTGGAAGTTTACATACACTTAGGTTGGAGTCATTAAAACTCGTTTTTCAACCACTACACAAATTTCTTGTTAACAAACTATTGTTTTGGCAAGTCGGTTAGGACATCTACAGTGGGGAAAAAATGTATTTAGTCAGCCATCAATTGTGCAAGTTCTCCCACTTAAAAAGATGAGAGAGGCCTGTAATTTTCATCATAGGTACACGTCAACTATGACAGACAAATTGAGGAAGAAAAATCCAGAAAATCACATTGTAGGATTTTTAATGAATTTATTTGCAAATTATGGTGGAAAATAAGTATTTGGTCACCTACAAACAAGCAAGATTTCTGGCTCTCACAGATCTGTAACTTCTTCTTTAATAGGCTCCTCTGTCCTCCACTCGTTACCTGTATTAATGGCACCTGTTAGAACTTGTTATCAGTATAAAAGACACCTGTCCACAACTTCAAACAGTCACACTCCAAACTCCACTATGGCCAAGACCAAAGAGTTGTCAAAGGACACCAGAAACAAAATTGTAGACCTGCACCAGGCTGGGAAGACTGAATCTGCAATAGGTAAGCAGCTTGGTTTGAAGAAATCAACTGTGGGAGCAATTATTAGGAAATGGAAGACATACAAGACCACTGATAATCTCCCTCGATCTGGGGCTCCACGCAAGATCTCACCCCGTGGGGTCAAAATGATCACAAGAACGGTGAGCAAAAATCCCAGAACCACACGGGGGGACCTAGTGAATGACCTGCAAAGAGCTGGGACCAAAGTAACAAAGCCTACCATCAGTAACACACTACGTCGCCAGGGACTCAAATCCTGCAGTGCAAGACGTGTCCCCCTGCTTAAGCTAGTACATGTCCAGGCCCGTCTGAAATTTGCTAGAGTGCATTTGGATGATCCAGAAGAGGATTGGGAGAATGTCATATGGTCAGATGAAACCAAAATATAACTTTTTGGTAAAAACTCAACTCGTCGTGTTTGGAGGACAAAGAATGCTGAGTTGCATCCAAAGAACACCATACCTACTGTCAAGCATGGGGGTGGAAACATCATGCTTTGGGGCTGTTTTTCTGCAAAGGGACCAGGACGACTGATCCGTGTAAAGGAAAGAATGAATGGGGCCATGTATCGTGAGATTTTGAGTGAAACCCTCCTTCCATCAGCAAGGGCATTGAAGATGAAACGTGGCTAGGTCTTTCAGCATGACAATGATCCCAAACACACCGCCCGGGCAACGAAGGAGTGGCTTCGTAAGAAGCATTTCAAGGTCCTGGAGTGGCCTAGCCAGTCTCCAGATCTCAACCCCATAGAAAATCTTTGGAGGGAGTTGAAAGTCTGTGTTGCCCAGCGACAGCCCCAAAACATCACTGCTCTAGAGGAGATCTGCATGGAGGAATGGGCCAAAATACCAGCAACAGTGTGTGAAAACCTTGTGAAGACTTACAGAAAACGTTTGACCTGTGTCATTGCCAACAAAGGGTATATAACAAAGTATTGAGAAACTTTTGTTATTGACCAAATACTTATTTTCCACCATAATTTGCAAATCAATTCATAAAAAATCCTACAATGTGATTTTCTGGAAATTTTTTCCTCATTTTGTCTGTCATAGTTGACGTTTACATATGATGAAAATTACAGGCCTCTCTCATCTTTTTAAGTGGGAGAACTTGCACAATTGGTGGCTGACTAAATACTTTTTTTCCCCACTGTACTTTGTGCATGACACAAGTAATTTTTCCAACAATTGTTTACAGACAGATTATTTCACTTATAATTCACTGTATCACAATTCCAGTGGGTCAGAAGTTGACATACATTAAGTTGACTGTGCCTTTAAACAGCTTGGAAAATTCCAGAAAATGATGTCATGGCTTTAGAAGCTTCTGATAGGCTAATTGACATCATTTGAGTCAATTGGAGGTGTACCTGTGGATGTATTTCAAGGCCTACCTTCAAACTCAGTGCCTCTTCATGGGACAAAAAAAATAAATCAGCCAAGTCCTCAGAAAAAAAATGGTAGACCTCCACAAGTCTGGTTCATCCTTGGGAGCAATTTCCAAACGCCTGAAGGTACCACGTTCATCTGTACAAACAATAGTACGCAAGTATAAACACCATGGGACCACGCAGCCGTAATACCGCTCAGGAAGGAGACACGTTCTGTCTCCTAGAGATGAACGTACTTTGGTGCAAAAAATGCAAATCAATCCCAGAACAACAGCAAAGGACCTTGTGAAGATGCTGGAGGAAACAGGTACAAAAGTATCCATATCCACAGTAAAATGAGTCCTATATCGACATAACCTGAAAGGCCGCTCAGCAAGGAAGAAGCCACTGCTCCAAATCCGCCATAAAAAAGCCAGACTACGGTTTGCAACTGCACATGGGGACAAAAATTGTACTTTTTTGAGAAATGTCATCTGGTCTGATGAAACAAAAATAGAACTGTTTGGCCATAATGACCATCGTTATGTTTGGAGGAAAAAGGGGGTGCTTGCAAGCCGAAGAACACCATCCCAACCGTGAAGCACGGGGGTGGCAGCATCATGCTGTGGGGGTGCTTTGCTGCAGGAGGGACTGGTGCACTTCACAAAATAGATGGCATCATGAGGAAGCAAAATTATGTGGATATATTGAAGCAACATCTCAAGACATCAGTCAGGAAGTTAAAGCTTGGTCGCAAATGGGTCTTCCAATGACCTCAAGCATACTTCCAAAGTTGTGGCAAAATGGCTTAAGGACAACAAAGTCAAGGTATTGGAGTGGCCATCACAAAGCCCTGACCTCAATCCTATAGAAACTTTGTTGGCAGAACTGAAAAAGCGTGTGCGAGCAAGGAGGCGTACAAACCTGACTCAGTTAAACCAGCTCTGTCAGGAGGAATGGGCCAAAATTCACCCAACTTATTGTGGGAAGCTTGTGGAAGGCTACCCGACACGTTTGACCCAATTTAAAGGCAATGTTACCAAATACTAATTGAGGTTATGTAAACTTCTGACCCACTGGGAATGTCATGAAAAAAATTAAAGCTGAAATAAATCATTCTCTCTACTATTATTCTGACATTTCACATTCTTAAAATAAAGTGGTGATCCTAACTGACCTAAGACAGGGAATGTTTACTAGGATTAAATGTCAGGAATTGTGAAAAACTTAGTTTAAATGCATTTGGCTAAGATGTATGTAAACTTCAGATTTTAACTGTACATATACACTACCAGTCCAAAGTTTGGACACACCTACTCATTCAAGGGTTTTTCTTTATTTTTACTATTTTTTACATTGTAGAACAATAGTGAAGACATCAAAACTATAAAAGAACACATATGGAATCATGTAGTAACCAAAAAAGTGTTAAACAAATCAAAATATATTTTATATTTGAGATTCTTCAAATAGCCACCCTTTGCCTTGATGACAGCTTTGCACACTCTTGGCATTCTCTCAACCAGCTTCATTAGGTAGTCACCTGGAATGCATTTCAATTAACAGGTGTGCCTTCTTAAAAGTTCATTTGTGGAATTTCTTTCCTTCTTAATGCGTTTGAGCCAATCAGTTGTGTTGTGACAAGGTAGGGGGGTATACAGATGATAGCCCTATTTGGTAAAAGACCAAGTACATATTATGGCAAGAACAGCTCAAATAAGCAAAGAGAAACTACAGTCCATCATTACTTTAAGACATGAAGGTCAGTCAATACGGAACATTTCAAGAACTTCGAAAGTTTCTTCAAGTGCAGTCGCAAAAACCATCAAGCGCAATGATGAAACTGGCTCTCATGAGGACTGCCACAGGAATGGAAGACCCAGAGTTACCTCTGCTGCAGAGGATAAGTCCATTAGAGTTACAAGCCTCAGAAATTGCAGCCCAAATAAATGCTTCACAGATTTCAAGTCACAGATGCATCTCAACATCAACTGTTCAGAGGGGACTGTGTGAATCATGCCTTCATGGTCGAATTGCTGCAAAGAAACCACTACTAAAGGACACCGATAAGAAGAAGAGACCTGCTTGGGCCAAGAAACACGAGCAGGGTGGAAATTTGTCCTTTGGTCTGGAGTCAAAATGTGAGATTTTTGGTTCCAACCGCCGTGTCTTTGTGAGACGTGGTGTGGGTGAACGGATGATCTCCGCATGTGTAGTTCCCACCGTAAAACATGGGTGGCGAGGTGTTTAAATTAACATCAAATTGATCAGAAATACAGTGTAGACATTGTTAATGTTGTAAATGGCTATTGTAGCTGGAAACGGCTGATTTTTAATGGAATATCTACATAGGCGTACAGAGGTCCATTATCAGCAACCATCAGTCCTGTGTTCCAATGGCACGTTGTTTGCTAATCCAAGTTTATCATTTTAAAAGGCTAATTGATCATTAGAAAACCCTTTTGCAATTATGTTAGCACAGCTGAAAATATGTGCTGATTTAAAGAAGCAATAAAACTGGCCTTCTTGAGACTAGTTGAGTATCTGGAGCATCAGCAATTGTGGGTTTGATTACAGGCTCAAAATGGCCTGAAACAAATAACTTTCTTCTGAAACTCGTCAGTCTATTCTTGTTCTGAGAAATTAAGGCTATTCCATGCGAGAACTTGCCAAGAAACTGAAGATCTCGTACAACGCTGTGTACTACTCCCTTCACAGAACAGCGCAAACTGGCTCTAACCAGAATAGAAAGATGAGTGGGAGGCCCCGGTGCACAACTGAGCAAGAGGATAAATACATTAGTGTCTAGTTTGAGAAAAAGACGCCTCACAGGTCCTCAACTGGCAGCTTCATTAAATAGTACCCGCGAAACACCAGTCTCAACGTCAACAGTGAAGAGGCGACTCCGGGATGCTGACCTAGGCAGAGTTGCAAATAAAAAGCCATATCTCAGACTGGCCAATAAAAAGAAAAGATTAAGATGAGTAAAAGAACACTGGACTTTTTCTTTGACGTTGCTAGATAGCCAAAGATAACCAATCTAAAAACAGCTTAAATTCTTGCTACTATTGAGAGTAAGAATAGTATAATACACAAGGTGCAATTCCGACATTTGGTTGTGCATCAGCATTTTTTATTTTGTTATGTCAGTCACTCAATTACCCATGTCAGCTAACAATTTTTTGATTGGTAAATTAGTCTAGTCAGTTATCTACATTTATAGTACTCATAGCCGAATACCCACCAGGCATGTGGGTCACTCTCATTCAGATATTATATTAACATGGCATAAGTCATGGCAAAATGTGTAGAATTACAGGAAATTCGCTTCAAAACAGAAACAAATGATCTCCCCTCAATGGTAAAATGGGTAGAATTGCAGGAAATTAGCTATAAAACTAAAAACAATTCTCTCTGCCCCATGGCAAAATGAGAAGAATTGCTTGAAATGTGTTATACAATTGCAACATTTTCTCATTGCCCCATGGCAAAATGTGTAGAATTGCAGGAAATTAACTTTTAAACTAAAATATTTTCCTCCACTGTCAAGACAGGGGCCACTAAACATGTTTGCTGCTTGGTGGGGGGCCTCCCAACCAAATCTCGCTTAGTGCCCCCAAAAGGCTAGGTCCAGTCCTGGTTTTAGGGGTCTGGCTCCTGCATAGTTTGATGGACCAGGCTAGTGACTACCATAGATGTCAGGGGGAGGAAGGTTCTGATTGGGAGGCATCTGATGATAAACCAACCACACTCTTTGTATGGCAAGGCTTGTTTAATGTTTTATATTAAGACAAAATCACATTACATATGCAATCTCAGGCCTAACATACAATACTGAACATAAATAACACAAAATGAAGTGCATTTTGGGGGACATGATCTCAAGCTACTGTAAAATACAATTTTCAACAATGTTTTCCACATAGAATATAATCAAAAGTAAACTACAATTTAATTGTAATTGTAATGAAATAAATTAAAATATATTATAAAAAGGCTTTTGCACATCATCCCTTAGATAGAAATGTACAAAATATTTCCAAAGAATTCATGTAAAATATATTGTACTACAATGTGGTACTGTTTTTAGTTTACATATCATGCTGCTAATGAAAATAAAAAATTGTAATCAAGCAATGGTATTTGAAATCCGATGCCAATCATTAATTTGACAAAAGTGGTTATCAGCAACACATATGCTACAGGTAATCCAACATAAATAAAAAGTGTATTCGCCATAATATCAGTATGCTATATTGTTCTGTGATATCCTCTATGCTATAATATTATGTATTACATTATGTGAACTGTGAAGTGTTAGATAGTCTGATGAAATGTGAGCTCATGCTTTGTAATAAAGTGTTACTCTACAGTAAAGTGATGTTATCGGATTACTTTGGCTTATAAAATAGTAAGCTATATTGTGATCCAGTTGCAACTTGACTATTAGCACATACAGTATGTGATACCCAAATTCCAATGAGCAAAACTATCTGAAGCACAATCAAAGTTTTGCTTCCCTTTACAACAATAAACCAAAATGTACCATTGTGAGATGCAGACAGGGTTTTATATGTTGATTCATGATAATAGCCTACATGACAAAAAAAATATATATATATACAGTGGGGAGAACAAGTATTTGATACACTGCCGATTTTGCAGGTTTTCCTACTTACAAAGCATGTAGAGGTCTGTCATTTTTATCATAGGTACACTTCAACTGTGAGAGACGGAATCTAAAACAAAAATCCAGAAAATCACATTGTATGATTTTTAAGTAATTAATTTGCATTTTATTGCATGACATAAGTATTTGATACATCAGAAAAGCAGAACTTAATATTTGGTACAGAAACCTTTGTTTGCAAATACAGAGATCATACGTTTCCTGTAGGTCTTGACCAGGTTTGCACACACTGCAGCAGGGATTTTGGCCCACTCCTCCATACAAACCTTCTCCAGATCCTTCAGGTTTCGGGGCTGTCGCTGGGCAATACAGACTTTCAGCTCCCTCCAAATATTTTCTATTGGGTTCAGGTCTGGAGACTGGCTAGGCCACTCCAGGACCTTGAGATGCTTCTTACGGAGCCACTCCTTAGTTGCCCTGGCTGTGTGTTTCGGGTCGTTGTCATGTTGGAAGACCCAGCCACGACCCATCTTCAATGCTCTTACTGAGGGAAGGAGGTTGTTGGCCAAGATCTCGCGATACATGGCGCCATCCATCCTCCCCTCAATACGGTGCAGTCGTCCTGTCTCCTTTGCAGAAAAGCATCCCCAAAGAATGATGTTTCCACCTCCATGCTTCACGGTTGGGATGGTGTTCTTGGGGTTGTACTCATCCTTCTTCTTCCTCCAAACACGGTGAGTGGAGTTTAGACCAAAAAGCTCTATTTTTGTCTCATCAGACCACATGACCTTCTCCCATTCCTCCTCTGGATCATCCAGATGGTCATTGGCAAACTTCAGACGGGCCTGGACATGCGCTGGCTTGAGCAGGGGGACCTTGCGTGCGCTGCAGGATTTTAATCCATGACGGCGTAGTGTGTTACTAATGGTTTCCTTTGAGACTGTGGTCCCAGCTCTCTTCAGGTCATTGACCAGGTCCTGCCGTGTAGTTCTGGGCTGATCCCTCACCTTCCTCATGATCATTGATGCCCCACGAGGTGAGATCTTGCATGGAGCCCCAGACCGAGGGTGATTGACCGTCATCATGAACTTCTTCCATTTTCTAATAATTGCGCCAACAGTTGTTGCCTTCTCACCAAGCTGCTTGCCTATTGTCCTGTAGCCCATCCCAGCCTTGTGCAGGTCTACAATTTTATCCCTGATGTCCTTACACAGCTCTCTGGTCTTGGCCATTGTGGAGAGGTTGGAGTTTGTTTGATTGAGTGTGTGGACAGGTGTCTTTTATACAGGTAACGAGTTCAAACAGGTGCAGTTAATACAGGTAATGAGTGGAGAACAGGAGGGCAAATTAATTACTTAAAAATCATACAATGTGATTTTCTGGATTTTTGTTTTAGATTCCGTCTCTCACAGTTGAAGTGTACCTATGATAAAAATTACAGACCTCTACATGCTTTGTAAGTAGGAACCTGCAAAATCGGCAGTGTATCAAATACTTGTTCTCCCCACTGTATATATATATAATGAAAAAATTACAAAATAATAAGTGGTGAAAAATTGCTGTGGGCATGTGGAATGCTGACATATGTAAAGGAGGACGGCTAGTGGCAGGTAGCTTAGTGGTTAAGAGCGTTGTGCCAGTAACCGAAAGGTCGCTGGTTCTAATCCCAGAGCCGACTAGGTGAAAAATCTGTCGATGTGCCCTTGAGCAAGGCACTTAACCCTAATTGCTCCTGTAAGTCGCTCTGGATAAGAGCATCTGCTAAATGACTAAAATGTCAAATGTAAGGACGCCTTCTGTTTGCAGAATACTGCTACAGTCTTCAGCTAATCATTTCATGTTCATTGCAAAGGTTTTCATTACTCTCGCTCATGCTGTCTACATTCCCCATAGCTCCTCTAATCCCCCAGTCTTGTCTTCAGCACACACTGTGTTGTCTGTGTTATGCCACTCTGAATTAATCACAGAAATTCCCAACCCACATGATGTGGATATGAGCATTTTAACGTGGGAAAGGCTGACATAGAAACCATACTTGTGCTACGAGTCTTGTTGGCAGTTGTAAGAGAAAAACCGTATAATATTGTGGGGCATTCTGAAAATAAGCAAATAAATAAGGAAATAAAATGATTAGACATAAAACATACAACCTCACTGTACTCAAACAATCATATACAGTAAAATATTACCTATAGTACCACATGATACCAACAAAGACATACAAGTTCAGGCATTAGTTAAATGTGTATAGTGTATCACTGTCCATGGAGACAGCTGAACTTAAGCCATGTTCTTTACATTTTCCTTTTAGCAAATAGCAACCATCATAAATACATCCCTATTGGCCCTAGAGTATTTCTATTGTTAGATATTCAAGGTACAGTCAGTGTGCCCATAATGAAATAGTCCAACACGGAAGGCTAAGTTGCTGAACCCTGAAGGCACGTTGGATTAAGCCAGATATTGTCATTTCTATAACTGATATGATGCTTGTTTGTATAATAAACCTTTTCATAACAATATCATAGCAATTCCCTCTCAAAAGTCACAATGTCCCCAAATGTGAACCTGTCATATCATACCAGATTACAATCTTTCCATCAAGAACCATCATCATATGTAGCAAGACTGGGCAAAACAGATAAAGCACGCTGAATAATTTGGTACAAAAAAAGAAAAACCGTCGAGATAAAAGACACATTTGTGAGGAAATACAAGCACTACTGTCTGGAATAGTGCAATGAAGGGATGCCATAATCTTGAAGCATGCCATTGTATTATACACACAAAAAGGACTGCAGTGCAATCAAATCAACACATTACAATACAATACAATCAAATGTCAATGTCTGTGACATAAACCTTTGTTTTTTAAACTGTGTAGGGATATTCTTGTCTCTAAGCAACTCATTTGGCAGCAAAGGAAATAGAAGTGTACAGTGTGTGCTTGACCCACTAAATGCAGGCATAAACATCTCTACAATCAAAGCTCAAATCATTAAGACATATCAACTGTAATGCAAAAATAAATTAAAACGTGATATCATTCCCCCCCAGTCCAATGGATGCAGTGGTTGAAATAATGGCTCCATGTGAATGACTGATATCATGTTGACAAAATTCCTCACTCAATGTAAATACATTATAGACAAGCCAGCCAATGCACACATCTAGTCCATGGGGACATCTCCCTAGTCCCCATTTACACATTATTCATTCATCACTCATCATCATCAAAGAAAGCCTTGCCTTCACACAGCGAAGAGCAATGGGCACACCTCTGCCCAGTACCAAAATGTGAATGTCCAATTAGATGAAATTAGATGAACCACTCCTTCTTGCTCTCATCGATGGTTTCTGTGAAGGCAGGATCATTGACAATGATGGCTGCATCGGCACAGTCCGCAGACTCCGCCCCTTTGGCCTCATTGGTGTGGTAGGAGCCCTTGTGACGGAACATATGGCGAATCAGGAACACCAGGGTGCAGAGGATGATGAAGATGACCACAGCAATGATACCTGCAAGTACAAAGGACATTATGAGGAACATTACCTTTAAAAACATCAACAAACCTGTATAGTAGGCGAGTTGATTACTGCTCCTACTCACCTCCGATAACTGCAGAGTTCTGATCAACTCCATCCCGGCTAACTCTTTCCTCATTGAATGGGAATACAGCACCAGCTGAAAAAGTAAACAAAAACTGATTTCAACTACAAAATATCTCCAACCCAAAATAATCCAACAACGCAAAAAAATGTAAATGCTCTAACACAGAGACAGAATATGTAAATTGTAAACTGGCACACTTTGACATTTGACAAAAAAAACAGGACAGGAGATATACAGTCGTGGTCAAACGTTTTGAGAATGACACAAATATGAATTTTCACAAAGTCTCAGTTTTTATGATGGCAATTTGCATATACTCCAGAATGTTATGAAGAGTGATCAGATGAATTGCAATTAATTGCAAAGTCCCTCTTTGCCATGAAAATGAACTTAATCCCCAAAAGACATTTCCACTGCATTTCAGCCCTGCCACAAAAGGATCAGCTGACATCATGTCAGTGATTCTCTCGTTAACACAGGTGAGAGTGTTGACGAGGACAAGGCTGGAGATCACTCTGTCATGCTGATTGAGTTAGAATAACAGACTGGAAGCTTTAAAAGGAGGGTGGTGCTTGAAATAATTGTTCTTCCTTTGTTAACCATGGTTACCTGCAAGGAAACATGTGCCGTCATCATTGCTTTGCACAAAAAGGGCTTCACAGGCAAGGATATTGCTGCTAGTAAGATTGCATCTAAATCAACCATTTATCGGATCATCAAGAACTTCAAGGAGAGAGGTTCAATTGTTGTGAAGAAGGCGTCAGGGCGCCCAGGAAAGTCCAGTAAGCGCCAGGACCGTCTCCTAAAGTTGATTCAGCTGCGGGATCGGGGCACCACCAGTGCAGAGCTTGCTCAGGAATGGCAGCAGGCAGGTGAGAGTGCATCTGCACGCACAGTTAAGCGAAGACTTTTGGAGGATGGCCTGGTGTCAAGAAGGGCAGCGAGGAAGCCACTTCTCTCCAGGAAAAACATCAGGGACAGACTGATATTCTGCAAAAGGTACAGGGATTGGACTGCTGAGGACTGGGGTAAAGTCATTTTCTCTGATGAATCCCCTTTCCGATTGTTTGGGGCATCCGGAAAAAAGCTTGTCCAGAGAAGACAAGGTGAGCGCTACCATCAGTCCTGTGTCCAACAGTAAAGCATCCTGAGACCATTCATGTGTGGGGTTGCTTCTCAGCCAAGGGAGTGGGCTCACTCACAATTTTGCCTAAGAACACAGCCATGAATAAAGAATGGTACCAACACATCCTCAGAGAGCAACTTCTCCCAACCATCCAAGAACAGTTTGGTGACGAACAATGCCTTTTCCAGCATGATGGAGCACCTTGCCATAAGGCAAAAGTGATAACTAAGTGGCTTGGGGAACAAAACATCAACATTTTGGGTCCATGGCCAGGAAACTCCCCAGACCTTAATCCCATTGAGAACTTGTGGTCAATCCTCAAGATGCGGGTGGACAAACAAAAACCCACAAATTCTGACAAACTCCAAGAATTGATTATGCAAGAATGGGCTGCCATCAGTCAGGATGTGGCCCAGAAGTTAATTGACAGCATGCCAGGGCGGATTGCAGAGGTCTTGAAAAAGAAGGGTCAACACTGCAAATATTGACTCTTTGCATAAACTTAATGTAATTGTCAATAAAAGCCTTTGACACTTATGGAATGCTTGTAATTATACTTCAGTATACCATAGTAACATCTGACAAAAATATCTAAAAACACTGATGCAGCAAACTTTGTGAAGGCCAATACTTGTGCCAGGCTCTATCGTAGCCGGCCGCGACTGGGAGACCCACGGGGGCGTCGCGCAATTGGCCCAGCGTCGTCCAGGGTAGGGGAGGGAATGGCCAGCAGGGATGTAGCTCAGTTGGTAGAGCATGGTGTTTGCAACGCCAGGGTTGTGGGTATGAAAAAATAAATAATGTATGCACTAACTGTAAGTCGCTCTGGATAAGAGCGTCTGCTAAATGACTAAAAATGTAAATGTAAAAAAAAATTCTCAAAACTTTTGACCATGACTGTTCACTGAGTATACAAAACATTAAGAACACCTGCTCTTTCCATGACAGACTGACCAGGTGAATCCAGGTGAAAGCTATGATCCCTTATTGATGTCACTTGTTAAATCCACTTCAATTAGTGTAGATGAAGGGGAGAAGACAGATTAAAGAAGGATTTTTAAGCTTTGAGACAATTGAAACATGGATTGTATATGTGTGCCATTCAGAAGGTGAATGGGAAGACAAAAAACATAAGTGCCTTTGAACGGGGTATGGTACTAGGTGCCAGGCGCACTGGTTTGTGTCAAGAACTGCAATGCTGCTGGGGTTTTCACGCTCGTCAGTTTCCCGTGTGTATCAAGAATGGTCCACCACCCAAAGGACATCCAGCCAACTTGACACAACTGTGGGAAGCATTGGAGTCAACATGGGCCAGCATCCCTGTGGAACGCTTTCGACACCTTGTAGAGTCCATGCCCCAACGAATTGAGGCTGTTCTGAGGGCAAAAGCGGGAGAGGGGTGCAACTCAATATTAGGAAGGTGTTCCTAATGTTTGGTATACTCAGTGTATATAGCATGCAGTATATGCACAGTATGTGAGTCTGTGAGGGAAGTAGGTGTGAGCTGAGAGGGGCAGTCTGCTCTTTACAGCTGACATCTCTGTGGGCACTGTAGTCCATTTGAGTGGATCCTGCAGAATCCGTGCAAATCCCTCATCACCCCCCCAAAACACACACACGCACACACATTTGAGTCATTTAGCGGACGCTCTTATCCAGAGCGACTTACAGTTAGTGCATTCATCTTAAGATAGCTAGGTGGGACAACCACATATCACAGTCATAGTAAATACATTTTTCTTCAATAAAATAGCTATCAGCAAAGTCAGAGCTAGTAGGGGGAAAATCAAGTGCAAGTGTTAGTTCACGAAAGGCTTTGTTTTGTGTTATTTATTTTTTCTTCACGTACACACGTACATGCACACATGCACACGCAGTGGAGCAGGGATCACAGATGCCTCACAGGGAGCTTACAAAGGCTGATCTGTCGCCTTTGGAGCACTATGGCTCAGATCAAATGATAAAAAGATTCTCCCTCTTATTCTCTTAGTGGTGTAAAAATCTATAACTGAAAAGATCAACCCACTACCTCCATTAGGACTAGCTGTGGGACAACTGAACTTGTTCATATTAATCCTTACGAAAGCAGTACCACTAAAACAATTTATCTGACCTATTGAAACCTCACATATGCCTCCATAGGTTAAACATGCAGCATAGTCACTGAGAGATGGAATTTCATACCCTAGTACAGGGCAGACCATTCTCAGAGCAGGCAGGAGATAGATCTTGTGTTTCCCAGCAATATATCTCATGTATCTTGAAAAGCTCACCCAGGATCAATACACTGACCCAGTAATAACCACCCTGTAGAGCTATCCGCAGGAGCTAAATAGCACAGCACATGTGTTTAAAATGGTACAATATCTGGAGAAGAAGAAAAATACTACCATTAAATATAACATCTTGAAGTTATAATGAAATATCAGATCTCTTTGGAGAACTGAGTGGACCGCTGGTGCTGCCAGTTGAACGCTGACAATTCATCTACTATACATACTGTAAAGGCCTTACAGTGCTTACCGTAAAAATGCAGTATTCAAAATGATGGAACAAGACATAAAACCACAATAATTCAATAGAATAGAATCAAATCCCATGATACAGTATGAATAAATGGTTCCATTGGCCGGACAATCAAAGGGGATAGATTGAGACACAGTGATTTACTGTACCTGAGTCCATGTGCCAGGGGTCGTTGGCAGCAGCCATGGGTGAGATGGTGAGAGGAGACGACCCGCAGTTGGACTCCACTAGAATGCCCTGGGTGGTCACCGGGGCGACGATGCCAGACCTCAGCGCTGCCTTCAGAGGGGCGATGTTGTTGAAATTAACTCTGGACAGACAGCCCACGAACCCTGGGGTGTTGTACTTCTCTATGAGGACTGGGTCAATCTGGCCAGTTTCTGATCAAAACCAAGACAAATTCAATAAAAACATAACAGTAGTTCTGGATTAGATAGGAGCTCTTCCTCATGGTATCCCTGTCAACCTATGTGAAATATATAGGCCTTGAGCGTATCAGTGCACAGTAGAGCTTTATCATCTTGTGCTTGTGTGGAGCTGCTGACTGATGCTGCCTGATCACTTAATACTGGTCTACCACCACGATGCACTACTACTCAGCACACTGCAATACTGTAAGCCTCCCCAGTTTGATTTATGTTCACTGGTTGGTGATACTGTATTCCCTATCCCTAGTCTCCTCCTACATTACAGACAGGCAACTACTGTACAAGCTCCTACTGCAGATATATACTCCCAATAGACCAGGGAAAACAAAGTATCCAATTCTACTGCAATATAATATTCTCCAAAGGCAGCTAAAGAAAAGTAATTTCACAATTTTAAGGTTACATGTAAGAAGGATGTTTCATATGCCACCCAGTTAAAAAATACAAAACACACCCTGTTTGGAACATTAGCCATGCATTGCGCCATACATGATCTTTACTTTTGAGAACACATCCCAATTTTTACAGAAAGAAAATTCACCATCTTAAACCAATGATGAAGCTACAGTAGCAAGGTTTGTTAAAAGCAACAGTACAGTATATCCTGTATAGGAAATGACAATCTAAAACAAATCTTGCAACCACAAATCACAAGGTCAAGGTTTACAATAAGTCTCCCCAATACCTATGTATTTAGTGTAGTTACAGTTATGTTGTTATCCAAAACACTATGCCACCTCAAGTTAGTAAAATACAGAAGAGTATTACCTGTTTGCCTTGTTGTCCTCCCTAAATGTAGTGCTGCTTACTCTGCCCCTACCTTGCAGACCCTCTATCCAGAGCACAAGTCCTTGCCTTATACAGTGCTACCACTGCCCGCTATACACCTGTCTGTCTGTCTGTCTGTCTGTCTGTCTGTCTGTCTGTCTGTCTGTCTGTCTGTCAGTCAGTCAGTCAGTCAGTCAGTCAGTCAGTCAGTCAGTCAGTCAGTCAGTCAGTCAGTCAGTCAGTCAGGTCAGGTCAGTCAGGTCAGTCAGGTCAGTCAGTCACCAGGTCCATTTACCTCTGTATCTGCCTCGCTGTCTTCCTGCCAGCTAGTAGTATTTTTGTCTTCCTGCCAATACGTCTATCAATCTCTCTGTCTGTTTTCCTGTGTCTACGTGCCTGCAGCCTTGGTTAGCCAGCGAGCTCTGAATGTGAATACACCCCGAGTGATTCAGTCCAACTCCTTTCCCTACCTTCCCCACAGCCAGACCAGATAAAACATGGAGAAAAGATGATGTCATGGATCAGTGAGCTAATACATTCACAGACAGAGCGAGGCTCAGAGAAAACCTGGATGTGCGTACAGGAGTACAGGATGGGGATCAGGACCGGGCCTCTGTACTCCCTCCCTCCCTGAGGATGATGTCAGAGATCTGTGGGTCTGTTAATTTATTCACAGAGTGCAGCAGCAAAGCACTCTGGGGAGTCGTAAGACTTTACCAGCCAGGCAGAATGGGGCATTCTACTGTTCTCAGAACAGGACCAGTGTACTGGTGTCTGACTCCTGCTGACGCAGTACTGCTCCCTCCCTGTGCGGAAATCACACACGCCACACCACGCCACGCCACATCACATTATTCTAGTTCCTATTCTATCCCTCCTCCGGTTCCAGTATACTGACGTATTGATGGCTGCAGCAGTGTGGTTCCTGATGGCCCTATGATCCAGACTTTATTATCCTGCATTTATCTGAGTGGTGTGGGGAGGTGTACTACATCAGTCAGACAAAGACAAAGGCCTAGACAAGGCCTATTGTAACATTGTTCAATATGGCCACTAAAATACATGTACATGTCTTTGTATCAAAACATGATTTTCTGTCAAGGCAACATCACCTTTACCATCTATATTGATTAACTCATTACATATATTAATACACCTGGACTAAACCAGGACTAATCCATTTTTAGCCATGGATGGGCAACAAAAATTATGGTTCTGTGTTTTATCAGAACACACAGAACCAAAGTCCTAAAATCACTTAGGGGCAAATTCTAAGAGATCTGTACACATAACTCTTACTTCCGCATAAATAAAATACATTGATTGCAAGCATTAAAGATGGCATTTATTATATTTGCACTCCAGTAATACATGGATTATATCGGCACTTACCAAAAACTTTCCCCAGAAATATGGTCTTAACCAGGTTGAACTGAGTGTCAGAGCCATCAGGCAGAGTGTAGCTGACTGGGGGGTAATGATCCAACTGGAAAATAACACCATATGGTCATGAATCATGATATATTACAGTCAGTTATAAACCCAGCATAGCTGTATTGTATTGTTAATTACTACCCCCTAGTGGTGGATTTTAGAGAGTATATTTCTGAAAATCGTAGTTGATGCCAGTGTACAGTATCATTCATTAGCCAAGATACACAAACAGATTCAAAACTGTGCTAAAAGCATAATGCACTACAAACCACCACAGAAAAGGTGGGTCAGGTGTGTTGTCAACAGCCTAATGCAGTCTGAGAGGACACAGCAAATCCCTCTCACTGAGAGTGGTGTCCTCCCCTCCTGATAGCAGAGCACTAGAGTCCTACCTTTGAACTGCTTTAGGAAAAGTGCTATATCTATAGTCTATGTAGCTATCAAACAGCCTAATGTAGTCTGGGAGGACAGGGAAAGTGACATCAGCAAATATCTCACTGAGAGCAGTGCCTTCCCCGGGACTCAAGTAGAACATTAAAGTCCTACCTTTCAACTGCTTGATGAAAATTGTTCTTTAAATAAAGCTGTATCATTTATATGATTTTTACCTGCAGCCTAATGTAGTCTGAGAGGAAATACTTTTTTGGGGGGGAATTTCATGACTTCGGCAAATCCCACTGTGTGATAGATCACCCTTTGTGATAAGGGAGCACTAGGGTCATACTGCACCTGCAGCTGGAAAAGTGCTTAAAAGAGATAGAAAGCCACATCATTTGTTATCATTATTATTACCTGCAGCCGTATGTTCCTCTCCTGCCTGGAGATGTTGATGTGGTGGGGCTGCCCGTTGGCCATGTTGCGGTGGTCCAGGTTGATGGTGAACGGCTCCCTCAGGCCTCCAAGGCTGTAGCGGATCTGAAGTGTTCCTGACAGAGGGAGATGTCAGTCCTAATGTTCCATCACCATCGTAATTCATATGGTTGTCAGTCCATATTCTGATAGGCTTAGTAACATGGTAAGAGTATCAAACTTTAAGTGGCAATTGTATTTTACATGATGCTTTACATTGCCAAAATACTAAATTGACTATCACTCTCTCTTTCTGCTTTTTCAGTGATGTATGTGTGCCCGGGACCATGCCCAACCTTTGCATTGCACTATATAATTAGCTATTGAGCTAATTTACAGTACATTCTGTGGTTCTTTGCTGACATAGCCATTAACTTCACCCTCCAAGCGTTTCAAACCCTATAAACGGAGGCCAGGGTTGCTCTCTTGTTCTCTCAAGCATTTCAAACCCTTTGAGCAGTTTCTCTCTTACCATTGTGTCTGAGCACCACAGCCAGGTAGTCCTGGGTCCTGGAGCTGATGTAGACCAGGATGCTTGGGGCGTTGGAGGTGCTGAAGCTGAACACAAGCTCCTCCTGGGTCAGGTTGCCCTCCGTGGGCAGCAGGGGAGACAGGCTCTTCACATCCCTGATGGCTGGCAGGCCCCCCTCGGGAAGGAAGTCGTAACGAACTAGTGTTCCACTCTCAAAGAAGCCACCCACATCTGATACACACAGAAGACACAAGGTAGCAATACAAAACATCAGCATAAGTTTGAGAGATTGACAAGCAAATCGATATTAGCCTCCCTAAAGCACAGTGTAAAGTTATAGTTGAACCACAGTGTAAAGTTACAGTTGAACCACAGTGTAAAGTTATAGTTGAACCACAGTGTAAAGTTATAGTTGAACCACAGTGTAAAGTTATAGTTGAACCACAGATTAAAGTTATAGTTGAACCACAGTGTAAAGTTATAGTTGAACCACAGTGTAAAGTTATAGTTGAACCACAGTGTAAAGTTATAGTTGAACCACAGATTAAAGTTATAGTTGAACCACAGTGTAAAGTTATAGTTGAACCACATATTAAAGTTATAGTTGAACCACAGTGTAAAGTTATAGTTGAACCACAGTGTAAAGTTATAGTTGAACCATAGTGTAAAGTTAGTTGAACCCCAGTGTAAAGTTATAGTTGAACCACAGTGTAAAGTTATAGTTGAACCACAGTGTAAAGTTATAGTTGAACCACAGTGTAAAGTTATAGTTGAACCACAGTGTAAAGTTATAGTTGAACCCCAGTGTAAAGTTATAGTTGAACCCCAGTGTAAAGTTATAGTTGAACCACAGTGTAAAGTTATAGTTGAACCACAGTGTAAAGTTATAGTTGAACCACAGTGTAAAGTTATAGTTGAACCACAGTGTAAAGTTATAGTTGAACCACAGTGTAAAGTTATAGTTGAACCACAGTGTGATGTTGAGAAGAAAAAAAAACGTTACTAGACTATTCTCTCACATGACTGTGACTGTATTTTACCTTCAGTGCAGAAGGGCCCGTCATAGGCAGTCAAGGTGCAGTCGCATGAGTAACCGTTGTATTTCTCCATGCACTTGCCACCGTTTCTGCAGTGCTGCCCATAGCTGGTGCAGTGGCCAGAGCAGCCAGGCTTAACCCCTGGAGTGACCTTCGCCCTCTCCTCCAGGTCAAGGGTCACACCGTTCATCTTCAGGGCACGGATACATCCTAGGAACCCCCTTTGGCCACCTGATGCACCTGAATGATAACGTTTATGACAAGAAGAACTCATATTAGATATTTTGGTTTACAACAACTGTTATGTTACAAAGTACACTTCTGGTAAAAAAATGAACAAACAGGTAAACTCATCCTAAACTCAAGTTTTTTGACTTGTTAGTTGTTGACTTGACATCCTTATACCTTTTGACATTGTTGTTGTGTGCAATGTGAAAACTGCGTGGGCCTGTATCCGACAGTGCTGCCTGTATAAGTCGGGTCATAACACCATGAGCTGAGCAGCAGTAGTCTAACTCACATAAACATATAAACCGGATCATCATTACGCTATGTGGTGGGAGGCAGGTAAGCAGGATATCTTACCCACGTAGAGCTGGCTGTATAGCTCCAGGCGGGTGTGACCCTGTGGGGGCGCAGGGCTAACGTCCTTGTACTGCCCATCCAGCTGCAGCACGGCCTCCTTCACGTTGCGCTCAGCCACCACCCTGTGCCACTGGTCATCATTTAGAGGAGCGGACGACCTCACACTCAGCTCCACCAGACCGTTGCCCACATCAAAGGAGAAGGACACCACCGTGGCAGCTGGGCAGGAGGGGAGAAAGGGAAAGGAGTTAGAAAACAAGGTTCTGGGTGCTGCCAAACAGGCTTTGGATCGTCAGAAGTGGAGAGGTCTTGTCTCTGCCTTATGAGCAAGTGGGCACAAAGAGGATAAGTAAGTAAGAGCCTAAGTAAGTATTTTTGGGTGAGAAACAACAGAATTAAGAGGTGGAAATGGGTCAAGGAGGTAGTTTTTGAAACAAGGATTAGGCTGGGGCTCTACAGGAGATTTGAAAGACCTTGGTCTGTTTAGGAGTGGTTGAAAAGCTAACAAGCATTTTTACCGAAATTGAAAGTCTGCTTACATACAGCGTTGACTTTTCTCATGAATGTGAAGGAAACAGTTATATAATTTACACTTTGAAATATCGTTGTTGAAATCATGATGATTTTAAAATAAGAATGTATAATTCACAGCTCTGAAAAATGTATCACTTTCCAGATATGTTTTTGACAAGTACCTATCAGCTAACACTTATAAATGCGTAAAGCAGACAGATACCTCAGGGAGTAGTGAGATAGCTCTCCCTTTCACAACAACACAGTTCGCTCATTTTCCCCTCTATCATCATTTACTTTATTGAAACCCTGTTGACATCATACCTCCTGTTGGGTCCAATTCTACAGAGACGTACGTCACATACTGACAACTTGTCTAATCACCCAACACCCTCTCCGATTGCTTAATCCACATAAATCACAGACTCCAGGCTGCCATCAAGTTATGAGATTTCACAGCGATTGTGATTGAGCGCTTTTCCACTTACCAAGGGTCTCATCCTGGACCACATTGGGAGAATCATTATTTTATTTTATTTCCCAACCGACTCAATAGATCTATATTAAAGGGAGCTGTCTGACTGCATTTGTTCTCCATTCAGAGCATGTACTGAAGCTGTGGAGATGACATGGGGAGCCTTGTCAATCATAGAGCCACCTGTTCAGAGCAGATGCTTGGCCTGCAGGACTGGCAGAGAACCTCCTGAAGCTCAGAGAGGAATTTTGGAGTGGGGCCAAGTCTCATTAAAACAACTGTCAGTGCCAAGCTCTAAAAAGAAATTCTAATGCGTACTAGTACTCTAGAGTGTTTAAAAGTGTTTAAAATACAAACGCTGACGAGGGGCTTAGTAAATCTATTTCCATTGGCAGACTAATACTGTACCTTGTGAATATTAAAATGGGGGGAAACTATTAAATATGAAATGTGTTTTTTACAGAATATTGTCTGTCTGTGTCTCCAAAGAAGAGACACTGCTTCTTTAGAGCAACTGAATCACTGTAATAATACTGCTCAAATACTGTCCACGCATTGCACCAAAAGATGGCGTCAGTAAAGCTTCAAACTTGCCAGAGAAAAAGGGTCAGAAACAATAACAACGGGTTCTGAGGCGACGGAAGCAGCTCAAAGATATTTCTGACCATTGATCTTTCCCAGCGGAAGGAAACTGCTCTCCCACCAGCTCACAAATCATGCTTAAATGTCACTGGAAACCAATTTCATCTAACAATACCATTTCCAAACAGGGTTCCCACTGTGCTGGTGAACTTTAAGTTAATACTGATTTCCAGCCATTTCTGAGTGGAGATTTCTAAAGCGCTGAAGTTGAATATAAGCTGCCAGAAGTATGGACTGCGGTCGATGAGATGGACGGCAGCCTTTATGGAGAGCCCTAGAGGTACCTTGGGAGGTTTCGCCTTCACAATGTTCTCAGACTGAGACTCTACAGTCCACACACAGGTCCCCCAAAATTCAATATCCCATCTTGTTACAGTCCCCAAGAGCTGACTGAGGAGCTGTAGTAAGAACTGAATGGTGTTTTACAGTAGCTCTCAGGGAACATGGCAGGTGACAATTGCTTAGTGGCTGGTGGTTTGTTTTTAGTAGGAACAAGAGATTCTTGTTTTGTGGCCACAAGACAGACAAGATCCTTTTCACATAGTGGAAAGTCTTAGTGGAAAGTCGAAGTCGATATCTACTGTGAATAAGCCTTACCAACACTGTCCAAAACCACTGAATTTATACTGCATCTATACATTATATATTGTAATGGGATAATGTTTTACAGATGTGGACCCAGAGCTTTGATATTGAACTGCACACACACACATCCATAATATAAGTCTACAGGTAGTGTATATCGACCGGTTACTGAGTAGTGGTATACTCACCTTTTAGTTCCAGGCGGATGAAGTCAGCGTTGCCAAGGTTCTCCAGAAAAACGCCATAAGAGGAGGAAGTCTTGAAATAGAAAGAGATGTCAGCACTGGTCTCTCCTTGGAAGGTAGGGAAGTGCAGGTAGGATGCAGGCGTGTTGAAGGATGCTGCGTTCCAGTAGTTACCTGGGAAACACAGGAAACATGAATCACTCAGTGTGTTGCCTATCTACATCACCGATTGTGCATTCTAATCATACAAAGCAGAGAATAATGGCCCAAAAATACTACCATAGGTTTGGAAATGATAACAAACTCACCATCTCCTTGACAACGCAGTGGACCCACAGTCAATTTAGCCTCAGAACCAGCACGATTAGTGTCACCAACCACCACCTGACTCACAGGCAAATGGTCTTTATACACCAGGAGACCAGCGTCCTCTCTCCTAAATTAAAAATAAATAAAATGTGTGAGATACAGAGGAATATTTTCACTACAAAAGGCACAACTGCAAAAATCTCTGAAGCTGGAGACTCTTATCTCCCTCACTAACTTTAAGCTTCAGTTGTCAGAGCACCTTACCGATCACTGCACTTGTACACAGCCCATCTGAAATTAGCCCACCCAACTACCTCATCCCCATATTGTTATTTATTTTGCTCATTTGCACCCCAGTATCTCTATTTGCACATCATCTTTTGCACATCTATCATTCCAGTGTTAATATGAAATTGTAACTATTTTGCACTATGGCCTATTTATTGCCTTACCTCCATAACTTACTATAATATAATAATAATAATATGCCATTTAGCAGACGCTTTTATCCAAAGCGACTTACAGTCATGCGTAAATAATTTTTTTTTTTTGTGTATGGGTGGTCCCGGGGATCGAACCCACTACCCTGGCGTTAAAAGCGCCGTGCTCTACCAGCTGAGCTACAGAGGACCACTTACTACATTCGCACACACTGTATATAGATTTTCTGTTTGTATTTTTGACTTTATGTTTTTTACCCCATATGTAACTCTGTGTTGTTGTTTTTATTGCACTGCTTTGCTTTATCTTGGCCAGGTCGCAGTTGTAAATGAGAACTTGTTCTCAACTGGCTTACCTGGTTAATTAAAGGTGAAATAAAATAAAAATAAAAAACAGTACGATTGTAAAATGTTCTTTGTGCTACAACGTATTACGTCTTGATTAATTTCATGATGACATTTCAGGATAACTCGATCTAGCTTAGATTTTAATACTGTAACATTTAATCTATGGTTTTGTTTAGAGTTCAATCACTCACCACCGCGTTTGGTCAGCGTCACAGTTGCAGTAGTACTTTGGGTCGGTGCAGTTCCTCTCGATTCCACAGGCACACTTCTTGATCCCTGGGCCTGAACCACCCCAGTAAAAATGCTTCTCATTGGCCCTGCCAACCCACCATGTGAATGGAGATCTCTCTGCAAAATAACAACAGCATGAACCATACCAAAACAACAAAATACTCAATACATAAGCATGATGATATTATTTGTGTATATCTACAGTAAACAAATTACCATAGATAGTCTAAGCAGTTGTTTTCCGTTTACGCTTCTCTACTGGTACACAGACAATAACATGCTACCTTTGCTGATGTCAAACTCTCATTGCAAATAGCCTTGAAATTGAGATTAAGAGTCTATTGATGCATATTGATGAATACGTCAGATGCCATAAACTGCTTATGTTATGTACAATCCTATGTTTAGATCCTTAAACAAGTGTAACCAGCTGATCCATTTTCCTTCACGCCATTTGACACTTTACTTTTTTATTGATTGAGACAAGCTATGTGGTCTATTAATCAGCTATTCACCCTGTTCCACCCCCGCACCAATAGCAGCACAGACAGATAGTGTTATTCAGCACTCCAGGTAATCAAAAATGACTCGCTCTAGGGAACGGGAAAATAACTGGTGTGAGGAATCAAGTGGAACTGTCTGTTTGTATAGATGGACAAACAAGATCATTTATCAAGACAAACACTCCCCAGGGCATTTGTTCTTGTTCAACATCATACTGACTACTGTAGCATCTCTGAACAACTTTAAAATGCACTCTTGTGTTTTGCTGTTTACAATGTGAATTATGCTTTTGAATTTTCAAGTAGTCAAACAATGGGCATGCTTAACAATAAGCAGTGGGAAAAAACAATGTTTACACAACGGTAATTTGGGAAAGACAAGAAAATAAAATTTAATTAGCTATTTTCAATTTTGGCATTGTTACTTATCAGCAGCACCTGGTTGAATTTGCCCTTCAGTGAATGACAAATAATAATATTATGAAAAATAATAATTGGTTGCTAGTACATTATTGAAGGGGTCTGTTATCAAGCCACTGACAGTGAAACGTTTATGCAGTGTTTACATCAATGGGGAAATAATAGTGGAAGGACAATGGGACTGCTGTTTCTAGCAACAGGGGTGGTCTGTTCATCACACGCCTCAGATATCGCCTAAAAATGTTTCAGTAAAAGCCAGGGGGACACAGAGTGAGGCGGTGAGGCTCCAGGGAGAGAACAAAGGCTGTTACACTGGCTGTTCCCCTGCAAGGTACCCATGTTCCACACTGGTCCACATGCAGGGGAGAGAGAGGGGGGGGGAGAGAGAAGGGGGGGAGATGGAGAGAGAGAGACAGAGATACTGGGGTAGATCGAAAGAGGAGGATGGATAGAGCGAGAGGAAGAGAGATTGAGGGGAGCAGTATGGACGATTGTGGGGTTCTGGGTATTCCCTGGCTATAGTGTAATCAATAATTCAGGTTCTTTATGGTGATGAGAGGCAGACAGGCTAAGATGAGGGCCTGGAGGCCAAGTGTCTCCCCTCTGTGTGAGGGGAGAGGCATACCAGCAGGGGTGATACTGGGAGGTAGAGTAAGCTTCTATTCCTCAATACTGGATGAATGGGCACCACTGGGGCCAACACAATAAGACTACCATATGAGGGAGAGGTACTACCGCCGACCAGCAGCTCTGACCAGGAATTTCTGACTCCTCATCTCTTTCAGCTCACTGATCCTGCCAACAATGCTAAATGGCTGTCGAGCGGCGAGGTGTACGGAGCACTAATGGTGTGTGGGTTTTATCTGTCAACGTCCCAGTCAGTCAGGCCTCAGATCATAACACATCCAAAGGACACGATGAAAGCTTGTTATGCTGCTCATATACACAGAGTGATGCACAAATCAGTGTCTACTCTACAGGCTGGGAGCTGGGGCTACCCTACTGCTGACAAAACCTCAGGCTCAGAACTCTATGGACCCTCAGGGAGAACGGATGTTGCTTGATAATGCCAGATGAGATAGAAATCCAACAAGGTAAAAAATAAAACACTACATTGTTGGAAGAAACTGACAAGCCTTTGGGTTCTGTGGCTGTCATGGAATTTCAGTTTTAATATTCCCTATGGTTGGCTGGAGGGAATAAACCAGTTCCATTTGTCACAGAAAGTATTCCTCAGACTCCTCTCCATGAGATGGGAAGAAAGCCACTACAATAAAAGCTCGGCTCAATTCTATGAGTAATGACAAGGGATGACAACTGCTGTGTCGCTGTCTAATGTACGCCAACTTGCCTCCAAATCAAATAGATAAGACTATTCTTCATGTGTAGCCATAATGCTAATAACAATCGGCTATACAATCTAGCAACACCTAAATAGGGGAGGGGGGGGGTACGACAATACAAATAGTCCGGGTAGCCATTTGATTAGCTGTAGCTTATGGCTTGGGGGTAGAAGCTGTTAAGAAGCCTTTTGGACCTAGACTTGGGCTCCGGTACTGCTTGCCGTGCGGTAGCAGAGAGAACAGTCTATGACTAGGGTGGCTGGAGTCTTTGACAATTTTTAGGGCCTTCCTGTGACACCACCTGGTATAGAGGTCCTGGATGGCAGGAAGCTTGGCCCCAGTGATGTACTGGGCCGTACGCACTACCCTCTATAGTGCCTTGCGGTCTGATGCCGAGCAGTTGCCATACCAGACGGTGATGCAACCAGTCAGGATGCTCTCAATGGTACAGCTGTATAACCTTTTGAGGATCTGAGGACCCATGTCAGTCTCCTGAGGGGGAATAGGCTTTGTGGTGCCACGACTGTCTTGGTGTGTTTGGACCATGATAGTTTGTTGGTGATATGGACACCAAGGAACTTGAAGCTCTCAACCTGCTCCACTACAGCCCCGTCGATGAGAATTGGGGCATGCTCGGTCCTCTTCTTTTTCCTGTAGTCCACAATCATCAAATTGGAGTGGGTCTAGGGTTTCTGCGATAATGGTGTTGATGTGAGCCATGACCAGCCTTTCAAAGCACTTCATGGCTACAGACGTGAGTGCTACGGGTCGGTAGTCATTTAGGCAGTATACCTTAGTGTTTTTGGGCACAGGGACTATGGTGGTCTGCTTGAAACATGTTGGTATTACAGACTCAGTCAGGGACAGGTTGAAAATGTCAGTGAAGACACTTGCCAGTTGGTCAGCGCATGCTCGAAGTACACATCCTGGTAATCTGTCTGGCCCTGTGGCCTTGTGAATGTTGACCTGTTTAAAGGTCTTACTCACATCGGCTATGGAGAGTGTGATCACACAGTCATCCGGAACAGCTGATGCTCTCATGCATGCTTCAGTGTTGCTTGCCTCGAAGCGAGCATAGAAGTCTGTGTGTTGAGTAAAGGTGGTCTATAGTTTTTTCCCTCTGGTTGCACATTTAACATGCTGGTAGAAAAATGGTCCCCGGCCTCTAGATGAGCATTTTCCTGTTTGCTTATGGCCTTATACATTTTTACATTTACATTTTAGTCATTTAGCAGACGCTCTTATCCAGAGCGACTTACAGGAGCAATTAGGGTTAAGTGCCTTGCTCAAGGGCACATCGACAGATTTTTCACCTAGTCAGCTCGGGGATTAGAACCAGCGACCTTTCGGTTACTGGCACAACGCTCTTAACCACTAAGCTCCCAGTCGCCCCATACAGCTCATTGAGTGCAGTCTTAGTGCCAGCATCGGTTTGTGGTGGTAAATAGACAGCTACGAAAATATAGATGAAAACTCTCTTGGTAAATAGTGTGGTCTACAGCTTATCATGAGATACTCTACCTCAGGCGAGCAAAACCTCGAGACTTCCTTAATATTAGATTTCGTGCACCAGCTGTTGTTTACAAATATATACAGACCGCCACCCTTTGTCTTACCGGAGCTGTATGTTATCCATGTCATCGTTCAGCCACGACTCGGTGAAACATAAGATATTACAGTTTTTAATGTCCTGTTGGTAGGATATCCGTGATCTTAGTTAGTCTTTTGTTATCCAATGATTGTACGTTGGCTAATAGGACTGATGGTAGAGGCAGATTACGCACATCAACAACAAACACTGGGAAGGGGAAAGAGAAGACAGCATATTCTTGCCATTTTCTCTCTCCAAATGCCTAAATTGATGTGTCTTTGTTGGAAAGGATACTACAGTTTTGCCCAAAAGAAACAGATAGTCCTAATATTCTCAGATGTACATATGACTACACAACAATTAATATACAAACACCAATGTCCTCTTTACCTGGCGTATTGAGCAGTCGAGACATTCGGCAGGCGTAGGCAACATGCTGTTCACAGTACTCCGCACTGCCCGTGATGGCTGTCACCTGTCATAGGGAGAGAAAATAGGGTTTAAGCAATGCAGAATGCATAACATTTAGTCATATTAGTGGAGCTGAGTGAAAATACAGTGAGAGAACATCTTTAATAAACAATGTAGCTAGCTAGTGCCTTCGGCTGTAACATCAAAATACATAGAAAATACATATAGGGCAGGTTTCTCTAGACTCAAAATATAGTTTCTCCATTGAGCATGTTTTAAAAAATGAAACTAGGCTTAATCCGGTTCCATTAAACCCACCGATAAAATCCAGGTTTCTTTCCCATTGAGATGGTTCCATCATGAATGGTTCAATGGGTGATGATTTCATAAGGTCATAAGGTCACCTGCTCTGTGGACATGTTGTAATTGAGCTGCAGCACAGCCTTCCCCTCCAGGTCTGAGCCACTCACTGAAGTCTGGGGAGACAGGTTGTTTCTCACTGTCGTCCACACCTTGTCCTCTGCAACACACACAGTCAACAACACCATCAACAAACCAGTCAGCCGTGTACAATATTTACAGGGGACGAATGACATGTGGGTCAGCCATGTCAGCAGTCAAAACTGGTTGCATTGACATCATTCCAACCAGATACCAGATTTGGTTGTAATCTGGTTATAATGATGTCATTTTAACAAGATTTGCCCGCTGGGATGGGACAAAATCATCAGATGCAGTATTGAGTAAGTTGATTGTCTCTTGGGTCTTATTTGGAGGTACGGTACTCTTACCAGTCATGTTGCAGTTGACTTTGAAGGGGCCAACAGGACCACTCCCATCAGGGTCGATCCAGTACGAGCCAGATGTTTTACCAAGGTGTTTGTATTCCTCACAGGACTGTTCATACACGGCTGGAGAGGAGGAATAAACACGCGAGAGAGGAAACCACATGTATTATGAAGCTGACACTGCAGTAGAATGACTTATTCATCATTATAAATCCAGGGGTTTCCCCATGTGTAAGTGAAGTGAATGATGTGCAAAAATGTGACTGACGTTTCAGATGGGTCCTTGAGGGTATGAATAATGACAGACCATAGATGAAGATGTGGAGGAGGAAGGGGAGGATACTTACAGGTATGGCATGTAGCCCCGGTGTATCCTGTCCCGTTACAGAAGCAGCTGAAACTATCCCAGGTCTGAGAGCAGCGGCCTCTATGTTCACAGTGGTTAGGGACACATCTGTGTGTGGGGGGGAGATCATTTTCATATGAAGAAGAAGCAGAAGTGACCTCTAATTTCACTACTTTGACCTTTGTGAAACTACAGATGGCACAGAAGAGGATAGATAGGACAACATAGGAATAACTTTCATAGAGTGCATATTGCAAATATAATTTACCCTAAAAAACTAACTAATTGGAAACGGATGGATACATTAATTTGGTACTTCTTCAAATCATATTCAACAAGAAGAAGACCTCTAATTGAAATACGTTGACCTTTGTGAGACAACAGAGGATGTCACTGTGGTGTCGCCGTGTCGTGACAGTAATCAGCCAACCCACGTTCTGTGAGGAGGTTCGTGACCTTTGTTTCATGTATGTTTGATACCACTTCATGGAGAACGTTAGGATGTATTACTGTACTCTCTTAGTCCTCAACCTGTGTGTCGGGTCAGGGCTTATCTCCCCAGGTGCCCAGCCTTAAACCTGCTGGTGTGATCAAAGGGCTGTGGTAATATGGAGTTCCCTTTGAAGTTAGTTGAACTCCCCCTGCTAGCATGGTTTAGAATGAGGATATCATCACCACAATCCTTAAAATTTGCACAGGGCAGAGATGTCGGAACGTTCCTATTTAATGGGAGAGAAAATCTGGTGTATCGGATAACCTTTGCCATAATAGATCAGTCAAATGAACCACACATCATGAGTATTCAGCCATAAATTGATTTATCATACGTACATATTACACAAATGTCCCTAGAACAATAATATAGTTTGATTTGACTTAGGATGTTAAGCTGAAAACAAATCCGCATGACCGTCTTGAACTTTTTTTTGCGGTCTTGAAAATGTCTCCTCTGACATTTCAAAGGGTGTCGTTAACAATTCCGGCACAAAATGTTGGATTAACAGGATCTACAGTTTTACTCCTAATCACTAGTGGAGAATAAGAAGCAGAGATAAGATTCCATTTATGAACCAGAACCATGTGTTGGAGTGAACCCACATCCTGTGAGAATAAATGTTATGTGTTTATCTTGATAAGAATGTAAGCGCATGTCCATATTCTCCTGCGATTTGAGTAACCTTCTGCTAAAATTGCATTTCCATATCTCGGGTGAAGCAACAGAGCTTTTCCACTTCATTGTTTTGATGAGTTTTGCATTGGGGATGTGTGCCTGTTTGGCTGTGTGCTTGTGTACACATGCATTTACCAGCAGGAGCACAGAGATTGCACACTAAGACATCCACTAGCAAAGCCTTGTGTGATCCTCTGATCCCTGCCTCTCGCTGTGTCCCTGTGTGAGACGCTTTCTTGATCTTGATTGGCCACCTACCGTCTTTATGAAAAGACTGTGTAATGCATGCCCATGAGCAAGCAGCCCCTCAGGTAACGTCACAGTAGGTGTTTATAGGTTCACTTTCATGATCAACAGCAAAGAAAAAAGGCTGCTTAGAATATCAAGCTCAATAAGATCTTTGGGGAATGGTATAAAAGATTACCTGTCTATGATGGCACACATATCCAGGCTGACATTCTCAAAGGTTCCCATGTTGCCTTGCTCTACCGCCACCAGGTCAGCTAGCTGGTCGTCCACGTGGATCAGCTGCATACAGCCCTGGAAGGAGCGCTGGGCAGGGGGAGTGTTGGTACGCAGGAAGTAGCCTGCATGAGGACAATAGGGAGATAGTCCCAAAGTTAATCAAGACAGCGCTTTCTGTTTGAAAAGTAAACTCTAGAGACACATTTCAAGTATTAAGCAACATTATTTCTATGAGTGTTGTGTTTTGGTTTGAATCATTAGGGAAGAGGTTCATTCAATATTTAAGACACCGTCTTAAAGGCAACTACTTCAAAGGCTAACAAAACACAAAGAAAACAAAAAGGCAACCAATCAAAAGTAACAAAGACGATTGTCTGACAAAGCATGCCATCAAACACAAAAAAACACATGTACTGTACACACAACAAATCACAAGACTGTTTGTCAGACTGAATTATGGAAATGTCATCATGAATAAGTAAGTAACAAGCCCATTACGAGGGCTTACACATTATAGACCAGGGCCCGGTTTCCCAAAAGCATCTTAAGGCTATGTTCATCATAAGAAACTCTGTAGGAGCATCGTTAAATCTCAGAGCTTTTCCGTAAAACCATCTTAACTAAAGTTGCACTTGAAAACGCTTGTTATTTAACGACTGCCTCAGACCAGCTAAGTGCGGCGTCACTTTATACACAGAAGATCTCCGCTAAACATAGAATCAGTTTACATATAGGAGCAGATCAGCATTGCACATGAGGATAAATAACAGCGTTTGGACTTCTAGAATCTTCCTCACACTGCCTGAAAGCTGCCGACTAGAAGTCGAAACGCATTGCAGATCCTCATGTACAATGCTGATCTGCTCCTATATGTCAACGTTTTTGGCTATTTATATTCAATTATGAAGTTTTCGGCAGTCACAGAGAGACAGGTAAACATCTATGTTTAGCAGAGATTTTCTATGTGTAAATTGACACAGAAGGACAAACGGTGATTTAACGATGCACTCAGCTGTTCAAGTGCAATGTTAATAAAGACGGTTTTGGGAAACGGCTCGAGAATGTAAAGATGCTCAAACGAAGGTTCTAATGATGAACTAAGCCTTAATATGCTTTTGGGAAACCAGGCCCAGAGCCATATACCGGTCCGGTATAGAGCTATATGTCTCTGTTATAGACAACCTGTGTAAATACCTCCAAAGTAGTATTGGCCCCCTGTTCTAATCTGAATGGGAATGACCGTTCTGACGGTGGACGCCTCGTCACCATCGATGGTCAGCATGGCGTAGTTCTCCAGAGCATGGAGATAGACGTTGTGCCACTGGCCGTCGTTGAGCCCCGAACCTGAACAGTGACCACAGACAGAACAATATGGCTTCATTAATCACAGTCACGGTGGGTGAAAAGCAGACAACTGCAGTTACTGAAACATCAGAAAAACAAATTCAGAGAAAGACTGTAATAATAATAAGCCATTTAGCAGACGCTTTTATCCCAAGCGACTTACAGTCATGTGTGCATACATTTTTACGTATGGGTGGTCCCGGGGATCGAACCCACTACCCTGGCGTTACAAGCACCATGCTCTACCAATTGAGCTACAGAGGACCACTATGATATACAGATCCGTTTGGCATTACCTCTCTTTACTAAAATATGCCTCTTAAATATGAAACAACTTGACTCTAAAGTTAAGAAATAACTGAAATGTTATGTTGGCAACTGCATGTTATGGAAAATACTAGATTGAGAAATGGAGACAAACAAACACAACGAAACAACGCGACCATGGACCAAGTAGCTGCCGACTCGACTAAAGTGAGTTTAGAGTCACTACTAACAGAAATTCGCACTGGCAATGAGAAACTGACTAAGCATATGAAGAAAATATCAGATGATGTCAAAAAAATCAAAACTGACATGACTGAACTGGGAAAACGTGTGGAGGAGGCTGAAACTGGCTTAACCCTTAAAATCGCACGAGAAAATCGGAATGGAACAATTCCTGGAAAAGGTAATACCACAACTACTGGGTCAGGAGAACTTCACACGGCTCCCACAATGGAACGAGCACATCGAACAGGCGGCCCAAGAGGGGATATGAGCAGCAAACCAAGGGGAATCATCGCAAAGTTTCTTAACTATAGGGACAAAGCGCTTGTAATGCCAAGGTAGTGGGTTCGATCCTTTAGTGGTCCACCCATACACAAAAAAAATTATGCACGCATGACTGTAAGTCGCTTTGGATAAAAGCGTCTGCTAAATGGCATATTATTTATTATATTATAAGAAAGTTATACGACTGGCCATCAAAGTCAAAAAGTCAGGATTCGGACGTTTGATGTATGAGGGCCTTCGATCTACATGAAACAGAGATAATTCGACCCCATAAAGAAAAAGCTTTGGGAAAAATGAATCCCGTTCTCTCTGGTATAGGCCTACCCCGCAAAACTACGTGTCCAATGGAAGGAAAGAGACATCACACTGAAATCAGCATAAGAAGCTACCTGATTCCTGGATAACCTGGACAAGGATATGGCAGTGAATTAACTGTATAGACTAGGACAGCCTCTTAACAGATGATGTACGACAGATGGGGAACTGGACTATGTTTAGGCAACTGAAATGAGGTGAAGATGGACTATTACACCCAACCACATCAAAGACACAACAGAGAAAGGTATATGTTGTTAATGCATTCACTTGCACGCCTATTAAAAAAACAATCACAGCACCACTCAAGCGATCTGTCTAAATGAAGAACATTATGCAGGCCAAATGGCAACCCATTCATTGGTAGGCTATAGCCATGATCTATTTGTTTAAGTAACAAATCATAAAGGCTGAGTAGATGGGAAGAATTGAAATGGCCCAATATGAAAAAAGACTGGGAGAGATAAAATGTTACAGAGCCTAAGATGCTGAAATTGTAAGCACACTGTACTTTTATTTCCGTTGCTCTCTCTCTTTTCCTTTATTTTTATTATTTTATTTACTTTTGCCCAAATAAGGCATGATAACGGAGAAATGTATATATGAATGGAAAGATATGTGTTACCAATGTGGGCAACATGATATCATCACGTGTTGATTATATTTTATGTTTATTCTCCCATAGAAAGTACAAGGAATAATGTTAATTAATTGGTTGAACGAATGTTAAAGAAACATGGGCAACTGCCGAGTTTCTAAAAGAGAGAAACAAATAGGCAGGCTATGTGCACGAAGCCCACAATTATGCACCTTCAATTATTATTTCCAGCTCTTTGTTGGACAATTATATTGAAATTGATTTATTAACTTAATCCCAAGGTGGAATGTAAAATACATTTAGCTAGGCCAACTGAACATGTAGTCGATAAACTCTGAAAAATCAAGTGAATAAATGGATGCACTCGCTTTGGCTCCACCGGTGCCCAGAGCGGACGGAGTTAGAAGAGTTAGAAGTAGTTATAAACTGGGTGGTTTGAGCCCTAAATGCTAATTGGCTGACACCCGTGGTATATCAGACCGTATACCACCGGTATGACAAAACATGTATTTTTACTGCTCTAATTATGTTGGTAACCAGTTTATAATAGCAATAAGGCACCTTGGGGGTTTGTAGTATATGGCCAATATACCACGCTAAGGGCTGTCGCCAGGCACTCCGCCTTGTGGAACAGCCCTCATACCACACCCCCTCTGGCCTTATTGCTTAATTATACCACCCCGCTTTTAGTGATCCACCTGCTCTGTCCCCTGGTGGGTCAAGACCAGTGCACCCCACATGTGGTTGCGTGCAGTACAACGGAACTGTAGGTTACTCCAGTGGTTATAGGCCTGCATCGGTTTGCATTTATTTAATAGGAGAATTATATGGAGAGTTGAACGAATTCTCTCTTTAATATACTATAATGATGCCTAATCCCTAAATAACCGAATTCATTTTATTTTCAATTAACACAGTGATGGCAAGTGTTTTAACGTTGTTTTTCTCTTGTTATTGACCCTGAGAGGGCAAATGTATTCCTTTCCTTGACAAAAAAAAAGAAAAGAGGCTGGCCAGGACAAATGATCAATGTATACTTTAAAGTGTCTTATCTGTCTCAGAAGGCAGAACCAGCCCTAGACAGGACTCTTTAATAATAATTACTATATTTACTTCACAAACACTAATTATACTAGTTGACTGCACATATCATGGACACATACTGACATTCACTCCGCAGCGGTTGGGAATGGGTATGGAAGCTGAACACTCTGCAACCCAGACCTCTGTACTGTCATAGATAACAAAATTTGACAATAATAATAATACATTGTAAAAATTTACAAATACATTTTTCATTTAGTCCTGGTTGGGCAATTGGATTTAGCAATGGAATCATAAGTCGTATTATATAAAGTATATATATACAAAACATTAAGAACACCTTCCTAATATTGAGTTGCAAAGTACAGGACAGATTCACGTGGGAAGTATTTAAGGGAAAAGGGGAGGGATTTATTTATTTCTTAATTTTTTTGTCTTGTTATTGGTTTTGTTTTTTTGTGAGAGGGGTATTGGAGGAAAACTGGAGGTCTTAGAGTTAGTATGGATAAGTATTTAAAAATGGACCATAAAGGCAATCATACTACCAACTATCACCCTCTGGCACTCAAAGAGATTACAATATTATAAACCCCGGGGATCTCGTAAAATATACTTGGAGTTGGCTTAATCAAGCTAGTCTGATTTATTATGTTCTGGTATCCTTTTCTATGGTGCCAAAAGTGAAAGAAGTATGGATTAAGGATCGAATATGATCAGACCATCATCTTATAGCCCTTCATGTAACTATAACAGACTTTCCATGAGGGCAGGGATATTGGACATTTAACCAGGGTTTATTGACTGACACTACATTCTTAATAAAAACAAAGGAATTTATAGCAAACTTTTTTCTTGCACAATACAGGTTCAGTGGACCCACTTATCGTATGGGATGCCTTTAAGTATGTCTTTAGAGACCATTAAATTCCATTTTCATCCCAAAATCAAAAATGGTTTCTGTCAACCGAGAAATGACTTACATCAGAAATAGAAAATCTAGCATTACACATCAATGGTGTAGATAAATGTAACACAGAAGCACGGAATAATCTAGACGCAAAACAAAAGGAGTTTGACTAACTTATTCAGGAAAGATCGGGTTTCATTTATCTAAAAACCAGAGTAAATTGGATGGAGAATGGCGAAAAAGTGTTTTTCTAACTATTAAATGTATAAACACGACCAAGAATAACCTACAAAACGATACGTTTTGTGATATCCTTCTCCCAAAAAATTATGTTAAACTATCTGGGATACAAAAAAATATTGTAAAGTCCTAATTACACAACGAACTATGGTTAGCAAATTCATTATTTTCAGATGGGGGAAAACCCCTGGTCTCGATGGCATTCCAATAGAGATATAGCAAACTTTTTATGAACTACTGAAAGATCCATTACTATCATGTTTTACCCATATTTATTTGTACTATTTCTTACATTATAGAATAATAGTGAAGACATCAAAACTATGAAAAACACATATGGAATCATGTAGTAACCAAAACATTGTTCAACAAAAAAATATATATATATATTTGAGATTCTTCAAATAGCCACCCTTTGCATTGATGACAGCTTTGCACACTCTTGGCATTCTCTCAACCAGCTTCATGAGGTAGTCACCTGGAATGCATTTCAATTAACAAAGCAAAGCACCCCCACACCATAACACCTCCTCCTCCATGCTTTACGGTGGGAACTACACATGCGGAGATCATCCGTTCACATCGCGTCTCACAAAGACACGGCGGTTGGAACCAAAAATCTCAAATTTGGACTCCAGACCAAAGAACACATTTCCACCAGTCTAATGTCCATTGCTCATGTTTCTTGGCCCAAGCAGGTCTCTTCTTCTTATTGGTGTCCTTTAGTAGTGGTTTCTTTGCAGCAATTCGACCATGAAGGGCTGATTCATACAGTCCCCTCTGAACAGTTGATGTTGAGATGTGTCTGTGAGTTGAACTCTGTGAAGCATTTATTTGGGCTGCAATTTCTGAGGCTGGTACCTCTAATGAACTTATCCTCTGCAGCAGAGGTAACTCTGGGTCTTCCATTCCTGTGGTGGTCCTCATGAGAGCCAGTTTCATCATAGTGCTTGATGGTTTTTGCGACTGCACTTGAAGAAACGTTCAAAGTTCTTGAAATTTTCCGGATTGACTGACCTTCATGTCTTAAAAGTAATGAAAGACTGTCGTTTCTCTTTGCTTATTTGAGCTGTTCTTGCCATAATATGGACTTGGTATTTTACCAAATATGGCTATCTTCTGTATACCCCCCTATCTTGTCACAACACAACTGATTGGCTCAAACGCATTAAGAAGGAAAGAAACTCCACAAATTAACTTTTAAGAAGGCACACCTGTTAATTGAAATGCATTCCAGGTGACTACCTCAAGAAGCTGGTTGAGAGAATGCCAAGAGTGTGCAAAGCTTTCATCAAGGCAAAGGGTGGCTATTTGAAGAATCTCAAATATAAAATATATTTTGATTTGTTGAACACTTTTTTGGTTACTACATGATTCCATATGTGTTTTTCATAGTTTTGATGTCTTCACTATTACCTTTACAATGTAAAAAATAGTAAAAATAAAGAAAAACCCTTGAATGAGTCGGTGTGTCCAAACTTTTGACTGGTATTGTACATATTACCTCAATTACCTCGACTAACCTGTACCCCCGCACATTGACCCGGTACCGGTACCCCTGTATATAGCCTCGTTATTGTTATTTTACTGTTGCTCTTTTATTTAGTTAATATTTTTCTTAACTCTTATTGTTCTTAAAAACTGCATTGCTGGTTAAGGGCTTGTAAGTAAGCATTTCACGATATGGTCTGTTGTATTCGGCGCATGTGACAAATAACATTTTATTTGAATTTCTCCAGTTTCTCTGGACTAAAACCCAACTATGATAAATGTACTATATTACGTATTGGGTCTCTAAAAGATACAAACATTAGACTGCCATATGGTCTCCTGATTTAAATGGGTGGATGGTGAAGTCGATGTACTTGGTGTACATTTCCAGGAAAAGTTTAGCGATCTTGCAACTATTAACTTTGATCAAAAACTTAGCAAAAAATATAGAATCTTGAAACTCTGGAGAAGGAAACACCTATCCATTTACGGGAAGATACCCTGATTAATTCTCTAGTGATATCGCAGTTTACATATTTATTCATGGCTCTACTGACTCTAGGAGAATCCTTTTTCAAATCATGAGAGAATTTTTTTTCAATTTATTTGGAATGGCAAACCAGATAAAGTTAAATGAGCATATTTATTTAATGAACATAAGTTTGGAAGGTTAGAACTATTAAATATTAAGGCATTAAACCTCTCTTAAAGCCTCCATTGTACCGAAATTGTATCTAAATCCAATTTTTTCTAGCAAGCCACTAAGAGAGATCCATCCTATGTTTAAGAGTGGGCTCTTTGCCTTTTTGCAGATTGAAACCTTACATTTTCAGTGGATCGACAATGGATCCCTGTTTAAAGTATGCTCCTTTTTAAATGAAGTCATACAGAGTTGGCTACAATTTAAATGTAATCCTCCAGAATAGGCAGATCTAATATTACAACAAATAATATGGCTAAACTCCAATATACTGATAGAGAAAAACCAACAACAAAAAATTGTAGACAAAATGTACAAGAATAATAATAATAATAACATTTATGAAGGCCATTGTAAACGAGAACGATACAATTGTCACACAAGCAACTAAGAACAGTGTATGGAGGTGTATGCTCAATACAAAATTATAACCAACTCCTCGCAGCTCTGCCACAAAATTGGAAGAGACAATTACTTAATTACTTCTGTTAGACTTCAGTGCGGCTTTTGACATTATCGATCATAGTCTGTTGATGGAAAAACGTATGTGTTATGGCTTTAAACCCCCTGCTATATTGTGGATAAAGAGTTACCTGTCTAACAGAACACAGAGGGTGTTCTTAAATGGAAGCATCTCCAACAAAATCCAGGTAGAATCAGCAATTCCCCAAGGCAGCTGTCTAGGCCCCTTAATTTCTTCAATCTTTACTAACGACATGCCACTGGCTTTGAGTAAAGCCAGTGTGTCTATTTATGCGGATGACTCAACACTATACATGTCAGCTACCACAGCGACGGAAATGACTGCAACACTTAACAAAGAGCTGCAGTTAGTTTCAGAATGGGTGGCAAGAAATAAGTTAGTCCTAAATATTTCAAAAACTAAAAGCATTGTATTTGGGACAAATCATTCACTAAACCCTAAACCTCAACTAAATCATGTAATGAATAATGTGGTAATTGAGCAAGTTGAGGAGGCTAAACTGCTTGGAGTAACCCTGGATTGTAAACTGTCATGGTCAAAACATATTGATACAACAGTGGCTAGGATGGGGAGAAGTCTGTTCATAATAAAGCGTTGCCCTACATTCTTAACAGCACTATCAACAAGGCAGGTCCTACAGGCCCTAGTTTTGTCGCACCAGGACTACTGTTAAGTCGTGTGGTCAAGTGCCACAAAGAGGGACTTAAGAAAATTGCAATTGGCTCAGAACAGGGCAGCACGGCTGGCTCTTAGATGTACACAGAGAGCTAACATTAATAATATGCATGTCAATCTCTCCTGGCTCAAAGTGGAGGAGAGATTGACTTCGGAGAGCTGTTCCGAATGACTATGTGATCACGCTCTCCGTAGCCGATGTGAGTAAGACTTAAGCAGGTCAACATTCACAAGGCCGCAGGGCCAGACGGATAACAGGATGTGTACTCAACTGGCAAGTCTCTTCACTGACATTTTGAACATGTCCCTGACTGAGTCTGTAATATTAACATGTTTCAAGCAGACCACCATAGTCCCTGTGCCCAAGAACACTAAGATAACCTGCATCAATGACTACCGACCCGTCGCACTCACGTTTGTAGCCATGAAGTGTTTTGAAAGGCTGGTCATGGCTCACATCAACACCATTATCCCAGAAACCCTAGACCCACTCCAATTTGCATACCGCCCCAACAGATCCACAGATGATGCAATCTCTATTGCACTCCACACTGCCCTTTCCCACCTGGACAAGAGGAACACCTACGTGAGAATGCTATTCATTGACTACAGCTCAGCGTTCAACACCATAGTGCCATCAAAGCTCATCACTAAGCTAAGGACCCTGGGACTAAACACCTCCCTCTGCAACTGGATCCTGGTGGTAAGGGTAGGTAGCAACACATCTGCCACGCTGATCCTCAACACGGGGGCCCCTCAGGGGTGCGTGCTCAGTCCCCTCTTGCACTCCCTGTTCACCCATGACTGCATGGCCAGGCACGACTCCAACACCATCATTAAGTTTGCCGACAACACAACAGTGGTAGGCCTGATCACAGACAACAATGAGACAGCCTATAGGGAGGAGGTCAGAGACCTGTCCGTGTGGTGCCAGGATAACAACCTCTCCCTCAACGTGATCAAGACAAAGGAGATGATTGTGGACTACAGGAAAACAAATAGGACTGAGCACGCCCCCATTCTCATCGAAGGGGCTGTAGTGGAACAGGTTGAGAGCTTCAAGTTCTTTAGTGTCCACATCACCAACAAACTATCATGGTCCAAACACACCAAGACAGACTTGAAGAGGGCACAACAAAGCCTATTCTCCCCTCAGGAGACTGAAAAGATTTGGCATGGGTCCTCAGATCCTCAAAAAGTTATACAGCTGCACCATCGAGAGCATCCTGAGGAAGACCCTAAAAATTGTCAAAGACTCCAGCCACCCAAGTCATAGACTGTTCTCTCTGCTACCGCACAGCAAGCAGTACCGGAGCGCCAAGTATAGGTCAAAAAGGCTTCTTAACAGCTTCTACCCCCAAGCCATAAGACTCCTGAACAGCTAATCATGGCTACCCGGACTATTTGCGTTCCCCCCTATTTTACGCTGCTGCTACTCTGTTTATTATCTATGCATAGTCACTTTAACTCCACCCACATGTAGATATTACCTCAATTACCTTGACTAACCGGTGCCCCCGCACATTGACTCTGTACCGGTACCCCCTGTATATAGCCTCCCTACTGTTATTTTATTTTACTGCTGCTCTTTATTTATTTGCTCTTTTACTTTTTTACTTATCTACATTGTTGGTTAAGGGCTTGTAAGTAAGCATTTCACTGTAAGGTCTACACCTGTTGTATTCGGCACATGTGGCAAATAAAATTGGATTTGATTTGGTTTGATTCATCACTACTTGTATTTGTGAGTGGTATTGACATGTTGAATGCACCGAGCTGTCTGTTTCAACTACTGGCACACAGCTCGGACACCCATGCATACCCCACAAGACATAACACCAGAGGTCTCTTCACAGTCCCCAAGTCCAGAACAGATTATGGGAGGCGCACAGTACTACTTAGAGCCATGACTACATGGAACTCTATTCCACATCAAGCAGTAAAATTAGGAACAGCGGGGACTGTGAAGCAACACAAACATAGGCACAGACACATGCATACAAACACACAATAACATACGCCCTATACACACGTACACATGGATTGTAAATACAGTGGGGGAAAAAAGTATTTAGTCAGCCACCAATTGTGCAAGTTCTCCCACTTAAAAAGATGAGAGAGGCCTGTAATTTTCATCATAGGTACACGTCAACCATGACAGACAAATTGAGCATTTTTTTTCCAGAAAATCACATTGTAGGATTTTTAATGAATTTATTTGCAAATTATGGTGGAAAATAAGTATCTGGTCACCTACAAACAAGCAAGATTTCTGGCTCTCACAGACCAGTAACTTCTTCTTTAAGAGGCTCCTCTGTCCTCCACTCGTTACCTGTATTAATGGCACCTGTTTGAACTTGTTATCAGTATAAAAGACACCTGTCCACAACCTCAAACAGTCACACTCCAAACTCCACTATGGCCAAGACCAAAGAGCTGTCAAAGGACACCAGAAACAAAATTGTAGACCTGCACCAGGCTGGGAAGACTGAATCTGCAATAGGTAAGCAGCTTGGTTTGAAGAAATCAACTGTGGGAGCAATTATTAGGAAATGGAAGACATACAAGACCACTGATAATCTCCCTCGATCTGGGGCTCCACGCAAGATCTCACCCCGTGGGGTCAAAATGATCACAAGAACGGTGAGCAAAAATCCCAGAACCACACGGGGGGACCTAGTGAATGACCTGCAGAGAGCTGGGACCAAAGTAACTAAGCCTACCATCAGTAACACACTACGTCGCCAGGGACTCAAATCCTGCAGTGCCAGACGTGTCCCCCTGCTTAAGCCAGTACATGTCCAGGCCCGTCTGAAGATTGCTAGAGTGCATTTGGATGATCCAGAAGAGGATTGGGAGAATGTCATTTGGTCAGATGAAACCAAAATATAACTTTTTGGTAAAAACTCAACTCGTCGTGTTTGGAGGACAAAGAATGCTGAGTTGCATCCAAAGAACACCATACCTACTGTGAAGCATGGGGGTGGAAACATCATGCTTTGGGGCTGTTTTTCTGCAAAGGGACCAGGACGACTGATCCGTGTAAAGGAAAGAATGAATGGGGCCATGTATCGTGAGATTTTGAGTGAAAACCTCCTTCCATCAGCAAGGGCATTGAAGATGAAACGTGGCTGGGTCTTTCAGCATGACAATGATCCCAAACACACCGCCCGGGCAACGAAGGAGTGGCTTCGTAAGAAGCATTTCAAGGTCCTGGAGTGGCCTAGCCAGTCTCCAGATCTCAACCCCATAGAAAATCTTTGGAGGGAGTTGAAAGTCCGTGTTGCCCAGCGACAGCCCCAAAACATCACTGCTCTAGAGGAGATCTGCATGGAGGAATGGGCCAAAATACCAGCAACAGTGTGTGAAAACCTTGTGAAGACTTACAGAAAACGTTTGACCTGTGTCATTGCCAACAAAGGGTATATAACAAAGTATTGAGAAACTTTTGTCATTGACCAAATACTTATTTTCCACCATAATTTGCAAATAAATTCATTAAAAATCCTACAATGTGATTTTCTGGATTTTTTTTCTCATTTTGTCTGTCATAGTTGACTTGTACCTATGATGAAAATTACAGGCCTCTCTCATCTTTTTAAGTGGGAGAACTTGCACAATTGGTGGCTGACTAAATACTTTTTTTCCCCACTGTATGTGGTAGTAGAGTAGGGGCCTGAGGGCACACACTTAATATCTTGTGAAATCTGTTGTGAATGTATTGTAATGTTCTTAAAAATGTATAACTGCCTTAATTTTGCTGGACCCCAGGAAGAGTAGCTGCTGCTGTGATTAAATGGATTTAATTATCATTTTTTTGTCAATGATCTACACAAAATGCTCTAATGTCAAAGTGGAAGAAAAATTCTAACATTTGTAAAAAAAGAAAAGAAAAACCCCCCACTAATATTGATTAGATAAGTATTCAACCCCCTGAGTCAATACATGTTACAATCACCTTTGGTAGCGATAACAGTTGTGAGTCTTTCTGGGTAAGTCTCTAAGAGCTTTCCACACCGGGATTGTGCAACATTTGCCCATTGTTCTTTTCAAAATTCCTCAAGCTCTGTCCAATTGTTTGTTGATCATTGCTAGACAACCATTTTCAGGTCTTGCCATAGACAAGCAGATTTAAGTCAAAACTGTAACTCGGCCACTCAGGAACATTCACTGCCTTCTTGGTAAGCAACTCCAGTGTTTTAGGTTATTGTCCTGCTGAAAGGTGAATTAATCTCCCAGTGTCTGGTGGAAAGTCTGATGATGCAGCTACCACTATGCTTGAAAATATGGAGAGTGGTACTCAGTAATGTCTTTTATTGGATTTGCCCCAAACATAACACTTTGTATTATGGCGTACCGCGGACAAGCCACCAGGGGGAGACTCGTCGAGGTCTGGTGACAGACGGAGTCTACATCACGCGGTGGTGGCTCCCTCTGCTAGACGTGCCAGGTCTCGACGGTTCCTCCGGCCCCGTAGGGGAATGGCCTCGGGAATCGCGCGGGAGCTGTTCAACCTCTTCAGATGGGTGAGTATCCCGAACGAGATCGCGACCGACCAAGGTACCGAGTTCATGTCCCGACTAATGAAAGATTTGTGTGCTCTCCTACAAATAAAGCCGATCTGGACCTTCGTCTTTCACCCGCAGACGGATGGGCTCGTCGGACAGTTCAATAAGACCCTCAAACAAATGCTGCGGAAGGTCATTGAGCGGGACGGGAAGAACTGGGACCAGCTACTACCCCAGCTAATTTTCTCGATCCGAGGAGTGCCCCAGGCTAAGTTTTCCCCTTTCTAACTCCTCTATGGGAGGAGACCACGCGGCCTACTGGATCTCGCCAACGAGGTGTGGGTAGCCCAGCCGACCCCTTACGCAGTGTGGTATAACACGTAGAGATGATGAGGGAGCGGATGACAGCCATATGGCCAGTGGCAAGGGAACATATGGAGAAGGCCCAGCGCGCCCAAGCCAAGGTCTACAATTGGGGTACCCAGCCCCGAGAGTTCCATGTGGGTAACAAGGTGCTAGTTTTAATCCCCACCACAGAAAGTAAGTTCCTGGCAACATGGCACGGGCCGTACGAGGTGACAGAGAAGCTGGGACCCATAAATTACCGCGTACAGCAGCCGGGGAGACGGAAACCCCAACAGATTTACCACGTGAACCTATTGAAGAGGTGGCACGTGAGGACAGCCTTGGCTGTGTTGTGGTCAAAACCCGGGATGTCGATGGGGCCGGTGGTGGTCCCGAGCAATGAGGACCTCGGACCGGCCCAGAAGCAAGCGCTCCAGGAGGTCATCGATCGGAACACCGGCGTGTTTTACGAGAAGCCGGGCCGAACAACCCTAATTGACAACAACGTCCGCACCCCGCCTGGAGAAACGGTACGAAAGAGGCCATACCGGATCCCAGAGGCCCGAGAGAAGGCTGTGAAGCAGGAGCTGGAGGCTATGATGAGGATGGGAGTCATCGAGGTTTCCCACAGTGCATGGTGCAGCCCCATCGTGTTGGTGCCCAAACCGGACGGTAGTCTGCGTTTCTGCAGTGACTTCCGGGGGGTGAACGACATCAGTTTGTTCGACGCCTACCCCATGCCGAGGGTGGACGAGCTCATCGACCGGTTGGGAAAGGCCCGGTACATCAGCACCCTGGATCTGACCAAGGGATATTGGCAGTTACCCATGGCAGCCTCCTCCCGGGAGAAGACAGCATTCTCGACACCGGACGGCTTATACCAATACCGGGTCCTCCCGTTCGGTCTCCATGGAGCCACGCCCACGTTCCAGCGCCTGATGTACAGAGTCCTCCGACCCCACCAACAGTACGCAGAGGCCTATTTGGATGACATCATCATCCACAGCCAAGGTTGAGAAGAGCACCTGAAGCGCCTCCAGGCGGTACTGGACGCGTTCAGGCAAGCCGGGTTGACAGCAAATCCCAAGAAATGCAAGCTGGGGTTCAAGGAGGTGGAGTACCTGGGGTATTTGATCGGACGGGGGAACGCCAAGCACCCGGAGAGGAAGGTCCAGGCGGTTCGTGACTGGCCCGTTCCTCGTACCAAGACACAGGTGAAGTCCTTCCTGGGGCTGGCGGGATACTATAGCTGGTTTATCCCCAACTTTGCGGCTATAGCCTCCCCCCTTACTGATCTGACCAGGGCCCGCCTCCCGAAAACAGTGAAGTGGTCGGATGAGGCCGAAGTGGCGTTCAGGCACCTGAAGGAAGCCCTGTGCTCCCATCCGATTCTCGTGATGCCCGATTTCCAGGTAACGATGCTGGTGCAGACGGATGCCTGCGACACGGGACTAGGGGCCGTCCTGTCCCAGGTACACCATGGGGAGGAACATCCCATCATGTACATAAGCCGGAAGTTGATACCCCAAGAAAATAAGTACTCGATTGTCGAGAAAGATAGTCTAGTGGTGAAGTGGGTTCTAGACACTCTTAAGTATTACCTGTTGGGCACCCACTTCACCCTGATCACAGACCATGCTCCCCTGGTCTGGATGGCCAGGGGAAAGGACATGAATGATCAAGTCACCAGGTGGTTCATGTCCCTTCAACGCTTCTCTTTTTCTATTGTGCACAGGTCAGGGGCGAAGCATGGGAACGCGGATGCCCTATTGAGAAGGGAGACGTACATCGCACCGACGACCGCCCCCTCCCTCCTCTGGCCAGGACTAAGCTAGAACCCCCTGGTCTGCCACAGTATTCAGGTAAAAAAGTTACTTGTTTTGCCACATTTTTTGCAGTATTACTTAAGTGCCTTGTTGCAAACAGGATGCATGTTTTGGAATATTTTTATTCTGTACAGGCTTCCTTCTTTTAACTCTGTCAATTATACAAGTATTGTGGAGTAACTACAATGTTGTTGATCCATCCTCAATTTTCTCCTATCACAGCCATTATACTCTGTAACTGTTTTAAAGTCACCATTGACCTCATGGTGAAATCCGTGATTGGTTACCTTCCTATCTGGCAACTGAGTTAGAAAGGATGCCTGTATCTTTTTAGTGACTAGGTGTATTGATACACCATCCAAAGTGTAATTCATAACGTCACCATGCTCAAAAGGATATTCAATGTCTGCTTTTTTAAATTGTACCCATCTACCAATAGGTGCCCTTCTTTGCGAGGCATTGGAAAACTGGAGATCTACCGTCCAGTAGGTTTTTGCTCCAGTCCTAATCTAGCGCACCTGATTCTAATAATTATCTGGTTGATAAGCTGAATCAGGTTAGTTAAAACTGGGGTTGGATTGAAAACCTACAGAAACAGGGTTGGAGAGCCCTGAACTAGACCGTACCTGAGGAGATGTCTATGCGCGTGTTCTTCTTCTGGGTGACGTTGATGTAGACAGTGACCTTTCCCTGGGTGAGGCCCACCTCCACCACACCGTCGGCCAGGGCCGTGTAGAGGAGCAGACCGCTGGGGTTCCACGTTCGGAAGGACAGGCTGACCGACAGGGTGTCACTGTCCGGCAGCCCCGGAAGACGCAGGAAGCTGGTGGCGTTGAAGAACAAGGGGAAGGAGTGTGTCTCGCTGCAGGAGAACGTCAGGTTCCTCTGTAAGGGGGATAGAAAGTATAATAGCAAATGGGTCTACAAGTTAGGACAGCTTTTCCTGCTTCATTTTAGCTAAAAAAAAAAGTTTATTCATACAACCGTATAAACAAAGCTAGAATATAGTTTGCATTTGAGAGATACATAAAAAATAGAAGGTGTTTTTTAGATAGCACACAGGTCTATAAGTTAGGGCAGCTTTTCCCTGTTGATTTAAGCTCAAGACATTGGCACAACCGTACCATAGTTAGCATATATTTTGCATTAGAGACACATCAGAAAACCTAAGGTGCTTTTTAAATGTACATTTTGCGGTTTAATGCATGTGAAAATGCAAGCACCTGCATTATTTCAGAGTCCGACACAGAAAAACACATCATCATACAGCAGCACTTGACAAAAAACAATTTTGGCTTCTCTTGTAATCAAAGCTGACCTTTCTCCCTCTACTTGTGCTGAAAGCAAAGCATGCAATCCAACACCAAGGAACTTTGTGAATATCCCACAGTTTAGTAAACCCATTTGCTCACAGGAAAGAAAACAAGGCTAAGAGGCACATAAGAAGTGAAATCAATAATAATGGTTGGATCCATACTTCAGCAAAGTAATGGCTGACACAACATCCCATACCATTGACAACTGAGCAGTAATTGTCCTGTGCTAAGCGTTGAATACTTCACATTTAGTGAGTTCAATCCTGTTGCATGGAATACTTTTTTATTCAACATATCCCATATGAAAAGAAAATACATTTCAATATATTTAACGTCACATAATAAATATATGTAGATACATTTGCATCTTTGCTAAAATGAATGTAATGCTTTAAAATGTATTCAAGAGATGCATGTACATACATTTGCATCTTTGCTCATATGCATGTCTGACAATATTCCAGAAATGCATGGCTATGACAGCTAGTCTACAGGGTGGCCAAAGTGGTTCCTAATTCGGCTTCTTAAATTAGTCTTTATGTATTGATCAATGTAGATACTTTTTTTGGCCACCAATTTAGGCAGTGATTTAAACAAAAATGTGGATTTCACCTAATTCTATCATTCTGTCATAAAGAGCACATGTTCAACTTAATAAAAAACATGCTTTCCCATCTCAAGAGGTAAACCCCCCCCCCCCCCCCCCCGTTTTTAATAATACTTTAGTATTTTATATTTTATTGATTTAAACAATCTCTATACACAATATGTAAAAGTGTAGGTCTAGACCTTGTGCTTCCATTGAGTGGTATTATACGGCTCTACATTGGATGTGCGTTCGTAACCAAGTGGGAAGTGGGAATTTATGACTTCTGGGAAAAGTCCACTTGAACGGCCCTCCAACTGGTAATTACTAGTTAAATCAGCCATGAATTCCCTTGTGACAGGGGGAATGGAAGCTTCTTGTATGCAACAGGGAGGGGCAATTGAATGCAAGATTTACCCCCAAAATGTAATTGTTAAAAAATGTCTAGCCTGTCTATCTATGGGTTGACGTGTTATGCTCGACCCGTTCAGTTTTTCACCACAAAACACCAGAAAATGGCCAAAAAGAGTAAAACCAGCTCACCTGCTTTTACACTATCATTTGACTATTAGATGTTCAATGTTTATTTTGAAAATCACTTTTGAAAAGGAATAGTTTCACCATATTAAAGAGTTCAGTTCGAGTAACAGGGTTGACCTTAAAATGAGAGATAGACATAAAGGAATCACTAATCACATGAAATAGGGCCCTGTGTAGCTCAGTTGGTAGAGCATGGCGTTTGCAACGCCAGGGTTGTGGGTTTGATTCCCACGGGGGGGCCAGTATGAAAACATTTATGCACTCACTAACTGTAAGTACAGTGGGGAAAAAAAGTATTTAGTCAGCCACCAATTATGCAAGTTCTCCCACTTAAAAAGATGAGAGAGGCCTGTAATTTTCATCATAGGTACACGTCAACTATGACATACAAATTGCGATTTTTTTCCCAGAAAATCACATTGTAGGATTTTTTATGAATTTATTTGCAAATTATGGTGGAAAATAAGTATTTGGTCACCTACAAACAGGCAAGATTTCTGGCTCTCACAGACCTGTAACTTCTTCTTTAAGAGGCTCCTCTGTCCTCCACTCGTTACCTGTATTAATGGCACCTGTTTGAACTTGTTATCAGTATAAAAGACACCTGTCCACAACCTCAAACAGTCACACTCCAAACTCCACTATGGCCAAGACCAAAGAGCTGTCAAAGGACACCAGAAACAACATTGTAGACCTGCACCAGGCTGGGAAGACTGCATCTGCAATAGGTAAGCAGCTTGGTTTGAAGAAATCAACTGTGGGAGCAATTATTAGGAAATGGAAGACATACAAGACTACTGATAATCTCCCTCGATCTGGGGCTCCACGCAAGATCTCACCCCGTGGGGTCAAAATGATCACAAGAACGGTGAGCAAAAATCCCAGAACCACACGGGGGGACCTAGTGAATGACCTGCAGAGAGCTGGGACCAAAGTAACAAAGCCTACCATCAGTAACACACTACGCCGCCAGGGACTCAAATCCTGCAGCGCCAGACGTGTCCCCCTGCTTAAGCCAGTACATGTCCAGGCCCGTCTGAAGTTTGCTAGAGTGCATTTGGATGATCCAGAAGAGGATTGGGAGAATGTCATATGGTCAGATGAAACCAAAATATAACTTTTTGGTAAAAACTCAACTCGTCGTGTTTGGAGGACAAAGAATGCTGAGTTGCATCCAAAGAACACCATACCTACTGTGAAGCATGGGGGTGGAAACATCATGCTTTGGGGCTGTTTTACTGCAAAGGGACCAGGACGACTGATCCGTGTAAAGGAAAGAATGAATGGGGACATGTATTGTGAGATTTTGAGTGAAAATCTCCTTCCATCAGCAAGGGCATTGAAGATGAAACGTGGCTGGGTCTTTCAGCATGACAATGATCCCAAACACACCGCCCGGGCAACGAAGGAGTGGCTTCGTAAGAAGCATTTCAAGGTCCTAGCCAGTCTCCAGATCTCAACCCCATAGAAAATCTTTGGAGGGAGTTGAAAGTCCGTGTTGCCCAGCGACAGCCTCAAAACATCACTGCTCTAGAGGAGATCTGCATGGAGGAATGGGCCAAAATTCCAGCAACAGTGTGTGAAAACCTTGTGAAGACTTACAGAAAACGTTTGACCTGTGTCATTGCCAACAAAGGGTATATAACAAAGTATTGAGAAACTTTTGTTATTGACCAAATACTTATTTTCCACCATAATTTGTAAATAAATTCATAAAAAATCCTACAATGTGATTTTCTGGAGAAAAAAAATCTCAATTTGTCTGTCATAGTTGACGTGTACCTATGATGAAAATTACAGGCCTCTCTCATCTTTTTAAGTGGGAGAACTTGCACAATTGGTGGCTGACTAAATACTTTTTTCCCCCACTGTAGCTCTTGATAAGAGCGTCTGCTAAATGACTAAAATGTAAATGTAAATAAATAATAATCTTCAGAAATAACTTTGTCAAAGCAACAAAATAACAAGGACTTTACAATGATGGGGAAAACTATTAGTATTTTGGGGGGTTAGTGGGTTAAAATGTTCCTGGAAGTCACAGAGGGTGCACGAAAGGACATGTCAAAATGCTGAGGTTTGGCATTTCGGCAAGTCTTTATTAATATAAAAAATCTGATTGAATGCTCAATGTGGTCTATATTAAAGGGCACTTCATTTCATATAACAGGCTTTTAAAATTCTATATTGGAGCATAATTTAGACTTAACATATCAAAGGGACACAAAAGGCATTCATTTCGTGGAACGACCCAGTACACTTTAAGTTCTGCCTGTTGGACACTGGTTGCAATGCTCTCGTCAAGTTTGTTTGTTTATTTGTCATATGCACATGAAAGACATGGAGTCACCACATGACCGAAAATGTATCATGTTTATAGTCATTTTTGTAGTCATTGAAACACATTTAAATGCATGTTAGTGCTTTTGGTATGTTTTTGATATGTGTCAAGTACAATAAAAATGCATTTTCACAAAATATATCGTAGCGGCGGCCCTTGTTGCGGGCGTGGCTTTGTCTTAGTGCTTTTTGGCCACCCATGAGACAGATTGTCATGCCAGTTAATTTGGTTAAGATTGCATCCTGCTAGTTTTGCAGTCTTACTGAAACTGACATACAGTAAGTACATGTGATATTAAAAAGCCCACTAAAGTTTTATTGTTAAGACAGTCACCATTTTGTTACTATATGATTTGGCCAATTTTCCATGTTTGTCATACATTTTAATTTAAAAATATATTTCTTACAAATACATTTAAATGCATGTTGGAATATATATATATATATATTTCTTTTTATCTCAATATGAAATCATTTAAGAGTTTCTTCTCTTCTGATTTATGCTACAATGAGTGTACTAAATTCTGTTTTATTGTAGTGCCTCAGTGAAAAAGGATCATTATATTGAAGTGAGGTGTTGCATCACTGGCCTTTCCAAGTAAGTAATCACAAATACATGGCTGTTCCTGCCATTTATGTTTTCAAGGTATACAGTGGCTTGCGAAAATATTCACCCCCCTTAGCATTTTTCCTATTTTGTTGCCTTACAACCTGGAATTAAAATAGATTTTTGGGGGGTTTGTATCATTTGATTTACACAACATGCCTATCACTTTGAAGATGCAAAATATTTTTTCTTGTGAAACAAACAAGAAATAAGAAAAGAAAAACTGAAAACTTGAGCGTGCATAAATATTCACCCCCCCCCCCCCCAAAGTCAATACTTTGTAAAGCCACCTTTTGCAGCAATTACAGCTGCAAGTCTCTTAGCACATCTAGCCACTGGGATTTTTGCCCATTCTTCAAGGCAAAACTGCTCCAGCTCCTTCAAGTTGGATGGGTTCCGCTGGTGTACAGCAATCTTTAAGTCATACCACAGATTCTCAATTGGATTGAGGTCTTGGCTTCGACTAGGCCATTTCAAGACATTTAAATATTTCCCCTTAAACCACTTGAGTGTTGCTTTAGCAGTATGCTTAGGGTTGTTGTCCTGCTGGAAGGTGAACCTCCGTCCCAGTCTCAAATCTCTGGAAGACTGAAACGGGTTTCCCTCAAGAATTTCCCTGTATTTAGCGTCATCCATAATTCCTTCAATTCTGACCAGTTTCCCAGTCCCTGCCAATGAAAAACATCCCCACAGCATGATGCTGCCACCACCATGCTTCACTGTGGGGATGTTGTTCTCGGAGTGATGAGAGGTGTTGGGTTTGCGCCAGACATAGCATTTTCATTGATGGCCAAAAAGCTCAATTTTAGTCTCATCTGACCAGAGTACCTTCTTCCATATGTTTGGGGAGTCTCCCACATGCCTTTTGGCAAACACCAAAAGTTGTTGCTTTTTTCTGGCCACTCTTCTGTAAAGCCCAGCTCTGTGGAGTGTATGGCTTAAAGTGGTCCTATGGACAGATACTCCAATCTCCGCTGTGGAGCTTTGCTGCTCCTTCAGGGTTATCTTTGGTCTCTTTGTTGCCTCTCTGATTAATTACATTTACATTTTAGTCATTTAGCAGACGCTCTTATCCAGAGCGACTTACAGTTAGTGAGTGCATACATTATTTTTTTATTTTTCATACTGCCCCCCCGTGGGAATCAAACCCACAACCCTGGCGTTGCAAACGCCATGCTCTACCAACTGAGCTACATCCCTGCCGGCCATTCCCTCCCCTACCCTGGACGACACTGGGCCAATTGTGCGCCGCCCCATTAATGCCCTCCTTGCCTGGTCCGTGAGTTTTGGTGGGCGGCCCTCTCTTGGCAGGTTTGTTGTGGTGCCATATTCCTTCCATTTTTTTATAATGGATTTAATGGTGCTCCGTGGGATGTTCAAAGTTTCTGATATTTTTTTATAACCCAACCCTGATCTGTACTTCTCCACAACTTTGTCCCTGACCTGTTTGGAGAGCTCCTTGGTCTTCATGGTGCCGCTTGCTTGGTGGTGCCCCTTGCTTAGTGGTGTTGCAGACTCTGGGGCCTTTCAGAACAGGTGTATATATACTGAGATCATGTGACAGATCATGTGACACTTAGATTGCACACAGGTGGACTTTATTTAACTAATTATGTGACTTCTGAAGGTAATTGGTTGCACCAGATCTTATTTAGGGGCTTCATAGCAAAGGGGGTGAATACATATGCACGCACCACTTTTCCATTATTTATTTTTCTATAATTTTTTGAAACAAGTAATTATTTTCATTTCACTTCACCAATTTGGACTATTTTGTGTCTGTCCATTACATGAAATCCAAATAAAAATTCCATTTAAATTCCAGGTTGTAATGCTACAAAATAGGAAAAACGCCAAGGGGTATGAATACTTTTGCAAGGCACTGTACCAGTGAATCACAAACCACCTAGCAAAGATGCTACTCAGATTTACAAAACATGACAGAGAGTGTGGTCCTCTGTAGCTCAGCTGGTAGAGCACGGCGCTTGTAACGCCAAGGTAGTGGGTTCGATCCCCGGGACCACCCATACACAAAAATGTATGCACGCATGACTGTAAGTCGCTTTGGATAAAAGCGTCTGCTAAATGGCATATTATTATTATTATAAAGGTTCTTACAAAACTTGAAGTATCAATTTTCTTCCTCTTAACCAGGTTGGTAATGTTATCTCCGTTGTAGGTGATGCCCTCCATGCAGCCAACAAAGTTCTCCCTGCCTCCTGTGCTGGGCTTGGCAGAGAAGGGCATGCCTCCAAAACTGATCTAGAGGACACAGAAGGAGAAGAGGAAAAGGGGTCAAGTATTATTTGAAGAGCCACATCTCAGAGGAATTTGTCGCCTTGAATCAAATCAATACAGTAGCATACATCCCTTCAGAGAGTATATTGGTTTTCGCTTGTGCCTGATTGCATTAATCTCCGCTTTATAATGAATGTATGTATGGTGTTGTGTTTTTTTTTGTTCGCTTTCCTTGCGGAGCCAAAGTAATTTCCTTCGGTATCGCACACTGATAATTACACAGACAAATCTAAAAGCTGAGCTCTGTAAACACAGGGGAGCCGCAGTACAGAGAGCGCTTGCTCCGATTTGGCATCTGTGAACTAACATCTTCACACAGACCTCTGAGTAACCTGACTCACAGGAGCCAAAGGATCTAATTAAATATTCTCTCATATCCCCTCTCCTCGTAGAAATAGGGAGGAATGTGAGGAAAAGAACCAGGATAATATACAATACAACTTTATAGGGAGGGATATAGAAATGAACCAGGATAATATACAATACAACTTCATAGGGAGGGATATAGAAATGAACCAATGACAATATACAATACAACTTTACAGGGAGGGATTTAGAAATGAACCAATGACAATATACAATACAATTTTATAGGAAGGGATGGAGAAATTAACCAAGACAATATACAAACTATATAGGATTGGGGTCATAAAAATTCCTGTCAATTTAGAAAGTAAATCAAATTCAAATTTCAAATTTTCCTAATTTAAAAGTATTGAAGAGAATTTGAGTGTACTTCCTGAATTTATTGATATTTTTATGGAATTGACCCAACCCTGATAGGCAGGGAAGTAAAGAGAGTAACCACTAAGACAATACACAATAAAAATGTGGCCTACCTCATAGTCCAGGTCAAGATGATCAAATTCACCATTGGTGCGGAAGTGCTGTGTGTGGCGATCCAGGGTAAAGTTGACATTCCGTCGGTAACGCTCAATAATTACGGAGTGCCAATGGTCATCATCCAATAAACTTCCGCTTGTCACGGAGGTGTGCCCGAGGATGGAGCCGTACTGATTGCTGCCTGAAGTTTACAAGACATAAACAGATTGAATTCAAGAAAATGCTTAAGGGGACATTTTTCCTATAAACAACAGTCTGACATAGTGAGATAAAATGTTACAAATGTTAATTTGTGTAGGCTACTGTGATGAATAATTATCTTTCTGACAACAACCATTACTGAAATCCATCAAATAAAAATAGAAGATGATTAATGCATAAGGGACAGTCATATTAGCAAATATGCAGGAATTGTATCAAGTTTCATCAACTGCCCTTAGTTGCCATAAGAAGCTATATTATCAGCGACTACAGTACACTAGGTGTGCGTCCCACATGGCACTCTGTTCCCTATATCTTGCACTACTTTTGACCAGAGCTCTATGAGCCCTGGTCAAAAGTAGAGCACTAAATATGGAATAGGGTGCCATTTGGGATGCACACAGATATCCCATAGACAGGATCGGATAATGGTCCATTACCCAGGTTGATCATGAGCAGTAGTTTGGATCTCTTCAGCTCCAGGCTGATATAGTCTCCCTGCTGTCCCTCCCCGTGCAGGAGCACACCGTTACTGGCCGTGGTCTTAAACTTCAGGGAGATGATGTCCTTCAAGATCTTCATCTTCTTCATCTTGAAGCGGTAGGAGATCACACCCTGGCCTTCGAAGTTGATCACATCTTCCCCTGAGGTCACCGAACGGTGATAAAGGTTACAGAGCTTAATATCCCCTCAATTACCTCTACTGTCCTGTGTCAAGGCTTTTGACATAAAAGGTAATATGAGCGTTAATGAGAAAAACCTATAGTCCTTTAGAGATCACCTACTGCAATCATAAGCAATGTCAAAAAGGTGAGGCAGCTTATACGGATTTCTCTTTTTATAATTGGAGGAACAGAACAACTGCGGGAGAAATGGCTTAGTCTCTAATACATATAACCCTGGCTGCAAAGTAAGCTTGGGCAGTATCCAGAATGTCATACCTTCATACCGACCTTGTGCCATACCAGGATATCCGGTAATACCGGCACTGAACACAAACAAGGGGCGCTATTTTCAAACCCCACTGTGCCTCTGTAATCCAAAGATTAGCAATGCTAACAAGTACATATAAGATATCATAGAGAATGCTATCTAAATGCTAACAAGTGCATTGCGAACATTTTATACAGTCTCTGACCTAAAGTATTTGAAGGACAGACATCCCAGCTCATAAAGCTATACAAGTAACTCAAAAATGCTACTCAAAGTTTGCAGCACGCACAAAACAAATATTAGACAGCAAGGCTCTTGATTCAGGAGGGGATTCTCTGCTATTACCAAGTGAAGCTTGATTTCTCTCGAAAGCTCTAGGCGGCATTCTGCCTTCTTCCTAAAATATTCAGCAATTAGCTCCGCCCACGACTGGCTCATGTGAACTACAATCCCGATGCTGTTTTAAAGTTTAGAAATGTCAATAATCATCGCTGCTATACGGCTTTTGAAACATATGGCCTTATCTTTCATCAGTGAGAAAGAATCCTTCAAATAAAAAAGATAAACTTACTGTAGCAGTTTTGCACATATCCATTCAGCTATGGGTGCCTCCATCTGACTAAACTACACTTCCGCTACAATTCCCGAGTTACGCTGACACACAGTTGTTCGGCGTACGCTAGTTAGCAATTAGCAAACAAACACAACGTGAGTGGGGACTACCGGTAAGCTTCATAATGAAAAATTATGTGACAGGTGAAATGAAGAACGCAATCTTCTTTAAAGATAGCTACAAATATTCAAATGTATTTTTTTTAAATACTTAAAAGAAACAGTTTCAACAGTATTTACGGTATTGAAATACTACGGTATACTGTATATAAGCCTACTTATATACCGTATCTGCAAGCCTACTGCAAATACTTTTCTGTCTGTTGAGATGTGCCAGCCTACGTGTCTAGACAGCAGCATGGCATTGTGATATCACCCTGCGGCAATTTCTCCTTTCAAAAGTGATTTCATCTCTTTACCATGATTTAACCGGTCAGGGGGATCAGAACACTGACAGTCGGTTACATCTATTTGCTGTTCAATCTTAGGGGCATGGATGGAGTATTTGCAGTAAGGACAATTGGCCAGAGGGAACTAGACTGTTCAATGACTAGGGCAAACAAGTTTCTCCCAGTCAGTTTTTCCTATCTATCAGTTTCTACAGTGTGTAATACAGCATAGGATGGACACAGCAAAGGGTGGTGTGGCAGGTGAAAGCTTTGAAGGAAGAAATTGATCAGTAAAGCTTGTTTTTCTGTAGTACAAGGTAACAACAGAAACCAGCCAAGGTAAACAGCTGTTCTCTATCTCCTACTCTATCAAAAACCTGTAGCTGTGTGAATGTCGCTGTTGGCACAAAGATCAGTCATGTAATTATTTCAACTAAATTAATCTACATTACTGAGCATATTAATACGCTCCTCTGACAAATATGATATATGATACCAAGATAATTAAAACCTTCAGTCTTACATATTAATTAAGCCCATATTGGCCAACACCTGATTATTCCTTTATTTTCTTCATGCAGAAATGATCCAAACTGCACGCAATAAAGGATGTCTTGAATTAAGAGATTCCTTTTTATGTTCTCCTATTAAAGGATGTTCGCATATACTATCTCTTGTACAGTAGCGTGAGATGTGCATGGATGTACTGTGCTGTACACTCACAGTAAGAACAGCCATAGACTTCCACTCTCAGGCCGATCCTCCCCTCTTCGCTCCACTCCAGTGGGATGAAGCGGACGTAGCGTGTTATGATTGCATGCTGCAGATCATGGCGGACCACACTCTCGCTGTTGGAGTTGCCTGAAAATGCCTGGGAAACACAACCTTTAGGTTCCACATTTTGAAGCCAATTATTGTTAATGGGGAGCATTTTAGATGGTGCACAACCAAAACGCAATAGAGCTCGCCAGTTTGTAGTCCTAAAAACCAGAAATGAGTTACTTCTGGTTCGTTCAGTCATTCCTATGGGGAAAGAATGGGGGTTTGGGATAAACACCAAAAATAAGGTCTGAGGTGAACACAGGCTTAGGAGATACAGTGGGGGAAAAAAGTATTTAGTCAGCCACCAATTGTGCAAGTTCTCCCACTTAAAAAGATGAGAGAGGCCTGTAATTTTTATCATAGGTACACGTCAACTAGGCCAGACAAAATGAGAAAAAAAATCCAGAATATCACATTGTAGGATTTTTAATGAATTTATTTGCAAATTATGGTGGAAAATAAGTATTTGGTCAATAACAAAAGTTTCTCAATACTTTGTTATATACCCTTTGTTGGCAATGACACAGGTCAAACGTTTTCTGTAAGTCTTCACAAGGTTTTCACACACTGTTGCTGGTATTTTGGCCCATTCCTCCATGCAGATCTCCTCTAGAGCAGTGATGTTTTGGGGCTGTCGCTGGGCAACACGGACTTTCAACTCCCTCCAAAGATTTTCTATGGGGTTGAGATCTGGAGACTGGCTAGGCCACTCCAGGACCTTGAAATGCTTCTTACGAAGCCACTCCTTCGTTGCCCGGGCGGTGTGTTTGGGATCATTGTCATGCTGAAAGACCCAGCCACGTTTCATCTTCAATGCCCTTGCTGATGGAAGGAGGTTTTCACTCAAAATCTCACGATACATGGCCCCATTCATTCTTTCCTTTACACGGATCAGTCGTCCTGGTCCCTTTGCAGAAAAACAGCCCCAAAGCATGATGTTTCCACCCCCATGCTTCACAGTAGGTATGGTGTTCTTTGGATGCAACTCAGCATTCTTTGTCCTCCAAACACGACGAGTTGAGTTTTTACCAAAAAGTTATATTTTGGTTTCATCTGACCATATGACATTCTCCCAATCCTCTTCTGGATCATCCAAATGCACTCTAGCAAACTTCAGACGGGCCTGGACATGTACTGGCTTAAGCAGGGGGACACGTCTGGCACTGCAGGATTTGAGTCTCTGGCGGCGTAGTGTGTTACTGATGGTAGGCTTTGTTACTTTGGTCCCAGCTCTCTGCAGGTCATTCACTAGGTCCACCCGTGTGGTTCTGGGATTTTTGCTCACCGTTCTTGTGATCATTTTGACCCCACGGGGTGAGATCTTGCGTGGAGCCCCAGATCGAGGGAGATTATCAGTGGTCTTGTATGTCTTCCATTTCCTAATAATTGCTCCCACAGTTGATTTCTTCAAACCAAGCTGCTTACCTATTGCAGATTCAGTCTTCCCAGCCTGGTGCAGGTCTACAATTTTGTTTCTGGTGTCCTTTGACAGCTCTTTGGTCTTGGCCATAGTGGAGTTTGGAGTGTGACTGTTTGAGGTTGTGGACAGGTGTCTTTCTATACTGATAACAAGTTCAAACAGGTGCCATTAATACAGGTAACGAGTGGAGGACAGAGGAGCCTCTTAAAGAAGAAGTTACAGGTCTTTGAGAGCCAGAAATCTTGCTTGTTTGTAGGTGACCAAATACTTATTTTCCACCATAATTTGCAAATAAATTCATTAAAAATCCTACAATGTGATTTTCTGGATTTTTTTTCCTCAATTTGTCTGTCATAGTTGACGTGTACCTATGATGAAAATTACAGGCCTTTCTCATATTTTTAAGTGGGAGAACTTGCACAATTGGTAGCTGACTAAATACTTTTTTCCCCAACTGTATTATACGTTTTGTTCTATGAGGTAATATTAGTCAGTTAACATGACATTTATGAATTATGGAACCTTTTATGTGCTTTATGTGCTTTTTTTTATCACATAAATGCTTAAGGATTCACAAAAAGTGACGTTAGCTGATGAAGATGATCTCATAGAACAAAATGTATAAGATCTGTTGACCACAGACCTTATTGATACACGAATGACAACTAACACACTCACCCATATGTTGCCATCTTGCAGATATGGTCTCCAGTTCCTTCCTGTATCACTGTACAGGAGTCTGTACTGGGTTGTCCAATCAGAGCTGCTGTACCGGCCCTGTGTGGCGATAAAGGTGACTTGCTTCCTGGTGCCCAGGTCCACCTGCAGCCACTGGTAACGGTCAGCATCCACTGGAGACCAGCCTCCAGCACCTGGAGATGAGAGAGACTATCAAACCAGCTCCATAACCGTTAGTATCCTCTGCTCCTATGTGGCAGAAAATATGTGAGTGAAGTGAATGAGACTGCAGCTTAAAATATTTGAGATGATATATTGAGATTGAGATATTAAGCTTTTATTCTGAAGGTTTTATTTAATACCTCCTCTCCTGTTGAGCTTTGCGTATCCAGCCCCATATCCACCGGAGTACACAGAGGAGCTGGTGAAAGCCGTGTGGGAGAGGGGTGTGGCCAACACTTCATCACATTTCCCTGGAGGGCAACACAAAACACAAGATACAGACAATGGAGGAATGAGTCATCATCCCATAAAATGACACTTCAGCATGTTTTAACAAAATCAAATCAAATCAAATGTATTGGTCACATACACATGGTTAGCAGATGTTATTGCGAGTGTAGCGAAATGCTTGTGCTTCTAGTTCCGACAGTGCAGCAATATCTAGCAAGTAATATCTAACAGTTCCACAACAAAAACCTAATTCACACAAGTCTGAGTAAAGGAATGGAATAAGAATATATAAATATATGGATGAGCAATGTCATTATCAAAGTGGCATAGGCTAAGATGCAATAGACAGTATAGAATACAGTATATACAGTGGGGAAAAAAGTATTTAGTCAGCCACCAATTGTGCAAGTTCTCCCACTTAAAAAGATGAGAGGCCTGTAATTTTCATCATAGGTACACGTCAACTATGCCAGACAAATTGAGGGGAAAAAATCCAGAAAATCACATTGTAGGATTTTTAATGAATTTATTTGTAAATTATGGTGGAAAATAAGTATTTGGTCACCTAAAAACAAGCAAGATTTCTGGCTCTCACAGACCTGTAACTTCTTCTTTAAGAGGCTCCACTGTCCTCCACTCGTTACCTGTATTAATGACACCTGTTTGAACTTGTTATCAGTATAAAATACACCTGTCCACAACCTCAAACAGTCACACTCCAAACTCCACTATGGCCAAGACCAAAGAGCTGTCAAAAGACACCAGAAACAAAATTGTAGACCTGCACCAGGCTGGGAAGACTGAATCTGCAATAGGTAAGCAGCTTGGTTTGAAGAAATCAACTGTGGGAGCAATTATTAGGAAATGGAAGACATACAAGACCACTGATAATCTCCCTCGATCTGGGGCTCCACGCAAGATCTCACCCCGTGGGGTCAAAATGATCACAAGAACGGTGAGCAAAAATCCCAGAACCACACGGGGGGACCTAGTGAATGACCTGCAGAGAGCTGGGACCAAAGTAACAAAGCCTACTATCAGTAACACACTACGCCGCCAGGGACTCAAATCCTGCAGTGCCAGACGTGTCCCCCTGCTTAAGCCAGTACATGTCCAGGCCCGTCTGAAGTTTGCTAGAGTGCATTTGGATGATCCAGAAGAGGATTGGGAGAATGTCAGGTGAAACCAAAATATAACTTTTTGGTAAAAACTCAACTCGTCGTGTTTGGAGGACAAAGAATGCTGAGTTGCATCCAAAGAACACCATACCTACTGTGAAGCATGGGGGTGGAAACATCATGCTTTGGGGCTGTTTTTCTGCAAAGGGACCAGGACGACTGATTCGTGTAAAGGAAAGAATGAATGGGGCCATGTATCGTGAGATTTTGAGTGAAAACCTCCTTCCATCAGCAAGGGCATTGAAGATGAAACGTGGCTGGGTCTTTCAGCATGACAATGATCCCAAACACACCGCCCGGGCAACGAAGGAGTGGCTTCGTAAGAAGCATTTCAAGGTCCTGGAGTGGCCTAGCCAGTCTCCAGATCTCAACCCCATAGAAAATCTTTGGAGGGAGTTGAAAGTCCGTGTTGCCCAGCGACAGCCCCAAAACATCACTGCTCTAGAGGAGATCTGCATGGAGGAATGGGCCAAAATACCAGCAACAGTGTGTGAAAACCTTGTGAAGACTTACAGAAAACGTTTGACCTGTGTCATTGCCAACAAAGGGTATATAACAAAGTATTGAGAAACTTTTGTTATTGACCAAATACTTATTTTCCACCATCATTTGCAAATAAATTCATAAAAAATCCTACAATGTGATTTTCTGGAATTTTTTTTCTCAATTTGTCTGTCATAGTTGACGTATACCTATGATGAAAATTACAGGCCTCTCTCATCTTTTTAAGTGGGAGAACTTGCACAATTGGTGGCTGACTAAATACTTTTTTTCCTCACTGTACATATGAGATGGGTAATGCAAAATATGTAAACATTATTAAAGTGGCATTATTAAAGTGACTAGTGTTCCATTTATTAAAGTGGCCAGTGATTTTCAAGTCTGTATGTAGGCAGCAGCCTCTCTGTGCTAGTGATGGCTGTTTAACAGTCTGATGGCCTTGAGATAGAAGCTGTTTTTCAGTCTCTCGGTCCCAGCTTTGATGCACCTGTACAGACCTCGCCTTCTGGATGATAGCGGGGTGAACAGGCAGTGGCTCGGGTGGTAGTTGTCCTTGATTATCTTTTTGGCCTTCCTGTGACATCGGGTGCTGTAGGTGTCCTGGAGGGCAGGTAGTTTGCCCCCGGTGATGCGTTGTGCAGACCGCACCACCCTCTGGAGAGCCCTGCGGTTGTGGGCGGTGCAGTTGCCGTACCAGGAGGTGATACAGCCAACAGGATGCTCTCAATTGTGCATCTGTAAAAGTTTGTGAGGATTTTAGGTGACAGGCCAAATTTCTTCAGCCTCCTGAGGTTGAAGAGACGCTGTTGCGCCTTCTTCACCACACTGTCTGTGTTGGTGGGCCATTTCAGTGTGTCAGTGATATGTACGACGAGGTACTTAAAACTTTCCACCTTCTCCACAAGTTCTCTTCTTCCTTCTAATTGCATTTTATATTACTGCTCCTTACCATATAAGGTTTTTTGGAGAGACTAGCACATGGTAGATCAAATCCATCCATGTGACGTCCCTTACCATTCACATAGCAGACAATTGGTGGTAATGACTGGAAGCAAAGGCCATTCAATATAAGTACAATATGTCTGTCAATGAATATGGGCAAGGCCAATTTCTGTCTGGTTTGGTTATTATTGAACACATTAATAGCAATACATGAATAGCTTTGAAAAACAAATCAAACGTTCAGCCTGTCATGTTCCTGGTAGACATATTCGACCATGACTGATAGACACACTCAATCTTGATGAATAACTTTCCATAGACTCTAACAGACTCCTAGCGCAACTTTTGTTGATGGCTCAATCTTGCTTGGCTACAGAGGTCAAGGGTTCGAATTCAGGGCAGCATTTCAAAACTCACTGCACACTCTGTACAATCTCATTAACTACAGGCCTCCAAATCAACATGCACCATGCACTCATGTTTAATTGGAGCTGCAGAGGTCAACATCATTTCCAAAAGTCAATTATCACGCTTGAATCTGTAGCCATAAGCCAGATACATGTTATATACTTAAAAAGCTACTTTATAGACTTCAGGAAAGGTTACACTGCTCTCTCACTAACAAACTATGACATGCAGATTCAGATTTTAATGATGTAGCTACCTCGTACCCAATTTGTTCTAGAGGAATTATCTGTATAACTCCGCTGTATACATTCCTGAGGTTTCCCTATACACCAAACCAACTGCTTGGTAAATAATGCAAGAATAGTGTCAATATCCCCCTGTGCAATCACAGACTATAGCTAGGTTTTCATCTAACTGGCGACAGATTTTCATGTGAATATTCTCAAATCTGCATAAAAACAATATGCGCATTTTCCCACCAGAGATGTGTTTCTTTCAAATTGACTTGGATAAAAGGCTTTGTGTGATGATGTAGTGCACACAAAATGTAATTTTTTGCTTAATTTTTCATGTACCGAATAAAAATCTAAAGTTCAATGTGTTTCCATTGCATTTTGAACTCTACCGATAGTTTAGTCACAAAAACTGTTGCGTTTATAGCAAATGTGTCTACTCTAGTCTTGGTGCGTGCGCTCTAGCCAGCAGCTAGCAGATACAGGGTGGTAGGCTGTGAGGGTAGGCTAGTCTACATGATGAGATTATTATGGATAATATTTTTATTTGTCAAACGGCAGTCAAGCATCGATCATCATGTCACCAGAATAAGATCCTCGATATTTATTTGAAAGGAGCATCAAGATCAACATGCACTGTACCGATACTTCCTGTTTCATCACAGCTGCCGTGATTTATTTTATACGATATGAGTTTACTTGCATAAAAACTGTGGATGGAAACGTGGTTTATGACACGACCACTAGACAAGGACCAATGTGATTGTGGACATCTGAATCACCTACAGTCAGAATGTTGCTGGACTGCTGAGTACCTAAGGAGTGACATTGATTGTTTGTTACTTTCCCTTTATTGCCTCAATTAACGTTTAACAGAAAATTGCCTCCATCAATGTGTCTGCCCAGACTGACAAAGAGGGAATGCTTTCTATTTGATAGAAACGCAAAATAACAAACAAACAAGTAATTTCCTCTTTGTATTTTGACAGGTGGAGAGGGAATGTGTAGCCCCTCACAACAGAATAAAGTATCCAGACAACAAACACTTTCTAAGACCCAAGAAACCTAACAATTATTTGTGGATGAAAATGTTGAAACACATTGCCATGTTTTAGAAAATGCCCCTCTGCTTTCCAAGACACATTTTGTCAAAACATTTTGAGAGCAGCACTTGAAAGTGGAAGAACTTAATCACAATACTGTAGCTTCGGCATTATGAAAGTTTTCTATACACCAGATTAGTCATATGCTGAGTGTTGACTGAGTTTCACTCATCATCTGTGAGCAAATATTGTGCTGTATGCACACCCACACACCAAAGACAAGTCTTGTATCATGACCGTCTGTTGTAGTGAGATTGTCCCAGATGGTTGAACATACATTAAGTGAACCAGATGAATTCCTTGGCGCATAAAGTCATGGCTTAGATGCTGACAGCTCATTTCTCAGACTGCTGTTCATCTACTGTAGCTGTGGGCTGAGCCTAGATCTCCCCGTCTCAGATGTACACAGTCCGATGTTATTGATTTGGCAACAGAGCCTAAGTGCAGTCTCCTGTGATAGCCTCATTTCTGCTAAGAGCACAACGAAGACCTTCAATATCAGCAGCAGCAAGGCCCACTCTCATCTCATGTCTAGGACTGGCAGTACACATTTTCCTTAAACGTAGGAAGAATCATTCCAGCAGCCTTTAGGCTACAGCAGCACAACATCAACAAACATTGGCCTTACATGAAAACTAATTAATTGAGCACGATGACTACAGGGGAGCTAATGTTGCAAAATGGCTGTTGGTTATTCTGTACATCAGCACCTTTTCCTTATTACTAATTTATTGTCTAACAGTGCATGAGCTGCTGAGTTTTGTTTTAGTGGAGAATAGGCAGTTTATTCTATTTACATCACATGGAACTAGGCATATATTATCATATCTATTTACACAAAACATTAGTGGTAATGTGGTTACTGGTGACTATAGCCACACGCCCACTAGCTGTCATCAAGCTAGGCCTAAGGCTTATAGTCAGACACAAAATGTATTCATTTTATGAAGCAATTTAAAACCAGAAGCCTCCTAAATATGCAAGACAATGTTGCTGGGGATAGGCTAATGAATTGGGTCCACCATGTAATGCTCCTTTAATTTGTTGATGACCCATGTTTTTTTGCTGCGCCAAGGTCAGTGACACAATGGTAGAGTCGCTAATACACTGAGAAGTGTGGCATGTTAATCAGACCGCTCGCTAGCCTCGCCCACATAAAAAATACTTACTATAGAATTCTGTAGTAAACTGTAGTAAACTTTAGTATACTGTAGAATACTATACTACACACTGTAGTCATGTAGTGCTTACTTTAGAATGTTGTAGTATACTGTAGAATACTATACTACACACTGTACTCATGTAGTGCTTACTTTAGAATGTTGTAGTATACTGGATAATTCTATACAACACACTGCAGTATCCCTCGATCGTGTAGTGCTTACTATAGAATTGTGTAGTATATTGTAGAATTCTATACAACACACTGTAGTATCCCTCGATCGTGTAGTGCTTACTATAATATGACTAATATACTATAGTATTCATATAGTGTTTTGCGGACATGACTGTAGTATACTGTAGTATTTACTGTAGTGTTTTTGTGGACATGACTAGTATATTGTAGTAACACATGCCGATTAGGGTTAGCTAAAATGGCACAACTACCAGACAATGCCAGTTACTGAACATAAGACACAGGTTCTTGACAGACCACCTATCGAGTTGGGTCAACAGTTCTAAGCAATGCAACGGACCAGACAACACCTTGCTCTACTCTGACAATCATAAATACTTAGGATTTCAAGTCACATATCATATCATCAAAGAGGATAATTTAAAATACTTCGCAGATTTATGATTGTGTGAGTAGAGCTAGCCACTTTCTGGGTATGTATTATTGGTTGTCTGGTGATTTTGATTATTTCTACTGGTAAAGCCAAAAGGAACTGCTGGTTGGTTTTTAATCTTTGTACAGAATTCCCTGCGGTGACATGGAGGCGGGGGAGGGCATTCGAGGGCACCCATCTCTATAGTCACAGGAGGACAGAGGGCACTCTATATAACTCTATTGCAAGGCATTTATATGGGCATGTTCGAAGGTGCCTCTTTTCAATCCGGGTCTTTCACCCAGACAGAGCTGAGTAGTTGAGCGCAACGAACAACTTTCACAAAGAACAACCAGTAGGCGTCATTGAAATGTGAGTACAAGCGTTTTATCTTATAAAAGAGGATGAGAAGAGTACTCTCTTGCCATTGTTTGTTTTGTATAGTTGATATGCGAAATGCTAACGGCTCAGTCAAACAGCTATTTTGAGTCTACTGATCTGTTCTCTTTAGTACTTGTAGTGTTAATGGCACATGCTTATAAGTGTTGCATTTTTTCTGCATTGCCTTTGTTATGCTAATTTGGCCTGCTTAATGGCTATGCTTGCTACTTTTCTTAGCTTTATATTGTTTGTTATGCTATGCATGTAGCCATTGATTAAATTATCCTGCTATAGTTTCGGCCTACCATGCCGCATGCCATTGCACCCCTTTCTGCTGTTCATTGTTTACTACTGCTATATTTGTATAGTTTTCCAAATGTATATGCTTATTGCATATTGTCATTGCTTATTGCCATTAATAGACAATTAATTATGTACAGTGGCTTGCGAAAGTATTCACCCCCCTTGGCATTTTTCCTATTTTGTTTCCTTACAACCTGGAATTATAATGGATTTTTGGGGGGTTTGTATCATTTGATTTACACAACATGCCTACCACTTTGAAGATGCAAAAGTCAATACTTTGTAGAGTCACCTTTTGCAGCAATTACAGTTGAAAGTCTCTTGGGGTATGTCTCTATAAGCTTGGTACATCTAGCCACTGGGATTTTATCCCATTCTTCAAGGCAAAACTGCTCCAGCTCCTTCAAGTTGGATGGGTTCCGCTGGTGTACAGCAATCTTTAAGTCATACCACAGATTCTCAATTGGATTGAGGTCTGGGCTTTGACTAGGCCATTCAAAGACATTTAAATGTTTCCCCTTAAACCACTCAAGTGTTGCTTTAGCAGTATGCTTAGGGTCATTGTCCTGCTGGAAGGTGAACCTCCGTCCCAGTCTCAAATCTCTGGAAGACTGAAACAGGTTTCCCTCAATAATTTCCCTGTATTTAGCGCCATCCATCATTCCTTCAATTCTGACCAGTTTCCCAGTCCCTGCCGATGGAAAAACATCCCCACAGCATGATGCTGCCACCACCATGCTTCACTGTGGGGATGGTGTTCTCGGAGTGATTTGTGTTGGGTTTGCGCCAGACATAGTGTTTTCCTTGATGGCCAAAAAGCTCAATTTTAGTCTCATCTGACCAGAGTACCTTCTTCCATATGTTTGGGGAGTCTCCCACATGCCTTTTGCTTATTTTTTTCTATAAGCAATGGCTTTTTTCTGGCCACTCTTCCGTAAAGCCCAGCTCTGTGGAGTGTACGGCTTAAAGTGGTCCTATGGACAGATACTCCAATCTCCTCTGTGGAGCTTTGCAGCTCCTTCAGGGTTATCTTTGGTCTCTTTGTTGCCTCTCTGATTAATGCCCTCCTTGCCTGGTCCGTGAGTTTTGGTAGGCAGCCCTCTCTTGGCAGGTTTGTTGTGGTGCCATATTCTTTCAAATGTTTTATAATGGATTTAATGGTGCTCCGTGGGATGTTCAAAGTTTCTGTTATTGTTTTATAACCCAACCCTGATCTGTACTTCTCCACAACTTTGTCCCTGACCTGTTTGGAGATCTCCTTGCTTAGTGGTGTTGCAGACTCAGGGGCCTTTCAGAACAGGTGTATATATACTGACAAATCATGTGACACTTAGATTGCACACAGGTGGACTTTATTTAACTAATTATGTGACTTCTGAAGGTAATTGGTTGCACCAGATCTTATTTAGGGGCTTCATAGCAAAGGGGGTGAATACATATGCACGCACCACTTTTCCGTTATTTATTTTTTTGAATTATTTGAAACAAGTTATTTTTTTCATTTCACTTCACCAATTTGGACTATGTGTATGTCCATTACATGAAATCCAAATAAAAATCCATTTAAATTCCAGGTTGTAAATCAACAAAATAGGAAAAACGCCAAGGGGGATGAATACTTTTACAAGGCACTGTATGTTCATTGCTGTTATGGCCTGTTATTTGCACCTTTCTGAGTCTCCTTTTTAGATCAACCATACTCAATACAAAGCCAACCAAGTCTCAAGACAAGTCTCAACTGTCAATCATTCCATGTATCCTCTCATTGCATGAATCTATAAAGCCTCAAACTGAACTGCATCTCTGCCTCCGCCTGCTCTTTACCCGGAGTACCACAGTAGATGAGCATCACCATAACTCTCAATAAAACCTCAATCGTTACAATCTTGTAACTGAAGAATATTGAGTGACCGACTAGGAACCAAAGGTTTTGTCAGTGTTTCCCTGGGAACCCTTATTAGGGGAGGCCATGCAGGGAATATATAAAAGCACCCCTTAGTCATGTTCAAGTGAGAGCGGTGTACCTGTGTGTGGTTTTTATTTATTTGAGCAATCATTTTGTGACCATGCTGTCGTGAATTTTTTTTTTGTGTGGTCGATTGTTCTGAATGTTATGTGTTGAATTTGATTATCAGTGAGTTTATTCATGTTACAATATTCAAGATGTTCACTTTAAAGCCACTGCAATACTGTCTATTTTGTTTTCAGTTGGAGAGGCTTTCCTGGTTTGAGATCCAGGCAGTTTATTGGCAGCATCCTCTAAGGCAGGGTTTCCCAAACTAGGTCCTGGGGCCCCCCCTGGGTGCATGTTTTGGTTTTTGCCCTAGCACTACACAGCTGATTTAAATAATCAAAGCTTGATGATGAGTTAATTATTTGAATCAGCTGTATAGTGCTAGAGCAAACACCAAACCGTGCACCCAGGGGGGCCCCAGGACAAAGTTTGGGAAACCCTGCTCTAAGGTGACTAAGTAAAGTAATTTGTGTTCCAAATATCTATTTAAATGCAGTGCTTAACTGTATTTCTCTACCATCAGAAGTACAGTATTTGTCACTGTTTGGTCATCTTGTGAACTTGGTCAGCGGAATCTCTGAAAGCACGATTTCAGAAAGCTATCTAGTGGAAGTAACAGATGTAAGTTGTGTTCTCTTGTTAATGTGTGTTCTGTCTCAAACAAGCAAACCTAATCCTTGAAGCTTTAAACATTGCTTGTTCTCTGTTTCTATACAGTTTCCTTTTAATGGAACTAGATCCTGTCTAACGTTTAATGTTACAATATATATATATTTTTATATCCAAAAGGTGTTGTCTGGTCCGTTGCATTGCACGAACCTGTCTTATGTTCTGGTTGAGATGTTCCCCTCATTAAACAGAAGGCGTAGTCTGGTAGTTGTGCCATTTTAGCTAACCCTGGTCGGCAGGTGTTACTACACACAGAACAAAAATAAATGCAACATACAACAAATTAAAATATTTTACTGAGTTACAGTTCATAAGGAAATCAGTCAATTGAAAGTAATTGGGCCCTAATCTATGGATTTCACATGACTGGGAATACAGATATGCATCAGCTGGATCAGGAAACCCGTCACTATCTGGCAGTGGTGGAAAAAGTACCCAATTTTCATACTTGAGTAAAAGTAAAGATGCCTTAATAGAAAATGACTCCAGTGAAAGAAAGTCACCCAGTACAATTCTACTTGAGTAAATGTCAGTGTTTGGTTTTAAATATACTTAAGTATCAAGTGTATTTTTACTAAAGTACTTTACACCACTGCTATCTGGTGTGACCATTTGCCTCGTGCCGAGAGACATCTCCTTCGCATAGAGTTGATCAGGCTGTTTGTGGAATGTTGTCCCACTCTTCAATGGCTGTGCGAAGTTGCTGGCTATTGGCAGGAACTGGAACACGCTGTCGTACACGGCGATCACGAGCATCCCAAACATGCTCAATGGGTGACATGTCTGGTGAGTATGCAGGCCATGGAAGAACTGGGACATTTTCAGCTTCCAGGAATTGTGTACAGATCCTTGCGACATGGGGCCGTGCATTATCATGCTGAAACACGAGGTGATGGTGGCAGATGAATGGCACGACAATGGTCCTCAGGATCTCATCTCTGTGCATTCAATTTGCCATTGATTAAAATGCAATTGTGTTTGTTGTCCGTAGCTTATGCCTGCCCATACCATAACCTCACTGCCACCCGGGGGCACTCTGTTTACAACGTTGACGTCAGCAAACCGCTCGCCCACACGACGCCATACAATGTCGGTCATCTGTCTGGTACAGTTGAAACCGGGATTCATGCGTGAAGAGCACACTTCTCCAGCGTGCCATCAAAGGCGAGCATTTGCCCACTGAAGTCGGTTACAACGCCGAACTGCAGTCCGGTGAGGACGACGAGCACGCAGATAAGCTTCCCTGAGACGATTTCTGACAGTTTGTGCAGAAATTCTTTGGTTATGCAAACCCAGTTTCATCAGCTGTCCGGGTGGCTGGTCTCAGACGATCCCACAGGTGAAGAAGCCGGATGTGGAGGTTCTGGGCTGGCGTGGTTACACGTGGTCTGCGGTTGTGAGGCCTGTTGGACTTACTGGCAAATTCTCAAAAACGATGTTGGAGGCAGCTTATGGTACAGTAATGAACATTAAATTATCTGGCAACAGCTCTGGTGGACATTCCTGCAGTCAGCATTCCAATTGCACACTCCCTCAAAACTTGGGACATCTGTGGCATTGTGTTGTGTGACAAAACTGCACATTTTAGAGTGGCCTTTTGTCCCCAGCACAAGGTGCACCTGTGCATGCTGTTTAATCAGCTTCTTGATATGCCACACCTGTCAGGTGGCTGGATTATCTTGGCAAAGGAGAAAAACTCACTAACAGGGATGTAAACAAATTTGTCCGCAAAATGAGAAATAAGCTTTTTGTGCGTATGTAACATTTCTGTGATCTTTTATTTCAGCTCATGATAGATGGGACCAACACTTTACATGTTGCGTTTATATTTTTGTTCAGTGTAGAATATACTACAGTCATGTCTGCAAAAATACTGCAATATACTGTCCAAAGACACTACAGCAAATACTGCAGTATACTAGCTATGTCTGCAAAAACACTACAGTAAATACTATAGTATATAAATATAGTAATACTACAGTATTTAGACCATAGTATAATATAGCATTTTTTATGGGTCACACCGAAACACATAAGCACAGTGGTGTAAAGTACTCGTTACATTTTAAATGCTTAGCAGGACAGGAAAATGGTCCAATTCACGCACTTATCAAGAGAACATCCATGGTAATCCCTACTGCCGCTGATCTGGCAGACTCACCAAACACACATGCTTTGTCTGCAAATTGTGTTGGTGTGCCCCTGGCTATCCATATTATTATAATTTTTTACTAGAAAATGGTGCCGTCTGGTTCGTTTAATATAAGGAATTTGAAATGATTTATACTTTTACTTTTGATACTTAAGTATATTTTTGCAATTACATTTACTTTTGATACTTAAGTATATATAAACCAAATACTTTTAGACTTTTACTCAAGTAGTATTTTACTGGGTGACTTTCACTTTTACTTGAGTCATTTTTTATTAAGGTACTGTATCTTTACTTTTACTCAAGTATAACAATTGGATACTTTTTCTACCACTGCATATGTCATGGGTTAGATTTAATCTGTCATTGTGGAGCTTCTGACTTTCTGGGCCTTATTAGCACAGCCCAAGCCGTGGCTGCAGCTGAGCTGTTATTGGAGCATGGCCTCCGCTTAAACTAATGGAATGGCATATTTTGTCACCTCCAATGTATGTGTTCAATGATATGGATCTATGCAGCTGTACATTGAGTATGTGCTTTAGGCTATGTATATTGACCTTGTTCAAAGATTTCCCTGAGTCAAACTAGGTAGCTATTGTATTGATGGTATTCCAGAGCGAGAGAGAGAGAAAATGTCTATAGGCTTCTGTTCTCCTGTTATTTTTCAACAATAAGTGAATGGCACTATGATGCCACACGTGCCGACAATGCTAAACAGTAGGTCCCTGCAAAGCCGATAAGTGTCGTAAGGACACTTGCTCACAGGATTAATGTAAAAGTAGAAAAAGAGTGTTGGAACAGATTTAATTCACTATATCAGCAAATGAAGCTCTAAGAATAATTATTCTCAGTGGGACCATTACTGTACTTTCATTCTGCTGTGATAATGAATTAGCTACTACTCATTGAGCACCAAGTCTTAGCCCTCTAAGCGGAAAATTATAGAAGCTAAATCATTTATTCTGCTGGGAAGTTTGATAGAGTGATGTCTGAATGTTGAACTGTATTGTAGAACACATTAAAACATCAGAGAACAGGGATACAAAATTGAAATGTGGCAGCAAATCACAATTTGACACATTTTTATTCATGGTGGAGCACTTCAGCTTCAAATGACATATTGCTCCGTTACATGTCAGTCAAATTGACATATTTATATTTCCGTGCCTTTAGATTAGTTTGAACAAAAGCAACAAGCTTTCAGAAGCCATCCCTGTGAGATTAGTGGAGAGTAACCAAGCATCAAATTAAACACGCTCCTTCCACCTCCTGCTGTCCTTCATAGCAAATGGATATGAGTCTTTTTGAGTGTTTAAATAACTCTCAAGAAGCTGCTCCTTAACACGACAATGCTAGACGCACAAACACCACTCGATCATTGGCAATTTAGACACAGGACTTTATTTGCAGGAGTGTTAATACATTTGTTACATCTGTATTCAGTAACTGCTGCTATATAGGTACTTTACTTTACTCTTCTGTCAAGGAGTTCAAATTCGTCCATATCACATGAGGTATAGGGAACATTACTTCTCAGGTACAGTACTTCCATAAGGACATAACCCACTAAGGGGTCATTACGGGTGATATTCTGCCAGAGAAATGGATGTGACATTGATCAATAATGGAAGCCTTCTAAGAACTGGAATAACCAGGAAAATAATTATGTTAATATCGCTGACATAAAATTGGTGGGTGTGTCTAAACTTAATATGAACTCCTCCTCGAAAGTAATGCCGGGGGAGATATCAGTGAATATGAGTCTGAATGGATATGAGGAGAGGGGAATCAAAAAGCTCATTTGAATAGAGAAATATGACAAGGTTTACACCAAGTACAGTCATCTCTTTAAGTATCTTAGATCACAGAATGCTTGTTATTGCATCTGCGAGTTACAGTACAGTCAAGTCTCCTTAGAGATATGTCTTACAAGCTCAATGAAAATGCTTTGTTTCACTTATCACTTATTTTGCCCCCCATCCCATACTAGATGTGAACTCCAAAACAAATTCAAACTATTTTTACCATTTTCTCATACAATTATCTGTATGCATCATTTAACTATCTATTAACACACAAGAATAGCAAAAATAGTTCACTGCTGCATCACAGTAAACCACTATGCTGCTGCTACAGTATGAAAAACATTTGGTTTAAAATGTGCAATAAAAAGGGGACAAGGATTAATGAGACAGGTTTTTAACAGTAAACCAGAGCAGATGCTTTAAAGAGAGTTCTGTGCCAGAGACAGGGTTAGTCCCAAATGTACCTCCTTAGTTTAGAGGCAATGGGGCCACACTCAAACGCACTCAACTATCCCCACCATAGCATAGATAGGATGTTCCAAACAGGATCATGTTTAATACGGAACAAAGCTCAAAATACGATATGGGACTACATCATTGTGCATGCTATATTTGATAATGGATTTCATACAAGGCCATGTTTTTGGATAACTCCATTCACAGGAGGAGCAGGCTTTAAGATAAGCTCTGAAGCTTGTGGTAAACAAAGCTATTCAATTTCCACTATTTAGCTAACGCAACTGGAGCTAATTACAATAAACATATATTTTTTACAACCTCCCTAAAATTATGACGTTAAAAAGTTGATTTTAATCTCTGATTTCAGTGTTGGGAGTCATCTTGGGAGTCTGACTGACTGACACTCCATATGTTGTGAGTCAATACGGGTGATTACTTTTGTTGTGAACGCTGTCAATTATGCCTCTCCAACCCACAGCCCCATCAAGTGGTAATGACTGAGCTAGACTTTGAATAGCTCCATCCTCAGCTCCCTCTCTTTGTTCGACCCAATCATACTGAACACAGCATCTGCCCGCACTGCTCACAAATGAATACTGATTTTGAACGAAAACATGGTCTGTCAAAAGCTGGTGATCCGTGGGGAGGTCTGCTGCCTGAAAGCGAGTGCATGCGTGCTTCCTTTTTAATCTTCTCTTGCTGGGACTCAGAAACCCCAATGATTCACTTCACAATCACACGCAGAGAGTTATGACCGGCAGTCAGCCATGGCAAGACATTGTGACTGGGAGTGTGTTTCCTACGGTTTTAACCCCCCCTCTCAATCAAACTGCAAACAACAATGTGATAAATGCGTAATCACTTCAGATATGCATGTATAGAGGCCATGAGGCCAAGCTGTCTCCATATGTGCAACGCCAGTGACTGTGGAATAATGGCCACATTTTACTAGAGATTTAATGTGGTTTGTTGTGGTATTGATATTTTGGGGGCTGATTTTGGGCAGGTCTTTGTTCTGGAGCTGTCCACCAAGAGTGAACAAAAGGAGGAGCCTGGAGAATGGGGGGAGGGTCACGACAAGGGCGTCACATGGGTACAAATCATGGTGGCAGGTGTCCAGAATCTTAATGAGCTTTCTCATTTGCCTAACAAAAAACCACCAATCTAGAGGTTCATTCTCAAACGGGGATATGCAGCAATATTATTATCTGGAGACGCAATCATTATTCCCCTACTTACATGACCCAGGCAGCAGCTTCAGTTCAATATTATTGTTAACATTCAGTTGTTGAGGGTCACTGGACACGAGTATAAAATCCATACTCTCTCTTTCACACATAGTAATAATCCTCTCTCTTTTGTGCCATATGTTTATAGCACAGTTTATTACAGGTATTTATGCCTCAAATATGCATGATTCATCTGTTTTTATAGTTTGTTTGGTGAACTAGAGAGAGACCTGATTTGTTTTGGTCTATTCCCTATGGCTTCTCTATGCAGGTCTTTGAGCTACCTTAGTGAGGGTTGACTGGTTTCATTTATTTATTTAATTGGCCAAATTGTATTACTCTGATTTTGATTTATCTAATTCCTTTAGCCAGGGAAAGTACATTGAGTCTGATGAATTAAGCGATTAGTTCTAAGATTTAATTTCCCGGGTGAAAAAATAAAGAATTTAATAAATTGCATTTTTTATTGATCAATCCACTTTTTTTAAGGTCCTGAACAGTCATTCTGAAAATTACTTTTTCTTTCATGGCTAACTACCAGGAAGTTTGAAAAGACAGGTCGAGTGGGCGGGGAACTTATATTCATGAGCTTGCCTTGACTGACCAGCACAGGCTAATTTGGTGATACACAAAGTAACTCAAACAACATTGAAATTGCACCTATGATATCATTCTTTTATTTTTTGGCATGTCTCTTGTGATGCGGTTCACAGCAGCATTGATGGATATTGACTTGACAACTGCATCAGAGTTTTTAACAACCCTTCCTCCCCTTTTGTTCCATGCTGGCTGAAGACCTAGCTAGCCAGTAACTAGCTAACACCAGACATAGATGAAAGGAGAAACACATATACTGAACAAAAATATAAACGCAACACGCAACAATTTCAAAGATTTCACTGAGTTACAGTTCATAGAAGGCCCTAATCTATGGATTTCACTTACTGGGCAAAAGCGCAGCCATGGGTGTGCCTGAGAAGGCATAGGTCCAACCACTGGGGAGCCAGGCCCAGCCAATCAGAATGAGTTTTTCCCCACAAAAGGGCTTTATTACAGGCAGAAACACTTTACATGTTGCGTTTACATTTTTGTTCATTATAAGTATCTTTGCCATAGATGAATAGGGTAAACTTTGAATTATATTTGCCGACCCCCTACAGTCACATTTTGGCACCAGTGGAGTTGCTATCTAGCTATATAAACCACGCCCCTCAAACACGCCTTCTCCGATGTTGGTTACAAGGTAGTACTTATTTAAATTAGGTAAGAGAATGTCAGAAATGTTATATTTTGATTTGCATTTTAATGAGGGAAATAAGAATTTGACCCCTCTGCAAAACATGACTTAGTACTTGGTGGCAAAACCCTTGTTGGCAATCACAGAGGTCAGACGTTTCTTGTAGTTGGCCACTAGGTTTGCACACATCTCAGGAGGGATTTTGTCCCACTCCTCTTTGCAGATCTTCTCCAAGTCATTAAGGTTTCGAGGCTGACGTTTGGCAACTCGAACCTTCAGCTCCCTCCACAGATTTTCTATAAGATTAAGGTCTAGAGAGACTGGCTAGGCCACTCCAGGACCTTAATGTGCTTCTTCTTGAGCCACTCCTTTGTTGCCTTGGCCGTGTGTTTTGGGTCATTGTCATGCTGGAATACCCATCCACGACCCATTTTCAATGCCCTGGCTGAGAGAAGGAGGTTCTCACCCAAGATTTGATGGTACATGGCCCCGTCCATCGTCCCTTTGATGCGGTGAAGTTGTCCTGTCCCCTTAGCAGAAACCCCCCCCCCCAAAGCATAATGTTTCCACCTCCATGTTTGACGGTGGGGATGGTGTTCTTGGGGTCATAGGCAGAATTCCTCCTCCTCCAAACACGGCGAGTTGAGTTGATGCCAAAGAGCTCGATTTTGGTCTCATCTGACCACAACACTTTCACCCAGTTCTCCTCCTCTGAATCATTCAGATGTTCATTGGCAAACTTCAGACGGGCCTTTCTTGAGCAGGGGGACCTTGCGGGCGCTGCAGGATTTCAGTCCTTCACGGCGTAGTATGTTACCAATTCTTTTCTTGGTGACTATGGTCCCAGCTGCCTTGAGATCTTGCATGGAGCCCCAGGCCGAGGGAGATTGACAGTTATTTTGTGTTTCTTCCATTTGCGAATAATCGCTGTTGTCACCTTCTCACCAAGCTTCTTGGCGATGGTCTTGTAGCCCATTCCAGCCTTGTGTAGGTCTACAATCTTGTCCCTGACATCCTTGGAGAGCTCTTTGGTCTTGGCCATGGTGGAGAGTTTGGAATCTGATTGATTGATTGCTTCTGTGGACAGGTGTCTTTTATACAGGTAACAAACTGAGATTAGGAGCACTCCCTTTAAGAGTGTGCTCCTAATCTCAGCTCGTTACCTGTATAAAAGACACTTGGGAGCCAGAAATATTTCTGATTGAGAGGGGGTAAAATACTTATTTCCCTCATTAAAATGCAAATCAATTTATAACATTTTTGACATGCGTTTTTCTGGATTTTTTTGTTGTTATTCTGTCTCTCACTGTTCAAATAAACCTACCATTCAAATTATAGACTGATCATTTCTTTGTCAGTGGGCAAACGTACAAAATCAGCAGGGGATCAGATACTTTTTTCCCTCACTGTACCATTGGTGTATTAAAATGAGAGTTATGGTGATGTCACCTTCTCCCCTTAATAATTAATCCAAGTGTTTGACATGGGGGAGGGGACCAGAAACTTGACACACAAATGTGACATGTGGCCACAATGAGTCGGTCTTTATGTCCCAGAGGTCACTACAAATCCCAAAAGGTCAACACAGAGACATCAATGGAAGTCAAGGGCTTCCCTTCTCATTAGGCAGGTTTCCATTGACCCAGGTTTATTCGACGAAAGCAACATTGCAAAAAAAATTGCGACGTGTAATGGAAACAGCAGATACAGGATACATTTTCTAAAGATCAACAACATTTTTATCCGTTCGACATGGGTGGATTTGTAACTTTCTTTATTGTGACAAATGATGATGGAAACTGTGTTTTTCGAATAAATTATGATTGCCAAATCATTTTGAAGGTGATGTCACCACGTAACTATAAATCTCCACTCCACATTTCATTCCAAATGTCTACTGCTTGCAAAATAAAAAAATGCAACTATAAAAATAATGTTTCTTTGCAGGACAAGGATTGTCCTGACTTTCAAGAATGCCTGAATTGCATCGCCTTGCTTTTCTGGTTGGCTGGCAAGTTTTACCATCCAATTATTTAAGATTTACAGGAGTGCAAGTTTCACCATGGCACGGATCGTGGTGATACGTTGGTACATGAGAATTATTAGAACATAAAGCAAATATTAGTAAATTATTGCAATCTATCCATGCTGGCTTTCGGGGATACCTGAGACATGAAACAGATAGGTGGGAGGGCATACATGCTGTCGCCAATTCATTAATGCGCAATTTGCCTTAATGGGTAATGGAAACACTTCAACCACTACATTTTTATTTGACACTGTAGGTTTTTGCAAAAGTGTTTTTTTTAGGTGTGACATCATTACGTTTACCGACACAATATAGTTAAATGGAAAAACGCACCCTAGCAGGCATTGTCTAATCTATTTTCTATGCAAACTTTCTAAATGTCAAGAAAAAAATAACTGGAAAAGTTAATGAAAACATAGCTACTGACAGAAGGTACTAGCAAAAGCACTAATCTGGTTTTACCATGTTAATTTACTAACCCTTATTTAACCATGTAAATCACTTAAATAACATAATAATCGGTCAGGGAAACTGCTACAATTAAAATCCAATCATATTTCCATAGAATTTCACCATTTGGATTTCAATGTTGCTCTAGTCTAACACACTCAGTATACATATGTAGTTACGGTAACCAGGTAGCTTCCAGCTTCATCTGATCTGAGACGTTCAGAATGGTGAAATCCAACCTTCATTAAATCAAAACTTTCTGCCTCTCTACTCATACAAGTAGTGAAAGGTCAGTGCTTGCTGGAGGAAAGCAATTAAATGTGTTTAGTAGCTCTTATAGCCACTCTCCCTCTGTTTCTCTCTCCCCCGTTTCTCTCTCCCCCTGTTTCTCTCTCCCCCTGTTTCTCTCTCCCCCTGTTTCTCTCTCCCCCTGTTTCTCTCTCCCTCCGTTTCATTTATGAAAACTGAAGGAACATTGCAAACGCAAGTTGTGACGATAATGATAACAGCAACTAGAAGTGTATATTTGGAGTGTTAAGAAAAATGTATCCTTATGATGTGGCAAGAGGTCACATATTTGGTACACTCACTCTTTAAACCTCACATGGAATAGTTTTCACACAGTGTTAGTGAGGTCTCTCTACCTCAGTGAGCACAGCCTGCAGTCAGCTCTGCCTGTGAAGTCCAGTGTCAATGGTCAGGCTGTGTTCACTGAGTCTGGGCATAGCTTTTCTAATTTGTCTGCGTGTTTCTCAATTTGCCACTGAAACAAACTTATTTCGCACTGAAAGAACGGCGAGGGCAAAACTTCTGAACACTTTACCACAATGTACACAACCTCTTGAATATACAGAATTGACAGAGCTTTTTATGGCTTCATTTGGAGGAGCTAATCATCCTTCCCTCTTAGTTCTTGGCAGACTATTGGCAGTTATACAGTATGACAGAAATTACATGTAATATCCCTCCCTCTGTTCCTCAAATATGAACATGGGTTACCGTTACACTAAGGCCAAGTGTCAGACAGGCATAGGCAGCGTGTCCAACAGGGAAATACATTTGCCAAAATTCCTAATTACTCCTGTCTACAGTGCATTCGGAAAGTATTCAGACCCTTTGGGCAGCGCATGCGGCAAATGTAGGACTAGCTGATTGTTGAGTTTCAGCTGTCGGTGAAAAGCAGCTAAAATGTGTGAAGATAAAGTGTCTTGTGTATAATTAAAAATGTTGAGACAAGAAGAAGGGGAGGGGTGTGTGGCGAAGATGTACACCACTATGTAATGTCTGTTAAATAGCCAAATGTAGTGCCAAATAGCACTGAGTTATGTGATCTATTTTTTGTTTTATTTCAGTTTATCTGGTTGTCTGTTTACTGCTGTCCTGGGACTTCTATGCTCTCATTTCAGGGCATCGTAATCTCTCTTGCACATGTACACGTGTAAACAGAAACATCCACACAAAAATATACTGAACAAAAATATAAATGCAACATGCAACAATTTCAATGATTTTACTGAGTTACAGTTCATATAAGGAAATCAGTCAATTGAAATAAATTAATTAGGCCCTAATCTATGGATTTCACATGATTGGGCAGGGGCGCAGCCATGGGTGGGCCTGGGAGGGCATAGGCCCACCCACTTGAGAGCCAGGCCCAGCCAATCAGAATTCGTTTTTCCCCACAAAAGGGCTTTATTACAGACATAAATACTCCTCAGTTTCATCAGCTGTCAGGGCGGCTAGTCTCAGACGATCCTGCAGCTGAAGAAGGCGGATGTAGTGGCGGCAGGTGGCAGGTAGCTTAGTGGTTAAGAGCGTTGTGCCAGTAACCGAAAGGTCGCTTGTTCTAATCCCCGAGCCGACTAAGTGAAAAATCTGTCAATGTGCCCTTGAGCAAGGCACTTAACCCTAATTGCTCCTGTAAGTCGCTCTGGATAAGAGCATCTGCTAAATGACTAAAATGTAAATGTAGAGGTCCTGGGCTGGCGTGGTTACACATGGTCTGCGGTCATTAGGTTGGACGTACTGGCAAAACTGCACATTTTAGAGTGGCCTTTTATTGTCCCCAGCACAAGGTGCACCTGTGTAATGATCATGCTGTTTAATCATCTTCTTGATATGCCACACCTGTCAGGTGGAGGGATTATCTTGGCAAATGAGAAATGATCACTAACAGGGATTTAAACAAATTTGTGCACAAAATATTTTATTTCAGCTCATGAAACATGGGACCAACACTTGGTTGCATTTATATTTTTGTTCAGTATAGATATATTTGTTAAATAATTACTTTGCTTGTACAGGTCTTAATGTTTAACAGTTCCATTTAAAGTGCATGTCACATGGGACCAGCACTCTCACCCAGCCATCAATAGATCTGTATCAATCTAGTTTATTTTATGCCTGCTATGTTAGGTTAGACAAGTTTAGCAATAAAGAGTAAAGCATGCTAACAAGGGTACTTCCTAAAACACATGCTTATTATTATGATAGCTATCCTTCATATGTGTGTATGTAAGTTAATGATTAAGCTTCATTAACTCATTACTTATCACAGAATAAAACGACACTAGGTGTCCTGATCTATACCGTTTTAATTGCATTTTTAAATAAACTTTTTGGAGACTCAAATTTGCCTTCAGTAAAAATAAACTATATTGCCGTGCACTGTAATAAAACCGCACTCTCCCGTAACAAAACTGCAGAAACATCTATCAAGGAGGAAGATTATTTTGACACCGACCAAACGTAGCCTATACTGTAGCCATTCAGAATTATCTATAGGATCTACGAACGACACAAGGAGGCAGGTCAAATGTAGCCTAATAATCTGCATAGCCTTATCCCCATAAATAAATACAATAACAGACGATTATCCGTTTAAGCACTGAAAACACCGGTATTCTTCTTCTGCCATGTGTTCCAATCAGGTCTGATGCCGAAGTGTTAAACACTTTGACGCATAACACTCTGCCTGCAATGAATGCCCTGGTCCTGGTCCTGGTCCTGCACAAGAAGAGCACAAAGCAACGAAGCTCAGGGCATATCATAGTGTGTGTTAGCCTACTTACTGGATGCTGAAGATGCTGAGCTGAGGCTGCTGATGCAACTGAAGATCCAGAGCAGTAATGTTAGCTCCGGTCCAGGAAGCATCTTCAATTAGAGCTTGAAACAATGGAAATTGTGGCAAGTTGTTGTTTTCCGTTGCCTATGGATGTTTCGTATAGTAACCCGCCTCTATAGGCGGAAACAAGCTGAAGACAGCTATCCAGATAGGGCTTTATTAGCAATATTGAAAGTGGCTGCTACCAAGCTATGGCTCGCTTACACGCTGGTGCGCAATATTCGCTACCTCTCGTGTCACCCAGCAAAACTGAACACTTGACAAAAACGGTCCTCTTTTTCAAAGAATATCCTCATGAAACATGTTTTTTCACTCCACTGCCCCATTAGCTCTAACTGCATTGACGGATACTAGCTTTCTAATTATGATGGGACAGACAGAGGAGTCGCTGTCCAGGGACTGAATTGGAAATTGCCTTGCTGTTCCCCTTTATTTCGGTGATGATGGTATGGTCCACCAAACATACACAAGGGGACACGCGTCGGTGAAATGAAATTAAGGAGGAGAACATTTTACTCTGCCACATATAACATTTGGTCCTAGTCTAAAAGAGTAAAGCATACAGAGTTATATTTTCAGAGTTGTATATGCTCAATTTAGTGTTGCGTCATTGCGTTTCAGTCTGCATAATTGTTACTTCTTTAACTTTCTGCAGTGTTGTTCAGTAGGCCTATTCTAGAGTGATTTATTTAGAGTAATGTTTACTCTCACAATATAATCACAAGTTAATTCAACTCATATGGAGTCAAACAACACTATTTTGGGGGTTACAGTGCCTTCAGAAAGTATTCACACCCCTCGACTTTTCCACAATTGGTTGTGTTACAGCCTGAATTTAAAATGGATTAAATGTATATTTTGTGCCACTAATCTACACACAATACCCCACAATGTCAAAGAGGAATTTTGTTTTTAGAAACGTTTACACATTCATTAAAAAAATTAAGCTGAAATGTCTTGAGTCAATAAGTATTCAACCCCTTTGTCATGGCACACCTAAATACGTTCAGGAATAAGAATGTGCTTAACAAGTCACATAATGCGTTGCATGGACTCACTCTGTGTGCAATAATAGTGGTTAACATGATTCTTTAATGACTACCCCATCTCTGTACCCCACATATACAATAATCTGTAAGGTCCCTCAGACGAGTAGTGAATTTCAAGCACAGATTCAACCCCAAAGACCAGGGAGTTTTTCCAATGCCTCGCAAAGGGCATCTATTGGTAGATGAAAAAATAAAATAAAATAAAAAAGCAGATACTGAATATCCCTTTGAGCATGGCGAAGTTAATAATAACGCTTTGGATGGTGTATCAATACACCCAGTCACTACAAAGATACAGGCGTCCTTCCTAACACATTTTCCGGAGAGAAAGGAAACCGCTCAGGGATTTCACCGTGAAGCCAATGGTGATTTTAAAACAGTTAAGAGTTCAATGGCTGTTATAGGAGAAAACGGAGGATGGATCAACGAAATTGTAGTTACTCCACAATACTAACATAAATGACATAGTGAAAAGAAGGAAGCCTGTACAGAATAAAACATATTCCAAAACATGCATCCTGTTTGCAATAAGGCACTAAAGAAATACTGCAAAAAATGTGGAAATTCACTTTTTGTCCTGAATACAAAGCATTATGTTTGGGGCAAATCCAACACAACACATCCCTAAGTACCACTCATCATATTTTCAAGCATGGTGGTGGCTGTATCATGTTATGGATATGCTCCTCATCGGCAAGGACTAGGGAGTTTTTTTTTTTTTTGGGGGGGGGGGGGGGGGTAAAAATAAACTGAATAGAGGTCAGCACAGGCTAAATCCTACAGGAAAACCTGGTTCAGTCTGCTTTCCAACAGACACTGGGAGACAAATTCACCATTCAGCAGGACAATAACCTAAAACTCAAGGCCAAATATACACTGGAGTTGCTTACCAATACCACATTGAATGTTCCTGATTGGCCAAATTACAGTTTTGACTTAAATTGGCTTGAAAATCTATCGCAAGACTTGAAAATGGCTGTTTAGCAATGATCAACAACCAACTTGACAGAGCTTGAAGAGTTAAAAAAATAATAACCCTGCCTATTTCTGAATGTCTCTTCTTAAAATGTGATTTTAAACCTAACCACACTGCTAACCTTATGCCTAATCCTAATCTTAAATTAAGACCAAAAAGCAAATGGTTGTTTTCAGGAATATTTACTATAGTCAATTTCGACTTTGTGGCTGTGGTAACTAGTGGAGACCAATCTGTAGTCGTATCCATTTAAGAGGGATGTAGAGCAATTTACATTTAGAATGTCAGAGCAGGAAGGAGAGTATTGTTGTCAGAGACTACCAACATCATGTAAACGGGAACAGCCTTCTCAGTAACAGTTGCAATACAGTGAGGAAAAAAGTATTTGATCCCCTGCTGATTTTTTATGTTTGCCCACTGACAAAGACATGATCAGTCTATAATTTTAATGGTAGGTTTATTTGAACAGTCAGAGACAGAATAACAACAACAAAAATCCAGAAAAACGCATGTCAAAAATGTTATAAATTGATTTGCATTTTAATGAGGGAAATAAGTACTTGACCCCCTCTCAATCAGAAATATTTCTGGCTCCCAGGTTTTTATACAGGTAACGAGCTGAGATTAGGAGCACACTCTTAAAGGGAGTGCTCCTAATCTCAGTTTGTTACCTGTATAAAAGACACCTGTCCACAGAAGCAATCAATCAATAAGATTCCAAACTCTCCACCATGGCCAAGACCAAAGAGCTCTCCAAGGATGTCAGGGACAAGATTGTAGACCTACACAAGGCTGGAATGGGCTACAAGACCATCGCCAAGCAGCTTGGTGAGAAGGTGACAACAGTTGGTGCGATTATTCGCAAATGGAAGAAACACAAAATACCTGTCAATCTCCCTCGGCCTGGGGCTCCATGCAAGATCTCACCTCGTGGAGTTGCAATGATCATGAGGAGTCAGCCCAAAACTACACGGGAGGATCTTGTCAATGATCTCAAGGCAGCTGGGACCATAGTCACCAAGAAAACAATTGGTAACACACTACGCCGTGAAGGACTGAAATCCTGCAGCGCCCGCAAGGTCCCCCTGCTCAAGAAAGCACATATACATGCCCGTCTGAAGTTTGCCAATGAACATCTGAATGATTCAGAGGAGAACTGGGTGAAAGTGTTGTGGCTCTTTGGCATCAACTCAACTCACCGTGTTTGGAGGAGGAGGAATGCTGCCTATGACCCCAAGAACACCATCCCCACCGTCAAACATGGAGGTGGAAACATTATGCTTTGGGGGTGTTTTTCTGCTAAGGGGACAGGACAACTTCACAGCATCAATGGGACGATGGACAGGGCCATGTACCGTCAAATCTTGGGTGAGAACCTCCTTCCCTCAGCCAGGGCATTGAAAATGGGTCGTGGATGGGTATTCCAGCATGACAATGACCCAAAACACACGGCCAAGGCAACAAAGGAGTGGCTCAAGAAGAAGCACATTAAGGTCCTGGAATGGCCTAGCCAGTCTCCAGACCTTAATCTTATAGAAAATATGTGGAGGGAGCTGAAGGTTCGAGTTGCCAAACGTCAGCCTCGAAACCTTAATGACTTGGAGAAGATCTTCAAAGAGGAGTGGGACAAAATCCCTCCTGAGATGTGTGCAAACCTAGTGGCCAACTACAAGAAACATCTGACCTCTGTGATTGCCAACAAGGGTTTTGCCACCAAGTACTAAGTCATGTTTTGCAGAGGGGTCAAATACTTATTTCCCTCATTAAAATGCAAATCAATTTATAACATTTTTGACATGCGTTTTTCTGGATTTTTTTGTTGTTATTCTGTCTCTCACTGTTCAAATAAACCTACCATTAAAATTATAGACTGATCATTTCTTTGTCAGTGGGCAAACGTACAAAATCAGCAGGGGATCAAATACTTTTTTCCCTCACTGTAAATCCAACCATTTACAGATTAGATTAGTTTAGGAAAATGTATGTTGCATATCATTGTGTAGCATAAGATCAAAAACAATTGAAACAAACAATATATATTTTTTAATCAACCTGCAACAGAGCATGCTGGGAAATAAGACAATAACACCCCTTCCACATCTGTGGATACTCCATAGTTTCAACTCACAGTCTCTGGCTACTCTTCATTACCAGGCACCCCATATTTGTTGACAGTGCATGTCAGAGCAGAAACTATACCATGAAGTCCAAGGAATTGTTCGTAGAACTCCAAGATAGAATTGTGATGAGGCACATCTGTGGAAGGGTAAAAAACAATTTGTTGAGTGTTGAAAGTTTCCAAGAGCATAGTGGTCTCCATCATTGGAAAATGGAAAAAATACGGAACTAACCAGACTCTGCCTAGAGCTGGCCGTCTGACCAAACTGAGCAACAGGGAAAGAAGGACCTTGGTCAGGGAGGTGACCAAGAACCCAATGATCATTCTGACAGAACTACAGAGTTCCTTGGCTGAGATGGGAGAACCTGTCAGAAGGACAACAGTCTCTACAGCACTTCTCAAATATGGGCTTTATGGGAGAGTGGCCAGATGGAAGCCACTCCTGAGAAAAGGGCACATGACAGCACGCCTGGAGTTTGCAAAAAGGTATGTGAAAGACAGAGCATAAGGCAAAATATTCTGCGGTCTGAGACAAACATTTTACTCTTTGGCCTGAATGCAAAGCGCTATGTCTGGAAAAAAACCTGCCAAACACCATCGCTACCGTGAAGCATGCTATGGGGATGCTTTTCAGCAGCATGGACTGGGAGACTGGTAAGGATAGAGGGAAGAATGAATGGAGCCAAATACAGGCAAATTATTGATGAGAACCTGCTTCAGAGTGCAAATGACAGACTGGGGTGAAGATTTACGTTCCAACAGGACGATGACCCCAAGCATACAGCCAAAGTAAAGCTGAAATGGCTTCAGAACAAGAATGTGATTTTAACCTGTGATGCCTGGCCTTAAAAGTATTCAGTCCCAATCAACTCCAGTTATCAACACTAAGATAACTCCAGTAGTCAATTCTAAAAAAATGTACTCTGTGATTTAAACTCTCCTTGATTTACTGTGTATAGCCCTATTCCCATACTATCGCTGTTAGGCCTACTGCTGCTAGGTAGCTCTCTCTCTGCTCTCCCCCTCCCCTCTGTCTGTCCTTGATTGCAGGAGTGAAGTCTGGTGTGCGGGAGTCAGGGTTCCAGCTGCAGCTCATTCACCATAATCACCTCAGCCTTAAAGACCCGGTCAAACTTGCCACTCATCGTCAGATCATAGTCAAGACGACCATGTTAGTTTCGCTGTTGACTCAACCTGCTTGTTTTCGCCCTTTGTGTTTTTGGCCTGTTCTAGTTACTTTTCTCCTGTGCCACAGATTATTGGAACCTGACTCCTGCCTCCGCTTCACTCCTGCCACCACCATCCTGCTTTCCACTACCGGACCTCCCTTTTGGACTCACCACGGACACTAGGACGTTACGGTACCACTCCTGCTCTGAACCTGGATCTGTTACCCTCCCTGTAAACCTGGACTTGCTCTTCCCCTATTATTGGGAACCTGGACAAATTGAACTTTGTAAATAAACCTGTTAAACCTTCTCTGGCTCGGTGTTGTTGTCTGCATTTGGGTTCAATCCAGTTAAATCATGACAATCGCACGCTTCCTTTCCATAACAACACAGCTATCTCTGAATCATAGGCTACCTGGAATGATTATGTTGAGCCGTTGTGGATCAATTACTTTCATTACTAATGTGCTATTTCAAGGAATTATTTTGAACATAGCCTACTACTGCAACAATATAACTAAACATGTATAGCACATTATAACTAACAACATCTACTTCACGGATAACGTTGCAGTCTGCAGGCCACACATATAGGACTAGCCTGTCAACAAAGAGGTGAATACTGAAAGGTGTTAGGAATAACAGTCTCGCCTTGTACTTCTTCCAGTGCCATAGACTAATCACTAATGTGCAGGACAATTCTAATTTGAAAGTTTAATGAGTTTTTGCCTCAGGTTTTCATCCATTATCAATTTGAGTAATTTAGTCAAACAGTGGATGCACACTTCAAAGAAAACTACAGTAGCCTACTCAATCTTATGATTTTTTTTTTGTACCTCATCAGATCATTAAGCTTGACCGAATTATATACTACAGTGGGGGGAAAAAAGTATTTAGTCAGCCACCAATTGTGCAAGTTCTCCCACTTAAAAAGATGAGAGAGGCCTGTAATTTTCATCATAGGTACACGTCAACTATGACAGACAAATTGAGATTTTTTTTTCTCCGAAAATCACATTGTAGGATTTTTAATGAATGTATTTGTTTATGTTCATTTGTTTGTTTATTTATGTTCATCTTTGAAGTGTGGTTATCTCTTCCCTGTGCCTCTGTCAACCACTTGTATGACCTAATCTGAATAGAAATCTAATGGCATTTTATTTTCTGGGGATATTATATATTGGTATTTTCCACACCATTGCTCTGAAACCCCACTGTATAGCAATGTGGAAGACAATGCAACCTCAGTATCAATGATTCATACTTGGAGATGATTTTCATTACATGAAGCTTACGATTTCACTCACCTCTTTAAAATGTAATCCATACAGGTATCCCTTCTGGTTAAAATAAATAAGCCTGAATACAATATTCACTCACACTGGGCTTTGAACCTTTTCACACCACGTTACACATTATTTAAATAAATATAAAGCTCTACTTGTTTTCCTCATGTGTGTTGCATTATTTACAGCAGTAAAAGTTAAGAGGGGAGGAAAATCCAAGCCATACAATGTGGAACACACAGGCTCACAATACTCCTTTAGAATTCCCTAGAGATACTCACAGATTCTCAAGATTCTGCAGTGTACAGAGGTCATGTTTTACATTTTAGTCATTTAGCAGACACTCTTATCCAGAGCGACTTACAGTTAGTAAGTGCATACATTTTCATACTGGCCCCTCGTGGGAAACGAACCCACAACCCTGGCGTCGCAAGCACCATGGTCTACCAACTGAGCTACAGGGGACTTGCTGCTAGCCTTATAAGAAAGTGAACAAGGGATACACAAGTGAACATAGTAAATGGAGAAAGGTTAAGTGCAGCAGAAGCTCTGCAAGCTTATCTTATCTGACTATGACTTGAAGTTGTGCAAAACAAACTGAGCCTGAATAACTATTCTCTAAATAACATGGAGATGAAATGCAAAACAGAAGATAATGAACTTTATTTAAATCAGTCCATTTAGGATCAGATCAGTCATGGAAGACAGTACCAGTCTTTCCTTACAGGAAATATAACAAATGTGTTCATCAAAACAATATGTCAAATTCCAATGCCCTAGATTGGAGTTAATATTTTCTGTGATTTAGAGGAAATAAACACCAGAGATTTGATATCTTATTAATCCAAATTTATTTACAAAGCAAACAAATATGAACAGAAGATAATTATAATATGTATTTTTAAAAAACATCAGCACTTTGATCCCATGTCCAGTTGCAGGTAGTCAGTCAGGGGAGATATTCAACCACCACTGAAAGAAAAATGTTGTATTAATTAATTGCAAAGTTATTCATATAAAGAGTAAGAATGTTTTTAAATATGAAAAAGCTATCTCCACGGAGGAACACTGCTATCTATCATCATTGTGCAGTGGTTGATTAACAGTAATACTAGGCTACTATCGATTAATACTTACACAATGATGTTGTTGATTGGGATGTGGATGAGTTTGACGAAGAAACCAATGAAGCCCATGATAGCAAAACCTATCGCTGTGGCCATGGCAATCTTCGAGAATTCTGAAATTAAAAAGAACAAAGTTTAATTTGATTTTGCATGGCCAAATTCAGTTGGCTGCTACTTTACAAAGTTAGGTCAACCAGAGGCTAACAAATCATTAAATAAATACAAGAAATGTACAAAATTGTTATTGTAAACAATGTTATATGAATTTGGACAGTCAACTGATTAAAGCAGAAAATAAAGTGATAATGATCTATAATACAGAGAAATATATGCCCAGTCAGTTCTATGCCTCTATACTGACACATCATGCTAGGGAGAGAGGCTTGTGAGAATACCTCAAAGGTAACTACATTTAATTTCCTGTATAAGGGTACAGTGTTTTGTGTAAGAAAACATCAGCCATTCACAACAGCCAGCCATGTAGGGGGCAATTCGTGAAAAGGATATCTATGATATAAAATAGATTACCTTTTCTGTCAGGCTTGGTACACCTCTTCACAAGCCTTATCGAGTCCTTCACAAACTGCCGACTGGGCTCCACAAATTGCATTACTTGGTCCATGTTGGAAAGGTTTTGGTCCAACTGGGGGAACAATAAATACAATTTATAAATTAATGTTTACTCAGCAGCCTATATAAATCTAATACAGTATAAGCTTTTAGGTTATTAGTTTAATATTATTTTAATGTTTCAACACACTGGTTTATAACAATGTTTAACATTTCGTGAAAACAATGTAACAATCATTTTATATTGTAGCTGATAGTGCTACTCTGACAATGAAAGTTACATAACATTGTAACGACTCTTCTTAAAAAGGTAAATATCTTACAATGCGCATCTTGATGCAACTTTAAAATAACACTATTAACAAAACAAAAATAGATTCGTAAAATAATCTGATAGGGCAATTCTAGTTGACTTACCGGAGTTTTCTGAATACTTCTTTTTGTGACTGCTCTGTGTAAAGGCCACGTATGTTCTCGAAAGCTGACGTCGACTTCATGTAAATACGCATGCGCTCAAGTATAACCCGGATGGGATTGGGAAGGATGACGCGAACTCTGATGCACGCGAAACAGGAAAAATGGCGCCAAGTACAAACAGTTTTTGGTTGTCACTAGTTACCACAGCCACGAAGTCTACATTGTCTATATCGTTAAAAAGAAATACAATGGAAACAAAACGTAGCCTTTTGGTCTTGATTAAAGGTTAGGATTAGGCATAAGGTTCAATTTAAAATCTGATTTTAAAAAGATACATTGTTGAAATAGGCGGGGTTTCTGACTTTGTGGCTGTGGTAACTTGCGACGACCACATTTTTTGGTAAAAACCTTAGTCTCCTGACTGGGTTACAAACCTTTACTAAATGTACTTATGAATCAACTAATGCCGAGTGGAATGGTTAGGCTACATGCTCCCCTGATAACCTCAAAATGGAGTCGGTTGCTAGTGAAAGCTCAGAAATCGAACCTGACGAAAGTGAGGATGATGAAGCCTACCTGCTGCGACAGGTGTGGTGAAGTCTCCTGAGCCCTGCTTTTTGGCCACAAATGTGTGTTACTAAACTGGGTGGAGGTAATGTATCCAGAAATTGACACATGTTGATCTTCCGCACTAATACGCATGCGCTCAAAGATAACCCGGATGCAATCTCTGCCTACAAGCGTAGGGTGTGGTTTAATATTGCCAAGGAGACGTTTTAATCCACCGTGCCCGTGATACATTTCTTAATGATGTAGCCTACGTCTGTGAACATAATGCTCAAAAATAAGAAAGGGCATTATTTTAACTGTTTTTATTGTGGTAGGCAGTTTGTGTGAACACAATTAAAATCCCATCCTGTCCAGATAGGATTTTTTTTATATCAACATAACATAGGTAAAAAAGGTCCGCCATCATGCAGACACAGTTAAATAAAATATAGATCCACATATTTATTCCCCTATAATGTATGGAAATCCATTTCTAGACGCAATCATTCAAGCATGGGCTTTGAAGCACTAACTGTAAGTCTCTCTGGATGACTAAAATGTAAAAATGAAGCAGTACAAGATTGAATGCAGTCACTCACTCACTAGATGGCAGCAAGGTACTGCAGATGGCTGTCTTATTTCACAACACAGTGGCAGCAGTTTCAGCAAACCCTTATTCAAGACCTTGAGTCATTGTTCCTGTACATGTCCAGCACAAAAGGTTCTGTATACACAGTGCTTGACTTGGGCCGGACCCAGGGCCGGAATAATGCAAGGGTTTACTGGGGATGAAGCCCCTGTGTCCAGGCCCTTGAGGGGCACAAGAGGCAGTAAAAAAAAAGTTACATGAAAATAAGTTAAAAAATGCATAATAATACATATATACATTATACATTAGATATGTAGTAATATATACAGTGTATATATATTATATAAATTATTAGATATATACAGTATATATATAAGATATATAGTAATACAGTGGGGAGAACAAGTATTTGAAACACTGCCGATTTTGCAGGTTTTCCTACTTACAAAGCATGTAGAGGTCTGTAATTTTTATCATAGGTACACTTCAACTGTGAGAGACGGAATCTAAAACGAAAATCCAGAAAATCACATTGTATGATTTTTAAGTAATTCATTTGCATTTTATTGCATGACATAAGTATTTGATACATCAGAAAAGCAGAACTTAATATTTGGTACAGAAACCTTTGTTTGCAATTACAGAGATCATACGTTTCCTGTAGGTCTTGACCAGGTTTGCACACACTGCAGCAGGGATTTTGGCCCACTCCACCATACAGACCTTCTCCAGATCCTTCAGGTTTCGGGGCTGTCGGCGGGCAATACGGACTTTCATCTCCCTCCAAAGATTTTCTATTGGGTTCAGGTCTGGAGACTGGCTAGGCCACTCCAGGACCTTGAGATGCTTCTAACGGAGCCACTCCTTAGTTGCCCTGGCTGTGTGTTTCGGGTCGTTGTCATATTGGAAGACCCAGCCACGACCCATCTTCAATGCTCTTACTGAGGGAAGGAGGTTGTTGGCCAAGATCTCGCGATACATGGCCCCATCCATCCTCCCCTCAATACGGTGCAGTCGTCCTGTCCCCTTTGCAGAAAAGCATCCCCAAAGAATGATGTTTCCACCTCCATGCTTCACGGTTGGGATGGTGTTCTTGGGGTTGTACTCATCCTTCTTCTTCCTCCAAACACGGCGAGTGGAGTTTAGACCAAAAAGCTATATTTTTGTCTCATCAGACCACATGACCTTCTCCCATTCCTCCTCTGGATCATCCAGATGGTCATTGGCAAACTTCAGACGGGTCTGGACATGCGCTGGCTTGAGCAGGGGGACCTTGCGTGCGCTGCAGGATTTGAATCCATGACGGCGTAGTGTGTTACTAATGGTTTTCTTTGAGACTGTGGTCCCAGCTCTCTTCAGGTCATTGACCAGGTCCTGCCGTGTAGTTCTGGGCTGATCCCTCACCTTCCTCATGATCATTGATGCCCCACGAGGTGAGATCTTGCATGGAGCCCCAGACCGAGGAGGATTGACCGTCATCTTGAACTTCTTCCATTTTCTAATAATTGCGCCAACAGTTATTGCCTTCTCACCAAGCTGCTTGCCTATTGTCCTGTAGCCCATCCCAGCCTTGTGCAGGTCTACAATTTTATCCCTGATGTCCTTACACAGCTCTCTGGTCTTGGCTATTGTGGAGAGGTTGGAGTCTGTTTGATTGAGTGTGTGGACAGGTGTCTTTTATACAGGTAACGAGTTCATACAGGCGCAGTTAATCCAGGTAATGAGTGGAGAACAGGAGGGCTTCTTAAAGAAAAACTAACAGGTCTGTGAGAGCCGGAATTCTTACTGGTTGGTAGGTGATCAAATACTTATGTCATGCAATAAAATGAAGATTAATTACTTAAAAATCATACAATGTGATTTTCTGGATTTTTGTTTTACATTCCGTCTCTCACAGTTGAACTGTACCTATGATAAAAATTACAGACCTCTACATGCTTTGTAAGTAGGAAAACCTGCAAAATCGGCAGTGTATCAAATACTTGTTCTCCCCACTGTATATATATACAGTGAGGGAAATAAGTATTTGATCCCCTGCTGATTTTGTACGTTTGCCCACTGACAAAGACATGATCAGTCTATAATTTTAATGGTAGGTTTATTTGAACAGTGAGAGACAGAATAACAAACAAAAGAAATCCAGAAAAACGCATGTAAAAAATGTTATAAATTGATTTGCATTTTAATGAGGGAAATAAGTATTTGACCCCTCTGCAAAACATGACTTAGTACTTGGTGGTAAAACCCTTGTTGGCAATCACAGAGGTCAGACGTTTCTTGTAGTTGGCCATCAGGTTTGCACACATCTCAGGAGGGATTTTGTTCCACTCCTCTTTGCAGATCTTCTCCAAGTCATTAAGGTTTCGAGGCTGACGTTTGGCAACTCGAACCTTCAGCTCCCTCCACAGAGTTTCTATGGGATTAAGGTCTGGAGACTGGCTAGGCCACTCCAGGACCTTAATGTGCTTCTTCTTGAGCCACTCCTTTGTTGCCATGCTGGAATACCCATCCACGACCCATTTTCAATGCCCTGGCTGAGGGAAGGAGGTTCTCACCCAAGATTTGACGGTACATGGCCCCATCCATCGTCCCTTTGATGCGGTGAAGTTGTCTTGTCCCCTTAGCAGAAAAACACCCCCAAAGCATAATGTTTCCACCTCCATGTTTGACGGTGGGGATGGTGTTCTTGGGGTCATAGGCAGCATTCCTCCTCCTCCAAACATGGCGAATTGAGTTGATGCCAAAGAGCTCGATTTTGGTCTCATCTGACCACAACACTTTCACCCAGTTCTCCTCTGAATCATTCAGATGTTCATTGGCAAACTTGAGACAGCCCTGTATATGTGCTTTCTTGAGCAGGGGGACCTTGCAGGCGCTGCAGGATTTCTGTCCTTCACGGCGTAGTGTGTTACCAATTGTTTTCTTGGTGACTATGGTCCCAGCTGCCTTGAGATCATTGACAATATCCTCCTGTGTAGTTCTGGGCTGACTCCTCATGATCATTGCAACTCCACGAGGTGAGATCTTGCATGGAGCCCCAGGCCAAGGGAGATTGACAGTTATTTTGTGTTTCTTCCATTTGCGAATAATCGCACCAACTGTTGTCACCTTCTCACCAAGCTGGTCTTGTAGCCCATTCCAGCCTTGTGTAGGTCTACAATCTTGTCCCTGACATCCTTGGAGAGCTCTTTGGTCTTGGCCATGGTGGAGAGTTTGGAATCTGATTGATTGATTGCTTCTGTGGACAGGTGTCTTTTATACAGGTAACAAGCTGAGATTAGGAGCACTCCCTTTAAGAGTGTGCTCGTTACCTGTATAAAAGACACCTGGGAGCCAGAAATCTTTCTGATTGAGAGGGGGTCAAATACATATTTCCCTCATTAAAATGCAAATCAATTTATAACATTTTTGACATACAGTGGGGAAAAAAAGTATTTAGTCAGCCACCAATTGTGCAAGTTCTCCCACTTAAAAAGATGAGAGAGGCCTGTAATTTTCATCATAGGTACACGTCAACTATGACAGACAAATTGAGAAAAAAAATCCAGAAAAACACATTGTAGGATTTTTAATGAATTTATTTGCAAATTATGGTGGAAAATAAGTATTTGGTCACCTACAAACAAGCAAGATTTCTGGCTCTCAAAGACCTGTAACTTCTTCTTTAAGAGGCTCCTCTGTCCTCCACTCGTTACCTGTATTAATGGCACCTGTTTGAACTTGTTATCAGTATAAAAGACACCTGTCCACAACCTCAAACAGTCACACTCCAAACTCCACTATGGCCAAGACCAAAGAGCTGTGAAAGGACACCAGAAACAAAATTGTAGACCTGCACCAGGCTGGGAAGACTGAATCTGCAATAGGTAAGCAGCTTGGTTTGAAGAAATCAACTGTGGGAGCAATTATTAGGAAATGGAAGTCATACAAGACCACTGATAATCTCCCTCGATCTGGGGCTCCACGCAAGATCTCACCCCGTGGGGTCAAAATGATCACAAGAACGGTGAGCAAAAATCCCAGAACCACACGGGGGGACCTAGTGAATGACCTGTAGAGAGCTGGGACCAAAGTAACAAAGCCTACCATCAGTAACACACTACACCGCCAGGGACTCAAATCCTGCAATGCCAGACGTGTCCCCCTGCTTAAGCCAGTACATGTCCAGGCCCGTCTGAAGTTTGCTAGAGTGCATTTGGATGATCCAGAAGAGGATTGGGAGAATGCCATATGGTCAGATGAAACCAAAATATAACTTTTTGGTAAAAACTCAACTGGTCGTGTTTGGAGGACAAAGAATGCTGAGTTGCATCCAAAGAACACCATACCTACTGTGAAGCATGGGGGTGGAAACATCATGCTTTGGGGCTGTTTTTCTGCAAAAGGACCAGGACGACTGATCCGTGTAAAGGAAAGAATGAATGGGGCCATGTATCGTGAGATTTTGAGTGAAAACCTCCTTCCATCAGCAAGGGCATTGAAGATGAAACGTGGCTGGTTCTTTCAGCATGACAATGATCCCAAACACACCGCCCAGGCAACGAAGGAGTGGCTTCGTAAGAAGCATTTCAAGGTCCTGGAGTGGCCTAGCCAGTCTCCAGATCCCAGCCCCATAGAAAATCTTTGGAGGGAGTTGAAAGTCTGTGTTGCCCAGCGACAGCCCCAAAACATCACTGCTCTAGAGGAGATCTGCATGGAGGAATGGGCCAAAATACCAGCAACAGTGTGTGAAAACCTTGTGAAGACTTACAGAAAATGTTTGACCTGTGTCATTGCCAACAAATGGTATATAACAAAGTATTGAGAAACTTTTGTTATTGACCAAATACTTATTTTCCACCATAATTTGCAAATAAATTCATTAAAAATCCTACAATGTGATTTTCTAGATTTTTTTTCCTCATTTTGTCTGTCATAGTTGACGTGTACCTATGATGAAAATTACAGGCCTATCTCATCTTTTTAAGTGGGAGAACTTGCACAATTGGTGGCTGACTAAATACTTTTTTTCCCCACTGTACGTTGTTCTGTTTTTTGTTGTTGTTATTCTGTCTCTCACTGTTCAAATAAACCTACCATTAAAATTATAGACTGATCATTTCTTTGTCAGTGGGCAAATGTACAAAATCAGCAGGGGATCAAATACTTTTTTCCCCTCACTGTTTATATATATATATGTAATTTATTTTTTACTGCAATTCGCCAGGAGGATTCAGGAGCCCGCTCTCAATGAGTGTAGACAGCCTGCTGCTGCCTGCTGCCGCTCTGCTAATCGTCAGATGGGGGGAGGAGAGGATGTAGGGGGCCCACGTGGGTAACTGGGGGGCCATGTCTTGATTGGGTAATTGGTTAATAAAAAATCCAATTAAAATAAACTGCATAATAAATAAATGTGACTGGTCAAATTGTGTGAGGCAAAACATTTTTATAAAAAATATGTTGTATTTTTTAAATCTAACCACAGGAGCCAGCTCTCAATGTTCAGAATACACCATAGAGCATAATTTAGCCACAGAGGATCAACAGTTTCAAATAAATAACTATTGATTACATTTTATCACAAGTGCATACAGGTAACTGCCAAAATAAAGGAAACACAAACATAAAGTGTCTTAAAAGTGACCTGTCAAAACAGCTTCAATGCCCGGAGCTGTCTGGAGCACTGTACCTGCACCTCAAATGTTTTGGGAAATGGGCGCCGGCACCTTTATAAAACCAAAGGGGCCTATCACCAGCCTGGATTCAAACACAGTGTCAAAAAAAGGTTGATCAAAGTGGAATGAAGGTGGGATCTGCATTGAATAGCAATGGAGCAGTGGAGGCTGGTGGGAGGAGCTATAGAAGGACGGGCTCATTGTAATAGCTGGAATGAAATTTATGGAATTATATTAAACACATCAAACATATGGAAACCACATGTTTGACTCCGTTCCATCTATTCCATTCCAGCCATTACAATGAGCCCATCCTCGTATAGCTCCTCCCACCAGCCTCCACTGTAATGGAGTGGGCATTCATATCCTGATTCCGCTTTGTTCAAGTTTATTTGTAGCTATTCTGTGAATCCAGTGTAGTCTATGCATGCCAGCCTAGTTCACATTACATAAGTACTCCGTTATGTTGCGCTGGATGTCATGTATTTCAATGGAGACGTCCACTACGGAGTGGAAATGCAACGCCCCCTTGTGGTTGAATGCACAGTTGCGAGACGAACGCGCAAATCAAGCTCTGTACTGCATTGCAGTGTGCCTCCCAAATTTTGTAAAAGGGTCTGCATGGTCAATCCGACTTCTGCAGTGGCCGTACAGCATTTACTGCTATACGGCCTCTGCAGAAGTGAGGGCATTTATGCTTCTTGCCTTTGCTGAGCAGAGCTGTTGTGAAGGAAGTTGTCAAGGAAGTGAGTTTGTGTTTATACTGGACCTCCCGCCCTCACCTACCATCAACCAATCATGTCAATGCGGAGCTATACTGAGCCCTCTGCGTTGTCACATCAATTAGGGATGCACATGGCGATGCGGTACAGAGCTCAATTTGGCCTCTGCATGCCTCCAGAGGCTCTGCAATTGTGTCACGCCCTCCATACGGAGCCACCGACCACATTTTCAGATCAAGCATAAATTGGCTTTTACGGAGCTCAATTGGTCTCTGCATTCCTCCAGAGGCTCCGCAATTGTGTTGTCTTCAGTCCAGCCAGAGGCCGTTGAAAAACAGGAAGTTACCAAACCACAGAAGGAAATGAAAATATGTTTCTTGAATGAAAAGGTCATATTCTGCAATCTCCCCAAATAAATGCGATCTTTGATGAGAGACAGGCTCTCTTCCATCTTGCGTCACAAACACTACACTTGTCCTTTCAGCAGCGGGGCAAGACTCTGTGAAGATAAAATATGTCACAATGTAAACGGGCCAGAATTAGTTTGAAAATGCAGATTGAGAATCTGCCAGCCTGAATGCGCACAATGCGCTATTCCAAGTTGTCAAATGATGGTTCTTATGGACATGAAAATCCCGGAAAAGTCATGGGATTTTTATATTGTGTTTTCCTTTTAAAATATATTATCAATCACTTAAAAGGGTAATCAGCAGATGCTACATCTGTTTTTGGACTTATAAATGAACGACATGTAGGCTACCCATTGATTCTTGAAGAATATAATTTATAAATTCCTCATGAGTTTAGTTCAACTGTCATTGAACTCAAAATATATGCTTGTTTTACTCCAATGTTTGTAAACAAAGAAAATGTAAACAAACACTGTACAGCCTCAACATGGTTAAAATTATCATTTGGATAACATGGATGATCAATCCTAGCATCCATAGCTTTGTCTATGAATTTGAGAGTGATTACATTTCTCCAGCCCCTTCCCTCAGCTTTTTACCGAACCAGGGCTGGGGTGCTGCTTTGTTATTGTTTCTTCTGCTGATTGCAGCTTTAAAAATCGACATATCAGCCATGATCAGAATTAGGCCTTCAGCTCATCTCTGTGTGCTGTGTACCATCTGCGTGTGTGCCAGTGCGAGTGGGCTGCTGCCCGAGAACAGAGAGAGAGAGAAAGATACATTTCTGCAACAGGTAACCTATAAAATAATGATAGACTAACCACACTGAGTGTACAAAACATTAGGAACACCGTCCTAATATTGAGTTGCAAACCCTTTTACCCTCAGAACAGCCGCAATTCGTCAGGGCATAGACTCTACAAGGTGTCGAAAGCTTTCCACACGGATGCTGGCCGATGTTGACTCCAATCCTTCCCAAAGTTGTGTCAAGTTGGCTAGATGTCATTTGGGTGGTGGACCATTCTTGATGCACACGGGAAACTGTTGAGTGTGAAAAACCCAGCAGCGTTGCAGTTCTTGACACACTCAAACCGGTGCGCCTGGCACCTACTACCATCTCCCTTTCAAAGGCACTTAAATATTTTGTCTTGCCCATTCACCCTCTGAATGGCACACATAATCCAAGTCTCAATTGTCTCAAGGTTTAAATAATTATTTAACCTGTCTCCTCCCATTCATCTATACTGATTGAAGTGGAGTTAACAGGTTATATCAATAAGGTATCATAGCTTTTACCTGGATTCACCTGGTCAGTCATGGAATGAGCAGGTGTTCTTAATGTCTTGTGCAGGCTTTTGTTCGAGCCCCGCTCTAACACATCACATTCCCACTGGGCACACACTTGAATCAACGTTGTTTCCACGTCATTTCAATGAAATTACGTTGAACAGATGTGGACTAGACGTTGAATGAACGTCTGTGTCCAGTGGGATTGTAGCCTAAACATCAGCTGCTCAACAGGACCTTGATAAGCAAACTCGGCTGTGTTTCAGGGCTGGATCAAAAGCCTGCACACCCAGTAGCTCTCCAGATGGAGGGTTGACCACGTGTTTTATACTATAGCTTAACAGTGCAGTTATTCTACTTTGTGGGGGGTTAAGTGCCTTGATCAATGGCACAACGACAGGAGCCTACATGGGATCAGAAACCAGCACCCTTCTAGTGTCAATATCACATTTATGCTGACTCTTTCATGTAGGCTACATAGAGACGCCACCAATTATTGGTCATGGAAATGTGGTTAAATGTCATGGAAAAGTCATGAAATTCTATCTGTCAAACTGTGTATGAACCCTTAACACTGAATAATCAGGTCTCAATAGCATAGGCTAATGCCATTTGGGCATTTCTGTGAACATAGTCTAATGGACCGATTTCATTCCAAGTCAAGCACTGTGTATTCTAGCCTATCTATGATGATATTCAAGGATGATGTTCAGTCCCATGTTATCCCAAGCATTTGGCAGCTGAGTTCCCATAGTTTCTGAGCCACCTCGTCATCCCTGGCAGCCCTGGTACAGCTGGAGGGTTTACAGTCACTGTGAACAATGCAAATACAATTCAGTAACAAATAATATGTGTATCATATACTAAATATCTTATGTGAACCTATGATTTATCTAAAATGTCACTGTGGTCTAAAAACCAATGCATTTCATTGTGTGAATTCACCTGTAATATCCACCGCTCTCTGTCTCCAGCTCTGGCTCCACAGCACAGTATATCGAGGTCTGGGCACCTTGTACAATCGTTTTGGTGAAAGGTCTGACAATTTTCCAGGATATCAGCAGGGCTAAATTCATGTGTCTCTTCAGCTCAGTCCTCACTATTCCTGGGTGGACTGCATAAACTGTCACTCCAGTGTCTAACAAAGGAAAAATGGATGTAGAGAATCAAACCTCTTCTAAATAGTGCAGGCATCACATATTACCTTTTATCTTACTGAATAAGCACAAAATAACAAGATTTAGGGGAATGGCTCGACAATCTCATAAAAAGGCAATTCTTGCATGTTTGAAAAAAACAGCAGTGCTAGAAAGTTTATTAGTGAACAAGATAAGGCATTCTAAGAAAAGTATTATCTTTAAGCTAGCCAATGATGCAAAACTTCTATGATGCAAAGCTAGCCAATGATGCAAAGCTTCTATCATAAACCGCAGTGTTCTCAATGCAGTTCGTTTTGCTTGCCCAGGCCCACTGATAATGTCAACACCAATATGGGAGAAAAATAATTGTAACACAAACCCTTTAGTCTCTTGGCCAGGGACCGTGTACTCAGGATGTTGGCTAATTTGCTCTGTCCATATGCTCTTCTGGAGTGGTAGCTCCTCTCACTGTTGATGTCCTCTAGCTGGATCCTACCCCATTTGTGAGCCATGGAGGACAGGTTGATGATTCTGGCTGGTCTGGATCTCTTTATCAGATCAATCAGCAGGAAGGTGAGCAGAAAGTGACCTGAAAGACATGATATTCTAACATGTTACTCTACAGTAGATTACTTTTTTATTACTGCCTAGTATTTTCATAGGTCAAGATAATATATCATTTCACCCTATAGCCTTTTTGTATCTCTTTATTTGTGTTAAGTTGCTCTGTCTCACCCAAATGGTTCACTCCAAACTGCATCTCAAAGCCATCTGCGGTCTTAGAGTATGGACACATCATGATCCCAGCATTGTTGATAAGAATGTTCACTTGTTTCTCCTCTGAAAGAATATTTCCAAATAAAAAAAGTAATCACTGAAGTTAAGACTGATTGTGTTTTGTATTCTATTCTATATCGTATTCCTACATTAGACAAAGACCTCACATTTTGAGATTATAAAGAGATGGGACGAGTGACAAGTCTCTACTAACCCCTGTTGATTAACTCTGCAAATTCTCTAATGGACTTTGTGTCGGACAAATCCATCTTTCTGGTCACAATGTTGAGGTTTCCAGAGTTCTCAATGATCTCTCTCTGTGCCGCCTCAGCTCTGTCCAAGTCTCTGCAGGCCAAGATTATCCTGCCCCCTGATGATTATAGAAAAATGTCAGAGTATATGTCAAGTATGTACAGTATATGTCAACAAACATGCATCATTCTACCCATCCTTTGACCACAACATGGTAGTACATGTACTGTATAATAACATGGTGGTGCAAGTGTACTTACAGTGTACAAAATAACTGATAACTGAATAAGAAATGTAGCCTACCTCTCTTTGCCAGGTCCAGTGCTGTCTCTTTGCCAATGCCAGCATTGGCTCCAGTAATGATAACTGTTTTGCCATCTAGTCTTTCACTGGATGACCACTGACCACAGAGAATAGCTCTAGAGAAACATAGGAACACATGTGATTGTGAGCAGATACAGTTAAAAGGACACCTGTTGCTAAATCAGGCCTGGAATAAGTCAAGCTTTTAGAATGGTTTTGATACATTTCAAATAATACTTTATGTTGGATCATTATCCTACATACTGAACTGGCTGATGATGTACAATCAATGCAGCAACTTGAGCCAAGTAAAGCAACATTCACATAAATCAACAACAGAATGAGTAGAGTAGTAGAGCATGCACAGCCTACCTTATTGTATAAATGTTTGACATTGTAGAGCTGATGGCCGCCACACAGACTCCCTACCGTGTTGTCTCACAGCATGTCCTTTCTCTAAAGAATTACACTAGTTGAATTTCTGATCGAGTAAGTGTGTAGTGTATGCTATGTTAGAGCTGAGGACTGGATTATTGTAGTGGGTCGGATTGGGGTTGTAACAACTAATCCTAGATAATCTGCTAAAATTCAGCCACATGATCCAATCAGGATCTGCAGGAGTATGTGCATATAACCATTTCAATACCTATCAACAATTCTTGAAAACCACTGAGCTCTGATTTTAGACTGCACCATATAGATATTATAGTTGAATCAATAAAATAATATTTAGAAAAGATGAAAGCAAAATAATAATATTTTGAGAACATTGAGATGGCATTGATACTAAAAACAGAATTTTCACAACGTAACATACTGTATCATTGATAACGTAGCATGAATTAGAAAAGCTTATGAATATTGTTCCGACCTATAAACGCAACACTCTTAATACTGGAAAGGTTAAAGTGAATACCAGCTAGAAATAATGGCTTTTTGTATGATGAGAGTTGTACTAATCTCCTGTGGGCAGATTCTGCATGTACAGTTGACCAAACTACGCAAGATTTTACTTCTGGTTTAACCGAGATTAGGATTGTACTAATCCTGACATGTACAGTTGACCATATTACGCAAGATTTTACTTCTGGGTTAACCGAGACCTGACCAAGAACACCATCTAGTGGTTAACATAATATCTATATTGTTTTTTCAAAACAAGATCATAGTTATAGAGAAATGAATCTCAAAGAATCAAACAAGTAATACATATGCTTTATACCACATTATAAACTGGGTGGGTCGAGCCCTGAATGCTGATAGGCTGAAAGCCGTGGTATATCGTATATACGGGTATGACAAAACATGTATTTTTACTGCTCTAATTATTTTGGTAACCAGTTTATAATAGCAATAAGGCACCTCGAGGGTTTGTGGTATATGGCCAATATACCACGGCTAAGGGCTGTATCCAGGCACTCCGCGTTGCATCGTGCATAAGACCAGTCCTTAGCCATGGTATATTGGCCATATACCACACCCCCTTGGGCCTTATTGCTTAAATAACACATGGTAGAATTGTATGGCTATAGTTCATTCTTACATGTTCTATGTTTGAGCTGCTTTTGAAAGCAAAAGTCGAATTGAATACATTATTGGCATTGTTGAATTTGGTTTTCATAATGGCAAGAAGCTGGGACTGATGGTTTGGTTAGCTAAACTAGCAAGTCTGTTTGTTTGGTTACCACGGCAACTACTGTAGCGCTCTAGTAAACTTGCTAGCCACTTCAGTGGATGTTGAACACATTTCTACCATTTCTACCTTAAAATGAACACATTTCTAATGTGTTAAATTATAAAAGGGATAATCAACACGGGGCTCTATGCGTTCTCTGGAAAATAATGCTAAAGCGTCGTGGAACACACCTTGCAAGTCATTCATTATTTTCCATAGAACGCATAGCATAGCCCCTCGTTGATTAACCCTTTATGCATTGCTGAATACTCGTTTCTGTTTGGCTAGAAGGGCATTCTAGAAAGGACATTAAGGGATAATCAACGAGGGGCTATATGTTCTCTAGAAAATAATGAAAGACGTGGAAGGTGTGTTCCACGACATGCTAGCGGAGAAAAATACTGAATACTGTTGCAAAACTGTTTTCAATCAAAATGTTGCTTTCAAAAGCAGCTCAAAGAAAACATGTAAAAATTAACTATAGCCATTGAATTCTACTCCGCAAATATACCGTGTGTTATAGGGAAATAATGCACGCTCTAGAATGCCCTTCAAGCCAATCAGAAACGAGTATTCTACAATGCCAACAAGCCATGATATAACTTAGAAATAATGGACAACGCAGCGAGTTAATTTTTCCGAGGTAATGTACATAATGGAGGTGTTTATCCAGCTTATACCACAGTTGCCAAAGAAAACAATATGAAAGCACACATTTACAGTAGAAAAACGTTTTTTCCATTGATATTTTCATTTTTATAAGCTAATTCATACTTTCTCATCTTTTGGTTGCTCGTTAGTTTGATTAGCTCGATATTTACGGACGCGACCCAGTTGTTCCTTCTTTATATTCAATTGACATGCTCAGTGGCAACGTTCTTATCCCTTGCTTGCTGCTAGCTAGTCAACTACAATTAACAGAAATATAAACGCAACATGTAAAGTGTTGGTCCCAGAAATGTTCCATACGCACAAAAAGCTTATTTCTCTCAAACTTTGTGCCCAAATTTGTTTACATCCGTTAGTGAGCATTTCTCCTTTGCCAAGATAATCCATCCACCTGACAAGTGTGGCATATCAGGAAGCTGATTAAACAGCATGATCATTACACAGGTGCACCTTGTGCTGGGGACAATAAAAGGCCACTCTAAAATGTGCAGTTTTGTCACACAACAAAATGCCACAGATGTCTCAAGTTATGAGGGAGCGCTCAATTGGCATGTTGACTGTAGGAATGTCCACCAGAGCTGTTGCCAGAGATTTTAATGTTAAGCCGCCTCCAACATCATTTTAGAGAATTTGGCAGTACATCCAACCTGTCTCACAACCGCAGACCAAGTGTATGGCGTCGTGTGGGCAAGTGGTTTGCTGATGTCATCGTTGTGAACAGAGTCCCATTTTAAAGGTATATGTGACTAACAGATGCATATATGTATTCCCAGTCATGTGAAATCCATAGATTAGGGCCTAATTTATTTAAATTGCCTGATTTCCTCATATGAACAATCTTTGAAATTGTTGCATGTTGCACTTATATTTTTGTTCAGTATAGCTACGGCTACACGACCAGAATAACAGCGAAGTTTATTCCGTTGCGTTTATTTAAGCTGTTTATCCCGCTTATACCACAGTTGCCAAAGAAAATAATACTAAGCACACATTTAATGGTAGAAATAAACAATTTTAGTTGATATTTTAATTTGTATAAGCAGTAGCGGTGCGTGGGTAACATCACTGGGGAAGCCAAGCCCCCCTCCCATATTACAACCTATGTGTTGTGATAATTGCATTGTTTGCTCTTTAACCTGTTAATTCATTTGCCTTGCGACCATGATATATAGGCCTAAAGGCCGACACAATAAGAAGACACAGTGGCAGAATAAATTCAACCACACCTTTGTTTTATCACAAAACCGGATAGCAACCTCTGTCCAGTGAATTCCACAAAGCATATTGGATGTACAGTAACAGACAGTTACATGACCTACAGCATGGTCAAGCAAGTTATTGTTTCCAACATTTTCGGACCACTAAACAACTATTGATTTAGAACCACAGAGAGTTACTGCAAGTAGCAAAGAAAACAGGAGCTGCCTCCACTATTCCAACATGGAATAGCTCAGTTGGTAGAGCATGGCGCTTGTAACGCCAGGGTTGTGGGTTCGTTTCCCATGGGGGGCCAGTATGAAAATGTATGCACTCATTAACTGTAAGTCGCTCTGGATAAGAGTGTCTGCTAAATGACTAAAATGTAATTTCAACATTTCAACATCAAATCACCTCTGCTTAGTCTAATACAGTGACAACTCAAAGATACCAAAAACAATTTAGTCCAATCAAAGTAAACTAAATATGATGTGGCTGTCCATGGTTCAGATTTCTGTGTGTTCGTGCAAGTAGAAAAGCATGTTGACTCACCCTACTTGTAGAGAAACACCAATGCCATTTTTTTTGTCCTAGGCTACCTGGCTAAAATGCTTGCTCGCTAGCCTAACGTCCATTCATGGGCAACGTTAGCTAGTTAACATTAACCTTCCACATCTAGCTACATAATGAACTTCCATCCGCTCAGGCCAGGGGCACAACAATGTATGAATTAATGGTTGGATCAGAATTGCCGTTATAATCATTGGCCAGTACGAAGAATTAAGTAAAACCACAAGTCCAAATCCCTATCTCCATCCATGGCCAATTTAGGAAAGTGCCAATTTCAGCTAGCTTGCTAGCTAGCCACCGGAGGACAACAACAACAACGAGATGCAACAATTCAAGTTGTTTCTGTCAATGATGTATGCTCTCAATGCGATTTGATAGGAGTGAGAGCAAAATCCAAACTGGCTTCCGTTTACACTTTTTTTTGGTGCGCCAGGACCATTCACAGTTGAACTCGCTCAATTTAGCTCAAGGCTGATTGGCAATTTTGTAAAAATTATTATTATCATCAAGCAAGGCCAAATGCTCACTGGCTTCCCTTGCATTCAATGCTACGGGCATCAACCATGTCATACTCGTTTGGACCAGACAGAATCAGATAGATGGCCTACACGTAGAGAGACAGAGGGGCGCTGTTTCGCTCGCTCGGATGCTTTTTCCTGTGAGATACATTCAGCCTCTTGCGAATTGAAGGAAAATTATGAAACACAGAGAGACTAAATAAATTATTTAATATTAGATTTCTTGGTAAATTTTTTGGGAATGCCTGGCTTCCCTAGGCATCCATGAATACACGCCACTGTGTATAAGTTAATTTATACTTTCTCATGTTTTGGTTGCTAGAGACGGGACCCAGTCGTTCGTTCTATTACATGCTGACTAGACCGGGCACGCGCGTGCGTCCGCTTGCGCCATCACGCGCATGTTGATTTTGTCCACCCACACCAGACGCGATTAGGACGCGCAGGTTGAAATATCAAAACGAACTCTGAACCAACTATATTAATTTGGGGACAGGTCGAAACACACGAAACATTCATGGACATTTAGCTAGCTTGCTGCTGCTAACTAATCTGTCATTAAACCTTGTGAAGCTGCTGATACCTCTCACCAAGTCACCTAATGTCTTCCTAGCGCCATAAAATACCGCCATGAATTAACATGGACTGTCAATGGAGACAAGTTTTTTTTTAAGGCATCAAACTGCCTACGCGTTCAATTTAGAATATTAGTGGTAGGCTATGCATACAGCAAAATACCAAAAATTTAGTTGGTATGGGTCTATCCATAGACCAAACAGCTCAACAGTAACACTTTTTTATTCAGGTGAATCGCATTGAATCAGGCTATTCATTTCAGTGCAGTTGCGTTCTTATGCATAACCTTAGCCTAAACGGAACCGAAAACATCCCAGCATGTTTTGATCACAGATCATGATGAAGCCTGAACATTTCAGCTATATTTATCATTTATTGATTTTATGAGCCCATGCTCAAAAAAGCCCAAACGATTGTGCCATTTTCCAATACATATTGGATATATATAATATATAGGCTACTGCACATTATGCAAGACAGAAAAACATAAAAGCCAACAGATGTAGCTATGCTCTCTTGGGTAAATAAATTAATCAAGCTCCAGTAGGCTAATATGTTTTATACTGTACTGTATTGTATTAGACTGTATTATTAGACTGATATTTACGCACCTCATTCAAACTATGAAGCTGAGAGTGAACACATGATGCTGTTGCAGGACATGCGGCCTACAAAGTTATAATTACAGGCTAGCGAATTTAATTTAGAAAAATAATAGGTCCTATTTTAAATTTTTATAATAACTAGGCTGACACATATATACCTTTCATAATATTTCCACTAATGTTGTGCAACTTGCGTAGCCTACCTCCTCTTTCTCTCTCTATTGTTGCTTAATTCCTTTCTCGCGTTCAACAGTTAAATTAAATACACGTCTTGTCCTTATCTTCATCATTGAAATGACATAGAATAAGATGCAGATGGCTATCACTTCTATTCATGTATATTAAATGGTTATGGGTCTGAATAAATAACTGCTATAGCATACTGCCATCGCGCATTCTCTCCCCGTAAGTTATATTGGCTGCTGTATTTAACATTCAGCAAACAAGAGCTTGCATCCCTCTTCGAATAGTCTATTAGTATAAGAAATGCTAAAAAAAAGTAATATGTCCAGCAAGCTATTCTAGTTTATCTTTTCCTGGGACTCCAAGAGCTAAGGAGCATTTTCTTAAGGAGAGAGGCCAGTGGAGCGCAGGTGCATTTGGTGCAAGAGACAGAGGCTATACGTTAGCAGCTTATGCATAACCCATAATTTATTAGCTATATATAAGGCTAATATTGCATTTAATTTATTACCTGAAAGAGGTAGGCTAGGACATCTAGATACAGTATACTGTATATCAATCTTGTCAGGATTAGGTCTATCTGTTTTGGATGCAATTTGAATAGAATTCATGGAGAGAGAGAAAGACTGAGAGAGTGCCCGCGCGCACTCATTTAAAGCAACGATATTCGAGTGATAGGCTGTTTTAAAACTCTGCAGCTGGGTATTTGTTGACTTTCCCGTTAGTGATGGTGTAGACTAGAAAGGTGTTTCAGTTCCTTGTTTCAGTTCTTTATTCTGCACCAATAAATTATTATTCAATATGTCTCCTATGATTCAGACGAGTGTATCAGTGTCATGATCTACATAGCATGTTGGGCACCTTCCTATCAGACAGATTTAGTGCATCCAGAGTCTCCTCCTGCTCTCAATAACTGGTACATTAGCATTGACATTATATAAACCCAAAGGGAATTACTGTAACCCTATCTTTGATAGTAATATGAAGTATTTGGTTATACTTCTGCCTTAGATAAATTGATCTACTTTACTAGAAATTTGATAACAAACAATGAAATGGGATCTCCACACATAGGCTGTTTTAAAACTATGCAGCTGCAGTTAAAAAAACAACAACACCAGATTGAGATATGTAAATTAGATGCGCATTCAGTCCTTATATTACTGTGGCATAGGCTATGCTGCAGCTAATGTAGTCCTACCTTTCACAAGAAAAAAAGTTACCATGATGAGATGATACATGCATTGTGTACTGCACTCTATACTGAGATGCTCTGTCTGTCCCCACCCTGAGCGTTGATGATTGATCATGCAGATAGCAGAGAGTAGGCCGTGGCCCGTAGAGAAGACAGATTTAGACATCACATATAATTTAACAGTTCCATTTCACTTCATGCTGTTCATAGAAATCATTTATTATAATTTACCGGTTTTTCGCAGTTATTTATCCCAGAAAAAGGGAGTGGGTTTGGGCGGAAAACCTTGGTACCCCGGTTCCCGCTATTCAACCCTAGTTAGGGTTATGCCAAGATTAGGCTAAGGGTTGTGGTTAGGGTTGAACTGGAATATGGACATGAAGCTAGGGTTGTGGTTGAGGGAAAAGGTTAAACTGGGATGTGGACATGAAGCTAGGGTTAGGGTTGTGGTTGAGGGTTAGGGTTGAACTGGGATGTGGACATTAGGGTTGAACCGGGATGTGGACATGAAGCTAGGAATAAGGTTGTGGGTGAGGCTTAAGTTAGGGTTGAACCAGGATGTGGACATGAAGCTAGGGTTAGAGTTAGGGTTGAGGCTAAGGTTAGGGTTGAACTGGGATGTGAACATGAAGCTAGGGTTAGGGCTGTGGTTGAGGCTAAGGTTAGGGTTGAACCAGGATGTGGACATGAAGCTAGGGTTAGCGTTAGGGTTGTGGTTGAGGCTAAGGTTAGGGTTGAACCAGGATGTGGACATGAAGCTAGGGTTAGCGTTAGGGTTGTGGTTGAGGCTAAGGTTAGGGTTGAACCAGGATGTGGACATGAAGCTAGGGTTAGCGTTAGGGTTGTGGTTGAGGCTAAGGTTAGGGTTGAACCAGGATGTGGACATGAAGCTAGGGTTGACTCTAGACCTAACCTTAGTTTATCATACTTTTATCCTCCTTTTTATCCTACTTCTCTTTGGACCCATAAGGTGCTGGAGCTTGGTTCAACCTGGCTCTCACTTTGACACAAGGTGCAGGAGGCGGCTCCAAGTAACATATTTCACAATCAATTATTGGTGCAGAATAGAGAACCGAAACAAGGAACTGAAACACCTTTCTAATCTACACCAATACATCACTAAATGGAAAGTCAACAAATACCCTTTAATTTTCCTCCCACTGATAAAGCATTGACTGGAGAAGCTCCAAACACTTCCTGATTTCTTTGTTTTGCCTTTAAAAATGAAATGGTACTGTATATATCTACACAATTCAAATTTGAAGAGGCTGTGCAAATGTGCTGTGCATACAGTCCAATTGATGCAATGTTGGAAAGAACTGTTATGCAGTACCACCAATAGCTAAATTAAGCCGGCTTACAAAGGCAATGCAAAGGAATCAGGAAGTGTTTGGGGCTTCCCCAGTCCATGCTTTATCAGTGGGAGGAAAATTAGAGGTTATTTGTTGACTTTCCCGTTAGTGATGGTGTAGACTAGAAAGGTGTTTCAGTTCCTTGTTTCGGTTCTCTATTCTGCACCAATAAATTATTATTAAATATGTCTCCTATGATTCAGACGAGTGTATCAGTGTCATGATCTACATAGCATGTTGGGCACCTTCCTGTCAGACAGATTTACTGCATCCAGAGTCTCCTCCTGCTGCTCTCAATAACTGGCACATTAGCATTGACATTATATAAACCGAAAGGGAATTACTGTAACCCTATCTTTGATAGTAATAGGAAGTATTTGGTTATACTTCTGCCTTAGATAAATTGATCTACTTTACTAGAAATTTGATAACAAACAATGAAATGGGATCTCCACACATAGTATCGGCTACAAGCCACAAGCAGGAAAACTCTTGTCATTGGAGTGAATAATTATCCAACTGTACCACCTGACAGGTCGTATCTGCATACCAATGACCACTGGAGAGGCCAGTTCTAAGGTGTGTGTGCAGCCAGTGAATACTCTGAAACGGACAACCTCATGTTATGTCAAAGGTATGACTGTGCGTTTCTCTCATTTGTTGCTTCAGAAGAGGGTCAGGTGAATTTGTGTTTCTATTTATTCAGATCTTATCTGTTTTACTCAATTCTCATGTATTCCCTTTGCCAGATCTCTTCACTGAGCTTTTCATACGACTTAGATCATGACTATCATTTGTCAGTGCTGTTTTGCTATATGCAGATTCTATGAGTATGATAGATCAATGTTCATTTTCTATACAGTTGCCTACTACAGTATTTCCATACTGTACTGTTGACACACTTTTACTCCCACAGCCTGTTATCTTTTACATTTACATAGACATTCACATTTTGGTCATTTAGCAGACGCTCTTATCCAGAGCGACTTACAGTTGGTGCATTCAACTAAGGTAAGACGACCACTTAACTAACCTAACAGTGAATTTATAAACATACGCTATGTATCTAAATAATAGTGTTAAATGTCTTACTTCACTCCATATTTCACATTTCAGGGCCCCAAGAAGAGAGGATGGGGAATAAGAGCAATACATCTTGCGAGAACATAGATGACAAAGTCATACCTAAATCATACAGATATGCATTGCTGTCAATATACACTATTGTGCTTATTGGAGGGATTATCAGCATTTCCCTCATGATCAACAACATCAAGTCCAACGCCTGCTCGGTGACCAGCACAGCCGTCTTGAACCTGATCGTGGTCCACATTCTCTTCCTCCTGACCGCGCCCTTCCGCATCTACTTCTACGCGGCCGGCGAGTGGCATCTCGGTCTTAACTTCTGCAAGGTGGTCAGTGCCATGATCCTCGCCCACATGTACCTAGCCTTCATCTTCTACGTGATAATTCTGGTGATCCGCTATCTCAGCTTCTTCTGGAGTTCTAAGCAGGTGTTCTACAGGAGGCTACACGCCCTGGGGGCCAGTGCTGCTGTCTGGGGCCTCATGCTCATTGTGGTGGTCCCTTTAACTGCTGTGAACTATGGATCTTCTACAGACAGTAACACAACCACCAGTGACAATCAGTGCTTTAACTTTGGAGGGATTTTTGATGAGAAAAATGCTGTGGCCGTGCTGAACTACATTCTCAGTGCTCTCATCATCCTAGTTACATTGGCTCTGGCCTGTTGTCAGGTGTGTATTCTGTGGTGTGTGTACAGAACTCACAGGGCGATGATCTTCTCACAACAGGAGTTTTGGGCTCAGATCAAAAGTATTTTCTTTATGCTGGCCATTATAGTATGCTTTGTTCCATACAATGCATTCAGGATTTACTATGTGAGTAATTTTAATGACAATCTCCAGGTGAAGAATGAGATTGCCCTCGCTGTCACAACATTCAGCTGCTTCGACATGCTGACTTTTATAGGGAGAGGGTCGTTCAGACCCTGTGATACAAAATGCTGTGTATTATGATAATCAATACTGATTATTGAGTCAAATATTATTCTATTTGCACCTTATTTGCACCATGTTAACCAAATGTACAAAACTACAGTGTACAAAACATTAGGAACACCTGCTCTTTCCATGACATAGACTGACCAGGTGAATCCAGGTGAAAGCTATGATCCCTTATTGATGTCACCTGTTAAATCCACTTCAATCAGTGTAGATGAAGGGGTGGAGACAGGTTAAAGAAGGATTTTTAAGCCTTGAGACATGGATTGTGTGTGTGCCATTCAGAGGGTGAATGGGGAAGACAAAAATATTTAAGTGCCTTTGAACGGGGTATGGTAGTAGGTGCCAGGTGCACCGGTTTGAGTGTGTCAAGAACTGCAGCGCTGCTGGGTTTTTCACGCTCAACAGTTTCCCGTGTGTATCAAGAATGGTCCACCACCCAAGGGACATCCAGCCAACTTGACCCAACTGTGGGAAGCATTAGAGTCAACATGGGCCAGCATCCATGTGAAACTCTTTCGACACCTTCTAGTCCATGCCCCGACGAATTGAGGCTGTTCTGAGGGCAAAAGGGGGTGCAAAAGGTGTTCCTAATGTTTTGTACACTCAGTGTATAGACTTTGATATCCTTCAACGCGAAACAGAGTTATAACTCTTCTCAAAGGTAAATACCTCGTTCTAGCACTTTCCTAAGTAGGATATGATAATAATGCCATTTAGCAGACGCTTTTATCCAAAGCGACTTACAGACATGTGTGCATACATTTTACGTATGGGTTGTCCCAGGAATTGAACTCACTATCCTGGCATTGCGGATGCCATGCTCTACGAACTGGTCAAATCAGTAAAGACAAGAAAACAAATAGTGGAACTGTGTTTATTGTTAACTGTTGTAAAGTTCTGGAACATGATACAAAGTAGTTACACACTCCCACTCCACATTGATGGGTTTGTACAAATTAGCTAAATTGATTCCGAAATAACCAGTCACCTACAGTGTGTCGTACTGCTGTGTGTCGTACTGCTGTGTGTCAGTACAGTGTGTCGTACTGTTACATTGTCTATTTTATGCTAATGTATGTATCAATCATATACATGTTGATAAATCATGCATTCTTTATCATATTTTTTACAACTACATTTTCTAGTGTTCATATGTTTGATTAAAATGTTACTCTTTGTTTGTTCAGTGTTTCTTGTTTTCACAGTTCCCTCCCATTTGGGAATATTATTTAGGAAGAAATAATAGAATTAAGCAATAAGGCCCGAGGGGGTGTGTTATATGGCGAATATACATTTATGTCATTTAGCAGACGCTCTTATCCAGAGCGACTTACATGAGCAATTAGGGTTAAGTGCCTTGCTTAAGGGCACATCGACAGATTTTTCACCTAGTCGGCTCAGGGATTAGAACCAGCGACCTTTCGGTTACTGGCACAACGCTCTTACCCACTAAGCTACCTACCATATACCACAGCTAAGGGCTGTTCTTGTGCACAATGTAACGTGGAGTGCTTGGATACAGACCTTAGCCATGGTATATTGGCCATATACCACAAACCCCTGAGGTGCCTTATTGCTATTATAAACTGGTTACCAACGTAATTAGAGCAGTAAAAATAAATGTTTTGTCATACCCGTGGTAAACAGTCTGATATACCATGGCTGTCAACCGATCAGCATTCAGGGCTTGAACCACCCAGTTTATAATAAGAATGAATCTAACCTACATTTTCCTAACCTTAACATAATTCTCCTAACCTGCCACGTTAATTATCCTAACCTGCTGTGTAAGTTCTCCTAACCTGACGCGAAAAGTCACTTCTGCTAGTCAAAACCAGCAGACCTGCCCTGAGAACAGTCTTGGTTTCCATTCTGATACTGCGCAATCAGTGAAAATGCTCATCAGCTACATTTTAAAGCATTACATAGCAGGTGTAGGCATGCACAGTGCATAATGAAGTACCCACTTCAGTGGTGCTTGGCTTCAACAACAGCACTGCAAACTGTTACACTAACTTGGCATAAAGTATTGGTTGCTACATCTGTGGTTGACATCAATAGTGATACAGTCTCGGTTGAAAAATACAACTCCAAACAAAGCACACAAAAAGTATAAAATAGTGAAAGTACATTGCAGAAGTTTGTAAAGAAACACTGCACAAATTAGGATGTTGACAGACCTAGTGTAATCTATTCTGTAAATAATGCCGATATCAGGTATCATAAGTTTTAGATCCAAGGCAGTGGTGTTTAACAAAAACCTGTGATCAGTGACATACTGTATAACATACATACTTATTTTAGGGTCCAAACAATAAGTAGAAAATGGGGCAGTGTCTGGATGTTGTTTCTGAAGGAAGTATGAGATCACAATTGCTCAAATCCTTTGTCGCTACAGCAACCCCATATACTATAGGGCAACTGTAGATTCTACTACATGGATCCCACTGTCAGTTCCTTGCATCTTCTAGTTAGATGGATACTAAAAAATTACTTTGATCACAATTTGTCAACCAGTCTGGGTTTTTTTTTTGCCCATGCGTTATCAATTGTTAAAGACCATGATGCCTGCCCCAATTTCCATATTTAAAACAGGTGTCTGTCCCAATCCCAGCCAAAGGCTGAGGGAACCATTGCTTTGAATTTTCCACAGATTAATTTTTTCCTGTTGACTCTCCAGTCTTTCTACGCCAAGTTTGTGTGACTTTGGGAGACTTTGTGGTGGTGAGTGCAGGCCAGGCTCAGTGTTCAGGCCTGAAATGGAACTGTTATTCTTCTGCTCTGGTAGAGCGCTTGAGGAGGAGCCTTGACTTTCTTCCAGCTCCAATACAAAGATTATGGAGAATGTAAAGAATATGTTATCTACATGCTGCAACACAGTGACAGCTACAGTAAAAAAAACAATGGTGATAGCTCTTTGTATTGAAACATCATGGCTACGTCTCAAATGGCACCCTATTCCCTATATAGTGCACTATGTTTGACCAGGGGCCATATGAATCTGGGTCAAAAGTAGTGCACTATAGGGAATAAGCACTATAATGCAGCAATGAAATAGGATCATTTGAATTAAGAACTCACCAGTTGGGTTGATGTTTAGTTGAGATAGGCTAAGGGGGAGTTCCTTGGAGTCTGTGTCAGTGGGGCTTTGGAGGATATCATGCAGGGCATTCCTTCATCCAGTTCTACCAGAGGCTATGAAGTCTGCATTCGTAGCTTCAACTTCTGTCATCACTGACATGTTCACATAGCCACTCCTAAAACAAGGAACCACAAGTGTAATTCACAACACTGAATAAATAGTAGTCAAAATATGTACTACATTGACTTGAATGTCATTACAATTAGCAATAAACTAAATTATAACAGCTTTAAAGATGTGTATGTTGCCAGGTCTTCATCAATTATAGCTGTGTCAGTGGGATAGATCATCATCGTCCAGATCATCATGATATTTGTGGTTCTTTATGATAGCCACATTAGCAGCTAATTAGCGTTTCATTTGTTGGGGGTAAATACAGGCAAATATATATATAAAAGTAACCTTGTCCGAGAGAGATTTACACAGTTATCAAAATGTCATGCCAGATTGAGCCTACACGAAAAACTGCCCTTATTTGAAGTGTTTCTAAAATCCCCTATGGGAAAAATGAATGGTGGAAAAATGATTGGAACCATTTCCCTGTTTGACTGCTAGGTATTATGACTCATACAGTGGTACTCTTGCTGCATTCACATGCTAGTCGGAACTAGAAAACTCGGAAATGTCCCACTTGCTGATTTGTTGAAAGCAGCACGTGTATAGCTATAACCAGGTAACATGTCAGAAATGTCCGACATTTCTAGTTCCGACTAGCACATGAACGAGGCATTTATAGAGGGAAAGGGGATACCTAGTCAGTTGCACAACTAAATGTATTCAACCGAAATGTGTCTTCCGAATTTAATCCAACCCCAATGAATCAGAGAGGTGCGGGTAATCGACGTCCACGTCATCGGCGCCCGGGGAACAGTTGTTTTAAACAGCAACCTAACGCACATCAGCGCAATCATTGGATAGGGCGCACAAAAGGATGAGAGCGCTTGAGGTATCACAGCCAAATCAGAAACAAACGTCTTCAATGCACTCCCTCCTAAACAGACTTTTATATATTTTGTGCAACACTTATCCAGATTGCTTTTAGCTTTACAAGTCTATAGCATCTCTGTGATTGCACTTGATGTGGTCCCCACTCCCCAGTGGCGTTAAATCAAAAATATATGTGGTTTAGAGTTTAAAAATATAATTTGAGTGAAGTGAAAGGATGATAGTCATCCCTGCAGTAATAAATGAGTCCACTAGATGGAGCCATATTGTCATATAGCTTCTCAGTTCGGCACATTATATGACCAAGTTGGTGTTTTTTATATTATTATAGCATTTCATCACATTACTGCCAAGCTGGGCACTGGGGAAACCTAGAGCTGTTAAACTAGAATTTAGCACTGTATACAACAGCAGAGCTCCACTGTAAAATACCAATAGTGTCCTTGTCAAAAAGCTGTACATATGTGACTCAAGCTGCCTAAGTAAAAGGGAGAGCTACAGTTCAATAGACCAGTGGTGCCCTCCTCTCTCTCTCTCTCTCTCTCTCTCTCTCTCTCTCTCTCTCTCTCTCTCTGGTCTCTTGTTCATACATTTAGTTAGATTGTGCTTGGGTTGGGGGGATGTGCATTGGGGGCTAAGTCCCTGGCCTTTCATCCTATAATCTCCTCTTCAAGGTCACAAGCGAATTAGTTTTCTATATCGACCAGAAAGTGAACATTGATCCAAAACGGAAGCACTTGGGCTCAGACTTTGCCGTTGTCTCTGTGGGGAGGCCTCCGAGCCGGGGAGACTGGCTCAGCTGGGGATTACAGCCTGGTTTTATCTACCAGGTCTGCATCCCAAATGGCACCCTATTCCATATGGAGTGCACTACTTTTGACTAGCGCCTGTATGGGCCATGGTCAAAAGTAGTGCACTACATAGGGAATAGCATGCGATTGTAAACGCTCCCCAGGCCAGGGCAGGAGGGAACATTGCTCACATGACTTCACCACCCCATGCATGGTATACTGGGCTGTTCTGTTGCTAAGGTTCAACAAGGAAAGCAATTATGGCACAATGCTCTTTTGTGAGCAATTGGATTGTTTGACTTGTGTTATGGGATATGGATTGTGGAACATTTCTGATTCGGCTGTGTGTGTGAGACATTGGTTTTCCTCTTACTCTGTATTGTTCATATGAGTCCACTCCTTTTGTGTCTCTCTGTTATTTCTCTTTAAGGCTACCTGTGTAGCTCAGTTGGTAGAGCGTGGCGCTTGCAATGCCAGGGTTGTGGGTTCGATTCCCACTGGGGGCCAGTATGAAAATGTATGCACTCACTAACTGTAAGTTGCTCTGGATAAGAGCGTCTGCTAAATGACTCAAATGTAAGGTTTATCAGAGACTATGCAACTACTCCTTGGGCACTGGCTGAAGTGCTGACGATGAAATGGAGGGATTTGACTGGTGAATTAATGAAAGAAAAACACAGACATCTTGCTCTTGAATAAATACTTTCATACACATTTAAGAGTCCAATGTCTAGTGAAGGAGCCACTCCATCACATACTGCAACCTCAAGTGAGATACAAATCAAAGGTAGAGCCTATCTTTGCTGGCAAATATCCTGTCAACAGTGGCAGCAGATTATGCTTTTTTCCACACCATAACAAAATACAGTGCAAAGTTATTTAGGTATTTCTTTAATCACAACCAAATATGTTGGGCTATAAGAGCGGTGCATGGTGAGTGATACCAGAGAGAAGAGAGTGAGATCAGGTGTGCTCTTATTACTGTATCCCTGTGGACAGGATGACACACTCCTGATAAAACAATGAGCAGCAGCCAGTGAATGTGTGCCTTCTACCTCCATGTTGAATTATTATGTGATGCTATATCTTAATAGGTACTTTCAACAATACTGATGAACATCGTTTGGTGTAAAATGTACTTTAGTATTTATGTGCACCTGTTTAGGGGTGAACACAAAATACTAAAACATGATATTGTGTTTCACCAAGCTTTCCCTGCATGCTGTGTATATCTTTGTTTGAACTTTAATTACCTTTTTGTGTGACTTTTTTATATGACCTTTTATGATGTATTTTTTAGAGAAAAACAGGTGCAAAATGTGTGCTCCCGGCTACTGTATGTGAATTGTGCTATGAACAGGCTCCCTCAGGGCCATTCAGTGGTTTCACCTTGGAAGTGTGTGCAGAAGGAATAGCAAACCTCCACGTAATGCACATTTATGCATTTATTTATTTCAAAAGGGGTTAAATTATGAGTGGGTGGTAGGAATTTATCAACCTTCAAAGCCTCCATCCACTCCCCCAGACCCAAATACAAATATTTTAAACATTAGGCCTACTGATCTAGCTGTCTGCCTCAGTGGTGTGCCCATTCGACTAAGAGGAAGTGATGTGGTGACTGGCCCACGTCTGTACAGTAGTCATGTTGCTGCTCTATGCCTGGGGGACAGATGATGTCATCTAAACTAGGTTGAGCTAGACAATAGAGGATGACTAGGAGAGTGGAGAGGGAAATAGACCCTTATTAGACATTTGCTTTAGATGACATTTCCTTTAAAAAAAATTTTAATCTTTGTCGATCACATCATATGCACCATGGACACCTAGGGGTCAATAGGTCCTATGGACTAAATGGATGGACACCTAATTTTAGTTTCCATTGATGCAATAAGTAGCCTATTTAACTATGATATAGCCTACGGAAAACTTGTTTAGCAATTTCAGCTCAAAGTAAGAACTAGTAAGAAGAGAAGAGTAAGCTCATGTCAGATCAGATGATACATTTCTACTGGATGGCTGTGTAGCCTAGGCTAGTCTACAGATTCCGTGAAATGTGGGAGAGAAAGAGATGCTCATCCGGGCATCACCAGCAGGTGTCGCTGCCTATACTCGTACCTGAGCTGCACAATGTTGTTTGACAGCAAGGGGGACGTTACAGACCAGGGAGGATGGTAAAGAGCAAGCGCCGCTGCCTTCTTTGCTGCACACTGCAGTGAACGGGTCTCCCTATCCTGCCTGTACTTATAGCGGTCTCCCTTGGCCATTCAGTGGATGCTGTCTTTTCCGCCAACACCAACGTCGAGCGTAATGTTTTCGGACCATTCTTGCTTTACATATTTTACATGGTTTGAATTTTGGGTACCAATCGAGGGGAGTCGAGAAGAACGCGGTTCCCCTGGATATTTTACAGTAAGCGCAATGTCATTCCAGTTGCTTTTCCAGCTGTCATACACTCCATGCACACCACACAATTACAAAATAGCATGCATTTGACAGTCGTCTCGGGAACGGAGGAAAGATTGCCGGTTCTGGCTTGCCTTTGCATTCATTTTTTACCCATTTTGTTATTCTGACAGATGTTTTTCCAGCGCCCGAAAGTGTAATATTTCTGGTTTATTGGGGGCTATATATAGGTTGTTGCATTGATTGTGGACTGAAAATGGCGTGGATACAAAAAAAGAAGAAGAAACTATTACTTTATGATTGACCTACATTTCAACGATATATTTATAAGAATATACTTGTCGACAGCAGATTGCAGATGACCGTCATTCTTTTGTTTGTAATGCAATGCTTTAAAAAAAAGGTGCAATGGTGAGTCTCTTTTTCATAGCTGATGATGACTGCCTATGAATATGCCTCATATTCTAGGTTTCTATGACTATGCATGGCTATGTCTTGTATGACTAGAAGGTCTTTCATCACCAAAGGTAGCCTATCTTCATTATTTGTATTTATCTGAATAGGATGCATTGCCTCAGTTAGATCAACTCCATATAAAAATGCCCTCATTTTGTATTTGCATGTGATGCTCGGCGTTTGATCGCGTTTGGACTGCAATGCCTGACATAAATATTGCAAGAACAGTCATGTTTTTCCTATGCATGTTAATCGTTTGGGTTGCTTTCTGTAAGAAGTAGGCTACATATATAGAATTGTTTCCATTTATTTGGGGCCAAAATTGAGCCCATGGTTTGTAGCTACTTAAAAAGCTGTCAAACTCTTGTTTTGCTCTATCAAGAATAAGAACATTGCTGATTTTAAGTTGAATGTATAAGCCATTAACATCATTGAATGAATTAATTAATGTATTAATAAATGGTAGTCCAGGCCTATAGGTAAGGCTAGACATTTATATAATTCAAGATTCTGCAGGCTTGTTTGTGTGTAAATAGAGAAGAAACCCACACAGTCAAAATAATATATATTTTATGGACAAATCATATTCAAATCATATGTCCTTGATATAAACAATGTATCTACACTAGGACATGTCCTCTGGTCAGATGTATATGATGCTTGTCTCCCTAGGGCCAACAAAAGTGACTACTGGCCCTCACTGGGTCATCAACGATACAGTGTATCTGTATCCCAGAAACCTATTCCATGACTTACCAATGAGTTCTTTGTATAGGCCTACTAGAGATGGCTCAATTATGGACAGGATGATTTGATAAATGATTTTTTAGACATAATTTTAGTAGTTCCGTGATTGAGAAAAATGGGGGCAAAAGTCAGAAGAGCTGCCATCCAATTGCCTCGCCTCCATTTGACTTATGATTTTGAGGGGCTGGCTAGATGAATGATCGCAGAGGCTGTAGATAGGCAAGTCAGTGCAGAGAGGCTAGACCATTCATTGTCTAGTGACTACTCAATGAGATATGGTATCATTATAAATGGTGTTCTGTAGAGACACTATAGTATAGGCTGATACATAGCCTACTAGACATACTGTAGCCTACATCCCTCTGCACTTCTGAAATGTAGGCTCACAGATATCTGAAATGTAGGCTCACAGATATCTGAAATGTAGGCTCACAGATATCTGAAATGTAGGCTCACAGATATCTGAAATGTAGGCTCACAGATATCTAAAATGTAGGCTCACAGATATCTGAAATGCCACAACTATTCCCAGCCTATTTGTTTTATTCAATGATTTTTAGTTTTTTTGTTGACAGTGGTTAGAGACATAAGCCACAAGGGTATGGGGTTGTGGTTAGTCTCTAGACAGACGGGTTGCCTCCTACAATTAACCAATGTTCCCCAAGTCAGGGATTTCTGAGACTAGGTTGTGGTGGTAGTATGGTAAGTTTTCTGTTCTCTCCTGGGCTTGTACCCATTCATCAGTGGTCAAACAGAATATTTCTGCTGTCCTCGATACAAGGAAGACATTCAACTTATAGTTGACTGGGAGATAGGGTTTTAAAAATAAAGCGGTGTCACCCGATTTGTTATCAATTTGAATCATCCTTTGTTTGACCTGATGAGCTTGTATGATAAGCTTTTTTTCATCAAGGGAATTGTGTTGAATGGGTTGTCATCTGAGTGCAGGTGGCTATATTCCAATCATCAAAGCGGCAGATTGATATCAGGGTCTGTCTGTCCCAGCCCCCCGCCCAACCCCCAGCCCCAACCCCAGCCTCAGAGCCCTCCCTGTGTTGATGGAAGATAATGGACATAGGCCTAGGTCATCAATCCCATGATCGGCTGTATTAAAAAAATCAAACGTTTCAGATTAGCAGAGTGCTGCATGTGCACGGAATCGACCACATTAGCATTGGTTTTATAAAAGAGAGTTAGTAACTAGTGGTATCATCTGTCTTACTGCTGATTGGTGGTGGGGCTGGCTGGGCCTATCTGTGAAGGCTAATTGAAACAACAAAGGAAATCTTGCACTGACTAGAGGAACCAATGCATCAGTTGCTAGATGAGTTTTGAAGCAGATTTTTCTTAATTACCATGTGTGTCGTTACGTTATGTGTGGTCATGTTATGAGAGACAGATAGGGACACATTTTCTATCAAAGGAATAAGTAAGTATTTTGGTCTGCAGTGTTCTCAATTTAAGTGGCGGGCTGGGATGTATGTCAAAGATTGTTAATAGGAGATTGTGATACACATTCGTTTTTTCTATAAGCACTGGCGTAGCGGAACATGGCCCTGGGGGGGCCCACACAAGCTCGTCATCGCACACCTATGTCTAATTATTCTATATATTTTTATTAATAATTTTGAATAATTTTTTATTTCCTCATGTAGCAAGTGAAGTGTTTGTGTTGTCCATTCTACATGGTAGTAGGTGAGACAGACAGACAATATAATTGTAATGCATCTAATTAGCCTATTTCTCAGCGGCGCCGGCGGCAGTCCTCCTTGGCCTCCTCATCTAATTAACTATCAAGTAAAAAAAAGTTTGGTTTATCAGGTCGGACTTGGATGGAGAGTGAGTGCGTTGTTCAAGATGGATAAACAAATGGCAAGACCAAGTGGTGCACAAAAACGTCGCATAAAAGCTTTGTCTGATCAAGCTCGTTCCAAATTACCGAAGATCACATCAGCAAAGCTACCACCTCGTCCTCGACTGACGAAACACCATGGCAGGTAGAAGCTAGTAGGCCTACTTATGCAGCAGCTAGCACTAGCAGTCTCCCAGTCCGACAGAGACCTCACTGCCCGGGCAGTGGCCTTGCTCCTCCTCCTCTAGTGACAGTTCCTCTAGTGAGAGTGCCGGCCCTCCTTCTCCTTCTCTCCCAGAAAACCAAGCTGGTGACTGACAGAGACCCAGCGGCAATTCCATTTTTTTCTCCAATGTTTGAATTTCCCACTTTAATTACTGAACAAGTAAATACATTATTGCTGCCAGCCAGCATTCAAAATAGCAACAATATATGTTTTTTTTAAGGGGGGGGGGGGGTTCCGACTTTGCGGGGGTCCAGAGAAACTGCGCTACGACAGTGTCTGTAGGTCTATGCCTCAAAGCCACACTGTATCGCTTTCCCAATCAATCAATGCCCATTCATGGTTGCCAAGTTGTTGCCATGATGACTTTTGGTTTAAGGTGCAGTAGATTTAGCCTAATGAACTGTCTATTATGGAGTGAAAAATACTGTTATTATACTGCACTGTATAGAACACTCTTCCTTTTTGGACAGTTTGCCCCGGTCTTGTTTCCTCTTGTTGAAAAATAAATATAGATTTATCTCAGTTTGAGTTGTTGGAGGAACAAGAGTGTATCAGGGAGAGGAAGGGCTTGGTCTCTCTCTCTCTCTCTCTCTCTCTCTCTCTCTCTCTCTCTCTCTCTCTCTCTCTCTCTCTCTCTCTCTCTCTCTCTCTCTCTCTCTCTCTCTCTCTCTCTAAAATCTAAATGAAAATGATTGAAATCTAATAGATAAAATTCAACCAGAGTGACCAGAGTGCCCTTAGATCGTGGGAAAAGGCAGCACTTGTCTGTTGCGCTTGAATCTGAATGATTAAAGTGCAACAGTCAAGTGCAGCCTTTCGGGCTGTCATGTGACCAAATGCTGCAGACAAAGGTGGGTCATTACAGAAGAGTTTTGGTTCCTGACTCAAAGGGAATACCCTGCCGTCTCCCTCAGAGCATTAAAACTAATGGTACCCTTTGCCAGCTCATATCTGTGTGAAGCTGGATTCAGCAGTGCTCTCGTCTGCATTAAAATCAAATATCGATCCAGGTTGGATGTGACAGCAGAGGTGAGGTGCGCACTGTTGATCACGCCCCCTGAATTTGAGAAGCTCGGACGCGACATGTATCAAGCACACCCATCTCATTAGTGGTGGTGAGATAAGAGACGTTATGTCAGACTAATTTGCAATGGACTGTCATAGCCACACATTAAAAGTATGTGATTGTAAGTTGAGAAGACAATCAGAAATACTGTTAGAATGTTTTGCAATTGACTGCCATAGTCCCAAATAAAAAGTAAACATTGGCTATTAATTGCATACGCTTTTTCACATGGTTGAGGTCGCAAACATTATCAGATATCAAAATGGGGTCGTGGACGAAAAAAGTTTGGGAATCCCTGCAGTAGGAAGTGCAGTCAGGTCTATGGATATCAAAGATGAGTTCAGCCATTGTGTGGGCTTAAAACCTCTCTTTTCATTAGCCTCCCTCTCCAAAGGCTGCTTTGACACTGACTAATCTTCCCTCTTTATTTTCACAACATATTTCTACACGAGGATCTAATAAAAATGTATTTGTCACATACTTCGTAAGCAACAGGTGTAGACTAACAGTGAAATGCTTACTTACAGACCCTTCCCAAAAATGCAGAGAGAAAAATAGAAAAATAATAGAAAGATAATAACACGAGGATGCTAAATGACTCAAATGTAAAATGTAAATGTCATAAATACACAATGAGTAATGATAACTTGGCTGTACAGTATACACGGGGTACCAGTACCTAGTCGATGTGCAGGGGTACGAGGTAATTGAGGTAGATATGTACAAATAGGTAGGGGTAAAGTGACTAGGCAACAGGATAGATAATAAGCAGTAGCAGCAGCGTATGTGATGAGTCCAAAGAGTTAGTGCAAAGTGGGGCAATGCAGATAGTCTGGGTAGCTATTTGGTAAACTATTTAGCAGTCTTATGGCTTGGGGCTAGAAGCTGTTCAGGGTCCTGTTGGTTCCAGACTTGGTGCATAGGTACCGCTTGCCGTGCTGTAGCAGAGAGAACAGTCTATGGGTGGTTGGAGTTTTTGAACATTTGACACCACCTGGCATAGAGGTCCTGGATGGCAGGGAGCTCGGCCCCAGTGATGTACTGGGCCATATGCACTACCCTCTGTAGCGCCTCGTGGTCGGATGCCAAGCAGTTGCCATACCAAGCGGTGATGCTGCCAGTCAAGATGCTCTCAATGGTGCAGCTGTATAACTTTTTGAGGATCTGAGGGCCGATGCTAAATCTTTTCAGCCTCCTGAGGGGAAGAGGCATTGTTGTGCCTTCTTCACGACTGTGTTGTAGTGTGTGGACCATGTTAACCCCTAAAAGTCTAAGCCTGCGGGTGGGGGGGTTCTACAAAACTAGCATATGGAATTGTTTAAGATGGTCATGGGGTGGTATACAGAAGATAGCCTGTAGTGGAACAGGTTGAGAGCTTCAAGTTTCTTGGTGTCCACATCACCAACAAACTATCATGGTCCAAACACACCAAGACACGCGTGAAGAGGGCACGACAAAGTCTATTCCCCCTCAGGAGACTGAAAAGATTTGGCATGGGTCCTCAGATCCTCAAAAAGTTATATAGCTGCACCATCGAGAGCATGCTGACTGGTTGCATCACCGCCTGGTATGGCAACTGCTCGGCCTCTGACCGCAAGGCACTACAGAGAGTACATCACTGGAGCCAAGCTTCCTGCCATCCAGGACCTCTATACCAGGCGGTGTCAGAGGAAGGCCCTAAAAATTGTCAAAGACTCCAGCCACCCTAGTCATAGACTGTTCTCTCTGCTACCGCACAGCAAGTGGTACCAGAGCGCCAAGTCTAGGTCCAAAAGGCTTCTTAACAGCTTCTACCCCCAAGCCATAAGACTCCTGAACAGCTACCCGGACTATTTGCATTGTCCCCCCACCCCACCCCCTCTTTTACGCTGCTGCTACTCTATGTTTATTATCTATGCATAGTCACTTTAACACTTTACCCACATGTACATATTACCTGAATTACCTCGACTAACCTGTGCCCCCGCACATTGAATCTGTACCGGTACCCCCCTACTGTTATTATATTTTTCTGCTGCTCTTTAATTATTCTTATTCTTTATTTTTTACTTATCTATTTTTTATTTAACACTTATTTTTCTTAAAACTGCATTGTTGGTTAAGGGCTTGTAAGTAAGTATTTCACTGTAAGGTCTACACCTGTTGTATTCGGCGCATGTAGCAAATAAGATTTGATTTGATTTGATATGCAAAGACCAAGTGCATATTATGGCACGAACAGCTCAAATAAGCAAAGCGAAACGACAGTCCATCATTACTTTAAGACATGAAGGTCAGTCAATCCAGAAAATGTCAAGAACTTTGAAAGTTTCTTCATGTGCAGTCGCAAAAACCAACAAGCGCTATGATGAAACTGGCACTCATGAGGACCGCCACAGGAAAGGAAGACCCAGAGTTACCTCTGCTGCAGAGGATAAGTTCATTAGAGTTAACTGCACCTCAGATTGCAGCCCAAATAAATGCTTCACAGAGTTCAAGTAACAGACACATCTCAACATCAACTGTTCAGAGGAGACTGCGTGAATCAGGCCTTCATAGTCAAATTGCTGCAAAGAAACCACTACTAATGGACACCAATAAGAAGAAGAGACTTGCTTGGGCCAAGAAACACGAGCAATGGACATTAGACTGGTGGAAATCCGTCCTTTGGTCTGATTTTTGGTTCCAACTGCCATGTCTTTGTGAGACGCAGAGTAGGTGAATGGATGATCTCCACATGTGTGGTTCCCACCATGAAGCATGGAGGAGGAGGTGTGATGGTGTGGGGGTGCTTTGCTGGTGACACTGTCTGTGATTTATTTAGAATTCAAGACACACTTAACCAGCATGGCTACCACAGCATTCTGCAGTGATACGCCATCCCATCTGGTTTGCGCTTAATAGGACTATCATTTGTTTTTCAACAGGACAATGACCCAAAACACACCTCCAGGCTGTGTAAGGGCTATTTGACCAAGAAGGAGAGTGATGGAGTGCTGCATCAGATGGCCTGGCCTCCACAATCACCCGACCTCAACCCAATTGAGATGGTTTGGGATGAGTTGGACTGCAGAGTAAAGGAAAAGCAGCCAACAAGTGCTCATCATATGTGGGAACTCTTTCAAGACTGTTAGAAAAGCATTCCTCATGAAGCTGGTTGAGAGAATGCCAAGAGTGTGCAAAGCTGTCATCAAGGCAAAGGGTGGCTACTTTGAAGAATCTAAAATATAAAATATATGTTGATTAGTTTAACACTTTTTCGCTTACTACATGATTCCGTATGTGTTATTTCATAGTTTTGATGTCTTCACCATTATTCTACAATGTAGAAAATAGTAAAAATAAAGAAAAACCCTTGAATGAGTAGGTGTGTCCAAACTTTTGACTGGTACTGTATGTATATTTTTGGAAAACATATTTAACCCCTTTTTTTCTTTGACACAAATCTACTTCCATTAATTTTTTTAACCGGTACCGCCTTACCTTCAGATGAGTCCCGTGACACTTGTGGGGGTCGTAGAACAAAATGGAGAACACCATTGTGTGTTTGTGAGAGTCTCCCCTTTCCATAGTGGGGTATCCAAGTTTGTAGTCCAAGTGCAATAGTGATTGCATCATCTGTGGATCTGTTGGGGCGGTATGCGAATTGGAGTGTGTCCAGGGTTTCTGGGATGATGGTGTTGATGTGGCGTTCTTGGGCACATGGACTATGGTGGTCTGCTTGAAACCTGTAGGTATTACAGACAGGGTCAGGAAGAGGTTGAAAATGTCAGTGAAGACACTTGCCAGCTGGTCAGTGCATGCTCTGAGTATGTGTCCTGGTAATCCGTCTGGCCCTGCGGCCTTGTGAATGTTAACCTGTTTAAATGTGTTACTCGCATCGGCTACGGAGAGGGAGATCACACAGTTCTCCAGAATAGCTGGTGCTCTCATGCATGGTTCAGTGTTGATTTCCTCAAAGCGAGCATAGAAGGCATTTAACTTGTCTGGTAGGCTCGCTAGGTTAGGCTAGGTTTCCTTTTGTAATTCGTGATAGTTTGCAAGCCCTGGCACATCCGACGGGCATCAGAGCCGGCGTAATAGGATTCGATCATAGTCCTGTATTGACACTTTGCCTGTTTGATTGCTCGTCGGAGGTCGTAGCGGGATTTCTTATAAGCGTCCGGATTAGTGTTCCGCTCCTTGAAAGCGGAGCTCTAGCCTTTAGCTCAGTGTGGATGTTGCCTGTAATGCATGGCTTCTGGTTGGGATATGTACATACGGTCACTGTGGGGACGACGTCGTCGATGCACTTATTAATGAAGCCGGTGACTGATGTGTTAAACTCCTCAATGTTATCGGATGAATCCCAGAACATATTCCAGTCTGTGCTAGCGAAACAGTCTTGTAGTTTAGCATCTGCTTTATCGGACCACTTCCGTATTGAACGCATCACTGGTACTTCCTGTTTGTGTTTTTGCTTGTAAGCAGGATGAACATAATAATAACAATAATAATAATAATAATAATAATATGCCATTTAGCAGACGCTTTTATCCAAAGCGACTTACAACATGACAGCATTAGAAACCCAGACTATAGTTCTTATAATTAGTGGAGTATAGTGGACGGATTCTTTAAATAGGCAGTAGAGAGATGAAGATGTACATCTATTCTAACATTATATGTTTTTTAATCTCATTAAACATTTGTGTTCTTATAGTGGAGAAAAATCCTTTTAAAACTAGTGTTATCAATCCTACGGGGACTTACACATTTCAGAGTTTTAATCACCTTAGAAAACAGAAAACATTCATCACACTAGGGACATACCAGTGTAAAGTTATGTTTGTGTTTTACATTGCTGTTGAGACACATAATAAATGCTAGCTAGGGATCAGATATGTAGAGTAAAAATAACTGCAGATTGCATATAGCTGGTATACTGAGATATCATCTCTTATGCTACTTACCTCAAGTGTGTAGCGGAGTGTGTTTATAGGCAGTAGCAACAGCGCGACTTTAGATCAGTAGAAAGCATTTACCAAAAGACACAAAATACACCTGAATGGATTTCCGCAAATATGTAAATAACACAGGTGTCCTCTTACATTTAGGAACTTTACAGTCCTATTGATCAAACAACCATGAGCAGGTAGGCTATCTCACCCTCAGTTGCCTATGCACATCAACAACAACAAGATCAACAACGAATGTTAGCCAGAGCGAGATGAGCTTAAATCTAACGAGCAAACCTTTTCAGCTTGTAGTTGGTTGTCAAAATTGCACTGATAAACGATGGGGAAAAGTAGCCTGCTCACCCTTTTGCTCACCCTTTTGCTTGTCTCAACCTACGTTTTGACAACTGAATGGGAACTTGCCTGCCCGCCCATTTGAAATGCATTAGATTGACAACTAAGAGAAATGATAGCTGTGGATAACTGTCGTTCAAGTTCAGCAAAGCTAGCTAGCAAAGTGATTCACCTTTCTTGCTAGCTAACCAAATGACACCTGTATCCCTAGCTGTAGCCACCGAAAAACGATATGGGGGGAAAAAGTCGACCACTCACTCACTCATCCAATGACGTTTTTAGCTTGATAAATAAATAGCTACATGTATAGATAAGTTAGCCTGTTAGCCACGTTATGACTAACTGGTGGCCATTGCCCTTGCTAGTTTGATTGTATTGACATTCCCAGCCTTAGTTACATTAGTCAGTTTTTTCCCAGAATATTGAGTAATTGAAACTGAAACAGTGCATCCCAAATGGCTGGAGGCAGCAAACAATGTACCAGGCCAGCTGTGATATAAAGTACAAACTGATAGCAATATTCGTTGGACTACCAAGAAATGTATTGGTGAATTATCTATATTAATCATGCATTGAACTGCAACAATCTATTCTGCCAACAATGCCTTACTCAACGTCATGGAATTTTGAGGAAAATATAACCTATTTTTGAAACCTCTTATGAAGTTGGTTTTGTAGCATAAACTGAGAATTTGATACTTTTGACGGATATTATGATTGTCTGTTTGTTTCATATCTGCAAAGTAGTTAAAACGCATGGATGGACAGGGAGGGATATAGCCTAGTGCTCACAATTTTCTGGATTTTCAGATTCAAGTCAGGAGAGACATGCTGTGTTCAGTTAACATTTTCACTTGTGATTATAAAATCCACTGACACATGAAATATGAGAGACAGCAGTGATCCTGCGCTCTATTTTTATTTATTTATGGACCACACCAAATATTTGTTAAGTTAAAAAAACATCAGGAGAATCCCAACTAACTGCATCTTCCATTACTACCATTAGGACTATGAGGACTAGCTATTGTTATTATATACATAGTAGCTGTATGCTACTTTTTCCTCTATAGTTTTTTGGAAGGAAGCATTACTTTTTCATGTGGGATCTTTCTGATCTGTGATTTCTCTTTCTTTATACTGAGCTCCATCCACATTTCATGTCATCACCACTTCTTTTGTTGTTCATGATGAAAATCCAGTATATGGAACAAATAGTTGAAGTTGGAAGATTACATACACCTTAGCCAAATACATTTAAACTCAGTTTTATTTGAAATGTCAGAATAATAGTAGAGAGAATGATTTATTTCAGCTTTTATTTATTTCATCACATTCCCAGTGGGTCAGAAGTTTACATACACTCAATTAGTATTTGGTAGCATTGCCTTTAAATTGTTTAACTTGGGTCAAATGTTCCGGGTAGCCTTCCACAAGCTTCCCACAATAAATTGGGTGAATTTTTGCCCATTCCTCCTGACAGAGCTGGTGTAACTGAGTCAAGTTTGTAGGCCTCCTTGCTCGCACACGCTTTTTCAGTTCTGCCCACAAATCTTCTATAGGATTGAGGTCAGGGCTTTGTGATGGCCACTCCAATACCTTGACTTTGTTGTCCTTAAGCCATTTTGCCGCAACTTTGGAAGTATGCTTGGGGTCATTGTCCATTTGGAAGACCCATTTGCGACCAAGCTTTAACTTCCTGACTGATGTCTTGAGATGTTGCTTCAAATATATCCACATAACTTTCCTTCCTCATGATGCCATCTATTTTGTGAAGTGCACCAGTCCCTCCTGCAGCAAAGCACCCCCACAGCATGATCCTGCCACCCCCGTGCTTCACGGTTGGGATGGTGTTCTTCGGCTTGCAAGCATTCCCCTTTTTCCTCCAAACATAACGATGGTCATTATGGCCAAACAGACTATTTTTGTTTCATCAGACCAGAGGACATTTCTCCAAAAAGTACAATCTTTTTCCCCATGTGCAGTTGCAAACCGTAGTCATGCTTTTTTATGGCGTTTTTGGAGCAGTGGCTTCTTCCTTGCTGAGCGGCCTTTCAGGTTATGTCGATATAGGACTCGTTTTACTGTGGATATAGATACTTTTGTACCTGTTTCCTCCAGCATCTCCACAAGGTCCTTTGCTGTTGTTCTGGGATTGATTTGCACTTTTCGCACCAAAGTACGTTCATCTCTAGGAGACAGAACGCGTCTCCTTCCTGAGCGGTATAACGGCTACGTGGTCCTATGGTGTTTATACTTGCGTACTATTGTTTGTACAGATGAACGTGGTACCTTCAGGCGTTTGGAAATTGCTCCCAAGGATGTACCAGACTTGTGGAGGTCTACAATTCTTTTTCTGAGGTCTTGGCTGATTTCTTTTGATTTTCCCATCATGTCAAGCAAAGAGGCACTGAGTTTGAAGGTAGGCCTTGAAATACATCCACAGGTACACCTCCAATTGACTCAAATTAGCCTATCAGAAACTTCTAAAGCCATGACATCATTTTCTGGAATTTTCCAAGCTGTTTAAAGGCACAGTCAACTTAGTGTATGAACACTTCTGACCCACTGGAATTGTGATACAGTGAATTATAAGTGAAATAATCTGTCTGTAAACAATTGTTGGAAAATTACTTGTGTCATGCACAAATTAGATGTCCTAACCGACTTGCCAAAACTATAGTTTGTTGACAAGAAATTTGTGGAGTGGTTGAAAAAAATGAGTTTTAATGACTCCAACCTAAGTGTATGTAAACTTCCGACTTCAAAGGTACATATTATTATGATGCTTGTATGATATCCTATGTATAAGCGAGAACAGTACCATGGTGTAGTTTTATGCTTTGATGCTACCACAGAGAATCCTCTAATGATGTAATGTCTGCTTGGGACCTTCAAAGTAAATCAGATTTATTATGGATGTAGCCACTGAGATAGAGTGTAAAACGCTGCTTTGTTATAAATTCAAGTTTTTTGCAATTTCATTCTACATCTGTTGTAGGGCAATTCCACGGTAACGGAATTGCGCTGAGACTCAGATTTTTCACATAAAATGTATGCTAAACAAAAACCATTGATTTCAAAGTTTAACAAACCATACAACTCTATGCACAATAACTACTTTTAACAATTTACACTGAACATTTTCCAAAAAGACATTTACTGGAAGAACTGTGCAGATGCAAAGTTTGTTAAGAGAATTTAGGTTAAATCTTTTTTATGTGTTCTTCTTTTCAAAAGTCTTTGTTAAATATCTGCTCTGAATTAAGATTCAATGATGTCTGCAGAACAAATCGGGTGTCAGCTATGACATGACACATTCACTTTGAAAAAATCTGTTTTGGTTATTGAAGTGGATTTACACCCGGTAACGGAATTGCGGTAATGGAATTTCATCATGGGTCCCTGATCTGTACTACACAGAAATGCATAATTATGGATATTAATATCATTCAATTCAAGGTGATGTATCCTAAATAGGTACACAAAGGTACTGATATGCAATATCCTCCTTTGAATATTTGGGGATTATTCTACACATTGGCTATTATTTTAATGAGCTCTCCCCTCAAACCAGACCAAATTTGGTTGGTCCGGATCGGACCAAATCTGAACTAATCATAGACGTCTATGTTTCACAAGTTTGGACATCAAAGTACAGCACAGTAGAGCTCAGTAGAGTACAGAAGAGTAGAGCACAGAACCATATAGTACAGTATAGTTCAGTATAAAAAATAAAAAATTAAGTTCTTTGTCACATACACCAGATAGCTGCAGTGAAATGTGTTGTTTTACAGTGTCAGACATAGTAGTACGGTGCCCCTGGAGCAAATTAGGGTGAAGTTCCTTGCTCAAGGTGTGATGAGGTGATGTCGAAGGAGTCAGGCGCAGGAGGGTAAATCACAAAATAACAGGCTTTATTCCGCAAATACAGAGTTACGCAGAAATGCGTCAAACACTCTAGTGTGCAAAACAGGCACACAGGGAAATATCCCGGACCCGTGCCAAAATACACGGAGCTCCACCGAGCTTAGCTATCCTCCACAATAAACAATCACACATAAAGACAAGGGGGCAGAGGGAACACTTATACAGGTACTGATGAGGGGATATGAATCAGGTGTGTGTAATAAACAAGACAACAAAAATGAATGATGAGATGAGGAGCGGCAGTGGCTAGAAGGCTGGTGACGACAAACGCCGAAGCCTGCCCGAACAAGGAGAGGTGGCAGCTTCGGAGGAAGTCGTGACACAAGGGCACGTCGGTCGATTTTTCACCTTGTCAGCTCGGGTATTCCAAATTTTTAGGATGGAAAATGGTTGAAAATGTATATATTCCTTACTTTCTAAAACATATAGACTCTTAGCTTTCATTTGACACCCAATTTGACATGCTCCTATGAACTTCACATGTTGATGCTCACAGGTCCTTTTACATGGAAATGACCAGTACTGAACCCTTATTGTTTACCAATCTAGCCATAGGTTAGCAGCCCAACCGCAGGGTTCTCAATTGTGACGTTCCTCTTGGAAGTTGGAACAGCCAAGCCATATAACATCAATAGTAGGGTGTGGGTGTCACTGTGGCAGTTTCCCTGTTTAGCCTTTACAGTGTGATCACAACCTTTTAAATCATTTGTGTGGCGAAGTCACTCAGCAACACTCTTGTTCACTCAGTAGATCTGTAGAAATCCATGATGTTGATTATATTTTTAGATCTGATTTAGAGCAACAGCAGTGTCCTAAAACAAGGCTGGGCCTATTATTATAACGAAGACTCACTTTTAATGACAGCTCATTTTTATTTAAGGAATCAAGTTTCAAAGTCTATTTGTCACGTACACAGGATACAGCAGGTGTAAAACAGTACAGTACAGCCATGTGGATATATAAATTAAATTCTGTATCTCCACACGGTTTAAACTAATAATTAGATTTCACCTCCCTCCTATAGGCCAAATGTAGACTGTTATACAAGAACACTGTCCATATCAGATTTTGCATATCGTTTATGAGTCAGCCCCATATATTTATGAACGGCTGAGCCTGATGTCCTTTGTGGTAAGCTATCTCATGAATTGATATAATGTATCCAACTGAGCAGACACCAAAGCCAATTGATTCATGAATTGCCCTTCGTGCCCGCTCCCATACCCTACAATTCTGTATTTCTTTGTGACTAACTTGTATACAGGTAGACCAGAAAAGCCACATCCCTGATTGGCAGATGAGTGGCAACCCTGATTAGAAGCACCTGCATATCAGTACACAAAGGTACTGATATGCAATATCCTCCTTTGAATATTTGGGGATTATTCCGTGTATTTTGGCACGGGTCCCTACAAATGCCTTTTTGAATACAAATAAAATTGTAGCTACACACTGAAGAAGGCTGTAAAGCTGAAATGTCTGTGTACGCTATCCCTGATGCAGTGATAATCATTTAAAAAATCTAATAATGAAGTAAGCTTTATGCAACATCTTTTTAAGTGCGGACCCATTACACCTTTTTGTTTGTAAAACAGTACAGTGAAATGCTTACTTGCAAGCTCTTTCCCAACAATGCAGTACTCACTATTCAGTATCAAGGTGAGAGGAAATAAAGGAAATAATCTAACGTAATACTATAGGTCAGAAATCACACAAGAAATATGAAAAAAGAAACATGAGAATGCAAGCTATATACAGGTCAGTGTCAGTACCATTGTTACAATGTGCAGGGGTACTGGAGTTATTAAGGTAGGTATGTACAGTGGGGGAAAAAAGTATTTAGTCAGCCACCAATTGTGCATGTTCTCCCACTTAAAAAGATGAGAGAGGCCTGTAATTTTCATCATAGGTACACGTCAACTATGACAGACAAATTGAGATTGTATTTTTCAGAAAATCACATTGTAGGATTTTTAATGAATTTATTTGCAAATTATGGTGGAAAATAAGTATTTGGTCACCTACAAACAAGCAAGATTTCTGGCTCTCACAGACCTGTAACTTCTTCTTTAAGAGGCTCCTCTGTCCTCCACTCGTTACCTGTATTAATGGCACCTGTTTGAACTTGTTATCAGTATAAAAGACACCTGTCCACAACCTCAAACAGTCACACTCCAAACTCCACTATGGCCAAGACCAAAGAGCTGTCAAAGGACACCAGAAACAAAATTGTAGACCTGCACCAGGCTGGGAAGACTGAATCTGCAATAGGTAAGCAGCTTGGTTTGAAGAAATCAACTGTGGGAGCAATTATTAGGAAATGGAAGACATACAAGACCACTGATAATCTCCCTCGATCTGGGGCTCCACGCAAGATCTCACCCCGTGGGGTCAAAATGATCACAAGAACGGTGAGCAAAAATCCCAGAACCACACGGGGGGACCTAGTGAATGACCTGCAGAGAGCTGGGACCAAAGTAACAAAGCCTACCATCAGTAACACACTACGCCACCAGGGACTCAAATCCTGCAGTGCCAGACGTGTCCCCCTGCTTAAGCCAGTACATGTCCAGACCGGTCTGAAGTTTGCTAGAGTGCATTTGGATGATCAAGAAGAGGATTGGGAGAATGTCATATGGTCAGATGAAACCAAAATAGAACTTTTTGGTAAAAACTCAACTCGTTGTGTTTGGAGGACAAAGAATGCTGAGTTGCATCCAAAGAACACCATACCTACTGTGAAGCATGGGGGTGGAAACATCATGCTTTGGGGCTGTTTTTCTGCAAAGGGACCAGGACGACTGATCCGTGTAAAGGAAAGAATGAATGGGGCCATGTATCGTGAGATTTTGAGTGAAAACCTCCTTCCATCAGCAAGGGCATTGAAGATGAAACGTGGCTGGGTCTTTCAGCATGACAATGATCCCAAACACACCGCCCGGGCAACGAAGGAGTGGCTTCGTAAGAAGCATTTCAAGGTCCTGGAGTGGCCTAGCCAGTCTCCAGATCTCAACCCCATAGAAGATCTTTGGAGGGAGTTGAAAGTCTGTGTTGCCCAGCGACAGCCCCAAAACATCACTGCTCTAGAGAAGATCTGCATGGAGGAATGTGCCAAAATACCAGCAACAGTGTGTGAAAACCTTGTGAAGACTTACAGAAAACGTTTGACCTGTGTCATTGCCAACAAAGGGTATATAACAAAGTATTGAGAAACTTTTGTTATTGACCAAATACTTATTTTCCACCATAATTTGCAAATAAATTCATTAAAAATCCTACAATGTGATTCTCTGGATTTTTTTTCCTCATTTTGTCTGTCATAGTTGACGTGTACCTATGATGAAAATTACAGGCCTCTCTCATCTTTTTAAGTGGGAGAACTTGCACAATTGGTGACTGACTAAATACTTTTTTTCCCCACTGTACATGCAAACGGGTTAAAAAGTGACTGGTAGAAGGATACATAATAATGGTAATAATAAATCAATAATAATCAATATAGCAGCAGCGTAAGTGTGTGCATGGTGATGAGTGTTTGTGTGAGTGTATGGCGTCAGTACGTAAGTGAGTGTGTGTGTATGTGTGTGTGTGTGTGTGAGAGTGTATGCGTGGTGTGCAAGAGTGTTAGTGTAGTTGTGTGTGAATGTGTGGGTAGAGACCTGTGAGTGAGCATAGAGTCAGTGCAGATAATCTGTGGGAGAGGTTGGGCAGCCGTAGTTTAGCTGTTCAGCAGTCTTATTGCTTGGGGAAAGAAGCTGTCTCTGAGCCTGTTGGTCCGAGACCCGATGCTCCGGTACCACCTGCTGGAGGGTAGCAGAGAGAATAGTCCATGGCTGGGGTGACTGGTGTCTTTGGCAATTTTCCGGGCTTTCCTCAGATACTGCCTAGTATGAATGTCCTAAATGGCTGGGAGATCGCCCCCAGTGATGTGCTGGGCCGTCCACACCACCGTCTGTAGAGCCTTGCGGTCATGGGCAGTGCAGTTGCCATACCAGGCGGTGATGCAACCAGTCAAGATGCTCTCGATGGTGTAGCTGTCAAAGTTCTTGAGGATCTGAGGGTCCATGCCAAATCCCTTCAGTTTATGACATCCAGCTCACAACAGCACATCAACGTTGGATTGTTGTGGTATTGCTTTGAGATAAGGGTGAGTTTTACGCTACATATATGAAACAGAACATTCAAAGGAATCATGTCAGTAACACAGAGCAGAGTGACTTTGGTGAGCTAACAGGGTGGACTTTGAATGTGTCCCTGCTTCAAGGTCAGTTTATTCATGCAGTGCATGGCTGGAGTGTGTGTGTGGGGATGTGGCAGTGCTGTGGATGCTGCCACAGGGAGGTTAGCAGCTTTGTACTTCCCCCTCTCATACCCCATTCTGACTCTGCCCCGAGGTCCACTCTTCTATTTCCTGCAGTCGTGTCATCAGCTGACCATCAGGGGCCACCTCTGGCAACATTCTCTCCAACCACTTATGCAGGCACAGCCATGTCACTGATCACATTATCTCAACATGCAAATAGATAGGCATGGTGGTGTAATGTCCTATAATAAGGATGTTTACGCAGGAAGGTTGATATGGGTTACAGTGCATATCCTCTTTAGTAAGAGATCCAACATCCAACCAATGTAATGAACGTTGATTCGGTATTCTTCTGTTATCGTACCGTGGTGGTGCAGAAATTGTAAATGTCAGTGGCTGTTTGTGAGGTGGGTTTACTCACTAGGCTAGTAGGGACTGCTAACACCCCAGTCTCATGTAAAGTCAACATTCAGCAGGGAAGCTGATGCCTTGGGCTGGAAGAAAACCAGGCAATGCAGCTACTGTATCTACTACTGGCTTCACATCCCCAACCTCACATTGGCTCATTAGGCCCTCGACTGCTTCAATCTCAACATAGCCAAGGGTTGGTTTGGTTCATTAATGCATGAACAGTCAGTGGTCGTGCTGGACCTGCTCTCTCTGGTGCAGAGTAGTAGAAGTAGTAGTAGTAGTAGTAGTGATTTGATTGAGTAGTAGTAGTAGTAGTAGTAGTAGTAGTAGTAGTAGTAGTAGTAGTAGTAGTAGTAGTAGTAGTAGTAGTAGGCTAGTACAGTTGGTCAAGCAGTTAAAGCCTTGGAGCACTAGCTAAACCTCCAGCATCATCATCACTGGAGCACACAGTATTTACAGGAACTCAGCTTATGCATGACATTAGGTGTGAACCACCCATGAGGTACTTTAGCACACTCTGTCATAATGGGGCCCAGATTCTTTCGAAGCAGCTTGGATGCCTAACTGATTGAGATGGAGTGAAGTTATTTTTGAAGACATACATAAGACATAATGTTACAGTACAGTCCATAACACCGAATTGCTATTAGATGGTACTATCTTTGCCTCTTAACTTTTATTGTGTTGTATTGCTGCTGGTCTTGCCATGCAGCACTCTCTTGAAAAAGAGACCTTGGTCTCAATGGGACTCCCTGCCAAAATAAAGGTTAAATAATGATTAAGGTGGAGGGGCGCTAGTGAGCAAGCCATGGAGTAGGTCAAGTTTTTCCAAGCTCCTGCTGAAATTGCATTTATTTAATACTTTCTTTTCACTTTGACCCCAAAAGAACTAGGAAACACAGCCTTTGAATGACGTGCTTTACTTTGTTAAACTTTTATTTTTGTTTTAATGCGTAAATGGCGCATAACCTGCAAAAGTTTAAGTTCAGCGGAGTCACTGACAAAAGAGAAAACACTACACCCAAGACGAGGAGCTCGAGTTATAATAATAATAATATGCCATTTAGCAGACGCTTTTATCCAAAGCGACTTACAGTCATGTGTGCATACATTTTTACATATGGGTGGTCCCGGGGATCGAACCCACTACCCTGGCGTTACAAGCGCCATGCTCTACCAATTGAGCTATAGAGGACCACGTGAGTTCTTCAACAAGTGGGAGCAGCGGCCCCTCCCCTCGGCTCGGCGAAAAAATTAACACAGAGGATTTGAAGGCCGAGATTCTTGCTGCACTCAGAGCAGACATTTCATCTATACTCAAGTCGGAACTCAAGGAGGCGCTCAGTGAGGACTTTAACTGTATTAAGTCGGAGTTACAAGCAGTCAAGAATGAACTCGCAAAGCATACAGCAGTGGTTCGTACTGAACTGGATACAGTTAAGAAAACTGTCTCTGACATGGAACAAGGCTTGTCAACATGCTCGGACAACACGACTACGCTACAAACCACTGTTAAGAAGCTCGAAACTGATGTGGCTAGCCTTAAGGAACAATGCATACATTTACAAGGTTATATGCGAAGATCCAATCCAATATTTCAGCAGGGCTCTCTACTCGATAGGTTTAGTGTTCCCCACTACAAGCACATTATGTGTGGATATATTTGCGTGGGGATTAGCGGTTACTGTGATGAGTGTGATAGAAGGAGTCAGGCGCAGGAGGGTAATCACCGAATGCAGAGTTTATTCCGTTGTACACAAATAGCGCTGGATAGCGACAAACGAAACAGGCACAGGGGAAAATCTACCCTGGCAATACAAGGTAACGGTAGCTCCAACAATAACAGGCACAGGGGAAATATCTACCCAGGCAATAACAATGTATGAGTAGCTCCACCGAGCTACACTACTCTCACGAAACAACAATCACCCACAAGGACAAGGGGGGCAGAGGGAACACTTATACATGGACTAATGAGGGGATAAGAACCAGGTGTGTGTAATTGACAAGACAAGATAAGTGGAATGATGATATATGAAGCGGCAGTGGCTAGTAAGCCGGTGACGACGAACGCCGAAGCCTGCCCGAACAAGGAGGGGAGGCAGCCTCTGCGGAAGTCGTGACAGTTACCTTGTTCTATTAGGTGACCAGGGTGGGTTTTATTTTCACACCAGACTTCAGAGTATTGTTTGTTTATGTTTTTTATTCTTCTTCAACTTTTTGTTTTTTTATTAGCTATTTTTGGAAAAAAATTTAATGGATCAGTTGTTATTGTAATCTGACATCTATCCTTTTCCCAGCTGACTTTACATGACTAGGCCTAATATCATGAGAGGGACAGCTGGTTGCTCGGTCACTTTTGCTAGCTGGAATGTTAAATCTTTAAATCACCCAGTGAAACGTAAAAGGGTTCTTTCTCATTTAAATCACCTTAAAGTAGATATCACCTTTCTTCAGGAGACACATCTCCGCACTTTCGACCACTCTCGTTTAAAAGGAGGGTGGATCGGTCAATCATATCATTCCAATTTTCATTCTTAAACTAGAGGAGCAGCCATTTTAATTAGTAAAAACATACCGTTTGCAATGTCAAGTGTAGAGGCAGACTCAGCAGGCCGTTTCATTATTGTAGTAGGAAGACTATATAATACACCTGTTATCTTGGCTAACATTTATGCACCAAATTGGGATAACAGTTCATTCTTCACAAATTAATTTTCTCGATTACCAAATATGGACACATACCACCTAATACTAGGTGGTGATATGAATTGTGTACTGTCGCCCAATCTGGATCGTAGCTCTCCTAAGGTATCATCAAAGACAGTATCCACAATTCAGCTATTTCTTAAGACATATGGAATATCTGATGCGTGGTGATTCCGCAATCACACAGCTAGGGAGTATTCTTTTTCTCGCCAGTTCATAAGACCTTCTCACTTATAGACTACTTTTTCCTCGACAATAGATTTCTGCCACTTATCACGGAGTGTGATTACCAAGCTATAGTCATTTCGGATCATTCTCCTCTTACTATGAAACTACTTATACCAAATACACAGCCTAATTATCGCCCTTGGCGGCTTAACTCACTACTGCTATCAGTGGAAATCTTTGTTGTTTTTATATAATCTCAAATGGAGCTATTTCTCAAGCTTAATCAAACCCCTGGAATTTATCCTACAACAGTATGGGAATCAATGAATGCTTATCTAAGGGGCCAAATTATTTCGTACAGCGCAAAATTAAGGAAGTGCAATATTCAACGCCTAGGGGAATTTACAAATAAAATCTTGGTTATATGGCATATTCACACTCTTCATCCACAGATTTACTAAAACAACGTTTGACACTTCAGACAGAGTTTGATCTTCTTTCAACTCGACAAGCTGAAAATCGAATTAGTAAATCTCCATACAAAAATGATGAACATTGAGAGAAATCAGGGAAAATGCTAGCACACCAGCTGCATCAGAGAATCGCAAATCAAACCGTACCTGAGATAACTGACGAGCTGGGTAACACATGTATTGATCATTTAGAGGTCAATTCATGCAATTCACTCTCAAACAATTTGGATTCTGTCCCAATTTTATGTCCTGGATCAAAGTCCTTTACTCCTCCCCTAAGGCTGCAGTGCGCACAAATAATAACCTTTCATCCTATTTCCAACTTCAACGTGGGACAAGATAGGGTTGTCCTCCATCCCCTCAGCTGTTTGCCATCGCAATTAAGCCTTTAGCCATAGCAATACGTAATAACACCACAATCAAAGGTATTCGAAGAGGGGACTTAGAGCATAAAGTTTCACTCTATGCGGATGACATGCTATTATATATGTCTGACCCTTTAACTGGTCTTCCAGTGATCCATGTTCTACTAAAGACATTTGGTAAAATATCTGGGTATAAGGGTAATCTACAAAAAAGTGAATTGATGCCTATTAATCCTTCTGCCATGCAAACTTATTTTAGTCATGTGCCCTTCAGAGTGACTACACAGAAATATTTGGGAATTTGGGTCACACACAATTTCAAAGATCTCTATTAAGCCAATTTCCCTCCCTTGATACGCCGCCTGAAACAGGAACTTGAACGCTGGGATTTACTTTCTCTTTCTTTGGGCGTAAGAATTAACACTGTTAAAATCAATGTATTACCTACGTTTTTATAGTTATTTCAATGTATTCCTATCTTTCTGACAAAATCTTTTTTTATCTCCATAGATAAATTGATATCTGCTTTTATCTGGAACAAGAAAAACAATCGGATTCGTAAGAGCGTATTGCAGAGATCTCGCTCCCAGGGTGGTCTAGCACTTCCGAACTTTCAATATTATTACTGGGCAGCTAATATACGAATCATTCTATATTGGATGACAGATGTTACAGGCCCATAATGGTTGACCTTGGAGATCTCATCCTGTGACCCCACCTCCTTAGCTGCCTTACTCTGCTCAAAACTTGCATTAGCTGAGCCTGTTTCCAAATACACAAAAAAAACATTGTGAAACATTCTAAAAAAATCTGGAAACAGTTCGTTTGGTCTCAGTGAATTTTCAACTTCTGCCCCATTATTAAAGAACCATACATTCTCTCCATCATTATTAGACCGGGCGTTTCATATCTGGTGTAGAAAAGGGATCTCCTCACTGAACAACTTGTACATTGATATGGATTTTGCATCTTTTGAACAGTTAGTACAAAGATTAAATATTCCTAGATCCCATTTCTTTAGATACCTGCAATTGGTAGTTTTATATCTTCATACTCTAGTCACTTCCCATCACGCCCACCTACCTACCTCCCTTCTAGATTCTATTTTTAAAGTGAACCCTTATATCAAAGGAGGCACAAGCTTGATCTATACGTTATTAAACTTGCACAATCTGGATTCCCTGAACTGGCAACCTTTCCTATACTTTGTAGAAGACATGGACCCAGCTAATTTCACAACTCCATAAACCAACCCAAATTAGAATTTGTATCATTATTTTTACTATTTTTTAAACTTTTTGTTTTCTATGATATTTTATTTATATTTTTACTAGTTGATTATACTACTCATTGTATATCATGCCTGCTTTAAGTCTGGTTTTGGGATGGGGGGGGGGGGGGGGATTTTTGATTTGGTTCTGTCTGTTATCTGTATAATCATAAAAAATGCCAAATAAAAAAACCTTTGAAGAAAGAATAATGATTAAGGTAGTAAATTGAAGAAACAGGTGTTTTAATTAAAGTATGAAGAGATTGATTGAATTGTTTGGCAACGCCAGCTAGCTTATCTATTATGTATGTGTTGTTACATTTAAAATGCTGTTTGCTTAATGAAATTACCCAGTCAATAAAATGAAGCAGACACTGGCATTCTATTGAGGGAAAACAAAATGCACTCCAACCTAATCTCACAGAGTTTGTAAGAGAACATGTTAATAAGCACTGGGGCTTGCTTTATCACAGCAAGTCCCACATAATTACACTTTATCATTTGTGAGAACATTATTCCAGGAGCTCTTTAATTGCTTCAGCTTGTGCTGATGTCTTCTCTGGGCTGTTTACATTTGGGCTGTGGAGGCCTATGGTGTGTAGTCCATCTTTATAAACCTAACCTATCAACATGTAGACCTTGGGAGCTTTGAGGCGGCTTGTTATCATATGGAACTCCCTCAATTGTTGAGACAAGTTTGGTCATAAAAAGGCATTATACCTGCTCTGTCAAAGATACATGATACTAATGTCCGTGGTGGGACCCATCAAACCAGCAACATTTCCAGAACATTAGCTAAGATTTGCATTAAGTTCTAGTTAGGGTTTTATCTAACATTAGGATGATGACATCTGAAAAACATTCTGAGAATGTTGTTTAATCTTTGTATATATATTAAAAAATTAAATATCCTTGGAATGTTCTCCTAACATTCACTAAAATATTGTGCACAACATCTGTAACAACCACCACAGAACATTTCCCTAAAGTTCTCATATCCAGGTAATGTAATAACACAATGTACCAGTAATGTTTTCCCAGCAAACCAAAATTGGTGCTGTGAAAGTTCCCAGAACATTTGTTAGGTCGCGGCAAATGTTCTCATAACACAAAAACGGTCAATTCGTGGTGATGATTATAGAATGTTTGTATAAAACATTTGTCTGATATTGCAAGAACATTCCTATAACACATAATATATTATTTAAAGGTTCCCAGAATGTTTCATTAGGTTGTGGGAACAGTTTGGTGAGAACATTGTGGATGACATCACAGAATATATGTTCCCAAAAGACAGTTGTGCGGATGATTCTACAATGCTACTTTTAGGGTGCAAAAAACATTCACTTGATGTTACAAGAATGTTCCCAGAACACATTTAGTCTGTTCTTTAAAGGTTCCCAGAATGTTTCATTAGGTTGTGGTAAAATTGTGGGGACATGACTGTATTACGATGGCCCTTGTGGGTATCCGTAGCTATGTATGACATGTGCAGACTAGGCTAGTAAACATGCTGAAGCTAGAACCTCATTGTCGTGCCTCCTTATTTTAGATAATAATAATATGCCATTTAGCAGACGCTTTTATCCAAAGCGACTTATAGTCATGTGTGCATACATTTTTACATATGGGTGGTCCCGGGGATTGAACCCACTACCCTGGCGTTACAAGCGCCATGCTCTACCAATTGAGCTACAGAGGACCACAGATACTACATGGTGTCAGAAGTGGTTTTAATAATCACATAAACGTGAAGGACTTACCAAGTAAATTATACATTCAGGCCGACAGTGTTGGAGGGCACAGTGTTGGAGATAAACAGCGCAGATCATCATTGGGCTAGCTAACGAGTAAGGACTAAGTTACTGCTAGCAACATGTTGAAAGAGGAAGAAACTAGCAGGATTTCAGTGGCTAGTGCTGACGGATTTTGCATTAGTCCCCTGGAGAATTTTGATTGTATGGACATTCAAAACTGGCCAAAAAGGATCAGGCGCTTTGAAAGGTACAGAGTAGCTTCAGGCTTAAACGTGAAAAATGAGGCATTTCAAGTTAATACACTAATCTACTCTATGGGTGATGAAGCCGAGGATATATTAAATGCTTCAACGTTGACTGAGGAAGAGAAACTTAACTACAGTGCCGTTAAAGACTGCTTTGAAACGCATTTCGTAGGGAGACACAGCATTATATTTGAGAGAGCTAGGTTTAATGTGCGCAAACAGGAGCAGGGTGAAACCACCGACAGTTTTATCACAGCTGTTCACAAGCTAGCGGAACATTGTCAGTTTGGCGTACTCAGGGAAGAGCTCTGAGGTGTGTTTTGTTCCCAAAACACAAAACTGTCCAGTTGTGCTGACATTCAGATAATGTTAACTAACTGAGTTAGGAAGGATGCCTGTATCTTTGTAGTGACTGGGTGTATCGATACACCGTCCAAAGCCTAATTCATAATTTCATCATGCTCAAAAGGATATTCAGCTTCTGCTTTTTTTCTTTCTTTTTTTAACACATCTTCCAATCGGTGCCCTTCTTTGCGAGGCATTGGAAAACCTCCCTGGTCTTTGTGGTTGAATCTGTGTTTGAAATTCCCTGCTCGACTGAGGGACCTTACAGATAATTGCATGTGTGGGGTACAGAGATGAGGTAGTCATTAAAACATCACGTTAAACACTATTATTGCACACAGAATGAGTCCATGCAACATATAATGTGACTTGTTAAGCACATTTTTACTCCTGAACTTATTTAGGCTTGCCATAACAAAGGGGTTGAATACTTATTGACTCAAGACATTGCAGCTTATCATTTTTAATTAATTAGTAAAACTTTCTAAAAACATAATTCCACTTTGACATTATGGGGTATTGGGCGTAACCCAGTGACACAAAATCTCAATTTAATCCATTTTAAATTCAGGCTGTAACAAAACAAAATGTGGAAAAAGTCAAGTGTTGTGAATACTTTCTGAGTACCAGTGACAGATCAATGTGCAGGGGTACAAGGTATTTGATTTAGATATGTACATGAAGGCAGGGTAAAGTGACTAGGTATCAGGATAGATATTAATAAGAGTAAAATAAAGAACAGAACTGAGTAGCAGTAGCATATGATGAGTGTAAAAATGTTTGTGTGTGTATGCAGGGGTTTCATGCACCCCAAAAATCTGAGGGGGCACAAAGTACGTGAGGATGGCTGGGAGGTGGTCCGGATTGGTTTTGGAGAATTTAGCATTTTTCAAACACCTGAAACAGCTTTTTCCTGCAATCTATAGCCATAATCATTATGCTTAATTCTATGTCAAAAATATGTATGTTTATTATTTGCTCAGAACGTTTCTTGTATTATTACCTACAGCCAGAATTAACTTTTGGATATTAGATCAGTGGTCACTCACCAGAAATTCTAGCAGAAATATCGATTTCCCTGACCTGGATCATTTGTTGAACTTATCGAGGCAACTCTTCATCCCGGGGGCTACACCAAAAGGCTGATGCCAGGTCCCTAGTCAGACTTCCGAGTATATTACTCGCTAATGTTTAGTCCCTGGACAATAAAGTAGACGTGCTCAGGGCGAGGATCTCCTTCCAGAGAGACATCAAGAACTGTAACATACACTGTTTTACGGAATCATGGCTCTCTCCGGATATATTGTCCCCATCCATTCAACCAGTGGGGTTCTCCGTCTATTGCGTGGACAGGAAGAAATAACTCTCCTGGAAAAAGAAAGGCGGAGGGGTTTGTTTAATGATGAACAACTCATGGTGTGATTGTGGCAGGTAGCTTAGTGGTTAAGAGTGTTGTGCCAGTAACCGAAAGGTTGCTGGTTCTAATCCCCGAGCTGACTAGGTGAAAAATCTGTCGATGTGCCCTTGAGCAAGGCACTTAACCCTAATTGCTCCTGTAAGTTGCTCTGGATAAGAATGTCTGTAAAATGTTATGGCTATTTAGCAGTCTTATTTCTTGGGGGTAAAAGCTGTCTCTGAGCTTATTGGTCCGAGAGCCGATGCTCCGGTACCATTTGCCAGCCGGTAGCAGAGTGAACAGTCTATGGCTTGGGTGGCTCGAGTCTGGCAATTTTGCGGGCCTTCCTCTGACACCGGCTGATATAGAGGTCCTGGATAGCAGGGAGCTCGGCCTCAGTGATGTACTGGGCTGTCCGCACCACCCTCTGTAGCGCTTTGCGGTCGAGGGCGGTGCATTTGCCATACCAAGCAGTGATGCAGCCAGTCAAGATGCTCTCGATGGTGCAGCTGAATAAGTTTTTGAGGATCCGAGGGCCCATGCCAAATCTTTTCAGCCTCCTGAGGGGGAAGAGGCACTGTTGTGCCCTCTTCACGACTGTGCAGGTGTGTGTGGACCAGGTTAAATCCTTAGTCATTCGGACGTCAAGGAACTTGAAGCACTCGACCCGCTCCACTACAGCCCAGTCGATGCGAAAGGGCGTGTGCTCGCCCCTTTTTCTCCTGTAGTCCACGATCAGCTCCTTGGTCTTACTGACGTTGAGAGAGAGGTTGTTGTCCTGGCACCACACTGCTAAGTCTCTGACCTCCTCCCTGTAGGCTGTCTCATCGCTGTCGATTATCAGGCCTACCACGTCGTGTCTTCAGCAAACGTTATTATGGTGTTGGAGTCGTGTGTGGCCACGCAGTCGTGGGTGAACAGGGAGTACAGGAGGGGTCTAAGCACACACCCCTGAGGGTGTATAGGAATCCACTGTGGGCATTTCACCACGACAAATGCATATTTGTGAAACGCCCACAGTGGATTCCTGTAGTTGCCCAAGCCAACCTCAAGTAACATTCAGAATACAAAATGTGAATCATTATTGGAGCTGTGTGCCTGGTGTAAGGCTAAGCTGTCCATTACTGTACATTTTATTAAAACTTAGATGGGCATCCTTTGACATCTTGACAGGAGCCTTTTGATGTTAATGAACTTGTGATAGACTCTTAATGTCGGAAGTCTGTATTTAAAATATTAAGCGAAGGGAATGTGTTTAGACATATCCATGGATGACTACCAATGCAAAATAAATGGTGCAGTAAGTTCTAATGAGACAGCAGGGGACACTCCATAAGCATAAATCCTTTGTGATCATGTACAGAGTTTGTTAAATTTGGATTTTACTGTCTGGAGTAGTGGGAATAGGAATTCATCTATGTTTGCTTGACCAATGCTGCTTTACTTTGTGCAGAAAGAAGTCTGCCAAAAGTAAAAGAAATGGAATGAGTTGACAACAGTTTAGTGATGACTATACATTGTATACAGATATGCTGATGCCTTTTTCAAAGCATTGTTTCTCTTCGACTGATAAGGGTATTGAGCAATTAGGTTTATTCTTGATGTTTCATTACAGATTGTATCAATCAGAGATTTCTTCAACATCAAAATATGGCCCTAATTCATCCGTACCCTCACCTCCTGTCTCTATGTACTGGCACAGATGTGTCTGGGCTGCTACTGGTGAAGCTGCTTGGTACTGGTCAATTCTTAGGAACTGAACACAGGCTGGAAGTTTGACCTAGAAATGACTGCAGCATCTTCATTGAAGGGCTTTTTGATGGTAACGGGATAGTTGACATATTGACTTAATAATAATGAAATAATAATAATTTAATACAGTATATAATCCATTTTCATGTTTCCTTACAACCCATTCTGTCTGCACAGATGGCAAAATAGAGCGTCTGGTGGGGACATGGAAAATGTTTCATTTTGTTTTCACTATTTACAAAAATAACTCAATTTGGATTATCCTTGTGTAATTAAAAAAATCCCTTGCTATGAAAATCATAGTGTAGCACTAAATGCTACTATGTAACTGAGTTCCATGCTAATGAAAGATGAGGATGACATTAGATGTGGTGACCCTGGAGGGAGGAAACAGTGGCAAGAGAAGACATTCATCAGATAAGTGGCCAGTGTTTAGAACTCACAGACTATAGGAGATAAGAAGAAGCACAGAACTAGGTCCATCGAGAGAGAGGGAGAGAGAGAGAGAGAGAGAGAGAGAGAGAGCGAGAGCGAGAGGGAGAGAGAGAGGGAGAGAGAGAGCGAGAGAGAGAGAGAGAGAGAGAGAGAGAGAGAGAGAGAGAGAGAGAGAGAGCGAGAGAGAGAGCGAGAGAGAGAGAGAGAGAGAGAGAGAGAGAGAGAGAGAGCGAGAGAGAGAGACTAAAATGGATGACAAGGGAAGGATGCTGGTCTGCCATGTTAGCAGTGTCCAGGGCTTGTTGCCTGGCAGCATCCCAGAATAGTCTAGCTCCTGTCTGCTTCCAGGCTACGGTCGACTTTCCCTTACCTTCAACCCGACTGACTGGGGGATCTAATGACTGCCAAACACGCACAGAGACTTGGATGGGAAAGATCAATTTTGACAAGCTTTCATCAGCTTTTAGAAACTGTCATCTGTGTTGTTGTCATGGCCATTATTTGATCTCTCACTACATTAGGATTATCTGGAGATTTAGGTCCTTTCTCCTAGAGGTGACGTAGAGTCATTGTTACACACACACACACACACACACACACACACACACACACACACACACACACACAGGAATCATTAGTACATGCTCTCGCCAAGATGATTACTGGGCAGATTATGATATGACTGATATAGTTTAAGTGTTAGCTATGTTCACAATCTGATTGAACTAGATTAATCTCTTTGTATCCAGATTTTCTACCGAGGCAAAGTACCCGCTTAAAAAAGTTATCTTCATACAAGGGTTAGGAATTGTGAGAGGTATGAGAGAAACTACAGTATACAGTAATATATTTTGTTGAGGATCTCTCCCTCCATGTCAATCTATCACATCACGTTGTGATTTGTGATTTGTGAAGAACCAACATGAGAAATGTAAATGGTTTCAAAATGTTTCATGAAATTTAAGCGATGAATATCATAACTGAACAATTTCTGCATTTTATCCTATAGTGGATGATGTCCCATGCTAATGCTGACTTTATCCATTATCCTCTGCCTTTCAGGAGTTATGCCAGTTCCAGACCCAGCCTCTGACTCTGAGAACCCCACAATGCTGAGCCCAGTTCTAAATGCCTCTAATGGAGACGGCTCTGAGACGGAGACCACGTCAGCCATACTGGCCTCTGTCAAGGAACAGGTAAGGCCTTCCAGCTTTACTCTGTGTGTAACATACAGGGGTGACTTTCAGAGTAAGAGCAACGCCCTCCATGCAAAACACGTCATCATGAGATCAGCATTTCTGCTTTTGCTTGATTTTAGGCATCAGGAGATTGAAAGCAATATGTTGTGAAAACTTAAATGAAATTTGAATGCGCAATTTTGTGTGACTGTATATAAAATGGACTAATGAATAATATATATTCAAGTAAAATTCCCCTTTAACTGACGGCAACTTAATATGAAGTATGTTATTGGTTTAGTCGGTACAGCCGTTAACAGGCAATTCCACCACTTTTCAACTTAATTTTCACTATCTCCAGCACCATACCAGTGTCTACATAATGTGAAAATGGCTCATTTCTATGATCTGTGGATAAAAAGATAAGAAGAAAGGTCCTAAAAAATGGTCTCTGTGACATCACAGGGTAGGATTAAAAGTATGAAAAACTGTGATTTTAAAGATTCTGCAACAAGGATATTTTCTTGCTCCCCACGTCACCACGAATCTCATAGTGATGAAAATCACTGTTTTTAGAATGTTTTAACTTTTTACAGGGATGTAGCTCAGTTGGTAGAGCATGGCGTTTGCAACGCCAGGGTTGTGGGTTCGATTCCTACGGGGGGCCAGTATGAAAAAATAAAAATAATGTATGCACTCACTAACTGTAAGTCGCTCTGGATAAGAGCGTCTGCTAAATATTGTAAATGATGTCATCAGGAATAACTTTTTAACTATATATTTTTTGCGACAAAATGTGGAAAGGCACCGTCTTCACATATGTAGACACTGGTATTGTGCTGGAGATAATGAAAATGAGGTTGAAAAGTGGTGGAATTGCTACCAGCAGCCAGATTACTTTTTTCATCATAAGATCCTCTTCAGTGCCTGAAATCCATACTATTTAGCCCTTCTGTGTTGCTCTCTGATGATGAAGTAAACTTGTCAGTGTTCTGCAGGTGTGCAGTGAGGAAAAGAGACATAAGTAATTGGTGCCATTTGTATTCTGTGAGTGTGTGGTGCAGAGGACAGTCAAACATCCACTCTCATTAGCAGGTGACACTATAAGGAGACTAGACTTTGTGTAGGCCTGTTTAATATTATGCCTTTCCTTTGAAATGTAGCTGTCTCTAACAAAAATATATCTGTAATAATATAGTAACTAATGAAGTAAGTAATTCACTAGTACGGAACATGGAGAAACTTGACCTGGAAAATAAATTCTGCACATTGTTATTGCATATAATGCGTTTGCTGTGTAAAACTATGTTCAGTTGTATAAGAGATTGTGCTCAATATAATAGAATTGGCTTGTAGTTACATTATGGAAGTATCCTACTGATATTCCTTACCAGCAATAAGATATATCCTATTTATTTATCTCACAGGCAGCCATTTTAGAGTAGAACCAAGGCCATGTGTGTAGATGGGAAATGAACCCTGACAATCCCCTGCATCATGACAGTGGTTACACTGACACTCCTCCTGCTTTTAAGAAGAAGAGAGAAAAGGACAAGCTGTGGAATGTTAAAGTGGACCACCGCCGCGCATCGCACAGACCCATGGGGCTGCTCTGGGACATACTAATGGCCCTAACAGGAGGGTAAAAATAAAAGCCTACAGGCATGCATACAGGGGGGCGTGTGTGTGTGTGTGTGTGTGTGTGTAGATCTCCACAAGCTTGCATTTATTCAAGCCAGTGCACCTCAGTCACGGCTGGCTCTTTGTTTTTTTCTTCTGTTGACAGCATTGGGATAGTTGTTTGAATACAAATAAAAGGCAGACGTTTTCATTGTTGATGCTTTTCAGGGGATTTGTCTACTTCCTGTGCATGTGAGAGGAGGGAGGTCAAGCGTGAGCAACCACACATAAACCACTGGGTCAACATTTGAAAAGCTCTATGAATTTTAGGAATATATGTATTTTGATGTCTTCTTCCATTGCTAGTATTGTCATTTTTCACATTTCATGTTTGATGTTAGATATGTTTGTTGATCTTACAATAAACTGTACCTCCAAATGTGTAATAGTGAAAGGCAGTGTTAATGGTCAATGCTTTGTTACATCCCCACCACTAGATGGCAAACAGCATCAGTCAGCAAAAGGTTTAACGTTTGATAACATGTGATGATACAGTCTGTGTATTTAGCCCTAAATTGGATTTACCAGGACAGGTAACCACTACATTTTTCAGTCATAGGGTCGGTTGGCTTTGGACATAAACAATAAGGGGGCTTGAGGAGTGTGTTGGTGGAAAGGGTTTATTGGCATTGGGTTGAGGTGAAACTTTGACTTGAACTTACCAGACTTGAACTTACTGTAGCCTTGGGATGGTTCTAGTACTGTATGGTGTGACTTTGTTTTTGGTCCCCAAGGATATTTAGATTAACTATGTTCCACCATGCTTGGTTATTATTGAGCCTCATTTGGATCTGCCAGTGACCATGGTTTGAAGTAGTGACGTACATACCAACGTGTGATGCCTCATTTTGTCCTCTCACAATGGAGGCTCTAAAATCAGGAATCAAATCAGCAGCAGGCAACAGAGTGAGCAAATGAAACCAGCCGGAGCCATTAGTAGCCTATAGGTGAGGGCAAGATGGGAATGCAAATCAGTGTCATCTTATTCAGAGCGCTGGCATATCAAACATCTAGCAATAATTTCTACAGCAATGTGAGGAATGTATTTAGCTAGAATATTCAGACGTGTTATTTCATTTGGGGAGAGAGAGAATGCTAATCTGCTCTTTTAATTCATGGTCACCTCTTAAGACTTAATGGGTTTTTAAACAAATGGGTTTTGCTGAAGTGATGTCATTTCAGCAGCCTGAAATAATTAATGGGAATTATTAGGTCTTGTGAAATAGTCACTCTAATTTGTAACATTCTAGAATGTGGGATGCTTTGCGGTTAGAGGACAGGAGACTATTATAATGAATAGGACGTTTTTGAATAAGGTTATAGAGACTGAATTGTGTCTGTGAAAAAAGGGTCAGTTAATTTGAAAACCTAATGTTGTTACTTACTCTATATTGTTATTATATCATCAGTAAATTACATTGAATAGTTTCTTCATCAATCCCCTCCCCCAACTTTGTCCATATCATAATTATGTGCATAATAGCATTTAGCGTATCAATCAAATTCAGGATATTACAGTGCTGCTCTTTACCAGTCATGTCGAACAAAAGGTTCAATATGGAGACATGACTTAGCTGTGAGTGAATGTCGAGCCCAGATAGTGAAAATGTATATGAGGATCATGCAGGACAGGGTCATTATTAGGAATAACACATCTTATCATTTAATGCTCATAAAATAAACTGAAGTTGATGACTGATGTCATGACTGGCTAGCTACATTCAATCAGGGTGATACATTCTCAATCCCTCAGTTATAGTTAATTGTGTTCATTGTTGAATTCTCCAATACATTCGTCAAGTAGGCTATTTGTTCGTGTTGGTCCTTGTGTCTCATTTGTAATATTATAAAGCAGAATTGTTTGCCAGCATTAACTCAACCAATGAACAGTACATCTGACACAATCATGTCTGATACTGTGTGTACAGGGATTATAATTTCATAGTACTGTATTATTATAAGAAGGGATTTCAAAATATTGTGAATATTTATTCAGTAAGAGTGGTTTTTGGGGAATAAGGCAGGGATTTGGAGTTCTCACTTCTTTACATTTCCTTTGTTTCAGACTGCAAAGTGTTGGCATTTAGGACAGTATTTCTTTGTCATTTTACTCAAGGGGGAAAACTGTGAAAATGGAACTTGTGAATGTCTTGGCTTTGCATCTGGCTTGAATGAGGGAATCAGACAACCATGGCAGAGAGGTAGAAGTGCAGTTTGAGTGGCTTAGAGGCATACAGTTGCTCTAACAAATCTGAATGAGGCATTAGACAGATCAATCTGAAATTCAGCACTGCGTTACTCAGCTGAGGAGTGGGAAGACGGTCAGCAGTAGTGGTGAGCTCTTCAGTCAACCCAGGAAAAGGTTTTAAATGTTGTCTCAACGGGAGTATTTAAGCCAAGGATTTTAAAGCCCATAGGTTCTCTGCTCAAGTTCAGCCAATACGATTATCTTAGGCTTAATAGGCTACCTTGAATCTCAATGTTTAATTTTTTGGGTTAGTTCAATGTTATTTGGTAGGACACCCCTAGCCTCATATGAATGTGGTATATTTTGTGTAGGCCTACATACCTGTACTGAAAGTTCCATCACTTTTTTTATTCTCCAGCCAATCTTCCATGCACAGTCTTATTCTGTTACAGGGTGTTCCTTGTTTTTGGTTTTGTACTAATTAAGTTCCCCTCTGGGTTTTTAGGAATCAGATGAAACCCCCAAAATAATGTGTGAGGCATACCCAGGATGACATTTTGTAATCAAATGGTCTCCTCTGAAGAAGTTAAATGTCAGTCTTGGTACCACAAGGCACAAATAGACATTTCTACTCGAGGACCATAGCTACTATAGATTCCGGAAGCTGCAGAATCCCATCTTCTGTCCCCTAGTCATTTATTCTACCAACTAATAGGTTTAATTGTGTTTTCAGGGATGCACTGTTTGCAAGCTATTGTGCATACACCCCCCCCCCCCCTCCCCCTCTCTTTTGTCCTTAGTAATGGGCTGGAAGTATACTTGATTCTCTTGTAATGCAATTATCAGGCAAGCTTTTGATTGAACAATCTGCCCATTTAAACTAGTTAACTGAAGTATTTAGTGGGTATTTCTTCAGTTTTACCACACACGCACATTTGAAATCAGGGTATTCTACACTGTTCCACAGTATGTATACGGAAAAATCCTTCTAACCAGTTTAGCCATGTCTTTCAGTTCCAGCAGACTTCTTTTTTTGGTGTCTTGTTAAGCTTTGGCTATTCAAATTCTGAACATGTTTTAGAGTTGGTATACTGACCCAATGACGATTTGAATAAAGAGATGGTTTGGGAGGAGATAGCTTTGCATATGAGAAGCTTTGTTAAGTTATTCACTCTAGAGCCACTCTCAGCTGCTATTCACTCTCAGCTGCCCTGAGCTCTATCAGTTTTCTCAATCATACCCAAATGTACATTTTCTTAGGCCTATTGTTACAGTTTTTGGAGACAGTTGCAAGGTGAGATGCATTATTGTAGGGGTACCAGTATTTTTTAATGTAAAGACTTAGACTGGCTACCTCATTATTATCTTATGACTGTCTTTCTTGGGTCCCCTGAAATACTTTCTTCACTACAGTGCATCATACAGGATATACATATACAATGTTTATGGTGTGAGTGTCTATTGTATCTTAGCCTATGCTGCTCTGACAATGACATTGCTCATCCATATATTTATATATTCTTATTCCATTCCTTTACTTAGATTTGTGTGTATTAGGTTTTTGTTGTGGAACTGTTAGATATTACTTGCTAGATATTGCTGCACTGTCGGAACTAGAAGCACAAGCATTTCGCTAAACTCGCAATAACATCTGCTAACCATGTGTATGTGACCAATACATTTGATTTGATTTTATTTGAGTGACAGGAAGCAAGTAGTGACTTCCGAAGCCTCTGTTGCACTCTCCTATTTTCTCCTGTCTTTTTTACAGAGCTATATTTAAAGAGTGACTGTATCGTGTATTCCCTAAGTTCTCAGCGAGGCACTGAGGCAGAACAGTCACTGTGTATCCCTGGAGAGCACAATGCAAAGCTATGGCCAGAAGAGAGGGAGAGGAGACATTTCTGCTGCCTCAACCCAACAATACTTACACTCACTCCTGCCAGTCTTTGGAGCTTTTCCGTCCCCCCACTCCATTGCTCCCCCCACCACCTCCACCCAGCTACCCCCTCTCTGCTTTTTCAGTGGGGGGTGCAGATGGTGTTGAGGAGAGGAGCAGTCAAAAGAGTGATTGGAGAGCGGCAGGATTTGGCAGTCAGACTGGTGGGAGGGTCCTTTTGTGATGCAATGTTGCATAAGTAATACCAAAGGGGTTCTACATTATCTGTTGCCATGGAGACCTTTGTGCCTGGCTGAACTCCTATTCGTTACTGCTTGGAGGCAGTCACTACTGGGCTTGCAGGTTTCTAATGACGGTTTCTCAATAAGGACAGATTCACTTCTAGACATGTTGTGGATGGGGCAATAAGTGGGATTTCTGTGCGTTTTGTCACTTTCTCTGAAGTATGGTCCATGTGAAGGTATGGCTTTGTTAACTTTCATTCTGATACTCTGTCAGTGGTAACAGGTGTTTTGTTGTTATGCTAAATTTGGAGGGAATAGTGTGGGTCAGGTGTTTTGTTGTTTGCAGCTCTGATGGAATTCTGTCAGTTAGCAAGTTTGCTCCCGCATAAACTAAAACAACGACTTCAACTTTGTTGGTCCATTTTAACTTGTTCTTAGTCCTTCTATCCCAAAATACTGCATCTTCTCAGCACAAAGTTTATTTGTGCTGAAAAAAATTAGAAGTTGAGTTATTTATAAAAGTTACGCAAAATTTGTATATTGGAAGATCTAGATAACTAAGACAGACAATATCAACAGTTTACAGTTGCTTGCATGTACAAAGTTATGTAAATGCAACTATTATACCAAGAGAAGTACATTTGAATGCAAGTCTACTGACTCATGTACTGTGATACTATACAAGTAGCGCAAAGTCTGTTTAATAACAGTTGTAAATGGATCTTTCTTCATCGAGTTTAATGGGATATTTCTGTGGACCTCCATCCTCTAGGCTCTTGCCCAAAATAAAAGGTGATACATTTTGTAGCAGTCTTTAGTTTAACTGCTCCAGGGAGTGTGTTTAACCTTGTGGGCACTAAACTAATTTCAGCCTTGTCACAGAAGAAGTGGAGCATTTGTATTGACTGAAGTTGCCTGAGGCTGGTTGCTCAGATGGGATATTCTCAGTAATTATTCTTAAGAGGTGCTTGGGGATTTCGTTCTCTTAGCGTGGACATGTTTGTCACTTAATTTCATACAACGTGGTATATCTAGTCTAACAGTTACTGATTTTGGGTTTTGTTTAGCAAGTGTAGTTTCTTAATCATTAACTCTTTACTTAAAAAGCGCTTTACTTAATTAATCATTACTTAAAATGTGCATGAGTAGGCCTACTGTATATTGAACTTAGGTGTAAATCTACCATTGGCATCAATGCTATCCTCCCGAGTGGCGCAGTGGTCTAAGGCACTGCATCGCAGTGCTAGCTGTGCCACTAGAGATCCTGGTTCAAATCCAGGCTCTGTCGTAGCCGGCCGCGACCGGGAGACCCATGGGGCGGCGCACAAGTCGTCCAGGGTAGGGGAGGGAATGGCCGGCAGGGATGTAGCTCAGTTGGTAGAGCATGGCGTTTGCAACGCCAGGGTTGTGGGTTCGATTCCAGTATGAAAAAATTAATGTATGCACTCACTAACTGTAAGTCGCTCTGGATAAGAGCGTCTGCTAAATGACTAAAATGTAAACACAAGCTACTAGTATTCATTTCCAAATGTGAATGTACAGTGAGGGAAAAAGGTATTTGATCCCCTGCTGATTTTGTATGTTTGCCCACTGACAAAGACATGATCAGTCTATAATTTTAATGGTAGGTTTATTTGAACAGTGAGAGACAGAATAACAACAACAAAAATCCAGAAAAACGCAAAAATGTTATACATTGATTTGCATTTTAATGAGGGAAATACGTATTTGACCCCTCTGCAAAACATGACTTAGTACTTGGTGGCAAAATCCTTGTTGGCAATCACAGAGGTCAGACGTTTCTTGTAGTTGGCCACCAGGTTTGCACACATCTCAGGAGGGATTTTGTTCCACTCCTCTTTGCAGATCTTCTCCAAGTCATTAAGGTTTCGAGGCTGATGTTTGGCAACTCGAACCTTCAGCTCCCTCCACAGATTTTCTATGGGATTAAGGTCTGGAGACTGGCTAGGCCACTCCAGGACCTTAATGTGCTCTTCTTGAGCCACTCCTTTGTTGCCTTGGCCGTGTGTTTTGGGTCATTGTCATGCTGGAATACCCATCCACGACCCATTTTCAATGCCCTGGCTGAGGGAAGGAGGTTCTCACCCAAGATTTGACGGTACATGGCCCCGTCCATCGTCCCTCTGATGCAGTGAAGTTGTCCTGTCCCCTTAGCAGAAAAACACCCCCAAAGCATAATGTTTCCACCTCCATGTTTGACGGTGGGGATGGTGTTCTTGGAGTCGTAGGCAGCATTCCTCCTCCTCCAAACACGGCGAGTTGAGTTGATGCCAAAGAGCTCGATTTTGGTCTCATCTGACCACAACACTTTCACCCAGTTCTCCTCTGAATCATTCAGATGTTCATTGGCAAACTTCAGACAGCCCTGTATATGTGCTTTCTTGAGCAGGAGGATCTTGCGGGCGCTGCAGGATTTCAGTCCTTCACGGCGTAGTGTGTTACCAATTGTTTTCTTGTTGACTATGGTCCCAGCTACCTTGAGATCATTGACAAGATCCTCTCGTGTAGTTCTGGGCTGATTCCTCACTGTTCTCATGATCATTACAACTCCACGAGGTGAGATCTTGCATGGAGCCCCAGGCCGAGGCAGAATGACAGTTATTTTGCGTTTCTTCCATTTGCGAATAATCGCACCAAATGTTGTCACCTTCTCACCAAACTGCTTGGCGATGGTCTTGTAGCCCATTCCAGCCTTGTGTAGGTCTACAGTCTTGTCCCTGACATCTTTGGAGAGCTCTTTGGTCTTGGCCATGGTGGAGAGTTTGGAATCTGATTGATTGATTGCTTCTGTGGACAGGTGTCTTTTATACAGGTAACAAGCTGAGATTAGGAGCACTCCCTTTAAGAGTGTGCTCCTAATCTCAGCTCGTTACCTGTATAAAAGACACCTGGGAGCCAGAAATCTTTCAGACTGAGAGGGGGTCAAATACTTATTTCCCTCATTAAAATGCAAGTCAATTTATAACATTTTTGACATGCGTTTTTCTGGATTTTTGTTGTTGTTATTCTGTCTCTCACTGTTCAAATAAACCTACCATTAAAATTATAGACTGATACTTTTTTTGTCAGTGGGCAAACGTACAAAATCAGCAGGGGATCAAATACTTTTTTCCCTCACTGTATATGATTTAGTTAAAATTTTCGGTAGCACTTTATAATAACTCCACATAATAAAGCATTTATAATGGATTAGTAAATATTCTCCATTTATAAGATGAACTCCATTCATAAGATGTTTAATATAGGTCCTTACAGTGGGGGAAAAAAGTATTTAGTCAGCCACCAATTGTGCAAGTTCTTTTTTTTTTTTTTTTACTTAAAAATATGAGAGAGGCCTGTAATTTTCATCATAGGTACACGTCAACTATGACAGACAAAATGAGAAAAAAAATCCAGAAAATCACATTGTAGGATTTTTAATGAATTTATTTGCAAATTATGGTGGAAAATAAGTATTTGGTCACCTACAAACAAGCAAGATTTCTGGCTCTCACAGACCTGTAACTTCTTCTTTAAGAGGCTCCTCTGTCCTCCACTCGTTACCTGTATTAATGGCACCTGTTTGAACTTGTTATCAGTATAAAAGACACCTGTCCACAACCTCAAACAGTCACACTCCAAACTCCACTATGGCCAAGACCAAAGAGCTGTCAAAGGACACCAGAAACAAAATTGTAGACCTGCACCAGGCTGGGAAGACTGAATCTGCAATAGGTAAGCAGCTTGGTTTGAAGAAATCAACTGTGGGAGCAATTATTAGGAAATGGAAGACATACAAGACCACTGATAATCTCCCTCGATCTGGGGCTCCACGCAAGATCTCACCCCGTGGGGTCAAAATGATCACAAGAACGGTGAGCAAAAATCCCAGAACCACACGGGGGGACCTAGTGAATGACCTGCAGAGAGCTGGGACCAAAGTAACAAAGCCTACCATCAGTAACACACTACGCTGCCAGGGACTCAAATCCTGCAGTGCCAGACGTGTCCCCCTGCTTAAGCCAGTACATGTCCAGGCCTGTCTGAAGTTTGCTAGAGTGCATTTGGATGATCCAGAAGAGGATTGGGAGAATGTCATATGGTCAGATGAAACCAAAATAGAACTTTTTGGTAAAAACTCAACTCGTCGTGTTTGGAGGACAAAGAATGCTGAGTTGCATTCAAAGAACACCATACCTACTGTGAAGCATGGGGGTGGAAACATCATGCTTTGGGGCTGTTTTTCTGCAAAGGGACCAGGACGACTGATCCGTGTAAAGGAAAGAATGAATGGGGCCATGTATCGTGAGATTTTGAGTGAAAACCTCCTTCCATCAGCAAGGGCATTGAAGATGAAACATGGCTGGGTCTTTCAGCATGACAATGATCCCAAACACACTGCCCGGGCAACGAAGGAGTGGCTTCGTAAGAAGCATTTCAAGGTCCTGGAGTGGCCTAGCCAGTCTCCAGATCTCAACCCCATAGAAAATCTTTGGAGGGAGTTGAAAGTCCGTGTTGCCCAGCGACAGCCCCAAAACATCACTGCTCTAGAGGAGATCTGCATGGAGGAATGGGCCAAAATACCAGCAACAGTGTGTGAAAACCTTGTGAAGACTTACAGAAAACGTTTGACCTGTGTCATTGCCAACAAAGGGTATATAACAAAGTATTGAGAAACTTTTGTTATTGACCAAATACTTATTTTCCACCATCATTTGCAAATAAATTCATAAAAAATCCTACAATGTGATTTTCTGGAAAGAAAATTCTCATTTTGTCTGTCATAGTTGACGTGTACCTATGATGAAAATTACAGGCCTCTCTCATCTTTTTAAGTGGGAGAACTTGCACAATTGGTGGCTGACTAAATACTTTTTTCCTCCACTGTATAAACCATTTACTAATAATGAGTTAAGTCTTTTTGCGTGGCCTTATCTAAAGTGTGGGCTATTTATACTTGATAAATACTTTATAAATGTTTTGTGACCAGTGTAATTTCTCACAAAAAGATGGAAATGCCATTGGCAGACATTCCAGCAGTAACTAATGCTCCTTAAGGTCTCAAAGTAGCCTAGAACATATCAGTGATGTTAAAGGAAGTACACTGAGGGTACAAAACATTAGGAACACTGTTCTAATATTGAGTTGCACCACTTTTGCCCTCAGAACAGCCTCAATTCTTTGGGGCATGGACTCTACAAGGTTTCGGAAGCATTCCACAGGGATGCTCTCTCATGTTGACTCCAATGCTTCCCACAGTTGTGTCAAGTTGGCTGGATGTCCTTTGGGTGGTGGACCATTCTTGATACACACAGGAAACTGTTGAGCATGAAAAGCCCAGCAGCATTGCAGTTCTTGACACACTCAAACCGGTGCGCCTGGCACCTACTACCATATCCCGTTCAAAGGCACTTAAATCTTTTGTCTTGCCCATTCACCATCTGAATGGCACACATACACAATCCATGTCTCGAGGCATACAATTATTTTACCTGTCTCCTCCCCTTCATCTAGAATGATTTAAGTGAATTTAACAGGTGACATCAATAAGGGATCATAGGTTTCACCTGGATTCACCTGGTCAGTCTATGTCATGGAAAGAGCAGGTGTTCCTAATGTTTTGTGCACTCAGTGTATATCAAATGTTTATTTTATTCACAAAAACTGTTTTCTTGAGGATGTGTTGTGTTGTGAATGTTTTGCTAATGTTGTCAACCTCGCAAACGCTATTTAATCATAAAACAACAGCTGGCCGGACCGCTCAGTTTTTCTCTAGTGGATCTTTATTCCTTCATTACTATTGATATGTGATTGAGGTAGAAATGTTAGATGTATGACTTGCAGGTAGAAATTGTTCATGTATAACCTTTAAATGTTTTCTGTGCTTCAGTCTTTTAACCGCCGACTATTTTCACACATGGCTTTGTTTGGTGGCACCTTTACTGGGGTAGTAACTCTTTAGACATAATGGGATAGTTCAGCGAAATAATGTATTCAGATATTTGTTTCCTTACCTCGTACGCAGTGGTCTTTGGCTGAGAGTTTTCTTTTGCGAGGGTGGAGACTTCGCAAACCGGAACTCCCAATTTCTAACACGTATGGACCCAGAACTTAATTATGCAGCTGACCAAATTACGCAAGATTTTAATTCTGGGTTAACCAAGATTAGACTGCTCTAAGGAGTGACTGCAATCCACACTTTGGTTTTGGTAGAAAAGTCACTGCCAATAAACGCTTATGTTAGCATTTTCTGACTAAAAACGTTATTTTACTGAAGTTACACATCACACTATTACAACAGTGTGACTATTTTGGAATAAAATTGTCAATATTTTTTCTTAAACATCCTCTGTATTGTGTACTTATTGTTTAACCATTGATATGTTGTAGGCCATTTTGAGACATTAAGGAGCATCAGGTACTGCTGGAATGTCTACCAATGGCATGTCCATCCTTTTGTGAGAAATTACACCGGTCACAAAAACATTTATAAAGTATTTATAAAAAATACTTATATAATGGTTAGTAAATAGTTTTATTAATGATTTTATTAATCATTATTAAATACTTTAAAAGTAGTTTATAAATGTATGAATAACTAGGTTACTAACATTTACAGATGTTGGAGTAATGATTAATAAATTATGAATAAACTATTTACTAAGCCATTATAAATGCGTTATTACGTGGAGTTATTGTAAAGTACTACCCAATTTTAAAGTTTCAAAGTTTATTCGCCACGTGCACAGAATACAATAGGTGTAAAACAGTAGAGTGAAATTCTTACCTTGAGAGCTCTTTCCAACAATGCTGTGATGATAATAATAATATAGATAATAATAGAAAAGAGAATACAAAATTAGAAACATGAGAATTCAAGTATATACAGGTCAGTGCCAGTACCGTATTCAATGTGCAGAGGTACTGATGTGGTTGAGGTGGGTTTATACATACAAAGTGACTGGTAGTAGGCTATACATGTAAACAGGGCTGAAAGGTGACTGGTAGCAGGAATATATAAATACTTATGGTAATGTACTAATGGTAATGTACATGTAAACAGGAGTAATAGTGACCAGTAGAGGATAAATAGATAAATACTAATGGTATTGGCAATCAATAATCAATAGACAGCAGTGTAATGAAGTAATAAATCTAATCATTAATCATATTAGCAGCAGCGTAGGTTGTGTCTGAGTGGCTAGAGACCTGTGGATGGGCATAGAGTCAGTGTGGATAGTCTGTGGGAGAGGGAGAGCAGTAGTCGTTAGCCATTTAACAGTCTTATCGCCAGGGGATAGAAGCTGTTTAGGGGTCTGTTTGTCTGAGCCTTGATGCACCGGTACCGCCTGCCGGACGGGAACATGGAGAACAGTCCATGTCTCAGGTGGCTAAAGTCTTTGGCAATTTTTCAGGTCTTTCTCAGACACCACCTGGCATATACAGTGCCTTGCAAAAGTATTCATCCCCCTTGGCATTTTTCCTATTTTGTTGCATTACAACCTGTAATTTAAATGGATTTTATTTGGATTTCATGTAATGGACATACACAAAATAGTCAAAATTGGTGAAGTGAAATGAAAAAATAACTTGTTTCAAAAATTCTAAAAAAATAAATAACGGAAAAGTGGTGCGTGCATATGTATTCACCCCTTTGCTATGAAGCCCCTAAATAAGATCTGGTGCAATCAATTACCTTCAGAAGTCACATAATTGATTAAATAAAGTCCACCTGTGTGCAATCTAAGTGTCACATGACCTGTCACATGATCTCAGTATATATATACACCTGTTCTGAAAGGCCCCAGAATCTGCAACACCACTAAGCAAGGGGCACCACCAAGCAAGCGGCACCATGAAGAGCAAGGAGCTCTCCAAACAGGTCAGGGACAAAGTTGTGGAGAAGTACAGATCAGGGTTGGTTTATAAAAACGAAGCACCATTAAATCCATTATTAAAAAATTGAAAGAATATGGCACCACAACAAACCTGCCAAGAGAGGGCCGCCCACCAAAACTCACGGACCAGGCAAGGAGGGCATTAATCAGAGAGGCAACAAAGAGACCAAAGATAACCCTGAAGGAGCTGCAAAGCTCCACAGCGGCGATTGGAGTATCTGTCCATATCCCCACAGTGAAGCATGGTGGTGGCAGCATCATGCTGTGGGGACTGGGAAATTGGTCAGAATTGAAGGAATGATGGATGGCGCTAAATACAGGGACATTTTTGAGGGAAACCTCCAGAGATTTGAGACTGGGACGGAGGTTCACCTTCCAGCAGGACAATGACCCTAAGCATACTGCTAAAGCAACACTCAAGTGGTTTAAGGGGAAACATTTAAATGTCTTGAAATGGCCTAGTCAAGCCCAGACCTCAATCCAATTGAGAATCTATGGTATGACTTAAAGATTGCTGTACACCAGCGAAACCCATCCAACTTGAAGGAGCTGGAGCAGTTTTGCCTTGATGAATGGGCAAAAATCCAAGTGGCTAGATGTGCCAAGCTTATAGAGACATACCCCAAGAGACTTGCAGCTGTAATTGCTGCAAAAGGTGGCTCTACAAAGTATTGACTTTGAATAGTTATGCACGCTCAAGTTTTCTGTTTTGTTGTCTTATTTCTTGTTTGTTTCACAAAAAAAAATATTTTGCATCTTCAAAGTGGTAGGCATGTTGTGTAAATCAAATGATACAACCCCCCCCAAAATCAATTTTAATTCCAGTTTGTAAGGCAACAAAATAGGAAAAATGCCAAGGGGGGGGGGTGAATACTTTCGCAAGCCACTGTACAGATGTAGGATCTTCATTTGATCAATCTTTTGTTGCTGAGAATTTTCCTGTACAAAGAAATGCAAACCTGTAGGGTATTTCAGTTTTAAAAATGCTTCGAAAGTTTGTCATTTCCACTTTGAAATGTCAGACTTGATTTGCCATAATGAAAAATGTATTAACCCCTACAAAATATCCATGAATTATAATCCACATAATAATTCACATTTCCTTTTGCTCCAGGATAATTTTCCTGCTGTAGCAAACTGGCTCAAATTAAGATCCTACATCTGTACGTCCTGGATGGCTTGGAGCTCACCCCCAGTGATGCGTTGTGCCATTGGCACCACCCTCTGTAGGGCCTTCCGGTTGCGGGCGGTGCAGTTGCCATACCAGATGGCGATACAACCAGTCAGGATGCTCTCAATGGTGCAGCTGTAAATGTTCGCCCTCCCCGCTGTTTCCCGTAGTCTACGATCAGCTCCTTGGTTTTGCTGACGTTGTGGGAGAGGTTGTTGTCCTGGCACCACACTGCCAGTTCTTTGACCTCCTCCCTACCACCGTTGTGTTGTTAGCAAACTTGATGATGGAGTTGGAGTCGGTCGTGGCCAGACAGTTGTGGGTAAATGGGGAGTACAGGAGGGGGCTAAGCACACACCACTGGGGGGCCCCCGTGTGGTTAGGCTACACTACCTGAAAGATTCATGAATACAGTAAGCTAGATCCTTTGTGGCACAATATAGATAGGCTTACTGACAATAACTTTTTCATTTCTTTACAGGAGCTGCAATTTGAGCGACTGACTCGAGAGCTGGAAGCCGAGCGGCAGATTGTCGCCACCCAACTGGAGCGATGCAAGTTAGGATCTGAGACAGGCAGCATGAGTAGCATCAGGTGTGTTTTTTTTTTCTGTCGACTGTGATGCAAGCCTGCGCCCCCCATCCCTTCCCATCCCATCCTCTCCCCTACCTGTTTTCATCAGGTGTGTTCAGTGGAGTGGCTCTTCCTCAAATAGGGGGTGCTTATATTTGTCATGTTTCACTGCATGTACAAGTGGGTAACCTGTACATATGTGAGGTGTGAAATTGACATTTGTTTTGTGCATATCCCAACTTCCCCTGTGACACCCTCTGAGAATGGGGTCACGGCCAGGGATCAGCCATTATTGACGGCGACCCTGGAGCAATTAGGGTTAAGTGCCTTGCTCAAAGGCAGATGGACATATTCAAACTAGCAAGCTTTTGGTTACTGGCCCAGCGCTCAAACCGCTAGGCTACCTTCCGCTCCCAGACCTCCTTCCTGTCTGTTGCATTAGCTGTGCTCAGTGGGCTGAAAACGCTTTTGTCATTTTTCCATCAGAGACAGACAGTACTTGGAACAATATGGAGGTCAGCATTAAGGTTGCTGAAAACCTGGGTAGAGATATGAAATTAACAGCCAGGTTTTGTGTTGCCAGATTCCAGTGTGAAAAATGCTGTTCACTTTGGAGAAAAGAAAACACATTCAAGTTGTTTTACCCCTACCCCACCAATATCACCTTTCCAATCTCAGAACATTAAAGACACCACTGGGCGAAAAGGGTCAATACCAGGGGATATTTGTATCTATATATTTCCGGATATCTGACATTTCATTAGATATAAGGAGTAGACGTGCTCCAGATACGCATGTCCTTAATTTCATATATGGAGCTAGGATACTCCCCATAATGGGACAGTTTCTACATGCATCCAATCTGGACCTCAGAAATCTCCCTGCTACTGTATGAGTCCAGGGAGATATCTGGGTTGAGATCTCCTCAAGACACACACCTGATGCGCGTCCACCCGCTTATATCCTAGTAGAATATTTTAACTTTGGAAAGGGTATGTGTCAACATACTGACATATCTAAGTCTTTATACTTAGGCATGAACGAATCCACATACTTTCATTAATGTATCATATCTGTAGTCATTACCTGAACATTTATGGATCCATATTTATTTATTTTATCATAATTTCAATAGATATCCTTACATGATATGTAATATTCATCCTCATATGTCTGATCGAAAATGGGCTAAAACCAACTCATGATCAATGTCCAGCACCCAAATTATTTGAACTGTTCAGGCGGCAAAAATCATTGTGCTTCTTCACATGAAGGTGACATATCTGAGCATTTGCACCATATTCAGTAGTAGGCTACAAGGCATGGAAAGGCAAACATCTTGGTGGTAGTGTTGGTCTGTGATCCACTCCAAACTGTCAATGCAAAAATCATTAATCAAAATTGTGTCGATATTGCAAGAAAATATTGTCATTTCACATAACCATATAACAAGGTAGCTACTGTACCTGCTTCATTCATGACAAGAAAACTAGCTAACTGGAACAAGCTAGCTAGCCAAGTTGTTAGTTGGCTAGCTAGCTAAGTTAGTTAGCTAGCTAGCTATCTTATATTAACCAGTAATACAAAATAAGCCTAAACATTTTAAAACGTTAGCTGTCAGCTTAAGGCTTGATAGGGGGTAAAATGTTTTTCCCTGAAGGGAAGGAAATGTCGTTATTTATTAGCTAGCGAGGCTACCAGTTAGCTTTTACCCCCCTATCAAGCCTAGCTAGTGGCTGCTGGCCAAATTAGCTACCGTTCTTGATTCTAGTTACTAAGATAAATAAAACATCTCAAATTAGCTACTTACTTTAGCGTTAACTTCTTTAAGGTATTTTCTGAACAGCTTCTCACTTCTTTGTTTCTCCAATTGTCAGTTCGACCACACACAAAGTACAAACTCATTTGTGGCGGCCAAATAAAAAAATGACAGTTGGAATTCTACAGCAGAAAATAAGTGATTCTTGTTGCTAGGCTACCAGTTAAAGTGCTTTTAGCTTGCGGTTTGCGCACACCTTTATGCATATGGCATACAAGAGTGTGCAAAACTGTCATCAAGGCAAAGGTGGCTACTTTGAAGAATCTCAAATATAAAATATATTTTGATTTGTTTAACACTTTTTTGGTTAGTGCATGATTCCATATGTGTAATGTCATAGTTTTGATGTCTTCACTATTATTCTACAATGTAGAAAATAGTAAAAAATAAAGAAAAACCCTGGAATGAGTAGGTATGTCCAAACTTTTGACTGGTACTGTATATATTATTTTTTATTTTAAAAAAATGTAGGAACTCAGTTCTTTAATAGTAGAATACACAAGGTGCAAATTCGGAATTTGGTTGTGCATCAGCAGTTTTTCTCTTGTTATGTAAATTAGCACATGTCAGTTAACATTTGTTTTATTGGTAAGTTAGTCTAGCGGCCAGCTATCTAAACTTGTAGTAATCAAGGTTGGGGAGGGTGGCCCCCCAACAAACTTTCGCTTAGGGCCCCCAAAAGGCTAGGGCCGGCTCTGACTGCATGTGTGGGTAAAGATGTGGGTACACAGACTCGCGAGCCACTGCGACCTCTCATGATGAGTTCTGACTTTTTGTGAACCCCATCCCCATCAAAGTTGCCCATCCCTGCTCTAACTTAATTGCACATTAATTCAGTAACAATTGTATAGTGTGTATTGTGCAACTCTATGGTGGAGAGTCACCATTATGGGTTCTCTATTAACATTTACATTACATTTTAGTCATTTAGCAGACGCTCTTATCCAGAGCGACTTACAGTTAGTGCATACATAATTTTTTTTCATACCCCCTGTGGGAATCAAACCATTTTAGGCTGATTATACCAAAGTATTCCCAATCAAAAATTATTCTACTGCTTTGGTTTATGATGAAACCATGTCAAAACATTGGGTGGACCACTTCCTAGCAAACATGTTGATTCATTATTAACCCAGCATTTCCATAACAACACTTCTCCCCAATCTAGTAATGGTGACGTCAAAGTGAGTTCTGGGGTTGAAAGACCTTAACAGTTGCTAATGACTCGGCCACTCCCCCCAAAAAGTATTTGTTTTGCTGTCTTAATACGTCAGGTCAGGTCAAATGTCTGGGGTAGCATACGTTACTTAATCAGTTAACTCAGACACCTGCAGATCCAAAGAAACTCAAAAGTCTCTCATCCACAGTATTATTATACCAGCCTGCTTGCTGTTGCTGGGTCTGAAGACTTCTCAGTGAGATTCACAGGCCTCACATTGTTAGTTGACTAACTGGGTTGAGTAAGGAATATCTATGACATTGTATTATGTCAAGACAGGACAATAAGGCATCCCAATAGCATCTACATTTGTGGTTAGTGTCCATTTAGCTTGTGTTGTTCTAAGAAAATGTTGGTGAGCTTGACTGAACTGAGGAGCCTGTGTGTTTGTGTCTTTGTTTGAGTGTGATGCGGTGGGCCTATTTCCCATGGCACTTCATCCAGACACTTTTATCACTTTTATCACAGTTTTCCACCTGCAGTCAATCCATTAGGCGAGCTCATACAACAGATAACTCTTATTCAAGACTTCCAAAAACAGATTCCTTCTCCCCTCATTTCCCACTCAGAAATTGATTACAGTTGACTGAAATATTACGGTTGATTTGACTGACCTTTAAAAACGTTCCCCCTTTCTGGGGCTCTTGTCAAGATTCCATGTTGACAGCTCATCTCCTCTCAGACTGTGTATATCATTAAGGTGTGTTGTTCCCAAGTTTTTCTAATGGATAGTTTGGAGGGCAGACTGATTTACCCGTCAGAAAGGTTTGATGCAACAAACAAAAAAAGAGGATGGACATTGATTTTCTTGCTGAATAAGTGTTGTATGAAGCTTGAATGACATTCCCTGCTCCTCCTCTGCTTTTTGAACCTGAGTGTTGTGTCCCTGAGGTAACTGAAGGTCACGGTGAAGTTCAGGGTGGGGTCAGTAATGGAGGAGCTGTTCTCTCCTCTGACAGACAGGAGATCAGATCCCACTTATCCCTCTGATCATTTATTCATGGTAGACCACACCAGCCAGGCCTATGGGTTAGCAAGTAGAGAATCCAATAATGGATTCTACTTGTCAATATCTGTGTGTCTATGTTTTACATGACCTGAGGTGGTGTCTGTGAGCTGCCAATCAAGTATGTGATCTGATTAAATGTTTTATGACTGGTTTCTTATTCAACATTTATGAATCAGACTTTCAGTATGCATCTGTGTTTTACTGTGATTGAAACCTGAAAGCACAGTGAAAAACAATTGCCTGGGGTCACCATCTTCTTTATGCTTAATGCACTCTACATGCTGTTATATTTAATCATGTGTCCTATATATTTCGCATCGCATCTACTTCAATGAATAAAATAGACAATTGCAGCTCTGACATTCCATCACACACACCTCTTTTTTCCACGTATTTGCCTCAGCAGAAATTATGGATAGAACGTTCCCTGGGGCCAAGTCTGGTCTAGTTCATTGCCGTGGCTATGTTTGTCCTGTATCTTCAGGAACTCAGATGGACAGTATTGTGCTAAACTGAGAAGCCTTGCTCATAGGGCTGCAGCCTGCTTATCTAATAGTCTAACAGGGGCTCCTGTAGGCAGAGCCCAGGTGTCTCCCCCAAACAGATGCTGCTTATGGTGAGGTGTTGGTTCTTTGCTCCGTTCAGGCCGGCGCGAGCCACTTCCCAGGGTGTGGGTTTGTCTGCCTCCTAAATGCTGTCTGTCGGGCACAGCGAGGGCGTATTAAGTAAAAGCTGTCAGAGCGTTTGCCTGCCAGCTTAGTCTCTCCTAGTCTCCTGTGGCTTTAGCACATTCTACAGTATGAAATGCACTGGGCTACGTCCCAAATAGCACCATATTCACTTTATAGTGCACTACTTTTGACCAGAGCCATATGTGCCTTGGTTAAAAGTAGTACACTATATATAGGAAATAGGCTTTCATTTAGGATGCATCCTGAGAGTGAGAGACGTTATGGTGCGTGTGTGGTATTGTGCTCTTTGTTGCTTTCAATGTCATCATGTTGGAATTGACACGGTTTGATATGGAAATGTGGAAAACTGGGATTGGGATCATGAAGTGCATGTTTGACAACAGTTTCAGAATCAACATAACAGCAGGAAAATGGTATTGAAGTTGCCACTGATTGTGCACTTATGGTGTATTGAAAATCCTGTATGAAATATTGGGCTGTTGTGTTGTCTTACATTTAAAAAATATATATATATAAGGACATTTGAAGGTCCCCCCCCTGTTAAATTGCATCATATGAAATTCTAGTATAAGTCTTCTAAATGCCATGCTCACAATGTACTGGCAACTTTATGCTCTGATGAAACATTGCTGGATTTTATTAAAGGGTACCCAACGGCAATGGCTTTGAATCGTGAATACAGTTCAGTGAATGGACTGGACTCCATTATATTTTCATCCAAACATTTAAAAAAAAGTTGACATGACATCAAAGGACTGTACTATATCAATGATCACACTGTGATAAATTTCAGTTCATATTTCCGCATGACACTATAAGGGAATGGTCTCGATAATGGATGCTACTCACCCCCTACTCATTTACATTTTAGTAATTTAGCAGACGCTCTTATCCAGAGCAACTTACAGTTAGTGAGTGCATAAATGTTTCATACTGGCCCCCTGTGGGAATCGAACCCACAACCAGGCGTTGCAAGCACCATGCTCTACCAACTGAGCTACAGGAGGCCCATACTCCCCCAGTCTCTCTTTTTCTCTCTCTCCATCTCCCCTACTCTCTCTCCATCCATTGACTCTGTTTATTCTCCTAACAAAGCCATCACTTGCATTCTAAATGACAGCATCTGGTGCGATCCATAAGGTCTTCCTTATTGATCTAAACAAGTGACAACGTTAAAGACTTCTTGCACTTGAAGGCAATGGAATGGATGCCTGGAGTAATAAGCCTTTTAAACCCCCCCACCCCGCCACCATTCCATTCCCTGTCTGCTGTGTACCCTGGAGTGCCCCAGACAGACCCTGTCTGATTGTAAAGGGTATTAGGCTTATTAAGGCTGTCTGGGCGACTGAATGACTCATACTAACTGCCTTCCCTGTACAGTAGGGGAAGTCAGAGCGTATTGATTCACCGGCCAATCCGTCATGCCAATGATGAAAGCTTCCAAGCTACCCCCAGTCTGACTGACTGACTGACTGACTGGCTGACTGGCTGACTGACTGACGGTCAAGGCTTTCACTGAATGACTCCGGCTTAACTCTGTAGCCCGGCCTTGTTGACAGAAATACTCTAGATCCAGCATCCAGAACAACATTAGACTTACTGTAACCCTGAGGCTAGAACAGTCAGGCTAGCTGGATCTGGAAAACACAATACAGAAACAGATGAAGGTGGGTTTGGTTGGGATTAGAGAATAATAAAAGAGAAGAGACAAATGGTTTATTGTGTCTCTATGAATCCAGAATAACCCAGTCGGTTGCTGCTCTTCTCCTCCCTCCAACATGTAATACATCATCACCATGGCTCCATGCCACGGATGCTATAAAATGCAAGCAGACATGGTGCTGTTGTGGAATCCCACAGCTTTAGAGCTTGCAAGAGTGTACGTTTCAACTTTAAACATAGCAGACATAACTAAATCAGTTGGTCGAGACACTACCATCTTGGATCTGATTCTCTCACTGAGCCATCCTAAATATATCCCTGAATGTCTGCCACTCAATAATACAGGTTGGCCGTCGCTCATCACAACTGATAACAAATATGTCAGAGATCTCTTAATGGAGCAAAGAGCTCCGGCCCAAAACCATCTGACAGCTTAGCCTCCTTCCATGTGTCTGCCAGGGTCAGCTAGAGAGACTTTACCTCTCTGCCCGGGTACCAGGGGTCTGTCTGTCACACCAGAGCCAGCCAAGTGGAGGGGTGGTGGCTCAGTAGGATGCGAATCTCATGGTGAGAACCAACTCTTCTCTTCTCAACTCTTCTCTTCTGATTCAGGCTCAGTTCTTCTTGGACCATTATCAACAAAGAAGGTCCAATTTGGCAGGATATTAATTCAATTTCCCCAATTTAAAGGTTCACAGGAGACAATTTGGTCGGACCTCCTACCGTTCGTCATACAGGGCCTCTAATCATCAACCTCCTCTTCAATGAGAGTTATCAATGGTGGTGCCTGGAGTATGTGACATAGACACATAGGCAGAATCCTCAGGTCTCAAAACTAATTGGCCAGGGGGACCTGGGCATGCTGACAGTTAGGTGTCTTCAGTGCTAACATTAGGATAATAGAAACCCTTTCAACTTGACAGTGAATCAAACAGCAGGAACACAGACAGCTCCCTAACAAAGGAAAATGTGATTTACTGAAGCTAATGAGGGGAGACCAATAGCTGAAATCCAATTTCAGTGAAAGTGTAGAAGAAAGAAAATGGTCAAACTTCCAACAGAGGTAGGCTTAGGTTTCCCACACCATTATGCTGTATCCTATTCCAATGAATCATAATGCCTAAGTCAGACCATGTGTGTTTCTGAGACATGAGCGAGGCTACTGTAGCATCTAGGAATTACTATCAACATGAACATTATCCAAAGCCTGGCCTATGAGCTTCGTAGAACCTATTATTGCTAATATCCAAAGCCTGTGTGACATGAAGTTTTGGCTGTTGAAATACAGGATTGAGCACCTAGTCAGAGATCTCAAATTGCACCGTATTCCCTATATAGTGCACTACCCTGTGAAAAGTAGTGCACTACATAGGGAATAGGGTGCTATTTGGGACACAGTCACAGTGTTTTATCTGTGCAGTTATAATTAAGAGTCTGTTGATCTGTTTCTACTGGGATTTAAATAAGGGAGAATTCATTTCCATCATGGCTATTTACCTCTTCTCACAGTCACAGACCCAGCTTCTCACTCCAGTGTTTTTCCACCTATTATTTCAATGCACTAGTGCACACTAGGGATACAGACGCCATTGTGCCCAGTCCTGATAGGAGGGCGAAAAATGTATGGATAATAATTGGATTCCAAATGTGTTTATTGAATGAATAAAATGACCAGATTTCTATCCGCTATCTCTGGCATTATTCACTGTGGTTAAGCCGTTCTCTGTTTTTAGACATTTTATGATTCTAACCATTCTCTTTTTGGTCTCTCTTTCTCTCTCGCTCTCTCTCTCTCTCTTTCTGGGAGGTATGATGATTATGATCTCTCACTCGCCCACTCCTGTAATGGACGCTGGGGCTCAGTTCTTTTAGCGGATGAGTGCCTTTGGAATGTACTCATTTGTACCGTCTCATGACATGGAATCCCTCTCACATCCTGACACTGACCCCACCAGTGCAGTGCAGTGCCCACGGAGTGGATGCTACTCTGAGTGTGGGGAACTAAGTGATGACGTAAAACCATACCTGTCTCTCAAGCATCTTAACAATCCTCTCACTGGTGGCAACATGCTCTCTGATCAAATTAGAGGGGCAACCACACCTGCAAAAATAGATATCCTAACAATTTAGTTCAACACAATATTATGTGTTTAGCTACTCTGCTATTTCTATCTAATCACATAATGTTGAACTATATGCCCACTGCCACCATTAGATGTTACTAGGTGAAAGTAGTCCCCCACTCTATTCCCCATTCTATCCTATAAAAAGGTAGGCTATATGAGAAGTGCTATACCTTTTTATAGGATAGAGTGGGGGACTACTTTGCACTAGATTTGTCCACTCTCCAGTCAGTGAGTAACTAGCTACTCCATATTTATAGGATATAGAATGTGTGACTCGTTTGTACTAGATTTGTCATCTCTCCACAGTGAGGAACTAGCTACTCCATATGTATAGGCTATATATAGTGTGGGACTAGTTTGTACTAGATTTGACATCTCTCCACTCTCCAGTCAGTGTGTAGCTCCACTACTCCAAATTGGCGCGTCCCCCTCTCTCTCTGTCCTCTGTGTGGGCCTGCCACTGTGACCCCCAGCAGTGTGTGGCCCTGCTCTCCTCTGCTCTCCTCTGCTCTCCTCTGCTCTTTCCTTTCACATTCATCTGTAGAGACCAATGGATGTCTCCTTGCCTCTGTTCTACACTGTCACAGCCTCTCACACATAATGGGGGCAGTGGCTGGAAATAGGAATACTACTCCTCCTCCCTGCAACAGCACAGTATCCATTTTATGAATGTTTGATCAAGATCTGCCTTGAAGGAGTGTGAGTTGCGGTATCCAAATGCCACACATGACACAAGGCGCATTGCAATATTGATGCTCTCATCTGTACCGTATTTGCACAGAAAAAAATAGGAAAGCTTCTGATGAGCCCTCGTGCCATGAACGATGTGCATGTATGTAAATTGTAAAGTATTTAGTCTGTAATGTCTTTTTTGTTATGTGTCGGACCCCAGTAAGACTAGCTGTCGCCATTGGCGTTGGTTAATGGGGATCCTAATAAATAAAAAAAATAAAATGCGATACATTCCCCCACATGCATGTTGTGGGAGAGAGGGTTTGTACTGTGCACATGCATCTCTATAAAATGTAATTCAGTCTTACTGCACTGTACTGTATATTCAGTGAGGGGGAGGGTGGGAGTCCTGTGAGGGAGTCCTTGGTAGAGCATGGGGCTTACAAATACAGGGTTGTGGGTTTGATTCCCACGGGGGACCAGTACGAAAAAAGTCTGAAAATGTTTATTTAGATTTTTGATTTAACCTTTATTTAACCATGAAAATCCCATTGAGACCCAGAGTCTCTTTTTCAAGGGAGACCTGGCCAAGAAGGCAGCAACAATCAATACATTACAGAACTAAAACATACAACAATACAATACAACAACATGATCCAGCCTAAAAAAAAGCATGTACACTCCTCTGTAACAGTCTCCTATCAAAATGTTTTATTCATTCAGTGGCACTAACATATCTAGATAAAGCATGGATTGTAGACTATTCCATGCCTCTGGTGCACAAGACGAGAAGACAATCTTGCCTAATACTGTAAATGTCCTAGGGACTTTAAGTAGCAACCACCTAGCAGACCGGGTATGGTAACTGCTGGTGGTGAAGGAGACCAGACTACAGAGGTAAAGAGGGAGTTTACCCAAAAGGGCTTTGTAGATGAACACATACAAATGTAGCTTTCTGTGCATATAAAGTGAGTTCCAATCCACCATTTGGTGCAATGGTGGGTGAGTGACTTGGCATTTGTAATAAAGCGCAAGGATGCATGATAAACAGAGTGCAGTCTCTGTAAGACAAAGGAGGCTGCATGCAAATACAACAAGTCCCCATAATCAATTACAGAGAGAAAAGTGGCCTGAACAAGCTTCTTTCTAGCCATAAGCTGGAAGCAAGCCTTATTACGAAACTAAAAACCCAATCTCAATTTAAGCTTCTTCACAAGATTATCCATATGAACTTTGAAGGACAACTTGTCATCCAACCATATACCTAGGTTTTTGAAGGATGACACTTTTTTAATGGATAAGCCACCAGATGTGACAATGCTAACCTTCTCTGGCTGAGTGCGAGCTCTGGTAAAGCTCATTAATGTTGTTTTTTGTACATTCAAGACCAGTTTGAGACCTTAAAAGGAAGCCTGGAGTGACTTAAAAGCAGTCTGGAGCTCTTCAACAGCCTGAACCAGAGAAGGAGCATATTAATATATGACTGTATCATCTGCATATAGATGCAGCTTTGCTGGTTGCACCCCATTTCCCAAATCATTAATAGAAATTGAGAACAACACAGGAGGTAAAATGGAACCCTGGGGCACACCTCTATTCATCTCAAGAAAGCTAGACTTGTGATTGTCAGCATATACACGTTGTGTTCTGTCAGAAAGATAGTTCCTAAACCAAATTACTTCCCCTTCTCTGAGACCTATGTTACTGAGTCTAGCTAGCAACAATTCATGGTTGCTTTTTATCAAGTGCATTTATGATGTCATTTGCCACTGCCATAGCTGCAGTTGTGGTGCTGTGCCCCGATCTAAAGCCAGACTGAACCCCGCTTAGTATGTCGTTTTCAATTAAGATTTTTTTAAACTGTGAGTTCACTAGGGATTCATAGATTTTGGCCAGGATAGGGAGTTTGGAGATAGGACGATAGCTATTAGCATCTGAGGGATCTCCACCCTTTAGCAGTGGGAGGACATAAGCTGATTTCCAAATGCTGGGTATGGAATTGGTCAAAAGACTCAAGTTGAAAATGTGAGCCACAGGTTCAGTGGTCCTCTGTAGGTCAGCTGGTAGAGCTGGTAGAGCATAGCACTTTTAATGCCAAGGTAGTGGGTTTGATCCCCGCGACCACCCATACACAAAAAAAAATGTATGCACGCATTACTGTAAGTCGCTTTGGATAAAAGCGTCTGCTAAATGGCTTATTATTATTCTGTAATAATACCAGCTGCTATCTTTAAGAGGTAGGGATCCAGGTTGTCTGGATCTGCAGACTTTTTAGTGTCTTATTGCCTTTAGTGCTTTATAGGCCTCAGCATAAGAAACAGACTCAAAGTTTAAATGGTTCACATGAGGGCCTTTATCATAGTTTACTGTAACAGAGCTTACATTAGAGGCATGGGCCCCACCTTTATCAACAGCAGATATGAAGTGCTTGTTAAAAAACCCTACAATATCAGCTTTATCCTTCACTTCATTAGAATCCATCATTAAATGGTCAGGAAGGCCAGAGGATACATTAGAACCTCACTGATTTGATAGGGTTGTTTAGGTTCTCTGTGACTGCATTTAGATATAAATCTGATTTTGATTTCCTGATCAATCCTGTACATTTGTTTCTTAGCGCTCTGATCAAGGCCCAGTCAACAGGAGCATTTGTATGTCTAGCTTGAGCCCAAGAGACATTTCTCTTTTGAATTAATTCTGCCAAGTTATCTGAAAACCAGGGATTGTCCCTTCCTCTGATTCTAAATTTCTGCACAGGGACATGCTTATCACAAATGGACACAAATGTCATATATAAATAGTCCCAGGCAGTGTCAACATCGGGAATCAGACTTACTCTGTCAATATTATAGTACAGATCACGTAAGAACGCTTGCTCATCAAACTGTCTAAAATGGCTTCCAAAAATATAACAGGGTTTGGCTTTGGTCATTTTTGTATTTCTAACACAAGCAATTGCACAGTGATCACTGACATCATTACAGAATATCCCAGTCGATGTGCATTTGTGAGGGGTATTCGTTAGAAGAATGTCCAATAGCATTGATTTGTTAGGTGCTCTGGGATTCGGTCTTGTAGGCGCATTAATTAATTGTGCGAGATTCAGAGAGTCACACAGTTCTTTAAAAGAGTCTGATACAGATGTAAGCATGTCCCAATCGCCTGAAATAATGAATTCAGAGTCATTTAGCTTGTGCAGGACATCAGAAAGAGGGTGGTCTGTAGCAGCCGACTACAGTGATGTGAGAGTCCTTATACAGTATACGTTCACTTTAACCGCAAGCAATTCAAAATGTTTGGCTTTGGTAATCGAAAGAATTTCAGAGGTGTTCAACTTGGATTTCACATAAATTGCAACCCCTCCTCCTTTACTCATCCGATCTGTTCTAAAACCTGTGTACCCATCAAAATAAATCAAGTTATTTGACACAGATTTCTTTAGCCAAGTTTCTGATAAAACCATTATGTCCGCATTTGTCATATTGGCCCATATTCTAATCATGTCTATTTTTGGAAATAGACTTCTGCAAGAAGCCAGCACCTGCTCTGTTTTTAAAATCCTAGGGAGTCGGTAGAGATTGCATGGTATCTACCGGCCCAGGGTTTCGTCGCACATTACTAGAGATCAACAATAAAAGCATAACAATACATCTCAGTTGCCCAATGCGTGAGGACTTGGCGGAACCAGCAGCATTGTCAATAAAATTCTTTCAACACAGAAAAAAAGTCATTCAAGAATTTGAGATTTTGGAAGTATGCCATCAAGTGTAGGCCCACTTGCGTTTGAGATTGGTACAAATGCAATTGCAGAGAGAGACCAAGTTCCTGGTGGTATTGACATGATGGTCTCGGAGTGTTTGCAAATTGTTGGGAATAAGGTGAAGATAATTCACTCACCCGTTGATCATTCAGCCTATTTAATCCAGGATGGCATTGAGTAAAGAGCAGGCACAGTAACAGATACATAATGCCAGTTTTTAGAGGCCTTTCAGCACAGGTGTGAAACGACCAGTAGACGTTGTGTAGAATGACATAGATTTTCACACGGCCCACGGTGCATCAGGTTTTCCAATCTGGCAACCACTTCTCCGCTCCTAGCCTTCAGTTCGCACCTGCGCTGGCGTAGCAGGCCTTGCGCACAGACAGACGCTCCTGACTCGGTGCGCTCCAACTCCAAAAAGGTGTAGGCTACAGTTAACGAGCTGCCCTAGGCCTCAAAATAAAGGCATCGTAAAATAGAGACTGAGATCTAAAAATAATAGTTGTTATATATAGCATCCACCTTGACATCAAAAGTGTTTGCTTCTGTAAACAGAATCAGAGTAATTAAAACTCAGATCTCAAGGATCAGACATACAAACGGACAGACTGATTGGATGCCATCTTGGATTACGAAGTCTTACTGTGGTTGGCCATGAAGACTTTGATTTGCTGTACGCTCTCACTACTGTAAGTTGCTCTGGAGAAGAGTGTCTGCTAAATGACTAAAATGTAAATAAAAAATGTAAACATTAGTGGTAGAGAACGAGCAGGCTGTTTGGGGTAGAGGAGTGGAGTAGCAGGGCTCCCTTGGGGCTCCCTTGCAAAAGAGACTTTGGTCTCAATGGTGGTAAAATAGCTATGTTGTTTAAACAGGAGAGTGTTCGGCTGCCATGCTGCATAACCTCCTCTGGATTTATAAGCCATTGGTTACAGTTCTATCTTTATCTGCTCAAACACTCTGAACTCAACCATGCTCTCCTGTTCTCACTTTACAGTGCTGCTCTTAGCACTAACACACAATATCCACACGCACACACACCAGCTCTGCACTTTGCTACTATAATAGTAGCTTATCTATGTATATTTTCTTAATTTCCCCCAACATAAGTATATGAGAGAGGGTTAATATTGACGATCTCATCATGGGAATGTAACCTGGGATTCGATTGTCTGTCAATATCCAGCACATCGCCATAACAGCAGTGTGATTAACTGAGACTACAGATGGTGACCTGCAGTTGCAGCACTTGTTAAATCACACCAACAATTACACTCTCTTTTATAGTTAATTATCCAGCAAGATTGGATTGATTGTGTAGTAGTAAATCAATATGAGCAACTGTTTTGAGCTAATGTTCAATTAGCTATTTAGAGATAGACTATAAATATATCCTGTCGTTACACACGAGTAGTGTGTATCAAGATCATAGAATAAAGAATGTTAGGTGCAACAGATCATTAATGAAAGTGGGTTGTTATTATAGTTGCGCCGGTTAGCGTGACTATAGTATGCATTGGTTGAAGATCAATGTTAAATTAAATTCTCCATACCATCATATCTATGCCAATATGACACCAATGTCGATGAAAGTAAAAAAAAATCTACTTGATTGGAGGTACACAACACACTCCTCGTCTCTCGTCATGATCCATTCAGCCGTTACCGAGAACCACTATACCGTATTTTTAACAGGGTCATTAGCATTAGGTTCATTAGACAATTTTCTGTCTAAACCTAGCTCAAATTCTAGACGTCGGATTGAAACGAGGCTACAGCGTCCATAAGGTGACCATTAGACTTAGATCCATTTGTACTGAATATGTTTGTAGTTGCAACAGTTTTTATTAAATTCAACATTTACCACTGTGCACATTTCTGCCCAATAGAAACCAACAATGTGCTACCTTTTTGTAGCATTTCTGACAATGCTAACATCTTTTAAGTCGAATATCAGAGTTCTAAAACCGGGTCGAGCAACTCTGTTGCTGCGCAGCAGTAGTAGTAGCTAGCTAGTAGAAGGTTAGCAGCTGTAGCTAGCAAGCTTTCACCAGTTGGATGGGAAGCAAAAGGAAGTAAGGTAGCTAGCTAGCTAGGTATATTTTGCTATGGAAGGTTTTTCATATGGCTGAAGCCATCTGTGTAAACAACTGACCTGGACACTTGTGTGTAATCAGAGCACAAACAAATAAGCTAGCGAACGTCTTTGGCTGCTATTATAGCCAGTTAGATACACCAAACATTGGGAACTTTGGGAAAACTGCCACACTGCTAATTTATAATGCATGCACACAACAGAACAGACTGTTAGAAGATCCAGAGCAAATTCTAGACCTTACCATATACATTAATTCAGTACACTCCCTCCTCTGTCAATACTATTTTCTTATTGTCATTATAATTCAGATGTTCACTAACTGATCAACATAGTGTCAAGTTACTTTTCAATGTCTTCCCTAAAACCTGAAGTCGCCATCCACAAGTAAAAAGTAGCAGGAGTGCGGGTTGCACGCGAAGCATCCAGGTAAAACGACAATAACATCATAATGATCATTGCTTGCTTGCGCGACTTGTGCACAGTCAAAAGAAACTTGGTTAGCTATGTGATAAAATTAAACTGTTTAACACACAACTGTTTTATACTTTTTTTTTTTTTTTTACCAAGCAAGAGAAATAAACGTTCAATCAGTAGTGAGTGAATGAACAAAAACATTTTGGAACTAATGCGTGGTGTCATCACCAGACTGTCCATTTAAATAGAGTGTCAAGTTGACCTATCTAACAGGGTTCGCAGCGTAATGGTCAGCGTCACAGCCCTGGGATTTGAAAGTCCTGGGTTCACCTACTGTAGGGGATATTTTGGCCATTTTCTTTTGTGTATAGTTTTTGACCCCCCCCCCCTCCCTTTCCTGAAACACACACACACACACCGGCGCGCACACGCACGGTGTGTGCTTATTTTCATTTATTAGGTGTCTCTTAAAAGAGCATTTGGGTTCTTTAGGCATCGTTGAGTGGTGAGGGACAGGGAGTGTGACGTGTACTAGTACTAGTGCTCACGTCTTTACACTACGGAAGAGAGAACGGTGAAGAGACCAGCTCTCAAACTCTCAAGGAAGACATCGTTGCCCTCATCCATCAGATACAAGGCCAACCCTACGGTACAAATGCACGCGATAAGTTGCACAGGTTGTAAACGTTTCTCAGTTTCAGACGCCACTTTCTGTCATTTGAGAAGCTAAGAAATATGTCAAGCTGGCCCACGTGGAGCTGACGACTTACGCTTATTCAAATGCACACAGTACATACAGTGCCTTCGGAAAGTATTCAGATACCTTGACTTTTTCCACATATTGTTACGTTTCAGCCTTATTCTAAAATTGATTAAATTGTTTTTTTTCCCTCACCAATCTACACACAATACCCGATAATGACAAAGCAAAAACAGGTTTTTAGAAATGTTTCATAATTTATTACAATTAAAAAATGAAACATCACATTTACATAAGTATTCAGACCCTTTACTCAGTACTTTGTTGAAGCACCGTTGGCAGTGATTACAGCCTTGAGTCTTCTTGGGTATGAGGCTACAAGCTTGGCACACCTCTATTTGGGGAGTTTCTCCCATTCTTCTCTGCAGATCCTCTCAAGCTCTCTGTACTTTGCTCCGTTAATCTTTCCCTCGATCCTGACTAGTCTCCCAGTCCCTGCCGCTGAAAAACATCCCCACAGCATGATACTGCCACCACCATGCTTCACCGTAGGGATGGTGCCAAGTTTCCTCCAGACGTGACACTTGGCATTCAGGCCAAAGAGATCAATCTTGGTTTCATCAGACCAGAGAATCTTGTTTCTCATCGTCTGAGAGTCTTTCGGTGCCTTTTGGCAAACTCCAAGCGGGCTGTCATGTGCCTTTTACTGAGGAGTGGCTTCCGTCTGGCCACTCTACCATAAAGGCCTGAATGGTGGAGTGCTGCAAAGATTGTTGTCCTTCTGGAAGGTTCTCCCTTCTCCACATAGGAACTCTAGAGCTCTGTCAGAGTGACCATTGGGTTCTTGGTCACCTCGCTGACCAAAGGCGCTTCTCCCCTGATTGCTCAGTTTGGCCGGGCGGCCAGCTCTAGGAAGAGTCTTGGTGGTTCCAAACTTCTTCCATTTAAGAATGATAGAGGCCACTGTGTTCTTGGGGACCTTCAATGCTGCAGACATTTTTTGATACCCTTCCCCAGATCTGTGCTTCGACACAATCCTGTCTCGGAGCTCTACGGACAATTCCTTTGACCTCATGGCTTGGTTTTTGCTCTGACATGCAATGTCAACTGTGGGACCTTATATAGACAGGTGTGTGCCTTTCAAAATCATGTCCAATCAATTTAATTTACCACAGGTGGACTGCAATCAAGTTGTAGAAACATCAAGGGTGATCAGTGGAAACAGGATGCACCTGAGCTCAATTTCGAGTCTCATAGCAAAGGGTCTGAATACTTATGTAAATAAGGTATTTCTGTTTTTTATTTTTAATACATTTGCAAAAATGTCTAATAACCTTTTTTTGCTTTGTCATTATGGGGTATTGTGTGTAGATTGCTGAGGAATTTTTTTATGTAATCCATTTTAGAATATGACTGTAACGTTACAAAATGTGGAAAAAGTCAAGGGGTCTGAATACTCCCATCTATTTATACTGCCATTTATATATGTGGGAATGTGTGCTCTTTTACTGGAGTTGGACAGCTTTGTACAGCCAGTGGTGTAAATTACTTAAATAAAAATACTGTAAAGTAGTTTTTGGGGGTATATGTACTTTACTTTACAATTTATATTTTTGACAACTTTTACTTTTACTCCACTACATTCCTAAAGAAAATAATGTACTTTTTACTCAATACATTTTCCTTGACACCCAAAAGTACTCGTTACATTTCAAATGCTTAGCATGACATGAAAATGATCAAATTCACACACTTATCAAGAGACCCTGGTCATCCGTATTGCCTCTGATCTGGCGGACTCACTAAACACAAATGCTTCATTTTTAAATAATATCTGAGTGTTGGAGTGTGCGGTTATCCATAAATTTAAAAACTAGAAAACCGTGCCTTCTGGTTTGCTTAATATAAGGAATGTGAAATTATTTATACTTTTACTTTTGATACTTAAGTATATTTTAGAAAGTACATTTACTTTTGATACTTAACCAAATAGTTGTAGACTTTTACTCAAGTAGTATTTTACTGGGTGACTCTTACTTGAGTCATTTTCTATTAAGGTATCATTATTTTTACTCAAGTATGATAATTGATAATGCTGTACATAATTGTGTACAGCATTACTAAGAACATTTGTAGCAAATTATTTAGAACACCTATCCAATCTCAGATTTGTAAATATGTATTCTTAAAAGTGTTTTGTACTTTGTATTTTACAGGTGTTTCTCAGCAGTTTGTCAGTTGTCATAGTGTTTGTATCAGGAGTTACCAAAATTACTATTGACGAGCCACAGGGTTATGCAGGCTTTTTTGTATAACCCCTGAATTGTATTTACAAAGTTTACTATATCTGATGAATTTACGTTTGATTGTAAATTGTATATTTTGTAATAACTCACTATTGTTTGCAGGTAATGTAGTACTAGGCCTTTCTTCAGTAAACTTTAACGTTTATTTTCATGTAAATAGTTAATGGGTACATGTGGATTATTTTGTGGATTTTCCAGCTTTCTTGATTGTAAAGAGTTCAGGGAAATTGTTTTCCAGTTTACCTTTATTTTAACAATACATGTCATTGAAAAATTAATATATTTCCTAACATATTTTTTGGTCAGTAGGTAGCCAACATAACAGGAGGTGGTGTGTTCGACACAGTCACTCATATAGATATAGAGATCAATAGAGCCTGTCTGCATTCCTGATTTCTGTAATCATTAGCATCCCTGTGTAATATTGACATAAGCTCAGAATCACTTGTTTTTCAAACATGGTCATGTTTGATCAATTGCTGTGCTGAACAATGGACAGTTCATTACCTCTGTCAAATGAAAATGTACACTGAACAAAAATATAAACACAACATGAAAGTGTTGGACCCATGTTTCATGAGCTGAAATAAAAGATCCCAGAAATGTCCCGTATGCACAAAAAGCTTATTTCTCTCAAATGTTGTGCAAAAATGTGTTTACATCCCTGTTAGTGAGCATTTCTCCTTTGCCAAGATAATCCATCCACCTGACAGGTGTGGCATAACAAGAAGCTGATTAAACAGCATGATCATTACACAGATGCACCTAGGGCTGTGGCTGTCATGCAATTTTGTCAGCCGATGATTGTCAAGCAAATAACTGCCGCTCTCACAGTAATTGACTGTTAATTAACATAAACACATTTAGCATCTCCTGGCTTCCACGCATAGCCTACAAGCCACTGATGCAGACCTTTGGAACATCTACACTTTAGTCTAATAAATCCATGTAATATAGCCTACACCATCTCAATAAATCCATTATTTATTTTAGACAGGTCTAAAGAAACATGATATGAAGAAAATGTAGTCTATTTCAGAAGAACAGAATAGCATACTCTGAATTATCCTTATGTTAAGCCCTGATCTGGCTATGCCGTATGGCTGTGGGCTACACTAGTTAATTTAGCAGACAAGATTTTCTTAGAATTCCGTCGCATTATTTTATATTATTTTATAGTATGAAGAATACAATTGAACATACCTGAATAAAATAGAAAGTATGTTTTGTTAAGACGATTTGAGGGAGATTCTGTGTTGAGCAGTTAACAAATACACATGCTTATTTTATAGTTATTTATGCAACTTTAGTTGTGATACAAACGTTGGGCTATATGTTTTGATTTTTAATACAGTCTAAGGCTGCATCATGCGACTAATGATGATTTGAAAAAAGTCACTTGAAAAGCATGAGCTCTGCTTAGCTTTTTTTGCGCAGGCTGCACACATTTAATCAGTCTCTCATTCACAATTTGACAAGCATTTTCCCGGCGGCATCCCCTTTGTGTGGCCATAATGCCCCCTAAAACAATCCATGCCTTTTGCGGACACTGGCCGTTGTGCCCTTGGGCTGAATATAATAATAGTAATTTCCTTCTCTGCGTGCTCTGAAGCACCTCTCACTCACATGGCTCTCTCAGATATCTCAACTCTTGTTAGCCAATGCCCGTCACGTGATCGGGTCCTTCTCACAGGCTACAAGTGAAGACAGACACATCAGGGACGCAACTGCGCGCGTCCTTATCGAATTCTGAGGCGCATATTGAAAAGCACTAGCCTATGTCAATCTACTATCCCCTATAGTACAGAAGTTGACCTATTCTATTATGTGCGATAAATAAATATTCCAAACATAGTCTGGGACAGTTGTGGGATTTAATAGATCCCAAATTAATACAACCACTTGAATCGAAAAAACTTTTTAAAGCAATGAGGCTGATGCAACAGATCAAAATGTTTAGCTTAAAATATTGATAAACTATTAGGCTACTTCTTCACATTGTAAGTGCAGCAATGCGCACATGGCAGTAGGCTATAAGCGCGAATGTTCCAAAATGCAATCAATTAGCGGGAAAACGCCATTTTCAAAAGTGACCGCAAATGCGATTATGCATGTAATAATGCTTTTATTTGGCCACTTTAGTTGTGATAAAAACCTTATCAAAACATATAAGCCTATGGGCTAGGTGTGCGACTATGATTTGAAAAAGTATCTAGCCTTAATGCACACAAGCTGGGCATCATTCACAAGTGATAATATATAATTCACAAGTGATAGGCTAATATTGTCACCCATCAGACTATTCTTGACTTTAATCTTGTCTTTACATATACTAAATAATATATGTGTGAAATTTGTTTTGATTTAGGATGGACCATTATCATGCACCTGTCTCGAAATATATGCACTTAAATAGAAAATGGAGGACGCTTTTCCCGTGGTTCATTTTCCTGCCAGCCAGGTTGGCTATACTCCTGTTGTAGAGAGTGCTTAATATTAGGAAAGTTGAGAAATAAATATAGTAGGCCTGATGGGATCCTCCTCTTTTTAATAGAGGCAATCAAAACTCTGTTTTCTCACGCAATTGCATAGCCTATAGAAAATGTTGCGCAACACGATCTCATGGGTTCTCATTAAGTGTTTGATTAGATTTTAGATTACATTTGTTTTGATGTCAGAGCGATAAGAGGGACAATAGAGTGCTGAGTACCAGGCAGTTAGCAAGTTTGGTAGGCTACTAATGACCATCAGCAGCAGCAGAGCTTGGAGAAGCCTAATTACTGTGACTAAACGGTCATATGGAATTTAACTGCCGTCGTGACTCGTGACCGCCGGTGTGGCGGTAATACAGTCACCTTAACAGCCCTAGGTGCACCTTGTGCTGGGGACAATAAAATGGCACTCTAAAATGTGCAGTTTTGTCACACAACACAATGCCACAGATGTGCTTTTCACGGATGAATCCCTGTTTCAACTGTACCGGGCAGATGGCAGACAGCGTGTATGGCGTCGTGTGGGTGAATGGTTTGCTGACGTCAACGTTGTGAACAGAGTGCCCCATAGTGGTGGTGGGGTTATGGTATGGGCAGGCATTATATTTTCCAAGATGGCGAAGTAGTGCAGTCCTGTTTCTGTCGTGTGTCTGTAAATAGCCTGTAAATACCCTGTTTTTTTTTGTATTTTTCGTACATATTTCCCTATCAGACTTTTCATCCTTCTACAAAATATACTTTCCTGCAACCCGCCTCACTCAATGTGGAACGGATTCTATTATTGACTTACCTTTTATCTAGAATCTAGAATCTCCAGTTGAAACTAGCTAGCCAGCTAACTAGCCACAGCTAGCGGTGTTTCACCCAGATCATTGGATTTTTCCGCGGGATTAATTTTAATCACTGGACATTGATCACCGGATATTCGGCCAGTCTGCACAGCGCGTTATCGACCCAGAACATATCAGTTTTTCTGCCGGAATCACTGACTCACTGGACCTTTAACTCCGGATTCATCTCTACCAGCTGGCTACAACAACAACAAAACGGACGCTGTGGTCTGGCTAATCATCCCGAGCTAGGCCCATCTCCCGGCTATCTACCTCTCTATCAACCGGACGGGACCACCTAGTGTTGACACGGAGCCCCGCCGATCCTACACGACTGGTCTGCCGACGAAATCGTCTGATGTGGTTACGACGTTAACCACGAAGATTCCATCCATCTGCTAGCCCTGGCCCGTTAGCACACGTTATCCGTGGCCTCTTACTCACTAAACTGAACTAGCTACTGAACTAGCTACTTGCTATTAGCCACAGCTAGCGGTGTTGCACCCAGAATATTGGATTTTTTTCCGCGGGATTAATTTTTAATCACTGGACATTGATCACCGGATATTCGGCCAGTCTGCACAGCGCGTTATCGACCCAGAACATATCAGTTTTTCTGCCGGAATCACTGACTCACTGGACCTTTAACTCCGGATTCATCTCTACCAGCTGGCTACAACAACAACAAAACGGACGCTGTGGTCTGGCTAATCATCCCGAGCTAGGCCCATCTCCCGGCTATCTACCTCTCTATCAACCGGACGGGACCACCTAGTGTTGACACGGAGCCCCGCCGATCCTACACGACTGGTCTGCCGACGAAATCGTCTGATGTGGTTACGACGTTAACCACGAAGATTCCATCCATCTGCTAGCCCTGGCCCGTTAGCACACGTTATCCGTGGCCTCTTACTCACTAAACTGAACTAGCTACTGAACTAGCTACTTGCTATTAGCCACAGCTAGCGGTGTTGCACCCAGAATATTGGATTTTTTTCCGCGGGATTAATTTTTAATCACTGGACATTGATCACCGGATATTCGGCCAGTCTGCACAGTGCGTTATCGACCCAGAACATATCAGTTTTTCTGCCGGAATCACTGACTCACTGGACCTTTAACTCCGGATTCATCTCTACCAGCTGGCTACAACAACAACAAAACGGACGCTGTGGTCTGGCTAATCATCCCGAGCTAGGCCCATCTCCCGGCTATCTACCTCTCTATCAACCGGACGGGACCACCTAGTGTTGACACGGAGCCCCGCCGATCCTACACGACTGGTCTGCCGACGAAATCGTCTGATGTGGTTACGACGTTAACCACGAAGATTCCATCCATCTGCTAGCCCTGGCCCGTTAGCACACGTTATCCGTGGCCTCTTACTCACTAAACTGAACTAGCTACTGAACTAGCTACTTGCTATTAGCCACAGCTAGTGGTGTTGCACCCAGAATATTGGATTTTTTTCCGCGGGATTAATTTTTAATCACTGGACATTGATCACCGGATATTCGGCCAGTCTGCACAGCGCGTTATCGACCCAGAACATATCAGTTTTTCCGCCGGAATCACTGAATCACTGGACCTTTAACTCCGGATTCATCGCTACCAGCTGGCTACAACAAAACGGACGTAGCACACGCTAGCCGTGGCCTCTTACTCACTAGCGCTTCACCACCGGACCTTATGATAACTCAGCTATACAGCTGATATCTGCTGGACTGTTCCTTTTTACGGTACTACATCCTGTTTATGTTTAGCCTCAGCCCAAACATGGTTAGTTTATTGTTGTTTCGGTTATTTCTAATTGTACTATATCACTGTAGACCCCCCAGCCTAGCTAAACCTGCCTTAGTTAGCTCCTTTGTCCCTCCGCCCATACACTCAGAGACCGACTCAATTGATGCCTCTAGAGATACTATCTCTTTCATTGTTACCCAACGCTTAGGTTTACCTCCACTTTACTCATATCCTTCCATATCCTTGTCTGTACATAATGCCCTGAATCTTTTCTATAACACCCGGAAATCTGTCCCCTTTATTCTATGTACCCAACGCACTAGAAGACCAGTTCTTAAAGCCTTTAGCCGTATCCTTATTCTAGTCCTCCTCTGTTCCTCTGGTGATGTAGAGGCTAACCCAGGCCCTGTAGCCCCCAGTATCACTCCTACTCCCCAGGAGCTATCATTTGATGACTTCTGTAATCGCAAAAGTCTTGGTTTCTTGCACATAAATATCAGAAGTCTACTTCCTAAGTTTGAGTTATTCACTGCGTTAGCACACTCTGCCAACCCTGATGTTCTAGCAGTGTCTGAATCCTGGCTCAGGAAGGCCACCAAAAATTCGGAGATTTCCATCCCCAACTATAACATTTTCCGTCTAGATAGAACTGCCAAAGGGGGTGGAGTTGCAATCTACTGTAGAGATAGCCTGCAGAGCTCTATCATACTATCCAGGTCTGTGCCCAAACAGTTTGAGCTTCTACTTCTAAAAATCCACCTTTCCAGAAATAAGTCTCTCACTGTTGCCGCTTGCTACAGACCCCCCTCAGCCCCCAGCTGTGCCCTGGACACCATATGTGAATTGATTGCCCCCCATTTATCCTCTGAGTTTGTACTGCTTGGTGACCTAAATTGGGATATGCTTAATACCCCAGCCATCCTACAATCCAAGCTAGATGCCCTCAACCTCACGCAAATTATCAACGAACCTACCAGGTACAACCCTAAATCCTTAAACATGGGTACCCTCATAGATATCATCCTGACTAACATACCCTCTAAATACACCTCAGCTGTCTTCAACCAGGATCTCAGCGATCACTGCCTTATTGCCTGCGTCCGTAACGGGTCTGCGGTCAAACGACCACCCCTCATCACTGTCAAACGCTCCCTAAAACACTTTAGCGAGGAGGCCTTCCTAATTGACCTGGCCCAGGTATCCTGGATGGATATAGATCTCATTCCGTCAGTAGAGGATGCCTGGTTGTTCCTTAAAAGTAATTTCCTCTCAATCTTAAATAAACATGCCCCATTCAAAAAATACAGAACTAAGAACCGATATAGCCCCTGGTTCTCCTCAGACTTGACTGCCCTTGACCAGCACAAAAACATCCTGTGGCGTACAGCATTAGCATCAAATAGCCCCCGCGATATGCAACTTTTCAGGGAAGTTAGGAACCAATATACACAAGCAGTCAGGAAAGCAAAGGCTAACTTTTTCAAACAGAAATTTGCATCCTGTAGCACTAACTCCAAAAAGTTTTGGGACACTGTAAAGTCCATGGAGAATAAGAGCACTTCCTCCCAGCTGCCCACTGCACTGAGGCTAGGAAACACTATCACCACCGATAAATCTACAATAATCGAGAATTTCAACAAGCATTTTGCTACAGCTGGCCATGCTTTCCATCTGGCTACCACTAACCCGGCCACCAACTCTGCACCCTCTGCTGCAACTTGCCCATGCCCCCCCCCGCTTCTCCTTCACACAAATTCAGACAGCTGATGTTTTGAAAGCGCTGCAAAATCTGGACCCTTACAAATCAGCTGGGCTAGACAATCTGGACCCTTTCTTTCTAAAACTAGCCGCCGAAATTGTCGCAACCCCTATTACTAGTCTGTTCAACCTCTCTTTCATAACGTCTGAGATCCCCAGAGATTGGAAAGCTGCCGCGGTCATCCCCCTCTTCAAAGGGGGTGACACTCTAGATCCAAACTGCTACAGACCTATATCCATCCTGCCCTGCCTTTCGAAAGTATTCGAAAGCCAAGTTAACAAACAGATCATCGACCATTTCGAATACCACCGTACCTTCTCCGCTATGCAATCCGGTTTCCGAGCTGGTCACGGGTGCACTTCAGCCACGCTCAAGGTCCTAAACGATATTATAACCACGATTGATAATAGACAGTACTGTGCAGCCGTCTTCATCGACCTGGCCAAGGCTTTCGACTCTGTCAACCACCGCATTCTTATTGGCAGACTAAATAGCCTTGGTTTCTCAAATGACTGCCTCGCCTGGTTCACCAACTACTTCTCAGATAGAGTTCATTGTGTCAAATCGGAGGGCCTGTTGTCTGGACCTATGGCAGTCTCTATGGGGGTGCCACAGGGTTCAATTCTTGGGCCGACACTTTTCTCCGTGTATATCAATGATGTCGCTCTTGCTGCTGGTGACTCTCAGATCCACCTCTACGCAGACGACACCATTTTGTATACATCTGGCCCTTCATTGGACACTGTGTTAACAAACCTCCAAACGAGCTTCAATGCCATACAACAATTCTTCAGTAGCCTTCAACTGCTCTTAAACACTAGTAAAACTAAATGCATGCTTTTCAATCGAACGCTGCTAGCACCCGCCCACCCGACTAGAATCACCACTCTCGACGGGTCTGACCTAGAGTATGTGGACAACTACAAATATCTAGGTGTCTGGTTAGACTGTAAACTCAACTTCCAGACTCACATAAAGAATCTCCAATCCAAAGTTAAATCTAGAATCGGCTTCCTATTTCGCAACAAAGCCTCCTTCACTCATGCTGCCAAACATGCCCTCGTAAAACTGACTATCCTACCGATCCTTGACTTCGGCGATGTCATTTACAAAATAGCCTCCAACACTCTACTCAGCAAATTGGATGTAGTCTATCACAGTGCCATCCGTTTTGTCTCCAAAGCCCCATACACTACCCACCACTGTGACCTGTACGCTCTTGTTGGCTGGTCCTCACTACATGTTCGTCGTCAAACCCACTGGCTCCAGGCCATCTATAAATCACTGCTAGGCAAATCCCCGCCTTATCTAAGCTCATTGGTCACCATAGCAGCTCCCACCCGTAGTCTGCGCTCCAGCAGGTATATCTCACTGGTCATTCCCAAAGCCAACACCTCCTTTGGCCGCCATTCCTTCCAGTTCTCTGCTGCCAATGACTGGAACGAATTGCAAAAATCTCTGAAGCTGGAGACTCTTATCTCCCTCAATAACTTTAAGCATCAGTTGTCAGAGCACCTTACCGATCACTGCACCTGTACACAGCCCATCTGAAATTAGCCCACCCAACTACCTCATCCCTATATTGTTATTTATTTTGCTCTTTTGCACCCCAGTATCTCTATTTGCACATCATCTCTTGCACATCTAGCATTCCAGTGTTAATACTATTGTAATTATTCTGCACTATAGCCTATTTATTGCCTTACCTCCATAACTTGCTACATTTGCACACACTGTATATATATTTTCTGTTGTATTTCTGACTATGTTTTTTTTTACCCCATATGTAACTCTGTGTTGTTTTTATTGCACTACTTTGCTTTATCTTGGCCAGGTCGCAGTTGTAAATGAGAACCTGTTCTCAACTGGCTTACCTGGTTAAATAAAGGTGAAATAAAATAATAAAAAAAAATAAGCTACAGACAACGAACACAATTGCATTTTATCGATGGCAAAAGTAAAGACCGAGACCAGGAGGGGGACAAGGGGTTCGAGACCGAGTCAAGACCGAGACCAGAAAAATGCGAGTTCAATTCAAGACCATGATTGTAATTTTGTCAAATCACCACCATAATCATAGTTCAGTATTTCTGTGTTCATAATTCAGACCAACATATGGATTCTTTAGACATGCAAAATAATGAAAAAATGCATGCTGAGGGAAAATAGTGCCACTCTACAAATTCAGAGAAGGGCTAAGGATTGATAAAATAATAATTATAATAATTATGATAATTATATTCTTATTTTCAATGATGTTCTGATTTAATCTATTCAGTTTTTGTTGGAATGGAAAGGGTTAAGACGAGAAAAGAATATCCAATCAGGATTTTTCTTTGCTGGTCTCTGGGGAGATAAAGCTAGCTAGCTAAGTCAACCATTGGCTAGGCCATCAGAAGCTAGACAAAGGCATCTGCCATTCAACTGTATTAGGGCAACATTTTGGAGTGACAGTGGAATCATCCAATCACATTTTGACTTAATGAGTGGGACCATTTTTACAAAAACGTATGGAAACTTCTGCCTTCTTGAAGGCCAACTGTCACTGCGCAATAATGAGCAGTAGTTTTCCCAAGGTCTAGCTAGCTAGCTTTTGTTGTGGGCTAGTTTGCAGTGGCTGCAGCAGGTGTTATCAAAGAGGATGTTGTTGCTAATTTGTTAGCTTCTCCCTTTTCAATAATCACTTTCAACAAGAAGTTAAGTTTCAAATGATCATCATCTGGTGAGTGGAACTGTGTTCATATACACTCCCAGGATGAATATGACTGATAAACGATGGGGAATTGTAGCCTCCTCCTCCTTCTGCAGCTTGCCTGCCAATTCATGCTTGTCCCAACCAAGCACCCAAGCTAACTGGCTAAAGTTGGCTAGCTTGCTAGCTAGCTACTTCCAGACACAAATAAGAGAACACCTCACTCTGACCATTTTCTCGCTGTAGCAGAGCTGGTTAGGCTGTTTACATGTTATCTAGAGAGTTCTTGATTAACTAGGACTCTTTTTGCCTACGTTTACTGACATCGGTCATATTCAGCAGGTTTGGCGCGTTTGTATATTAATCAGTTGTTCTGCGCTCTTGCACACTCAGACGAGAGTACTCTGAAATCTGAGTAGATAGCCAGAGTGAATTTGCGAACGCAAGAGATATGCTAACTGGATAACAGTTGGTCAAGTTCATGCTAGCTAACCAAATGACACCTGCATCTCTAGCTGTGTATAGCCACCGAAAAACGATATGAGGGGAAAAAGTCAGTCAGTCACTCACCCACTCCTCCAATGGCAGGACACACTCCTAACAGCTAGCTAGCAAGCTAGCAAGCTAGCAATCTAGCTAATGTTAGGCTCCGTGTTTTTAGCTTGCTACATAAATTGATACTCTAGCCTATTAGCCATGTTATGACTGACTTGTAATCATTGCCCTTGCTAGTTTGATTGTATTGACATTCCCTGCCTTAGTTACATTCGTCCATTTTTGTCCAGAATATTAAGTAATTGACTCTGAAACAGTGCATCCTGAATAGAGGCAGCAAACAATGTACCAGGCCAGCTGTGATATACAACATTATAGAAATATTTTTTGGACTACTAAGAAATGTATTGGTGAATTATATTAATCATGCATTGAACTGCATCCATCTGTTCTGCCAACAATGCCTTAGTGTACGTCATGGAACGTTGAGTCTAATATAACCTATTTTGAAAACCTCTTATGAAGTTGGTTTTGTAGCACAAACTGGGAATTTTATATTTTTTACTGATATTATGATTGTCTGTTTGTTTCATATCTGCAAAGTAGTTAAAACGCTGTCAGTTTCACTTTAAACTTTAGGTCACCTGTTACTTTCTGTGCTAAACATGAAATCTGTTTTTGCAATGGGAAGAAATAGTTGTACATTTCGATTGGGAAATGCTTAATGGTTGTGTTTTTGTATTCTTATGATTGGGACCTACTGGCTTATTATGTTTGAGTTTATGGACTGCTTATCCTTTAACATCATGCTGTGTGTGACTGCTGTCTTTCCATCCGCCCTATGCAGTGGTGTAGTGTTGCCTGGTAGAAGTGTGTATACTCATATTTTTCCTAAAAGTTCCCAAACAGCCCGTCCAGTATGGAGGACTAAAAGTGCCACAATTAAATAAATAAATACACCATTAAATAATTACTTAAATGTGTCATTAATTAATTCAAATTAGAATTAAATACATAAATGTGTAATTAAATGTATCATTAATTAATTCAAATACCGATTCATTTTATGTAAAATACATATATAATTATTTCACTATTTACATTTACATTTCATGATCCTGCATTGCAGTGATTCATGAATTACTTAAAACTGTCAAACTGACCCATCAAAGTCAGTGGGCGGGGCTAACGCGAATCTAGTCTGATCCATTGCTTTGGTCTGAAGTAGAGTAGGCCAACCTGGATAGAGACAATGGAGGATCTCCGTGAACTTTCCAGGGAGTTGGTTAGAGACATTTTAAACTTAGCAGAGGATGTAGAAGCAGGACCTGCTGACATTATCCGGAATTGATTTGTCTTGGCTTGATGCAGAGGGTAACCAATCAGGCGTTAGGTTCCGCCTACCAACTTTTGATGGGTCAGTTTGACAGTTTTAAGTAATTCATGAATCACTGCAATGCAGGATCATGAAATGTAAATGTAAATAGTGAAATAATTATATATGTATTTTACATAAAATGAATCGGTATTTGAATTAATTAATGATACATTTAATAACACATTTATGTATTTAATTCTAATTTTAATTAATTAATGACACATTTAAGTAATTATTTAATGGTGTATTTATTTATTTAATTGTGGCACTTTTAGTCCTCCATAGTCCAGCGAAGGAAAGGCACCCTGTGTGAAAAATCCTATATTTTCCTGTTAAAAAAAAAATACATGTATTCCTGTAGATTTTTCAGATTTTCACTCTCAAAATCACACTTTTTTAAATAGAAAAAATACAAATATTTGATGGTCTAAGTCCACAACGATGCTAAAACCACATCAATCTGATTAGGTGGGCCTGTCATGGCCTGGCTCCCCAGTGGGTGGGCCTCTTACCACCAAGGCCCATCCATGTCTACGCCCCTGATGCAAACAGTGCATGATGACAATTGCACATCACAAATAGCCTACTAACCAACACTTCGGACTAAACTATTTAAATACCTGGTTTGCATACCCAATGTTGCCTTAGTTAGCATTTACTGGTAGAAATCATAAGTTGAAACATCTTTCCTACCCTACCGGCTACCGATGTCATTCTTCTGTGAGCTGCTCCATGCCAAAACTAGTTGAGAGCTGCACACTCTTGCTGCATGCAGATTATATTCCGCTGAAAGTAGGCTATGTGTGCGGTGCGCATGTGAATATATTTCACATGCTTTGCGATTGTGTAGGCTACTTGGATGATTTCTCTATTGTGCTATAATTGATAAGTCCTATACCTCCACTATACTACTTTGATACGCATCAGTAGGGATTAAGAAGTGAGTATAAGCAATGCCCACTGAAAAAAAGTGGTATATGGCTTATACCTGTGTAATCCCTCCACTACACCACCGGCCCTTTGTGTTTACAAAAAAGTGCACTCTCCTACATGAGTGCGCCGGTATTACGATTGCTGTCCTTTCAGAATCACCAACCTGTCACACACTGAAGGCATTATTATTATTATTATTATTATTATATAGGTTCGCCACTGCGCAAACATGTCTATAACAGATATAAAGGCTGTTAAGATATTAATGTTTCAACAAAGGAGTGTATATATTTGGCCTGGCGAAGTGGTTTATGTGCTGACCGAAAGGAAGCTGATAATTAAGAGTTTTTTACTCCGCTGGTCTTGGGAAGAAATTACTAGTCCTCACTGTCCGAGACCGAGTCAAGACCGAGTACAAATGAGTCAAGACCGAGTACAAATGTATCTGACACCGAGACAAGACCGAGACACTCAATATGTGCTTTTCGAGACCAGACTCCAGTACTACAACACTGACATACAGCCTAATGAAATATAATATAGTACAGTATATATATACAGTGGGGAGAACAAGTATTTGATACACTGCCGATTTTGCAGGTTTTCCTACTTACAAAGCATGTAGAGGTCTGTCATTTTTATCATAGGTACACTTCACATTGTATGATTTTTAAGTAATTCATTTGCATTTTATTGCATGACATAAGTATTTGATACATCACAAAAGCAGAACTTAATATTTGGTACAGAAACCTTTGTTTGCAATTACAGAGATCATACGTTTCCTGTAGGTCTTGACCAGGTTTGCACACACTGCAGCAGGGATTCTGGCCCACACCTCCATATAGACCTTCTCCAGATCCTTCAGGTTTCAGGGCTGTCGCTGGGCAATACGGACTTTCAGCTCCCTCCAAAGATTTTCTATTGGGTTCAGGTCTGGAGACTGGCTAGGCCACTCCAGGACCTTGAGATGCTTCTTACGGAGCCACTCCTTAGTTGCCCTGGCTGTGTGTTTCGGGTCGTTGTCATGCTGGAAGAACCAGCCACGACCCATCTTCAATGCTCTTACTGAGGGAAGGAGGTTGTTGGCCAAGATCTCGCGATACATGGCCCCATCCATCCTCCCCTCAATACGGTGCATTTGTCCTGTCCCCTTTGCAGAAAAGCATCCCCAAAGAATGATGTTTCCACCTCCATACTTCACGGTTGGGATGGTGTTCTTGGGGTTGTACTCATCCTTCTTCTTCCTCCAAACACAGCGAGTGGAGTTTAGACCAAAAAGCTCTATTTTTGTCTCATCAGACCACATGACCTTCTCCCATTCCTCCTCTGGATCATCCAGATGGTCATTGGCAAACTTCAGACGGGCCTGGACATGCGCTGGCTTGAGCAGGGGGACCTTGCGTGCACTGCAGGATTTTAATCCATGACGACGTAGTGTGTTACTAATGGTTTTCTTTGAGACTGTGGTCCCAGCTCTCTTCAGGTCATTGACCAGGTCCTGCCGTGTAGTTCTGGGCTGATCCCTCACCTTCCTCATGATCATTGATGCCCCACGAGGTGAGATCTTGCATGGAGCCCCAGACCGAGGGTGATTGACCGTCATCTTGAACTTCTTCCATTTTCTAATAATTGCGCCAACAGTTGTTGCCTTCTCACCAAGCTGCTTGCCTATTGTCCTGTAGCCCATCCCAGCCTTGTGCAGGTCTACAATTTTATCCCTGATGTCCTTACACAGCTCTCTGGTCTTGGCCGTTGTGGAGAGGTTGGAGTCTGTTTGATTGAGTGTGTGGACAGGTGTCTTTCATACAGGTAACGAGTTCAAACAGGTGCAGTTAATACAGTGGAGAACAGGAGGGCTTCTTAAAGAAAAACTAACAGGTCTGTGAGAGCCGGAATTCTTACTGGTTGGTAGGTGATCAAATACTTAAGTCATGCAATAAAATGCAAATGAATTACTTAAAAATCATACAATGTGATTTTCTGGATTTTTGTTTTAGATTCCGTCTCTCACAGTTGAAGTGTACCTATGATAAAAATTACAGACCTCTACATGCTTTGTAAGTAGGAAAACCTGCAAAATCGGCAGTGTATCAAATACTCGTTCTCCCCACTGTACATACTGAGTATATCAAACATTAGGAGCACCGTTGTGTCAAGTTGGCTGGATGTCCTTTGGGTGGTGGACCATTCTTGATACACACGGGAAACTGTTGAACGTGAAAAACCAAGCAGTGTTGCAGTTCTTGACACAAACCGGTGCGCCTGTCACCTACAACCATACCCCGTTCAAAGGCACTTAAATATTTTGTCTTGCCCATTCACTCTCTGAATGGCACACATACACAATCCATGTCTCAATTGTCTCAAGGCTTAAAAATCAGTTTTTAACCTGTCTCCTCCCCTTCATCTACATTGATTGAAGTGGATTTAACAAGTGACATCAATAAGGGATCATAGCTTTCACCTGGATTCATGTGGTCAGTCTATGTGATGTAAATGAGCAGGTGTTCTTAATGTTTTGTATCCTCAGTGTATATATATATATATATATATATATATATATATATATATACAGCTCTGGAAAAAATTAAGAGACCACTGCAAAATTATCAGTTTCTCTGGTTTTACTATTTATAGGTATGTGTTTGGGTAAAAATAACATTTTTGTTTTATTCTATAGACTACTGACAACATTTCTCCCAAATTCCAAATAAAAATATTGTCATTTAGAGCATGTATTTGCAGAAAATAACAACTGGTCAAAATAACATAAAATATGCAGTGTTATCAGACCTCGAATAATGCAAAGAAAATAAGTTAATGTTCATTTTTAAACAACACAATACTAATGTTTTAACTTAGGAAGAGTTCAGAAATCAATATTTGGTGGAATAACCCTGATTTTCAATCACGGCTTTCATGCGTCTTGGCATGCTCTCCACCAGTCTTTCACATTGATGTTGGGTGACTTTATGCCACTCCTGGCGCAAAAATTCAAGCAGCTCGGCTTTGTTTGATGGCTTGTGACCATCCATCTTCCTCTTGATCACATTCCAGAAGTTTTCAATGGGGTTCAGGTCTGGAGATTGGGCTGGCCATGACAGGGTCTTGATCTGGTGGTCCTCCATCCACACCTTGATTGACCTGGCTGTGTGGCATGGCGCATTGTCCTGCTGTAAAAACCAATCCTCAGAGTTGGGGAACAATGTCAGAGCAAAAGGAAGCACGTTTTCTTCCAGGACAACCTTGTACGTGGCTTGATTCATGCGTCCTTCACAAAGACAAATCTGCCCGATTCCAGCCTTGCTGAAGCATCCCTAGATCATCACAGATCCTCCACCAAATTTCACAGTGGGTGCGAGACACTGTGGCTTGTAGGCCTCTCCAGGTCTCCGTCTAACCATTAGACGACCAGGTGTTGGGCAAAGCTGAAAATTGGACTCATCAGAGAAAATGACCTTACTCCAGTCCTCTACGGTCCAATCCTTATGGTCTTTTGCAAACCTCAGCCTGGCTCTTCTTTGCTTCTCACTGATGAAGGGCTTTTTTCTAGGTTTGCACGACTTCAGCCCTGCCCCTAGGAGCCTGTTTTGAACCGTCCTTGCCGTGCACTTCACCCCAGCTGCCGTTTGCCATTATTTTTGTAGGTCACTTGATGTCATCCTACGGTTGTTGAGTGACATTCGAATGAGTTGGCGGTCATCCCGGTCAGTAGAGAGTTGTTTTCTGTAACTTTGTTGTCCCCAATGTCTGCTGCTTGAACTTGTTCTTATGAACCGCCGTCATTGAAATGTTAAGGATGGAAGCAACCTGACGCTCACTGTATCCCTCTGCCAGTAAAGCCAGAATTGAACCCTTCTTTTCCTCACTCAAAACGTTCCTTTTCAACTCTTTTGGCATAGTCCATAGTTATTTTTTGATTAATATTACTTTTGAGGTACTATTAGTACTGTTTTTGCCATCCAGCTGGTCCTATTGCAAGAGGATAGTGATGACCACAGCAGTGGTTTTTATACTTTTCCTCGTTAAATAAGATTATGTTCAGGTGATCACCTAATCAGTACTTAATTCAGTAGAATGAGGTGTGCCTGTGTTGGAATTCAACAGACACTGGAATGCAATAGCTGTCATACATGTAGAGATGCTGATTTAAGAAAAATGTGCAGTGGTCTCTTAATTTTTTCCAGAGCTGTATATATATATAAAAAAGTAAGGGGAAATTATTGAGGCAAACACAAGAGTGAGATAGGAGGTACTGGTTATTATCATCAATCCTTTCAGACTATCAGAGTGTCTCTGTGAGAGGCCACTCAAGCCCAAAACACTGTCCCTCTTCCCTTTCCTGTCTTCCTCCCCTGCCCTGGGTGCTGCTGTATGTGTTCATTGTTCAATAAAGAACGGGTGATGAATGAGCACTTGCGGGCCGATGTAGAGCCCCTATTTGTTTTGTTTTCTCTGGCAATTGGTCACCCCACTGTAAACAGAGACAGCCTCACAATAGGAACTGTGGAGGAAAAATCAATGGGATGATTTAGCAGCTGCTACTTGGCCAAAGGGCCAGTAAATGACCATTTAGCCTAGTGATCACAGTGGCGGCTGAGCTCTGAGGCAGCTAGCGTCGGGCCGGGCCATCTCTGTGACACTCTCACATTGATCATGTGATGGGGCCAGCAGAGCTCGATACTCCACTCAAGCTCCCATTTCCAGTGACTCTATAGTTATTATGATTTTTGTTTGTGTGCTCCAGATCAGAGATAATCTCCCATCGATCCCAGTGTTGTTATCTGAGTCCATGTGACGGCCCCGGCTTAGCGACTATATCAACATATCGCCCCATGAAAAGGATAAAGGCTGGCTGGCTGAAGGAGCACTCTGTGCCAATCTCTGCTCTGATGAGAGGGCAGCAGTTGATTTCTCAGTGGGGAGCCATTTTACCACCTGGATAGTCATCCACTCATGTAGAGTTAAAAATATAGCCAGTATAGAATTAAGCACCCCTGGCTGTAACCTGGCAGAATCATTACAGACAATGCTGAAGGTCTCCATGAATAGTTGCATTTCATTGTGATGTGTTAATATTGTCTTGTGTGGCCTTGTCTTGCTCCTGTAGGTGGTGCTTTCATGGCTACATTGTTAATATGTGTCACCCTCCTAGTGGTACATGTGCTGGCATGGTTTTTTTCAGGGTGGGGTGACAGCTATGGGGGGGCGGGAGAGAGGGGGGCACTGGCGGCTCTGAAAGCTTGTTCTCCCCAGACCACATGTCCCTTGTCTCTCTGGGTGGTGTGTTGTGTACCCCCCTCACCTCCCCCCTGGAGGGAGACCCCGTTCAGGCTTAGTGCTGGCTGGCTGGGCTGCTCTGACAGATGACAGCATGTTGACCACAGGAAGGGATCCCTTTAGTCATCCCCACTCCCATTGTGCTCTGCTCTACAGTACTGTAGCCTAGTCACACCACACACACAGAAAGACAGATAGATAGACAGACAGACTGGGGACAGAGCCAAGTGTTACTTTAGCAGCATCTCACCCAAACCACATCCTCCCTCTCTGACTAATGGGGGGAACTGTCATTGTGAGGTACAAATGTATTACAGTTACTGTGAGTTTATGTGGATGTGTATAGAATTTGATTCATGTAAATAAATGGATGAAAATGTCCCAGTCATCAGGTAGTGCTCAAGGCTGGGGCATTAGGATGCCAAGGCAGAGGGAAATGAAGGTTTGCTGTTTTTCTATTCTGACCATGATCTGTTTCTTTCTCTCTTTCAGTTCAGCAGATGAGAAGTTTCGCTGGAATAACCAAGGTACGTACATTGTACTAAGTCCTTCACCAATGCATCTTGTTCTATATTATGTGACAGAGCATGCAGCAAGCTCAGTGGAATTGTATACATTGTAATGATAGGTGCATCTTGAGAGTGGAGTGGAGTGGACCATGCCTCGCTTCTAGGTCTGGACAGCTGTCATAATTTGTCAGACAGAACAGCAAGCGCTGTGTCTGTCCGGTGTGAAATATGGACATCTAGTTGAGACTAGAGCAAAGTATGAACCACATACTTCACCCTTGTCTTCTAAAGTTTCAAACATAGGTAGTTTAGGATTTGATTGAAGCAGTGGTCAAAGATTTATGACTGCAAGTCATGTTCAGGATTCTGCTTCCCCTTAGTCATCTACTATGTGAAAGTTAAACTGATTTTTATTACATTTGAGTCATTTAACAGATGCTCGTATCCAGAGCAAATAACAGTAGTGAGTGCATACATTTTCTTTCGTACTGGTCCCCCATGGGAATCGAACCCACAACCTTGGCGTTGCAAGAGCCATGCTCTACCAACTGAGCCACACAGGACTGATGGATGAGTTTAGAAATGTTTGGAATGTGTTTAGGAATGTTGCACAAACATAATTATCTCAGAGTTAAAACATAGTAATCATCCTTATACGGTAGTAGCCTCAGCCTCCATGCCTGCCACTATTGAAGAGAGATTAATGCTGATCTTAAACCTCTTGTGTAAGGCTTTATCCCTTGGCACTGTTTGCCAAACTGAAGACAGATGACAAGTATGTCAGTTTCTGTAGGCACGGACAGACAGATAGACAAGGAGAAGGTACGGCACGGCAGAGACACATTTCAGTGAATAGTGAAGCTACAGAGCTTTTGGTTTATCTAGCATGGTCACTACCACTTTGCCGTCAGTGTGCCTGTAGTAAACCTCAGCTGCTTGTACATTTTGGACTATTTGTGAGGTAACGGTACAATAATCCTGCTTCTCCATTCATTGCTGTGTCTCCACAGACGGACAGAAGGACATTGAGGAGGAACTGACGACTGGCTTGGAGCTGGTGGACTCCTGCATTAGGTCACTCCAGGAATCTGGGATCCTTGACTCCCAGGAATTCTCCACAGGTGACAGTAAGGATGCTCCTTACATTATACAGTGCAGACAATTTTTTGGTATATTAAAACATACAATATACTTGCAGTGAAGCCGCTCAACATTTACATTACATTCAGTCATCTAACATCTGCCTTTTTCGAAAGTTGAAACGTGAATAAAATGGTTTGATTTCCAAGCTGAAAGACATTGTATCCTTACCATAGATAAGATACACTACATGACCAAAAGTATGTGGACACCTGCTTGTCGAACATCCCATTCCAAAATCATGAGCATTAATATGGAGTTGGTCCCCCCTTTGCTGCTATAACCACCTCCACTCTTCTGGGAAGGCTTTCCACTAGATGTTGGAACATTGCTGCGGGGACTTGCTTCCATTCAGCCACGAGAGCATTAGTGAGGTCGGGCACTGATGTTGGGCGATTAGGCCTGGCTCGCAGTCGGCGTTCCGATTCATCCCAAAGGTGTTCGATGGGATTGAGGTCAGGGCTCTGTGCAGGCCAGTCAAGATCTTCCACACCGATCTCGACAAACAATTTCTGTATGGACCTTTCTTTGTGCACGGGGGCATTGTCATGCTGAAACAGGAAAGGGCCTTCCCAAACTGTTGCCACAAAGTTGGAAGCACAGAATCGTCTAGAATGTCATTGTATGCTGTAGCATTAAGTGGGGCCTAGCCCAGACCATGAAAAACAGCGCCAGACTATTATTCCTCCTCCACCAAACTTTACAGTTGGCACTATGCATTAGGGCAGGTAGCGTTCTCCTGGCATCCGCCAAACCCAGATTCGTCTGTTGGACTGCCAGATGGTGAAGCGTCATCCATCACTCCAGAGAACACGTTTCCACTGCTCCAGAATCCAATGGCGGCGAGTTTTACACCACTCCAGCTGACGCTTGGCATTGCGCATGGTGATCTTAGGCTTGTGTGCGGCTGCTCGGCCATGGAAACCCATTTCATGAAGCTCCCCGAACAGTTCATGTGCTGACGTTGCTTCCAGAGGCAGTTTGGAACTCGGTAGTGAGTGTTACAACCAAGGACAGACAATTTTTACATGCTACGCGCTTCAGAACTCCACTTCACAATAGCAGCACTTACAGTTGACCGGGGCAGCTCTAGCAGGGCAGAAATTTGATGAACTGACTTGTTGGAAAGGTGGCATCCTATGACGGTACCACATTGAAAGTCACTGAGCTCTTCAGTAAGGCCATTCTACTGCCAATGTTTGTCTATGGATATTGCATGGCTGTCAGCAACAGGTGTGGCTGAAATAGCCAAATCCACACTTTTGTGTATATATAGTGTATTTTAGAATTCATGAATCACTAGAAATAGACAAATAGCATGTCGTCCCAAATGAAAAAGGCAGGAAGATATTGTTCAAGCCAACACAGATAGCATAAGTTCACTGCAACACTTTTTCATCTTGGACATTTTTAGAGATGATTGGCTTATCGAAAGTCTAAATGTCAAGAAAAATGTCAAGAATTATCTGTACAAAATCAACCAGATACAGAAATGCTTGGTAATAGGATCTCTCTCTTTTGTAGAGCACTGAGTGATGTCAATGACTGTGAATGTTTCAATCAGGAACTAGATACCGCAGGTGTTCAAGTCTCTTATCACGCGTTCTGCATTCAAAACAGTTGTTTTCCCTTTTCTTCTGATCCCTCACTTCATTTGATCCAAGCAATGATCTTCATCTTTTTACTACGAGCTACTGAGAGAGTATTAGCTGTCAGGAGAGATTCAGCGTATGTCAAAGGTTTGATATGGAAATGATGTCTCACTGAGGCATCAGCAGCTTCCTTTGAGCACAGCAGAGTACACATGTGTATGAGGAACATGGTTTCAAAACAGCCACTACAAAAGCAATCACATTCATATTCAATGTGCTGAAAAGAGCAGCGAGTTTTGGAGCTAGAAAGAAAGAAAATGTGCAGATAGTACTAGTATATGCAGTCTGTGTGTGTGTGTGTCTATGGGTATACGTACGTACGTGCGCATGCATACATGTATGTGTGTCATAGTCTGTGTTTGTACGTGCATGTGCATTCCCTCTCTAGCAGTTAGGCTAAAATGAAAAATGTAAATGTGTTCATACAGAATACAGATTATAGACTAGATGAATGAAGGAGCCACTCCCTGCATATTTAAAGCACCCTAAGCGACCACCTTGCCAGGGATATTCCTCTGGTCTGCTGGACTACTTTACTTTACCACACACACACACACACACACACACACACACACACGGACTCTTCTAAGAAGGATCCTGTAGTATTCACTTAACTTCCTGAAATCCTCTCCCAAAGACTTGCTACCATTAACATGATTATGTATTTATGAAATACTCTACTACTTAAATGCTCCAATGCACATATGTAACAGTATGAAGTTGTTTTTCATACAGCCGCTATTAGATAAATGTCACAAGATAAATAATATTGAGTCACTTACGACAGCATTTTCAGTGCTAGTTACAGCAATCAGATTTTTCATAATGAGCTAGCTCACTTTTCTTGAATTAAAATTATGGCAGTATGTGCAGTGCGTGTTCCTGTGTGTGTGTGGGGGGGGGGGGGGTGACACACACACACACACGGACTCTCTTCCTGGGGGGGGTGACAGAGAGAGTCCCCTGTAGCTCAGTTGGTAGAGCATGGCGCTTGCAACGCCAGGGTTGTGGGTTTGTTTCCCACGGGGGGCCAGTATGAAAAATGTATGCACTCACTAACTGTAAGTCACTCTGGATAAGAGCATCTGCTAGATGACTAAAATGTAATGTGTGTGTGGGTGGCGGGATGACAGAGAGAGAGATGTTTGCGTGCGCGTGTGTGTGCCAAAGGCAGTTATTGGGCCAGTTACTCCACTCTAATGTGAAAATAAGGTGGGTGTTGCCAGACCAACATGGATGTGAGAGTAAACACAGAGGAAGGTGTGAAGGCAGTCAAGGGAGGAAGCCTCACTGACCTGAGAGCGGTGTAGAGCACTGAAACAGGTTCACAGCATTTTATTTAATGACACGCACAGTACTCACAGCTATGTTGCTGAAAATAGTATGCTACTATACTGTACTGTAGTGTAGAGTAAATTGTATTTATTTTTGTGTGCAGTAATTCTATTTTCGATTTACAATACTGTGGCTAATATACAGTATACTGTATAATACAATATACTGCATCCTATTGCTTGGGTAATGTAATGAAAATGTAGGCCTATGGAAATAAAATGCTGATGTTAGTGTTACTATTTGAATTGAATGCAAACTGTGCTGTTATTTACAGGAGTTCTGGCAAAGCACAAAAATGCAGGTCAGCGTTAGTTTTTCTGCATGCAATTGAAATTACCTGTACGAGAGTTGTGGGGCCCAAAAAACTCTGTAGTCTGTGATTACTTTTATTGTTGGCCTCATTCTGCACCACTTGTGCTCAGTGACTCCCAATTCCTCCTAATCCCTCCTGATCCATTATGCATGCTCTCTCTTTCTCCATCTCTGCCTCTCTGGGTTTGAGAGAGGGAGAGAGACAGGGAGAGAGGCAGAGAAAGAGGTAGGTAGGTATAAAGGTAGTTATGTACAGAGAAAAACAAACAGAGAGAGAGACAGGGAGAGAGAGACAGGGAGAGAGAGACAGGGAGAGAGAGACTGGGAGCGAGAGACTGAAAGAGAGGCAGAGAGAGCGAGAGAGTGATGGATGCAGAGAGGCAGAGGTGAAAGAGAGTGTGGGGGATACAGAGACAGAGGGTAAGAGGTTGTCTCAATATTTCAGCTCCACTCTCCTCCCCAAACAGGACAAGGCCTGCTATCCCAGAGTGCACTGCAGCTCAACAATCAGGATGGAACACTCCCTTACCCAGCCGGTTACCACAGCAACCAGACACTAGAGGCCCCGCCCCGCAGTGGCCAGGTGGGAGGGGCAGTCCACAGTTACAACCAGGTGGGTGAGATTTAGGTTGTGTCCCAAATGGCACCATATTCCAGAGCCCTTGTCAAAAGTAGTGGACTATATAAGGAATAGAGTGCCATTTGGAACGTGCTCTTAGATTGCCAAGGTCAAAGATAATTTAGCCTTTTTGCTGTATAGTCTGGATTTCAAGATGGCATGTGATCTAGGTGGAAGATTAGATTAGATTAGTTTATTAGTCACATGCACAGGGTCGCAGATGTAATTGCAGGGTACAGTGAAATTCTTAAGCTCCGAGCTCCAACAGTGCAGGTCAGAAAGAGATGTGAATGAAACAATAATAATAATAATAACAATATATACATACATATAGTGAGCTCCAAAAGTATTGGGACAGTGACACAATTTTTGCAGTTTTGGCTCTGTACTCCAGCACTTTGGATTTGAAATTATACAATGACAATGAAGTTAAAGTGCGGACTGTCAGTTTTAATTTGAGGGTATTTTCATCCATATTAGGTGAACCGTTTAGAAATTGCAGCACTTTTTGTACATAGTCCCCCCATTTTAGGGGACCAAAAGTATTGGGACAAATGTGTATTAAAGTAGTCAAAAGTTAAGTATTTGGTCCCATATTCCTAGCACACAATAATTACATTAAGCTTGTGACTCTACAAACTTGTTGGATGCATTTGCTGTTTGTTTTGGTTGTGTTTCAGATTATTTTGTGCCCAATAGAAATGAATGGTAAATAATGCAGTGTGTCATTTTGGAGTCACTTTTATTGTAAATAAGAATATAATATGTTTCTAAACACTTCTACATTTTTGTAGATGCTACCATGATTATGGATAATCCTCAATGAATCGTGGATAATGATAAGTGAGAAGGTTACAAAAAATGCTAACCTCCAATGTTATTGTAATGGTGAGAGTTTAGCATGTCTTAGGGGAATGACATTTGTGCGTCTGTAACTTTCTCACTCATCATTATTCACGATTCATTCAGGACTATCCGTAATCATGGTAGCAAGTATTAGAAACAAGTGTCAAGTTCCCAATACTTTTGGTCCCCTAAAATGTGGGGACAGTCCGGCAAAAAGTGTACAAAAAGTGCTGTAATTTCTAAACGATATGGATGAAAATACCCTCAAACTAAATTTGACAGTCTGTACTTTAACCTCATAGTCATTGTATCATTTCAAATCCAAAGTGCTGGAGTACAGAGCCAAAACAACAACAAATGTGTCCCAATACCTTTGGAGCTCACTAAATTTACAACTGTAACAATGTTGCATGTCCATTGGGGGGTGGGAGCAGGGTAAATGTCAATTGAAACAATAATGCAAACAATAATAAGGTTCTTCCTGTGTTTCTTCAGGTGACATCTAGCCGTGCAGCCCAGCTGGCTGCCAGTGTAGACACCTCCCAGTCCCAGTCCAGAGATAGAGAGTTGTTTGCCCAGAGCCATGGCAGCGCCTTCCACATGCCTGACACCCCACCCACTCCTTCCATGTACTACTCTTGCTCCACCCTGCCCGCCCAACGTGTGAGCTCCCCCCACTCCATACAAGCTGTGGGCTCGCCCACCAAGCTCCAGCGCCTTGGCTCGGCCTCCGACATGCCCAGCTACGCCACCCTGCAGCGGGTCTCCTCGCCCAAGCAGTCCCCCAGCCGGCTGGCAAAGTCCTACAGCACCAGCTCCCCCATAAACATGGTGGCGGGGTCTGCCGGACTGTCCTCCACGTCTCCACTGCACATGGCCTCTTCAGGCAACACCTCGGGTTCGTCTCCTCTCCATCAGTTCAGCTCCACCGTGGGTAACTATGCCACCCTGTCCCCCAGCAAGCGCATGCAGCACTCCTCAGATCAGTACAAGATCTCCCACGAGCTGTACGCCAACGCCACCCTCGGGAGGCCTGGCAGCCTGGCAGGTGGGTTCACATGCTCAGACAGAGAGATAATATCTTTACATATATTATGTCTAAAATAGTGTTTTTTCTGTGGGTTGTATTCATTGATATATAAATATTCTCTCAAATTGTTTTAAATGCTGTAGTTAATAGGCTTGATAATACTAGATGTTGTTATTAACCATGTTTGGAATCATATAACGATGTTTCCTGTATTTGTGTTGTGGTGTTCAGGGTCCAGAGGCTCCTACAGCAGCCAACACAGTCACCTGGGCTCAGAGTTGCGACCTCTCCAGTCTCCTGAGCACCACATTGACCCCATCTACGAGGACAGGGTCTACCAGAAGCCCTCTCTCAGGAATCTCAATCAAAACCAGGGTGAGTCAGCCGGTCCGGAGCCCCTGCCCTGCAGCACTGGGCATCCCCTTATATTTTACTTTGTGGCTCGCCCACTTCTTAGCCAACCAAGTGTTATTGTTCCACAGTAGGTTATAGAGGGTTATTATTCAATGATAAAAATCAACAATTTTTATCGCTCCATCAGATTGTTTAGTTTATCTACATTTTTCAGTTCAGGTATGCAAATCCGATTAGCATCTTGATGGCAATTTGTTTTGTAGTCACAGATCATTAGATATTAGACAGAAATTAATCAAAATTAATCTTGCAGAATTTACGCTCAAGCATTGAAAACTGAGTCGGAGGCGCCCACCATTGTGAAATTCACTCCACAGTATTTAGCCTAATACTTTCTTTAATGAGCATGTGTATCCTCTCCACAGAATTTCCGCCTCACTTCATTGCATATTATGAAATCCTACTATACGATCTGAAAAGCTTTCATTTCCTAAAGGCTAGGGAATTGGAGTTATAATATTGCTTCCTGTTTGTAAAGACTGCAGGCTACTATATGAAAGAAACTGTGATTCTTACTGGTGTTTCATTGAGCATGGGTTGAGATGGTACAGACTGTCCATGAAGGCTGTTGGATCATATCCTCACAGCCAGTACTGTATCCCTCCTCTGCTGATTCTCAACCTAATCTTTCACCTCCTTTAAGACCTTCTCACACTGTACGTCGGATTCAGTCTTTTACGATTATTGGCATTTATTGTCATGAATCTTGCACTGGAGGCAGCTGTGCAGAGTGGTCACTAGCTGGCACAGCCACAAAGTCATAATATAAACCTAACCCTAACTTTGGCCACACTACTAACCCTAATGCCTACCCTAACCTTAAATTAAGATCAAAAGGCAAATGTTTGTTTTGCTGAATCCTTTACGATATAGCCAATTTTGACTTTGTAGCTGGCCCATCTAGCAGAAATCACTCAGCTCTACCTCCATGGCAAGATTCATGACGATAAGCATCAACCTGCGTTCACACTATGCAATGATAAAAAATTAATATCTTGATATCAACCTGGCCAGATTGTACGATTTGCTTCAGTTTTGTCATCACATTCTGTGATTGGCTTGAGAGGCTACGTCAGCCGATGCAGGCTACGTAAACTGCAGTAGTTTGATTTCCGCATGTGCCAGCACCAGCAGCGCAAGCCTCCCTCTATGCTTATGCGCCAGTGAAGTGAGTTCGGAAAAACTGAAAGTATGCATCTTAGAAATAGTTTTCACATGCAAACTTTATATGTCAGAGGCTTCCCAAAAATAACATGTGGTAGAACGTTGATTTTGATTGCCGATTTTATGCATTTATCAAAATCCCATCAGGTAGCCTGATTTTAGATGTAAACAAGATTAGTAGGGAAATCGTTCTTCTTGCAAAGCATGTCATCGTTTAAATCGAACTATTATATTAATCTAGCTATTCACAACAATCATATTATTGTGTGCATACTCAGTGCCGGCCCTGTTCCTATTGGCCCTGTTCCTCCCGGACCTGTTCCTTCCGGTATCGGCTCGTAACGCCAGCCACACTACACGATAAAGGCTCAACATTTTTGACAGTGCCAGAACTTTGTCAAAGCCTACGACCGCACATAGTGGTACTTAATCGGCAGATCTAGACCCTGTCACACTGAACAAGCCAAGACTTCCGACAATCGTTTATGACCTAAGAATTTGCCCACAATGTGGACATTTTGTCTGGGGTGGCAAAATCGTAGCATAAGACGGCTAAAATCGTACAGTCTGTGTTGGCCTTTAGGCAACCCCACAGGGCAACATTTCACATCTGGTGGTTTAATGTTGTTTTTTGCTCGTTTGGTTGTCCAAAATGTTGCATCAACATCAAATACACTGCTCAAAAAAATAAAGGGAACACTAAAATAACACATCCTAGATCTGAATGAATGAAATAATCTTATTAAATACTTTTTTCTTTACATAGTTGAATGTGCTGACAACAAAATCACACAAAAATTATCAATGGAAATCAAATGTATCAACCCATGGAGGTCTGGATTTGGAGTCACCCTCAAAATTAAAGTGGAAAACCATACTACAGGCTGATCCAACTTTGATGTAATGTCCTTAAAACAAGTCAAAATGAGGCTCAGTAGTGTGTGTGGCCTCCACGTGCCTGTATGACCTCCCTACAATGGCTGGGCATGCTCCTGATGAGGTGGCGGATGGTCTCCTGAGGGATCTCCTCCCAGACCTGGACTAAAGCATCTGCCAACTCCTGGACAGTCTGTGGTGCAACGTGGCGTTGGTGGATGGAGCGAGACATGATGTCCCAGATGTGCTCAAATGGATTCAGGTCTGGGGAACGGGCGGTCCATAGCATCAATGCCTTCCTCTTGCAGGAACTGCTGACACACTCCAGCCACATGAGGTCTAGCATATATTCTTGCATTAGGAGGAACCCATGGCCAACCGCACCAGCATCTGCTCTCACAAGGGGTCTGAGGATCTCATCTCGGTACCTAATGGCAGTCAGGCTACCTCTGGCGAGCACATGGAGGGCTATGCGGCCCCCCAAAGAAATGCCACCCCACACCATGACTGACCCACCGCCAAACCGGTCATGCTGGAGGATGTTGCAGGCAGCAGAACATTCTCCACGGCGTCTCCAGACTCTGTCACGTCTGTCACATGTGCTCAGTGTGAACCTGCTTTCATCTGTGAAGAGCACAGGGCGCCAGTGGCGAATTTGCCAATCTTAAGGTTCTCTGGCAAATGCCAAACGTCCTGCATGGTGTTGGGCTGTAAGCACAACCCCCACCTGTGGACGTCGGGCCCTCATACCACCCTCATGGTGTCTGTTTCTGACCGTTCGAGCAGACACATGCACATTTGTGGCCTGCTGGAGGTCATTTTGCAGGGCTCTTGCAGTGCTCCTCCTGCTCCTCCTTGCACAAAGGCGGCGGTAGCAGTCCTGCTGCTGGGTTGTTGCCCTCCTACGGCCTCCTCCACGTCTCCTGATGTACTGGCCTGTCTCCTGGTAGCGCCTCCATGCTCTGGACACTACGCTGACAGACACAGCAAACCTTCTTGCCACAGCTCGCATTGATGTGCCATCCTGGATGAGCTGCACTACCTGAGCCACTTGTGTGGGTTGTAGACTCCGTCTCATGCTACCACTAGAGTGAAAGCACCGCCAGCATTCAAAAGTGACCAAAACATCAGCCAGGAAGCATAGGAACTGAGAAGTGGTCTGTGGTCACCACCTGCAAAACCAGTCCTTTAGTGGGGGTGTCTTGCTAATTGCCTATAATTTCCACCTGTTGTCTATTCCATTTGCACAACAGCATGTGAAATTTATTGTCAATCAGTGTTGCTTCCTAAGTGGACAGTTTGATTTCACAGAAGTGTGATTGACTTGGAGTTACATTGTGTTGTTTAAGTGTTCCCTTTATTTTTTTGAGCAGTGTATATAATGAAATCACAAATTGCAATGGGACACCTTTTTGTAGACCTATTCACATTTCAGACGGTGCCACAACGTTGTTTCTGTGATAATATGTATTCCAGTCAACCAACATTCATGGATCTGAAATACAGTGAGGGAAAAAAGTATTTGATCCCCTGCTGATTTTGTACGTTTGCCCACTGACAAAGACATGATCAGTCTATAATTTTAATGGTAGGTTTATTTGAACAGTGAGAGACAGAATAACAACAAAAAAATCCAGAAGAACACATGTCATAAATGTTATAAATTGATTTGTATTTGAATGAAGTATTTGACCCCTCTGCCAAACATGACTTAGTACTTGGTGGCAAAACCCTTGTTGGCAATCACAGAGGTCAGACGTTTCTTGTAGTTGGCCACCAGGTTTGCACACATCTCAGAAGGGATTTTGTTTCACTCCTCTTTGCAGATCTTCTCCAAGTCATTAAGGTTTTGAGGCTGACGTTTGGCAACTCAAACCTTCAGCTCCCTCCACAGATTTTCTATGGGATTAAGGTCTGGAGACTGGCTAGGCCACTCCAGGACCTTAATGTGCTTCTTCTTGAGCCACTCCTTTGTTGCCTTGGCCATGTATTTTGGGTCATTGTCATGCTGGAATACCCATCCATGACCCATTTTCAATGCCCTAGCTGAGGGAAGGATGTTCTTACCCAAGATTTGACGGTACATGGCCCCGTCCATCGTCCCTTTGATGTGGTGAAGTTGTCCTGTCCCCTTAGCAGAAAAACACCACCAAAGCAAACCGATCCACAACAACTAAGATCGTAGTATTCCCTTGTGACGGGGGGAGGTCCGTAACAAAATCCACCGATAGATGTGACCACGGCCATTGTGGAACGGGTAGGGGTTGTAATTTCCCTCTGGGCAGGTGTCTAGGTGCCTTGCACTGGGCGCACACCGAGCAGGAGGAAACATAAACCCTCACGTCCTTAGCTAAAGTAGGCCACCAGTACTTCCCACTAAGACAGCACACTGTCCGACCGATGCCAGGATGACCAGAAGAGGGTGACGTATGAGCCCAATAGATCAATCGATCGCGAACATCAGACGGAACGTACACACGACCCACTGGACACATGGGGGGAGTGGGCTCCGTGCGTAACACCCGCTCGATGTCCGCTTCAACCTCCCATACCTCCGGTGCCACCAGACAAGAAGCCGTAAGTATGGGAGTGGGCTCACTGGATCGCTCCTCTGTGTCATACAGCCGGGACAGAGCATCTGCCTTAGCATTCTGGGAACCTGGTCTGTACGAGAGGGTGAAAACAAAACGTGTGAAAAACATGGCCCACCTTGCCTGGCGAGGGTTCAGTCTCCTCACTGTCCGGATGTACTCCAGATTGCGGTGGTCAGTCCAAATGAGGAAAGGGTGTTTTGCCCCCTCAAGCCAATGTCTCCACGCCTTCAGAGCCTTAACAACAGCTAATAGAACCTGGTCCCCCACATCATAGTTATGCTCCGCCGGACTGAGCCTCTTCGAAAAGAAAGCACAGGGACAGAGCTTTGGAGGCGTACCCGAGCGCTGATACAGTACAGCTCCATTCCCAGCCTCAGACGCGTCCACCTCGACTATGAATGCCAAGGAGGGATCAGGATGAGCCAGGACGGGAGCTGAGGTGAACAGAGCCTTCAGGTGACCAAAAGCCCTGTCCGCCTCAGCTGACCACTGCAGGCGCACCGGTCCCTCCTTCAGCAAGGAGGTAATGGGAGCCGCTACCTGACCAAAGCCCTGGATAAACCTCCGGTAGTAGTTGGCAAACCCTAAGAATTGCTGCACTTCCTTAACCGTGGTTGGAGTCGGCCAATTACGCACGGTTGAAATGCGGTCATTTTCCATCTCCTCCCCTGACGCGGACATGCGGTAGCCTAAGAAGGAGACAGACTGTTGAAAGAACAGACATTTCTCAGCCTTGATGTACAGGTCATGTTCCAACAGTCGACCAAGCACCTTGCGCACCAGGGACACATGCTCGGCTCGTGTAGCGGAGTATATGAGAATATCATCTATATACACCACTACAAATACTTCCTCGACAAAGGATTGGAAGACTGAGGGAGCATTCATCAACCCATACGGCATGACGAAGTACTCATAGTGCCCAGAGGTGGTACTGAATGCCGTCTTCCACTCATCCCCTTCCCGGATATGCACCAGGTTGTACGTGCTCCTGAGATCCAATTTGGTGAAGAAGTGCGCCCCGTGCAATGACTCCGTCATACTAGCAATGAGAGGTAGTGGATAACTGTACTTCACCGTTATCTGATTGAGACCTTGATAGTCAATGCACGGGCGTAAACCTCCATCCTTCTTCTTCACAAAAAATAAACTAGAGGAGGCAGGGGAAGTGGAAGGCCGACTGTATCCCTGTCCAAGAGATTCGGAGACATATGTTTCCATAGCCACCATCTCTTCCTGTGACAGAGATACACGTGACTCCGAGGAAGCGCAGCACCCTCTCAGAGATTTATCGCACAATCCCCCTGTCGATGGGGTGGTAATTGAGTCGCCTTCCTTTTACAGAAGGCGAGTGCCAAATCGGCATATTCGGGAGGAATGTGCATAGTGGAGACCTGGTTTGGACTCTCCACCGTAGTTGCACCTACGGAAACACCTACAAACCTCCCCGAGCACTGACGAGACCATCCCTTGAGAGCCCTCTGTTGCCACGAAATATTGGGGTCATGAGAGGCTAACCTGGGAAGCCCTAACACCACTGGAAACGCAGGAGAATCGATCAGGAAGAGACTAATTCTCTCCTCATGACCCTCCTGTGTTTTCATCCAGAGTGGAGCTGTGACCTCCCTAATCAGGCCTGACCCTAAAGGGTGACTATATAAGGCATGTACAGGGAAGGGCACATCAACAGGCACAATAGGGATCCCTAATCTATGAGCAAATAGACGGTCCATAAAATTCCCAGCTGCACCTGAATCTACGAGCACCTTATGCTGGGAATGCGTGGAAAACTCAGGAAATTCTACATGAACCCACATGTGCGCAACAGGGAGCTCTGGGTGAGTCGGGTGCCTACTCACCTGGGGTGGTCCACCAGTGCCCTGCCTGCTGCCTCGACTCCCTGAGGACCCTTTCCAGCACTGACCAGCAGTGTGTCCTCTGCGATGCAGTTGGTGCAGGAAACAGCCCCCCTTCCGGTCACCCTTAGATCAGCACCTCCGAGCTCCATCGGTGTAGGGTCGGAAGTGCTGGGGAATGGACTGGACAGACCCTGATCCGGACGTCCGCGGGTGGCCAACAGGTTATCCAGTCTAATCGATAAATCCACCAGTTGGTCCAGGTTAAGGGTGGTGTCCCTGCAGGCCAGCTCCTGGCGAACGTCCTCCCGTAGGCTGCATCGGTAATGGTCGATCAGGGCCCTCTCATTCCATCCTGCGCTGGCTGCCAAGGTCCTGAAGTCCAGTGCAAAGTCCTATGCGCTCCTCTTCCCCTGTCTGAGGTGGAATAACTGTTCCCCCGTCACTCACCCCTCCGGTGGATGATCAAATACCGCCCGGAAACGGCGGGTGAAATCCTCATAGCGCACCGATGCCGCGTCTATACTTCCCCACTTAGCGTTGGCCCACTCGAGCGCTTTCCCCGACAGACAGGAGATGAGGGCGGACACGCTCTCGTATCCCGAGGGAGCCAGGTGGATGGTTGTCAGGTAGAGCTACACCTGGAGCAGAAACCCCTGGCACCCGGCAGCTGTTCCATCATATGCCCTCGGGAGCGAGAGCCGAATCCCACTGGATCCAGGTGGTGAAGGGGTGGACAGCGGTGTGGAGTGAATAGTAGTGGAAGGAGGTGTAGAAAACCCCCCCCTCTCCCATCGCTCCATAGTCTGTACCACTCTATCCATGGCTGTGCCAAGAGTCTGTAGCATGGTTGAGTGCTGCTGGATGCGTTCCTCCACCGATCCTGGAGGAATGGATGTACCTGCTGACTCCATAACGGGTGTGTGATTATATCATGCGTCAGTGTGTAGCGGTAGGACGGAGTCAGGGGCAGGACACAGAACTAAGTAAATAAACATATCCTCCACGCAGGGAAGAAAATACAGACTCACAAAGCAAATGACAACAAGACAACGAACAATCACGCACAACACCATGAGAGAACCAGAGGGTAAAATAGGGAAACAAATTAACGTACATTGGAACCAGGTGTGTGCAATAAAGACAAAACAAGTAGAACACAGAAACTAGTTAAAAAATAGTTCAGTGGCAGCTAGTACTCCGGTGACAACGAACGCCGAAGCCTGCCCGAGCAAGGAGGAGGAGCAGCCTTGGCTGAATTCGTGACACCGTTAGTAAACCCGCTACAATCATGCAGTACAGTGTACAGTCATCAAGCAGTTTAGCACTACACCGGCAGGCCCCGGTGGCAATAAATTTATAAAACCAAAAGCTTACCTTGACTTGGAAGAGTTCCAGTGTTGGATAGCCATAGACAGCTAGCTAACATAGCATCCCTCTCTGTTTGAGCCGGGTGTTTGAGTAGGCTAAACTAGCTAGCTGCATTTGTCAACTACTCACCACATGTTATGCACTGCAGTGCTAGCTAGCTGTAGCTTATGCTTTCAGTGCTAGATTTTTGATTTTTGATTTATTTCACCTTTATTTAACCAGGTAGGCCAGTTGAGAACAAGTTCTCATTTACAACTGTGACCTGGCCAAGATAAAGCAAAGCAGTGCGATAAAAAAAACAACAACACAGAGTTACATATGGGATAAACAAAAACGTACAGTCAATAACACAATAGAAAAATGGAAAATCTATATACAGTGTGTGAAAATGTAGTAAGTTATGGAGGTAAGGCAATAAATAGGCAATAGTGCAAAATAATTACAATTTAGTATTAACACTGGCGTGATAGATGTGCAGAAGATGATGTGCAAATAGAGATACTGGGGTGCAAATGAACAGAATAAATAACAATATGGGGATGAGGTAGTTGGGTGGGCTAATTACAGAGGGGCTGTGTACAGGTGCAGTGATCAGTAAGCTGCTCTGACAACTGATGCTTAAAGTTAGTGAGGGAGATAAGAGTCTCCAGCTTCAGAGATTTTTGCAATTCGTTCCAGTCATTGGCAGCAGAGAACTGGAAGGAATGGCAGCCAAAGGAGGTGTTGGCTTTGGGGATGACCAGTGAGATATACAGTGGGGAGAACAAGTATTTGATACACTGCCGATTTTGCAGGTTTTCCTACTTACAAAGCATGTAGAGGTCTGTAATTTTTATGATAGGTACACTTCAACTGTGAGAGACGGAATCTAAAACAAAAATCCAGAAAATCACATTGTATGATTTTTAAGTAATTAATTTGCATTTTATTGCATGACTTAAGTATTTGATCACCTACCAACCAGTAAGAATTCTGGCTCTCACAGACCTGTTAGTTTTTCTTTAAGAAGCCCTCCTGTTCTCCACTCATTACCTGTATTAACTGCACCTGTTTGAACTCATTACCTGTATAAAAGACACCTGTCCACACACTCAATCAAACAGACTCCAACCTCTCCACAATGGCCAAGACCAGAGAGCTGTGTAAGGACATCAGGGATAAAATTGAAGACCTGCACAAGGCTGGGATGGGCTACAGGACAATAGGCAAGCAGCCTGAAGAGAGCTGGGACCACAGTCTCAAAGAAAACCATTAGTAACACACTACGCCGTCATGGATTAAAATCCTGCAGCGCACGCAAGGTCCCCCTGCTCAAGCCAGCGCATGTCCAGGCCCGTCTGAAGTTTGCCAATGACCATCTGGATGATCCAGTGGAGGAATGGGAGAAGGTCATGTGGTCTGATGAGACAAAAATATAGCTTTTTGGTCTAAACTCCACTCGCCGTGTTTGGAGGAAGAAGAAGGATGAGTACAACCCCAAGAACACCATCCCAACCGTGAAGCATGGAGGTGGAAACATCATTCTTTGGGGATGCTTTTCTGCAAAGGGGACAGGACGACTGCACCGTATTGAGGGGAGGATGGATGGGGCCATGTATCGCGAGATCTTGGCCAACAACCTCCTTCTCTCAGTAAGAGCATTGAAGATGGGTCGTGGCTGGGTCTTCCAGCATGACAACGTCCCGAAACACACAGCCAGGGCAACTAAAGAGTGGCTCCGTAAGAAGCATCTCAAGGTCCTGGAGTGGCCTAGCCAGTCTCCAGACCTAAACCCAATAGAAAATCTTTGGAGGGAGCTGAAAGTCCGTATTGCCCAGCGACAGCCCCGAAACCTGAAGGATCTGGAGAAGGTCTGTATAGAGGAGTGGGCCAAAATCCCTGCTGCAGTGTGTGCAAACCTGGTCAAGGCCTACAGGAAACATATGATCTCTGTAATTGCAAACAAAGGTTTCTGTACCAAATATTAAGTTCTGCTTTTGTGATGTATCAAATACTTATGTCATGCAATAAAATGCAAATGAATTACTTAAAAATCATACAATGTGATTTTCTGGATTTTTGTTTTAGATTCCGTCTCTCACAGTTGAAGTGTACCTATGATAAAAATGACAGACCTCTACATGCTTTGTAAGTAGGAAAACCTGCAAAATCGGCAGTGTATCAAATACTTGTTCTCCCCACTGTACCTGCTTGAGCGCATACTACGGGTGGGTGTTGCTATGGTGACCAATGAGCTAAGATAAGGCAGGGATTTGTCTAGCAGTGATTTATAGATGACCTGGAGCCAGTGGGTTTGGCGACGAATATGTAGTGAGGGCCAGCCAATGAGAGCGTACAGGTCACAATGGTGGGTAGTATATTGGGCTTTGGTGACAAAACGGATGGCACTGTAATAGACTACATCCAATTTGCTGAGTAGTGTTGGAGGCTATTTTGTAAATGACATTGCCGAAGTCAAGGATCGGTAGGATAGTCAGTTTTACGAGGGCATGTTTGGCAGCATGAGTGAAGGAGGCTTTGTTGCGAAATAAGAAGCCGATTCTAGATTTAACTTTGGATTGGAGATGTTTAATGTGAGTCTGGAAGGAGAGTTTACGGTCTAACCAGACACCTAGGTATTTGTAGTTGTCCACATATTCTAAGTTAGACCCGCCGAGAGTAGTGATTCTAGTTGGGTGGAGGGGTGCAATTAGCGTTAGATTGAAGAGCATGCATTTCATTTTACTAGTGTTTAAGAGCAATTGGAGGCTACGGATGGAGTGTTGTATGGCATTGAAGCTCGTTTGTTACCACAGTGTCTAATGAAGGGCCAGATGTATACAAAATGGTGTCGTCTGCGTAGAGGTGGATCTGAGAGTCACCAGCAGCAGGAGCGACATCATTGATATACACAGAGAATAGAGTCGGCCCGAGAATTGAACCCTGTGGCACCCCCATAGAGACTGCCAGAGGTCCAGACAACAGGGCTTCCGACTTGACACATTGAACTCTATCTGAGAAGTAGTTGGGGAACCAGGCAAGTTGCAGCGGAGGGTGCAGAGCTGGTGGCCGGGGTAGGGGTAGCCAGGTGGAAAGCATGGCCAGCCGTAGCAAAATGCTTGTTGAAATTCTCGATTATCGTAGATTTATCGGTGGTGACAGTGTTTCCTAGCATCAGTGCAGTGGGCAGCTGGGAGGAGGTGCTCTTATTCTCCATGGACTTTACAGTGTCCCAAAACTTTTTGGAGTTAGTGCTACAGGATGCAAATTTCTGTTTGAAAAAGCTAACCTTTGCTTTCCTAACTGATTGTGTATATTGGTTCCTGACTTCCCTGAAAGGTTGCATATCGCGGGGGCTGTTCGTTGCTAATGCAGTACGCCACAGGATGTTTTTGTGCTGGTCAAGTGCAGTCAAGTGTGGGGTGAACCAGGGGCTATATCTGTTCTTAGTTCTGAATATTTTGAATGGGGCATGCTTATTTAAGATGGAGAGGAAATAACTTTTAAAGAACAACCAGGCATCCTCTACTGATGGAATGAGGTCAATATCCATCCAGGATACCCAGGCCAGGTCAATTAGAAAGGCCTGCTCGCTGAAGTGTTTTAGGGAGCGTTTGACAGTGATGAGGGGTGGTCGTTTGACCGCTGACCCATTATGGACACAGGCAATGAGGCAGTGATCACTGAGATCATGGCTATCTCTACAGTAGATTGCAACTGCCCACTTTGGCAGTTCTATCTAGACGGAAAATGTTGTAGTTGGGGATGGAAATTTCTGAATTTTTGGTGGCCTTCCTAAGCCAGGATTCAGACACTGCTTGAACATCCAGTCCAGTGATTCAGTCATTCCGGCAGAAAATCCGATATGCTCTGGGTCGATAGCGCGCTGTGCAGACTGTGCAGACTGGCCGATATTTGTCCAGGCTAAAGCTGGCTGGTAGGTACTACAGGCCACGGACAATGCTGAAGACCGCTAACGGTGGCTAATAGCAAGTAGCTAGCTAGCTGGCTAGCTGGCTAGTTTCAGCCGGAGGTTCTAGATAAAAAGGTATAAAGAAATAATAGAATCCGTTCCACATTGGATGAGGCGGGTTGCAGGAAAGTATATTTAGTTAAAGGATGGAAAGTGAGATTGAGAAATATATACGAAAAAGAAAAAAAAAAGAAAAAAAACTGGCTATTTACACGAGGACACTACAGAATACATGACCGCACTGCTACGCCATCTTGGATCATTCTCTGATCCTTTCATTGGTGGACAACATGTCAGTTCATGCAGTTGTCGTAATGTGTAAGTCTATGGAATGGGGGTGAGAACCACGAGCCTCCTAGGTTTTGTATTGAAGTCAATGTACCCAGAGGAGGACGGAAACTAGCTGTCTTCCAGCTACACCATGTTGCTACCCTACAGAGTGCTGTTGAGGCTACTGTAGACCTTCATTTCAAAACAGTGTGTTTTAATAAATTTTTTGGTGACGTGAATATACACTACATGATCAAAAGTATGTGGACACCTGCTCGTCGAACATCTCATTCTAAAATATGGAGTTGGTCCCCCCTTTGCTGCTATAACAGCCTCCACTCTTCTAGGAAGGCTTCCACTAGATGTTGGAACATTGCTGCGGGGACTTGCTTCCATTAAGCCACAAGAGCATTAGTGAGGTCAGGTACTGATGTTGGACGATTAGGCCTGACTCGCAGTCGGCGTTCCAATTCATCCCAAAGTTGTTCGATGGGGTTGAGGTAATGGCTCTGTGCAGGCCAGTCAAGTTCTTCCACACCGATCTCGACAAACGATTTCTGTATGGACCTCGCTTTGTGCACAGGGGCATTGTCATGCTGAAACAGGAAAGGGCCTTCCCAAACTGTTGCCACAAAGTTGGAAGCACAGAATCGTCTAGAATGTCATTGTATGCTGTAGTGTTAATATCTTCCTTCACTGGAACTAAGGGGCCTAACCCGAACCATGAAAACACCCAAAGACAATTATTCCTCCTCCACCAAACTTTACAGTTGGCAATATGCATTAGGGCAGGTAGCGTTCTCCTGGCATCCGCCAAACCCAGATTCGTCCGTCGGACTGCCAGATGGTGAAGCGTGATTCATCACTCCAAAGAACACGTTTCCAGTACTCCAGAGTCCAATGGCGGCGAGCTTTTCACCACTCCAGCCGACACTTGGCGCATGGTGATCTTAAGCTTTCCATGGCTGCTCGGCCATGGAAACCCATCTCATTAAGCTCCCAACAAACAGTTATTGTGCTGACGTTGCATCCAGAGGCAGTTTGGAACTCGGTAGTGAGTGTTGCAACCGAGGACACGATTTTTACATGCTACGCGCTTCAGCACTCGGCGGCCCTGTTCTGTGAGCTTGTGTGGCCTACAATAACAGCACTTGACCGGGCAGCTCTAGCAGGGCAGAAATTTGACGAACTGACTTGTTGGAAAGGTGACATCCTATGACGGTGCCACGTTGAAAGTCACTGAGCTCTTCAGTAAGGCCACTCCACTGACGGAGTCTACAAAACATTAGGAACACCTGCTCTTTCCATGACGTAGACTGACCTGGTGAATCCAGGTGAAAGCTACATTATGATCCCTTATTGATGTAACTTGTAAAATCCACTTCAATCAGTGTAGATGAACGGGAGGAGAAGGATGTTTAAGCCTTGAGGCAATTGAGGCATGGATTGTGTATGTGTGTCATTCAGAGGGTAAATGGGCAAGACAAAAGATTTTAGTGCCTTCGAACGGGGTATGGTAGTAGGTGCCAGGCGCGCCGGTTTGAGTGTGTCAAGAACTGCAATACTGTTAGTTTTTTCACGCTCAACAGTTTCCTGTGTGTATCAAGAATGGTCCACCACCCAAAGGACATCCATCCAACTTGACACAACTGTAGGAAGCATTGAAGTCAACATGCGCCAGCATCCCTGTGGAACGCTTTCGACATCTTGTTGTCCATGCCTCGACGAATTGAGGCTGTTCTGAGGGCAAAAGGGGGTGCAACTCAATATTAGGAAAGTTTTGTACACTCAGTGTAAAACGTTTATCCAACCATAGTCCAACTGAGAGCTGCCAAGGTGGGGAGTTTCTATGTGTGGAGCCTAGGTCATGGCTGTCAGGGAGGCGGGTGCAGTGTAAAAGCTGCTACACTGTAACTATTTACCTTTCACTCTGTGTTAAACTGACAGGCAGGCAGGCAGGGCTCCCTAGAGATGGATAGAGGCCTTCTTCCACATGATCAGGATTAGCAGTAGCAGCAGCTCAGCCCTGACCAGGGAATGCAGCATGGTAGTCTGCAGACCTACGGTGATACCTCAGAGATAAATGGCAAAGAGTGAAAGAATGGTGTCTCATCCCATGGCTTTGCTCAAGCAAAACATTTTATATGTTTACAGTACCAGTCAAAAGTTTGGACACACCTACTCATTCAAGGGTTTTATTGTAGAATAATAGTGAAGACATCAAAACTATGAAATAACATATGGAATCATGTAGTAACCAAAAAAGTGTTAAACAAATCAAAATATATTTTAGATTTGAGATTTTTCAAATAGCCACCGTTTGCCTTGATGACAGCTTTGCACACTCTTGGCATTCTCTCAACCAGCTTCACCTGGAATGCTTTTCCAACAGTCTTGAAGGAGTTCCCACATATGCTTAGCACTTGTTGGCTGCTTTTCCTCCACTCTGACGTCCGACTCATCCCAAACCATCTCAATTGGGTTGAGGTCGGGGGATTGTGGAGGCCAGGTCATCTGATACAGCACTCCATCACTCCTTCTTGATAAAATAGCCCTTACACAGCCTGGAGGTGTGTTGGGTCATTGTTCTGTTGAAAAACAAATGATAGTCCCACTAAGCCCAAACCAGATGGGATGGCGTATCGCTGCAGAATGCTGTGGTAGCCATGCTGGTTAAGTGTGCCTTGAATTCTAAATAAATCACAGACAGTGTCACCAGCAAAGCACCCCCACACAATAACACCTCCTCCTCCATGCTTTATGGTGGGAACTACACATGCGGAGATAATCCGTTCACCCACACCGCGTCTCACAAAGGCACGGCAGTTGGAACCAAAAATCTCCAATTTGGACTCCAGACCAAAGGACACATTTCCACCGGTCTAATGTCCATTGCTCGTGTTTCTTGGCCCAAGCAGGTCTCTTCTTCTAATTGGTGTCCTTTAGTAGTGGTTTCTTTGCAGCAATTCGACCATGAAGGCCTGATTCACACAGTCCCCTCTGAACAGTTGATGTTGAGATGTGTCTGTGACTTGAACTCTGTGAAGCATTTATTTGGGCTGCAATTTCTGAGGCTGGTAACTCTAATGAACTTATCCACTGCAGCAGAGGTAACTCTGTGTCTTCCATTCCTATGGTGGTCCTCATGAGAGCCAGTTTCATCATAGCGCTTGATGGTTTTTGCGACTGCACTTGAAGAAACTTTAAAAGTTCTTGAAATGTTCCGTATTGACTGACCTTCATGTGTTAACGTAATGATGGACTGTTGTTTCTCTTTGCTTATTTGAGCTGTTCTTGCCATAATATGGACTTGGTCTTTTACCAAATAGAGCTATCTTCTGTATACCCCCCCACCTTGTCATAACACAACTGATTGGTTCAAACGCATTAAGAAGGAAAGAAATTCCACAAATTAACTTTTAAGGAGGCACACCTGTTAATTGAAATGCATTCAAGTGGACTACCTCATGAAGCTGGTTGAGAGAATGCCAAGAGTGTGCAAAGCTGTCATCAATGCAAAAGGTGGCTATTTGAAGAATCTCAAATATAAAATATATTTAGATTTGTTGAACACTTTTTTGGTTACTACATGATTCCATATATGTTATTTATAATAATAATATGCCATTTAGCAGACGCTTTTATCCAAAGTGACTTACAGTCATGCGTGCATACATTTTTGTGTATGGGTGGTCCCGGGGATCGAACCCACTACCTTGGCGTTACAAGCGCCGTGCTCTACCAGCTGAGCTACAGAGGACCACATTATTTCATAGTTTTGATGTCTTCACTATTATTCTACAATGTAAAAAATAGTTTAAAAAAATTGAAAAACCCTTGAATGATTAGGTGTGTCCAAACTTTTGACTGGTATTCTATATTCAGAATAACATTGACTTATGACTATATTATGTTGGCCTCACAGTGATTCTTACCTAATACCTGTCATTCATTTTCTTGAAAAGCAGTCTTTTCAGACAGAAAAAAAACACAATACTATATGGAAATTAAGGTGTTCTGTGTTCAAGATCATTCTCAATGCTCCTCATGGTAGATTATCAAAAAATACATTTCACAGTAAACCTACTGCCTAAGGCCTTTTTAGTGTTCTGAGAGAAGTCCATCTGTTGTGTTCTATTAGAGTGATTGATCATTCATCTACAGAATGCCTACTTCTTCTTGTGGCCATTTGTCAATTATGTGTTTATCTAACTGTAATTTGACAAAGTGACATTTTGTGCATTCGTCATAATTCATACAGGATAAATGTACTGAAAGTAATGAAATGTATTAAAATGTACCTGAATCTTTTGTGACACATTTAGTATGTTTTTCTGTGTATTGTTTCCTTATAGTTCTTGGCAGAGGCTTCCAAGGGAAGTATTGAACAATTAATTAAATGAATGATCCTTTCTGGCTTTCTTTTGATTTTGCTTTCGCCCTCTTGTTCCCCTCCTCTTATTTCTCTGGTGTTTGGTTGTTCTGTTTCTCTTCTCACTGTGTGCTCGCTCATTCCTCTGCCTAGACCCAGTAAACCAGTTTTGTGAAGAAGTCCTGAACTTTCTGCTCTGTCCCTACTTCCCTCCTGCCGTAGCCCCGTCTTCCCCTGGTGTTGACTCCATCCCCTTGCAGCGTACAGGCAGCCAGAACGCCTCAGGCACTTTGCCCTACCAGAGAAGCAGCTTTGCCACTGGCTCAGCTGCCGAATACGCCAACCCGTACCGCACCCTCCAGTTCTGCCCATCCACCGAGTCTCCCTACAGCAAGTCTGGCCCCGTGCTGCCCCCGGAGGCCGCACTGGCCCGCTCACCTTCTGTCGACAGCATCCAGAAGGATCCCAGGTGAGTGCAACTACAGCGCTGCTATTTATAACACATCTCACCTCTCCTCCCCTTCAGTCAGACCACTGAATATAAAGCACACATCCACATCACATCACTGCCTACCAGTCCCTCCCCTGTTTGGCCGGTCGGTACCACTATGCTGTGAATGACACAGCCACTGTTTTCTGGAGGGCACATGAATCTTGTTAAACCTCACCTTTTCCTTCACCTTGTGTTGTTTAAACTTTTACGTGTGTGTGTCTGTGTCTCTGTGTGTGTGTGTGTGTGTGTGTGTGTGTGTGTATGTGTGTGTGTGGTGTGTATGTGTGTGTGTGTGTGTGTGTGTGTGTGTGAGTGTCATAAAGTGTTTGACTGGGAGTGGCCTTGAGTCATAAGCTGTATGGCTGTATTGCTATACTATCAGAGTTGCTTTTGTGTGGGTCTGATCAAGGAGTTTATTCCTTTTGAGCAAATATAAATAAAATAAAAACAATACTGTCAATGCCAGTAAACAACAACAACATGTTTAATCACTAGGAATACATACTAATGAAAGAGTTATCAGAGAAAACAGAAATATCTGTGTTTGCAATACTCTACAATTTCATGACTTTGATTTATCCCATTCTGTTTTCTTCATTCACCATCCCCTGTACTGTTTAGTTGTTTCTCGATCTTTCTTTCCTTTTCCACATTGCACTGTATCTGCTGTAGCTCTGGCATTACTTTTGGCGTTTGCACACTCTTTCAGTGGATTGACTTGTGATGCGTTGATTTGCTGGCTGCAACCAACTTCACTACATGCACAGTCAATTACAGTAATCTCCTAATTAGAAATGACTCCCTTTTTATTTGGTTACTTCATTTTCATTATTGTTAAAGGGTGGGTCTCACCAAAGCAGGTCTCCAATCTATCTTCATTTCAATTAGTTGTGGGAAAACTAGGCCTATATTGTGCATAGCAAAGCAATTAAATTATAGAAAGTGATGAATTACATGTTTTAATGAATCATGTTCAAAGTCAACAACCAAAACAATGTTCTATTAAAAAAATACTCAACCACAATTAAGGTTGTTATATTTGGCTACAGTATGTAGCTGTAAGTTACAATTTTTCGAATGGTAAATGGTTGTTTGCATGATCTAATTAATGTCACTATTTAGCAGAGTCCTAAACTATAGGAAAGCATATTCCTAAAACATCTATTCAGATTTTAGAAAGACAATAATAAGATCACTGGAACGTGTCTCTCCACAAACCATGATAATGGTTCTGATGACTGAACAATCCATAATTGACCTAGCTGATAGACAATTGATCTTCATATTTATTGGTTTTGTAAGACCCCCTCTTTAAAAGATCCCCATCCACCACAATCAAATCACCTAGTGCATGTTCTGAATCCAGTGTAAGTGTGTAATATGAAAAGTGTTGAGAAAGAAAGACATTCAAATGAATATTATTTTATTATTGTCAAGCTCCTTTGTGCGAGACACCCACCTACATTTTTTTCTTTCTGCCTGTCTCCTGATAGGTACGACCCTGAATTCCTTGTCTGGAATCAAAATCAAGCCGAGCAAAGAATGACAAAGTAATCCAGCATTTATTTACATATTTCTATCTCTCATTCACTGAATCTGTCCTTCATGTCTACTATACAAATACCAGGCACATCTCCTTACCAATGAAAGAGCATGAATGACAATAGTTCAGTTCTATTTTCCATTGCATTGTCCTCTGATTCCCATATACTTACAGTAGCTACTTCACTGAAAGCTCCATATTACTTCCTCAGGAAAGGTAAAGTAAAGGTAGTGCCATTGGTGCTGTCCACGATTTTATATACAGTATCTTCTCACAGACTAGGTTTAGGTTTATGTATCTATTTGCCTCTAAGTTTCTCAAGTTTACTCTTCGGGTTTATCTAGTAATTAATGGTAAAGATGTGATGTTGTGAAGTTACTCTTTACTAAAGCTTTTAGGGCTTTCTAAGTGACAGCAGTTGGAAGCTTTTTGGGTAGGTTACGGGTACTTGCTGATTGTGTGAGGATAGCAACAGTAGGAATCCATTATCCAACAATCATACATTTCTCCTTCATTTCACATCATTCATCGTCATTTTTCTCTCATCATTTTCTAAATGTGCCTCATCATCCCAAGTTTTACTGTTACTTGTGCAGTAATCAAGGGGCAGAATCCATTAACTTAAATGTCACTTTTGCAGTATGTGATCATACTACCTTTATGTAATTCTTCTTAAGTAATATTCAAACTGATATCTATGTGGTAGTTGCCAATTTACGTATGAATCATGTTGCAGATTCATAAGCTGTTACATTTTAGTACATATACAGTGGTTCCTCAATTAAACGTTTTGAGTTTAAACTACCAATTGAATATCACGAAATTGGGGAGAAAAAGGGGTAAAAAAAATAAAATATGCTGATGTGGAAAAAATTAAGAGACCACTGCACATTTTTCTTACATGTATGACAGCGATTCCATTCCAGTGTCTGTTGAATTCCAACACAGGCACACCTCATTCTACTGAATTAGGTACTGAGTAGGTGATCACCTGAACCAAATCTTATTTAACGAGGAAAAGTATAAAAACCACTGCAGTGGTCATCACTATCCTCTTGCAATAGGACCAGCTGGATGGCAAAAACAGTGCTAATAGTACCTCAAAAGTAATATTAATCAAAAAATAACTACTGACCATGGCAAAAGAGTTGAAAAGGAAAGTTTTGAGTGAGGAAAAGAAGGGTTCAATTCTGGCTTTACTGGCAGAGGGATACAGTGAGCGTCAGGTTGCTTCCATCCTTAAAATTTCAAAGATGGCGGTTCATAAGAACACGGTCAAGCAGCAGACTTTGGGGACAACAAAGCTACAGACCGGCAGAGGGCGAAAACGACTCTCTACTGACCGGGATGACCGCCAACTCATTCGAATGTCATTCAATGTCATTCAATGAAAAAAGAATGGCAAACAGCAGCTGGGGTGAAATGCACGGCGAGGACGGTTCGAAACAGGCTCCTAGGAGCAGGGCTGAAGTCGTGCAAAGCTAGAAAAAAGCCCTTCATTAATGAGAAGCAAAGAAGAGCCAGGCTGAGGTTTGCAAAATACCATAAGGATTGGACCGTAGAGGACTGGAGTAAGGTCATCTTCTCTGATGAGTCCAATTTTCAGCTTTGCCCAACACCTGGTCGTCTAATGGTTAGACGGAGACCTGGAGAGGCCTACAAGCCACAGTGTCTCGCACCCACTGTGAAATTTGGTGGAGGATCGGTGATGATCTGGGAGTGCTTCAGCAAGGCTGGAATCGGGCAGATTTGTCTTTGTTAAGGACGCATGAATCAAGCCACGTACAAGGTTGTCCTGGAAGAAAACTTGCTTCCTTTTGCTCTGACATTGTTCCCCAACTCTGAGGATTGGTCTTTACAGCAGGACAATGTGCCATGCCACACAGCCAGGTCAATCAAGGTGTGGATGGAGGACCATCAGATCAAGACCCTGTCATGGCCAGCCCAATCTCCAGACCTGAACCCCATTGAAAACTTCTGGAATGTGATCAAGAGGAAGATGGATGGTCACAAGCCATCAAACAAAGCCAAGCTTCTTGTATTTTTGCGCCAGGAGTGGCATAAAGTCACCCAACATCAATGTGAAAGACTGGTGGAGAGCATGCCAAGACGCATGAAAGCCGTGATTGAAAATCAGGGTTATTCCACCAAATATTGATTTCTGAACTCTTCCTAAGTTAAAACATTAGTGTTGTGTTGTTTAAAAATGAACATTAACTTATTTTCTTTGCATTATTTGAGGTCTGACAACACTGCATCTTTTTTGTTATTTTGACCAGTTGTTATTTTCTGCAAATAAATGCTCTAAATGACAATATTTTTATTTGGAATGTGGGAGAAATGTTGTCAGTAGTTTATAGAATAAAACAAAAAAATAATTTTTACCCAAACACATACCTATAAATAGTAAAACCAGAGAAAGGGATAATTTTGCAGTGGTCTCTTAATTTTTTCCACAGCTGTATATATACAAAACAATTTTTAAAAAAGTGTTCAGTTTATGCCGCAGCGCATTAAGGTAGATTGTGATATAGTGCGGTACATTGCGTCACAGCAAGGGGGAGGTATAATTCTGATTATGCTTTTGGGTTCAGTCTAAAGCGTTGGTACCCAGGCGCTAATGTGTCTCATCACTGAATGAATGACGTGAATTGATGAATAGGTGATAGAAACCAGATAGAAACAGATAATTGTGCACGTGACTTCACGATTTAATTTGAATGAACTGAATGATGAGGATGAAGAAGAAGAGGCTGATTGAATTTAAAACAATAGTGTAAAAATTGCTCTTCCTCTGTCCCGTGTGAACATCCGGAAAAAGACACCTATTTTTTCTTCTACTTTGTCAGAAGAAGCTGTAACTGAACTGTAGTCTATTACTTACTAAAACTGTTGTTACACTGTAAGGTTTCTATTCTAAGAGAAACGAAAATGTTCTGTTATATTCCATTTTATTCTTTCAATATACAGTGGGGGAAAAAAAGTATTTAGTCAGCCACCAATTGTGCAAGTTCTCCCACTTAAAAAGATGAGAGAGGCCTGTAATTTTCATCATAGGTACACGTCAACTATGACAGACAAATTGAGGGAAAAAAATCCAGAAAATCACATTGTAGGATTTTTTATGAATTTATTTGCAAGTTATGGTGGAAAATAAGTATTTGGTCACCTACAAACACTCTCACAGACCTGTAACTTCTTCTTTAAGAGGCTCCTCTTTCCACTCGTTACCTGTATTAATGGCACCTGTTTGAACTTGTTATCAGTATAAAAAGACACCTGGCCACAACCTCAAACAGTCACACTCCAAACTCCACTATGGCCAAGACCAAAGAGCTGTCAAAGGACACCAGAAACAAAATTGTAGACCTGCACCAGGCTGGGAAGACTGAATCTGCAATAGGTAAGCAGCTTGGTTTGAAGAAATCAACTGTGGGAGCAATTATTAGGAAATGGAAGACATACAAGACCACTGATAATCTCCCTCGATCTGGGGCTCCACGCAAGATCTCACCCCGTGGGGTCAAAATGATCACAAAAACGGTGAGCAAAAATCCCAGAACCACATGGGGGGACCTAGTGAATGACCTGCAGAGAGCTGGGACCAAAGTAACAAAGCCTACCATCAGTAACACACTACGCCGCCAGGGACTCAAATCCTGCAGTGCCAGACGTGTCCCCCTGCTTAAGCCAGTACATGTCCAGGCCCGTCTGAAGTTTGCTAGAGTGCATTTGGATGATCCAGAAGAGGATTGGGAGAATGTCATATGGTCAGATGAAACCAAAATAGAACTTTTTGGTAAAAACTCAACTCGTCGTGTTTGGAGGACAAAGAATGCTGAGTTGCATCCAAAGAACACCATACCTACTGTGAAGCATGGGGGTGTAAACATCATGCTTTGGGGCTGTTTTTCTACAAAGGGACCAGGACGACTGATCCGTGTAAAGGAAAGAATGAATGGGGCCATGTATCGTGAGATTTTGAGTGAAAACCTCCTTCCATCAGCAAGGGCATTGAAGATGAAACGTGGCTGGGTCTTTCAGCATGACAATGATCCCAAACACACCGCCTGGGCAACGAAGGAGTGGCTTCGTAAGAAGGATTTCAAGGTCCTGGAGTGGCCTAGCCAGTCTCCAGATCTCAACCCCATAGAAAATCTTTGGAGGGAGTTGAAAGTCCGTGTTGCCCAGCGACAGCCCCAAAACATCACTGCTCTAGAGGAGATCTGCATGGAGGAATGGGCCAAAATACCAGCAACAGTGTGTGAAAACCTTGTGAAGACTTACAGAAAACGTTTGACCTGTGTCATTGCCAACAAAGGGTATATAACAAAGTATTGAGAAGCTTTTGTTATTGACCAAATACTTATTTTCCACCAAAATTTGCAAATAAATTCATAAAAAATCCTACAATGTGTTTTCTGGATTTTTTTTCTCATTTTGTCTGTCATAGTTGACGTGTACCTATGATGAAAATTACAGGCCTCTCTCATCTTTTTAAGTGGGAGAACTTGCACAATTGGTGGCTGACTAAATACTTTTTTTCCCCACTGTATGTGTTGACTGAATATACGCGAGTGATGTCTGCTAAATAAACAGGTGATGGCGCAGCCACATAGCCTCGGCTACTAAGCACATATAAATAAAACATAAAACATGCTATTCTGTTATTTTGAAATACATTGTCTTAGTATGATGTTTTTTATGACCTTCCTAAACTAAAGCCTCATATGAAGCAGACAATGCGGAGTCGTTTTTTGCTGATGTGAAGAAGAAACTGAATGAAAGAGTACTGCGAGGAAAAACCATCAGGCAAGTCGTCTGTATGGGCCTCTTTTATGGACATTGTGGATATGGAGGGGTAAACGTTTTTACATATTTTCAAGACCTGAGCTATTTAATTGATTAGTTGTATTTATTATATTTACCAGTGGAATGTCACCGAATAGATAACAACAATAGAAGCATCTTGTGGCATTGGTAGAGAGTCAGGCTGAGAATGGAGTGAAAGTGCACTGAAAGTACGCTGTGGGCCAGGTGTAAATGGTTTGGCAGCCTTACCTATTCTTTCAATAAATTGGAATCACAAAAGAAGCCATCCACCCTTGATCGGCTATCAGTAGGACAATAGACTCTTTCCGATTGTATTTATATTTTTAGGGACTTGAGATTAGGAAGGGAGGGTAGGAGGAGCTAGCGCTGCGTGCCTATTAAAGTATGTGTGTCAAACAGGTTAACAATAATTTTTTTGACCATTTGGAACAGTGTAAACAACACAACAAATATGTAACCCTCTCACCAGGCTCGAATTTGACTCTCACGATATTACCTCCCTTAGAATATCTGAACAGCATGTGATATTAGGTGAGAAGGACATCTCCAATAAGAAATCCCTATTGTAAACTCGCTAGGGTGAATGACAAATAGGGTATTAACTTCAGATAAAATTATTATAGACTTGGTTATTATTATAAGGATATGCTTTCCCATGCATTAAATGAAACGGAAACAGTAAATGACTCCACCAATGCAACAGACATAAGGTTCAAGATCTATATTATCACATTTTCAATGTACCACATCAAAATAAATAAAAATAATAATAATCCCCAATGATTTTTCCACAACCCATGTCCAAATTACTTGCAAGCTTACTTAAACCCTGGGCGCGCGTTGGAGCAAAAAAAGATGACATACATAAAGTCCCGAAGTACCCCACATTTGTAGTTACTCACTACTCTTAGATAATGCCTCAGCAAAGTATAGCAGTTCCATGCAGGTGTCCTCACAAGATCCACAGCAAACACAGCTACAGTTGAAGTCGGAAGTTTACATACACTTAGGTTGGAGTCATTAAAACTTGTTTTTCAACCAATCCACAAATGTCTTGTTAACAAACTATAGTTTTGGCAAGTCGGTTAGGACATCTACTTTGTGCATGACACAAGTAATTTTCCAACAATTGTTTACAGACAGATTATTTCACTTATAATTCACTATCACAATTCCAGTGGGTCAGAAGTTTAGATACACTAAGTTGACTGTGCCTTTAAACAGCTTGGAAAATTCCAGAAAATGATGTCATGGCTTTAGAAGCTTCTGATAGGCTAGTTGACATGATTTTGAGTCAATTGGAGGTGTACCTGTGGATGTATTTCAAGGCCTACCTTCAAACTCAGTGCCTCTTTGCTTGACATCATGGGAAAATCAAAAGAAATCAGCCAAGACCTCAGAACAATTTTTGTAGACCTCCACAAGTCTGGTTCATCCTTGGGAGCAATTTCCAAACACCTGAAGGTACCATGTTCATCTGTACAAACAATAGTACGCAAGGATAAACACCATGGGACCATGCAGCCGTCATACCGCTCAGGAAGGAGACGCATTCTGTCTCCTAGAGATGAACGTACTTTGGTGCGAAAAGTGCAAATCAATCCCAGAACAACAGCAAAGGACCTTGCGAAGATGCTGGAGGAAACAGGTACAAAAGTATCTACACTGCTCAAAAAAATAAAGGGAACACTTAAACAACACATCCTAGATCTGAATTAATGAAATAATCTAAACTTTTTTCTTTACATAGTTGAATGTGCTGACAACAAAACCACACAAAAATGATCAATGGAAATCAAATGTATCAACCCATGGAGGTCTGGATTTGGAGTCCCCCTCAAAATTAAAGTGGAAAACCACACTACAGGCTGATCCAACTTTGATGTAATGTCCTTAAAACAAGTCAAAATTAGGCTCAGTAGTGTGTGTGGCCTCCACGTGCCTGTATGACCTCCCTACAATGCCTGGGCATGCTCCTGATGAGGTGGCGGATGGTCTCCTGAGGGATCTCCTCCCAGACCTGGACTAAAGCATCCGCCAACTCCTGGACAGTCTGTGGTGCAACGTGGCGTTGGTGGATGGAGCGAGACATGATGTCCCAGATGTGCTCAATTGGATTCAGGTCTGGGGAACGGGCGGGCCAGTCCATAGCATCAATGCCTTCCTCTTGCAGGAACTGCTGACACACTCCAGCCACATGAGGTCTAGCATTGTCTTGCATTAGGAGGAACCCAGGGCCAACCGCACCAGCATATGGTCTCACAAGGGGTCTGAGGATCTCATCTCAGTACCTAATGGCAGTCAGGCTACCTCTGGCGAGCACATGGAGGTCTGTGCGGCCCCCCAAAGAAATGCCACCCCACACATGACTGACCCACCGCCAAACCGGTCATGCTGGAGGATGTTGCAGGCAGCAGAACGTTCTCCACGGTGTCTCCAGACTCTGTCACGTCTGTCACATGTGCTCAGTGTGAACCTGCTTTCATCTGTGAAGAGCACAGGGCGCCAGTGGCGAATTTGCCAGTCTTAAGGTTGTCTGGCAAATGCCAAACGTCCTGCACGGTGTTGGGCTGTAAGCACAACCCCCACCTGTGGACGTCGGGCCCTCATACCACCCTCATGGAGTCTGTTTCTGACCGTTTGAGCAGACACATGCACATTTGTGGCCTGCTGGAGGTCATTTTGCAGGGCTCTGGCAGTGCTCCTTCTGCTCCTCCTTGCACAAAGGCGGGGGTAGCAGTCCTGTTGCTGTGTTGTTGCCCTCCTACAGCCTCCTCCACGTCTCCTGATGTACTGGCCTGTCTCCTGGTAGCGCCTCCATGCTCTGGACACTACGCGGACAGACACAGCAAACCTTCGTGCCACAGCTCGCATTGATGTGCCATCCTGGATGAGCTGCACTACCTGAGCCACTTGTGTGGGTTGTAGACTCTGTCTCATGCTACCACTAGAGTGAAAGCACCGCCAGCATTCAAAAGTGACCAAAACATCAGCCAGGAAGCATAGGAACTGAGAAGTGGTCTGTGGTCACCACCTGCACAACCACTTCTTTATTGGGGGTATCTTGCTAATTGCCTATAATTTCCACCTGTTGTCTATTCCATTTGCACAACAGCATGTGCAATTTATTGTCAATCAGTGTTGCTTCCTAAGTGGACAGTTTGATTTCACAGAAGTGTGATTGACTTGGAGTTACATTGTGTTGTTTAAGTGTTCCCTTTATTTTTTTGAGCAGTGTATATCCACAGTAAAACGAGTCCTATATCGACATAACCTGAAAGGCCGCTCATCAAGGAAGAAGCCACTGCTCCAAAACCGCCATAAAAATGCCAGACTACGGTTTGCAACTGCACATGGGGACAAAGATCGTACTTTTTGGAGAAATGTCCTCTGGTCTGATGAAACAAAAATAGAACTGTTTGGCCATAATGACCATCGTTATGTTTGGAGGAAAAAGGGCGTTGCTTGCAAGCCGAAGAACACCATCCCAACCGTGAAGCACGGGGGTGGCAGCATCATGCTGTGGGGGTGCTTTGCTGCAGGAGGGACTGGTGCACTTCACAAAATAGATTGTGTAGAAAATTATGTGGATATATTGAAGCAACATCTCAAGACATGAGTCAGGAAGTTAAAGCTTGGTCGCAAATGGGTCTTCCAAATGGACAATGACCCCAAGCATACTTCCAAAGTTGTGGCAAAATGGCTTAAGGACAACAAAGTCAAGGTATTGGAGTGGCCATCACAAAGCCCTGACCTCAATCCTATAGAATATTTGTGGGCAGAACTGAAAAAGAGTGTGCGAGCAAGGAGGCCTACAAACCTGACTCAGTTACACCAGCTCTGTCAGGAGGAATGGGCCAAAGTTCTGCCAACTTATTGTGGGAAGCTTGTGGAAGGCTACCTGAAACATTTGACCCAAGTTAAACAATTTAAAGGCAATGCTACCAAATACTAATTTAGTGTATGTAAACTTCTGACCCACTGGGAAAGTGATGAAATAAATAATTCTCTCTACTATTATTCTGACATTTCACATTCTTAAAATAAAGTGGTGATCCTAACTGACCTAAGACAGGGAATGTTTACTAGGATGAAATGTCAGGAATTGTGAAAAACTGAATTTAAATAAATTTGGCTAAGGTGTATGTAAACTTCAGACTTCAACTGTATCAATGCAGCCTGTACTCCGTAGCAGCAACAGACATCCCGTTGAAACCCAAACTCGTCGATCGTCACAAGCAATTCTCTCCAAGTCTCCCACGATGCTAGGCTAACCTCGAGGATGTCGAATGTCTCCACAATGCGAAGGCAGCTTCAGTCTCCACTAGGTCTTTCTTAACAAAATAATAACACTCTCTTATAGAAAATAATTCAGGATTTCCCTTCAAAACTCTATAGGTATGTTGTTGTTCTCTCTTTATCGTTTCCTTTAGTCATTTTTCTTCACCAACACCGTTAATGTCTCTCCTCTCTTTTCTTTCAACCTTTCCCTCTCTTTTTTCCCAGGTCTTTTTTCGTTAACCAGTCAACTCTCCCATTGGCCACAACTTAACAAGCTCCCTCATTGGTCAAAACTTTAACAAGATACGTGGGAAACTTAAAAGTAAACCAACCTATTCACTTGTACATTAAAGAAACATTGCTTCAAAATAAATGCATTAATGACATTACAAATCAGGAGCAATTCGATTCACCTTTTAAATCTAATACCAATTAATTATAACAAATAAACTCTATACGTGGTTTTAGCAAGGGTATTACAAATACAATAATAATTTCCCCCAAAATTGCATCAATCCCAGATAGTCTGTTCTAACTAAAAACATTTTAAAAGTCTTTACCACAGCCAAGATTAAAAACAGTTGCATACATTCGCGAATGCAATTGCTTTAACCGACATGTTGCGTTTTATTTATAGTTTAATTATTCAAGGCTCCCTTTGTTATTTTGTTTTATAACTAACATGCTTGAATGAATGAATGATTGATATACACTCATGACCAAAAGTATGTAGACACCTGCTCGTCTTGGTCCAAAAGCCTCCCGAGTGGCGCAGTGGTCTATGGCACAGTGCTAGCTGTGCCACTAGAGATCCTGGTTTGAATCCAGGCTCTGTCGATGCCGGCCGCGACCGGGAGACCCATGGGGCGGCGCACAATTGGCCCAGCGTCGTCCAGGGTAGGGGAGGGAATGGCTGGCAGGGATGTAGCTCAGTTGGTAGAGCATGGCGTTTGCAACGCCAGGGTTGTGGGTTCGATTCCAACGGCGGTATAAAAAATAATGTATGCACTCACTAACTGTAAGTCGCTCTGGATAAGAGCGTCTGCTAAATGACGTAAATGTGAAAAAAAGGCTCCTTAACAGCTTCTACCCCCCCCTCCATTTGTTTTTACACTTCTGTTACCCGCTGTCTATTATCTATGCATAGTCACTTTACCCCTACCTACATGTACAAATGACCTTGACTAACCTATACCCCCGCACATTGACTCGGTACCGGTACCCCCTCGTTATTGTTATTTTATTATATTACTCTTTATTAGTTTTTACTTTAGTTTATTTGGTAAATATTTTCTTAACACTTTCTTGAACTGCATTGTTGGTTAAGGGCTTGTAAGTAAGCATTTCACGGTAAGGTCTACACCTGTTGTATTCGGCACATGTAACAAATAAAGTTTAATTTGATTTGATCTTTGCTTGTAGGCTTGGCAAAATTACAGATTAATGTTTTCAGTTGATAAAAAAAAGTTAGATATACTGTAGGCCTATCCAGCTGTAATTGAGGCTCTATCCTTTGGAACCACACAATTACCAGGTGAAGAGTAGGCTGTTTGCTTGCCTCCAAGACGAGTGTGTCCTCTTTGAAGAGATAGAGGAAATCCGCAAGATCCCCAAGTATTCTTTCACAATAGCTGGCCTTCTGTTACCTGCAGTTTTGCGCTGGGAACTTTCCTACTCCGTGGTGAATAGCATCCTCTCCACGAGAACCCACTCTTTGTTTATGCAACGTACTGTAAGGCACAAGTATCCTGTTTTTCGAAAAGCTCTCTCCACCCGCCAGGACTCTATAGTGCGAGAGGAGAGAGACTCTCAGACAGAAACATTCACACCTCCAATAACTTACAAAAGGATCATCTAATAGCTCGACTAGGTGTGAAGATCCCCCAATTTGTGCCACAGTTTAGGCTACGTATAGATGCTCAGTCATCTGAGCGAGGATAAGAACGAGCACAGTTTTTAACCTTCTGAATGAATGCTTATGGAATGGTACCGAATAGATAGAGACGACAGAAAGAAGCATCAGCATTTCCCTCACTCAGCCAATAACAAATGTACAATAGTAGCCCAATTAGCGGGAGGGATGAGGGCATCTTCTTGTTGCACACAGTGCTGAAGTTTATAATGGCTATCAGTCAAAAGCCATACAGCGCTGTGAATCGGAGAACGGGCTACAATGACAATAATCGTAAATAAAGTCCAGGATATAATATCAACAAGAGAATGGAGAATGGAACGAGTCACATTTGAATTGAAACGACCAGATTTAATTGAAACTATCAAATGTCGGCCTTTAACCATCCGAATAGTTCATACAATATTCTGCCTATATTGGGACTGCTTGTTTGATCTTCTTCCTTTATTTCTTCCTATAGGCCTACAATGAAATATATAATTCAATTTTAATCATGAAGCATATTCACAATTGCATGGCATGTGTTCTTTGCTCGGCTTCAAAAGCCCTGATTAATAAATGGAGTAGATGTGTTCAAAGATGCCCGCTGGTGGTTCAAATGAGCAGTAACGGCAAGCACTATAACGCACCTTACCATACCACGGCATACCACACGCAATACCTTGGTATGACGCAAGTTTTAATTGAGGAACCAATGTATGATATATATCGAAATACCAACAACCAAGCCACTGAACTCTTTCATCCATACCTAAAGTAAACACTCTATCTCAGATGAATAGTGTGTGGGATGGAAGCCAACGAGGACTGACATTTCCTGACCTTTACCACAGCCTGACCCGACCAGAGACCAGGCTCATAGGGGCAGTCATGCATTTTCACACTTTGGCTTTTGACAGACACAGAAAGCACTATTCTCAAAGTGGGGTCACACAACGGTCACCCCTTTAATTCAGTGTTATCTGATTGTTCATATGATAATGTACAGTGGGGAAAAAAAGTATTTAGTCAGCCACCAATTGTGCAAGTTCTCCCACTTAAAAAGATGAGAGAGGCCTGTAATTTTCATCATAGGTACACGTCAACTATGACAGACAAATTGAGAATTTTTTCTCTCCAGAAAATCACATTGTAGGATTTTTTATGAATTTATTTGCAAATTATTGTGGAAAATAAGTATTTGGTCACCTACAAACAAGCAAGATTTCTGGCTCTCACAGACCTGTAACTTCTTCTTTAAGAGGCTCCTCTGTCCTCCACTCGTTACCTGTATTAATGGCACCTGTTTGAACTTGTTATCAGTATAAAAGACACCTGTCCACAACCTCAAACAGTCACACTCCAAACTCCACTATGGCCAAGACCAAAGAGCTGTCAAAGGACACCAGAAACAAAATTGTAGACCTGCACCAGGCTGGGAAGACTGAATCTGCAATAGGTAAGCAGCTTGGTTTGACGAAATCAACAGTGGGAGCAATTATTAGGAAATGGAAGACATACAAGACCACTGATAATCTCCCTCGATCTGGGGCTCCACGCAAGATCTCACCCCGTTCACAAGAACGGTGAGCAAAAATCCCAGAACCACACGGGGGGACCTAGTGAATGACCTGCAGAGAGCTGGAACCAAAGTAACAAAGCCTACCATCAGTAACACACTACGCCGCCAGGGACTCAAATCCTGCAGTGCCAGACGTGTCCCCCTGCTTAAGCCAGTACATGTCCAGGCCCGTCTGAAGTTTGCTAGAGTGCATTTGGATGATCCAGAAGAGGATTGGGAGAATGTCATATGGTCAGATGAAACCAAAATATAACTTTTTGGTAAAAACTCAACTCGTCGTGTTTGGAGGACAAAGAATGCTGAGTTGCATCCAAAGAACACCATACCTACTGTGAAGCATGGGGGTGGAAACATCATGCTTTGGGGCTGTTTTTCTGCAAAGGGACCAGGACGACTGATCCGTTTAAAGGAAAGAATGAATGGGGCCATGTATCGTGAGATTTTGAGTGAAAACCTCCTTCCATCAGCAAGGGCATTGAAGATGAAACGTGGCTGGGTCTTTCAGCATGACAATGATCCCAAACACACCGCCCGGGCAACGAAGGAGTGGCTTCGTAAGAAGCATTTCAAGGTCCTGGAGTGGCCTAGCCAGTCTCCAGATCTCAACCCCATAGAAAATCTTTGGACGGAGTTGAAAGTCCGTGTTGCCCAGCGACAGCCCCAAAACATCACTGCTCTAGAGGAGATCTGCATGGAGGAATGGGCCAAAATACCAGCAACAGTGTGTGAAAACCTTGTGAAGACTTACAGAAAACGTTTGACCTGTGTCATTGCCAACAAAGGGTATATAACAAAGTATTGAGAAACTTTTGTTATTGACCAAATACTTATTTTCCACCATAATTTGCAAATAAATTCATAAAAAATCATACAATGTGATTTTCTGGATTTTTCTTTCTCATTTTGTCTGTCATAGTTGACGTGTACCTATGATGAAAATTACAGGCCTCTCTCATCTTTTTAAGTGGGAGAACTTGCACAATTGGTGGCTGACTAAATACTTTTTTCCCCCACTGTATGTGTGGATGTATGCTGCTGTCAGCAACATATGCTCCATGTATTTCCTGTCCGTCATTATAGTATAACTGACTGACATCCATGGCCCACATAGGCTATTACATAGACAATATGGGATTCCCATTCACCGAATGGTAATCATACCGATTACCACATGATACGTTATATACAGTATTACAGTGGAGAGATTTTAAAGCCTCAATGTTGTAGTCTTTTCCCCAAGACTACAGTGATGCGTGGCATTCGAAGTATGTTAAAGGGATAATCCACTCCAAACCACAAATTCCTATGAATAACAGTGTTAAATAGTGTTAAATAACACTAATATGTGAAAACACTAATTTTTGTGAACTCGTTTCATTTTGTCGTTATGACAAGGTTGGTAGAAACATGTGAAAATAGTTTTTGGAAATCTGTTGCAGCTCAAGTCTACTAAAAAACCCACAATGCAATGCTTTCTCTCTCTGGGCTGGCTGGCTGGCTAGCTAGCTAGCTAGGTAGCTAGAAAACATAGCTATACACAATAATACCAAAGTCAATATCAGCATGTGAAGTAGCTAGCTAGCTGTAAAATCGCCTAAACAAACTACACTATCAATTTAGGAGTCTTACTCACCGAGTTCAACTTGCAGTTCGTCTCTGCCACTGAGCTATAAATGGCGTCTCTGCCCAGAGCGAGAGTAGAGTAACATTGCTTTCCTACAGAGATACTTTTGAGGAGATGGGGAAACTCCATTAGAATCGTATTAACGCCCATTGTGTATGTTGCCCATAAGTCGTCAATGGACCGCGTGGTGCATTCTGGATGATTCTGGGACAAGGAGAGCTCTCATTCAAGGAGTGAATGGGAGTCAATTGGGCGCTAGCTCAAAAACCGAACATTAGCATGAATTTCGTGAACAAGAAGTACAACATTGCAAATATTTTCCAAGATGTGAGATAATTCGCTTGGAACGAGTCACATTTGAATTGAAACAACCAGATTTAATTGAAACTATCAAATGTCGGCCTTTAACCATCCGAATAGTTCATACAATATTCTGCCCATAGTGGGACTGCTTGTTTGATCTTCTTCCTTTATTTCTTCCTATAGGCCTACAATGAAATATATAATTCAATTTTAATCATGAAGCGTATTCACAATTGCATGGCATGGTGTTCTTTGCTCGGCTTCAGAAGCCCTGATTAATAAATGGAGTAGATGTGCTCAACGATGCCCGCTGGTGGTTCGAATGAGCATTAACGGCAAGCACTATAACATCTTACCATACCACGGCATTCCACACGCATAACATTGCAAATATTTTCCAAGATGTGAGATAATTAACTTGTTCTCTGTAATATGGTATAGCTTTGGAATCGTGACATTACGTACTTTCGAGGAAAATAGGCAGGTTTCTTGACTCATACCCTGACTTTGAGAAGGGATTGCGTGACGATTAGCTAAGCAACCGCGTGACGCAGCATGACGACGTGAATGCGATGGGTCGACAGTCAGTTGGGTGGGGCGTTTCTCCATTCATTGCCCAATAAGATTCCTATCTCCCCCTTTCTGTGATATCTCTGTTTCCCACAGACACAGGGCACATTGCGACATGGTACTTGAAGGAGAGACAGAGTTGAATATTTTGGTACACTGTTTAGATTGAGCACATCTAAGCGAAATATATACTTTGTCATGACGATATAAATGGATACCATCTATTGGCTGATTTGGCGACCTCGATTGCAGGTAATTATTTTACAAGCATTATGAAATGCGATAGTGTGTTATCTCCAGTGACGAAAATGATGTAGCTATGACGCGTTCCTACACGATTTCCAGATTTTCACAGACGGACCACTTAGAAGTTAAATCAAGGGGAATTGTTTTATTTTACCCACTGACAGAACATAGGCTTTCACCAAATTGAAATGAGTTTCATGATTTGCATTTCTGGGTGTGGATTATCCCTTTAAGTAGTTGTAATGTAAGTGGGTCATTCTACCAATTTAGTGCCTTTTGAGAAGTAGTAACTTTATACAAAAAAAACGTCTGATTTCACCTAATTTTAACATTCTGTCTACTGAGCCCATGTGGCTCAGTTGGTAGAGAATGGTGTTTCCAATGCCAAGGTTGTGGGTTCGATTGCTGCGGGGGACCAGTACGAAAAAAGTATTAAAATGTATGAACTCACTACTGTATGTCTCTCTGGATAAGAGTGTCTGCTAAAGGATGTTGTCAGAACCGGCTGATGTGGATGTGGTGGAGGAGTCACACGCAGGACACAGAAGCTAAGTCAACCGACTTTACTGCACAAAAATAAAACAAGACACTGGGCCTCAACAAAACAGGAGGCGAACGATACGCAGCAGTGCGTAAAACACTAATCCTAGGCGCACGAAACAAACAGTGCGACGGACCAGAATAAACAACATACGAAAATACGAGCAGCACCAAATGACAGGCGAACAATAACACACAACACACGACTAACAATACGAGAAACTTATAGGGGACATCATTAACCCAAACGGAAACAGGTGTACAATACAGACAAAACCAAACAAACATCGATAACATACAACAGTGGTAGCTAGTACTCCGGGGACGACGACCGCCGAAGCCTGCCCGAGCAAGGAGGAGGAGCAGCCTCGGCCGAAACCGTGACAGATGTAAATAAAGAGCATATGTTCAACTCCATAAAAACACATTTTCCCATCTCAAGAGGTTAAATAAAAAAATTACTAAGTGCCAAATAAAGTAACAGGGTTGATGAATTCATCTTAAATCAGCCATGAATCCCCTTGTGACAGGAAAAGGGAAAGGGGGATACCTAGTCAGTTGTACAACTGAATGCATTCAACTGAAATGTGTCTTCTGCATTTAACCCGACCCCTCTGAATCAGAGAGGTGCGGGGGGCTGCGGGAATGGAAGCTTGTTGTGTGTAGCAGGGAGTGGCAATTGAATGCAAGCTTCACTGAAAAAAAGGAAATTGTTGAAACATTTCTAGCCTGTCTATCTATGGGTAACAGGGTTGATGTGTTATGCTCGACCTGCTCAGTTTTCCACCACAAAACACCAGAAAACAGCCAAAAATAGTATAACCAGCTCACCTGCTTTTAAACTATGATTTTACTATTAGATGTTCAATATTTCTTTTGAAAAAAATATTTTAAAAGGAATAGCTTCACCGTATTAAAACTAAAGTTCAGTTCACATAACACCTTATGACATGACCTTAAAGTGAGGGACAGACATAAATTAATCACTAATCACATCAAATTAATTATTTTTTATTTATTTATAAATAATAATCTTCAGAACTGACTTTGTCAAAGCAACAAAATAACTAGGGCTTTACAGTGATGGTGAAAACTTGGAGACAATTTTAGGTTGAGGTTAAAACATTTCAAAAAGTCACAGAGGGTGCATGGAAGAACATATCAAAATGCAGATTTGTGGCACTTTAGCAAGTCTTTATTCATATAGAAAATCTGATTGATTAAATTCTCCATGTGGTCTATATTAAAGAGCACTTCATTTAATATAACAGGCTTTTAAAAGTCAATATTGGTGCACAATTTCTACTTAAAATATTAAAGGGGACGCCAAAGACAAAACAATTTTGTGGATCGACTCAAGTGCTATCTTGTTTTATCATGCATATCATACTGTATGACGGTACTGTGTAGTACAGAATGCCTGATAGTAAAGCATGGCTCATAAACAGTGACAGGAGCCTTAACTGGCAGTGTGTGTGCATTCTTACAAAAGCTCTGGCATGCAGACAGTGCTCACATTGTGGAGGTAAACACATTTTTTGACATATATACACTACCGTTCAAAAGTTTGGGGTCACTTAGAAATGTCCTTGTTTTCGAAAAGAAAAGCAATTTTTTGGTCCATTAAAATAACATCAAATTGATCAGAAATACAGTGTAGACATTGTTAATGTTGTAAATGGCTATTGTAGCTGGAAACGGCTGATTTTTACATAGGCGTACAGAGGCCCATTATCAGCAACCATCAGTCCTGTGTTCCAATGGCACGTTGTGTTTGCTAATCCAAGTTTATCATTTTAAAAGGCTAATTGATCATTAGAAAACCCTTTTGCAATTATGTTAGCACAGCTGAAAACGGTTGTGCTGATTAAAGAAGCAATAAAACTGGCCTTCTTGAGACTAGTTGAGTCTTGGACAAGATTTGGAAAGGCACACACCTGTCTATATAAGGTCCCACAGTTGACAGTGCATGTCAGAGAAAAAACCAAGCCATGAGTTTGAAGGAATTGTCCGTAGATCTCCGAGACAGGATTGTGTCGAGGCACAGATCTGAGGAAGGGTACCAAAACATTTCTGCATCATTGAAGATCCCCAGGAACACAGTGGCCTCCATCATTCTTAAATGGAAGAAGTTTGGAACCACCAAGACTCTTCCTAGAGCTGGCCGCCCGGTCAAACTGAGCAATCGGCGGATAAGGGCCTTGGTCAGGGAGGTGACCAAGAACCTGATGGTCACTCTGACAGAGCTCCAGAGTTCCTCTGTGGAGATGGGCGAACCTTCCAGATGGACAACCATCTCTGCAGCACTCCACCATTCAGGCCTTTATGGTAGAGTGGCCAGACGGAAGCCACTCCTCAGTAAAAGGCACAACAGGCGATTTGGAGTTTGCCAAAAGGCACCTAAAGGACTGTCAGACCATGAGAAACAAGATTCTCTGGTCTGATGCAACCAGGATTGAACTCTTTGGCCTGAATGCCAAGCGTCACGTCTGAAGGAAACCTGTCACCATCCCTACGGTGAAGCATGGTGGTGGGAGCATCATGCTGTGGGGATGTTTTTCAGCGGCATGGACTGGGAGACTAGTCAGGATCGAGGGAAAGATGAACGGAGCAAAGTACAGAGAGATCCTTGATGAAAACCTGCTCCAGAGCGCTCAGGAACTCAGACTGGTGCGAAGCTTCACCATCCAACAGGACAACGACCCTAAGCACACAGGAGTGGCTTCGGGACAAATCTCTGAATGTCCTTGAGTGGCCCAGCCAGAGCCCGGACTTGAACCCGATGGAGAAACCTGAAAATAGCTGTGTACCGATGCTCCCCATCCAACCTGACAGAGCTTGAGAGGATCTGCAGAGAAGAATGGGAGAAACTCCCCAAATACAGGTGTGCCAAGCTTAGCGTCATACACAAGAAGACTCGAGGCTGTAATCGCTGCCAAAGGTGCTTCAACAACGTACTGAGTAAGGGGTTTGAATACTTATGTAAATGGGATTCAGTTTAATTTTAAAAAAGGTGTTCTTGCTTTGTCATTACGGGGTATTGTGTGTAGATTGTGGGAAAAAAACAAGATAATCAATTTTAGAATAAGGCTGTAATGTAAAAAATGTGGAAAAAGTCAAGTGGTCTGAATACTTTCCGAATGGACTGTACATACATTTGACATCTGTCATACATGTCCAGCATTTAACCCTTTGCACTCTGCATTTGCAGTGCTTTCAAAAGCTTAGTCTATGGAGCTTATTGATAGTGTCTGATTTCTGATAGTGTTTAGACAGGAGGACTGTGGATGGATGCTGAATTAAAGCATTAAAGGAAGCAGAGAAGTAAGTTGCTCATTAAAGTGTTTGTTTAAACATCCACACTTGACTGGCTAAACCAAACTAGAACATTGAGCGAGAACAATTACATGGACTATTGCCCTTCAACTGTGTTCCCTTGTACAACGTTCATACCGATAACTGCACCTCAGTCTAGTATTGTCATTCTGCACAACCAGTTGTCATCTGATATTGTGGCCAAGTTAACACATGGTTAATTAAAGAGACTAACATATTTCTATAATGCCACTAATTAGTATTGAAATGGAAAGGCCATCTTTTTCAAATTGGAAAGGTCTGTCAGATTGTATAGTTCCCTTTATTGTGAAGTTGAACCAAAATGTTTTCGATAATGTTTGTTAGATGATATTACATAATTGTGTCTCATTGACAATAGCACCATTTTTAAATAAAAAAATTAACATCGTAAACGGATGTCGCTTTTTGCCGAAGAATGAAGTCACGCACATTGAATGACTGTGTGTGTCTTCCTATCTGAAAGGCCCATGTATGTCTGTGTATTTGATTGGTTGCCTGGGTCATCAAGAATGCTTCCTTCCCCTCTGTGTCATTCCTCTGTGGTGTGAGGCAGCAGTGTTTGCTTACAGTTTTTACATGTGTGTTGTGTTCACTCTATTGTATAAGCCTTGAGTCATTGGAAATATAATTTTGGCCCAAGACAGTAGTCAACAACATACTCAGTTAAAATGTCTACCCCCATTTCCCATGGTCTTTAATTAGATTGCCGAGCCATGCATTTAGAATACATAATTTATAACGCTATTATAGGGGGGAATTGTTTGATTGCCCCAAGCATGGCATTCTGTATTCTGGTGTAAATGTTCCCAGCTATGGGGCCGACAGATAAGTTCACCTGGCTGCACTTGAACAAAGCCCTGAATGACGATCCGTCTGCAACCCTGGGAGTTAGTTTCAATCCAGTGAGTCGCCAAATGCTACATTACTTTCTACTGAGGGGATTTAACCTCAGCTCAACTCCCCTGCCAACCTGGATCATTTTGCTGTATGATTTTTAGAGATGACATGGAGACCTTGCGAAAATTACTAGAAAACCACCCTCCTATCTTACAAAATGAGCGGCGTTCAAAGTTAAAAGCTGTCATTTTAGTCCACAGGATTGGCTATTGAAAGGCCTGCTCTAGCGTGCATGCTATGGGGGGGGGGGGGGGGGGGGGGACGACTGTTATGCAAACTGCTCTTTACTGCTTTAAAGCTCTGAGAGTGCCGAGATGGGACTACACACAGAGACAGAATAGCTATAGAGAATGTTCAGAATCTACAGTACCAACACTTACAAATAGATAGAGCGATAAATATATGGAATTAAAGTAAAACATTATTTGCTAGCTACTACTGATACCTGGCATATGATGTTTTCAAGTCATTTGACTGAGCTGAATGATGCTTCTCTCTTTTATAGCTGTCAGGGCTGTGGTGTGAGATTGAGGAGAGAGGACGAGATGAGATGTGAGAACGGTGGTATTAGCATGGGCTGTCACACGGCCATTTGGATGAAAAATTGTCCTTGGGTAATTCTCTAATGAAGAAGTGAAATGGCAAACACAGCACTGGAGCCCTGAGGAATGCATGAGCCTACTCATCCTCTGAGGCGATGTGGCTCTGGAGGAAGTGGTGAGGGCAAGTCGTAATTCCGTCCATGCCCTCTTGAAAGACAGATGTGGTTGAGGAAGAACAGTCATTGTAGCTGAAAGGCACAACTACTGCTGAGGGCAATAAATGAGTACAATGAATATACGGAACATCTATTCAGGCCAGCACTAGTGTACGGTACAAGCTAAGCAGCATTAGTATGTTTTAATATGCTGCTCTGTGCATTGGGATGCACAATTCTTATGGTAAAGTAATGCTTGTCTGGCTGTGCACTAATTAGGGAGAGACAGTTGTCAAAGGTCAGTGTGTGTGCGTGTGTGTGTGCACACAGGTACGTGCATGCTTGCATGTGTGCGGATGTGTGTGTGTGAGTGAGTGCATATGAGTGTGCGTGCATGCGTACGTGAGTGCATGCATGTGCATACGTGTGAGTGCTTGGGGATGTCAGCATGGGAACTCCCCTGCTGAAGCTAATCCAGCCTAATCGGCCACATCTCAGACACTACAACACGGAACACAGCCACTAGTGTCCTATTTTGGGACCTACCCTCTCTCTGGTGCTGTAAATAAGAGCCATAACCTCCATTTTAATGGTTCGACCTGGACGCTCTTATAGTGATCCTTTTGTGGTCACTTCATTACAGACACATAGTGCCTCTCGATCCGCCTGGCCCCGGTGTCTGTCTGGCTGTGCTCCCTGGCTGGCTGGCTGTGGGATCTGAGAGCTCCCACTGTGGGACCCTTTAAGATAGCTTCCCAATTTAACCCAATACATGTGGACTAAACAGCTAAACTAACACAGACATACTGTATACATATGTAAATACAGTGGGGAGAACAAGTATTTGATACACTGCCATTTTTGCAGGTTTTCCTACTTACAAAGCATGTAGAGGGTACACTTCAACTGTGAGAGACGGAATCTAAAACAAAAATCCAGAAAATCACATTGTATGATTTTTAAGTAATTAATTTGCATTTTATTGCATGACATAAGTATTTGATACATCAGAAAAGCAGAACTTAATATTTGGTACAGAAAACTTTGTTTGCAATTACAGAGATCATACGTTTCCTGTAGGTCTTGACCAGGTTTGCACACACTGCAGCAGGGATTTTGGCCCACTCCTCCATACAGACCTTCTCCAGATCCTTCAGGTTTCGGGGCTGTCGGCGGGCAATACGGACTTTCAGCTCCCTCCAAAGATTTTCTATTGGGTTCAGGTCTGGAGACTGGCTAGGCCACTTCAGGACCTTGAGATGCTTCTTACGGAGCCACTCCTTAGTTGCCCTGGCTGTGTGTTTCGGGTCGTTGTCATGCTGGAAGACCCAGCCACGACCCATCTTCAATGGTCTTACTGAGGGAAGGAGGTTGTTGGCCAAGATCTCGCGATACATGGCCCCATCCATCCTCCCCTCAATACGGTGCAGTCATCCTGTCCCCTTTGCAGAAAAGCATCCCCAAAGAATGATGTTTCCACCTCCATGCTTCACGGTTGGGATGGTGTTCTTGGGGTTGTACTCATCCTTCTTCTTCCTCCAAACACGGCGAGTGGAGTTTAGACCAAAAAGCTCTATTTTTGTCTCATCAGACCACATGACCTTATCCCATTCCTCCTCTGGATCATCCAGATGGTCATTGGCAAACTTTGACGGGCCTGGACATGCGCTGGCTTGAGCAGGGGGACCTTGCGTGCGCTGCAGGATTTTAATCCATGACGGCGTAGTGTGTTACTAATGGTTTTCTTTGAGACTGTGGTCCCAGCTCTCTTCAGGTCATTGACCAGGTCCTGCCGTGTAGTTCTGGGCTGATCCCTCACCTTCCTCATGATCATTGATGCACCACGAGGTGAGATCTTGCATGGAGCCCCAGACCGAGGGTGATTGACCGTCATCTTGAACTTCTTCAATTTTCTAATAATTGCGCCAACAGTTGTTGCCTTCTCACCAAGCTGCTTGCCTATTGTCCTGTAGCCCATCCCAGCCTTGTGCAGGTCTACAATTTTATCCCTGATGTCCTTACACAGCTCTCTGGTCTTGGCCATTGTGGAGTGGTTGGGGTCTGTTTGATTGAGTGTGTGGACAGGTGTCTTTATACATGTAACGAGTTCAAACAGGTGCAGTTAATACAGGTAATGAGTGGAGAACAGGAGGGCTTCTTAAAGAAAAACTAACAGGTCTGTGAGAGCTGGAATTCTTACTGGTTGGTAGGTGATCAAATACTTATGTCATGCAATAAAATTCAAATTAATTACTTAAAAATCGTACAATGTGATTTTCAGGATTTTTTCTCTACATGCTTTGTAAGTAGGAAAACCTGCAAAATCGGCAGTGTATCAAATACTTGTTCTCCCCACTGTATGTCTGAAATTGTTTCCTGTACCCTATGAAGTGCACTACTCTTGACCAGGGACCAGGGCTCTGGTCAAAAGAAGTGCACTATAAAGGAAATAGGGTGCCATTTCGAATGCACACCAAATCTACTGAACAAAAATATAAACGCAACATGCAATAATTATATGGAAATCAGTCAATTGGGCAGGGGCACAGCCATGGGTGGGCCTGGAGGGCATAGGCCCACCCACTGGGGAGCCAGGCCCAGCCAATCAGAATACGTTTTTCCCCACAAAAGGGCTTTATTTCAGAAATAAATACTCCTCAGTTTCATCAGCTGTCCAGGTGACTGGTCTCAGACGATCCCACAGGTGAAGAAGCCAGATGTGGATGTCCTGGGCTGGTGTGGTTACACGTGGTCTGCTGTTGTGAGGCCAGTTGGACATACTTCCAAATTCTCTAAAACGACGTTGGAGGCGGCTTATGGTAGAGAAATAAACATTCAATTCTCTGGCAACAGCTCTGGCGGACATTCCTGCAGTCAGCATGCCAATTGCACGCTCCCTCAAAACTTGAGACATCTGTGGCATTGTGTTGTGTGACAAAACTGCACATTTTAGACTCGCCTTTTATTGTCCCCAGCACAAGGGAGTCAGAGGTTGATTCCTATTTCAGTGTGTTTGAACGTATAGCGGTAGCATTGAAATGGCCCGAAGAGGTATGGTGCCTATTACTTCAGTGTAAACTAACAGGTAAAGCCCAAGAGGTTCTGGCAGCGCTACCTCTTGAAGACAGTTTGAATTATGAAGTGGTCAAAGCTACTGTTCTTCGTGCCTATGAGCTTGTTCCTGAGGCATATCGACAGAGATTTAGGTTTCATAAAAAGTCTCCTACTCAGACTTATGTGGAGTTTGCTAGAGACAAAGGAAATCTGTTTGACAAATGGCACAGTGCTAGTAAAGTAACTGATTTTAACTCTCTACGGGAGTTAATCTTGTTAGAAGAGTTTAAAAATTGCTTACCCGAACGCATTGTAGTTTATCTGAACGAACAGAAAGTATCCTCACTGTCGGAAGCGTCTGTATTGGCAGACGAGTTTGTGTTGACGCATAAGAGCGTGTTTTCGGCTCGTACGGAGAGCAGGGCTGCGGAGTTGCTAACTTTTAGTCCTAGTCGACCAGCAGTACATCCAGCGCGCCCAAAAGATGTGCGTCACTGTTTCTATTGTCATAAGGTGGGACATATGGTTAATGATTGCTTTCTGCTAAAACGCAAACCGGGGATGCCTCAGCACGCCAGGCCGCCAACGGGTGTTGGGCTGATTCGTACGGTTGTAAGGCCGGAAGCAAGACAGAAGCCTCATAGTGAATGTGGTTTGAAAGTCCCTGTCCCAGATCACAGTTATGAACCGTTCATTTTTGAGGGGTTTGTTTCTATATCAGATGATGAAGCGTCTCGGCGTCCAGTTAGAATCCTCAGAGATACTGGTGCGGCGCAGTCGTTCATACTATCTGATGTGTTGCCCTTGTCCAATAATACATATTGTGGTTCCAGTGTGTTAGTACAAGGAATTGAAATGGGTTTCGTCCCAGTGCCATTGCACTTTGTGCCATCAGCTTCTTGATATGCCACACCTAACAGGTGGATGGATTATCTTGGCAAAGGAGAAATGCTAATTTACAGGGATGCAAACAAATTTGTGCACAACATTTGAGAGAAATAAGCTTTTTGTGTGTATGGAACATTTCTGGGATCTTTTATTTCAGCTCATGAGACCAACATGTTGCATTTATATTTTTGTTCAGTTCATTAACTGATAAGCTAACACAAACATACAGAATGTACAACAGTGTCTCTGAAATGTTTGTGCTAGAAAGTAACTTAAAAGCCTATGTACAGTAATGCATTCCAACTTCATTTGACTGAAGGCGATGTTTCAGCAAGCGACCCACTTCTGAATTGGATATGATTAAACATACAGCAGTTTGCACAAACTGTTTGAGCATTTTGATTGCCCAATTACCCAAAGGTGACTTATGCAAGGTTACATAATCTTTAGATTATTTTGTAGGAAGTTGTGTTTGATCTACAAATGCTCAGATGCACAGATGTGATCATCATTATAGTAGATGAATATGGCGATGGGTGAATGTTTTTGCTAATCCAACCATGCCTCACAGGGACAGACCATAGAGCATGTGAACAAGCTTCATAATCATCCGCGATGAGAGGGGAAAAAAACAACATTGAAAAACATTTTGTCCCATTGGTCAATTTTCTGAATCAAAAGGATTTCAATCCCTCTATGCTCCTCTGTGTTCATTCCCTTTGATGCCTTATATTCACAAGGAAATCATTTCTGACGACTGCACACCAGTCAGCTCCAATAACTCAACAATAAGTGCTCAGTTGAATAACAGTGCAGCCTAGTTACTGCCTGAACTGAGCATGCCCAGTGCCCACTAGTGTGGGGTTCAGCTGCTTGGTAGAAGGGTGCAGGAAGACTTGGCAGCTGCCTATGTAGTCTGGAAATGGAATGATGCTCCACTGTGTTTGGTTGGTACACTGCTCCCCTACCGCATGAAACTCCACTTTTAATGTAACAGTTCTGAAGAGTCTCAGGAGAGACGTCCATAGCTGGGCTCCCTGGTGTTTTATTTTTCTGGGTTTTGTTTTATGTGATTGATGTCAGAGAGAATCCCAGCTAGAGCCCCATCACTCTGTTGACCTTTTTGAAATTTAACATTTCTCTTTCTCTGTAAATGGCCATGGGCCTCCTCCATTTCTCCTTGGCTCATGTTAGTGGTGGTATGTATTGCTGGGAGAAGGATTGTGGGGAGATGAAATGGTCCTGAGGCTCTTTTAGCCGTCGTAGTGTGTACATCACTGACTGTGGCCATGTGGATCAGAATTAGCTCTCTGTTTCTAGTTTTCCTCTCCCTCTCTCGCTAGCTCTCTCTCTCACTCTCATCACACCTCTCCTTTTCTCTCACATCTCTCTCTCTCTCACACGTGATCCCAGTCGTTAATTGATTCTCGGTTTTTGAGAGCTGACAAACTGAAAGGCCTGATTGCGGACAGCTGTGATGGTTGGAGGTTGAACAGTTGCTGGAAGGTGTTTACACTGTACAGGGAGGGCAACGCCTTAGCACCAGTGTGTGTCTCTCACTCTCTCTCTTTGTTGCCGATTAAAATTGGGTGGGGTGGTGGTGATAGTGGTGTGGGTGGTGAAGATAGTGGTGGGGGTGGGGGTGGTGGGGATGACAGGGGTCTCTGACAGCCCATAGCTAGCCTCAGGCTATTTGCATATAATCCAGAATGTTATGAAGAATGATCAGATGAACTGCAATTAATTGCAAAGTCCCTCTTTGCCATGAAAATGAACTTAATCCCCCAAAAACATTTCCACTGCATTTCAGCCCTGCCACAAAAGGACCAGCTGACATCATGTCAGTGATTCTCTCGTTAACACAGGTGAGAGTGTTGACGAGGACAAGGCTGTAGATCACTCTGTCATGCTGATTGAGTTAGAATAACAGACTGGAAGCTTTAAAAGGAGGGTGGTGCTTGAAATCATTGTTCTTCCTCTGTTAACCATGGTTACCTGCAAGGAAACACGTGCCGTCATCATTGCTTTGCGCAAAAAGGGCTTCACAGGCAAGGATATTGCTGCTAGTAAGATTGCACCTAAATCAACAATTTATCCGATCATCAAGAACTTCAAGGAGAGAGGTTCAATTGTTGTGAAGAAGGCTTCAGGGCACCCAAGAAAGTCCAGCAAGCGCCAGGACTGTCTCCTAAAGTTGATTCAGCTGCGGGATCAGGGCACCACCAGTGCAGTGCTTGCTCAGGAATGGCAGCAGGCAGGTGTGAGTGCATCTGCACGCACAGTGAAGCGAAGACTTTTGGAGGATGGCCTGGTGTCAAGAAGGGCAGAGAGGAAGCCACTTCTCTCCAGGAAAAACATCAGGGACAGACTGATATTCTGCAAAAGGTATAGGGATTGGACTGGTGAGGACTGGGGTAAAGTCATTTTCTCTGATGAATCCCCTTTCCGATTGTTTGGGGCATCCGGAAAAAAGCTTGTCCGGAGAAGACAAGGTGAGCGCTACCATCAGTCCTGTGTCATGCCAACAGTAAAGCATCCTGAGACCATTCATGTGTGGGGTTGCTTCTCAGCCAAGGGAGTGGGCTCACTCACAGTTTTGCCTAAGAACACAGCCATGAATAAAGAATGGTACCAACACATCCTCCAAGAGCAACTTCTCCCAACCATCCAAGAACAGTTTGGTGACGAACAATGCCTTTTCCAGCATGATGGAGCACCTTGCCATAAGGCAAAAGTGATAACTAAGTGGCTCGGGGAACAAAACATCAAAATTTTGGGTCCATGGCCAGGAAACTCCCCAGACCTTAATCCCATTGAGAACTTGTGGTCAATCCTCAAGAGGCGGGTGGACAAACAAAACCCCACAAATTCTGACAAACTCCAAGCATTGATTATGCAAGAATGGGCTGCCATCAGTCAGGATGTGGCCCAGAAGTGAATTGACAGCATGCCAGGGCGGATTGCAGAGGTCTTGAAAAAGAAGGGTCAACACTGCAAATATTGACTCTTTGCATAAACTTAATGTAATTGTCAATAAAAGCCTTTGACACTTATGGAATGCTTGTAATTATACTTCAGTATACCATAGTAACATCTGAGAAAAATATCTAAAAACACTGAAGCAGCAAACTTTGTGAAGACCAATACTTGTGTCATTCTCAAAACTTTTGACCACGACTGTAGTCTGTATAATTATTGCAAAATGATTTCATTCATAACTTGTGGGTGTAGAAAACAAGATTGTTTTGGATTTTAATATCTCTTATAATTAAAATATGTTTTTAAATGCTAGGCCATGTGCTATGGGGATGGATGGAGAGAACTTAAGTTTGTTTGGCAAATCTGTCATACATGTTTGTTTCTGACAGACAATGCATATGTCATGTGTCACTTAGTTTTTCTGCTCTGTAAGTGTATCTCAATGCTATGTAGCCTAAGTGTCCAGTCTAACGTACTGTAGTATTAAACATCAATACAGCTACTCATACAATATGCCAAGCTCAAGGCATTTAAAAACAAGAGAGAACAGAGACGCCTAATGCAGGAAATGACATTATACCACAACACCACTTAGAGGAATTACCACCACAACAGCTTTGTCAATCTACCACGAAAATTAAACAACACAAAGACATGTGTATAGCAGTCATCTGAAAAGATAGATTGAAGATTGCAGTATAATACACAATGAGTGATCGTTTGGTTTAGCACTGTATTGCTATGCTTGTGCCTGAGTCCCAAATGTCACCCTATTTCCTATGTAGTGCACTACTTTTGACCAGAGCGCTATGAGGATATGGAATAGGGTCCATTTGGGACGCAGCTGCCTTTTACCCATCCAGTTCTGTTCTGTATTCATCCCTGTGTTTCCCATGGTCCTCTGCAGGGAGTTTGGCTGGAGAGACCCAGAGCTGCCTGAGGTGATCCAGATGCTGCAGCACCAGTTCCCCTCGGTCCAGTCCAACGCTGCAGCCTACCTCCAACACCTGTGCTTCGGAGACAACAAGATAAAGTCTGAGGTAACCATGCACCGGTTGGGTCCGGATCCATACAGTTTCTACTGCGTGTGCTAGCTGGGGAACTTGTATCCACTGCTAGCCTCTCAGCATGTTCACTACATCATCTAAACTATAACATGCAGCAGTCCTTTCTGGTTTGGCTCACACTTTGTTTCACCACTTTATTTTAAGAATGTGAAATATATAATAATAGTAGAGAGAATTATTTATTTCACCTTTTATTTATTTCATCACATTCCCAGTGGGTCAGAAGTTTACATACACTCAATTAGTATTTGGTAGCATTGCCTTTAAATTGTTTAACTTGGGTCAAATGTTTCAGGTAGCCTTCCACAAGCTTCCCACAATAAGTTTGGTGAATTTTGGGCCATTCCTCCTGACAGGGTGTAACTGAGTCAGGTTTGTAGGCCTCCTTGCTAGCACACGCCTTTTCAGTTCTGCCCACAAATGTTCTATAGGATTGAGGTCAGGGCTTTGTGATGGCCACTCCAATACCTTGACTTTGTTGTCCTTAAGCCATTTTGCCACAACTTTGGAAGTATGCTTGGGGTCATTGTCCATTTGGAAGACCATTTGTGACCAAGCTTTAACTTCCTGACTGATGTCTTGAGATGTTGCTTCAATATATCCACATAATTTTCCTTCCTCATGATTCCATCTATTTCGTGAAGTGCACCAGTCCCTCCTGCAGCAAAGCACCCCCACAGCATGATGCTGCCACCCCCATGCTTCACGGTTGGGATGGTGTTCTTCGGCTTGCAAGCTACCTCCTTTTTCCTCCAAACATAACGATGGTCATTATGGCCAAACAGTTCTATTTTTGTTTCATCAGACCAGAGGACATTTCTCCAAAAAGTACAATCTTTGTCCCCATGTGCAGTTGCAAACCATAGTCTGGCTTTTTTATGGCGGTTTTCGAGCAGTGGCTTCTTCCTTGCTGAGCGGCCTTTCAGGTTATGTCGATATAGGACTCGTTTTACTGTGGATATAGATACTTTTGTACCTGTTTCCTCCAGCATCTCCACAAGGTCCTTTGCTGTTGTTCTGGGATTGATTTGCACTTTTCGCACCAAAGTACGTTCATCTCTAGGAGACAGAACGCGTCTCCTTCCTGAGCGGTATAACGGCTACGTGGTCCTATGGTGTTTATACTTGCGTACTATTGTTTGTACAGATGAACGTGGTACCTCCAGGCGTTTGGAAATTGCTCCCAAGGATGTACCAGACTTGTGGAGGTCTACAATTCTTTTTCTGAGGTCTTGGCTGATTTCTTTAGATTTTCCCATGATGTCAAGCAAAGAGGCACTGAGTTTGAAGGTAGGCCTTGAAATACATCCACAGGTACACCTCCAATTGACTCAAATGATGTCAATTAGCCTATCAGAAGCTTCTAAAGCCATGACATAATTTTCTGGAATTTTCCAAGCTGTTTAAAGGCACAGTCAACTTAGTGTATGTAAACTTCTGACCCACTGGAATTGTGATACAGTGAATTATAAGTGAAATAATCTGTCTGTAAACAATTGTTGGACAAATTACTTGTGTCATGCACAAAGTAGATGTCCTAACCGACTTGCCAAAACTATAGTTTGTTAACAAGACATTTGTGGAGTGGTTGAAAAACGAGTTTTAATGACTCCAACCTAAGTGTATGTAAACTTCCGACTTCAACTGTATTTCTACTGCTGTGTGCTAGCTGGGACACTTGAGTCCACTGCTTATACATTATGAAATGTATAGGCCCCATAAAGTTGTTATACCAGTTGCTAACATCATATTGGGAAAATAGTCAGTGGGAGGGCGCTGGGCAGCTGAGGTCTGTTTCAGTTGAAACCTATAAAACATAGCAAAGTCCGCCTCTGCTCTCATGTTCAGTACATCATCTAAAATGTATACCTTTTGTGAAGCCTTTTGCGAGAATAATTCAGCTCAGGATAAATTCCAGTTGCTAGAATTGTGAATTCTTCTCACATTAGTGGATAGATAGTATTAACTACTCTTGCCTCATCTGATATGCCTCACCCGTATGCAGGGATGTTGGATAGCTTGGTGTGTGCGTGATATGTGGGTGATATGTGGGGACATTGACTGGTTGAGGTGGAGGGATGCTGAGATGGGGGGAGGTTGAGATGCAGGGATAGGAAGATGGAGGGATGGGGAGATGGAGGGATAAGTTGCAGGTCAGATGCCCTCTGGGAGGGATTGGAAGAAAGTCATTAGGTCAGCTGATGGCTTCTCCTGGAACACTGCTGACGCGCATCTCATTGCCTCTCTCAGACTATGAGATATATCACACAGGCAACATGGGCAGACACACACACACACACACATCCGTGATTACACACATACACACCCCATAGGCATGCACACACATAGGCACACGCACACTATTTATAGTACTGCAAGGCAATGCACGTTAGCTGTGTGTGGTGTCATGATGGTGCCTTCTCGCCTAGCAGTATCTTGGTTATTTTTGGACCAGAAGGCTGTGTGAAGGGAATGACTATTTACTGGGTGCTCTATTTTGATAACAGCAGAGCGAGGGAGTGTCTAGTAAGTGTCTTCATAAACAGTAGGGAATATACATACATACAGCATGTACTGGATAATGACAGCATGTAGCCTGCAATCTAGTGAACCAGTGTCTATCACCTTTGCCAACACCTCTTTGGTTGTGCATTGACTGAATATGAATCAGCCATAAAATGGCACATTTACTGTAATAACAGATGCCATGATGGGGTAAAACCTTGTCACTAAATAAATTGTCAGTCAATTGGAGCAGAGAACCCAGATAAACAGGGTCTCTGATTTGTAATGATTTTTCTCCTCTGTGTTTAATTGGAGTTGAGAGGTACAGCAACAGCAGCAGTGCTGATCCATTCTGTTGGACCTGGCAGCACATCTGCTGACTGTTGGCACCACTCCTCCGGTGTGTGTGTGTGTGTGTGTGTGTGTGTCACTCTGCCAGGTCATCACTTCCTCTATCACTCTGTCACTAATATGGCAGAACGCTATGGCAGCGTGTCCTGGGCCTTTCTGTCTGTGTGCAGCCACGTGTTTGACATGGCTCTAGTTTATTACTAGAGAAAAGGTACCTGAGTGAAATGAAGAATAGGATTTATATAGGGATGCCTCCAGGGATATTGTTGTCAATGCTGAAAACTATGACTAAGTATGACTTTTGTGGTAGACAATTGAACAGTCAAGAATATTAGCTACGCTATTGCATACATATTTGTACTGCTCTTGCTCTATCTATTCATTTTGATCCAGTTGATCCACTTACATCCTTCCTCTCCTCTCCCTGTTCCTCTCACCAGATCCGGAGGCAAGGAGGGATCCAGCTGCTGGTGGATCTACTAGATCACAGAATGACCGACGTTCACCGCAGCGCCTGTGGAGCTCTGAGGAACCTAGTGTACGGCAAGGCCAACGATGACAACAAGATCGCCCTGAAGAACTGTGGGGGGATCCCAGCCCTGGTCCGCCTGCTGAGGAAGACCACCGACATGGAGATCAGGGAGCTGCTCACAGGTTAACAGAGTTTGGTGACAAGTTATAACATAGAGAGACATAACATAGCCTTGCTATATGACATTATAAAGCATTATACCTGGATGCGTATGGAAGTGTTATCTCAAGTTTATACACAGAACTGTCACTGTTACTGGGGGCTGGATAACTACTATAGGCTGTAAAGGCAAAGAATCACAAAGGGAAGTTTCACATCAATATCCATAGTAGTGGGTCATCAATATAAGTCAGCTAGTTAAACACTGAATATGAAAACACGAATATCCACAAATGACTTGACTGGATAGAAATTTCATATTTTTGATGAGATACAATATGATGTGAAACTTCATCGGGGTATGGCACCACAGACATCTATTAAATGTTCATTGCCAAAAGGCACTTAGTCAATAAGAAGTCAGAGGTAAAATCCCCTAGTTATGTTTAGAGAGAGCATGTTGCTTCATCCTTTTATTATACATTTTTTACTGTAGAGAGGATTTTAAGACAGGAAATGCTTAGGAAATAAATGGTTTGTGCTGGTACTGTCTTAAAGGAGATTACTATATAAATTAGAAAGCAATTCAACGCTTGGAACACAGTCCCTCCTGTCACAAATTAATCAGGCTGCAGAAAACCTTCCCCGGCCCACAGGAATTCTGCCTATTCACTTCTTCACAGTGTGCGCCTGAGCCTCCTCTCCCCTTCCTGTGACTATGCATGGATTAATGGGACCATTTACCCGTCTTCTAGCCTTCCCTGAGCCTTCCCCGTGCCACCAACTGCCAAGGGGCGCCCTACTTAGGCATGCGGCGGTGGTTTATGACATCACAGTTAGCCAAACAAGGTTGTTGTTTCCCCCGCTGCTCTAGCAAGCCCCCCTTTTATGTAGAGGAGACCAAGATGATTATTCAGAAAGAATAAAGCTCTTTTTAATGGCGAATTTCTTGTCTCCTGAGATTAAAGATGTAGATTGTATCCTGGACTCCATGTGATGCCGAACAGGAACCCCTGTTGCTGCTCTTACACAGCCAGGGTACAATTAGTCTATTCTAGTGGAGGGATGGAGGGATAGGATGTGGCCTGGCTAGATTATGGTTAATCAAGTTGCCCTGTAGTTCTCGGAGTAGATTCATTTAAAAGTAGTAGTAGTTGGAGGAGAATGGTAGAAATGTACAGACATCTATACGTCTTATTCCATCAGAGCTGGGATGTAGTTTATTTCTTCGTATTTGTTTTGGTACCACAGTGACTCATTGTAAAGAGTGGCTGATTTGATTTGATTTGATTGGAATGTCATCTGCACTGAATCACTGTCGGCTCACGACATAGCGGCTGCGTCACCTGAACCATATAAAAACATCAGGTTACTAAAATGTAATTTCTGTCACCTTGACAACCTGCACAGTGCCCTCAACTTCCGCTACCCCCCGTAGAGATAATTTGGGTCCAGTTCTGCAGACGACCTGCTTTCTCCCCACGAAATGATGCTCTCGCACCGCCTGCCTCCCCGATGATGTAAGGCTGAGGCAATTAACCTCTTTCATCTATCCAGTGAAAGAAAAAAATCCATCAACTTTTTTTCCCACTGGAAGAAGATGATGTTATAGGCGGTTATTATCCGCCAAGCCCACCCTCGCCACCGCTATAGGCAGCAGCCCTTTCATTTTTGAAAACACAGAAATGCTGTCCGCCACCCCGAGCGTGGTAAAGTGATGCTCTCTGCAAGATTACTGTCTCCACTAATTATGAGCAATGCAGCTAGTTATTTAGAGCAGAGCAGACCACAAGGAAAATATCCCAACATGGCTGATAAGACTAAAGTAGATCTATGTAATGACATTGTTGTTGTGAGAGGAACGGGTGAAGAGTGACTGACTGCCTCACAACTGGTAATTGCAATAATAAATGCTACGGCTACGGTGTCCTAGGAGGGACATGACGTGGTGAAGGTCAACAAGAATTATAATGTGTTGGGCCAGCTTTCAAGGTCATTACAATCAGTGCTCTGAGTGTGTGTGTGTGTGTGCCCTCTGGTTTGATTTTTGATTTGATTTATTAGGATCCCCATTAGCTGACGCCAGTGGCGACAGCTAGTCTTACTGGGGTCCGACACGAGAACTAAAAATACATTACAGACAAAATACTTTACAATTTACATACATTTAAAAACATGAACATGTAGTGTGTGTGCATATATCAGTTACACATACATGTCAGTACATACTGAACATACAACAAGTAGGTCACATGGGGGAGAGGCTTTGTGCCGTGAGGTGTTGCTTTATTTGTTGTTTTTTGGGGGGGGTTGGGGTATGGAGGGTTGTAGAGTGAAGGACCCTCTCCTCCTCCTCCTCCTCCTCCTCCGGCCAGCTCTTGTGCTGTGTATGTATCTCAATCTTTGGCTGACAGCTGCTGCTCACTTCTTAACACCATCCATGGCAGAGTCACCATGTTCCTACCACATCCTACTGAAAGCAATTTATAGTGGCACATGAATCGGTTGTCTTTTATTGCCGCTGCAATTTAGGTTCAGTTGAAGTCATATGTAAATTAGGATGGTATACGCTCTGTGGACACGTATTGCCCCTGTTCAGTGTTTAGTAAAGCACCCCAGATTGAGGAGGAAGACTGAAGTCGTAGTCAGTGTGGTTAAAGAGGAGAGAGGAGAGCCCAGCTGCAGAGAGAGAGCGCTTCCTCCCTCTCTGTCTCTTTGTGGGTTACTCATACAGGCTGTGCCAAAGCCGCTGGCTTTGAATGTAATTGGTAGGCGAGAGAAAATTCCCTCATTTTTTTAGGTTGGCTGGTTTGCACATTAAATTACGGGGGAAAAAATATAAAAATCTATGAAGCCCCGGGTTCCCAGTTTATTGCACAATCACAACAGCTTCTCATTAATTCAAGACTAGGGGTGAAATATGCTGTTTTGTGACAAGTTATTAAACAGTTATAGAGCCTTACAGTTTTCAATTTTCTTTTTAATGTTTTGAAGAGCTTTTGTCCAACATGATCCTTATTTCAATTTCAGAGGAAGTATATTCAACTTTTGTTCTCCACAAAAATCTTTATACGATCCAGACCAGTTTCCACACTCATGTGCACAATATATCACCATTCCCTTCCCGGGATCTCTACACCTGACCGTTCTCCCAGGTTAAATCACTGTTCGTCAAAGTCCTATCCTATCTGATGTTCTCTGTTCAGGTGTGCTGTGGAACCTGTCGTCGTGTGATGCCCTGAAGATGCCCATTATCCAGGACGCCCTGGCTGTGCTGACCAACGCTGTCATCATCCCCCACTCGGGCTGGGACACCTCGCCCCATCAAGAGGACCGCAAACTGCACCTGCACTCTTCCCAGGTGCTCCGCAACGCCACCGGCTGCCTCAGGTCAGTACTGTTACTGGACCCTCGAGTCAATCAATCAAATGTATTTGATAAAGCTTGCTAGCTTTTTACATCAGCAGTTGTCACAAAGTTCTTTACATTTACCCAGCCTAGACCCCAAAGAGCAAGCAAAGCAGAAGTGAAAGCACAGTGGCAGGGTTAGAAGTTAGACGTCACAAGTCATGACAGTGTATGTCAACCTGAGGTTACATGCACTGGGTTGTAAGGTCTCTTCTGGGTGTAGCTTTCACTGAGAGCGGTCGGATTCTTTCAGGTGAATGTCTCCCTGCTTTGTCCCTGCCTGGCTTGCCTGCACACAGTTCCTTTGTGTTGGTAATGCAGGATGTAACACATTGCTCTTTCATTTTACATTTACATTTAAGTAATTTAGCAGACGCTCTTATCCAGAGCGACTTACAAATTGGTGCATTCAACTTAGTGGGACAACCCACTTTCACACATGAATACTCATGTAGCTTTGTCCGTATTGTGAGTATTGACTTGACGAATGAATGTTATTGATTAAGGACGTTTTATCACAGACAATGAATGCCACAAGTGTCAGACCGATTATGGGAGCACATGTAACATGCCTCTTCCCCATAATTACCAACATTATGAGGGATGTTGTGTGAAAACGGAATTAAAGCATTCTATAATTCTGGAATATTGTCAAAGACTTTCTGATTATAGCGCTGGCACCGGAAGAAAATTGGCTATGTGTCAAGTGTTTCTACTCTTTATATCTGGGCCCTTGTCTCCTGCGTACCAGCAAGAGAAGTGTCTGCGAAGAAGGAGAATAATGAGATCTTAGCTAATACATTGCCTGTCTGTTAATTTAGGGGTTATTCATTTTAGCTACAGTGCATTACCCTCTCTGTGCAATATGTCACCGCTTCTCTGTAGTGGTATTATCCGCTAATAGTTGATAGAAAGAAAACCATTAATATGCCGACACATTACCTTGTCAAAGCAGGAAGTGATTAATGAAAGGGAGGCGGACTTTGTGGGCACGCCTTGTTTCCATTGGCCACCAGACAGGTAGTCCTCTGCAGCACAACCAATCAGCACTGCAGCAGCGTGAAGTGGAAGGAAGCCCACTGTAAGTGAAATGTGCTGAGTCTTAATGCCTGCCTGTGATGAAGTATGACTGACTGTACAGTAAATCCCTGAGCTCAGCAGGCTAATTCATCTGTTTCATGGGTCGTTAAGGAACAACAGAACAGGAGCTTTGATTGAATATTTAATGTGTGGGACCAAGATGCCTCGCCACCTGCCGCCTCATCACACACCTGTCCCTCATCCTGTGACACTCATGCTGGCTGTCTTCAGAACAGAATCACCATGGCTGACAGCGTACGCAGCACGCTAGCTGACTGACATTCTTCACAGGGTGCCTCTCTGCCAGGGATCAGCTAGTGTCTAATGGGAGGAAGTGTGTCAATAGGACTATGGCCCACCTTGACAGCAAGAGAACATACTCACTATCACTATTGATCAGACTCACAATAGAGTCAACAAGCCCTTTTACCGTTAGATTGTCAGTGCACAAGAGTCAACAAGCCTATTGAAGATGCTCCATGTTCCCTTGTTCGTATCATTTCCTTTCATCTCTGGGGTCATCTCTTGTGTCTGGTCTACCCTGGGGTGGTCAGTGGGCAGTGACTGCTGTGTGTTGGAACGCCTGATAAAGGACCCTGTCTCTATCTAACCAGAGGCCATCTCTCACTTATACAATCAACTCACTCATCACTGAAGAGCCCCTCCAGAACAGATACAGATGCAGTAGATTGATCCATGGTCTTCTTTGTTTATCAGACCCATTACAAAGTTCTGGAGGTGCCGACGGAGTCACAAACAGGGCATCAATACTGAGAAAAATGGCATTATAGTTTTTTAATTGTCCAGCCAAATGACTTGTAGGCTGATCACTAGAGATGTGGGTATCTGTTGTCTTAACATGAGGCCATTTTGTATTCACATTGACCCTGACCTCTGCCATGACCTTTGACCCTAGACGGCAGTTAGTGCCTTCATGCTTGGTTCACCCACTGGAATACGTTTCCTGTCCGTGTCATATAGTTTGATACTTGTATCAGAAAGCAGAATCAATAATACCAAGGTAAACCACAGAAGCTGCAGCCCAAAGCTCAGTGAAACCAAGGTAAAAGGCAGTAACTGACGTGAGTGATGGCAGTTACTGCTTTTTTCCCTGCTTTCACTGTATTTTTTTCCAGTTACTGTAAACATGAGCCCCATTCTCTCAACACAGTGGAGGCAGGATATTTGTCCACATGATAAAGCATGTATTTAATTTATCAAAAATGTCAGTAACTCATTTTTGACCAAATGTGCAGTTACTGCTCTTTTGCTTGGTAGGGCAGAATAATCTCCTTATCTATTGGGCCCAACCTCTAACAGGAGACACAGATAGATAAAAGCCATGTTGTCCATCCAGAGGCCTGTTAGAAGACCAGGCTGGCTGCACCATTACAGACTCGTAATGACCTGACATTTAAAGGGCAGCGGAGAGGAGACAGGATAGAGGCTGTATCCCAAATCGCACCCTATGTCCTACATATTGGGCCCGTATGGGCCCTGGTCAAAAGTAGTGCACTGATGTCCAAAACATTAGGAACACCTTGCTAATATTGAGTTGCACCCCTTTTGCTGTCAGAACAGCCTAAATTCGTCGGGGCATGGACTCTACCAGGTGTCGAAAGTGTTTCACAGGGTTGCTGGTCCATGTTGACTCCAATGCTTCCCACAGTTTTGTCAAGTTGGCTGGATGTCCTTTGGGTGGTGGACCATTCTTGCTGCACACGGGAAACTGTTGAGCGTGAAAAACCCAGCAGCGTTGCAGTTCTTGACACACTCAAAGCGGTGCGCCTGGCACCTACTACCATACCCCTTTCAAAGGCACTTAAATATTTTGTCTTGCCCATTTACCCTCTGAAATGGCACACATACACAATCCATGTCTCAATGCTTAGAAATCCTTCTTTAATCTGTCTCCTCCCCTTCATCTTCACTGATTGAAGTGAATGTAACAGATGACATCAATAAGGGATCATAGCTTTCACCTGGATTCACCTGGTCAGTCTATGTCATGGAAAGAGCAGGTGTTCCTAATGTTTTGTACACTCAGTGTATAGGGAATAGGGTGCCATTTGGGATGCACCCAGGGTGGGAACATGATCTGACGGGCCAGGTTTGTCATCGTGTCAAACTATACTGTCATTAACGCCATTTAGTTATCCTATATTCAATCAAAATGATGACAAGCACTGAAGAAGTAGTATATTAAGTATTTAGTCCTGAAATTAAACTGAAAAATCATGATGATGGTTACCTACCAGCGGACAGTACAATATAACAGTGATACAGTGCTGAAGAGAAATGTCTGACTGTGGCTGTTGTTGCAGGAACGTGAGCTCTGCGGGGGAGGAGGCTCGCAGGAGGATGAGGGAGTGCGAGGGCCTTACCGACGCTCTGCTCTACGTGATCCAGACCGCCTTGGGCAGCAGCGAGATCGATAGCAAGGTTTGACTTTGTGTTCCTCTCATCTCCTTTCATAAAGCAGACCCTTTAACACGATGCTGAGGGAATGACAGACAAGGGCTGCCCATCATTACAACACACACGCACACACACACACGGATGTCCCATGTTGTGGATCTGGATCAGTGTGTTGTCAAGGTTGCCTCCCTGGCTCTCTCCACCTCATCATCCCCTGTAAATGGCCTTCTTTAATCATGATGTAGCTGCTAAACACCTCTCCTGTCCTTGCTGGTGCTCTGCATGGAGAGATAGGGGTGCTGACTTCCTTGTATTGGTGATGAGGATCTACAGTGCAGTCAGGCTAGACGCTAGCACAGATCATCAACAGCTCTGATTACACTGGTCATTTCCCAAAAGCCCATACCCGATGTCCAATTTCCGGCAAATGAATACCTCAGAGTCTATGGAGCTAGTGTTTTTCTCCTGCTTTGAAATGCATTATTTAGTATAATAGAAACAAAGCCTATTTACAGTATATTATGTTAAGATTCAATCCTCTATAAGTACTAGTCAGTGTTCAACTATTGGAAGGATTCAATCACAGGTCATGCATGGAGAAATTGACACACTCAGTCAATGTCAGACTGTTGTTCAAGGTCACCTGTTTACGGCTTGTAGAAGACATTTTTGAATCTGAGAGAAAATGGACTAGGTACTAGATACATACAGTACATGATAACCTCGAGCGATGCGCAGCACTAACTACATTATCCTGATGTCAAGCAATAACCATGACAAACTGTTCTTCCCTAATCAAATGTCTTCCATATCTGCCTTCTCTACCACACTCATAACGATGTACAGTAGGTTATGGTACCATAAAGCTCCTCCGATTGTACGACTACATACTCGCTCTAAATGAGTGCCATATTTTGTTTGATTTCCGAGGGCCTTTCTTATGTCTGGACTACTTTCTGCCAACCAGTTTGAAGGCGATCTGGCGGCCCTAATCACACTGAAAATCCTTTACAAGATCAAAGTCGGCCCACTACGGTGTTGAATGCCTCACTGCTTACTACAATGGGATTACCACTACAGTACTGCTCTGGCCTGGATCCAGCACAGCAATCTAACAAGTACAAGGAGTTAGTCATACATCAGAAAGAGATGCACTTGACTTTACTTTACCAATTGCATTTAACAGACTGGTCAATTAATGTTCCAATTGAAATCGCCTTTATAGACTGGTTAATGATTTAATTCTTCCACTGTTAATTGTTGCATTGAAGGGTTGGCATCTGCTCTGTTTAGCTGTGGAAGATGTCATGAAATAATAGACTCTCAACAGTGTAACATACAGTAGGCAATGTTTAGTAACAAGGTCTGTATGTGTTGTATCAAATGCAGTGTCATGGTCTATTGCATTGCATGCTCTGTCTATTCGAAAGCAAACAGCAACAGACAGATATTTGACTCATGCATTTGCCCCAGTTTATAGCATCCCTAAAGCATCCTGTCCGCTCACATTGGAGGAAATAAACAGTCTTATAACTTCAACTTTACTTTGATCACTACATGGCCGACAAGCAAAGCATCTCATGGCACGCATCAAATTGAAATACTGCTCTCAAATCTCTATTTATCTCTCTCTTTCTCTCTCTCTCTCTCTCTCTCTCTCTCTCTCTCTCTCTCTCTCTCTCTCTCTCTCTCTCTCTCTCTCTCTCTCTCTCTCTCTCTCTCTCTCTCTCTCTCTCTCTCTCTCTCTCTCTCTCTCTCTCTCTCTCTCTCTCTCTCTCTCTCTCTCTCTCTCTCTCTCTCTCTCTCTCTCTCTCTCTCTCTCTCTCTCTCTCTCTCTTCGTCTCCCCCTCTCTCCTTTCCCCAACTCCTTCCCTTCATCTCTCGTCATCTCCCTCTTTTGTCCTTGCAGACCATTGAAAACTGTGTATGCATTTTGAGGAACCTCTCATATCGACTAGCTGCAGAGACAACTCAGGGACAGCAGATAGGCACGGACGAGCTTGATGGATTGCTTTGTGGCGATGCCAACAGCAAGGATGCCGAGAGCTCTGGTTGCTGGGGGAAGAAGAAGAAGAAAAAGAAGGCCCATGATCAGGTGGGCTCCTCTCCTCTCCTCTCCTCTCCTCTCCTCTCCTCTCCTCTCCTCTCCTCTCCTCTCCTCTCCTCTCCTCTCCTCTCCTCTCCTCTCCTCTCCTCTCCTCTCCTCTCCTCTCCTCTCCTCTCCTCTCTACATCTCCACTGCAGCTGTTAGCAATTAGCCAGCGTGTTAGAGCAGTGGTGCTGGAAGCTGGCTAGGGAGGGGGGTCTATCTAATGGATAATTACTCATTTACTGGGTTTAGTTCTGAAAGAGTGTCTTGAAGAGAATGCCAGAGCCCACCTGGTGTTCAACCTTCCTAAGATCTCCCATGTCACCCCGCTCCTCCCCACACTCCACTGGCTTCCAGTCGAAGCTCGAATCATCTTCAAGACCCTGGTGCTTACCTACGGAGCAGCAAGGGGAACTGCCCCTCCCTACCTTCAGGCTATTCTCAAACCCTACATCCCAACCGGAGCACTCCGTTCTGCCACCTCTGGTCTCTTGGCTCTTCTACCCCTACAGGAGTTCAGTTCCCACTCAGCCCAGTCAAAGCTCTTCTTTTTTCCTGGCACCCCAATTGTGGAACAAGCTTCTCCCTAAAGTCAAAAGTCCCTGCCCATCTTCTGAAAACATCTGAAACCATACCTCTTTGAAGAGTATATATCTTCAGTATGTCTATCTCATGGCACCCCCGACGCGCCCTTAATTTTTAAAAAGGCACTTACCTGCCCTATTAGCACTGACTTTGCTGATTAATACTTGAGGAAAAATGTACTTGATATGATTGTGATATGTTGTCTCACCTAGTTATATCACGACGAATGCACTAATTGTAAGTTGCTCTGGATAAGACTGTCTGCTAAATAACACAAATATAATGTGAAGAGGAGAGATTTATCATGGTTTTCTCTGCCATGCCTGGGACAATAACCAGGCAAAAGCTTATATTTGATTATTATCTGAGTTGGATTATGCTATTGGCTGTACAACTCATCTACTCTGGCATACATTAGATGCTCATGTGGTTGGCTTGGTGGTGATGATGATTTAGTATGTGCGATATGCCCCAGAGATTTTAACTAACTACTTAATTCTTAATTATGTTTATCCTATAAGTTCATAATTCAAAAAGCAATGTGACACTCACTTGTCACTCAAGTCTCAACCATATTCAACGTTTTCAACATTTTCACTGTTCTATGATAATTAAGCTATTTTCAGTGGCACTAAGTAGTGTTGCCAAACAGTTTAATGCCTGTAGTATTGACAAGTAGTAACATTCTACCATCCTGTGTCACTCAGTGGGATGGTGTGGGGCCCTTCCCGGACTCGGCTGACCCGCCCAAAGGCATTCAGATGCTGTGGCACCCCACCATCGTCAAACCCTACCTCACCCTACTGTCTGAGTGCTCCAACCCAGACACCCTGGAGGGGGCAGCCGGGGCTCTGCAGAACCTGGCTGCAGGCAGCTGGAAGGTACAGCACAGTACAGTAAGCTATGGTCTCCCTCCTTAGAGCTGCTCAACGGCAGCCATTTAACTGTTCACACTGTCATGTAAATGAACTTACTGAAACAGAGAGCTAATTGGTGACTGTTAACTCACTGTATTAGTCAAGAAAGCTGGAACAGTACAGTAAGCTATGGCCTCCTCAGAGCTGTCCAACTGCCGATGCCAAGATGCTATAACTCTTAACAGATAGATAGGGTCTAAGTCATTGGTCTGTTCACTTATTGTAATGTTAGTTAAGAAAGAGATACCAGATCCTATAAGATGGTCATCCTACTCTGACTGATAGCATAGAACATAAAGATGTGTGACAGTCCTCTCTGTCTCCTCTCCTCTCCAGTGGTCTGTGTATATCCGTGCGGCGGTGAGGAAAGAGAAGGGTCTACCCATCCTGGTGGAACTGCTGAGGATTGACAACGACAGGGTGGTGTGTGCCGTGGCCACAGCTTTAAGAAACATGGCCTTAGACGTCAGAAACAAAGAACTCATCGGTTAGTTAGGTTGTCAGTGATTCAGTATTCTGCATTCACACATTCAAAATGTTTTTTCTCTGTGCATGTTTGGTGTGTGTTTGTTGTGTGTGTGCGCGCGCGTGCGTGTGTGTGCATATGCTAATATGCGTGCACTTCTCTGCAGTCAGCTATACCAGCATCTTTCTCTACTGAGATGAGTGTGCAGAGCTCTCTTTGTGGACTGTGTTCACATGGTTGAAATTCTCTTCATGACAGCACTAAAAGACTATTGGTTTTCTGTTGGACCTCTGCATCTCCATAGCAACTGCTCTTGCCGTCTCAGGCTGGTGCTCTGTGCTAAGTAGACGTGTGCATCATGTCATAGAGCCGCAGGCCTTCAGACTCCCTACTCTGTGTTGATAGAATAGAGGGTAGTAACCCACAATTATCTGTTTACATGCTTAAGTCATGTTAAACCAATGTTATGTCTGGCTACATATGACACACCTAATAACCATGTAAAGCAATGATGGGGTATACTAGTAGGATTTTTACTGTAGTTTTAATGGCTTTAGTTTATAATTGTATTTTATTGAGAAATGTTTCTTAAAAATAATTGTATAATATTTAATTTTGTATTGACATCATAGCTACTATAATAGGTATATTATATTTGAATATCATGGAATGTACTCCAAAGGATTTTCTGTTTCTTTGTTTATCTACATTACAAACATCTGTTGTAGTTGCTAATGCTTTTACTATGAATCGCAGCGTAGTGACTGTGCACTGGCAGAACTAGACCTTCCCTGTCGTTCCCATTCTCAGGCCTGAGGGGCTTGACATTTCCATCCCAGCTAAAAAATGTAATGTCCTCAGGCCTACAGTACTGTATGAGTGTTGAGTGGGGTCTTAAAAAAGCCCCATTGAGCAGACGATATATGTATTAAAGCCTTGTCATATAGCTGTACATGTCAGGCGGGGAGTTTGAGGCCGTATTGTGAATTATTAAAAGCACCACGCTTTGAATTTCTTCTCTCTCTCTTGCCTTTCGCATATGCTGATACCCATCCTTCCTTCCACTCTCTCTCTTACTCTATCATTCTCTATCCCTATCTAGTCTTTTATGACCTAGATCTCGTCTCTGACTAAAAACCCATAGGTGTACTGTACTACTGTAAATGCTAAAACATCATTATCCGTAGTATATCCTATGTTTTAGAGCACTGTCTTTTTAAAATTCTTATTCAAGTGGAATGCCTCAGTGTCAAGTGCAGTATTTATTGTTCTCCTGTGAAGTCAAGAGAGCCTCTTTAGCTCAGTCACCCAGTGCTCATTGGGGACATAGCCTCTATAGGACAAGGGGCTTGTGCACATCTCTAATGTTGAAGGCTCTCCTGCTGAGTGTTCATAGGGTTAGACAAGGGGTTGAAGACCAGCCAGGAAGCCACTACTGACTTACAAAGGATTTTGGTCACAAACAGAACATTGCTTCGTGGAGAGCATGTTTGACATATTTATTTCAAATCAAAATCAAATCGCAGAATATTGTTTTCTGCATCCATGGTTTTCATAATCTGTTTCCTAAATGGTAGCACATAGATTTAAATGTTAATGTACAGTATAACTTAACCATGAGGTCTCTTTCTCTCCACAACAGGCAAGTACGCAATGAGAGACTTGGTCCACCGTTTGCCCGGGGGCAACAACAACAACAGCAGTGGTGGGACTGCTGCCGGTGCTATTGGGAAGACCATGTCGGACGACACCATCACAGCTATCTGCTGTGCCCTGCACGAGGTCATCACTAAGAACATGGAGAACACCAAGGCTCTGCGTGACGCTGGAGGCATCGAGAAACTCATCGGTATCGCCAGGAGCAAAGGAGAGAAGTAGGTGTCCAGAAGTCATGCTGTGTTCACTCTAATCTTCTAACCTAGAACCAAATGTTGCATGCGTGCTGGCCAGCTACTTTATATAACATGTTATCACACTGTCAAGAGAGACTCTGTTCACCCTAACCTTCAACCCTAATGTAAAGGAATGTAACTGCTGATCGGGACACAAGTACTGTTCGTAAATACTAGTTCTGTTAGTTTCCCTCTAAATTCACTTTAGGAGATGTTTTTATGATGTTTTCCCTACAACTCACCACTGTAAAGAAATGCCTTTTAAATGTACCTAATTGGGGGTTTTCTGTTTTGGGATTTTATGAAAACAGTTCTTCCTTAGGAGCTTTTAGTTTGCCATTAGCAAGGTAATTGGGTATTGTACCTTGGCTACCTCTCCTCATAGTCCTGTGATGCACTCACTCAACGTTGCCAAGGACCAGGGACTCTATAAGAATACATTACCCCATAGAGAAGAAATTACCAAAGTGTGTTATCTGAGTGTAAGACAAAAACACTCTTTAAGAGTCTTGAGAGAAGAGAAGTGTGGCTATACAGTATCTACAGTGCTATGATGTAATAACTTGATGATTATTCCATATCTCTGGTGTGAATCAGAATGGAGGATGCTTGGTTAATTGAATCACCTCTAGCACTGACATTTGTGGCTTGTGGAGTTGTGTGCTGAGATAGAGTAGAGGATGGAAGATGTGTGAGAGAGAGGGGCCTCTGATGCTAAACTGATTGGATTTATCTCTGTTAATTGCATTTATCCATTAAATTTTTTTGGCAAGAATGACTATGGTGCTGAAGCACAGAATGACCTTGTTTCCATTTAATGTTCGTTTGGATTCTTTTGTTATTGAATTTGTGTTTTTTTAATGTTTTTGTACTGGTGATCTTTCATCCAGCAGCGAGCATTCAATACCTTTTGATGAGAACATTTTGTTCTATTCATCCAAGGAAAATAAAGTGTAGCTTTTCTCTTCCCAGACACACACCCAAAGTGGTGAAAGCAGCCTCTCAAGTCCTCAACAGTATGTGGCAGTACAGAGACCTTCGCGGTCTCTACAAAAAGGTGTGTAAAACAAAGAACTTGCTGCCACCACAAGACCCCTGCTGAAGGAGCTGTTGGAAGTTTAACGCATTAGTCTCTGGAGTGTCCTCTTAGACAGTTTTGAGCAGTTGCTTTTTAGTCTTTTATTAAAGGGAGCGAGATGGAGAGCGGGAGAGAGAAATAGAGAGAGAGACGAGGTAAAGGGCAAAAATGTATACTGTACAGCAATTATTGTGTCATGTGTGACACAGTTCAGCAAGCTAAGTGCATGAATTGATAGTGAGAGTAAAGCTGGAATCCCTCTGGGCTGCAGTTTAATGAACTAAAGAATCTCTCAATGTTGACCTGAGGAGAGTAGATAAACATGCTTTAATGAAAGACAGATTAAGAATTGGAAGGTTTAAGGGCTTTAAGAGGGGGAGAAAAACATACACTGTAAGACTGGTGTCATTATTGTAACGTTCTCCTTTTTCCTTATTTGAATGTGTGGATAGTTCCAAACCCATTTGCTATTTGACCAGATGATCTTAGATCTTACAGTATGGTCATAGAGGATGATCTTAGATCTTACAGTATGGTCATAGAGTATGATCTTAGATCTTACAGTATGGTCATAGAGTATGATCTTAGATCTTACAGTATGGTCATAGAGTATGATCTTAGATCTTACAGTATGGTCATAGAGTATGATCTTAGATCTTACAGTATGGTCATAGAGTATGATCTTAGATCTTACAGTATGGTCATAGAGTATGATCTTAGATCTTACAGTATGGTCATAGAGTATGATCTTAGATCTTACAGTATGGTCATAGAGTATGATCTTAGATCTTACAGTATGGTCATAGAGTATGATCTTAGATCTTACAGTATGGTCATAGAGTATGATCTTAGATCTTACAGTATGGTCATAGAGTATGATCTTAGATCTTACAGTATGGTCATAGAGTATGATCTTAGATCTTACAGTATGGTCATAGAGTATGATCTTAGATCTTACAGTATGGTCATAGAGTATGATCTTAGATCTTACAGTATGGTCATAGAGTATGATCTTAGATCTTACAGTATGGTCATAGAGTATGATCTTAGATCTTACAGTATGGTCATAGAGTATGATCTTAGATCTTACAGTATGGTCATAGAGTATGATCTTAGATCTTACAGTATGGTCATAGAGTATGATCCTACAGCCTAGTCAGCAGTATAGGACACTACAGAGACTAATGCGTTAAACTTCCAACAAGCATTTCGCTACACCCGCAATAACATCTGCTAAACACGTGTATGTGACAAATAAAATTAGATTTTTGTTTCATAGATCAGTCCATTATTGTTAGATCCCTTATGCATCTTCTTTTCCCCCAGGATGGATATTCTCAGTATCATTTTGTGGGCTCATCCTCTACAATAGAAAGAGATAGACAAAGACCATATTCCTCCTCCCGCACCCCATCCATCTCACCCGTACGGACATCTCCCAATAATCGCTCAGGTTAGTTCACTGTTGTCTCTCCCTCTGCATGTCAGTGTGTAGGTGTATTCTCTCTTTACCCCATAGTATTAAAATACTGGACATTTTTTGCAAACTCACAAGGCTTTAGAGCTTTAATTGCCAGACGTTAATGCCTGTAGTATTGACAAGTAGTAACATTCTTTCAGACAGAAAGAATTGGAAAGCTTAGTGATATTTCAGATAAAAGATAGGATGAATGAAGGATGAGGTGGTGTCTGCTTAGACACGGAGGTGCACAGACACAAATAAGCAACTGCCAGTTACTCACTTACCCTTTAAGATGAAAGAAGAGGAGAGGAAATGAGGAGGATGGAGGGATGACTCGGATGACAAACACCAGCAGATTTTCCTCACGGCTGGTTTGAATGCCACAACTGAGGCTCTGTTCATCACCACAGCAGCCTCATAGGAGAGACCTTGGGAGGCACAGTTAGCTCTGGGGGCAGTTAGGGCCAAAGCAGAATACACCTACAAACTTGAATAGTCGTCAGAATGCACTGAGTCACTCTGGATAAGAGCATCTGCTTAATGACTAAAATGTCAATGTAAGAGGTCATTTTATACTACTGTTATTAAAACCTAGAAATTGGTACTGTAGCCTTTGGCTGCATTTAAGGGTGATTATAGGAGGATTTTCTTGGACGAGAGGGTGTTTGTCGATTCTGTTCGGGACATTACAGTTACATGGTGCTCTAATTGGAGTGTAATTAAATTAAAAGTGGAAATACTGAACTTAATGGATCCTATTAGAAAGCAATAAACTCTCTAAGGAAAGATTTCATAGAAGAGCCATTTCTGGATGTTAGATCCCCACTTAGTTAGGCCTACGTATTTGTTTTCATTACATGCATGTTTTCTTTGTGCCGCTTTATGGCACAGTAATCGTTATCTGATGATGTCATCAGCTGCTTTACTCTCAGCTTCCTTGTATCAACAGAATGTGTCAATGTAGGAGAGTGGGAGGATTAATAATGATGAAGGGAGTCAAGTAGGTGTCAAACGTATTTTCCTGCTAATGGTGTACGTGATATGTCATCTGTGTGTTTGCAGCAAGTGCTCCTGCCTCTCCCCGAGAGATGATCAGCCTCAAGGAGCGGAAGACAGACTACGAGTCGACGGGCACCAATGCCAGTTACCATGGCAACAAGGGTGAGCACACTTCGAGGAAAGACGCCATGGCAGGTAGGAAGGAATTTCAGGGCCTCCATCAGATTCCTCCTCGTTTCTGGATGCAGTGTGTTTTCATCAGATGAGGTGTACTCTAAAACCTGTGTGAAGCCTTTTTGTCATTTTATAATAATCATCTTGGTAACAATGACCACATACCTTCTCTCTGTTTCTCTCCCACCTGTAGTTGAAATCTCAAGTGGAACCTCAACATTGTTCCGAGGTGCCTACGTCTCTCCCAGTGATGACATCAAACACAACCAAGTAAGGAATGAAGAAATGACTTGATATCATTATAAGAGCAACACTCACTGTTAGGTACTCTCTCTCCAGTAGCAGAGTAGTGCTCTAACCTCTGTGTGTTCCATAGGTCTCTGCTCAGGGGCCCAACCCAGTCCAGGAGCCCTACCCTCCATTCCAGAACCCTCCTGGTGTACATTTTGAGGAGGCGTTCTACGAGGACCAGGTGCACCAGCGCCCTCCCCAGGCCACAGACTTAAACATGCACCTGGGCCTCAAGTCCACCGGCAACTATGTGGACTTCTACTCAGCGTCCCGCCCCTATAGTGAACTCAACTATGAGACTAGTCACTACCCGGCCTCCCCGGACTCCTGGGTCTAGTGGACTATAGAGGGAGGACTGGTCGTCAGCAGTGTGCTGTGCTGTGATGGGGGAGAGGAGCCGAGAGAGAGTGAGACAGACAGGCCATGCATGTGCATGCACACCACAAGACATTTCTTCAGCGAGTTTAGTTTGTCCTAGAGAGAGAGGTCCCATGCCCATGTGTCTTTGAAGAAAGAAAGAAAGAAAGAAAGAAAGAAAGAAAGAAAGAAAGAAAGAAAGAAAGAAAGAAAGAAAGAAAGAAAGAAAGAAAGAAAGAAAGAAAGAAAGAAAGAAAGAAAGAAAGAAAGAAAGAAAGAGAAAGAAAGAAAGAAAGAGAGTCACAGAGTAGAAGGAATAGAATGCTAGTCAAAAAGAGAGAAGGAAGGAGGGAAAGAGGAAATAAGAAAGAAAGGGCATGATCTTGTAAAGAAACAACTCACAAAAGGCAAAAGGAAGGTGTTAAATGATGGGGTCACCACCAGAAGCTTGGAGCGTTGGAGTGTGAGGAGCGGAATATCTTGGAGATGATCAGGAGTATTCTCAAAGGAAGACAACTATAAATATGTGGTATAGTAAAGAGATTAGTATGTGAAGCACAAGAAAATGAAGTGTCATTTACACACGCTAGAGAATAGTTGTCAGTCACAAACTCTTATTAGGTTTTAACGTACAGCTTCAACCTGTGTTGTGTGTAAGGAGTCTGCCTCTCTGGGCAAAATAATTGCTTCTAGACTTTGTATCTTTTGATTTGTTATAATTCTTTTTTTATTTCTACTTTTTTAATTCTTAATTCTGGTGTAAAGTATTTGATGTACATTACAGAGATACATGTGCATTGTGTATATTACACAATTGCCTGTGTCCCTTTCCTTAGTGTCTCAGCATAACGTTAATCTGTCTGTTACTTTCTGGGGAGATAATAGAGAGTACAATGTCTGCACACAAACAAACTGCTACAAGCAATGAAATACGTCTTCGCAGTAAAATGAAGGACGAATTTCAAAGTTATTGCTAATCTGATTATGTGAATTGGTGGACCTAAAGGAGTAAGCGGCTCAACAGCATCATTCCACTCGCTTGGTGCTCTTCCACTGCCTAAAACAGTTTACGGATGGACGGTAGATATACTCCAAATACTTTTTATTTCCTAAAACGCTGTGCTACATGAAAACAAGTTTGTTCCTCCACAAGCCTCCTTGTGAACTGTGCTCATTGTCAGTTTTTTTTTTTTATGTGCCAAACACGGTTATCTCCAAGCTGAGGGGTAACGTTGAACTTCTGTTGAAGTTTACATTCAACAGCAAGTTGTTGGTTCTAATGATGCCAGTTTGTAAATGCTTTTTTTAATGTGTTTCAATGGAATAAAGCTATATATACACCGTAACAAGACTGGAACATTACCAGGGGGTGAAAATAATATATTTGAGAGCTTAATTCCCTCCAAATATGTACAAGTTAGTTGACTGTGTTGTAGAATAATCAATGTTTGAGAAAGTCCGTTTTTTTCTTCTTCAGAGATGGGTGGCAATTAAGTTCATGGTAGACTAAACTGTTAATAGAGTATGAATATATATTATATAAATATAAATATATACTTTTTATGTGGAGATGTGGATGTCACTTAAAGCAGCAACATTATGGAAAAGACTTGTACAAAAATACATGTAGGATTTTGTTAACCTTAATTTTCTGGTCTACACACTGAAATGTTGACTCTGTGTAGTCATGTTGTTGCTATGTGAAATAGGGGAGACCAGGGGCTGAATATCCACCATTTACGGAAGTTGTCACAGACCTCACAACTACAAGAAAAGGTGCTAAAAGTTATACCTACAGATCTTTGTATTTTGGTGTTTACAGAATGTATTTTGCCACTTCATGTCCCTAGCTTTGAATATTGAAATTGTCACAGGTGAATGTCTTTCATCACCGACTATGAAAATGATCCCCTTTATCCTTGTTGGATTTCCTCAGTATTTCCTCAAACAGTTATCAACAACGGAGCTGATGATCCAGTGTGTGTGTGTTTATCTGTCAAAGAAAACAGTGGTAGTTTTCTACAAACCCTGTAACAACCTTTCCCCAGCATGACACACGGTTCCATATTGAGCCCTCCTTTGATCAAATGTTACAATAACGTTATGTGGCAACATAGAGAGAAAAAGTATTACATTGCCCACTAATGCATGAACAAATCTTATTTTAGTCAATGTGAAACAAAATAGTGGTAGGCTACACACTAAAACTGAATGGAGGAGAGAAAATAGAAATGTTAAAAGTTGAAAAGAAGCTCTGGTCTCCCCTACATATCGTTTAGAAGTCTCTAGGTTATCTTCAAATGCTTGAACAATTAATAAATGAAAACACCCAAATTGTTCAACATATCCTACAACGTTCCCCCTTCTCATTAGTTAGCATCTGAAAACAGACACAGTCCTTGTGAAAAGTAGGCATACCTGACAAACTGTACTGAACTATGTCAGTAACCTTTTTGTTGCTAGACAATGTGTTTTAAAGACTTGTGAAACTTTTTATTGCCTCAACAGATTGAAACTGCTACAAAAATATAAACTGATCATCTAAGAGTCACTGTTTTGGGGGTTGTCTGTTCGTTGCGAAGAACTCTTTGTGTGTGGTCTGTCTGTGCTCTCTGTGTTCGAAAAACCTTTGGTTCAGCCAGAAGAATGATGTTTACTCCTCTACATGAATATGTGCATATAGTTTAGTAATAGAGAGTAATTGAACTCAACTCAAATACCAAGTTTGATCTGCAATCACATTGTGGATGAGACACGGTTGTGGATGAGACAATGCCCTGTGTGTCTGAGTGGTGATTTGATGAGGTGATGTTCCAGATTCAGAAAATAGTGTTTCCTGAACGTCCCCTGTAACTAAGGGAGACAGACTGGTGTAACACTCTGGAATAAAAAAAAGTGTGAGATTTTAATTAACATTCCAATCAGACACTTCCCAAATTCTTTCAGTGCAGTGAACTCATTTTGCTAATGGAATGGGACTGTTAAGAAGTCAAAACCACCGTACAAAGCTCCTATCTTTGTTTTGTAGCTTGGATTCCACTAATTCAAAATTACAGCAATTTTTATTAGACGTGCTGACGATTACATTAGCATGTTGCAGTTACTTTGAGAGTATTTTTTTTGTATAAAGAATTTGTTTTCTTATTCCAATCCACATTTTCCTATTCCCAAGGCTTAGTGAAGAGTTTCAAGCCAATCAGAATCTGATAGAAATCCTCCACAGCCAGACCAGCCAGGGGACAGAGGACAGCAGACTGAGTGAGGGGTGTCCTTACAGTTTCTCTCTAAATGTTTTCTCTGTGACATTGAGTGGAGGTAATGCAGACAGGTCTGTGTGAGCTGCTGCCTTGTGAGATTACCACTGTGATAGGTGTTAATTGCCATGCTGCTGGCCTAGTTGGGTAATGCTAAACCCGAGGTTACCATCCATGCATTGTCGTGCCACTGTGGCGCCCATCAGAAATGTGTGGCCTGGCCTCTCTGCTGTCTGCCATAGGATCATCACAGCTTCATGAGAAACGTTCCCAAAACAGCACTCTAAAAGCTAAGAACATAGATTGTGAATGGATGAATGGAGGCACAAGAAGGCCTATGATGTTTCTGTGAAAATGCTCACATTTTTCACCAGTGTGCCAGATACAGCATTAGTGTATCTGAAAAGAAGCGATCTATGCTTTAGAATGTAAGAGATGGAATATTCCATTGTATCCCTTTAATTTTTAATTGCTTCGCTAATCCTGGGAGAATCCATCATTCTGAGGCCTGTGCTGGGAAGCAGCATGCGTTGTGTAGCCTGACTGTATGTCAATGTCAACAGTTTGGACCAGTCTGCAGTGCCCTCTAGTGGGTATCTCGGGGACAACTCTCCTCATGCAGGTCAGGTCTGCCATTTCACTCGGCAAGGCCTAGTCACAGATATTTCCCCGGATGTATAAATGTGAAGCATCCGCTTGGCTTTTCCACTCACTACCAAATATGCTAGTGAGAGGAAGCTCAGTGGCCGGCAGTGGGAGAAGACGGAACGAGATTTGATTTTGGCCGACATTCTGCTAATTTTCTCATCGCTGAAACATTTGATCTCAATACAGTTTTCTGTTCCCAAAACTAGGATATCTTATGAACAGAGTGGACTAAGTTTAGTAGACTTTACCCGTTGCTAACGTTTTAACAAATTGCGTTGTTTAGAAGGTGTGCAAAGGCGACGAGTTATTGCACATGCGCACTTCAAAGACCAGGCGTTCCCTAACGGAAATATGCAAATATATACTAGAACGCGCCAATAAAATCTCGCTAACTCGTGCTTGGCCTTGCTTGTTCTGCCCACTATGACTAATTTGTTTCCATTTGATACGAAGGTCTGTGGTCTATCTTGGTTTAGTTATAAAAACTATTCGGCCTAGTATTGGTTTCCACTATTTACCACAGCCACAAAGCCACCCTTGGATTTATCTAAACATTAATGAAAACTAAAATGAGCTTTGTGGTCTTAATTTAAGGTTAGGGTTGGGCATAAAGTTAGCAGTGTGATGAAGGTTAAGGTTAGGATTAGGTTTTAAACCATATTTTAAGAAGAGAAAATGTAGAAATAGGCGGGGTTTATGACTTATGGGCTGTGGAAACTAGTGACGACCCTAGTACTACTGGGATACACACTGCAGATACCGATACCGATGCAACTAAGCAGAAGTGTGCTCAATATACTGACTGCATGATATTAGTTTGGAACAGTAAACTAAATATTTTATTTTCTCTCTTCATGAATGTGAAAATGCTAATATTATGTAATGTTGTGATTATGCAAATATGTGGTGCTGCAGAGAACATAGAGCAGTTATATAATCACCTGGACCATTTTGAATATTCAATGATATTCATGTGGAGGGGCACCGCATCCTGTGGTGGATTGCCTTTGTAACATAGCCTTCTGACTGATAGGAAGCCAAATAGTTTTAGCCTACTGTTAGAGACCTACATCACCTATTCATTGCATTGAGTTAATCTTGAGGCACCTTTTGAATTGCCCAGTCAAACGGTCAATTTGCATTCTTTCAGCTGAATCTACCTGAATGAGTACCCACTGGGCATACTGACAGAGGCTCATTGCTGTGTTATTTTAATGGATAATTCCCCACCTGTCCTGCCATGCAGTGGCGGCTCCTGAAAAAATTCTCAGGAGGGGCAATTTTTCTGATGATTTAGGTGACCTACACACATTTAAAAAAAGATATGTCCAGCAACAACATGAAGACAGGGGCAGCATATAAGTCAATACCAGAAGCATTTATTGACTGATCTCAAAAGTGTTGGCTTACCAGGGTTGGTGGAGCCCTCAGTTTCATCTTTGCCTCGCAAAGCTAACTCAAACACTCCGCAAAACTTCACACACTGGATTAGCCGGCTGAGGATGTGGCGGTTCTTGCTAATGTCGTAGTAAATATATTTGTTATAGTGAATATGGAATATGATATGTTGAGTAAAATGTTGTGCTAAGATCTATTTAGGTCAGGAGCTGGTTATAAGTTCTGTTCCTATCCAATAACAATGGACAAAAGGGTCCTATCTTGTCAGCAGGTGGCCAAGGACAACACCCACGCCATAGGCCTCTCAGTTCTTCCAACTCACGAGTTCTTGCTCTGAGGACACACACACACACAAACACACACACACACACATCATCACTGTTAAACACACACACACACACACACACACATCATCACTGTTAAACACACACACACACACACACACACAAAAATCCCCTCTCTTAGGCTGAACATTTGAAGACAGAGAACCCGACTCAGAGCCAATGCAACAGTGACAGTAGCCTGCAGGGGACCTCGCCCAACTCATCAGGACCAATCAGAAGATCAGAACTACTAGATTGAACCTACTTCATTTATTGCATAAAATGTCTGCACACAATGTTTCGGGGCTCTCTTCAGATAATAATAATAATAATAATAATAATAATAATATGCCATTTAGCAGACGCTTTTATCCAAAGCGACTTACAGTCATGCGTGCATACATTTTTGTGTATGGGTGGTCCCGGGGATCGAACCCACTACCTTGGCGTTACAAGCACCATGCTCTACCAGCTGAGCTACAGAAAGTGGATACTCATGGATGCGCATTGCAATTGTAAAATGTCAACACAATTGGAGACACCACGTCATTTTTGGAGACATGTTATTGACAGTAAACTATTGTAGATGCGACTGCTAACTAACTAAAACATTTTAGCTGGCTAGCTAATCATCTTAGCTAAATGTGGGGCAAACAATTCAGTTATTTACCGTTAATTTGAGGGATTGGGGTGAAAGAAATCGAGTTACATAGTGATACTTTACGATATACTGTATTGACAATATCGCAATATTTTAGCGCTAGTTGGCTGTACCTGCACCAAAACACCATTATTGTTCCTTCATAGCTTGTTCTCAATCTTTTCACATTGGGAGCCAATTTGTTTTCAGCACTTTTATTTCCATGACTGATCAAAACTCGTTCTCATGGCTTTCTGATCCCTCTGCAACAGACATATGGTGCGCAATAAAATCACAGTATCGAATCGCAATACGTATAGAATCATGAGACTCGCAATGCTGATGCATATATCTTATCGTGAGGTTCCTGGCAATTCCCAGCCCAAGTTCATTTGCCACAACAAATCTCTTCGCTAGCAAACGCGATGTAATAATAATAATAATAATATGCCATTTAGCAGACGCTTTTATCCAAAGCGACTTACAGTCATGCGTGCATACATTTTTTTTTTTTTTGTGTATGGGTGGTCCCGGGGATCGAACCCACTACCTTGGCGTTACAAGCGCCGTGCTCTACCAGCTGAGCTACAGAGGACCACATGTCTTCTCCAAAACGGCAATGTGTCTCCAGCAATGTTTACTTTTTTGACGTTCTATGGCATCTCCACTTTCCAAGCATATATGACCACATGTAATATTTTGGTAAGTGATGCAAATAGTGAACTATGTAGGGCCAGGATGTAAAATATATGTAGCTGCAGCAATTTCTCTTATCTGATATGGTAAGTAATGGGGCTTAATTTATAGCTCCCTAAGAGTTTGACGAACGGGTCCGTGAACGCGATTCCAGATATATTTACCTCTGAATAAACTGCCTTTATTACACCATATCCACATCCAGTAAACTTGTGATTATCAACACTAACCTCATCGTTGTGGCGGCGGACAGCTAGCCTGTATCCCTCGTCATCCAGTTGAGTGAGTGGCAATGTCTTTTTTCGTTCGTACCAATTTTTGGAAAATCCTCGGGTGTAGGACTTTCCGCCTTTAGTAGAAACCTGTTGAATTATTAAATTTGGTCTGGGAGGTCCTAATTGTTTCGTTGCCAATTTATCTTCATTTGTTCGCCGACAAAAAGGAACTTTTCTTTCAAACAATCCACTCTTTTCTCAGTTACGTTCATGGTTACGTAACGTATGACGAAAGCGCGTAAGTGCAAGCCCACAGACACCCATTGAGATTGTATTGAAGGCTCTGAAATTTGAAAAAAATAGATTTTACATGGGAGTCTATGACAGAAGTTCTGGGCGATTTTCAATCTGACTGAAATCGCCCCAAAAGGGGGTGGAGCCATTTGAAGCACGACTTTAGCCTGATTCGACATTTAGTGGCAGTGTGGCACTGTGGCAGATCAGACGTATAGATTACAACACTGATAACTACTGTTGCCGTGATATAATTGATTAGAAAAAAAATCCCTTCCTTTTCCCGTTTGGCAGTGCGTCGCCCATATCGCCCTATTGAACAGGCCGTCCCTGCTGCCATGTCTGTATGGTGAAATCCCATTACCCTGCAGAAGACTGTTTTGCTCCTTCTTATGTCTATTCATGATCACATCACTATTTTCTCCAAATACTTATGACACCTTCAAATGGGGGGGACTAGATACATAAAGTGCATTCATTTCTAAATGGTAAAACAGATATGTATGAAAACAAAAGGTGACATTCTGTACTGTCACCTCATAAAGCATGTGATTTCAAATCCAGAATGCTGGAGTATAGAGCCAAATTAAAAGTTTTAGCTTCAATGTCCAAATACATAGGGGAGTATACACATATGTATCCTTTATTAACAGTTGAGGAAACATCCAACTGATTAGTGTACTGTCTGCTTTGAGAATATCCTTAACATTCAGACAAACATAAATATGCAGTAGGTATCAATATTATGGGGGGGTCTCTGACCGATACGTTGACACAATAAACAATGTGCAGAGGTAATATTGTGTGAGCGTGAGTTATCCTTTTACAATGGAAATATCAAACATAGTCATGATCTGAAGAATACATACAAAAATAAATCTGTATCAAAGTTCAAGTATGAATTCCTCACAGTGAGTGCACAGTTCAAGCCAAGTGTTCCCGTCCCAACACTGTCAAAAGCCAGAAACAGAGTACCCAATGTGGGACAGGAAGACATGGTGCTCCATGGCTACAGTATAATCTAGTGGCAAAGTCCCTAAAATCTCGAATGCAGGTGATCACTTCAACTCCTCAGCTCAGAACCAATTGCAATAAAAGGTTGGCTTGCCTAACCAAGGCTCCTGAAATTGTTTTTGACCTCTCCTCATAGCTCAAGTCTTTCACCGTCTCCTCACTGTGGGTAAACGTCTCTGCTTCTCCTCCTCTTGCCTCCTCCTCTCCTCCTTAGCCTGTTTGTACCTCCACTTGGGGAGCTGGAGGAGCGCAGGGTCCTTGCTCTTCCATCTCTTCTCGGAGGCAGGCCCGGAGGGGGCCTTGCACAGCCTCACCTTGGGGACCACAATGCCCGGCCTGACGCTGCTCCTCCTCATCATGTTCAGGGGAAGCAAGCTGGCACGCCTCAGGGCCGACGTACCGGCCACCGCAACCTCCTGCAACATTTGGGTCTGCAGGCTGGCCCTCCGGTCCCTCTTCTTAGGAACCAGCTGCACCCGGGAGTTATTGAACAGCTTCTGGTAGTTGTTGATGCGGTCGGGGCCCAGGCGCTTAAGCTCGTCCACGCGCTGCTTCCTGAGGATCTCCGGTACAGCATAGCGCCGCTTCCCGATGCAGGGCGGGCTTCTCGGGGCCACAGTGTGGCAGGCAGTGGCGATCAATGGGCTGGACAGGGCGGTGGTGATGCGCACCATGTGGTCCATCACACCATCGTCCACGGGGTCCGTCTTCATGCGGAGTGAGAACCTGCAGCAGGCCTTGTCTGCCACCTTCTGCCAGCAACTCTTGGGTTCCTGGCGTTGGGCCACCAGCTCCTGCAACATGGGCCACTCCAGCTTGTAGGAGTCACAGAACTGCTCGGCGCAAGGCTGGGTCATCAGACGCATCATCAGGTAGGCCGTCTCGTAGCGGCATGTGAACAAAGCCCACTCCCTGGAGGTCATCTTGCGCCCGTAGTCCCTCGCCTCCACGTCCGCTCCTAGTAGAGGGAATACACAGATAGAGAGAGGCATTAAATGCATTGTTATTCAATTGTAATTTATTATTTTCTTTGTTTATGGGAACTGTTAAGTGTACAGGCCAATGGGGGTGTAAATATTGTAAAAATTACATAGAAATACTAAATATTTAGCTCTACCTGACATCATGAGCAAACGAACAACATCTGCCCTCCCTTGCATGGCTGCCTTCATCATAGCGGTGAATCCATGGCAGTTCCTACGCTCTAGGTCCAGGTTGGGGAAGTAGTTGATCAAGTAGCTGGATATCATAATGTGACCTGGCATTGAAAAATAAACCAAATGTGTTATTCACCTTATTCACAATGAAACATGTTGAATTCAACTCATTATTTCCAGATCAAAACATCTGTTTGCTTAATCTGGCTGTTTTCATTTAGAATAATCATATTTGTGTTGACACATTCCCAAAATATACTGTACTAGGAACCAACAAAACTTCAGCTTTAAAACAGCTGTGGATTCTTACCTGCTTGAGCAGCTGTCATGAGGGCTGTATTCCCCTCGTTGTCTTGCCAGTTGACATCGATGTGGGGGCACTGAGAGAGTGCTATGACCACATCCACCCAGCCCATGTAACAGGCTACTATCAGCCCATTCTGCAAAACACAAACCACATGCAAAGATCAGTGACATAGCTCTCTTTTTGGATGATAACAATGTATGTTTACTGCCTTCAAGGTCAATCTGTTGACGCACAGTGCCATACTGTTCAACTCTAACATTTGACCTTGCTCATAAGGTATAGTACGTCACACAACTACCAGTACGTCACTTGTCTACATTAGATCTCAAGAAAGATACACAAGTCCAGACGTGACTGCTGCTAGTGCTTATGAATGACGATGTAGCAAACTAAGGACACAAGGCAAGTTCACCCACCCAAGACTCTGTCACTGTTACACTCCCTGGAGCCTTATGGTCTTAAGACCGTGGACTCAGTGCTCATTATGCCACCACGGTTGTTTCACAGAGTCAATTGGATCAATAGCTCTGCTCTTTTAGGCAAGTTAACAGCTACTCTAGCTCTAGGTGCGTGGTGTTAGAATTGTGTTGACACGGTAGAATATAAACTATCTATCTAACAAAATAAACAAATGCTTGGAGCAACACTGATACACGTATACGCTTGGAGGGTGATGTATAGCCAGAGATGCCAACTGACAGGCCTAATGATCCCCAACTGACAGGCCTAATGATCCCTAAGGGAATTCCAAGTTAAGTCTCAGCTAATAGTCTTTCTAGAGCTTTCTGAGCCATCTGCCTGCTGCTGCCTACAGTACTAATCACAGTCCACCAGCCCTATGGTAAGATAGCATAATGACCGTATAGTAAACAGTATATAAGAGTGGCTCAATGACCCAGTTTCTCGATTTGGGGAAATGCCCAGTCAATAAGGCTACTGTACAACCAATCACCATTAAGCCATCTGAAGAAAACTCAAAATGTGTACTGTAAACAAAGAGTTTTGCCCACTAATCAGGAAAACCTGAAGTATCAGCAGAGTTTCCAGTATTCTCACTGCTTATGGCTTACATAGTCAGCTAAGGTAAAGGTCTGAGGTAGGCCTAGACCAAATCTTTGGGACCAAAAAGGAATTAAAACTGAAAGTCTCTGACAACGACACCCCATCTATGAACAACCCATAGGAGAACATCTTGGCCCCACTAGCTGTCTGGGTCAATTGGAAAAAAGACAAGTGCAGTTTTAGATTTGCCAAAGTAAGGTCTTACTCTGCTCAAACAGTCCACATTCAGAGTGTGTTTGATTTAAAAACACTGCTGTGTGTGTGTTTGTTTACATCTATACAAACTACACATTAGGGCTCATGTCATGCCAGTATAGGATGTAACGTGAAACAACTGAGGGCATTTGCCTTTATCCATCCAGACACATGTGCCATTACTCTAGGTATAGCATGACAGCAGACTTCTCCACTTATTTATACTGTATTAGTCTGTCTCTTCACAGGCGTGAGAAGGGAATAAAAAGGTCAGTGGGTGAGCCTTGTTTCTCAGCTTGATCAGATACTGAGGGAAATCATGGAACTACTGTATCTGGAATCTACATGCAACACCTTTTGAAAATATTGTGCAATAGTAGTCACTGAATGCATAGGCTGCTGTGTTATATCCCTAGTATTATTGCTTTACCACTGATGAGGATACAGCAGTGAGAAACACATCCAAAATTGCATTAGGCCTAACCCTACCTGTTATGTAGCCATGATGGTCATTAATGGTGTGTAGAATAAGGGATTTGAAGCACCAATCCCCTCTTAGTACTGTACTGCTGCACCCTGATATCTTGGGTGAACCTTTTAAAAGCTCAGCCATGATTACGAGCTGCTTCAACGCCATCTCAAACTGGAATCCCCCCCCCCCCCCCCCCCATCTGTTCCAGGGCTTAACCAACTGCTCTGAGTATTCCTCTGATATTGTCACTGTCCACAGAAATGACACAGTTTGGGTGTCTAGTACAAAACACTTCTGTCTCATGCAGAAACGGGAGCAAAAAGCCTAAAATGTGTGCTGTCTTTCATATGAAATCACCATAAAGCTTATTCTTGATCGGTGGAGATCTTGTGGAAACCTGCTTTACAAAGATCTATATTCCAATGTCCATACTAGCATACCACATAGAAAGCATTATACACTTAATTCTAAGTAGGATGCTAGTGTGGACATTGAAACAGAGACCATGTTATACGTTTGTACAGTAGGCCTTGTCTTGATAATACGGATATAATCTAAATCACAGAGAACATTGACTAGTTAATCTCTTTAATGACAACGCAAACATACTCTGTTGTTCTTATCTGTTTCTCTCACTTCCTCCTCTGTCACCCCTTGCCTTATCATAATCTTCACTATGATGGAATTGTTATTGGAGCAGGCCTTGAAGAAGGACAGAGGTTCAGGGGTGACTGGGCTGGGAGTCCTGTATTTGAGAGACTCATCAGGTGGATAGAAGGAGTCATCAGAGGCGATACTCCTGGTATCCTCTGGCAGATCTGGCAATGTGTCAAAGTCAAATTCTTCAAATTCCTGATAGACATCATCGTCGTCGTCATCGTAATAGTTGTTGTCGTCATTGTCTCCCTCATTAGGATCCTCATTTTCGTCGCCTGCGACCGTCTCCAACTCCTCATTTCTAGGACCCCTGACGGCCCCCGCCTGGCCTCCAGAGATCCCATTCTGCTGAACTTTTATCAACGTCCCTCCACCTCCACCTGGGTCCTCTGTGATCAGCACCATTTAACCCCCGGGTTAGAATCCACCACAACAAGAAGGACAAGGCACCAAAATCCCAATCTCATCTGACCAATTCACCCTCATTCAAAGTGTAAATACTTAGCTAGGTCTTGAAGAAGAAGCAGAAATCAGTATGATCCCTAACTGGAACGTGATCTAACATTTGTTCTGGTTCCAAAGCCACTTGAGGAGGATGTCTCAGAATGTCCCCTTTAATCCATCAATAAAGCTTGTTCCCTGAAGCATTAGAAGGACATTAAAGACCTTGTTATCCTCAAAGGATCCTCTTGTTCCCATCAGCTCTTCATTTGCCTTCTGTATTTCTCACTTTCCAAATGGCAACAGCCAACAACAGTCTGACAGCTTGAGAATTCATCTCTTCAATGAATTTGTTGCCAAAGTTGTCCCACAAAATGCTGTTCACCAAAAGGCACTTTATTATTTTAGACAGTGTCTAGGTCCTGCTGTGCTGATACCCTAATCTTCTGTTCCCTGCAGTAAAACATTTTGTTTCCTTTGACCGATGTGGAAGAGAAGAATTGTCTAAACTGACGCTACATAATCCCTTTAATCAGTCTCTGCTCTCTCTCTCTCTCTCTCTCTCTCTCTCTCTCTCTCTCTCTCTCTCTCTCTCTCTCTCTCCCTCTCTCTCCCCCCCCCTCTCTCTCCCTCTCTCTCTCCCTCCCTCCCTCTCTCTCTCTCTCTCTCTCTCTCTCTCTCTCTCTCCTCTCTCCCTCTCTCTCTCTCTCTCTCTCTCTCTCTCTCTCTCTCTCTCTCTCTCTCTCTCTCTCTCTCTCTCTCTCTCTCTCCCTCTGCTCTCTCTCTCCCCCTCCCTCTCTCTCTCTTTCTCTCTCTGCTCTCTCTCTCTTTCTCTCTCTCTCAAAATGCATAGTTGAACAGACACAGAAGTCTTGAATGATAAAAGTACAGATTTAGTAGGTGAGTAATTACTTTTATTGGTCTGCATAGCTAAAGCTCAACTCACAAATCATTTAGAATTTGTACAACCACATTTTTTTGATATTGTGCAACCACATTTTTAAACTACATTTTGATTGCATTCATGTGTAATGATAGGAGATGATCGTGGACTTCAGAAAACAGCAGAGGGTGCACCCCCCTATCCACATCGACGGGACCGCAGTGGAGAAGGTGGAAAGTTTCAAGTTCCTTGGCATACACATCACTGACAAACTGAAATGGTCCAACAACCCAGACAGTGTTGTGAAGAAGGCGCAACAGAGCCTCTTCAACCTCAGGAGGCTGAAGAAATTTGGCTTGGCACCTAGAACCCTCACAAACTTTTACAGATGCACAATTGAGAGCATCCTGTCGGGCTGTATCACTGCCTGGTACGGCAACTGCACCACCTGCAACCACAGGGCTCTCCAGAGGGTGGTGCGGTCTGCCGAATGCATTACCGGGGGCAAACTACCCGCCCTCCAGGACGCCTACAGCACCCGATGTCACAGGAAGGCCAAAAAGATCATGAAGGACATTAACCACCCGAGCCACTGCCTGTTCACCCCGCTATCATCCAGAAGGTGAGGTCAGTACAGGTGCATCAAAGCTGGGACCGAGAGACTGAAAACAGCTTCTATCTCAAGGCCATCAGACTGTTAAATAGCCATCACTAGCACATTAGAGGCTGCTGCTGCCTATAGAAATCACTGGCCACTTTAAGAAATGGAACACTAGTCACTTTAATAATGTTTACATATCTTGCATTACTCATCTCATATGTATATACTGTATTCTATAATATTCTACTGTATCTTAGTCCATGCCGCTCTGTCATTGCTCATCCATATATGTATATATTCTTAATTCCATTCCTTACTTAGATTTGTGTGTATTGGGTATATGTTTTGAAATTGTTAGATATTGCTTGTTAGATATTACTGCACTGTCGGAGCTAGAAGCACAAGCATTTCGCTACACCCACAATAACAACTGCTAAACAAATAATATTTGATTTGATTTGATTTTATATACTGGTTTTGTGTCATACCCATACCTATACCCTAAAACTAGTTCCTACAGTGACGTGGGAATTCCCCATAAAAGTGACTTCATGACATTACCTCCTTACTTCCCACCCCCACTAGTTGTGCTACATTTGCATATGACCCTAATCTATGGTTGGCTGGGGCTGCTGTTAGCTCTGTTTTAGCTGACTGGTAATTGGATACAGCAGAAATAACATGGCCTCTTACATACGTTTTTTCCCCCCTCATTTCCCCTCATTTCCCTCAACAGTGTATAGCTACACTTTTTGCCACTAATTCACATTATTTTGGTAGTTGATTGACATTATTTTAGATGCAGCTAAAGGCTTTAATGTAGCTTGGATGTGTCAGATTTAAGATGCACCTTTTGGCAGTGCGGTTCCCACGCTTGTCTGAGCTCCATAGTGATTTGTACTGTATGTGATCATGTGGGTGGCAAAAACAGCCCTCTTGAAAGTCTCGTCTCTTCATTGCTCCTCACACATGCCTAACCACTCTATTACACAGTGAGAATTCTAACAATCAAACTCAAGATGAAGTAGGCCTCTGAAGTAGGCCCCTGGACTGGTAAGTCTTTAGAAAGATGTTGTATGTCAGGTCAATGCTAAACTACTTATGAGTATCACATTTATTCCCAATATCAAATCAGTACACAATTAACACCAGGCAACCCTGATCTGCTATGTAGTAAATAGTGTACTAGGGCCTTATGTAAAAGAATGTAGTAAAGTTAATATATTAACATCCAAATAAGTGGGTATTAAAATAAGAATAAAAACACTCTTATAAAGCGTAACTCAATAACAACAAGATAACGTCCTAGACTTTGTGTTATCTTGGAGTTGAGCAGATTAGCTGTTCTGTCAACAACCAAACAGTACAGTAGGCTCTGGTCAGTCCAGGTTGTAACACTAGGTCAGTTGGTGTTTAAAAGTGGACAGCCGTTCTTCACGTATAGACCCATATTTAGGGTCTATGCCACAGGCTATATTTACCTTTAACAGGATCACTTTATAATAGGTATGTCTGGGGCAAATCCAACACAACATATCACAGAGATTTTTTTCATATTTTTTTTATAGCAGACGCTCTTATCCAGAGCGATTTAGGGCTCTATTCATCAGATCCGCTTTGAGCATGGTGAAGTTATTAATTACACTTTGGCTGGTGTATCAATACACCCAGCCACTACAAAGATACAGGCGTCCTTCTTAACTCAGTTGCCGGAGAGGAAGGAAACCTCTCAGGGATTTCGAAATGAGGCCAATGGTGACTTTAAAACAGTTACAGAGTTTAATGGCTGTGATAGGAGAAAACTGAGGAATGGATCATCAACATTGTAGTTTCTCAACAATACTAACCTAAATGAAAGAGTGAAAAGAAGGAAGCCTGTACAGAATAAAAATATTAAAAAACATGCATCCTGCCACTAAAGTAAAAATGTGACAAAGAAATTAACTTTAAGTCCTGAATAGAAAGCGGTAAATTTGGGGCAAATCCAACACAACACATCACTGAGTACCATTCTTCATATTTTCAAGCATGATGGTGGCTGCATCATGTTATGGGTATGCTTGTTATCAGCAAGGACTAGGGAGTTTTTTCAGGATAAAAATAACCTGAATAGATTGCAAAGATTTTAAAAAGACATGTTTTCACTTTGTCATTATGGTGTATTGTGTGTAGATGGGTGAGAAAAAAAATGTTGATCCATTTTGAATACAGGCTGTAACACAACAAAATGTGGAATAAGTCAAGCGGTATGAATACTTTCTAAAGGCACTGTATCTTATTGGGCCAGATAGGGCTGAGCTGTGCTGGCCTGGAACTGTGTTGGAAGGGACAATATTCTGAAACTAATGTTTGGGTCGGCACGATACTGTGAAAAGGGTGTTAGAATAAGAATTCAGCAACCCAGGTCAATCAACATTAGATATGCAGCCAACAGTATTTCCAACCTCAACATACAGTGAGCTCCAAAAGTATTGGAACAGTGACACGTTTTGTGTTTTTGGCTCTGTACTCCAGCATTTTGGATTTGAAATTATACAATGACTATAAGAATAAAGTGCAGACTGTCAGCTTTAATATGAGGGTATGTTAATCCATGTCGGGGGAACAGTTTAGAAAATACAGAACTTTTTGTACATAGTCCCCCCATCTTACGGGATCAAAAGTATTGGGACAAATTCACTTATATGTGTAATAAAGTAGTCAAAAGTTTAGTATTTGGTTCCATATTCCTAGCACACAATGATTACGTCAAGTTTGTGACTCTACAAACTTGTTGGATGCATTTGCCGATTGGTTTGGTTGTGCTTCAGATTATTTTGTGCCCAATAGAAATGAATGGTAAATAATGTATTGTGTCATTTTGGGGTACATTTTATTGTAAAATAAGAATATAATATATTTCTAAATATATATATATTCATGTGGATGCCTCCATGATTACGGATCGTCCTGAATGAATTGTGAATAATGATGAGTGAGAAAGTTACAGATGCACAAATATCATACCCCCAAGACATGCTAACATCTCACCATTACAATAACAGGGGAGGTTAGCATTTTTGGGGGGAATGATAGTTCTGCCTCTGTAACATTCTCACTCATCATTATTCACAAGCTTGATGTAGTCATTGCATGCTATGAATATGGAACCAAATACTTAACGTTTGACTACTTTAATACACATATACAGTGAGGGAAAAAAGTATTTGATCCCCTGCTGATTTTGTAAGTTTGCCCACTGACAAAGAAATGATCAGTCTATAATTTTAATGGTAGGTTTATTTGAACAGTGAGAAACAGAATAACAACAAAAAAATCCAGAAAAACGCATGTCAAAAATGTTATAAATTGATTTGCATTTTAATGAGGGAAAGAAGTATTTGACCCCCTCTCAATCAGAAAGATTTCTGGCTCCCAGGTGTCTTTTATACAGGTAATGAGCTGAGATTAGGAGCACACTCTTAAAGGGAGTGCTCCTAATCTCAGTTTGTTTCCTGTATAAAAGACACCTGTCCACAGAAGCAATCAATCAATCAGATTCCAAACTCTCCACCATGGCCAAGACCAAAGAGCTCTCCAAGGATGTCAGGGACAAGATTGTAGACCTACACAAGGCTGGAATGGGCTACAAGACCATCGCCAAGCAGCTTGGTGAGAAGGTGACAACAGTTGGTGCGATTATTTGCAAATGGAAGAAACACAAAAGACCTGTCAATCTCCCTCGGCCTGGGGCTCCATGCAAGATCTCACCTCGTGGAGTTGCAATGATCATGAGAACGGTGAGGAATCAGCCCAGAACTACACAGGAGGATCTTGTCAATGATCTCAAGGCAGCTGGGACCATAGTCACCAAGAAAACAATTGGTAACACACTACGCCATTAAGGACTGAAATCCTGCAGCGCCCGCAAGGTCCCCCTGCTCGAGAAAGCACATATACAGGGCCGTCTGAAGTTTGCCAATGAACATCTGAATGATTCAGAGGAGAACTGGGTGAAAGTGTTGTGGTCAGATGAGACCAAAATGGAGCTCTTTGGCATCAACTCAACTCGCCGTGTTTGGAGGAGGAGGAATGCTGCCTATGACCCAAAGAACACCATCCCCACCGTCAAACATGGAGGTGGAAACATTATGCTTTGGGGGTGTTTTTCTGCTAAGGGGACAGGACAACTTCACCGCATCAAAGGGACGATGGACAGGGCCATTTACCGTCAAATCTTGGGTGAGAACTTCCTTCCCTCAGCCAGGGCATTGAAAATGGGTCGTGGATGGGTATTCCAGCATGACAATGACCCAAAACATACGGCCAAGGCAACAAAGGAGTGGCTCAAGAAGAAGCACATTAAGGTCCTGGAGTGGCCTAGCCAGTCTCCAGACCTTAATCCCATAGAAAATCTGTGGAGGGAGCTGAAGGTTCGAGTTGCCAAACGTCAGCCTCGAAACCTTAATGACTTGGAGAAGATCTGCAAAGAGGAGTGGGACAAAATCCCTCCTGAGATGTGTGCAAACCTGGTGGCCAACTACAAGAAACGTCTGACCTCTGTGATTGCCAACAAGGGTTTTGCCATCAAGTACTAAGTCATGTTTTGCCGAGGGGTCAAATACTTATTTCCCTCATTAAAATGCAAATCAATTTATAATATTTTTGACATGCGTTTTTCTGGATTTTTTTGTTGTTACTCTGTCTCTCACTGTTCAAATAAACCTACCATTAAAATTATAGACTGATCATTTCTTTGTCAGTGGTCAAACTTACAAAATCAGCAGGGGATCAAATACTTTTTTCCCTCACTGTAAGTGAATTGTTCCCTAGACTTTTGGTCCCCTAAAATGTGTGGGGGGGGGGGGGACGACGACGACGACTATGTACAAAAAATGGCTGTAATTTCTAAATGGTTGACCTGATATGGATGAAAATACTCTAAAATTAAATCTGAAGTGCAGGAGTACAGACCCAAAACAACAACAAATGTGTCACTGTCCCAATACTTTTGGAGCTCACTGTATTTCCATACTTGAGCTCTATACACCTGTTGATGGAAAATGTCATACCATTAGTTTTCACAGCCTACAATAATACGCCATACATTTCTTGGCAGATCTGGGATGGTAATCAATTGGTTAAAATGACTATGCATGTTTTCGAGGGATGAGACAAGACATTTTGACCTGCAAGTTATTCACAGTTTGACAATCAGGATTAAGGGTTTAGGAACTAGCCAACCAGGCAACCAGGATATCTCTATAGGAAAAACAGTTGTTTTGAGTGCAATTGACTTTGCATTATTCAGCATTAATGTAGATATACAGCTGCTATCAGGTGTGATTATGTTATTGGCTATGATACAGCATCATGGTCTGTTCTGAACCCAGTGCTGCCATCATTACGGGAAAAGGGAGAAGTGTTGAGAGAAGGTGAGAAATGGAGTAGCTCCTCTTAGAGGGTCAAATTTCCACATCGCCAAAATTCAGAGTGATTGACCAGAGCAGATCATTATCTCAAATGTGAAGAAAGGAGTTACACGTACACACAATCACAAGTAATGTACAATATTATAGACAAAATATATATATGTGTATTCTCCCATGTACTGTAGGGATTTGTTAAATAGCCAATGTCTCCCCAACAACCACACATGCTATAGGGAGGGGTGATTGAGCAAGGCTTATTATCATGATACAACACAAGAGGATGTACAGTGGGGAAAAAAAATATTTAGTCAGCCACCAATTGTGCAAGTTCTCCCACTTAAAAAGATGAGAGAGGCCTGTAATTTTCATCATAGGTACACGTCAACTATGACAGACAAAATGAGAATTTATTTTCTCCAGAAAATCACATTGTAGGATTTTTTATGAATTTATTTACAAATTATGGTGGAAAATAAGTATTTGGTCAATAACAAAATTTTCTCAATACTTTGTTATATACCCTTTGTTGGCAATGACACAGATGACACGTTTTCTGTAAGTCTTCACAAGGTTTTCACACACTGTTGCTGGTATTTTGGCCCATTCCTTCATGCAGATCTCCTCTAGAGCAGTGATGTTTTGGGGCTGTCGCTGGGCAACACGGACTTTCAACTCCCTCCAAAGATTTTCTATGGGGTTGAGATCTGGAGACTGGCTAGGCCACTCCAGGACCTTGAAATGCTTCTTACGAAGCCCCTCCTTCGTTGCCCGGGTGGTGTGTTTGGGATCATTGTCATGCTGAAAGACCCAGCCACGTTTCATCTTCAATGCCCTTGCTGATGGAAGGAGGTTTTCACTCAAAATCTCACGATACATGGCCCCATTCATTCTTTCCTTTACACGGATCAGTCGTCCTGGTACCTTTGCAGAAAAACAGCCCCAAAGCATGATGTTTCCACCCCCATGCTTCACAGTAGGTATGGTGTTATTTGGATGCAACTCAGCATTCTTTGTCCTCCAAACACGACGAGTTGAGTTTTGACCAAAAAGTTAAATTTTGGTTTCATCTGACCATATGACATTCTCCCAATCCTCTTCTGGATCATCCAAATGCACTCTAGCAAACTTCAGACGGGCCTGGACATGTACTGGCTTAAGCAGGGGGACACGTCTGGCACTGCAGGATTTGAGTCCCTGGCGGCGTAGTGTGTTACTGATGGTAGACTTTGTTACTTTGGTCCCAGCTCTCTGCAGGTCATTCACTAGGTCCCCCCGTGTGGTTCTGGGATTTTTGCTCACCGTTCTTGTGATCATTTTGACCCCACGGGGTGAGATCTTGCGTGGAGCCCCAGATCGAGGGAGATTATCAGTGGTCTTGTATGTCTTCCATTTCCTAATAATTGCTCCCACAGTTGATTTCTTCAAACCAAGCTGCTTACCTATTGCAGATTCAGTCTTCCCAGCCTGGTGCAGGTCTACAATTTTGTTTCTGGTGTCCTTTGACAGCTCTTTGGTCTTGGCCATAGTGGAGTTTGGAGTGTGACTGTTTGAGGTTGTGGACAGATGTCTTTTATACTGATAACAAGTTCAAACAGGTGCCATTAATACAGGTAACGAGTGGAGGACAGAGGAGCCTCTTAAAGAAGAAGTTACAGGTCTGTGAGAACCAGAAATCTTGCTTGTTTGTAGGTGACCAAATACTTATTTTCCACCATAATTTGCAAATAAATTCATTAAAAATCCTACAATGTGATTTTCTGGAAAAATACATCTCAATTTGTCTGTCATAGTTGACGTGTACCTATGATGAAAATTACAGGCCTCTCTCATCTTTTTAAGTGGGAGAACTTGCACAATTCGTGGCTGACTAAATACTTTTTTTCCCCACTGTATTTTATGCTATTCACATCCATGGTGTTTTTCTACTCAATTTCTGGACAGTCATGTGCCTACTGGAATTTGCTTGGACCTCCGATCGGATCTCTTCAGTGTCCAATTTGACAGAAATGTGTGAATATAACAAACATCGACAGGGCTGTAGTGGAGCAGGTTGAGAGCTTCAAGTTCCTTGGTGTCCACATTACCAACAAACTAACATGGTCCAAGCACACCAAGACAGTCGTGAAGAGGGCACAACAAAACCTATTACCCCTAAGGAGACTGAAAATATTTGGCATGGGTCCTCAGATCCTCAAAAGGTTCAACAGCTGCACCATCGAGAGCATCCTGACTGGTTGCATCACTGACTGGTATGGCAACTGCTCGGCCTCCGACTGCAAGGCACTACAGAGGGTAGTGCGTACGGTCCAGTACATCACTGGGGCCAAGCTTCCTGCCATCCAGGACCTTTATACTAGGCGGTGTCAGAGGAAGGCCCTAAAAATTGTCAAAGACTCCAGCCACCCTAGTCATAGACTGTTCTCTCTGCTACCGCACGGCAAGCGGTACCGGAGTGCCAAGTCTAGGTCCAAGAGGCTTCTACCCCCTAACCGGTGCCCCCGCACATTGACTCGGTACCAGCACCCCCTATATATAGCCTCGCTATTGTTATTTTACTGCTGCTCTTTAATTATTTGTTTCTTTTTTTTTCAAATGTTATTTAGGTATTTTTTGGGTATTCTTTCTTAAAATTGCATTGTTTGTTAAGGGCTTGTAAGTAAGCATTTCACTGTAAGGTCTACACTTGTTGTATTCGGCGCATGTGACAAATACAATTTCATTTGATATTCTGTGAGGAAAGCAGCCATTTATTAAGATGACCAATTCACACTTAACCACTCAGAAAAACAACATGAAGCAGACAAAAGACTGACACAATTAAACACTATACGCACATATAAAAATAGGGAATTTGCTTAAAAATTTGTCCGAATAAAATCAACAGGCAAACGACAGAATCCAGTTTTGTATATTAAGATACTATACGGTCACATACAGAATCTCAGCATTTAATACCCTCTCTGAAACAGTCAAAAATCCAGTCTTAAACCTTCAACCGACACAGCCAATTTTACACATTGAAATGAAGAAAATAGGTTTTGTTGCCATGGTAAACAATCCATAAGCATAGAAATGCTTTATTTACAAACATTGTATCAATCTCATTAACACAGACAAAAAAACTGTCAAACCTGATCCAAAACTCCTGTCAAGAAAATCATACTTAACTGTATTGTAGTTTCATCACCACATTGAAATACTGACTTGATTTCATTAAAATGGTTTATGAATGATTGCCACTATGTTAAAGCTTAAGTGCAACAGACTGATATTCATGCATATGTAACAACCTGTTACTCTGTACAACATGTGTAGCATGCAGAGCAGAAATTACACAAATGTCATGAGCACGCAGTTACAATCTTGTAACTTTAACTAAAAAGCAGCCTTTTAGGGTTCTCTCAAATGAGACCAAATAATGGAGCTACATGATACAAATAGCTGGCTAGCTGGGATTTCATTAATAACCCCAGCCTGAGACAGGAGACCATCAAGCCAGTATAAAGCTATTCAGGGAAGCCTGAAACACTCATCAGCTCCTCTGTGGCCAGTCAGTCAGACAGTGAACCGAAATGCATGAATCGGAATTAAAAACTTCCTGGCTTTGAACCCTGCTGCAGAAAGAGTAAATCACCCATTCCAATAGGAACTTTTCTTTCTTGCAGATAACCTCACCCACACAGTGTAATACTAAACCCCTAAAAAGGAAAATCCAAACGAATAAATAAAAATGACATAAACTGATCCCAAAGTTCTTTAGCCTTGTCTCACGCTCCTCACTCCTCTAAAGTGGAACCTCCGTCATGTGTTCCAATGGGATTGCCTCCTCCTGGTCAAACAGGTAAAATACTGTAGTAGTCCATCCAGACCTACAGGAACAGAATAAAGTGACATCTAGATTTAATTAACAATATACATACATTTTTTTCAAGATGTACAAAGACGAAACATTATTTTTCGATTCCAAGTTGGTTGGTTTTCAAGGTAATTTTGCCTTAAATCTTTTTTGTAAAACGCACTCCTCATTTCTCAGGCTGTGCTTGTGAGCAGGGAGTGAAATAAGGCATGGTGAGAGGAGAGCGCTTGAGTCATGAATGTGAAGAGACGGGTGGAGAGACATCAAAAGTGAGGCGGTGGAGGAGGAGGAGAGAGGCCACACAGCTAGAGGCTGTTCTCAGGTAAGGTGTTAACAGCTCCTACTCCTGGGAAGAGCTGCTGTATGTGGCTGTAGTGCTTCTGCCTGCCACCTTGCGTTCATAGTTCACCAGTCTCTGTCCAACCAGGTACCTGGGAAAGAAGAAAAATACAGTTTCAGAGAGAAATACCATGCCATGAAAGCATACTGTGGCTAGAGTGTAAAAACGCCAACAAGTATGTCCTCAGAGGCTTGGAGACGTTATTTTATTATTTGTACTGGCAACTATGGTGGTCCACTGTCATAATGGAGACTTTGTGATGACAGTCTGTGAGAGACATCCGGAAGCCATTTTGTCAGGTTAGCATTGGCAATAAGTATAAGTCATAAGTGTGGCTGTGCTGAGCTTAATGTCAGGGTGCTCACTTGTCATTCTTAATGTGTTCGTAAAGGCGCTTAAATTGACGGATTTGGAAGGAGAGGATTCCCAGCAGCATGACGACCATGAGCAGGAAGGGGTAGATTCTCCTCTGCACCAAATTCTGCATCTCCATGGTAACTCCTGCAGAGAGAGCAATCAGAGGATCATCCCTTGAATTTGCTCACTTTCCTCAACAATAATAGCTCTCTCTCTCGCATACGCATGCTCACACACACCTGAAACCACTAATTCCACTTTCATTAACTGATATTTGCCGTACCTGGGGAATACTGCGCTACGATGGGGACGATGCCAGCAGAGATGACATAGGGCACACAGAGAGACACCAGTAGCACACAGATAACCGGAGCAGCCAGCTTTCGGATGATGAAATGGAGATCAATGTTCCGAATTCCGTTAGCATACACCTAGAAGAGGAAACAACACGAGGAAGTCAAAATGATGCCAACACATATTCAAAATGAATCTGAGCTATATCATGAATGGCATCTTCAGAGTAATTTATAAGAGTAATTAAGGTAATAATAATAATCATAGAAAAATGCAATCTTGTGGGACCGACCTGCTCAATCACTGTTTTCAGCCACCACTGGGGACCCATCAGAGTAATGGCGGCGATGATTTTGGCATGGAGAACTCCGAGAGCCCAGTCCTGAAACAAAGAGTAAAACAGCAGTGTTGGCTGTAGTTGCCTCTTGATCCGTTATCCGATTGAGGCAATCTAAAGACAGCGTCATAAAAGTTTTAGGTGCAATTTAAAATCTTAAGATAGCCATTTCCATCTAATGTACTGCAATCCCATAACGTATATGGCCATTGGTGTTAGATGGGTGGTCCTTACAGTACCTGCCAGGGGTAGAAGAGTGGTGTCTGATCCAGCGGCACCCTGAGAGGGGCTACTATGACCATCTCAAACAGCAAGCCCAGCAGGAGAGGGATGGCGCCAGCCAGCAACACAGCTATGACCACTGTCTTCAGGATCTACAGTGCAGTACAAGGCAACACAGAGGGCTAGAAATACAGGCCTCTCAACACACCTACAGTAGGTATCATTTTACTGAGATGTCTTCAATTTGCATTCTGATTCAGCCTATGTAGAGGACATTTATCACCCAGAACCATGCATTCACACAGAGATGAGCCCTTTCACAGTATAATAGAAACAGCATAACCAATATAAACATAGAGTATTTAAATCACTCTTATGTGTATTGTATACCTTATATGGGTCTTTACATATATATATATATATATATATACATATATCTTTTAAACCATCTTCACATATTATATTTTGTTGTATAAAAATCACATCATTCTTATTATAATTCAGTGTGAGGGGAAAAACAATAAAAATAGTTATGAAGAAGACGAATTCATTCATGACAAATGTCAGGCGTGTGGGCGGTGGGTGTTGCTTGTCATTACCGTGTTGCAGAGCATTACCATGAGGGTCCACTCCTGGACCTTGAGCAGAATGACCCTCCTGCCCTGGGGCATCCAGGCCAGCAGCACGGTGATAACCCTGATGGACAGCCAGCACACGTATAGGCCGCACGCCGCCGTGTACAGCTCGTGGATCTTAGTACTGCCCGTCCAGAAGGACATCAGGTACCGGCCGGTGAATACTGTAGCAGGGGACGGAGAGAGGGGGTGAGACAGGGAGAGGAAGAGAGGATGACAGTAGGTGAATGGGGAAGACTGAGCCTCCCGAGTGGCGCAGCGGTAAAAGGCACTGCAGTGCACGAGGTGTCACTACAGATCCGGGTTCAATCCCGGGCTGTGTCGCAGCTGGCCGCGACCGGGAGACCCATGAGGCGATGCACAATTGGCCCAGCGACGTCCGGGTTAGGGGACGGTTTGGCCGGCCGGGATGACCTTGTCCCATCGCGCTCTAGTGACTCCTGTGGTGGTCCGGGCGCATGCACGCTGACACGGTCGCCAGTTACACGGTGTTTCCTCCAACACATTGGTGCGGCTGGCTTCCGGGTTAAGCGAGCAGTCATGTGTCATGAAGTAGTGCAGCTTGGCAGGGTCGTGTTTCAGTGGACGCATGGCTCTCAACCTTCGCCTCTCCCGAGTCCGTACGGGAGTTGCAGCGATGGGACAAGACAGTAACTACCAATTGGATATCACAAAATTGGGTAGAAAAATGGAGAAGACAGTGGAGTGGACAGTGCAATTCAGTGAGTGACTGAGTGAGTTGTGTGGACTATACAGAAAACTCACCTGGCAACGTGAGGCACACCAGACTGGCCACCAGCAGTGTCACACACATGAACACGATCAGCAGCACAATCTAGAAAATCAAGAATACACATGAATATACCACATTGCATCACATTACATTACATTATCATGCTCTGAGAAAGATGAGAAAGATGGCTTAGAGAAAACAGTGAAGAGTCTACTGCTGACCCAAGCCCAGCTCAGTTAATCCCTACCAGTGTGACGCTGAGTTGTCATAATGCTTCAGCAAATGTACATTATACCAGTGGCGTTGGTAGATACAATGTAAGTAACCTAATGTATGTCCCTCTAGCTGCCCTGAATGCCTCTGCTGATCCTACAGCTATTGTATGCAGTAATCATGTGCCTATGAACCAGATTTATACTGTTAGCACTGAGGCGGTGTGCCCAAGCAGGAAGTCCACTGTGTGCAGCTCACCCTGCACTAACATAAAAAACATGAGAATATCTACTTCTGCTAAGCTTCCCAGTAAAGCAATGAAAACAAGTAAGCATCCCAGAAGAAAAGTGCTCAAAATAGCCCACGTTAACATATGTAGTTTAAGAAACAAGGTTCATGAAATCAATAATTTTCTAGTAACAGATGACATTCATATTCTGACCATCTCTGAAACTCACTTAGATAATACCTTTGATGATACAGTGGTAGCACTACAAGGTTATAACCTTGACAGAAAAGACAGAAATGCCAATTGTGGAGGTGTTGCTGTTTATATTCAGAACCACATTCCTGTAAAGCTTAGAGAGGATCTCATGTTAAATACTGTTGAAGTAATATTGCTACAGGTTAATCTACCTCACCTAAAGCCCATTCTTGTGGGAAGCTTCTATAGACCACCAAGTGCTAACAGTCAGTATCTGGATAACATCTGTGAAATGCTTGATAATATATGTGATATCAACAGAGAGGTATATATATATATATATATATATATATATATATATATATATATATATATACATACATACACAATATAGTAGCCATATCTAGGAAAACCAAAGTTCCAAAGGCTGGGCCTAATATAGTGTATAAGAGGTCATACAATATGTTTTGTAGTGATTCCTATGTTGTTGATGTAAATAATATCTGTTGGTTCGTGGTGTGTAATGAGGAGCAAACAGACACTGCACTTGACACATTTATGAAATTGCTTATTCCAGTTACTAATAAGCATGCACCCATTAAGAAATTGACTGTAAAAACTGTTAAATCCCTGTGGATTGATGAGGACTTGTAAAAATGGTATGGTTGAGATGGATGAGGCAAAAGGAATGGCAAATAAGTCTGCCTGCACAACTGATTGGCAAACACATTGCAAACTGAGAAATCATGTGACTAAACGGAATAAAAATAAGAAACTACACTATGAAACAAAGATAAATGACAAAGAATGATAGTAAAAGGCTTTGGAGCAACTTAAATGAAATTTTGGGAAAAAAGGCAAACTCAGCTCCATCATTCATTGAATCAGATGGCTCGTTCATCACAAAACCGACTGATATTGCCAACTACTTTATAAAGATTTTTTCATTGGCAAGATTAGCAAACTTTGGCAAGACATGCCAGCAACAAACGCTGACACTACACATTCAAGTATATCTGACCAAATTATGAAAGAAAAGCATTGTCATTTTGAATTCCGTGAAGTGAGTGTGGAAGAGGTAAAAAGATTATTGTTGTCTATCAACAATGACAAGCCACCGGGGTCTGACAACTTTTATGGAAAATTACTGAGGATAATAGCGGACGATATTGCAACTCCTACTAGAAATGTAAGCCTACTAGAAAGTGTGTGCCCCCAGGCCTGGAGGGAAGCAAAAGTAATTCCGCTACCTAAGAATAGTAAAGCCCACTTTACTGGCTCAAATAGCATACTAATCAGCCTGTTACCAACCATTAGTAAACTTTTGGGGAAAAATGGTGTTTGACCAGATACAATGCTATTTTACAGTAAACAAATTGACAACAGACTTTCAGCACGCTTATAGGGGAGGACATTCAACAAGCACAGCACTTACACAAGTGACTGATGATTGGCTGAGAGAAATTGATGACAAAAAGTTTTTGGGGGCTGTTTTGTTAGACTTCAGTGCGGCTTTTGACATTATCGATCATAGTCTGCTGATGGAAAAACGTTTGTGTTATGGCTTTACACCCCCTGCTTTATTGTGGATAAAGAGTTTCCAGTCTAACAGAACACAGAGGGTGTTCTTTGATGGAAGCCTCTCCAACATAATCCAGGTAAAATCAGGAATTCCCCAGGGCAGCTGTCTAGGCCCCTTACTTTTTTCAATCTTTATTAATGACATGCCACTAGCTTTGAGTAAAGCCAGTGTGTCTATGTATGCGGATGACTCAGCACTATACACGTCAGCTACTACAGCAACTGAAATGACTGCAACACTTAACAAAGAGCTGCAGTTAGTTTCAGAGTGGGTGGCAAGGAATAAGTTGGTCCTAAATATTTTTTAAACTAAAAGCATTGTATTTGGGACAAATCATTCACTAAACCTCAACTAAATCTTGTAATAAATCATGTGGAAATTGAGCAAGTTGAGGTGACTAAACTGCTTGGAGTAACCCTGGAATGTAAACTGTCATGGTCAAAACATATTGATACAACAGTATCTAAGATGGGGAGAAGTCTGTCCATAATAAAGCGCTGCTCTACCTTCTTAACAGCACTATCAACAAGGCAGGTCCTACAGGCCCTAGCTTTGTCGCACCTGGACTACTGTTCAGTCGTGTGGTCAGGTGCCACAAAAAGGGACTTAGGAAAATTGCAATTGGCTCAGAACAGGGCAGCACGGCTGGCCCTTGGATGTACACAGAGAGCTAACATTAATAATATGCATGTCAGTCTCTCCTGGCTCAAAGTGGAGGAGAGATTGACTTCATCACTACTTGTATTTATGAGAGGTATTGACATGTTGAATGCACCGAGCTGTCTGTTTGAACTACTGGCGCACAGCTCGGACACCCATGCATGCTCCACAAGACATGCCACAAGAGGTCTCTTCACAGTTCCCAAGTCCAGAACAGACTATGGGAGGCGCACAGTACTACATAGAGCCATGACTACATGGAACTCTATTCTACGTCAAGTAACTGATGCAAGCAGTAAAATTAGATTTAAAAAAACAGATAAAAACACACCTTATGGAACAGCGGGTACTGTGAAGCAACACATACATAGGCACAGACGCATGCATACACACACACGATAACATACGCACTATACACACGTACACATGGATTTTGTATTGTAGATATGTGGTAGTGGTGGAGTAGGGGCCTGAGGGCACATAGTGTGTTGTGAAATCTGTGAATGTATTGTAATGTTTTTAAAAATTGTATTAAAATCGTTGTATGCCTTAATTTTGCTGGTTTTGGTGATAGTCATTATATTATCATTATATTATAAACAGGTGAGAGTGATATTCATGTCTCACCCTGAAGGTGAACTTCATGGGCCGGTGGTAGGGCTGGATGCCCACAGGGCCTCCCTGCTGTAGGATAGCCTGGTGGGCAGCGTGCAGCCCCTCAGGGATGGCGTTGTTGTTGTTCCTCCTCTGCTGGTTGTTGGCCTGCTGGTCCGCATCACCGTCATTCTCCTCCTGGTCACCCAACAGGTACGAGTGGAGGTCTCTGTGGCACAGATAGCACGATTAACATGGGGTTTGCTGAGATGAGACCAAGGATGTGTGTCAGTCTATAATACCTAAATTCTGGGTTTTTACATTGGATTTATGGGAGAACGATGACAGCCTACATTAACAATATGACAGTAAAATAACGGTTTCCAATGTAAATGATAAACCACACGCACAGACTAACAGTGTGTTGGTACAGTTGAAGTCGGAAGTTTACATACACTTAGGTTGGAGTCATTAAAACTCGTTTTTCAACCACCCCACAAATTCCTTGTTAACAAACTATAGTTTTGGCAAGTCGGTTAGGACATCTACTTTGTGCATGACACAAGTAATTTTTCCAACAATTGTTTACAGACAGATTATTTCACTTATAATTCACTGTATCACAATTCCAGTGGGTCAGAAGTTTACATACACTAAGTTGACTTTGCCTTTAAACAGCTTGGTAAATTCCAGAAAATTATGTCATGGCTTTAGAAGCTTCTAATAGGCTAATTGACATCATTTGAGTCAATTGGAGGTGTACTGTGGATGTATTTCAAGGCCTACCATCAAACTCAGTGCCTCTTTGCATGACATCATGGGAAAATCTAAAGAAATCAGCCAAGACCTCAGAAAAAGAATTATAAACACCATGGGACCATGCAGCCGTCATACCGCTCAGGAAGGAGACGTGTTCTGTCTCCTAGAGATGAACGTACTTTGGTGCGAAAAGTGCAAATCAATCCAAGAACAACAGCAAAGGACCTTGTGAAGATGCTGGAGGAAACAGGTACAAAAGTATCTATATCCACAGTAAAACGAGTCCTATATCGACATAACCTGAAAGGCCGCTCAGCAAGGAAGAAGCCACTGCTCCAAAACCGGCATAAAAAAGCCAGACTACGGTTTGCAACTGCACATGGGGACAAAGATCGTACTTTTTGGAGAAATGTCCTCTAGTCTGATGAAACAAAAATAGATCTGTTTGGCCATAATGACCATCGTTATGTTTGGAGGAAAAAGGGGGTAGCTTGCAAGCCGAAGAACACCATCCCAACCGTGAAGCACAGGGGTGGCAGCATCATGCTGTGGGGGTGCTTTGCTGCAGGAGGGACTGGTGCACTTCACAAAATAGATGGCATCATAAGGAAGGAAAATTATGTGGATATATTGAAGCAACATCTCAAGACATCAGTCAGGAGGTTAAAGCTTGGTCGCAAATGGGTCTTCCAAATGGACAATGACCCCAAGCGTACTTCCAAAGTTGTGGCAAAATGGCTTAAGGACAACAAAGTCCAGGTATTGGAGTGGCCATCACAAAGCCCTGACCTCAATCCTGTACAAAATGTGTGGGCAGGACTGAAAAAGCGTGTCTGAGCAAGGAGGCCTACAAACCTGACTCAGTTACACGAGCTCTGTCAGGAGGAATTGGCCAAAATTCACCCAACTTATTGTGGGAAGCTTGTGGAAGGCTACCCAAAACGTTTGACCCAAGTTAAACAATTTAAAGGCAATGTTACCAAATACTAATTGAGTGTATGTAAACTTCTGACCCACTGGGAATGTGATGAAAGAAATAAAAGCTGAAATAAATCACTCTCTCTACTATTATTCTGACATTTCACATTCTTAAAATAAAGTGGTGATCCTAACTGACCTAAGACAGGGAATCTTTACTAGGATTAAATGTCAGGAATTGTGAAAAACTGAGTTTAAATGTATTTGGCTAAGGTGTATGTAAACTTCCGACTTCAACTGTATGTAGTTGTTTGTGTGTGACACTCACAGCAGGTATCCGGCGGTGACGGTCCAGGCTCTGACGAGGCCTTTGAGCCACTGGCGTGTGTGGCCCTGTTCCAGCAACGCAGGCAGAACCACCTGCAGCAGCAGCAGCTCCAGAGACAGCTCACTGACTGGAGCATCACTGGGAGATGGAGACCGACAACACATCACCCAGTCAACACAGAGACATTATCATCACTCATAACAGAGTACATTAGAGAGGCATTTGCTAGTTACTGAAGAGGCATTTTTTTCATTACTAAAGAGGCATTGATTATTGATGTTGTAGTGTGGCATCCATTTATGCGGCCAATGGTTTGTCTTCCGGTAATTGCAAAGCGGGAGACTTGGGCCGTAACAGCTTCATTACATTACTAGGAGCCAAGGGCTTAAGTCAAGTCATTCCATTGTCATTCCAGGCCACCAAAATTACCTGTACAGCATGACATTGTAGGGGAGGAAGGCTGGGAGGATGAGTTTGATCGTCCTTATGGGAAGCCACAACATTAGTAAAACTATGGAGCCAAACACCACCTGTGGAGAAAGACAGGAGAAACCCAGTGTTACTGGTTCTGTATAAGTCCTGTCCAGACACCCATAGATATGGCATTTTACAGACAATAGAAATGGGTTGCGACTCACCACCGATAAAATGAATCTTCTAAGATGTCTGTATATGGGCAGGTGAATCATTTCTTGAACAGGATTAAAATCAGGATCGTTCAGGTTTCTGAGAAACCATAAAACACCGGGTCTCAGGACCTAGAGCGAAAATTAGAAACAGATCAGCCATGGTGAGAAATATACAGAATCATTCCACAGCAGAAATCTCTTAGCATTCACTATCATGGCAATGAGTGGGTGTTTGGCACTTCAAATGACAGATATGAAGGTATGCGAGAGAATACCATCTCACCTCTCGCAGTAAGAGGATGAACGAGGCAAAGTAGAAGACGTAGACCATCCCTACAAGCCAGTGGAGGAACATGGTGGTACCAGGAGCAGACTCAAAACTCAGCTCTCTGTCCTTCAGAGAGGCATCAAACATCTCCTGCAACACAGAAAATAGTACCTCTGTAGCTCAGCTGGTAGAGCACGGCGCTTGTAACGCCAAGGTAGTGGGTTCGATCCCCGGGACCACCCATACACCAAAAAAAAAATGTATGCACGCATGACTGAAAGTCGCTTTGGATAAAAGCGTCTGCTTTTATGGCATATTATATTATATTATTATAAAATAATTTGGTTTCTAAGTGATGTATCAATTATTTTGAAAGTACGAGTCATTGAAGCAGAAGAACATGGTTGGCTTACCAGTGAGCAGATGTCAAGCCACCAGCCACAGATGAGAGGGAATACACCGATCTCCACGACTACCAGCAGGGATACCTGGTTAATCATAATATCAATACTTATAATAACTGGTGTTTCTTTTTATGGCAATAGAAGGCAAATTATTGGAGTTTATACTGTAATCCCAATTGCTCTGTAACAGTTCAGAACATATGGACGATAAACACAATATTCTATATGTATATACACTTCTGAGTCCATAAGACACAAACTAGTCATATACCAGTCCAGCTTTGCATTCCCAATCACGGGAGAAATCATTATCATAATTTTCGATACCTTGACAACAATGTAGCACACTCCTAAAAGGCGTCTGGATCTTTGAAATCTCACCAGCGCTGCCAATCCCTGGGATTTTCGTTAAGGAAGACACACGAATACATACAGTACAACACAGGTACTACATTATGTCTATAACAGACGCTAAGGTATAACACACTTCTGTAAGAGACACCAGAGGATACATGGCACAGTATTAATATCATGGCCAGGAGGATGTAGCCCACGATGGTGGTGATGAGACCTTCGAAATGGGAAGCCCGCACCTGCAACAGGAAATTACATCATCAAAATAATCTTCTTTCTAATAGTCTGCAAAGTAGCTCAACTGTGTTCCATGGAGCGAGTCATTCAGATTCCAAAACAAACTTCACAAAATCAATTCTTATAGATTTCAAATATAATCTCTCGGGTTACACGTGTGAGAGAAAAGCAAAACATTTAATTTACATTAAGCTGGTACTTACATTTTCCTCAAAGCCAAGTCCCACAACTGTGAAATGACCAATATGATACGGGCAAAAAGCTGAAAAAAATAAAAAATACAAGTCAGGTGTTGGAATATTTCTCTTTATATTGTTTATTCATCAATTGCACATTCTCTTAACAATAGTTTATGACACATACCGAACACCAGAATGAAGAGTGTGTTTAGTGAGACCACCCAGAAGACATGCTCCTGAAAAAGAGAGAACACAAACTGAAGACTTTCTCAAAAGGGTGTGCTATTTCATCAAACATGGGAAAACATCAAATTCAAGTTTTTTCCCTCCAAGAACGAGCTACTTACCAGGAAAACCAAGGAGCCATCAAGACCGAGCATCTGTGAAGAAAAAAAAATATGAATATTACATTTCACTGTACTTTTCATAGACACAACGGTGACCAATGGGTAAATAACACAAATAGGCCTGAGGGAATTCTAAGCCAGACTCACCCTCTCCCATGTTAGCTCCTCTGCTGCCCGGTCCCATTCCAGGGCATTCCAATTCATGTCATCTACAAAGAGAAAAGCAGCACCTCACTCACTGACACCAACTGTGGAACACACTTTTACAAACAAACAGATATCGCCAACAGATGAAGGTCTATGAAAAATTATCAAATATAGAGATTATGATGTTGAATACTGTTAAATGCAAATGCATCATCCTTAATAAGCCTTTGAATACGGCTGCATTAGCTTAGCATCTTGGACCTTTATAGCCTGAGTGTCAGTCTGTTTGTGCTATTATACCAACTCCTGGTCACTGACAATGAGCAATGGTGTTGGCAAGACCACAACAGAACTGTAACCTGGCTAGAACCTTTCCATTCTGAGGCTTGTACCTTGTGCTCCATTGTTGGCATCTGCAACATCATCAGCCCCAGCCTCATCCTCATCCTCATTCTCCATGTCCTCTGCCGGGTCCACCTGGATGTCAGGGACCTCAGCCGCTGGACCGTTGTCCACCGGGGGCTCAGCTGCGGCAGGAGCAGGCTGGTTCTCACCCACCCCCTGCCCAGGACCAGGGGCCTGCTGATAGGGAAAAGACATTGGGCATGAAGGTGGGGGCTGGTAGCTCCAAAACATTAGAATAGGTGGTTAAGGAAGAGTGTATTGAGTGCTTCAAAACACTCAACTCGTCAAGTTGCACTAAATAAATGCTACCATTATCACATCATTATGTTAAAGAGTGACTTGTACTTGACTTTACAGTGGGATTTTTGGCTACCTCATTAGGTTGTGGAGCTGGTGCAGGTTGAGGCTGCTGCTGCTGATTATGCTCCAGCCACTGGGGGGCGCCACCGTGAACAATCTGCTCCCGCAGCCACACCAGACTGATGAAGGCGCAGAGTGTACACGTCACCACGAAACAACCCTGCAAGCAGTCCGCCAGCAAGTTCTCTCTGTGGAAGAAGGGAAATGACAATTGTCTCACGATGAGTCCGAATGTTATCTGCTAAATGACTAGACAACATTTATTTCATGTTTTTACAGAGTATTGTTTTGTACAGGTTTGGGAGAAGAGAAAAAGGTAAAACGTACGTAGAAAGCATATCTAATGGCAGGGTGAGGAGTGAGCTCACAGAGCCGGTAAACAGACACTTGTAGATGCGACCTGCGGGAATAAGACAGTCAGTCAGTCAACACACACATTTACAAAAGGCCAACACTGGACAGCAATCTGAACAACCATGTACCAACATACTGTTTTAGGACATTTGTACTTACATGCTGTGAGAGGAACCACTCCCAGCCAAGCAAAAGCCACTAGTGTGTAGTGAAACCAGTATCTAATAGCTGTGCCTACACTAGTCACCAGCCCCGCAAATATGTCCTGGACAGGCAGCCGGGAAGGCATGTCTGGAGAATATACTGAAAAAGAACAGAGGAAAGAAAGGATCAAATAGGCTACTTAATTTTCACATTCTCAAATGCCAACACTCCTTTACTTGTCCTAATTGGGTCCATTCAAAACTAACAAAAGCTTGCATTGGATCAGATTAGAGGTTATGCTGAGAGTTGTCAGCAGTTGCCTGGTCAGAAAACTGACCATTTTCTATTGGTATCATGATAGACTGTCTAAAGGACAAGGATAATCAATTTAATCATCTGAAAAACCAAAATTAAAAAATATGTTAAAGAAACTGAAGATATTAACAATCTGAAACACAAGAAGTATGCTAATATCTTGCTAAATCACTCACTATGTGAATGAAGATGGCAAACAGACTCCAGTAAGAGAAACAGAGCAGGCTGCTGCATGCGCATTAGCTTGAGCCACACTTCCAGAGTAATGGATTAATTTAAACAGGGCTGTGCGTCTGTCCCTTAGGCCTGTTCTGAATGATAACGACCCAGGGCAGCTCACAGCTTGCCTGGCTACCCAGACTCATTGTTTCGGCCAAACGACACACCTGCAAACATTTGTTTCTTCCCCACAATGAGTCTGGATTTGACTCCCGCCCCAACCCTTCTTGAACGCAAACACTTTTGGACCGTCTGATTTGTTGGGCCAGAGCAAGAACACACGTGGGTAAAGCAATGTTTTGAAAATTATTTATTGGCTTTGATACTCTGATTGGTTGGACGATCCAATCGCTGACTACTTTGTTTTATACAACGCCCCTCATCACCACAAACGACGTCAACGATGGCAGATTCAGACTAGAGAATGACCGATAATCAGCCGAGCCGATATATCGGGCCGATATTGGCCTTTTCTAGTCTATCGGCCCTTCTCTGTCGGCTTTGTCGATAGTCCCTCTACATAGCAAAGCTGCTGCTATGCCAGCAGCCACACTGCCTGAGCAATGAGTACTGCACAATGCTGAGGAATGTCTAGCTGGGAAAATCAGCAGCAGCAAGCAGGCTCATACTCCAACAGAAAGGTCCAGTATTGAGAAATAGATAAATTGACACAGTGACCAAAATCGATCTCCTGTTGGAAATATTAGTTTAGTTAATTCACTAATAATAAGGACCGTGTTGACGTGCCCAGACATGCATGCAATAAGAAAGCTAGCTAAGCAGATAGCTATGTGACCTGTTAGCAAAGATTACAATAACTAACCCTTTTATCTGTGGTGTTAGCTAGATAAACATGGTGCTAAGATATCAGATAGGAGCTAATAGCCAACCTAGCTAGCTAACGTTAGCTGGTTATCATTTTGAACATGCACCATTTTCGGCAACGAGCCATTTGGCTTGCGGTGTAACATTAGCTATTTACTGGTGTCCTGATCTGACCAGCCGCAATCGTATCCATAAATTGACAGTTGATAGTCGGATTAGATGATTGTCGTAATAGGGAAAGAATGAAGTGTTTTAAAATGCCTAAATAAAGGTTGGCAGTAGGGTTAACTACCTAAGAATCTTCCTGCATGTTTATGGACCAAGAAAGCTGTAGATCAGCGCACGTGTGCGCTCTCACTTCTCAAACTATGGGCTGATTAGTCTCAGACAGAATGTGCCTTGTCATTTCATATTTTTTCCTACCCTCGCTTGATATTATGCACATTTATGGCTTGGTAGCAAATGTCAACAAGCCATTGAGCTAGTCCTCATAGTAGCAGAAAACAGAACCAAGTGATATGAGTGATGGAGAGAGATGAGGAGATTTGAAAGGGAGTGGAGTTACACCCTCGCTCTATCCAATCATAGTAGTAGGATCAAATTACAACCCGCCCATTTCTTGTTGAGATAGCTGAACTAGCCAATTGAGTTGTTTCGAATTTCGTCCTGGCAGCTGAGCTGTTTAGAGATGGAAAGAATGCTAGTTTCATAATCATCCGTGATCACAAATCATGATGTTATGTTGGACCCATTTGCATTGAGTAGATGTTATTTTATATTCTCCAACTAACAGCAGTGCCTATATTATGTCCTTCCATACAGGCTTGACATGCTGGAGCAAATGTTGCTGATCAGTAGGCTAATATAAGTCCCAAATGGAAGGCAAACAGATTGTCATCGGTAGCACCATAGACTCCACTGATCAGCCAAAACTAGCTCATTAACTCAATGCATGCACACACTCCTAATGCAAATGCATTCACCTGTATTGTGAGCAGGCCCATGACATCTTAATTTACCCAGTTTATCAAGAGATTTACCATTCAAATACAATTATTACCATTATGTTGTTATATAGATACATTTGGTAAAAACAAAGTCAAATGTATTGTTTAATTTTAAAATTGATGCATGAATGCATACATGACTGTCTCTGGGACAATTTGTCATCAACATTTTCCAATCTAATGATATTACATATCGGCCATCTGCCTCCTTGACCCCCAAACATTGGTATCGGCCCTAAAAAATCTGTATCGGTAGTTCTCTAATTCAGACTGAAGTATGTAGCGATTGATAGAGCAGCGGAAGAATTCAGTGCGATTCTTCAGGCCAGCTCACAGCCTCACTCTGAGAAGTAAATGCGGCATTGAATAGTATGTTAAACAGAAGGCATATAGACAGAGAGAATGAAATTGAATTACTTACTTGGCGTAAAAGCAAATCTGTGCTTGCATAACTCGCAGTATTCTTTTCTGCTGTGTTTTAGCCATTGTACCAAGCTGTGAAAACACATAGATGGATCATATAAGTGCGGTGTCACACGTGCAGCAATGCAAAAGATAAATTGTCGATGCCTAAGGTCAGTCCATCTAGCTAGATCTAGCATGGAGAGAGATAAAGTATCAGAGTGTATCTCTGGCTAAGTATTACTTTTCCTTAGTAATACTTGGCTCTGATCCGAATCTTGAATGTATCATGCTCTGGCTAGAACCCAGTCCGTCTCTAAAGAAATGCCACTAGGCCTGTGTTTGAGTATACCGCCAACCAACCAACACCACATACCATTCTTGGTGGATGAATTTTATACTTCCTGTGCAAACACAGGGGTGATATAGTGGCTTGTCCGGGGTTCCTTCAGACCGGCAGACCCGGCATATATCCCCTGAAGAAAACATGGACATGAATCAGACAAAATCACAGAGAACAGGGTTCTACCAACGAAAAAAAAGGCATGATGCTGATTTTGTATGCAGAAAATAAGATCGGCTTTGTTATGAGAAACCTTTATGTGCAACTTGCAAGATAACAACCTAGCAGATCTTTCAGTGGTCTCAAGACTCCTTATGCAAGGGCCTTTCATGTGTAAATAGTCTGGGGCTTTTGATTAACTTTACATTCAGCAATGAATCATGCACATACTTTACCTGTCACTGACACTAATCAAGTGAGTGACAGTACTAATGTAATGGGTGGGTGGCACATACTGGGTGGGTTTGCAAACAAACATTTCAATTCTATCATGTTGCTACTATGTTAGTTGGCTAGCTAGCTATGTTGATTAGATCATGGAGTACTACGTCAATATTCTATTAAATGGACATTTAACAACAACGTGTAGCAGTGAAGTTAGTTAACTCACTACTAATGTTAACTAGCAGTGACGAATGTTGGTTAGCTATATTTCGGACTTCGTGGTGAGTGAGTGGATGGATGGATGTCGCTAAAGTTAGTTAGCTATGCTAGCAAGCTAACGTTAGCTACTACACGCAGGTTGCAGAATCAACAGAAATAAATAGTTAATGTCAATTTGCGACAAAGCAGTTTCCTAGAGGCCCAATCAAATGTGTTTCACAACAGGAGTTTAACTAATAATGTCACGTAAATTTAACAAGATGGGTTGACGAGGTTGCCAACTACCTTCCTCGGCGGTGTCCATCTTGAATGCTGACGCACACTGCCCTCTTTACATTCAACACAACACGAAACACCGTCTGACTAGTTGGTGGAAAGCCTAGCTGCCAGCGAAATAAAAGAAACATAACATCTTAGAATGATGTTCGATTCGAACACTAACGATCCCCGGAATACAATGTAACTTGTCTATTTGATTCCCCGTGGGGATACAATGTAGCTATTTATTGGGCACGCTTCATCATGGCCCTACAACTACTACTAGATGGCTAGACTAACTACGGTAAAAACAGAAGTGCACAGCAACTATTAGTATGCTTACCGTATTGAAATACGCTAAAAGAGTATACTTGTATATTTCTATTCCAAAAATAAACATTCAACAAATACATTTTAGGGCAGTTTAATATTAAGTAATTAAATACAATGTGTTGGTAGTGACGAATGCACGAATGGGAATTTGCATACTTGTCACAATTATTTTTTATTATTTTAAATACAGGTACATCATTTACAAAACATTTACCAATTGAATAGCAATGACTGACTCTCAAACATTTGATCTGATAACATCCTGGGAAGGTTTTTCAAAATCGACAACAACAAAATCCCTGAGGCATCCAGGGATGCACACATCCTTATGAGGTGATAGTGCCACCAGTGCCCGGGGGCTGCTGTGGTGTTAGGATATGTCCCTGATGTGTTCATCTTTACGTTTTGAGTGACTCTGCATCATATACCCACACAGAGCATATTCCTTCTCCAGCGGTGCCATCAGGTGCCCAGGTGGGAAAGGAGAAACAGCAGGCCACCACTTTAGCTGTGCTCTGTAGTTCTGTCTGCAGTTTCACCTACAAACTGATCCATCTGTGAAGTCATACAATCAAACATCATTTTGAGGGTCATATTGTTGATGGTCGTATTTACAAAATAACGAACTACCATTATTGTTGTAAAGACTGGCAAAGAATTAACAGTTAAAATCTCACCATCTGAGGTACTCCAAATATGACGACATTTGAGTACTGAGCAAAACTGACCTGAAATGGGAACCATAAATGAAAGAAAGACCAAACATTTGTTCCCCCTGTATTAGGTATTAGCTACATATACATTGTGGATGGTGAACTATTTGTAAATTATCTGATGGATTGACTAACAAGCCATAAATCTGAAATGTGGAACAAAGTATAATGATGAACTCCCTGTCTCTAAGCTCTGTAACGGGAGTACCACACCAACAATGGATTCAACCCCAATCGAACTGCTCGAAACCCTTTCTTTGCATCTGCTATCACCTGCAGAAATAACATGCATGGTTAAATCAACGTGCCAGTGATAGCAATAGGAGCAACATAATACTACACATTTACAGCCTGACAGCCTTCGGGGATCAAATAATTTCTGGGATACAAGTAAGTACCTTACTGTGATTGTTTTAAATTAAAATAGTCTAAAAGAAACAAAAATAGCTTCTTAGCAAAGTAATTTCTCAAGCAATAATTTTGCTAGGACAGCCTGGGAGTGGTCTGAGAGGAGAGGGGGAAACTGAAAACTAGCTGTTATTAGCAGAGAGGTTTGGAACTTTCTTTCTTAATGGTCTTAACTAATTTACCGCATGGTGATGTCACCAGGGAGGCCAAAACTCCATCCCACCAAAACAGGCTGAAATTTCAGGTGGTCGTTTCGAACAGCTCTTACACTAAAATGGCATTATCATCATTTTCACAATTTCACAGTATTATTCCAACCTCAGTGTGGAAATATACACTGCTCAAAAAAATAAAGGGAACACTTAAACAACACAATGTAACTCCAAGTCAATCACACTTCTGTGAAATCAAACTGTCCACTTAGGAAGCAACACTGATTGACAATACATTTCACATGCTGTTGTGCAAATGGATAGACAACAGGTGTAAGTTATAGGCAATTAGCAAGACACCCCCAATAAAGAAGTGGTTCTGCAGGTGGTGACCACAGACCACTTCTCAGTTCCTATGCTTCCTGGCTGATGTTTTGGTCACTTTTGAATGCTGGCGGTGCTTTCACTCTAGTGGTAGCATGAGACGGAGTCTACAACCCACACAAGTGGCTCAGGTAGTGCAGCTCATCCAGGATGGCACATCAATGCGAGCTGTGGCAAGAAGGTTTGCTGTGTCTGTCAGCGTAGTGTCCAGAGCATGGAGGCGCTACCAGGAGACAGGCCAGTACATCAGGAGACGTGGAGGAGGCCATAGGAGGGCAACAACCCAGCAGCAGGACCGCTACCTCCGCCTTTGTGCAAGAAGGAGCAGGAGGAGCACTGCCAGAGCCCTGCAAAATGACATCCAGCAGGCCACAAATGTGCATGTGTCTGCTCAAATGGTCAGAAACAGACTCCATGAGGGTGGTATGAGGGCCCGACGTCCACAGGTGGGGGTTGTGCTTACAGCCCAACACCGTGCAGGACGTTTGGCATTTGCCAGAGAACACCAAGATTGGCAAATTCGCCACTGGCGCCCTGTGCTCTTCACAGATGAAAGCAGGTTCACACTAAGCACATGTGACAGACGTGACAGAGTCTGGAGACGCCTTGGAGAACGTTCTGCTGCCTGCAACATCCTCCAGCATGACCGGTTTGGCGGTGGGTCAGTCATGGTGTGGGGTGGCATTTCTTTGGGGGGCCGCACAGCCCTCCATGTGCTCGCCAGAGGTAGCCTGACTGCCATTAGGTACCGAGATGAGATCCTCAGACCCCTTGTGAGACCATATGCTGGTGCGGTTGGCCCTGGGTTCCTCCTAATGCAAGACAATGCTAGACCTCATGTGGCTGGAGTGTGTCAGCAGTTCCTGCAAGAGGAAGGCATTGATGCTATGGACTGGCCCGCCCGTTCCCCAGACCTGAATCCAATTGAGCACATCTGGAACATCATGTCTCGCTCCATCCACCAACGCCACGTTGCACCACAGACTGTCCAGGAGTTGGCGGATGCTGTAGTCTAGGTCTGGGAGGAGATCCCTCAGGAGACCATCCGCCACCTCATCAGGAGCATGCCCAGTCGTTGTAGGGAGGTCATACAGGCACGTGGAGGCCACACACACTACTGAGCCTCATTTAGACTGGATCAGCCTGTAGTGTGGTTTTCCACTTTAATTTTGAGGGTGACTCCAAATCCAGACCTCCATGGGTTGATACATTTGATTTCCATTGATAATTTATGTGTGATTTTGTTGTCAGCACATTCAACTATGTAAAGAAAAAAGTATTTAATAAGTTTATTTCATTCATTCAGATCTAGGATGTGTTGTTTAAGTGTATTTTTTTGAGCAGTGTATATAAAACACGGGAAAATCACCTTTTTGGTCAGCACTATAGCATTTTGGCAACTTTGCAGCTTGATTGATTGCTTCTGTGGACAGGTGTCTTTTATACAGGTAACAAACTGAGATTAGGAGCACTCCCTTTAAGAGTGTGCTCCTAATCTCAGCTCGTTACCTATATAAAAGACACCTGGGAGCCAGAAATCTTTCTGATTGAGAGGGGGTCAAATACTTATTTCCCTCATTAAAATGCAAATCAATTTATAACATTTTTGACATGCGTTTTTCTGGATTTTGTTGTTGTTATTCTGTCTCTCACTGTTCAAATAAACCTACCATTAAAATTATAGACTGATCATGTCTTTGTCAGTGAGCAAACGTACAAAATCAGCAGGGGATTAAATACTTTTTTTCCTCACTGTATAGATTTTCTATTGTGTTATTGACTGTACGTTTTGTTTATTCCATATGTAACTCTGTGTTGTTGTTGTTTTTACCGCACTGCTTTGCTTTATCTTGACCAGGTCGCAGTTGTAAATGAGACCTTGTTCTCAACTGGCTTACCTGGTTAAATAAAGGTTAAATAAAAAATAAAATAAAAATACATTTAGTAGCTGACTAATGTAGCTAACCTCTACAGCTAGTTAGCAAGCAACACTAAAGGGATTGCAAACAGGTTAGCATAACTCTAGCGAAACATCTTCTTTTTGTTTAAAATATTAGCTAGCTGGCTAGCATTTATGAGGCCAGCAAACACATTCCTCACACCCTAGGAGCGTATTTCCCCCAACGTTATAATGAAAAGGTGACTCTTGGTCCCAAAACACACGTTTTCTGGAGACTTGTGGGAGGAGTGCTGATGACGTCACCCACGGTATGCGCTTTTGGCAGTGTTGCCAACTTAGCGACTTTGTCGCTATATTTAGCGTATTTTCAGACCCCTCTAGCGACAAATTTTTTAAAAAGCGACTAGCGACAAATCTAGCGACTTTTTCTGGTGTTATTGGAGACTTTTGGAGACTCTGACGTGAAAGCACGTATCGTTCTTACTCTCCTCAACGAGCAGCGGGTGCTTTGTTACCCCCGTCCCAAAACACTCACAGGCGGCCCAGTCCTCGCACAGCAGTCCCTCCCAGCTGCAGTCAGAGCAGGAGATGTTCACCCCTCCGCGTCCAGACTGCAAATTAATCGCGCATGCGGGAAGCTGCCGCTGGCTGATCCCGCCCTGGCTTACATTCAGGGCGGGATGTAAATGTACGGTGTTTTTTACTCACTGTTTGTCTCTCCCACAACGTTATTCCTCTCTCCTACAGTGTCCATCACAATTACATGCACATGGCCAATTATGCAAATTAGGTGATGACGTCATTTAGCGACTTCTAGCGACTTTTAGGACAGCCAATAGCTACTTTCCTTACTGAGGAGTTGGCAACACTGGCTTTCGGTAGCCTGATTGCTTCCAGACTGAGGAGAAATCCGCACACAATGCATCCCTGACCCCCTCCTGAAGTGGTCAGCCAGATCTGAACACAATCAGACCACAAAGCGACTCTTGTGCATCCAGACCGTCTTTTCAATGTGTTCTTCGTATTCTGATAGCAGTACGTGTCAAGTGTAGACATGACCCATGTCTCTGCATCCAGTATGCAGGAAGTTAGAGGTAGTTTAGCGAGCCAACGGTAACTAGCGTTAGCGCAATGACTGGAAGTCTATGGTATCTAGCAGTTACCATAGACTTCCAGTCATTGCACTAACGGTTGTTTGCAATTGCGCTAATGCTAGTTAGCAACTTCCTTCAAACTGCACGCAGAGACCTAAAAATTGTATCCACTAGTTCATCTGACTTGCCCAAATCCCGAAGTATCCGCTTAATATACATAGGAAGCCTGTCCGATCCTAGTGCAGCTGTAAGCAAGCGGGTCGGATCTGCTGGCTACATGCTAGCTAACCCTTCTCCTAACCTTAACCCCTAACCTAGCTAACGTTAGCCACTTAGCTAACGTTAGCCACAACACATTGGAATTCGTGACGATATCATAAGTATTTAAAATTAGTAAAATGTTGTACAAATTGCAATTCAAAACATTTCATACGAAATGTGTGATGGACATCCACAAATTAATATATACCATACGAAAGTATTCAGACCCCTTCACTTTTTCCACATGTTGTTTCCTTAAAGCCTTACTCTAAAATTGATTAAATTATTTGTTTTCCTCATCAATCTACACACAATATCCCATAATGACAAAGTGAAAAAAGGTTCAGAAATTTTTGCAAATGTATTAAAAATAAAAAACAGATACCTTATTTACATAAGTATTTAGACCCTTTACTCAGTACTATGTTGAAGCACCTTTGGCAGCGAGCACAACCTCGAGTCTTCTTGGGTATGACGCTACAAGCTTGGCACACCTGTATTTGGGGAGTTTCTCCCATTCTTCTGTGCAGATCCTCTCAAGCTCTGTCAGGTTGGATGGGGAGTGTCGCTGCACAGCTATTTTCAGGTCTCTCCAGAGATGTTCGAACGGGTTCAAGTCCGGGCTCTGGCTGGGCCACTCAAGGACATTCAGAGACTTGTCCCGAAGCCACTCCTGCATTGTCTTGGCTGTGTGCTTAGGGTCGTTGTTCTATTGGAAGGTAAACCTTGGCCCCAGTCTGAGCTCCTGAGCACTCTGGAGCAGGATTTCATCAAGGATCTCTCTGTAATTTGCTCTGTTCATCTTTCCCTCGATCCTGACTAGTCTCCCAGTCCCTGCCGCTGAAAAACATCCCCACAGCATGATGGTGCCACCACCATCCTTCACCGTAGGGATGGTGCCAGGTTTCCTCCAGACGTGACGCTTGGCATTCAGGCCAAAGAGTTAAATCTTGTTTTCATCAGACCAGATAATCTTGTTTCTCATGGTCTGAGAGTCCTTTAGGTGCCTTTTGGCAAACCCCAAGCGGGCTGTCGTGTGCCTTTTACTGAGGAGTGGCTTCCGTCTGGCCACGCTACCATAAAGGCCTGATTGTTGGAGTGCTGCAGAGATGGTTGTCCTTCTGGAAGGTTCTCCCATCTCCACAGAGGAACTCTGGAGCTCTGTCAGAGTGACCATCGGGTTCTTGGTCACCTCCCTGACCAAGGTGTTTCTCCCCCCGATTGCTCAGTTTGGCCAGTTGTTGGGGACCTTCAATGCTGCAGAAATGTTTTGGTACCCTTCCCCAGATCTGTGCTGCGACACAATCCTGTCTAGGGGCTCTACGGACAATTCCTTCGACCTCATGGCTTGGTTTTTGCTCTGACATGCACTGTCAACTGTGGGACCTTATATAGACAGGTGTGTGCCTTTCCAAATCATGTCCAATCAATTGAATTTACCACAGGTGGACTCCAATCAAGTTGTAGAAACATCTCAAGGATGGTCAGTGGAAACAGGATGCACCTGAGCTCAATTTCAAGTCTCATAGCAAAGGGTCTGAATACTTATGTAAATAAGGTATTACAATTTTTTATTTTTAATGCATTTGCAAACATATCAAAAATCTACAGCTTTGTAGATTAATGAGGGAAAAAAATTATTTAATCAAGTTTAGAATAAGGCTGTAATGTAACAAATTGTGCAAAAAAGGAAGGGGTCTGAATACTTTCCGAATGCACTGAACAAAAATATAATCGCAACATGCAACAATTTGAAAGATTTTACTGATTTACAGTTCATATGAAGAAATCAGTCAATTGAAATAAAGAAATGAGGCCCTAATCTAGGGATTTCACATGACTGGGAATACAGATATGCATCTGTTGGTCGCAGATACAGTACCTTAAAAATAAATGGGCCTCACAATGGGCCTCAGGATCTTGTCACTGTATTTTTGTGCATTCAAATTCCTATTGATAAACTGCAATTGTGTTTGTTGTCTGTAGCTTATGCCTGCCCATACCATAACCCCACGGCCACCATGGGGCACTCTGTTCACAACATTGACATCAGCAAACCACTCGCCCAAACAACGCCATACACATGGTCTGCGGTTGTGAGGCCGGTTGGACATAGTGCCAAATTCTCTAAAACAACGTTGGAGGAGGCTTATGGTAGAGAAATTAACATTACATTCTCTGGCAACAGCTCTGGTGGACATTCCTACAGTCAGCATGCCAATTGCACACTCCTTCAAAACTTGTGTCATTGTGTTGTGTGACAAAACATTTTAGAGTGGCCTTTTATTGTCCCCAGCACAAGGTGCACATGTGTAATGATCATGCTGTTTAATCAGCTTCTTGATATGCCACACCTGTCAGGTGGATGGATTATCTTGGCAAAGTAGAAATGCTCACTAACAGGGATGTAAACAAATTTGTGCACAAAATCTGAGAGAAAAAAGCTTTTTGTGCATATGGAACATTTCTGGGATCTTTCATTTCAGCTCATGAAACATGGGACCAATGCTTCACATGTTGTGTTTATATTTTTTTCAGTATATTTAAAACAAATGGAACAAGCAAAGAGAAACAGGAAATCTTTGTGGTTGTAGGGCATGCATGTTCCTCATACCTCAGAAATCATTGGACATTGACCGGTGTGCAGCCAGGACATGGTGGCTGGTGGTGGGACAATCATCCACATCGTCATCCTGGTCACAGCCATCCTGCCCGTCCTGTGAGTAACTGTGCTTCATCATCAGTATGTTCCTGCGGCTGGAGGGTGTGGTGTGGTGGCACATCTGATATGATGGCTGCGTCCCGCACACTCAGGTTACTTTGGCTGCCCCTGATGCACTTGGATGAAGACCGTTGGAGTTTGTTAAACTTCTAAAAATTATTGACCATAGTCATGTGGTAGGCAGAAGCTGCCCTCTGCAGGGTGCACAGTTCATAATGTGGGGGCTCAAAGGCCTCGTGGAACAATGTGGGCTCAAAGTCATCCCTTGTGATTATGTACTTTTTGCGTGGCTGTTTGACTTGAATGATACTTGCCACAATTAGAAGGACAACTACCAGACCACAGGTGAATAGAATGATTGTGACATTGGTGTGGTCAAGATTGTCTAATATGCTGGCTTTTCTCTTCTCTGTGTACAGTAAACATGACATACCATCAAGTTTTCTAGTCTTGAATTGTGGTGAATAGTGTGATGAAAGTTACATTTAGATTGATCAAGATTACATTTACAATGCACCATTAACTTGTACTTTTGTCATACAGGTAAACCTAAAACATTGACTGTGATTCATATTTGTCAGCTCTAGATCCAAATGGAGCAGGTGTCTCACATTTGCAGTTGTTCTCGTCCCAGGGGTAGACACAGTTCTGGATGCCTTTGCTCACTAAGCTGGTGTTGATGCACATGTTGCTATGGAAGAAGAAAGCCTCCACTTTACATGGAGCTGAAAACAAGGGGAACATACAATACCGGTCAAATGTTTTAGAACACCTACTCATTCAAGGGTTTCTCTTTATTTTTACTATTTTCTACATTGTAGAATAATAGTGAAGACATCAAAACTATGAAATAACACATATGGAATCATGTAGTAACCAAAAAAGTGTTAAACAAATAAAAATATATTTTATATTTGAGATTCTTCAAATAGCCACCCTTTGCCTTGATGACAGCTTTGCACACTCTTGTCATTCTCTCAACCAGCTTCACCTGGAATGCTTTTCCAACAGTCTTGAAGGAGTTCCCACATATGCTGAGCACTTGTTGGCTGCTTTTCCTTAACTCTGACGTTTAACTATTTTTTGGTTACTACATGGTTCCATATGTGTTATTTCATAGTTTTGATGTCTTCACTATTATTCTACAATGTAGAAAATAGTAAAAATAAAGAAAAACCCTTGAATGAGTAGGTGTTCTAAAACTTTTGACCGGTAGTGTAACTTTACTCCCTAAACATTAAATAGGGTTTGAAAATCATAAATTAGATTGAAAAGCAACTAATAAGGCTTAAGCTGGTTGCACACTGCACTGCAAGCGACTTTAGATCAAGGTTGGTCCAGGAGTGTTGTTTCTACTCAATAACCCAGTCAAGAGAACTTTGTATTCCCTGCTGTCGCCTCTCCTTACAAACTAATTGGAACTCTTCAAACAGTGCGTCAACAATTGAACATAGCCGTAGATTGGGTTGAAATTCTGTCAAATGAATTCACTAACGCTCTAGGAAGGTTGTGAAAAGGAAACGGAAGCGTCTTTTTTGGCTGCCCTGATCTGCCCACATTCGTATGACCCCCACCGAGGTCACCAACATTATATCGTTGGCCACTGTGCTGCAATACTTGTTCTTCAGGTGCTCCACTAAGCTACTTCCGTCGTACACAGCCACAAAGTTAAGTTTGCCCTCATTGGAGTTGTGCATCTCATATTCCAAAAATCGCAAATAGATCTGCAACAGGTTTTCAACCAAGCAAATGGGAACTTGACTTGTGTATATTTTGTAAATTATATTGGATAAAGCGAGGGATATTACAAATATAATATAGAAAAACACACACAAGAACTGCATTGACCTTTCCTTTTGGCGGTGCTCAAATGAACCACCTATAGTCCACAGCCTCTGTCTGGAAGGCTTTGCCCTCTTTGAGTATTGATGTAGAATCAATGATCCCATCTGATCCACGCAGATCAAATTCTCAAACTGTAGTACAGGATAGTCCATTGCACAGTGTGTTAGACAACCGTTGGCTGTTACAATAGGAGACTTACAGTATATATGTTTACATAGGTGATATAAGAACAACTGTGTACCTACAAGGCAGATGCCGTAGGACAACCATGTCTTTAAATTCAGGATCTCAAAAGAGAGCACACAACAGTGAGCCTATTGTATACCCCTTCTGCCATTTTACAAAATAAATTAGAAATTCTGTGTCGGAAAGGGTAAAGGCCAGCATGGCATCATCTTGACCATGTGAGCCCTGTACTTAGTTTCATCCATTTTGCAATCATCCACTTGTTCTTCATAAAAAAATAAAGCATGTCGAGACAGAGAGAACAGAAATTGTATCCTAAAGCTTCACGATGATGATTTGTAGGTGGATTAATAATTCTTAGACCGGTTTTATACAGATTAGGCTGTGCAGGTGTAGTAGTGTGATGTTGTTCCCCTAGATTATGCACCAATTTGCACACAAGGACCAGTTCAAGTAGGCCAGGTCAAGAGGGGATGTTAATAAATTAATAATAATAATAATAATCCAATGTGTTTTCTTAATTTAATTACAGCTGCATAGCTAATGTTATTTTTTGGTGTACAAACATTTTTATATATCTATATTGTAAATACACCTGATTGTAAAAGTTTTGTATATTTTGGTTTGGTCCATCGCGGGTTATCTGTACTTACGTACCCTCTTATTGTTCTCTTTTGCCTGACCTTCAACTAGCAAGGAATGTTGTCCTTGGCTCCGTAATTTGTCAATATAAAACTGTGGTAATGTTACACAAAGTGCTGTTACGCAACTATAGGTTTTGTTACAATGTGGACAATATAAAGATTTACGTTAACAAGTTTCACCGAGCTCGCTAATTAGGGTACCTATTGTAATTTGTGAGTACTTGGGACGGTGTTTGAGTGAGTTTTCATGTGCTCACGCAGGTGCCCGAGAGCTGTGACTGCACCAAGGGCTAACATATTGTGTGTTGTCTGTTCGGGTGCAGGTATGTCTTTTATTTTGTCCGAATTATGTTGTATATCATTTTACTTGTATTGTATAGTGTGCTGTTGGGCACTGAATGTGTGCACGCAGCACCTGGGTTCTCTTTTGCCTGACCTTCAACGAGCAAGGTGCCCAAGAGCTGTGACTGCACCAAGGGCTAACACATTGTGTGTTGTCCCATCGTGTGCAGGGCAAATAAAAATACTCCAACCAGCAGACCTCCAGTTGTGGCAGTGTCCTAATTAAAAGTACACAACGCAGAACGAACCACGCTACAAACTGGTGCCGTGACCTGCCGACTGGTCAGCTCAAGCTCATGTGGATGAGGTGCGCGATCTGCGCATGCGCATTTGTTGATGGTTTGCTGTAAGCGAATATATACTGCAAATAGTGAAGGTGAATGTAGCATATTCATTAGATACAGGTATTTGTGTTTATTTGTATGTTTTGGATTAATTTGTTTGCAATTTTTTTTTGTATTTGACTGCAGTAAATTACATTGTATTTTAGTGCTCTGTTGAGCCATGGAAGACTCTCAAGTCCATAAGATGAGTTATGCTGGGGTAGAGGGAGGGGTGTCCTTCCATTTACACCAATTGTACAGTCAGCTCCTGGGAGTAGAGCGTTTGCTAGTCCTGAGTTTGCAAGCACTGGGAGGGGTAGGCTGTTTATTCCACCTGACCAGGGTATCCCACCTCTGTCTTTTGATGTACCATCATCCACAGTCCTCAGTAATAATGGGACGCCTCCGAGTCAGCTTAGTGACCTTATTAAGCAGATTGGTTCAGAGATAGGAGAATCTATCAGAGCGAGTTTACTGCAGCCTGGGGTTTCAAGTCTTTCTCCTGCCCGTCCCCCTCACCAACCCCAGCAGTTTCCCCTGCCTGAGCAGTGTGGGTCAACTTTTATTGATGCGTCCAAGCTGAATCTGGTTGTGAAGTCAGAAGTTAGTGCTCCACCTTTCTTTAGGGGTGATTGCTCAGATAAGTACTCTGTCCTGGAGTGGGAGGAGCTAATGGGAGTCTACATAGAGAAGAGGGGTTACACTGGGTCTGAGAATGTTGGGGAGGTGATGTCTAGGCTCATGGGGAGGGCACGGGATGTGACCAAAGTCTGGATGTGTAACAACCCTGTTGCCACAGATGTTAAGGTGGTGTTCAGTGTTCTCAAGCAACACTTTGGGGATACTGTCTGCTCAGGTATGCCATTAGCTGATTTCTATTCAATCAAACCATATGCTAATGAGGGTCCACTAGATTTCTTGATTAGGCTTAACAAAGCTGCAGAGGCAGCTGAACAGTACCTTGCAAGTGAGGGCAGGACCTTACCCAATCAGTGCTCAGAGTTGGCAGTCATGTTTGTACGCAACTGTCCTGATAAAGAGTTGGCCCAAATGTTCAAGAGCAAACCCCTTCGTGACTGGACAGCCAGTGAGGTACAGGATTGGTTGGATGAACTGTTAAGGGAACGTAAAGCATGTAGAACACAACTTTCACAGCAGGTGGCTGCCGTCTTTGACTCCCCCCAGGAGGGAGTGGGTCCTGTGAACAGACCTAATGTGTCATCTTTTTCTCAATGTGGCCGTGAACCAGACCAGGCACCATCTGTATCTGAGGGTGGGACATTAGAGAAAGTTTTGACTTTGTTAGAGAAGGCTCTCGTCAGCAATACTCAGTCTATGAACAGAGGGCCCCGTAAACAGTTCCACAAACGTCAGCGTGAGTGCGCTGTCTGTGGAAGCACTAATCACTGGACCAAAGCTCACTGTCAGATGCACCAGCTGTGCTTCAAGTGCTTCTCTCCGGGCCACATGAGCTTTGACAGTAGTGAGACTGGGCAGCGACAGAGCCCTGGATGTGGACAGACTGGCAGGTCTCAGGAAAACTAGAAAGCCTCCATTCTGAGGAGGGCAATGTGGGGCAGTCTTATTTTTCCTCCACTGATGATGATATCCAATCTGTTTATTCTTATTTTTGTGAAACAGTACCAAAGAACAACCCATCATTTTTCAGAACACAATGAGAATTACTCAGAATGACAGTTTGTTTTACACCACTGTGCTAATACAGGATAAAGTTGAGCTGAAGGGGATGTTAGATAGTGGGTCCATGGCTACTACTCTGCGATTGTACCTCGGTTGAGGGAGGCAGGAGTGGTAGAGGGAACTTTCTAGCTCCTTCAGACATCATCCTGGTGGGTTGTGGTGGGACGCAAACTAGCCCAGTGGGCATGTGTGACTTATAAATTCAGCTTTATGGCTTCAGCTATGTAGTCCCAGTGCTTATTGTAGATGGGCAGGTTGAACTCATTGTGGGCACTAATGTGTTGAAGTCTCTGATTAGACAGTTCAAATCAAATGAAAGCTACTGGCGGGTGGTGGGTACACCAGGTTCCTCTAGCCAGTGTGATGACAGCCACTTCCTGCCACTCCTGTCAAATCTGGAGAGATGGAGAGGAGACTCCATCCCAGATAAAGTGGGCACCATTAAGTTGAAGAGAGCAGTAACGCTCCAGCCCATGAGTGAGCATCTGGTGTGGGGCCGCCTACCCCCAAAGACAAAACTCTCTGTGGGCAGTACTGTTGATGTCGAGCCCAGCACATCTCATTGTGTGAATCGACACATATTAGTGGGGAGAGTAGTTACGCCTCTGTGGGGGGGATGGATGGCTCCCTGTGAAGATCGTGAATCCAACAAAATCGGCAGTTACCCTGAGACGAAATGCTAAATTGGCGGATGTGTACCCTTGCATTGCATTGGAGGATTTTGATGATGTCAAGCAGCAAGCAGCTTACCAGAACGTGGCAAAAGTTCAATGTGACAGCTCACATGGCAGTCTGACAGCTAAGAGTTCAGTTGGTGGCAGTGTAGTTAATGGCAACAGTACACTGAGCAATCTTGGACTTCAAGGCCTGTCTGTTGAGGATTGTCCAGTTTCACAGTTCTGGAAAGATAAACTTGTCAATTGAATTGGGAAGTATGACACAGTGTTCTCTAGACATAGCCTAGATTGTGGTGAGGCAAAGGAGTTCTGCCATCGCATACGGCTGACTGATGACCGCCCATTTCGATTACCTTATCGTAGGCTTTCTCCAGCTCATTACCAAAAACTCAGGGAAACACTGGATGATATGGAGGAAAGGGAAATTGTCAGATAATCCAGCAGCGAGTATGCCTCACCATTGGTGCTGGTATGGAAAAAGAATGGGGACTTGCGCCTGTGTCCTGACTTTAGGTGGTTAAATGGCCGCACAGTAAAGGATGCTCATCCCCTGCCTCATCAGGCTGATGTACTGGCCGTGCTGGGAGGTAATGCCTTCTTCAGCACAATGGACTTGACGTCAGGGTATTATAACGGTGCGACTACATGAAGAGGATAAGAAATACACTGCCTTTTCTTCTCCTTTAGGTCTGCACGAGTACAATCGGTTACCTCAGGGCCTCTGCAACAGCCCGGCTACTTTTATGAGAATGATGCTGACCATCTTTGGTGACCAAAACTTTCTATGTCTCTTTTGTTATTTGGATGATCTGATGGTTTTTGCTAAGATGGAGGAAGAGAGTCTGCAGAGACTTGAGATGGTTTTTCAGCGGTTGCAGGAGCACAATCTTAAACTGTCTCCGTCTAAGTGCAAGTTTTTGAGGAGGTCTGTTAAGTTTTTGGGCCACATAATTTCTCAGGAGGGTGTAGCCACTGACCCTGCTAAAGTTCAAACTACTTTGAATGTAACTGAGAGTGAGATGATGGAAGCTGATGGTGTCACTCCGTCTCCTAGCAAAATCTGTTCTTTCCTTGGTATGGTAGTATACTATCAGCACTACATTGAGAATTGTTCCATGGTTGCTAGGCCATTGTTTCAGCTAACTACAGGTCAGAAGAAGCCTAGGAGAGGCAAGGGTAGGAGGAGGCCTGGTCCCTCTCTCAGGCTCACTGCTGCAGACTGGACTGCCGAATGTCAACTCGCTTTTGAAGCTTTGAAATCAGCACTAGTTGACCAGGCACTGCTGGCTCATCCAGATTTTTCTCAGCCATTTTTACTTTCTGTGGATGCATCTACTCGTGGTTTGGGAGCTGTACTATCCCAGGTGCAAGATGGGACGGCCATAGCCAGGCCAATAGCTTTTGCTAGTAAATCTCTTAATCATGCACAATCCAAGTATCCTGCTCACCGGCTGGAATTTCTAGCCATGAAATGGGCCATTCATGATAAATTCAGCCATTGGCTGCGAGGGCATACGTTTACTGTGTGGACCGACAACAATCCACTCAAATATATTCTTACAAAGCCGAGACTTGATTCATGCGAGCAGAGATGGGTTGCAAAGCTGGCACCCTTTGATTTTGATATCCAGTACATACCAGGTCCCAAGAATGTTGTTGCTGATGCTTTGAGCAGAGAGCCATTTGTCCGCTCCACAGTTCTGCACCGACTGACAAGAATTCCATATGATGTCCTGCTGGAGGAAGCAAGAGGTCTTCGAGTAGATGATGTTCAAGACATGTTCCGCCTCTCCTGTGAACAGCCCGAGGCTGGCTGTGGAACGTCTATGGCTCCTGGGAGTTAGTTGAGTAGAGCTGGAGACGAGGTCAGTGGGTTACTTTCCTGTGAAGAGGTGTCTGCTGTCCTTCATGCTCACCGCCGATGGGATGATGGTGCCACAGTGAGGGCCGTTTCACATGTGCAGCACCTTGAGAAGTTAATGTCCATGGGTCAGAGCCCTTTACCTGTCCTTACACACAAGGAGCTGTATGATAACCAGTCACTGGATCCTGTCATCAGCAGAGTCATGTTCTTTGTAGATAGAGGCCGGTGCCCATCTAGGAGAGAGCGAGTCCTTGAAGCTAATGAAACAGTTTATACTCTAAGACAGTGGGGAAAACTCACCACGCGGTTAGGGATTCTGTATCGTGTCTCAAAACACCCAGTGAGTAAGAAAAAAATATTCCAGTATGTCGTACCTGTGTCTTTGAGAGGCCTTGTGTTGAAGGGAGTTCATGATGATGCTGGTCATCAGGGTCAGCAGCGCACATTGTGGCTTACAAGACAGCGGTTTTACTGGGACTCTATGGAAAAGGATGTCAAGGAATATGTGGCCCACTGTAAGAGATGCGTGTTGAGTAAAGCACCTGAGCCTGAAGCAAGAGCTCCACTTATCTCCATTGTGACAACGGCACCTTTGGAACTCGTGTGTATTGATTTCTGGACTGCAGAAGATTCAAACAACAAGTCTATTGATGTGTTAGTAGTGACTGATCACTTTACTAAGCTGGCCTGTGCGTATCCATGTCCAAACCAGTCTGCTAAGACTGTTGCTCGTGTTCTCTGGAATAATTCATTCTGCATTTATGGGTTTGCTGATTGTATCCATTCTGACAGGGGTGCTAACTTTGAGAGTTCACTTATTGCAGAATTACTTCAGTTATCTGGTGTTGGAAAGTCCTGCACCACACCTTATCATCCCATGGGTAACGGTCAAGCAGAACGTCTGAATCGCACACTGGGTGGGATGATTAGAGCTCTGCCAGCTAGGTCCAAGGCTAAATGGCCTCAGATGTTGAACACATTGACATTCTCCTATAACTGCACTGTTAACGAGACTACTGGGTTTCTGCCCTTCTTCTTGATGTTTGGACGCACCCCTAGGTTTCCGGTAGATGTTATGTTTGAAAGTGTGCTGTTGGATGGGGACACGGTAGATGTGGATAAGTATGTCCAGTCTCTGGGTGAGGATCTGAGAGAGGCCATGAAATTGGCCCAGCAGCATGCCAGTAAGCTACAAAAGAGACAAGCCGAGGTCTATAACAGACGGTCGAAGGGTCATTCGGTAGAGAAGGGAGACAGAGATCTACTTGCTAACAAAGGAGAGAGGGGCAAGAAGAAACTGGCTGATCGCTGGGACAGTGCGGTGTACATAGTTGTTGCGAAGAACAGCTCACTGAACACATATCGTATACAACACCCTACCACTGGACGCATAAAAACTGTGCATAGGAACCTGATTATGCCAGTCAACTTTCTGCCTTTGCCTTCTTGGGAGGAACCTGTGGGTCACGGATCTCTGTTCAAATATTTTTTATTGAACACACACAAGAATGGTGTATAGGTATGAAAGACATGTGTACAGTTCTTATCTAAACATAAGAGAACAGACATGAACAACAAGACCCAGAGTTCTGGACACAAAACAAATATTACAAAACACGACATACAGAACAGGGACAGGTAGAAAGAAAAAGGGTAGATGTAACCCCCCCACTTATACCCCCCTTTATCCCCCCCCCCTATTCCACCTTATTCCCCTCCCGACTGCTCGAGTGTCGGGGCCAGCACACGCTGCCCAAAGGTATATATAAATATGACAATTGAGAGTGCGTTAAAAAGTACAAATTCACAGCACCGACTGGTCCAGGTAAGAGAGGAAAGGCTGCCAGATTTGATCAAATGTTGATAATTTATTGTTCAGAATATATCTAATTCTTTCTAAGTGTACAGTTTTTGCCACTTCGCTGAGCCATAATTTGGTAGAGGGCGCTTCCCTCCTTTTCCAAAACAACAATATTATTTTTTTTGCCGAGATGAGACTGTAAGAGATGAGTTGTTTTTGGGAGTTGGTTAATCCGTTTAGGGAGTCGGACACTCCCAGGATTATCAGAAGCGGGTCTGGGTCTATTGAAGTCTCCAGAACTTCAGAGAGGACCCCAAATATTCCACACCAATAACCATACAGACTAGAGCATAGGGCAAAGCAGTGGAGTAGTGTACCCTGCTCAGCCTGACATTTATCACACATAGGGGATGTATCAGGAAATATCCTATGCAGTTTAGTTTTGGAATAGTGTAATCTGTGTAATACCTTAAATTGTATGAGACGATGTCTGGAGTTAATGGAGCAGGTGTGGATATACTCCAAGCTATCCTCCCAGTCTGCCACCGAAATGTCAGTCCCTAGTTCTTCCTCCCATTTTGCCTTAATGGCATCTGTAGAGGGTGCGCTAACAGATTGAAAAGCGTCATATAGACGAGATATCAGTTTGTCTGAGGTGGGGCATATTTTTATGCATCCATCAAACATGGAAGGTTTAGCATTCTCAAATGTTGGGAGGTGTTTTCTAACATAGTCTCTAATTTGTGGGTATCTGAAAAAGTTACTTCTGGGAAGGTTATACGTTTCCCTCAGCGCTTCAAAGGAAGCAAAGGTCCCTCCTATATATAAATCCCCTATGGTACTTATCCCCAACTCTCCCCATCGCTCAAAGGTGTTATCAAGGTTAGAGGGGGCAAAGGAGGGATTCCTGGCAACAGGGAGCATGAATGATATTGGTCTAAGCTCAAAGTGGGCTTTAATTTGCTTCCAGATTCGGACTGTGCTATGTATAATAGGATTGTTATGGTAAAGTGACATCTCCAGATTAACAGGTGACAAAATCACGGCACCAATAGAGAAGGGGTGACACTCCTCCCGCTCCATGCTAAGCCAGCTGGGTGGCGGGGTTGCGTCATCCAGCAAAAACGTAACAGCGCGGAGGTTAGCGGCCCAATAGTAAAATATAAAATTTGGGAGAGACAATCCTCCTTCCATCTTGGATTTACATAGGTGTTTTTTACCTATCCTGTGTGTTTTATAATCCCAGATGAAAGGATTGATAATAGAGTCCAGTTGTTTATGAAATGATTTAGGTATGAATACTGGGATGTTCTGGTATAGGTAGAGCAGTTGTGGGAGGAAGACCATTTTAATGGCATTAATTCTTCCGAGCAGAGAAATTGGGAGAGTTCTCCAAAACTGTATGTTTGCCTTGAGATTTTGCATCAGAGAAGGGAAATTCTCTTTAAATAGTAAGGAGTATTGTTTGGTAACTACAATTCCAAGGTAGATACATTTTTCTGAAGATAACTTAACTGGAAGATGTTCTAGCCAGGAGGTGTTTTGCAACCGTATGGGCATTAATTCACTCTTGTTCCAATTTATTCTGTATCCCGAGAAGGTACCAAACAAATTAATCACCTCAAGAATAGCTGGAATACTAGCTTGGGGTTCTGTTACATAGAGGAGAATATCATCTGCGTATAGGGAAATCTTATTTAGAGTATCTTTAGTATTATAGCCGTGTATTGCTGAATGAGATCTGATCGCTTGAGCGAGAGGTTCAATAATTAGGGCGAAGAGCATAGGCGACAGCGCACAACCCTGCCTTGTCCCTCTGTGAAGGTTAAATCGGGGCGACAGTGATTGGTTAGTGAGTATTCTCGCACAGGGGTTCCTATATAAAAGCTGGATCCAATTTATGAACCCATCTCCAATATTAAATTTCTGTAGGACCTTGAATAGATAGGGCCACTCAACTTGGTCAAAGGCCTTTTCGGCGTCAAGAGATATAACGGCAAGGTCCACGTTAGGTAACCTCTGAGAATACATAATGTTGAAGAGGCGCCTGAGATTGAAGAATGAGTTTCTATTAGGGATAAAGCCGGTCTGGTCCGAATGGACCAATTTGCCAATTAAAGTGCTAAGCCTGTTAGCCAGAGTTTTTGCTAAAATCTTTTGGTCTGTATTAAGGAGGGATATTGGTCTGTATGACCCTACCTCTTCCGGATCTTTACCCTTCTTATGTATAACTGTAATAAACGCCTCATCCAAAGTAGATGGGAGAGCTCCATCCTCATTGGCCCGAACCAACATCTTGTGCAGGTAGGGAGATAGCATGTTGCTGAATGTTTTATAGAATTCACCAGGGTATCCATCTGGGCCCGGGGTCTTGCCACTCTTTAGAGATTTAATTGTTTCTCTAATTTCTTCAAGAGATATTTCCTTATTCAGGAAGTTAGAGTCTTCCTGGTTCAGGGCAGGAAGATTACAGTCCTCCAAAAAGTTTTGCATAATTAAGGGGTTAGGATCCGCTTTAGATGTATATAGAGTCTCATAAAACTGACGGAATCTGTCATTGATGTCTTTGGGGGAGGAGAGTAATTCCCCAGATGCAGATTTAACTTTGTGAATCATTCGGTCACTCACGTTTTTTCGAAGTTGTCTGGCGAGTAATTTGTGTGGTTTGTCACCAAACTCAAAATATTTTTGCTTGGCATAGAGAAAAGATTTAGCAATTTTAGCCGAGAGGATCTGATTGTATTTAAATTTTAAAGACATAATTTGTTTATGTTTCTCCATAGATGGATGTCTAGCATTCTCCCTATCCAGTAAGTGAATTTGTCCCTCCAGTTCTACCAATTGTTTTCTGTTTTGCCTACTCCTGGCAGTCTGAAAGGAGATGATACAGCCTCTCAAATAAGCCTTCAGCGTTTCCCACAATAATGCTGGGGAAGTCTCTGTGTTGTCGTTGGTATCAAAGAAAAATGTAATTTGGTCTTTAAGATGTTCACAGAATGTTGGTTCTGTGAGGAGCTGAGGATTCAACCTCCAGACCCTCTCGTTTGGTACGATGTCACCCAATCTCAGGGAGAAGGTGAGTGGACTGTGGTCAGAGATTATAATATCATGATATCTCACATTACAGGTATAGGGGAGTAGTTTAGCATCAACCAAAAAGTAGTCAATTCGAGTATATACATTGTGAACATGAGAGTAAAAGGAGTATTCCCTACCCGTAGGATTAGAGATCCTCCATATATCAAATAAGTTAGAATTTTTTATGTAGGTATTCAAGAATTCGCTTGAATGGGAGGTAGGGGTTCGCCGGGTAGAGGATCTATCCAAATATTGGTCTAGTACACAGTTAAGGTCCCCTCCAATGACCAGATTAGTATGGGAGATATCTGGAATCAGGGCAAGGACTCTTTTGAAAAAAGAGGGGTTATCAATGTTTGGCCCATAGATATTTAGTAGAGTTACAGAAGTAGAATGGATCTCTCCTATTACGATCACATAACGACCCTCTTTATCCACAATAGTGGTTTTATGTAGAAAGGGAATTCCTTTCCGTACCAGAATCGCTGTGCCTCTCGTTTTGGCAGAGAAGTTAGAGTGATACACTTGCCCCACCCACTTACATTTAAGTCTGTTATGAGATTTGTTTTTCAGATGGGTTTCTTGCAAAAATATAATATCAGACGAAAGTGCTTTCAAGTGGGCTAGGACCCTGCCTCTCTTAATTGGTTCGTTTAAACCCTTGACATTCCAGGAAGTGAATGTAAGTCCCGCCCTCCTCTCATTTGTAGTTCCTATGGTGGCCTGCATAACATGTAACTCACTAAAAAGGTAAGAAAGCGCACCAAACCATCACGATCAGCATATGTAGCACCTACACCCGAGCAGTATCCAACCCACCCCTCCCCCCCCCGCAAGCACCTTTACTCTCCACCCTGTTCCCCTACTTTCCCCAACCTTTACCCCACCCCATCAACCCACATTTAACAGGCATACACACATAGGACAGAAAAAAATATGAAAATAAAAATAACAAACACATTGTCTGGCCGATGCCAAAAAAGCACGGCGCGACCTCGAACAAGAGGTAAAACACAAATAAAATCCCAACTATGCGCTCACCTCTCACTATCCCAGAACTTCTACTAACATATGAACTGAGGAGGCTCCCGCACTTAAAGTGTTCAATTAGCATCTAATAAACCTAAACAGAATAAGTTGCAACTTAAACATATTGCGCACTTAAGGTTCATCTTGGGTCAATCCCTGAGATAAGCAAGATGTATCATCACAAGATTCTATTGCTAAGCAATACCGGTCTAAACATAAACCATCAGTAACCGACATAGACAGCAGTACAGTTACATATTGTGGGTTAGGAGAAGGGAACAAGGATTTTGATAAATTGAATGTATCCCCCATTCAAAAAAATAACAAAGTAAATAAAAATGTAAAAAAAAATTAAAATACATATGTGCACACATACACATCCACACACACACATACATACATACATACATACATACATGTGTATACCTACATACATACACACACACACACACGTATATATATATATATACGCACACACACACACATATACACACGTATACACGCACACATACATACACACACCCAAAAAAAATATACATATAAAATAAATATTCTTAAATATATACAGATACATAAATAATTAAATAAATAAATATAATAATAATTGGTCATTTAGCAGACGCTCTTATCCAGAGCGACTTACAAGAGCAATTAGGGTTAAGTGCCTTGCTCAAGGGCACATCGACAGATTTTTCACCTAGTCGGCTCGGGGATTAGAACCAGCGACCTTTCGGTTACTGGCACAACGCTCTTAACCACTAAGCTACCTGCCGCCCTCATACACACGCATACACACATACATCCATACACACACATCTACATACACAAACATGCATACCCCAGAATAATAATCTATACAAATTTAAAATATACACATACATAATACTAAAATGCTAAGAGAAAATAATAATAAAGTACAAATAATTATTATTATATGTACGCACAGGAATAATGTAAGAATTGAAAAATAAATAACGAAACAAAACAAAAATGGGGGAATATAAGTATATCCATCCGAAAGTGTCAATAATCCGACCTGGAAGGCCTCCCAAACAGGCATCGCTCTAAACCCAGTCGGAATGAAAGTGAAATTAACGTTAAGTGAGAGCTCTGACCACCCTCCATTGGTCAGCTCATCGTATTACATGTTCGGTAGCCCTAGCTGAGACCGTTGAATACGGTTTCACCCGTTATGGTATGGTATGGATTCGAGTCCGTGAGCAGACCTTAACACACAATGATAAGGCACTCTAACCTGTACGGGGGATTGGAGTATATTCCCGGACAAACTTCTCTGCGTCCAGAACCGAGGAGAGCCAGATCTTCTTCCCGGAAGGCGGGGTAATTCTTAGTCTTGCAGGGAAGAGCAAGGCTGGGCGAAGATGGAGTTTGTAGAGTTTGGTCATGACATCTCTGTAGCCAGCGCGGTGCTTTGCCACATCGGGCGCATAGTCCTCATAGACACGAAAGGGGTGCCCTTTATGTAACAGGTTGCCCCTCATTCGAGCCTCGCGCAGGATAAGATCCTTGGTCTTGAAACTGTGACAACAGATGATTACTGGGCGAGGACGCTGGCCCGGTCCAGGCACTGGGACAAGGGCGCGATGTGCACGGTCCAGTAGGGGATCCGACGCCAAAACATCCGGTCCCATTGCATCCTTCAGTAGCTTGGCGAAGAAGTCGGTGGGGCGAGAGCCCGCCTCCACCCCTTCTGCCAGACCCACCACGCGAAGGTTATGACGCCTGGATCTGCCCTCCAGGTCGACCACTTTCACAGAAAGCCTCTGCACATTATCCTGCAATGACGTGCATAGCTTCTCTAACTCGTCGATCCTACCAGCGTGGAATTCAGAAGCTTTCTCAAGGTCCACAATACTCTGGCCCTGCAAAGCGACCGTTCGAATGGTGCTCTCGATTTTAGTGTCCAGTTCAGCAATTGTAGCCTTAAGATCCTCCGCTATAGCAACACGTAGTTCTCCCAAAGCCCGGGTAAGTTCTGTAAGTGTCACGTTGTTACCTGTGCCTTCCGCCATGTTTGTCTCGTTGTTTGGTGGGGAGTAGGCCTCTGATGTGGATTTATTGTCCTTTGGTCGCTTATTACAAGGCATTTTCACATAAAAAGTTACAATATTGTATTAGAAAGAAAAGTTTGTTGTAACAAGTGCAATAAAGTAAATTAGGTTAGATTATTTCGCAAAAAAGTTGCGGGAGCCTCTCACACACAGCCGTTCACTCCAACATGCTAGCTCCGCCCCCGTGGGTCACGGATCTCTATCGAGTGGTGACGTGATCTCTGAGATGTCTGCAGCGTCCAGCAAAATGGATGGGAGTGACGCAAGGACTGTCCACTGGGTAGCAAGCCTTCCTGAGTCTTCTGGGAGGATACTCCAAGAGAATGGTGAAGTCCCAGTTGATGGAAGTGAAGTGGAACAACCGTATGAAGTCCCCTTGAGTGAGGTGTGCTCAGCAGAAGTGGGCCAGAGAGAGATCCCCAAAGCCTACAAGAGTTCTGATAGCGAAACTCCATTCAGTGGGGATGGTGCTGTGACAGATGTTGTTAACTTGGTTGAAGATGCTTCATCAGTGTGGTCTGTGACAATCTACCAGGATTCTGATCAGTCGTCTGACGCTACTAGTGTTGAGTCTGTACCTGAAAGTGTGCTGGCTCCGGATATGCCGATCTGTAGTAGTCCCCAACCTGAGGTTAGACCTCTGAGCACGGTTAGTGCTGTCCGTGACATTCCTGCTATGTTTTTGGGTGAGGGTGTTCAGACTAGGTAGACTTATTAAGCCAGTGAATAGGCTAATCCAAACTATGTCTACACAGGAAATGAAACAGTTCTTGGTTTCTCAGTGACGGTAGGATATTGCCTACCTTTTCTTTTTGTGTGTGTATGTGGTAATCTAAGTGGGTCTTAGAGTAATTTGTGGGTTTGTCTAATATTTTTGACAATTCATGTAACTTTGTGTGTAGTTCATCAGCATAAAATGTATTTGGCATTTTTTGTATATGGTTGAATAAGGGATTAGCTAACTCTTATTTTTCCTAATCCTTCACGGGATAGTTTTCCAGCTGATCGACCATTTGTGGGTCTAGAATTAAGGGACTACACTGGGTTACTCTGTTGCCCTGTGGGTGTGAAATGTTTTTTTTTCTTTCTTTGCTTTGTTACCTTCGAGGTAATGTGTTTTGTCTTGTGCTTATAATCTAGTGTAAAACAGTGGGGGTGAATGTTATAGTGTGATGTTGTTCCCCTAGATTATGCACCAAGTTGCACACAAGGACCAGTTCAAGTAGGCCAGGTCAAGAGGGGATGTTAATAAGTTAATAATAATAATAAATGTGTTTTCTTTATTTAATTACAGCTGCATAGCTAATGTTATTTTTTGGTGTACAAACATTTTTATATATCTATATTGTAAATACACCTGATTGTAAAAGTTTTGTATATTTTGGTTTGGTCCATCGCGGGTTATCTGTACTTACGTACCCTCTTATTGTTCTCTTTTGCCTGACCTTCAACTAGCAAGGAATGTTGTCCTTGGCTCCGTAATTTGTCAATATAAAACTGTGGTAATGTTACACAAAGTGCTGTTACGCAACTATAGGTTTTGTTACAATGTGGACAATATAAAGATTTACGTTAACAAGTTTCACCGAGCTCGCTAATTAGGGTACCTATTGTAATTTGTGAGTACTTGGGACGGTGTTTGAGTGAGTTTTCATGTGCTCATGCAGGTGCCCGAGAGCTGTGACTGCACCAAGGGCTAACATATTGTGTGTTGTCTGTTCGGGTGCAGGTATGTCTTTTATTTTGTCAGAATTATGTTGTATATCATTTTACTTGTATTGTATAGTGTGCTGTTGGGCACTGAATGTGTGCACACAGCACCTGGGTTCTCTTTTGCCTGACCTTCAACTAGCAAGGTGCCCGAGAGCTGTGACTGCACCAAGGGCTAACATATTGTGTGTTGTCTCTTCGTGTGCAGGGCAAATAAAAATACTCCAACCAGCAGACCTCCAGTTGTGGCAGTGTCCTAATTAAAAGTACACAATGCAGAACGAACCACGCTACACAGGCAACAAGAACCGAGAGATAAAATGGAACTTCCAAACAATATTTCATGATAACCTCATCATTTTGGATTTTCAGGGAGAATCCAGTTTGCTAAAATCAAACAATTATATTTAGAGGCAGATAATGGCAAGGATACAGCTGAACTCTTAAACCTAAAATCAGCCATGAATCCTTATTAATCATCTTGTTTCTTACCTCTGCATCATGGATTATTAACATTGTGTGGTGTGTGTGCATGGGCATGTGTGTGCATGCATGCATGTCTGTGAGAAAATGTGTCCGCATTTAGGGAAAATGTACACAACAAAATTGGAAAATATATTAAACATACACTACCGTTCAAAAGTTTGGGGTCACTTAGAAATGTCCTTGTTTCGAAAGAGAAGCCATTTTTTTATCCATTAAAAAAACATTAAATTGATCAGAAATACAGTGTAGACATTGTTAATGTTGTAAATGGCTATTGTAGCTGGAAACGGCTGATTTACATATCTACATAGGCGTACAGAGGCCCATTATCAGCAAACATCAGTCCTGTGTTCCAATGGCACGTTGTGTTTGCTAATCCAAGTTTATCATTTTAAAAGGCTAATTGATCATTAGAAAACCCTTTTGCAATTATGTTAGCACAGCTGAAAAATGTTGTGCTGATTAAAGAAGCAATAAAACTGGCCTTCTTGAGACTAGTTGAGTATCTGGAGCATCAGCAATTGTGGGTTCGATTACAGGCTCAAAATGGCCAGAAACAAATAACTTTCTTCTGAAACTCGTCAGTCAATTCTTGTTCTGAGAAATGAAGGCTATTCCATGCGAGAAATTGCCAAGAAACTGAAGATCTTGTACAACGCTGTGTACTACTCCCTTCACAGAACAGCGCAAACTGGCTCTAACCAGAATAGAAAGAGGAGTGGGAGGCCCCGGTGCTCAACTGAGCAAGAGGACAAATACATTAGAGTGTCTAGTTTGAGAAACAGACGCCTCACAGGTCCTCAACTGGCAGCTTCATTAAATAGTAACCGCAAAACACCAGTCTCAAGGTCAACAGTGAAGAGGCGACTCCGGGATGCTGACCTTCTAGGCAGATTTGCAAAGAAAAAGCCATATCTCAGACTGGCCAATAAAAAGAAAGATTAAGATGGGCAGTCTGAGATATGGCTTTTTCTTTGCAACTCTGCCTAGAAGGTCAGCATCCCGGAGTCGCCTCTTCACTGTTGATGTGAAGAGGACTGATGGTTGCTGATAATGGGCCTCTGTACGTCTATGTAGATATTCCATAAAAAAATCAGCCGTTTCCAGCTACAATAGCCATTTAAAACATTAACAATGTCTACACTCTATTTCTGATCAATTTGATGTTATTTTAATGGACAAAAAAAAAAGCTTTTCTTTCGAAACCAAATACATTTCTAAGTGACCCCAAACTTTTGAACGATAGTGTATGTCAATCTTGCGTTTCAATCTTGCAGTTTAAAACAAATATTTACTGCAATCATTCACGCTTATGTAATAGTGTAGTAATAAGACGACGATAGGTCAATTAATTATCCTGCCACTGATGAGAGGAATTAGAAGAGATTAGCACTTGGTGCTGTAGTAGTAAATATAATTTGTCGTAGTAAATATAAAATGTTATAGATTGGTCTGACTAAAATGTTGTGCAAAGACCAATTTGTATTAGGAGCCTGTTTTTAATAAATGCTGTTTTAGGTCAGAGAACAAAGGACAGAGGAGAACACCATATCTTCTCACCAGATGACCTAGTCTTGCAGGAATGCGATAACAGGACAACACCCCCTCTCCGGCCATAAACCACCAGATACTCCCCACCACTTTCTCTTGACACACACCAATATTTCTCTTTCACGCACACTCATTCTCAACTCCTCACAAGTTCCCTGGACACACACAAACATTTCATTTGCACGCACACTCATTCTCAACTCCCCTGTCTACTGGTCGGGTGCCAAGGGCAGAGGACTCTGCCGTGCACCAATGGGGCTTCTACTCTGGACAGAGCAGACCCGCCTCCTACGCCTCGGGAACCAATCAAGGGACTAGAAGAAGGACCCCTTCCTTTATGTTACATTGTATAAGTAATGCTGTAAACTCTGTTTATGCATCCTTCTCAACTGTCTCCATAAGAGGCAATTGATTGGGTCCATGCATGTTAATTAGCAGGATCCCATGCATGTAGCTTGAACAGTAACAGATATCTCTGTGTTTAATAAACTGCCTTTTTGCTTAAGCAAATTCCTCTCTGTCTAGCGTCGATGGTTTGTACTTCCTCTCCTAATTATGTGTTCACCAACAGTGCTAAAGGATTCATTACTTTTTAAAATATTTATTTAACTAGGCAAGTCAGTTAAGAACAAATTCTTATTTTACAATGACGGCCTACTTGTAAAGCCCCCCCGGCCAAACCCTCCCCTAACCCGGACGATGCTGGGCCTTAGACCGCTGCGCCACTCGGGGACCCATAAACTTCTGAGATAAACACTGGGAAATCAGCTTCTACTTCTCTACCAACACAGGCCTGTGAAGGTTTTCTATTGGCTAGAGCAGGGATGGGCAAAAGGCGGCCCGCGGGCCACATGCTCCCCTTTCGTAGGCTTGTGAACCAGGAACTCAGTGTGGGTCTCAATTTACTGTTGAGAGTTGGAATAGTAGAAAGCACAAAGTGCAATTTTGAAATTTGGTTGTGCATCAGCAGTTTTTCTCTTGTTATGTCAGTCACTGTCAGTCACTCACCCATGTCAGCTAACAATTTGTAGATTAGTCTAGCCAGCTATCTAAACTTGTAGTAATCATGGTCGAATTACTGACCGTGGGGCCCCCATTGATATTGCTAGTCACTCTCATACAGATATCATATTAAAAACAGGAAACATTACTCTCTACCCTAAGGCAAAATATATAGCATTGCAGGAAATTCACTGTAAAACTGATAGTTTTTGCCCAATGGCTAAATGAGTAGAATTGCAAGAAATGAGTTATAAAATTGCTAAATCTTCTCTCCACCCTATGGCAAAATGTGTAGAATTGCAGGAAATTCACTTTAAAACTGATAGTTTTTCTCTCCGCCCAATGGCAAAATTAGTATGAACTTAGTTATAAAACTGCTAAATCTTCTCTCCGCCCCATGGAAAAATGTGTAGAATTGCAGCAAACTTGCTTTAAAACTGCAACATTGTCTCTACGCCCCATGGCAAAATATGTAGAATTGCAGGAAATGTATCTAAAACTGTCAAGAAAGGACCCAACAATATTTTGCTTAGGGCCCCCAAAAGGCTAGGGCCGGCTCTGACTGCATGTGTGGGTATGGATGTGGGTATGCAGACCAGCGAGCCACTGCTGCCCCTCATGAGTTCTCATGGCCCCACCCCCATCAAAGTTGCCCATCCCTGGGCTAGAGTATTGTTGTATAGATACTTTTTGTTGTATTGGTCCTGCAACAGGTACCCTCTCACCCTCACTCATTCCTCAAAATGGGCCACCATGTTTCAGGGAGAAATTATCTGGGACTCTATTTATATCAATTTCCATCAAATACTGTATATTCATATTTCATCTTTTGCCACTGAATTATCTCATCTGAATTTGTGCATGAGCCACTCACACTTCAGGTCTCCAATGCAGGGCAGGCAGTGACTGTCACGACTACCTCCGAAGCTGCCTCCTCTCCTTATTCGGGCAGGCTTCGGCATTCGTCGTCACCGGCCTTCCAGCCACTGCCGCTCCTCATTTCATCATTCCATTTGTTTTGTCTTGTTTATTACACACACCTGGTTCATATCCCCTCATCAGTACCTGTATAAGTATTCCCTCTGCCCCCCTTGTCTTTGTGTGTGATTGTTTATTGTGGAGGTTACTATAGCTCGGTCGAGCTATATTGTATTTTGTATCACCGGGATATTCACCCGTGTGCCTTTTTTTCTCCAGTGCGCCGTATTACCGCCCTGGAGTGTTTTACGCATTGCTGCGTACCGCTGTCTTACCGAATAAACCATTTATTCTGTGATTTACCCTCCTGCGCCTGACTCCGTCCAAATCACCCGCCACAGAATCACACACCCAACAGCATGGGGTCAGCAGGAGACGGGAATATGCCTGGAGTCGTGGAGCGGGACCGGGAGCATTCCAACATGCTAGCCAGCTTGGGCGAAGCGATGGATCAGGTTCTCCAGGTTGTCCAACGCCTGGAGAGGAGAGGACCCGACCCTTCGGGACCAGCTGAGCGACCAGATCCAGCCACCCACACCCCAGCACCCAGAGGGATTCACCTATCCCGACCGAGGGAGTATGACGGGACAGCTGCCCACTGCCAGGGATTCCTCCTGCAGCTGGACCTCTATTTTTCTACCATCAGCCCGGCTCCATTGGAGCGGGAGAAGGTGTCCGCCCTCGTCTCCTGCCTCTCGGGGAAAGCCCTGGAGTGGGCCAACGCGGTCTGGAGTGAAGGAGGAGACGCGTTGGATAACAACGGGGAGTTCGCTCGCCTCTTCCGGGCAGTCTTCAATCACCCTCCCAAAGGATAGAGAGGCGGGCGAGCGGCTGGTCCATCTGAGGCAGGGAACGAGGACCGCACAGGACTTTTCCCTGGAGTTTAGAACTCTAGCGGCTGGGTCCGGGTGGAACGAGCGGGCCCTCATCGACCGCATCCGGTGCAGCCTGCGAGAGGACGTCCGAAGGGAGCTAGCCTGCCGGGATACCACGTTGACTTTCAACCAGCTGGTGGACATGGCCATCCGGTTGGACGACCTGCTGGCTTCAAGAGGACGTCCTAGAAGGGGCCTGCCCGTTTCTTCCCCCTTCAACCCGGATTACGTTCCGATGGAGCTGGGTGGTGCAGCGATCCAGGAGAACGAAGGACGACAGCTCCAGTGTCACTCTTGTGGCAAGAGAGGACACTCTGCTGCACGCTGTTGTCAGAGTTCTTCTGGGTCAGGAGGAGGCAGGCAGGGCACTCTCGCGTCACCCCAGGTAGCGCAAAACCCACACTCGTTCAGAGCCCTCTGCTGCGCACTTCACCATATACGTCACCTTCCCTGATTACACGGTAGTTCCCCAGTGTAAGGCGCTGGTCAATTCAGGCGCAGCTGGGAACTTCATGGACAGGTCTTTAGCTAATAGTCTATGTATCACATTGGTTCCTGGTTCCCCTACCATTCCATTACCTATCAAAGCACTTGACAGTTTACCATTAGGGTCAGGTTATGTTAGGGAGGTTACAGCACCAGTCACAATGATTATGCAGGAGACCCATAGGGAGCAAATCACTTTTTTTATTATTGAGTCCCCTGATTTCCCTGTTGTGTTGGGTCTTCCCTGGCTCGCATTACACAACCCCACCTTTTTATGGCCGCAGAGAGTTCTCACGGGGCGGTCGCGAGAGTGTCAGTGTAGGTGTCTAGCTGTTTCCGTTGGTGCAACCACGGTGGAAAGTCCAGACACTACCTCCACCGTGCGCATTCCCCCCGAATACCTCGACTTGGCGAACGCGTTTTCCAAAACGCAGGCGACCAAATTACCACCCCATCGGGCTGGGGATTGCGCGATAAACCTCTGGTTAGACTCTGTGCCTCCCAGAAGTCATGTCTATCCCCTGTTGCAGGCTGAAACGGAGGCTATGGAGACATACGTCTCCGAGTCCCTGCGCCAGGGGTTCATACGTCCCTCCACTTTGCCCGTCTCCTCAAGTTTATTTTTCGTGAAGAAGAAAGACGGAGGTCTGCGCCCTTGCATTGATTACCGGGCACTTCATCAAACTACCATTCACTATAGTTACCCTCTACCCCTCATCTCCTCTGTTATCGAATCAATGCATGGGGCTCGCTTCTTCACGAAATTAGATCTCCGGAGTGCGTACAACCTGGTGCGTGTCCGGGAAGGGGACGAGTGGAAGACAGCATTCAGCACAACCACGGGGCATTACGAATACCTGGTGATGCCATACGGGTTGATGAATGTCCATCAGTCTTCCAGTCCTTTGTGAACGAGGTGTTTCGGGACATGCTTGGTCGCTGTGTGGTGGTCTACATTGATGACATTCTGGTGTATGCCTCTACGCGCGCCGAGCATGTGTCCCTGGTTCGCAGAGTGCTGCGCCGACTGCTGGAGCATGACCTGTATGCCAAGACAGAAAAGTGTCTGTTCTTCCAACAGTCCGTCTCCTTCCTCGGATACCACATCACCACCTCAGGTGTGGAGATGGAGGGAGACCGCATTTCAGCCTTGCGTAATTGGCCAACTCCAACCATGGTAAAGGATGTGCAGTGCTAAAATTGGTTTGCCAATTACTTTCAGAGGTTTATCCGGGGCTTTGGCAAGGTCGCCTCACATCTCTATTGAAGGGTGGGCCGTCCCGGCTCCGCTGGTCTTCTGAGGCTGACAAGACTTTCAGTAACCTGAGGGCTCTGTTCTCCTCATCCCCGGTACTGGCCAATCCTGATCCATCATTACCGTTCGTAGTGGAGGTGGATGCGTCCGAGGTAGGGATAGGTGCTGTCCTATCCCAACGCTCGGGCACGCCACCCAAGCTCCGCCCCTGTGCCTTCTTCTCTAAGAAGCTCAGCCCGGCGGAGCAGAACTACGACGTTGGTGATCGGGAGCTGTTGGCTGTTGTCAGATCCCTGACCGCGTGGAGGCATTGGCTCGAGAGGGCGAAACACCCTTTCCTCATCTGGACTGACCACCGTAACATGGAGTACATCTGGGCAGCGAGGAGGCTGAACCCTCGCCAGGCCAGGTGGGCCTTGTTCTTCACCCGGTTTGATTTCACGTTGTCATACATACCAGGTACTAAGAACGTGAAGGCAGACGCGCTGTCACAGCTGTACGACACAGAGGAGAGGCCCAGAGACAACACCCCCATACTCCCGGCCTCCTGCATTGTGGCGCTAGTAGTGTGGGCGGTGGACGCGGACATAGAGCGGTGTTACGCACAGAGCCATCTCCACCTCAGTGTCCAGCTGGGCTGCGGTACGTGCCATCTCTTGTCCGTGACCATCTTATCTATTGGGCACACACGTCTCCCTCCTCTGGTCACTCAGGTATCGACCGTACAGCGCGCTGCCTGACTGGGAAGTACTGGTGGCCTACCTTGGCTAAAGACGTGAGGGTGTATGTCTCCTCCTGCTCAGTGTGCGCTCAGAGTAAGGCACCTAGGCATTTCCCAGTGGGTAAGTTACATCCCTTACCAGTTCCACAACGGCCATGGTCCCACTTGTCAATTGACTTCCTCACTGATCTTCCCCTCTCTCAGGGTAACACTACCATCCTGGTCGTTGTGGACCGCTTTTCTAAAGCCTGCCGCCTCCTTCCTCTGCCCAGTCTCCCCACGGCCCTGCAAACTGCGGCAGCCATGTTTACTTACGTATTCCGGCACTACGGGGTGCCAGAGGACATAGTGTCTGACCGGGGTCCCCAGTTTACATCCAGGGTCTGGAAGGCGTTCATGGAACGTCTGGGGTTCTCGGTCAGCCTGACCTCTGGGTTTCACCCCGAGTCTAATGGGCAGGTGGAACAGGTGAATCAGGATGTGGGTAGGTTCCTGCGGTCCTACTGCCAGGACCGGGCGGGGGAGTGGTTGGTGTTCTTGCCATGGGCTGAATATGCCCAGAACTCTCTCCGCCACTCCTCCACTAACCTATCTCCATTTCAATGTGTTTTAGGTTATCAGCCGGTCCTGGCAACGTGGCATCAGAGCCAGACCGAAGCTCCTGCGGTGGATGACTGGTTTCGGCGTGCGGAAGGAGATGTGGAACGCTGCCCACGTCCACCTCCAGCACGCCGTGCGTCGCCAGAAGGCCAACGCTGACCCCCACCGCAGTGAGGCCCCGGTCTTTGTACTGGGTGATTGGGTCTGGCTCTCGACCCAAATCTGCGCCTCCGCCTGCCCTGCCAGAAGCTGAGCCTGCGGTTTGTGGGGCTACGTATAGGTTACTACTCTCTCCTGATTATCGTATTAACCACTCATTTCACGTGTCTCTCTTCAGGCCGGTGGTGGCTGGTCCGCTCCAGGAGGTGCGGGAGGTCCCACTCCGTCCGTTCCATCCTGGATTCGAGGCGTCAGGTGGGGGGCCTTCAGTATCTCGGGGAGTGAGAGGGGTACGGTCCGGAGGAGCGGTGCTGGGTCCCGGTGAGGGATGTCCTCGATCCCTCCCTGTTGCGGGATTTCCACCGTCGCCATCCGGCTTGCCCTGCTCCGCGTTCTCCTGGCCATCCCCGAGGCCGGTGTCGGCGCACTGCTGGAGCTGCGCGTCAAGGGGGGGGGGGGTACTGTCACGACTTCCTCTGAACCTGCCTCCTCTCCTTGTTCAGGCAGGCTTTGGTGTTCGTCCTCACCGGCCTTCTAGCCACTGCCGCTCCTCATTTCATCATTCCATTTGTTTTGTCTTGTTTATTACACACACCTGATTCATATCCCCTCATCAGTACCTGTATAAGTATTCCCTCTGCCCCCCTTGTCTTTGTGTGTAATTGTTTATTGTGGAGGTTACTATAGCTCGGTTGAGCTATATTGTATTTTGTATCACCGGGATATTCACCCTTGTGCCTTGTTTTCTCCAGTGCGCACTGGAGTGTTTTACGCATTGCTGCGTACCGCTGTCTTACCGAATAAACAATTTATTCTGTGATTTACCCTCCTGCGCCTGACTCCGTCCAAATCACCCGCCACAGTGACGTTGAATTGAAATAGAGATAACCATGTCAAAACCTTCACAAAAAAGTCCCTTCTTGAAATATATCTGGTGTTTAGCCCATATTTTTCATCTGCAGAAGGTTAACAAGAATGTGAGGTTACTGAGCCACATAAAAAATATATATATATATATATATATGGTGAACTGCTTTGATGGAAAGGAAGCAGATTAATCTTTCCTCCCATTAGGTGCCCTATAAAATCTGCTAGTAATAAATTCTCGGCTGCATGGGTATCCCTTAAGCCGAGGCTCAGAGCTGACAAGCTAAAATCACTCCCCTCAAGACAAGCTTTCATTAACTGGGCTGGGTGAACTGAAGGAGGAGATAACCTCCCCCCATCGGCTGCAGCATGTATGCCTGTGTCACGATCGCCTATGAAGTACGACCAAAGCGCAGCGTTGGGAGTGAACATGATGATTTTAATGTTGAAACACACGACAAAACAAAACACGATCCGTGACGTCCTCAGTTACAACTACTGAACAATGAACAAAAACCCACAACCCCAAGGTGAAAACACACAGTATAAATATGGCTCCCAATCAGAGATAACGAGCCGACAGCTGACACTCGTTACCTCCGATTGGGAGTCATTTGAACAACCAAATACAACAACCTAGAAATAGACCCAACAGAACTACCACCATTGAAATAAACACATAGAATGCACACACCCTGGCTCAACATAACGAGTCCCAGAACCAGGGTGTGACAGTACCCCCCCCTAAAGGCGCGGACTGCGACCGCGCCTCAAAAACCCCAAACAGGGGAGGGCTGGGCGGGCATACCTCCTCGGTGGCGGTTCTGGCTCCGGCCTAGACCACCACCCTCCGATACACCCCCCACAGTACCCCTGGTCCTGTCTAGCCCCGCTGGCCGGAGCCGGACTGACGACACGCGCCCCTGGCTTGGTGCGTGGAACAGGAATGGACCGGAATGGGCTGGCGACGCGCACCACAGACCTGGTGCGGAGAGCAGGAACGAGCCGGACAGGGCTGACGACGCACCCCGTAGGCCTGGTGCGTGGAGGAGGAACGGGCCTTACCAGGCTGACTTCTCGCACCCCTGGCTTTGTGCGTGGAGGAGGAACGGGCCTTACCAGGCTGACTTCTCGCACCCCTGGCTTAGTGCGAGTGGCAGGAACAGGCCGGACCGGGCTGGCGACGCGCACCGTAGGTTTGGTGCGAGTGGCCGGAACAGGCCGGGTCGGGCTGGCGACGCGCACCGTAGACTTGGTGCGGGTGGCAGGAACAGGCCGGACCGGGCTGGCGACGCGCACCGTAGGTTTGGTGCGAGTGGCAGGAACAGGCCGGGTCGGGCTGGCGACGCACACCGTAGACTTGGTGCGGGTGGCAGGAACAGGCCGGACCGGGCTGGCGACGCGCACCGTAGACTTGGTGCGGGTGGCAGGAACAGGTCTGGCAGGGCTGTCGACGCACACCGTAGACTTGGTGCGGGGAGCAGGACTGGGCCGGACAGGGCTGGCGACGCACCCCGTAGGCTTAGTGCGTAGAGCAGGGACAGGCCGGGCTGGGCTGGCGACGCGCACCGTCCATTTGGTGCGAGGGGTCGTAACAGGCCGGACCGTACTGGGGACACACACCACTGGCTCTACCCCGGGAACTGGAACGGGCCGGACCGGACTGGTAATACACCCCAGTACCACTCGCCGTGCCTCTACATCTCCTCTCCCTACTTTGACCAGTAGCCCCCGTAACCTGGTGGCCTTTTGAATTCGCCCCTTCTCTGCCTCCGTCAGCCCCGTCGTCCATGCCCTGTGCCCCCCCCTAAAAATTTCTTGGGGGTGCCTCTCGTCCCTCCGACGCTGCTCCCCCATCCAGGCTGCCGACTCCTGGACACGCTGCTTGGTCCTTTGATGGTGGGTTTTTCTGTCACGATCGCCTATGAAGTACGACCAAAGCGCAGCGTTGGGAGTGAACATGATGATTTTAATGTTGAAACACACGACAAAACAAAACACGATCCGTGACGTCCTCAGTTACAACTACTGAACAATGAACAAAAACCCACAACCCCAAGGTGAAAACACACAGTATAAATATGGCTCCCAATCAGAGATAACGAGCCGACAGCTGACACTCGTTACCTCCGATTGGGAGTCATTTGAACAACCAAATACAACAACCTAGAAATAGACCCAACAGAACTACCACCATTGAAATAAACACATAGAATGCACACACCCTGGCTCAACATAACGAGTCCCAGAACCAGGGTGTGACAGCCTGCACTACAAAGGCAGCAGCTGGGCAATTCCACGGCAATGGAATTAAGATGAGACTCAGATTTTTCACATTCAAATGTATGCCAAACAAAAACCATTGATTACAAAGTTTAACAAACCATATAACTCTATAGTTATAGATAACTTTATGTTAATATTGTGTGTGTCTGTGTGTCTGCATGCTTGCTTGTGTGAGGTAATCAGTTATCCTATAGGAGTCATTCAACAACCTCAGAATAACACAAAAAATATAGACACATTTTCAAATAAATCGATGTATTTCAAACGATACCTTACCTTGAGTGAAGTTATATTGTGCAGAAAATCCAATTGCCTCCAATTCCCCGTCTGCTACAAACTTTATATGCAGGTATCGCCCACTTGATTTAATTGTACTTGTACTTACCTCCGTTTTTTTCTGTCTACAGTCATTCTCCCGGAACCTTCACCCAACCCCTGCCGTGCCATCATTTATGTCACGATCGTCGGGAACAGAGGACCAAGGCGCAGCGTTGAAGGTGAACATGCTTTTTATTAATGCTACACGAACAAAACAACAAACGATAACGTGACATCCAAAGGTGCAAACCACAAACCTATACAGGAACAAGATCCCACCAACACTGTGGGAAAACTGGCTGCTTAAGTATGGTTCCCAATCAGAGACAAGCAACAGCTGATACACGTTGCCTCTGATTGAGAACCACACTGGCCAACATTGAAATAAAAAACTAGAACAAAACAAATGAAAACTCACACCCTGGCTCAACATACTAGAGTCCCCAGAGCCAGGGCGTGACAGTACCCCCCCCCCCAAAGGCGCGGACTCCGGCCGCGCCAACCAAACAACACAGGGGAGGGACCGGGTGGGCACTCCGCCTTGGCGGCGGATCCGGCTCCGGGCCTGATCCCCACTCCCTCTCCAACCCCCCAAAGTACCCCTGGTCCGGTCTGGCCCGCTGGCCGGAGCTGGACTGCACACTGGTGGAGCGGATTGCTCTAGCTCCGGCGTGAAGCAGCTGACCGGTGCCGGACCAGGCACCGGTGGAACAGGAACGGGCCGTGCCGGACTGACGATGCACACCTCTGGCTTGGTGTGGGGAGCAGGTACGGGCCGGACCGGGCTGGCGACGCTGACCATAGGCTTGGTGCGGGGAGGATTACTTTATCCTATCCCAGGTATTCCTTAAAGAGGTGGGGTTTCAAATGTCTCCGGAAGGTGGTGAGTGACTCCGCTGTCCTGGCGTCGTGAGGGAGCTTGTTCCACCATTGGGGTGCAAGAGCAGCGAACAGTTTTGACTGGGCTGAGCGGGAACTATGCTTCCGCAGAGGATGGGGAGCCAGCAGGCCAGAGGTGGATGAACGCAATGCCCTCGTTTGGGTGTAGGGACTGATCAGAGCCCGAAGGTACAGAGGTGCCGTTCCCCTCACTGCTCCATAGGCAAGCACCATGGTCTTGTAACGGATGCGAGCTTCAACTGGAAGCCAGTGGAGTGTGCGGAGGAGGGGGGTGACGTGAGAGAACTTGGGAAGGTTGAACACCAGACGGGCTGCGGCATTCTGGATGAGTTGTAGGGGTTTAATGGCACAGGCAGGGAGGCAAGCCAACAGCGAGTTGCAGTAATCCAGACGGGAGATGACAAGTGCCTGGATTAGGACCTGTGCCGCTTCCTGTGTAAGGCAGGGTCGTACTCTCCGAATGTTGTAGAGCATGAACCTGCAGGAGCGGGTCACCGCCTTGATGTTAGCGGAGAACGACAGGGTGTTGTCCAGGGTCACGCCAAGGCTCTTCGCACTCTGGGAGGAGGACACAACGGAGTTGTCAACCGTGATGGCGAGATCATGGAACGGGCAGTCCTTCCCCGGGAGGAAGAGCAGCTCCGTCTTGCCAGGGTTCAGCTTGAGGTGGTGATCCGTCATCCATACTGATATGTCTGCCAGACATGCAGAGATGCGATTCGCCACCTGGTTATCAGAAGGGGGAAAGGAGAAGATTAGTTGTGTATCGTCAGCGTAGCAATGATAGGAGAGGCCATGTGAGGATATGACAGAGCCAAGTGACTTGGTGTATAGGGAGAAAAGGAGAGGGCCTAGAACTGAGCCCTGGGGGACACCAGTGGTGAGAGCACGTGGTGCGGAGACAGCTTCTCGCCACGCCACTTGGTAGGAGCGACCGGTCAGGTAGGACGCAATCCAGGAGTGAGCCGCGCCGGAGATGCCCAGCTCGGAGAGGGTGGAGAGGAGGATCTGATGGTTCACAGTATCAAAGGCAGCAGACAGGTCTAGAAGGACAAGAGCAGAGGAGAGAGAGTTAGCTTTAGCAGTGCGGAGAGCCTCCGTGACACAGAGAAGAGCAGTCTCAGTTGAATGACCAGTCCTGAAACCTGACTGGTTTGGATCAAGAAGGTCATTCTGAGAGAGATAGCAAGAGAGTTGGCTAAAGACGGCACGCTCAATAGTTTTGGAAAGAAAAGAAAGAAGGGATACTGGTCTGTAGTTGTTGACATCAGTGGGATCGAGTGTTGGTTTTTTGAGAAGGGGAGCAACTCTCGCTCTCTTGAAGACGGAAGGGACATGGCCAGCGGTCAAGGATGAGTTGATCAGCGAGGTGAGGTAGGGGAGAAGGTCACCGGAGATGGTCTGGAGAAGAGAGGAGGGGATGGGGTCAAGCGGGCAGGTTGTTGGGCGGCCTGCAGTCACAAGTCACAGGATTTTATCTGGAGAGAGAGGGGAGAAAGAAGTCAAAGCATAGGGTAGGGCAGTGTGAGTAGGACCAGCAGTGTCATTAGACTTAACAAACGAGGATCGGATGTCGTCAACCTTCTTTTCAAAGTGGTTGACGAAGTCATCCACAGAGAGAGAGGAGGGGGGGGGGGGGGGGGGAGGATTCAGCAGGGAGGAAAATGTGGCAAAGAGCTTCCTAGGGTTAGAGGCAGATGCTTGGAATTTAGAGTGGTAGAAAGTGGCCTTAGCAGCAGAAACAGATGAAGAAAATGTAGAGAGGAGGGAGTGAAAAGATGCCAGGTCGGCAGGGAGTTTAGTTTTCTTCCATTTCCGCTCCGCTGCCCGGAGCTCTGTTCTGTGAGCTCGCAATGAGTCATCAAGCCACGGAGCTGGAGGGGAGGACCGAGCCGGCCGGGAGGATAGGGGACACAGAGAGTCAAAGGATGCAGAAAGGGAGGAGAGGAGGGTTGAGGAGGCAGAATCAGGAGATTGGAGGGAGAAGGATTGAGCAGAGGGAAGAGATGATAGGATGGAAGAGGAGAGAGTAGTGGGAGAGAGAGAGCGAAGGTTGCGGCGGCGCATTACCATCTGTGTAGGGGCAGAGTGAGTAGTGTTGGAGGAGAGCGAGAGAGAAAAGGAAACAAAGTAGTGGTCGGAGACATGGAGGGGAGTTGCAGTGAGATTAGTAGAAGAGCAGCATCTAGTAAAGATGAGGTCAAGCGTATTGCCTGCCTTGTGAGTAGGGGGGGACGGTGAGAGGGTGAGGTCAAAAGAGGAGAGGAGTGGAAAGAAGGAGGCAGAGAGAAATGAGTCAAATGTGGACATAGGGAGGTTGAAATCCCCCAAAACTGTGAGGGGTGAGCCATCCTCAGGAAAGGAACTTATCAAGGCGTCAAGCTCATTGATGAACTCTCCAAGGGAACCTGGAGGGCGATAGATGACAAGGATATTAAGCTTAAATGGGCTAGTGACTGTGACAGCATGGAATTCAAATGAGGAGATAGACAGGTGGGTTAGGGGAAAAATTGAGAATGTCCACTTGGGAGAGATGAGGATTCCTGTGCCACCACCCCTCTGACCAGATGCTCTCGGGGTATGCGAGAACACATGGTCAGACGAGGAGAGAGCAGTAGGAGTAGCAGTGTTTTCAGTGGTAATCCATGTTTCCGTCAGCGCCAGGAAGTCGAGGGACTGGAGGTTAGCATAGGCTGGGATGAAGTCAGCTTTGTTGGCAGCAGAACGGCAGTTCCAGAGGCTGCCTGAGACCTGGAACTCCAGGTGTGGGGTGCGTGCAGGGACCACCAGGTTAGAGAGGCAGCAGCCACGCGGTGTGAGGCGTTTGTGTAGCCTGTGCAGAGAGGAGAGAACAGGGATAGGCAGAGGCATAGTTGACAGGCTGTAGCAAATGGCTACAATAATGCAGAGGAGATCGGAATGAAATGAACTAAACATCTGGGAGAGGAGAGAGCAGGGCCTCCCTCACCAAAACTTCCACCTCAGAAACTATAATTGTTTCACTGAACCACCCGAACAAAAACTCTCCCAACTTCCACCTTTAGAAATCAGAATTGTTGTGAACCACAGCGGTTCAATGTTTAAAGGAATAGACTCAACCCACTTTATTCAGCTAGCTAACTATGACACCATAGCTAACTAGCGTGCTAGCATCCAATAACACACAGTTTAGCACCAGCACTTGGTCACAACAAACCACCAATAGTGTGATAACACACTAAGCAGATAATTCGTGTCCGTGTCTAGTTCCTTTCATAACGCAGCAATAATTAAACGTTGGCTAGCTAGCACAAATATATTGTATTTAGCTGCCACAGTACAGCACACAATGGCTACTTTGTTGACTCTGTTCGAAAAACGGCTAGCTAGCTAGCTTCGTGCTACACCCGGCACCGCCGAAAACAATGCCAACCTACAGTAACTACCCACAACAGCCCACGATGCCTAACTATGACACCATAGCTAACTAGCATGCTAGCATCCAATAACACACAGTTTAGCACCAATACTTGGTTACAACAAACTGCCAATAGTGTGTTAACACAATAAACAGATCATTCGTGTCCGTGTCTAGTTCCTTTCATAATGCAGCAATAATTAAACGTTGGCTAGCTAGCACAAGTATATTGTATTTAGCTACTACAGTACAGTTAGCTGGTCGTGTTGGCTAGCTAGCAATGGCTACTGTGTTGACTTTGTTTGAAGAACGGCTAGCTAGCTAGCTTCGTGCTACACCCGGCACCGCCGAAAAACAATGCTAACCTACAGTAACTACCCACAACAGCCCACGATGCCTAACTATGACGCCATAGCTAACTAGCATGCTAGCATCCAATAACACACAGTTTAGCACCAATACTTGGTTACAACAAACTACCAATAGTGTGTTAACACACTAAACAGATCATTCGTGTCCGTGTCTAGTTCCTTTCATAACGCAGCAAAAATTAAACGTTGGCTAGCTAGCAACGGCTAGCAGTGGCTAGCTAGCACCACTGACTTGGTGCGGGGAGCAGGAACAGGCCGGGCCGGGCTGGCGACGCGCACCATAGACTTGGTGCGGGGAGCAGGAGCGGGCCGGACCAGGCTGACGAAGCGCACCACTGACTTGGTGCGGGGAGCAGGAACGGGCCGGACCGGGCTGACGAAGCGCACCACTGACTTGGTGCGGGGAGCAGGAACGGGCCGGACCGGGCTGGCGAAGCGCACCACAGGCTTGATGCGGGGAGCAGGAACAGGCCGGACCGGGCTGACGACGCGCACCACAGGCTCGATGCGAGGAACAGGAACAGGCCGGACAGTACTGGGGACACACACCACTGGCCCTACGCAGGGATCAGGAACGGGCCGGACCGGACTGGTAACACACCCCAGTACCTCTCGCCGTGCCTCTACACTTTCCCTTTCCTCTGTGACCAGTGGCCCCCTTAACCTGGCGGCCTCCTCTGCAAACCCGCTGGACCGCTCCATCGCGGCCTCCTGCTGCCCCATCGTCCGCGGTGTGAGCCCCCCCCCTAAAAAATGTCTGGGCTTCTCTCCTTCCCGTGGACCAGGTCTCCATATCTCTCGCCAGCCTTTCGCCCTTCTGCTTCCAAGTCAAGCCCCTCTCTTCCTCACACGGCTTGACCCAGTCGAGGAGGCGAAGGAGATCCGCTAGAGATCTCCCTGGCGATGGCTCCTGGACACGCTGCTTGGTCCAGTCTTGGTGGGATCTTCTGTCACGATCGTCGGGAACAGAGGACCAAGGCGCAGCGTTGAAGGTGAACATGCTTTTTATTAATGCTACACGAACAAAACAACAAACGATAACGTGACATCCAAAGGTGCAAACCACAAACCTATACAGGAACAAGATCCCACCAACACTGTGGGAAAACTGGCTGCTTAAGTATGGTTCCCAATCAGAGACAAGCAACAGCTGATACACGTTGCCTCTGATTGAGAACCACACTGGCCAACATAGAAATAGAAAACTAGAACAAAAACAAATGAAAACTCACACCCTGGCTCAACATACTAGAGTCCCCAGAGCCAGGGCGTGACAATTTAATCTGCCACTTCACCTCCACCTACTCATCTCCGCCACCCGCTCCATCTCCTGGATTATTCTGCATCCTTTTGAATCTGTAAATAAACACTCACCTTCATTCAACTCACCTTGTCCTGGTCTGCTTCTGGGTTCGGTCTTAGAGAACCGTGACAGAACGATCCGGCCAGAAATGAACCCAGCGGACCTGGACTCTGTTCGCCATGCCATTACCCATCAGGAGAAGATGTTGGGACAACATAGCACGGCGCTACAGGAGATAGCGTTGTCAGTTCGGAACTTTTCTACCAGTCTGACAAAGATCCAGGCTCAGCTCAGTTTGCCGGTGGAGAATCCACCACCGGTTTCACCCATCTCGCCTGCCGCTTCTGGAGCTGTGCCCTTCCGTGAGCCCAAGGTTCCGACGCCTGATAAATATGAGGGGGATTTGGGAAGATGCCGTTCCTTTCTTATGCAGTGTGGATTAGTGTTCGATCTACAGCCCCACTCTTATGCCACAGACAAGGCTAGGATAGCCTTTGTCATTGAATTGCTGCGTGGTAGAGCCCTGGAGTGGGCTTCAGCCGTATGGGAACGACAGGACACCTGCATGGCTTCATACCAGGAGTTCACGGCAGAGATGAGGAAGCTGTTTGACCATCCTGTCCGAGGTAAGGACGCAGCTAAACGCCTGTTTTCTCTTCACCAAGGAGCTCGCAGAGTTGCCGACTACGTTATCGAATTCAGGACATTGGCTGTGGAGAGTGGGTGGAATGAAGAGTCACTGCAAGCGGCCTTTTATCAGGGGTTGTCGGAGCAACTCAAGGATGAGCTGATCTCCTATCCGGAGCCTAGTGACCTGGACAGTTTGGTCGCTTTGTCTATTCGAGTGGATAACAGAGTTCGAGAGAGAAGGAGGGAGAAGCAATGGGGCCCGTCCAATCAATCAGCTTCTCGGTTCCCAGTCGGGTCAGGAGGTGGACCAGAACGCATCGATCTTTGTCCACCACACGGGATTAGTGGAGTGGTCCTGCCTCCAGATTCTGAACCCATGCAAGTGGGGCGGCACGGGTTAACCAAGGAGGAGCGCCAACATAGACGTGAGACCAACCGCTGCCTCTACTGTGGTAGTTCGGGACATTACATCTCCACTTGTTCCCAGCGGCCGTCAAACTGCCCGGCTCGCTAAGTTTGGGAGGACTTTTAGCAAGGCGGTTTCAACCTCTCAATAGCCCTGTCAGACCCCGTTTCCCGGCTACCCTCATGAACAGGAATCAGAGTTTAGCGATTAACGCTTTCATCGATTCAGGTGCCGATGGCAGCTTTATTGATGCCGACGTGGTGGAACAGCTGGGGCTTCCCAAGGAGCGACTACCGGAAGCCATTGAAGCTACCACTCTGAACGGCAGTAGTCTGGCACGTATCACGATGAGGACTGAACCGGTTAAGATGCTGTTGTCAGGGAATCATTCTGAGGTTATCTCATTCTTCATTCTGCCTTCTCCTCATGTTCCTCTGGTCCTTGGATACCCCTGGCTGAAGGAACACAATCCCACGTTCGATTGGGTGACTGGCAAGGTAACTAGTTGGAGCATTGATTGCCATGCTAACTGCCTCAAGACTGCCTGTTCCCATTCTGTTCCCAGTCAGGTCATTGAGGCTAACCCCCCAAATTTGTCCCTGGTCCCCGAAACAAACATATCACGATTTGGGGGAGGTGTTCAGTAAGCAGAGGGCTCTGTCACTCCCTCCCCACCGACCATATGATTGTGCCATAAACCTGTTCCCTGGAGCTGTCTTTCCCAAGGGACGGTTATACAGCATCTCCCGACCTGAACGTGAAGCTTCGGAGACCTACAGCTCCTGAGTGGCGCAGTGGTCTAAGGCACTGCATCGCAGTGCTAACTGTGCCACTAGAGATCCTGGTTCGAATCCAGGCTCTGTCGCAGCCGGCCGCGACCGGGAGACTCATGGGCGGCGCACAATTGGCCCAGCGTCGTCCAGGGTAGGGGAGGGAATGGCCGGCAGGGATGTAGCTCAGTTGATAGAGCATGGCGTTTGCAACGCCAGGGTTGTGGGTTCGTTTCCCATGGGGGGCCAGTATAAAAAATAATAAAATAAAATAAATATTCACTAACTGTAAGTCGCTCTGGATAAGAGCGTCTGCTAAATGACTAAAATGTAAAATGTAAATGTACATAAAGGAGTCCCTAGCTGCTGGTCTCATTCGTCCCTCGTCATCACCCCTGGGGGCAGGATTCTTCTTTGTGAGTAAGAAGGATGGCGCTCTTCGACCTTGTATTGATTATCGGGGGTTGAATGATATCACGGTCAAGAACAAGTATCCCCTGCCCTTGATGAGCTCTGCTTTCGACTCCTTACAGGGTGCTACGGTGTTCACCAAGCTGGACCTACGCAATGCGTATCATCTGGTCCGGATCAGAGAGGGTGACGAGTGGTTGACTGGTTTCAATACACCGATGGGTCATTTCGAGTATCAGGTGATGCCGTTTGGACTGACCAATGCTCCAGCAGTGTTCCAGAGTATGGTGAATGATGTCCTGAGAGATATGATCGGTCTTTTTGTGTTCGTTTACCTGGATGACATTCTTATCTTCTCTAAGGAGCCTTCCAGCCACGTCCAGCATGTCAAGCAGGTTCTGCAGCGATTGTTGGAGAATCGCCTGTTTGTGAAGGCCGAGAAGTGTGAATTCCACGCCCACACTACATCCTTCATCGGGTACATCATCTCCAGGGGAGAGATTAGGATGGACCAAGAGAAGGTTAGGGTGGTTCTGGATTGGGCCCAGCCCGGTACGAGATTGCAGCTCCAGAGGTTTCTGGGGTTTGCGAATTTCTATCGTAGATTTATCCGTGACTACAGCCGTGTGGCCGCTCCTTTAACTGCCCTGACTTCTAGTACCAGAACCTTCAGTTGGAATCCTGAAGCGGACCGAGCATTTCTGGATTTGAAGAGGCGATTCACCAACGCTCCGATTCTCTCTCAACCTGACACTGCCCGTCAGTTTGTCGTTGAGGTGGATGCGTCTGATGTGGGGGTTGGCGCCATCCTGTCCCAGCGATGCTCCACTGACGGTAAACTCCATCCCTGCGCCTACTATTCTCGTCGTCTTTCGTCTGCGGAGAGGAACTACGATGTGGGTAACCGGGAGCTTCTCGCAGTGAAACTTGCCTTGGAGGAGTGGCGCAACTGGTTGGAGGGGGCGGAGCAACCGTTTGTTGTCTGGACTGACCACAAGAATCTTGCTTACGTGCAATCGGCTAAACGTCTCAACTCCCGTCAGGCCAGGTGGTCGTTGTTTTTTGGACGCAACACATTTTTCCTTGACGTTCCGACCGGGGTCTAAGAACGGCAAGGCGGACGCCTTGTCCCGGATGTTCTCCAAGACGGAGGAGAGTGGGGCCAAGACTGAGACGATTCTTCCCCGGAACCTTGTCGTAGGAGCCGTTATGTGGAGGATTGAGGAGGAGGTTATGGCGGCCCTTCGGACGCAGCCCGGCCCCGGTAACGGTCCACCCGGTCGGTTGTTTGTGCCTGAGTCGGTCCGTTCGGCTGTCCTCCAATGGTCCCACGCCAGCAAGATGGCTTGCCACCCTGGCGTGGCTCGGACGATGGCGCTTCTACGCAGACGATTTTGGTGGCCTGCCATGGGAGAAGATACTCGGAGGTTTGTTGCTGCCTGTCCAGTTTGTGCGCAGAACAAGAGTGCCAATCGGCCCAGCTCTGGACTTCTTCACCCCCTACCTATCCCCCGGCGACCATGGTCGCATCTGGCCCTGGACTTTGTCACTGGGTTGCCCTCTTCTGAGGGGAACACGGTCATTCTGACTATTGCGGACAGATTCAGCAAGTTCGCCCACTTTGTGCCCATCTCCAAGCTTCCCTCTGCCTCTGAGACGTCCAAGATCCTGGTTAGGGAGGTTTTCAGGGTTCATGGATTGCCCAGTGACATAGTTTCCGACCGTGGTCCTAAGTTCACCTCTGCTGTCTGGAAGTCCTTCTGTTTGGCCATTGGAGCTACAGTCAGTCTCACATCTGGATTTCACCCCCAATCCAATGGACAGGCGGAGAGAGCCAACCAGAAGATGGAATCCACGCTGCGCTGCCTTGTTTCCTCCAACCCCACCTCTTGGGTCTCTCAGTTGCCTTGGGTTGAGTATGCCCACAATACTCTCTCTACTTCTGCCACTGGGATGTCTCCCTTCCAGTGCCTATACGGCTACCAACCCCCCCTGTTTCCTTCTCAGGAGAAGGATCTCTCGGTTCCCTCTGTCCAGGCCCACATTTGTCGTTGCCACCGGACCTGGCATCGGGCCAGAAAGGCCCTCCTTCGAGTTTCTGACCGGTATCAGCTCCAGGCGAATCGTCGCCGTATTCCAGCCCCCGCTTATGCCATCGGAGATAGGGTCTGGTTGGCTACACGGGACCTCCCTCTGCGGACTGAGTCAAGGAAACTGTCGCCGAGGTTCATTGGTCCGTTTGTGGTGGAGAGAGTGATCAATCCGGTTGTGGTTCGACTCAAGTTGCCTAGGACGCTCAGAGTCCATCCCACCTTCCATGTCTCCTGCCTCAAGCCTGTTCTCCTCAGCCCTCTGTTGCCCCCTCCGCCTCCTCCTCCTCGGATGATCGGAGGAGGTCCTGTCTACACGGTGCGCCGCATCATGGATTCCAGACGGCGGGGCCGGGGTTTCCAGTATCTCGTGGACTGGGAGGGGTATGGTCCTGAGGAGAGGAGTTGGATTCCTCGGCGTCATATCCTTGATGCTGACCTCCTTCGTGACTTCTACCGCCTCCATCCTGGCGCTCCGGGTAGTCCGCCCGGTGGCGTTCATCGGAGGGGGGGTACTGTCATGAACCCTGCATCCTGAGTCTGTTCCTGCCTGGGTTGCCGTTTTTCTGCTCGGTATCTCCTGTTTTCCCGAAGGTTCCTGAACGCACCCTGTCCGGTTGCCGGGCGACGTTGCTAGGCGGGTGATCTCTCGATTACCCGCACCTGCTTCTCATCAGCCTCGGCACACCTGGTCCTGATCATCACCCCTTCTTAAGCTCTGACCTGACATCCATTCCCTGCCGGATCGTTAGCCATTAACAGTATGTTTTGCCAGCGTATCAGCCTCTGAGTACTAGCGTTAGTTTAGTTGTTTTTGCACCTTGTTGACCTGCCTTGTACTTACCTCCGTTTTTTTCTGTCTACAGTCATTCTCCCGGAACCTTCACCCAACCCCTGCCGTGCCATCATTTAATCTGCCACTTCACCTCCACCTACTCATCTCCGCCACCCGCTCCGTCTCCTGGATTATTCTGCATCCTTTTGAATCTGTAAATAAACACTCACCTTCGTTCAACTCACCTTGTCCTGGTCTGCTTCTGGGTTCGGTCTTAGAGAACCGTGACAACAAGAGTCATTTTCTGGTCTCAATCAGACTATCCAGCTTTGTCTAACATGAAAAATGTATCAAATGTATTGTTATTGAACTGGTGTGTCATAGTCTTCTTCGCAGCACATTTATTAACAAAAACTTTCACAGTGTTACCTGCTTTCTTTCCAGGTGTACCAGACAACCCAAGAGTGATTAGACTTGCAACTACTGCTGTAAAAATCAAAGGGAAGGAATGTTTTTTTTTTTTTAACACACAGTAAAACAATTGGCTATGGAAATTGTGTCTGTTCCTAAACCACCAAATTAAATGATGTTCCACAATAGCCAGACATTACAATTTCATTTCATAGCATAATTCAGTCACATTTAGCCTACATAAAATAAAAAAGCGGTGTGTCATTGCTGGAAAGTCCAATGGCAAGCATTAATTTAGTCTTGATGTTGAGCATCTATCTATGCATTTGATGAGATGCAATACAAAATACTGAATTTACCAAGAGGCAACACAAGTTTATCCACCATGTCTAGCCTACTCCTTGCTGTATTTCCAAAACCAAATGACCGAATCATTATTTAGTGTAATGGGACAATTCAATTATGTATTGGAGGAATCATATCCACGATATCCTGATTTTATGTCCGCATAAACGAATAATGTTGCTGTCTAAGTGTCTTGTTTGGTGTCTCTCCATCATATCCTACTCTTCTGTTGCTGTCTCTGTGTCTTGTCTAGTGTCTCTCCATCATATCCTATTATTCTGTTGCTGTCTCTGTGTCTTGTCTGGTGTCTCTCCATCATATCCTACTCTTCTGTTGCTGTCTCTGTGTCTTGTCTAGTGTCTCTCTCATGATATCCTACTCGTCTGTTGCTGTCTCTGTGTCTTGTCTGGTGTCTCTCTCCATCATATCCTATTCTTCTGTTGCTGTCTCTGTGTTTTGTCTGGTGTGTCTCTTTAGTTTTGCAATCCAAAATGTGTCTGGGTCACCTAAATCCCGACCAGTTGAGTGCTGCTGTTCTGGCTGCTGCTGTTCTAAGTGCTCCACTAGCCTGCTGTTCTCATCTGTCCTCATCTGTCCTCCACCTTGGCTCATCGGCAAAGTAGCAAGGTAGAGGTGCAACATGTCATTATTTAGTTTTACAGTTACTACCAGGGCAAACATGACAGATAATAAGTTACATAGCCCCTAGGGTATATGAATATGATTTTTATGATTCATTTAATTTCATCAGTTCTACCAGCTGATGGTAGATTACATAACATTTGAGGACACATAAGGCTGGCCACCTTTTCCCCTCTCTCTCTGGCTGCCCTTCCCCTTCCCTTCTAGTTCAAGTTTGTTTATTTGGCATATACAAAAAGCTTATTTCTCTCAAATGTTATGCACAAATGTGTTTACGTCTCTGTTAGTGAGCATTTCTCCTTTGCCAAGAAAATCCATCTACCTGACAGGTGTGGTATATCAAGAAGCTGATTGAACAGAATGATCATTACACAGGAGCACCTTGTGCTGGGGACAATAAAAGGCCACTCTAAAACGTGCAGTTTTGTCACACAACACAATGCTACAGATGTCTCAAGTTTTGAGGGAGCGTGCAATTGGCATGCTGACTGCAGGAATATCCACCAAAGCTGTAGCTGTTGCCAGAGAATTTAATGTTAATTTCTCTACCATAAGCCACCTCCAACATCAGAATTTGGCAATAAGTCCAACCGTCCTCACAACTGCAGACCATATGTATGGCATTGTGTGGGCGAGCGGTTTGTCAACGTTGTGAACAGAGTGCCCCATGGTGGCGGTGGGGCTATGGTATGGGCAGGCATAAGCTATGGACAACAAACACAATTGCATTTTATCGATGGCAATTTTAATGCACAGAGATACCGTGACGCAGTGATGCCAACTTAACAATTTTGTTGCTAGATTTAGCAACTTTTCAGACTACCCCGGCAACTTCTTTTTCAAACAGCACCTAGCAACAAATTTAGCTACTTTTAAACATTTATTTGGAACTTTTACCAACTTTTGAAAAGTGACTCAAACGCTAAAATGTGCAAAAGTGCATTGTGAGTGACGTCAGCAGCAGGCACTCAGCTCGTGCACAGGCAGCAACAGGCCAGCCAAGCAGCACAACAACCTGGAGAGAGCTGGAGAGAGATGCCTAGCGCACACATCATTATTTGAGTTAAGTTGCTTGTTCAATAAGATAGCATATATACCTAATCAGTTAGGTAACATGTTAGCTAACTACCAATACACTGCTTAAAACTATAATTGTTCAGAATGTGTAGGTTTACTAGTTAATAAGAAAATAAATCAAATGTAATTGTTCAATAATGTGTAATGTATAATTGTTCAATAATTCAATGTGTTGTGTTTAAAAATAAAAATATCTGATCATATAAAATGTGTTGTGTTTATATTACCTTTACAAACAAAAACGTGATAATAAACAAACAAATCTAAACTAACAAATGTGAAATCATATTTGTCCCGAGATGGCCAGTCAATTTGAGTAAAGTTATTGTGTATTCTACGTAATGACGCAGTTTTACGTTATTACATAATGACGTCATCACGCAATGACATCACAACGTAATTTACCAACTTTTAGCAACAAATTGACCTGCCTCTAGCAACTTCCCCTGAAAATGTGTTGGCAACACTGCTGTGACGAGATCCTGAGGCCCATTGTCGTGCCATTCATCCGCCGCCATCTCCTCATGTTTCATCATGATAATGCACGGCTCCATGTCGCAAGGATCTGTACACAATTCCTGGCAGCTGAAAATGTCCCAGTTCTTCCATTGCCTGTATACTCACCAGACATGTCACCCATTGAGCATGTTTGGGCTGCTCTGGATTGACATGTATGACAGCGTGTTCCAGTTCCCACCAATATCCAACAACTTCGCACAACCATTGAAGAGGAGTGGGACAACATTCCACAGGCCACAACCAACAACCTAATAAATTCTATGCGAAGGAGATGTGTCGAGCTGCATGAGGCAAATGATGGTCACACCAGATGGTTTTCTGATCCACGCCCCTAATTGTTTTTAAAGGTATCTGTGACCAACAGACGCTTATCTGTATTCCCAGTCGTGAAATTCATAGATTAGGGCCTAATTTATTTATTTCAATTGACTGATTTTCTTATATGAACTGTAACTCGTTAAAATCTTTGAAATTGTTGCATGTTGCGTTTATATTTTTGTTCAGTATAGTATTCTCACTGTTCCAGACCAAAGAGAAATCAACTCCCTTGATATTCTGCAGAAGGGAGACAAATCTGACAATACAGATTGTTTTCATGGCTTTCTTCAGGAAACAAATGGGTGTTAACTTTTTCACACTCAGACAGAATAGTAGAATCTTAATCCATGATGACACAAAGGAAATCAGACAGTCACTGATTGTGTCCATTCCCTAAACACACACCACTCACATTATAATAGTAATGCCACTTTCTTACAAGGAGACATGCTTAACTTCATGATGAAAGTGTATGGATGTCGAATGTTGAACAAGGTTTATAATTCTCTGCGAATGTTTTGAACCCTAAAAGTGCCAACATAATTTTTTTGCTTAAAAGCGCCAACTGGGGTCATTTCTGACCCCAGATTGGTAATGATCACAAAAAGACACTGTCTGTCAAGCAGTAACACATTTTACTTTATTAACCTTTTGTAAAACAAGTAAATGTTTGAAATTCCCCAAAATAAGCATATTTTTGTATCTCATCACACATTTATTGTCAAATTTGATGTCTTAAACATAGATGTTTTTGTTTTTCATGTTTTTAATAGATATTTGGATCAATTTCATTCATAGCCAATTGTTATGAAAATGTTTCTGTTAATCATTCAAAGTGTTGTGTTTCTGTGATACTCAGAGGCTGAGAACTTGACATACCGACAAATCTGACATACCGGTACGACCTAAGATGGCTAGCGATATGGGCGATATAAGCGATATGAGCACCGGTGCCATCAGACTTTTAGCTGTAACTTTGGAACGCTATGGCTGATCAACTCAGTTCCAAACTCTCTACTTGGTATAGAGACATTGACTGGAAGCTAATAGGTATTTGTATATATATATATTTTTTTACTATAATGGGAACAAATCAGGGATAGCTCCATAGCTATATATTTCCAGGGTACATACAGTGCCTTCATAAAGTAATCATACCCCTTAATTTTGTTGTGTTAGAGCCTGAATTCAAAATGGATTAAATATTATTTGTTTCTCACCCATTTACACACAATACCCCATAATGACAAAGTGAAAACATGTTTTTAGAAATGTTTGCAAATGTGTTGAAAATTAAATACAGAAATATATTTTACATAAGTATTCACACCCCTGAGTCAATACATGTTAGAATCACATTTGGCAGCGATTACAGCTGTGAGTCTTGCTGGGTAAGTCTCTAAGAGCTTTGCACACATGGATTGTACAATATTTGCACATTATTATTTTTAAATTGTTCAAGTTCTGTCAAATTGGTTGTTGATCATTGCAAGACAACACTTTTCAAGTCTTGCCATAGATTTCCAAGCAGATTTAAGGCAAAACTGTAACTCGACCACTCAGGAACATTCACTGTTTTCTTGGTAAGCAACTCCAGTGGTTTAGGTTATTGTCCTGCTAAAAGGTGAATTCATCTCCCAGTGTCTGGTTGAAAGCAGACTGAACCAGGTTTTCCTGTAGGATTTTGCCTGTGCTTAGCTTCATTGCGTTTCTTTTTTATCCTGAAAAACTCCCTAGTCTTTAACAATTACAAGCATACCCATAACATGATGCATCCACCACTAAGCTTGAAAATATGGAGAGTGGTACTCAGTAATGTCTTGTATTGCATTTGCCCCAAACATAGCACTTCTTATTCAGGACAAAAGGTTAATTGCTTAGCAAAATGTTTTGCAGTATTACTTTAGTGCCTTTTTGCAAACAGGATGCATGTTTTGGAATATCTTTATTCTGTACAGGCTTCAATTTTTTCACTCTGTCATTTAGGTTAGTATTGTGGAGTAACCAGTGGCGGCTCCTGAAAAAATTCTCAGGGGGGGCAATTTTTCTGATGATTTAGGTGACCTACACACATTTAAAAAAAGATATGTCCAGCAACAACATGAAGACAGGGGCAGCATATAAGTCAATACCAGAAGCATTTATTGACTGATCTCAAAAGTGTTGGCTTACCAGGGTTGGTGGAGCCCTCAGTTTCATCTTTGCCTCGCAAAGCTAACTCAAACACTCCGCAAAACTTCACACACTGGATTAGCCGGCTGAGGATGTGGCGGTTCTTGCTAATGTCGTAGTAAATATATTTGTTATAGTGAATATGGAATATGATATGTTGAGTAAAATGTTGTGCTAAGATCTATTTAGGTCAGGAGCTGGTTATAAGTTCTGTTCCTATCCAATAACAATGGACAAAAGGGTCCTATCTTGTCAGCAGGTGGCCAAGGACAACACCCACGCCATAGGCCTCTCAGTTCTTCCAACTCACGAGTTCTTGCTCTGAGGACACACACACACACACACACAAACACACACACACACACATCATCACTGTTAAACACACACACACACACACACACATCATCACTGTTAAACACACACACACACACACACACACAAAAATCCCCTCTCTTAGGCTGAACATTTGAAGACAGAGAACCCGACTCAGAGCCAATGCAACAGTGACAGTAGCCTGGAGGGGACCTCGCCCAACTCATCAGGACCAATCAGAAGATCAGAACTACTAGATTGAACCTACTTCATTTATTGCATAAAATGTCTGCACACAATGTTTCGGGGCTCTCTTCAGATAATAATAATAATAATAATAATAATATGCCATTTAGCAGACGCTTTTATCCAAAGCGACTTACAGTCATGCGTGCATACATTTTTGTGTATGGGTGGTCCCGGGGATCGAACCCACTACCTTGGCGTTACAAGCGCCGTGCTCTACCAGCTGAGCTACAGAAAGTGGATACTCATGGATGCGCATCGCAATTGTAAAATGTCAACACAATTGGAGACACCACGTCATTTTTGGAGACATGTTATTGACAGTAAACTATTGTAGATGCGACTGCTAACTAAATAAAACATTTTAGCTGGCTAGCTAATCATCTTAGCTAAATGTGGGGCAAACAATTCAGTTATTTACCGTTAATTTGAGGGATTGGGGTGAAAGAAATCGAGTTACATAGTGATACTTTACGATATACTGTATTGACAATATCGCAATATTTTAGCGCTAGTTGGCTGTACCTGCACCAAAACACCATTATTGTTCCTTCATAGCTTGTTCTCAATCTTTTCACATTGGGAGCCAATTTGTTTTCAGCACTTTTATTTCCATGACTGATCAAAACTCGTTCTCATGGCTTTCTGATCCCTCTGCAACAGACATATGGTGCGCAATATAAACACAGTATCGAATCGCAATACGTATAGAATCATGAGACTCGCAATGCATATATCTTATCGTGAGGTTCCTGTCAATTCCCAGCCCAAGTTCATTTGCCACAACAAATCTCTTCGCTAGCAAACGCGATGTCTTCTCCAAAATGGCAATGTGTCTCCAGCAATGTTTACTTTTTTGACGTTCTATGGCATCTCCACTTTCCAAGCATATATGACCACATGTAATATTTTGGTAAGTGATGCAAATAGTGAACTATGTAGGGCCAGGATGTAAAATATATGTAGCTGCAGCAATTTCTCTTATCTGATATGGTAAGTAATGGGGCTTAATGTATAGCTCCCTAAGAGTTTGACGAACGGGTCCGTGCACGCGATTCCAGATATCTTTACCTCTGAATAAACTGCCTTTATTATACCATATCCACCCTGTCCAAAGTCTCTACTTGGTCTCAGTTCTCCAGTAAACTTGTGATTATCAACACTAACCTCATCGTTGTGGCGGCGGACAGCTAGCCTGTATCCCTCATCCAGTTGAGTGGCAATGTTATTTTTTCGTTCGTACCAATTTTTGGAAAATCCTCGGGTGTAGGACTTTCCGCCTTTAGTAGAAACCTGTTGAGTTATTAAATTTGGTCTGGGAGGTCCTAATTGTTTCGTTGCCAATTTATCTTCATTTGTTCGCCGACAAAAAGGAACTTCTTTCAAAGACACAATCGAGTTGCATACCCGCTCTTTTCTTAGTTACGTTCATGGTTACGTTACGTATGACGAAAGCGCGTAAGTGCAAGCCCTCAGACACCCATAGAGATTGTATTGAAAGCTCTGAAATTTGAAAAAAATAGATTTTACATGGGAGTCTATGACAGACTTCTGGGCGATTTTCAACCTGACTGAAATCGCCCCAAAAGGGGGGGTGGCCATTTGAAGCACGACTTTAGCATGATTGGACATTTAGTGGCAGTGTGGCACTGTGGCAGATTAGACGTCTAGATTACAACACTGATAACTACTGTTGCCGTGATATAATTGATTAGAAAAAAAATTTGGCAGTGCGTCGCCCATATCGCCCTATTGAACAGGCCGCCCCTGGGAGTAACTACAATGTTGTTGATCCATTTCTCAGTTTTCCCCTGTCACAGCCATTCAAATCTGTAACTGTTTTAAGGTCACCATTGGCCTCATGGTGAAATCCCTGAGCGGTTTCCTTCCTCTCCGGCAATTGAGTTAGGAAGGACCCATGTATCTTTGTAGTGTCTGGGTGTATTACACCATCCAAAGTGTAATTAATAACTTCACCATGCTCAAAGGGATACTCAATGTCTGATTTTGTATTTTTACCCATCTACCAATAGGTGCCCTTCTTTGCGAGGCATTATAAAACCTCCCTGGTCTTTGTGGTTGAATCTGTGTTTGAAATTCACTGCTCGACTGAGGGACCTTACAGATAATTGCCACACCCTGATCTGTTTCACCTGTCTTTGTGATTGTCTCCACCCCCCTCCAGGTGTCATCCATCTTCCCCATTATCCCCAGTGTATTTATACCTGTGTTCTCTGTTTGTCTGTTGCCAGTTTGTTTTGTTTCGTAAAGCCTACCAGCGGGTTTCCCCTTGCTCCTGTCGTTTTCAAGTTCCTGTTTTGACCATTCTGCCTGCCCTGACCCTGACCCTGACCCTGAGACTGCCTGCCATTCTGTACCTTTTGGACTCTGATTTGGATTACTGACCTCTGCCTGCCCTTGACCTGTCGTTTGCCTGCCACCTGTTTTTGTAATAAACTTTTGTTACTTCGACACTGTCTGCATCTGGGTCTTCTCCTGAAACGTGATAATAATTGTATGTGTTGGGTACAGAGATGAGGTAGTCATACAAAAATCATGTTTTCACTATTATTGCACACAGAGTCCATGCAATTTATTATGTGACTTTTTAAGCACATTGTTACTCCAGAACTTATTTAGGCTTGCCATAGCAAAGGGGTCGAATACTTATTGACTCAAGGCATTTCAGCTTTTCATTTTTTATTAATTGGTAAACAATTCTAAAAACACAATTCCACTAGGCCAGTGACACAATCTCAATTTAATCCATTTCAAATTCAGGCTGTAACACAACAAAATGTGGAAAAAGTCAAGGGGTGTGAATACTTTATGAAGACACTGTACATCTACCCAATTTAGTGGTTTTATCACAAAGTTTACCATTGAGTCCACATTTTCATCTTATCCACGCACCACTAGTATAGAAAATAGTGTTTTTCATTCCTCCATATTAACACATGTTTAATCTTTTTTTTTTTGTTGTTGGTAAATAGTTGCTTGACAATGTCCTAAAATTTCAGAAGGACAAAAAAGGATTTTGAAATTGTCCTTTTGTAACCCTTGGTCAAAATTGACTCCTTTTGGCACTTTTAGGGTTAAGGCATTATGTAACTAATAAGAAGGCTGTCAAGCCCTGACCTATAGAACTCTAGTTTGTTGAGTCAGGGTGTGGAAATCTATGTTAGATATTCTATGTTTATGTTCTAGTTTTCTATTTCTATGTCTGGCCAGGTATGATTCCCAATCAGAGGCAGCTGTCGCTCATTGTCTCTGATTGGGGATCATACTTAGGTATCCTATTGCTTACTGTGTATTGTGGGATCTTGTTCCTGTGAGGCTGGTATGTGTATAGCCCTTTGGACTTCACGTTACGTTGTTTCTTGTTTTGTTGAATGTTTATTTAGTTAATAAACATGTACGCTTTTCACGCTGCACCTTGGTCCGACCCGTCTCTCAACGTTTGTGACAAAGGCATAATACCGTATAGTCTATCCAATCTGAGACCACATGCGTGCACAGTCTATCCAATCTGAGACCACTGCCTGCACAGTCTAGCCAATCTGAGACCACTGCCTGCACAGTCTAGCCAATCTGAGATCACTGCCTGCACAGTCTATCCAATCTGAGACCTCTGCCTGCACAGTCTAGCCAATCTGAGACCACTGCCTGCACAGTCTAGCCAATCTGAGACCACTGCCTGCACAGTCTATCCAATCTTAGACCACTGCCTGTACAGTCTAGCCAATCTGAGACCACTGCCTGCACAGTCTAGCCAATCTGAGACCACTGCCTGCACAGTCTATCCAATCTTAGACCACTGCCTGTACAGTCTAGCCAATCTGAGACCTCTGCCTGCACAGTCTATCCAATCTTAGACCACTGCCTGCACACTAAGTATCAAATCTGTAATTACATAATATTATCTGCATGGAGTCACACGCAATTGCTCCATGCTTGGAATATCAGGGCCAGTGTGGTGTGTGTGTGTGTCTTTCAGGAGTCCCTCCACTCTCCCCACTAAACAATCATTCTGATGTACTGTAACTTTGTCTACAAAACATAGTATTTTGACCAATTTACATGATTATTATGGAGCTAATCCAAAACCAGAAATTAAAGTCTTTATCTTGTAGCTTTAATAGACTTCAGAGATTTGAGAATAAACAAAGTTATCGTCAGACATGCCATCTGTTTCAATATGGTAAGCAATAATTTCAAGAATAAAAAGTAGGTAATATTGAGGAGTCAGGCGCAGGAGGTAAAATACCGAAGTCCAGAGTTTATTCCGTTTACATAAATCAAACGCCCCAAGCGTCAAACGAAACTATTACAAGGGAAAACATCCACCTTGGCATAAACACAGTGAATAGTAGCTCAATCGCGCTACACGCTCTCACAACAAACAATCACTCACAAAGACAAGGGGAACAGAGGGAACACTTATACACATACTAATTAGGGGAATGAGCACCAGGTGTGTGTGATTGACAAGACATGACAAGTGGAGTGATGAGAATGGGATCGGCAGTAGCTAGTACTCCGGTGACGACGAACGGCGAAGCCTGCCTGAACCAGGAGGGTGCACAGCCTCGGCGGAAGCCGTGACAGAGAACAGACTAGTACTACCATATACTTTCAACTCTCCTCTTTTATATAGACAGATACAGGCCGGCCTACATGTTCGTGTTGCATTTGCCAGCCACTTGATGGTGCAAGTGTAACTCATATCACAGCCTTGACACTGCACTATGCATACTGTGTGTGTGTGTGAGTGTGCGTATGTGAGTGTGTGTGAGTAAGGAGAGAGAGAGAGAGAGAGAGAGAGAGGGGGGGGGGGGGGGGGGGGTGAAGGGGGACTGATTGCCTGAGAGCAGAGCAGTCGCACCCCATAAACGGTGTAACAGTCGATCTTGTGCCATGCTGCCGTTGGTCCTCCTAGGATTTGGCGTTGCCTTTTCGTTGGGACAGAATGACACGGAGCCTCTTGTTTTGGAGGGAAAGTGTCTGGTGGTTTGTGACGCAAACCCATCTGCAGAGGGAGCGCTGACCTCCTCCTTCGGGATATCTGTCCGGGCAGGCGGTGCTAAAGTGGCTTTCTCTGCGCTCAGGGGAACCAACCATGAACCTTCTGATATGAGCAATACGTCTCTGACCATCTACTTTGATCAGGTCAGGGATTAATTGTTTATTTTATTCTTAGTTTTTTCAAATTAGCATAATCTTCATAATGTACGTGTTTGTACTATTTGGGATTTATTTTCTCTTGCAGGTATTAGTAAACATTGGCAACCATTTTGATCTGCAAGCAAGTGTATTTCAAGCACCAAGAAGAGGCATTTACAGTTTCAGCTTCCATGTGGTGAAGGTTTACAACCGGCAGACTATACAGGTGAGTGCAAAGAGAGGTCTTAATTAAGTTGAGACGCCAATTGTGAACTTGTTTTTGTTGTGTATCACATATCCGTTGCATTGCATTCTGCAGGTGAACTTGATGCACAACGAGTATCCTATCATATCAGCTTTCGCCGGGGACCAGGATGTCACTCGAGAGGCTGCGAGCAATTCAGTTCTTCTGCACCTGGAACGCGAGGACAAACTATACTTGAAGCTTGAGCGGGGAAATCTAATGGGTGGATGGAGGTACTCAACGTTTTCTGGATTCCTGGTGTTTCCACTCTAATCACAAGTCTCAAATAAAGTGACTATTTCTTATTTTATTCAAGGATGTTGGCCACCCTTCTTTGGACTTTAATTATGAAGAAATGTATAACCGACTGTGAGATAAAGTAGGCTATTTTGGTAATTTATGACAAAATTATTCAGTGCTATGAGGTTGGGATTTGTATTGCTGAATGTGACTGATTGTTGGTATAATATGATATAAATTGCGAAGAGTAGCCTGTTGTCAGCGAATGTCAGTTGCACCGATTCAGTCGCTATCCATGGACCTGACAACGGAGACGAAGATATAATCGGTAGCTGTCTGTGGTGCTGAAGCCGCAAAGCGCATCGAGCCAACAGGTGGCAATTGAATGTTGGCTCTAGTGCCAACGTTGTTGCAGTAGTGTAATTGAAATAGTGTAATAATTTAAAAAAACATATACTGCACATTGATATTATGTACTGGACAGTTTAACCTCTAAATAAAGACAACTGACTAGAACCTGTGTGTGTGTGTTAGAGAGAGAGGGAGTACATAGAGTTTTCATTACACCTATCTATACACTCTTATAAAAAAAGGTGATATCTAGAACCTAAAATGGTTCTTCAGCTGTCCCCATAGGAGAACCATTTGAAGAACCCTTTTTAGTTCCAGGTAGAACCCTTCTTTGGTTCCATGTAAAACCCTTTCCACAGATGGTTCTACATGGAACCCAAAAGGGTTCTACCTGGAACCAAAAAGGGTTCTCCTATGGGGACAGCCAAATAACCCTTTTTTTCTAAGAGTGTATTAATATGACACATGTATCATTTACCTTGACATTATAATCTCTCTCTCTCTCTCTCTCTCTCTCTCTCTCTCTCTCTCTCTCTCTCTCTCTCTCGCACTCTCGCACTCTCGCACTCTCTCTCTGTCTACGCCAGCAGCAGTCACGTCTGGTGAGCATGCACCCGTGCCTTCAGAATAAAGTACTCAGATGGTGAAAAGCACCAATTCAACAGCTCCTCAGCGTGACACCATGGCTGTAGCCTTTTGATGTCTGTCCTCTGCCTCTGAGTTCACACTGAGAGCAGTGGAATGACCAAGGACAAAACCAATCTGCACTATGCTGACACCTGGCACGTAAAAGTCCATAATCATTCCTCTCTTTGAAACATCATGTGGATTTGCCCTTTCATATTGAGATGGGAAGTATCCTTTTCCCAGAAACCCAGCCGACCTTGATCCTGGCTGTACCTAGTTAACCCTGACTTAACTCTCTTGGGAAACACTTGGCACACAGAATGCTGGTTATCCTCTTATACTGGAAAGTAACTGGTTGCAAAAAGGTATCATAAACTGCGTTTAAATAGGCAGCCCAATTCTGATCTTTTGACAGATTATTGGCAAAAGAGCTGATCTGATTGGTCAAATGATCAGAATTAGGCTGCATGTTTAAACGCAGCCATAGACGTTTACACGGAGTGTACAAAACATTAGGAACACCTTCCTAATATTGAGTTGCACCACCTTTTGCCCTCAGAACAGCCTCAAAACTACAAGGTGTCTAAAGCGTTCCACATGGATGCTGGCCCATGTTGACTCCAATCCTTCCCACAGTTGTGTCAAGTTGGCTGGATGTCCTTTGGGTGGTGGACCATTTTTGATACACACGAGAAACTGTTGAGCATTAAAAACCCAGAAGTGTTGCAGTTCTTGACACACTCAAACCGGTGTGCCTGGCACCTACTACCATACCCCTCTCAAAGGCACTTAAATATTTTGTCTTGCCCATTCACCCTCTGAATGGCACACATACACAATCCTTCATATTTTACACTGATTGAAGTGGGTGTAGCAGGTGACATCAATAAGGGATCATAGCTTTCACCTGGATTCACCTGGTCAGTCTATGTCATGGGAAAGTGTTCCTAATGTTTTGTACACTCAGTGTATAAGAACTACTTCATAATGTTTCTTGCAAGAATATACCAAAACAAAGGATATGCTAGATGTATTGCTTGTCAGGAATATGCTAACGCTGTATTTCTTCTAGGTGATCTATAGTTGTTCCAGTGTTTTAATGAAATACTATTCTATCACTGTCTCTAAATCACCACATGGTTTATGTTACTTCAACGAGTCATTTAGATTCTGCTCAATTTGCATTCTGCTTCATTGGAAGACTTGTATTGTTTTTTAATTGGCCTGAAGTGGCAAAAACGTACAGACTTCTTTCTCTATAGCTTAGATTGTCTCAGTTGAATTATATCATTCCATCTGCTTCTCACAGTGTTGACCACACACATTTTATTCTGAAGTTTATTCAAAAATATGTATTTTGTTATGGTGGTCTGGGTTGGTTTTTTAATAGATAGGCTACCTTATATTCACTGAAGTTACATCAATGTTTCTTAAAAGTTCGACCCTTCTTTTACATCTTGAGATATCTACACATTTAGGCCTAAATAATTAAATAGCCAAATCAAATCAAATTGTATTTGTCAAATACAACAGGTGTAGATTCACCTTACAGTGAAATGCTTACATAAAAGCCCTTAACCAACAATGCAGTTTTAAGAAAAATGAGTGTTAAGTAAAAAATAGATAAGTAAAAAATAACAAATAAAAAGAAATAATAATAATAATAATAACAAATAATTATAGAGCAGCAGTAAAATAACAGTAGGGAGGCTATATACAGGGGGTACCGGTACAGAGTCAATGTGCGGGGGCACAGGTTAGGCAAGGTAATTGAGGTAATATGTTCATGTAGGTAGAGTTAAAGTGACTATGCATAGATAATAAACAGAGAGTGGCAGCAGCGTAAAAGAGGTGTGTGTGGTGGGGGGGGGGTGGGGGGGGGGGGGACACGACGACAATGCAAATAGTCTGGGTAGCCATTTGATTAGCTGTTCAGGAGTCTTATGGCTTGGGGGTAGAAACTGTTAAGAAGCCTTTTGGACCTAGACTTGACGATAGACTTGGCGCTCCGGTACCGCTTGCCGTAGCATCTACCTTGACAATGAGCACTAGTATTTGGAAACAGTTTCCATTCATTGTTCAGTTGTTTATGTTTCGATAGGTCTGTGATAGAGGGACAGTGTTATTCCTTGTGAGTGTGTTATTATTGTGCGCCTAGAACTTCCTGCTGACAGTTGGGAAAATCTCCCCCTAATGGTTCACAGAGGCGCTGTATAAATAATGAATAAGGGCATCTGTTCAAAGCTGTTAGGCTGTGTTTACACATTACACAGGCAGACCAATTCTGATCTTGTGCCCAACTATGGGCAAAATATCTGATCTGATTGGTCATAAGACCAATTAGTTGCAAAAAGATCAGAATTGGGCTGCCTGTGTAAACACAGCCTTATTTAGTCTTTACCTTATCCTGATTAACTGAATAGGCAGGTATTAGCTCTCTACATCGTTGTTCGTCAAGAGTATTCTTTAATTAAGATTGTCTGAATTCATCATAAAAGTGGTATTTTAGAATTATACACTGAGTATACCAAACATTAGCAACACTTTCCTAATATTGAGTTGCACCCCCACCCCTTTTGCCCTCAGAACAGCCTCAATTCGTCTGGGCATGGACTCTACAAGGTATTGAAAGCGTTCCACAGGGATGCTGGCCCATGTTGACTCCAACACTTCCCACAGTTGTGTCAAGTTGGCTGGATGTCCTTTGGGTGGTGGACCATTCTTGATACACACGGGAAACTGTTGAGCGTGAATAACCCAGCAGCGTTGCAGTTCTTTACACAAACCAGTGCACCTAGCACCTACAACCATACTCCGTTCAAAGGTTTTAAAATATTTTGTCTTGCCCATTCACCCCCTGAATGGCACGCATACACAATCCATGTCTCAATTGTCTCAAGGCTTAAAAATCCTTCTTTAACCTGTCTCCTCCCCTTCATCTACACTGATTGAAGTGGATTTAACAAATTACATCAATAAGGGATCGTAGCTTTCACCTGGATTAACCTGGTCAATCTATGTCATGGAAAGAGCAGGTGATCATAATGTTTTGTATACTCTGTGTATATTGCAGTGTATGTTAACATTTCTTTGCCATTATTATATTCATATTCTTCATTAGATCTTATTGAATTAATCACAAGCCCATTTTCCCATGGCAACTCTTTGACATGGAAGTTGAATCCCAGCCCCCGTCCACGTTTTAATCCCAGCCCCCGTCCCCGCAGGAGGCCTTTTGCCTCTTGGTAGGCTGTCATTGTAAATAAGATTTTGTTCTTTACTGACTTGCCTAGTTAAATAAAGGAAAAAAATTAAATATGTAAATAAAATAAAAAAACATCCTTTCCATATCCACCAAGGACAGATTCAATCTTCATCCTGATTGGCAAACACAATATTTGGTCACATCTGCATGTGTAGGCAGCCAGCTCAAAGTAATCTCCTCCTTCAGTGAAGCTGTCACTGGATGAGCATGCATGGAGTTCCACAGTATTATCCGAAACTGTGCTGCATAAGAAGCCCTCTAATGCGAAGAAGATACATGCAGCGCTGGATAAGAATCCCTCTGGGGTTAGTGGTGGCAGATGGCATAGCTTTCAGAATAAAGCATCAATGTGACAAACTTCTGCAGGGCAAAGAACCCGCTGTAAGTACTGTGATTACTGTTTGACTCTGTATCCTATGGGTGGTTTGATGGAAAATAAAACATACAATGATTGTTATTGCTACAATTACAACCTCTATTAAATCATCAAAAAACTAACATATATTTTATTAATATTAGGCTTATTACTGCAGTTTCAGTGCCATCACCTGGGATTAAAGCCACAAGAGGGCCGACTGCCACTTCCGTTCTCAGAGGCCATTCATTAAAAAAAGAAAAGATTCAGCCTCATCCTAACACTTCACCCTTAAAATGATTTGTTGGATAATCAAAACTGTAAAATAAAAGACATTAGTTAGTAGTTAAAAGTTGGTTATAAAAAGGCATTGTTCATACATAGCGCATAAAGATAGCAGGCCACTCTGGTCTGGTGATTGAGGCAGCTGGCAAGGCTGAGGCTACTTTCCAGTCGCCTGAGAGATACAAGATCCAGAGACACATGTTGAGAAGAGGAGGATGTAGCTGGCAAAGAGGGTGTGGGATTAGGTTTCAACACCACTTTAACTGGAGGAGGATTCATGATCTCTGTAGACTGAGAAGCCCTGACATTTTAAATATCTATTGCATCATTTTAAGTTCAGAGTCACATTTTCAAATGAAAACTTTCTGTATGATGATAATTAACAACATACAGCCAGACTATGTTATCTGTGAATAAGTCCTTTATTAACAGTAATAAACACCCCTCCTTTAACTGCATTCAAGATGTACAATAAAACTGTGTACAGCCTTTCAAAAAAGTAAGTTTAGGTGAGACATACCATACCAAGTATTCTACCATAGGTAGCAATTCATGATCTGAAAAGTAACTTATACTTACAGTGACAGGCAAACAGTCAAGTTTAGGCTACACAAACAAGCCATTATCCCTATATGGTTATACACAGTCAATGACGATTAGTTCTTCCAAATCATAGCTTCAGGTGTGTGGTAATCTAATATTATATACTCAATGTAATTCACATGCAATGAGTAACCATCAATGAAAGAAAGGGAAAAAGAACCTTTACTAACTATAAAGACTCAGCAGAGATAACTTTCAGGTATCAAAATCATACTAGCTACAGACTACTTACAAACTGTTTTTATGTAGGACAACAAACCACATAGGATAATGAGGAAATGTTGAGTGTAGTAATGATTAGATAATGTCTTTGTGCTTTATATAACAATCTAGTAAAAAGCATGAGTTGACACACACCCAAAAATGTTTGCAGAGGAGCTGACTAACTGACACCCTGAAGAAGGCACTGCGTGCCGAAACTTGGTTGTACCCAAATTGTTGGGAGCATATTTAGAGTGTGCGACATTCTTTCTTTCTTTTTACATGCTTTATATAACAAAACACTTGGTCCATCAAAACAGAATTTACAGAAATAATCCAATGTAACAAAAAACAGATTAAGATTCAGCTTCAATCCTTGGCTTTGAGGTGGGGAGTATAACTGTATGGCTCACTAGACATGCCAGTTACTGGCATTGGCTGGAGGACACATCACTGGGTTAGGGTCCAAAATATTAAAAACGAGGCCTATTTCATTGTGTCACTTATCTAAAATGTGCAAGAAAGTACAATTGCATTTCATTTAACCCCTTCAGTAGTGCTTTTCCTGTAAGTAATCTTTCATCTTGTTTGGCAAAGGCAATTTCTGGATAAGGTCGATCCGTGTGTACTGACGGATGACAAACCGACAGAGGTACTGCATGGAACGCACCTGCATAAACCTTGAGATAGGGTTTGTCAGTCTGACAGGATACGTTGCAGTCCCTGGTGTACGAGATCGTGAATAGCAGAAGGCTCCACTCTCAGAATCTCTGATAGAATGTTCAATGAGTTCCACTACTGATATGTGACCCTCCACATCTGGCTGTTCGTAGAAACTGAAACTGCCATTGGAGTGTTCAATCCTGGTGTGGAGGGTCTTACCCTGTGAACGAAAGCTCAAGCTCAAAAGATAACGATCATCTGAGCTGTCTCGCACCAAGAATGACCCATCTGGTAGGCTGGCAAGTTTTTCCTCAGCTTCCCAACGCGTTATAGGTCCCCAGTACCAACCCTGCTTGGCCAGTTTCTTTAGCTCTACTGTAAGGCTGGTTACAATCATGGGCCCACTGTGCTGAACAGCATCATAAACCCTGCCAACACCAGGGGCTGAATTGGGGTCAAAGTTGAGATGGTGCATCACTCTCTCTGCACCATGTGAGTGAGAAGAACCACCATATACTTGGAAACTCCTTCGGATGTGACTGCCAGGTAGCTGAGGTAGCAAAGGGGAGAGAGGAGAATATATTCTAGAGTCTGGAATCAAGACACTTGCAGATTCATAGAGCAGTCTATTCACTGATGGGTCCATGAAAATGTCTGGTGACATCAGCTCCTCCTGGTCAATGGGGTCTTCCTCTGCATGAGGAGGGAAGCCCGCAGGCTGAGCCACCTCATCTATTGGAGAGGAATCATCCAAGCCTTCTGCAAGGTCAAGTTCATCATCTAAAGGCATTGCATAGTGAATATAGTTCTGAGGTGATAGTCCAATGATTGCAGGCACATTTTCATCATCAATATCTAGATGCATATCACCATTCTGAGGCTCAGTGCTCTCGGATGAATCCTGAAAAGGCCTATCCATCTGGGGGTCAGGGAATTCTTTCTGAATGCCATACAGAGATGGGCTTGGGTCTGATGAGTGTATCATAGCTTTCACTTTCCCATCCATTCTAAGGCATGTTTCCTCAGAATTCGCTGCCCTGAGGGCCCATGGCGTGGGGCTATAATGGTGACTACTAGATCTTAGATGATGTTGTGATTTGACATCATTAAAGAAAATGGGTGCTGAGGAGCACGAGAATGTGTCATCTTCACAGGTTACGGATGTGGAACTTTCTTTTATTTTACTTTTCTGTTTTGCCGAAAGCCTCCTTTTCAGTGATCCCATAAGACTCTCACTTTTGGAGCGGTTCTTAGGGCTTTTCTCCTCCTCATGATCAAAGTCGTTACAAACAAGTTCTTTGCTATAACATTTTCCAAACACTGAATCTGTTGAAAAGTTGGTAGCTGAATTTGGCTGTGGTACAACATCCTCTCCCTCCTCTTTGCCTTTTAGGTTGAATGACTTTCGTATTGTTTTCAGACTAATTTTCTTCATTTTGGAAGTCCCTCAGACATGTGGGGATCTCATAGATGTGTGGATGGCAACAAAGGTTGTCCTTCAAAAGCAGTCATCCCTGAAGAAAAAAATTATATTTCCCCATTAATTTATTCCACTTCAAGGCAATACAAATAATACATATCCTACAGTAGTTGTAATAACATTTTTAAATGAATACTTAACGTTACCGCACAGTCTTATCAATCATGACTAGCTACTTTTATACAGTAGCCTGTTTTTCAACTGCTGGCGATATCAGTGAAGAAGCCTGATACTACAGATGCAGCCTGCTGCTAGTACAAGTGTTTGGATGCTAGCTAGCTAGCAAGCTAAGTAAGGTGGCCCACTCAAGAAACAAAGAGGGCTAGCTAGCTAGCTTCTTTCATACTTCGATTAACTTTTGATATTACCTGTCATCCTCTGTTAAAAAATGTTTTCCCAGGAAACTGTCAAGATCAATGCATTCTGAGTTTGCTGGGAAATCAAAGCACTTGGCTTGGTTTTGACAGCTAAGTTACTGCACTAACGTTAGCTAGCTAGCTTCTGACAGGCTGCTAGCCAGGTATCTAGCTAGCTAACTGGCTTTAGAGACCCCACACGAGACAATAAACGAAAAACAATACAAACTATGTCTAACTGGTTAGGAAGCTAACTATATATATATATATATATATATATATATATATATATATATATATATATATATATATATATATATATTGAATATCCCTTGCAGACTAAGTAATAAGTTGCACATTTGTAGCTAAACTTAGCTAATGCTACCTAGAAGTTTTCAGTCTCCCTTCCTGTCGTTGTCCTTTGTTTACATGACTATTGCATTGTGGGAAAAGCGGTAAAAGGCATCCCCCATAACTGAATACATTGATAATAACGTCAATTTACATGTACATTTTCATATTTAGCCTACACAATACATTTGGTGTCACATATTTAATTTAAATTGTTCTCTGTTTTGAATAACTGTTAGGATCTGCACAAAACCTTTACAAAATAAAACCATTACCTTTGTTTTAGAATTAGATTCCAAGGGTGTATTCATTCTGCCAATTCTGTTGCAAAACTCTCGTTTTACTCTGTTTGCTTCCATTTCCTTCTTGATGGAACCGGTTTCCGTAATGAATACGCCCCTGAGGTGTATTCATTAGTAGGATTTGCAAAACTTTAGTCTGTTGTAAAACGTTTTGTAACGGAACCCGTTTACCATTTACTCTAGGAACCAAATGGAAGAGAACAGAGCAAACGGAACGAAACGGAGAGGGACCTACCTGAATTTGTCCAATAGAAACTCTCCTTTCATTGAAAATGTTTTTCGTTTGGAGTAAACGGTTTCTGTTGCATAACGTTTTGCTCCAGACAACTCCAGGTTTTATTATAGCCTATTAAACAAATATTGTAACAGTACTTAGCCTATATAGGCTATTTGGGCAAAATACTTAAACCTTCTAACACATAATGAAATATGCACATGATTTAATTTAAATATTGATCCTGCATGTGAGGTACCTGCTTTATGTCCTTGAAAGTTTAATATGCAGTGGAAGTCCACTGCTTCATGTCTAGGCCTAGGTTTGAATGTGTGCTTAGTAATGGATGACATATACACTACCAGTCAAAAGTTTGGACACACCTACTCATTCAATGGTTTTTCTTTATTTTTAAATTTTTTTTACATTGGAGAATAATAGTGAAGACATCAAAACTATGAAATAACATATATGGAAACATGTAGTAACCAAAAAAGTGTTAAACAAATCAAAATATATTTTATATTTGAGATTATTCAAATAGCCACCTGAAACTGGCTCTCATGAGGACCACCACAAGAATGGAAGACCCAGAGTTACCTCGGCTGCAGAGGATAAGTTCATTAGAGTTACCAGCCTCAGATATTGCAGCCCAAATAAATGCTTCACAGAGTTCAAGTAACAGACACATCTCAACATCAACTGTTCAGAGGAGACTGTGTGAATCAGGCCTTAATGGTCGAATTGCTGCAAAGAAACCATTACTAAAGGACACCAATAAGAAGAAGAGACTTGCTTGGGCCAAGAAACAGGAGCAATGGACATTAGACCGGTGGAAATGTGTCCTTTAGTCTGGAGTCCAAATTGGAGATTTTTGGTTCCAACCTTCGTGTCTTTGTGAGACGCGGTGTGGTTGAACGGATGATCTCCGCATGTGTACCTCCCACCGTAAAGCATGGAGGAGGAGGTGTTATGGTGTGGTGGTGCTTTGCTGGTGACACTGTCTGTGATTAATTTAGAATTCAAGGCACACTTAACCAGCATGGCTACCACAGCATTCTACAGCGATATGCCATCCCATCTGGTTTGGGCTTAGTGGGACTATCATTTGTTTTTCAACAGGACAATGACCCAACACACCTCCAGGCTGTGTAAGAGCTATTTGACCAAGAAGAAGAGTGATGGAGTGCTGCATCAGATGACCTGGCCTCCACAATCCCCGACCTCAAACCAATTGAGATGGTTTGGGATGAGTCGGACGGCAGAAAAGCAGCCAACAAGTGCTCAGCATATGTGGGAACTCCTTCAAGACTGTTGGAAAAGCATTCCAGGTGAAGCTGGTTGAGAGAATGCCAAGAGTGTGCAAAGCTGTCATCAAGGCAAAGGGTGGCTATTTGAAGAATCTCAAATATAAAATATATTTTGGTTTGTTTAACACTTTTTTGGTTACTACATGATTCCACATGTGTTGTTTCATAGTTTTGATGTCTTCACTATTATTCTTAAATGTAGAAAATAGTAAAAATAAAGAAAAACCCTTGAATGAGTAGGTGTGTCCAAACTTTTGACTGGTACTGTAGATTATTAATGTCCTACAGAACTGTTGCTTTTGGACAACATGAAATCAAAAAGAAAACTCAGGAATTCCACTCCCATTTCCACAAGAGCTCTCAAATGAACCCCTCAGACAATGACAGCACTGTCCATAAAAAGGGCTTCAGGCACTGCTTTGTGCACTGTATGGTCCCGAAAGTAAAACATGTTTGTTTTAATTGGAAAGGATGTAAAAGATGCCCAATGTGTATTTCTTTGAGAAAATATTTTATGCTCTAGAAATTACCCTTACCCTTAAAATTACAGTACAGATTGAGGCAGACATTGTTTTCATGCTTTAGAGGAGAATGAGCTGGATTCAATGTCATCTGACTTTATACTGAGTTACGAGGCAAGTAGTGGTGCAGCCAGATGGGAAACGAGCATGAGTGATTGGTGTGGTCACTGGATCAAAACTCACAGCCCGGACAGGTCATTCTTTATCACAGACATGCACCATGGCGGCTGTACAACAGGAGCAGACAGCAGACACGACAATAAGGTTGATTAGACTGCAATGAAGCTCAGTATGAGAGCGCTTCCAGTGACTCACACGACAAGCTGTTCCCATCTCTCTAAATTAAGTATTTCCCAGCATCTCTGAGTGAGGTGAATGACAGATCACAAATTAATACTGATTGCTCATGTGAACTCTGGTGGGGGGTTTAAACTAAGATCTTGATCACTAAGTGCACTGAGGAACATGGTTAACTTCTTGACCTTGTAAGAATAATAGACTGAAAATTATTGGATATAATGAGCTGTAAATTAATAACAATTGGCCAGGTTCCTGACTGGTTGAATAGTTTGCCACTTTGCAACTGATTGCATCATTATCAAAAGTGTGTGAATATTTTTGTGTCACCAGTATTACAAAATGATTCTTAAATCCTAATCTTCAATTGATAATGTGTCACTATAATTATGTAAGGGGAATGAGAACAAACTCTCTCTCTCGCTCTCTCTCTCTCTCTCTCTCTCTCTCTCTCTCTCTCTCTCTCTCTCTCTCTCTCTCTCTCTCTCTCTCTCTCTCTCTCTCTCTCTCTCTAATTCAATTCAATTTCAATTTAAGGGCTTTATTGGCATGGGAAACATATGTTAACATTGCCAAAGCAAGTGAAGTACTGTAGATAGTAAACAAAAGTGAAATAAACAATAGATATTAACAGTAAAACATTACACTCACAAAAGTTCAAAAATAATAAAACATTTCAAATGTCATGTTATGTATATGTACAGTGTTGTAACAATGTGCAAATAGTTAAAGTACAAATGGGAAAATAAATAAACATAAATATGGGTTGTATTTACAATGGTGTTTGTTCTTCACTGGTTGCCCTTTTCTTGTGGCTCTCTCATCCCAACCCCCCCCCCCCCCACCCCCCCCCCCTCTCTCTCTCTCTCTCTCTCTCTCTCTCTCTCTCTCTCTCTCTCTCTCTCTCTCTCTCTCTCTCTCTCTCTCTCTCTCTCTCTCTCTCTCTCTCTCTCTCTCTCTCTCTCTCTCTCTCTCTCTCTCTCTCTCTCTCTCTCTCTCTCTCTCTCTCCGTATCTGCTTCCTCTCCAATAGTTTTCTGGCCCCCAGGCCCAGCCTGCCACCCACTGCTAGAGAAAGGCATCCTGGAAAAGTGGGATGCTGCCATCAAGAGGTGCAATGGCATCTCCACTAAAATATTAAATATTAAAGTAATTCAGGAAATGCTAAATGATAGTAAGTCAGGTTGAAATAACTGCAGATATTTTAACTCTGTAGCACCACCAGAACGTAGCTGTTTACATTTAGCTGTTTATTTTTACTTTACTTTCTTTGATTACCAATGATTATTATAAATTGTGGCAAATTTGATCAGAATGAGACGACACTTGGGTTATTCCATAGGGACCTTTCTCTGTGCCCTGTATGTGCCCCTAAAGGTACGGTAGTATACATGCATTATCTTCAATGCTTTGACAAAACATTTATCCTGCAGAGGGCAGCATTGTCGTTGTTAGTTTGCACATCCCATCTAGACCCTTCTTAAAAACTAGTACTACTGCTTTTAGCAGCATAAAAATCGTAAATGTAACTTCAATACATAAATGGAAAATGCAATTTGTTGTTTGGTTAAGTCCATGCAGAAGTGACTATTTGGGGAAAAAATGTATGTGTTGTGACAGTCAAAATTGAATTATAGCCTTTTGATTCAGTATGAATATAGAAATATGAAATCCCACTATCCACAAGGGACTGAATCCAAAATTACATAGGATAAAACGTGTTAATCTAAACAGAGGCAATAATTTGTATGCACCCCTCCAGATACACTACCGTGGCTGCTATGTATACAGTGGCGACCCGTCAATCAGGGCACCTATGTTGAGCCCCACATTTTTAGCAAAATAAATAAATAATATTAATAATACTTTTTTGGGGGGTTGCCTGTTTTGCATGTTATTTTGGCATTAATACGTGTCACATATCAGTTTGCAAACAACGTAAAAAAGTATAATTGAGTTAATAAAGCCGCATACAAACATGGTCTCTTTTTTTGGTTTCTTGAGTAAGGCAGCTCCAAAATGCAGGTGTTTCAGCCTAGCTCAGTGCTTTCTGTGGTGGTGGGGCAGCCAGTGGAAAATACGGAGCGTAAGGGTTGGTAATGTTCTCTAGTTGCACTGTGATTGGCTCAGTGTTCTGTCACTCATGGGGACACTATGTCACCACCAAATCTAAGGGTAGAGCTCGAAAATTCAAGCCCCTTGGGTGCTGCCATAGAGTTACATTAGAAGTGCCCATCCAAGAAGGCTCAAGGTCATTGGCCACATATAAAATAAAGTCAAATCACGTTATATCTACTGTAGCTTTGGTTGCACTGATCATGTCAACATCATACTTTCAAAATCTTAGCTAGCAGTCATCATCATGAATAAGGTCAACAATCTACCGGCAAATCTTTTTTAATCGTTGTCATATAAAGATAAATAATGAAGAGAAATTATAGATCAAATGTATCGGTGCTCATCGGCCATTGGACATAGACATTACACAACAAGTTGGAAATCGCAAATTCAACAATAAGTGGTTTGGAATGAATCAGTGGCTAACTGCAAGCATTGCAAAGCAATCACTAACCTGCTATTCAGTGGAGTGGCTGTGTGGTCCCAAGTCTGGGTTTAAAGGTCTATTTTCTAAGCTTAAAATTATACTTTTTCAACATTGGCCATGCTGTCAATCCAGCATGATTTCTGCCGCGCTCAAAACAACTGTTAACTCTGAACTGGGAAATCTGACTTCAGTGAGTTCAAGACAACTGCGAACTCAGGAAAAAACGTGCTCCGACTGGGAAAATACGTTTTGAACGGTCATCCAACTCGGAATTGTAAGTCGGGAACTCGGGCCTCTTTCTAGAGCTACGACCTGAAGATCACTGACGTCATTATGATTTGACCTTGTTTTTTTCTGAGTTCCCAGTTGAAAGCACCATAAATCCAGAGAATGCCAGAATTTGATGACAAAGTTTGATGACAAAATTTGCCCACGAAGGACAGCCGCACCACCTTCCTGTTCAAGTGAGCACAGCACAACAAGGTGAGTCCAAAAATGTCTTGTATGCTGCTGCATAAATGATGTAATATGCCAGGGAGATATGTATATTGTAGCTAAAAAAGTAATACTAAGTGTATGTTGTGTAGTAAGCTGTTAGTAGCCCATGTGCCTCAGCCTAATAATTTGGTCTATTTTCCCCTCTTAATTTCGCCTACTGTTCTGATTGGTGGTGCACAAGTAGCCTTTAACCTATTTTAGAGAAATGTAATAATCAAATATTGTAAGAGCTTTCATTGTCTGCTTATATGCCCCCTTTATTTATCCTAAGGTTCTGAATTGGTGTACAGGGAGAACACTGTAAGAATGGCCCATGTTCTGAATTCTGTCGCTGTACATTTCAAAAGTGCTGAACAAATAGTTATATTGACTACGTCCGTCCTAGCCCGCTCATTAATGTCTTAATCGAAATTACGGATTGCCTCTTATCCGCTTGTCGTCCCCTTATGCCATAGTTTGTACATCTCAATTGTCAGTAGAAACCACATTTGTTTAAGCAAGTCAGCCATATCAGCTCTGTTTTTTTGAAAGGCAGTAAATGAGGCTGAATGGCTCCGCTGATAGCCAGGTGTAGCAGTTGTAAGGTGTTGGGACTGCTGTTGGGACTCTGCTGTTGGGACAGCTTTATGTAGGCCCTAACAGATTGTGGACACCATTTGTCACTGTTATAGTGCAATTAATGTATTGTTTAGTGTTGTGTTGTGTTGTGTTGTGTAGTGTAGTGGCTTTGCTGGCATGCATCCCATTTTTGTTTTTTTTGTTTTCCCCACCAAGATTTACACGCTAAAGTCACCACTGTAAGTACTGCCCCCTGGGCAAAAACTGGTTGAATCTACGTCATTTACCCAAAAATATCTATACGATGACGTTGAATCAACGTCGAAAACTGATTGGATTTGAAAAAAGTAATCAACGTAAGGGAATTTCTTCTTTTTTTCGACTAACTTTTAACCAAAATCCAAAGACATAGTAAAAATATTTTTGATTTCACATTGAATTCACATGAGTTGACAACTCAACCAAATAAATAAAAACTAGATGTTGAACTGATGTCTGTGCCCAGTGGGGTGACTAAGTAAAGGAAGTAAAGTACAGAAACTATTTGCTAGCCTGGTTCCTTATGTAGGCTGAAATCGTAATAAAATAACTGGTGAGGGCTGGAGCTGGCAATTGGAGCTGGTTGTTGGCCATTCTTTTATGGCTTGGCAGCTGCATGTTGGTCCTGCACCCCCATTTCATCAAGACAAAAAGCTACTATTTTATACTCCTTATACTCCCTGATTCTAGAATGGTTTATGTGTGAATGTTGGGGGAAAAAAGGAGAAATCAAATCCCTCCTGTAAACAGAAAAAGGTCAGAGATGACGTGGGGAGTAAGGCCCAGCCCCTTGGTGACTATATTCTTAAGTGGGTAAATTCTATTTGTAGCCTTGCTTGTTGTTTACAGTCTGCACTCCAAACCCAAGAAACTAAATAAATATGGAGGCTTGGACGACCTCTTCTGTCACTACAGTGGTATTTTTGAGTCTCTACAGTGCAGTGAAAACGCAATTGGGTGATATATTGTGTAGATTAACTTTTATATATTTCATACTGTAGGGCACAGTATCTACAATTACTTTCAGTTGCATGCACACATTCACAATGAAGGTCTCCAGTCAGAAAGCATATTGTGTGTGTCAAAGGATGTAAAGAGTAAACCAGTTAACCCACAGAGGGGCTAAACTGATGCAATGCTGCATGTTTGTAAGACGTACTGTATACTGTACTGTACACAAGTGGCCAATTAATGAGTATTAGTATAGTGAAAGTGGAGGCTCCTCAGAAGAGGAACGGGAGGACCATCCTCCTCAGTGAATTTCATAAAAAACTATACTAAATATATTCACATGTCACCAAATAATGTATTAAAACACACTGTTTTGCAATGAAGGTCTACGGTAGCCTCAATAGCACTCTGTAGGGTAGCACCATGGTGTAGCCGGAGGACAGCTAGTTTCTGTCCTCCTCTGGGTACATTGACTTCAATACAAAACCAAAGAGGCTCATGGTTCTCACCCCCTTCCATAGACTTACACAGTAATTCTGACAACTTCCGGAGGACATTCTCCAACCTATCAGAGCTCTTGCAGCATGAACTGACATGTTGTTGACCCAATCAAAGGATCAGAGAATGCATCTAGTACTGAAAACATAAACTACAGCTAGCTAGCACTGCAGTGCATAAAATGTGGTGAGTAGTTGACTCAAAGAGAGAGAATGACAATAGTTGAACAGTTTTGAACAAATTAATTTTTTTTTAAATGAAGGAGAAACAAGAGAAAGAGAGAGAGCTAGCTATATTTCGTTGTATTTTCTTTAAAAACTTTCACTTAGCTAGCGTATGCCACTAGCTAATTTAGCCTACTCAAACACCCGGCTCAAACAGAGAGGGATGCTATGTTAGCTAGCTGGCTATGGCTATCCGACACTGGTCAAGGTAAGCTTTTGGTTTTATTAATTTATTGCCACTGGGGCCTGCCGGTGTAACTGCTAAACTGCTTGCTGACTGTACACTGTACTGCATGATTGTAGCGGGTTTACTAACGTATTAGTTCTAGTATATATGTTGTCTAAGAAGTTACCTAATATGGTGACAACGATGTAGGCTGTGTGTAGCAGTTAGCGGTTATGATATGAAGGTTTGGCTTGGAAAGGGTTTTTCGCCTGGTCACAGACAGCTGATGTGTGAAGTCCACAAGCGAAGGGAAAAGGTGAGAGGAGGAGAGCGCGTAGATGCGAGAAGGAATTTATACAATGAGCAAAATTATCATGCTGTTTGTTTGTGATGATGTGAACTGTGTTTGCGTGTGATCAGGGGTGTATTCATTCCGCAGATTCTGTTGACAAATGTTTCTTAGACAGAAGCAAACGGAGATAAACATAACAGAATTTGTCCAATAGAAACTCTTGTTTGCAACTTTTGGACTAATGATTACCACCAATATCAGCTAGAATCAGGCAAGAGTGTGCAAGGCGGTATTGAATGTATGACTGTCTGTCACCTTGATTTCTCTACACTGTAAATTTCCTTCATAGGCTAGGTTGTAGCAACCTCATGATGGGTATAGGGAAAATTTGAGTATCATGTAATAGACTAAACGTATCGCTGTTACATTGAGCTGGGTGAATGGAATATGAATGACAGTCATCCAATATGCTGTAATAGAAATAAGGCCATGCTCATAAAACATTTTATCGTCCTCCCTCATCTTAAACGTCACCGACCGCCACTGGTGAACACTTATCCTGCAGTGTGCTGCATAGGTGGTAGCCTAATAACAGATATTATAAAAACAGATTTAATGAATTTCATAAATATTAAGATGAAAATAGTCTCATCATTTATGTGTACTCTGCTCAAGGCAGCGACAGGAGGGCACCAATAAAGTGTGCCAAGACATCAGACAACTATTCTGGGAATTGCGGAAAATTTTCATAGGGTTCTTTAGGGACAAACAGTAGGGGCATGAAAAGAGTCCATAAAGAGTTGACTGGTTCTACTATTGCAGTGCGAGGCTGTGGGGAATATTGCACGGTTGCCACACTGGCAGTGGAAGTCTGTGTGTGGGATACCAACAAATAGGGAGAGTAAGAGAGAGGCTTGCCAACATCACAACTGGGTGGGTGTGTGTGTGGAGGAGGAAGAGTGATGAGGTTAGAGAAGGAGGCTGCACATGTTTGATCCACTATGTAGAGCTGCATGGCAGACTTATTCTAACTCTGATATTCTCATGTTGTATTTAAAAATGTGCGTTTTAAATGGAAATTGAGAATAGTTTGTTGTTGCATTTCCTACTTCAGAATATGTACCCTATGGGTTGTAAACTCTATAGGCTACATGTTCTGAAGTGCAGTGTTGGGGTCAGAATTGAATTGAGTGGTAAATTGCTCTTTCATTCCAATTCAATTTTTGAGTATGAATTCAACAAATCCCACAGGACGCAGAATTTGAAATAATTTCCAGACTACTGTAATTCTTAAAAAAGTTCGTATTGGGAATTCCGTGACATGTTTCTTATTTATTGCATGTGAGTGAATTGAAATTGTCACTGTTATAAATACCACATTATCATTATAAAACCAGCAATGCAAATATGATAACTCTCTTCCAACTAAACACAGCTGGAAACTATGTTAACATAATAATGATTAACTCTCTAAGGGAGTACAGGAATGAGGCACTAACCACCACTACACTTATTTTTCAGGAGTTAGGGATTGTTGGCCCATATGCAGTACATCATATATGTCCACCCAGAAGTCAACCTCAGGAACAAGCTATAAAGCATGAGAATGATTGTTCCAGTCATATTTAGAAACCACTTACCTCTACACACCAGCTAATGTTTCTCTAGCGGTGAGCAGCCTTGAAACTTCAAACATACTTCAAAACCCGTATAATTACTGACTGTATTTTACATAGCTGTACTGTACAATAAACCAACATCCACAATCAAAAAGATTCTAAAAGTTCTCTCACTATAACTAGTAACATAAATTATGTCATTAGAGGCTCAGGAGTTACAAAAATAAAGATTATATTTATTCATTTCCTGTGAATAGCCTGCCACTATGGATCAAGTGAGATTATTCTATTAAGATATAAACTATCATGATTACACAGAACCTAATGGGCAAAAACTGGTTGAATCAACGTTGTTTCCACGTCATTTCAACAAAATAATTCAATGTGATGTCGTTGAATCAATGTGTAAAAATGTTGGATTTGCAAAAAGTCATTCCTTTTTTTCCCACCAAATTTCTTACCTAAATCCAATGGCATGGTGAATTGTTTTGTTGATTTCACGTTGAATTCACGTTAGTTGACAACTCAACCAAATGTAAATCAAAACTAGACGTTGAACTGATGTCTGTGCCCAGTGGGAACACTGTTCACTGGAGACAGATTAATCATATACTGTACTGTACTATACTGCACTGTACTACAGTGTGTCGAATTTAGGAGGGTTATGCTATAACAACATTCATCTGATGGAGCTGATTTCTACTCACAGCAACCACAGACATTGGACAAGCATTAACAAGTACTGGAAGACATTAATCAAATACATGATAAATACATAATATCCTCCAATTATTTTATTGATTATTATTTTATTTAGTATCAGGTATACTATTAGCAGTAGCTACAGCCCAAATGAAATGAAACAAATCTAATTTCACCAAACAGCACCTCTGAGATGATGATATATTGATCCTTGTGTGGGTCTGTGACGGTGGGGTCTTTTCATATTGTATAACACTCCTGCAGCAGTGAACAGTTGGCGTCTTTGCCAGTGGACTCCTCTGCAACACTGCCCTGTGAATTTTGACAGCCTTCTGATGCATGCCTCTTCTCTCTGGAGAGCGGTGCGGAACTCAATGAGGCCATCAGCAGCTCTCTATCAGCCTTGGTCCTCTTCCTGGAAAGTTCCTCTCAGTCCAGCCCCCCGGTCACTCAGCAGAATGGTGGTGATAGTGGGGGTGGTGTGTTATAATGGGTCACAACTACAGTACATTGTATACAATGTATTACCCATAGCTTTGCACTGGCAATGGAAGCTAGTATGTAATATCTATTTCTAAAGAATGGATAAAGGTTTATGGATAAAGGTAAATCTGTCTGCCCTGTTGGATTCCCTTGTTTCTATTCCATACTGAAGTAAGTCTGACCAACTTATAGCTATAATATTTAACTATCTCTTCCTCTTTGTATGTTGACTGACTATACAGTCTAACAAGAGCTTTTGACAAAATTAGAGAATACAGTACATTATCTTAAATATGATCTTGCCCCTTTAAAAAAGCGACAGCATTAGTTAAAATATGTTATCCGAAGCAAACTCCTTTCAGACGAAACTATTGAGTAAAATATACTGAACTTGTAGCTAAATCTCAACCCTTACATAAAGCATCCCACAGAGGGTATGTGTGCATAAGGGTAAGTAAGGGTGACTGACAGAGACCTTTCAGCTGGGGTTGACCACATCTGTGGCAGGCGTGGGGGAAATGCATCCAGGGAAGTGAGATTGAGATCAACACACACAAAGTCACTCTTTGTCTGCTCTACCTAGCGCACAGCCAGTGGGCCTGAGTAGTTTAACATAAGGGCTTGCTCAGCTTTCATTCTTTACTGCTCCTGCCTGGAAAGGATATGGGTTTTCTACAAATTCGGTTCTTGAAATGTTGAATATGAGTGCCTGCATTCTGTGGATAGATGAACATGTGTAATAGCTGTATAGTGTATATAAAAAATATGAATGTTTCAACTAGTTAATACGTTTTTTTTTTTTTTTTGGGGGGGGCTGTAGAAATATGAAAAGCTTTACTACTAAATACACCAGGATTTAGCCCTTTCTCACACAGTAATGCCCTGTGAACCTGACAAACACATGTTGGATCTAGGACAGTAAGACAGTACTCTCTCTGACATCCAGACAGAATACCAGTAGTTTCCAGTACATTAATGGTGGCTTTCTAACAACGTGAGGTAGTGCTTTATAAACTACATACCATACATCTACTGTATTATGAACAGTAGCAATCAATGGAGAACTGATAAGGTTTTCATGAAACATATCATAATTGCTATACTGTATGTTCAGCTAAAAGACATGCTATGAAAGTCCCAACTGTCCTTTCAGAATTGACCATTGATAACAATGATTTCTTCACAAATGTAAATAAATAATGCATATTTTGGCTGTCTCACCATTTGGTTTGTGCTATGAAATTCTCTGACGCACTCCTGGCCAGCCAGGCTTGAACTGTAAAGATCTATGAATAAAGGCTATACAATTTTGTATAAAATACTTACAAATTTAAAAAACAATACAACATTTGAAATATCATAGAATTAAAACCTTTACCATGCATGCACATGACATATTCTTCTGTTCTGATACAAATATCTATGAGAGATTGCATTTGTTAGACATTCAACTTATTTACAACATGTTATATACATCCAATATACAGTCTTAAAAGATCTACATTTGAACAGTGTATCTTTATATACGTTGTGCTCAAAGTGAAATGAACAGCCTTAAGAAGCTGAGGTGCAGCTTAGCAAGAAAAGGAAACCATAAGCAATGTAATTACTGGCCGTGAAATGACTGGGTGTTAAATGACAAGTGCTCATTTTCATTGCCAGTGTCCTTGCAATGTGGATTCAAATGACTGCAAATACTCTGAATGCTTTGCCACCTGAGGGATTCTGTAAGCTGGGAGGAAGAATATACACGTGTGTAAGTTTGCATTCAGCTAAGAACAGTTTACATAGTCAAGCCAAGGTACAGTATATGACACTGATACTAGCCTATATCTCTATAATGTATCTGGCAAGGCAAGGAGTTTTTCTGACCACATGAGCTGACCAGGAAAGAATCCTGGCCCCTAGCCATTATGCATCCAAAAGCATTTGCAACAGAGTCAAAACCCCACAATTGGCCTGCGTTTCCCTTATTCACGTCCCTTACCTTTCTGAAGAGATTCCGTTCTGATAGCTACCGCTGTACTGTCTCCTCTTGTCCACGGGCTGCACATCCAGGTAGCCTCCTGAGTCATTCTGAATGACACCAGCATGGATGGCTGCTCGACATATACTGGATTTCTAGAAAAAATAAGGTAGGTTAGCGTAGAACACAGTGAAATAACATATTTGGAGGCCATTGTCAGACATACAGTACATACATACATACATACATACATACATACATACAGACATACATACAAGAACTTACATCCGAATACCATTGTGTTCCAATGACTCTGGCACGGGTCTCATGCAGACAATTGCGGGGGCAATACATCCTGGTGGGGGAAAATAGCTATGAAACACAGTACCTATCCAAACCAATCAACTTTACAGTAGAGGTCAAGTTTGGTTTATTAGAATGTGACCTCTTTCTTTACCTTGGACAGTGCCGTGCAGGTTTTTTGTAGGGACAGAACCGTGCAACGGTGGTCTCACATGTGACTGCTTTTACTGAGGAGCAAAGATGCCACAATGTCATTCAAACAATACATGCATTACTGAGACATAAAGGTGCACAACATGATAGTAGACCAGACATACCTGGTACAGTAAATATGTTGAAGGCATTTGCACTCCTGTTCATCCTGTAAATTTGAATCATTTGTTGTGAAAACGTGTCACTTGTTGCTTTGGCTTTATGACAAGCATAATGGAATGAGTAAAACAAACATAATGGAATGAGTAAAACAAACATAATGGAATGAGTAAAACAATCATAATGAAATGAGTAAAACAAACATAATGGAGTGAGTAAAAGTTGAACTCACGCAACAGACTGAATGCCATTTTTGTATGACTTTGTGAAATGTGGTTTTCTTCCTTGTCTTGTAACGTCCAGCCAACCTCCACCATCGTCTATGATACCAGCGTGTAAACCAGCTCCACAAACACTTGATTGCTGAAAAATGTAACATGTTTCACTACTCTTTATACCAGGGTTCCCGAACTGGTGGCCCGTGGGCCAAATTATTTTATTTGACCACCCAAGTTTACTGAGCACATTCATTTTTTGTGTGAATTTTCATTGTTGGACATAAAAAACTGTAAAAACACCAGGAAATCAGCTCCAAGTTATTTTAATTTAGGAAATCTGTTCCCAAGTATTCCCACACATAAATAGAGAGACATATGTGATCGTATCCCAATATAATCACATAATAATTTGTACAGATACAAAATAGTGTTTTCTTTTCGTACCATATCATAATACCCGGTCCCTATTACTTTTCCTGGGCTGGACAAGCATCCAGGAGGACACTCATACCTGCAAGAAGAAACAAGAGTTATAACTCAGCTTTGACCAATTCACAGGAATGAGTGAGAACTGGTAAGTGACAGCATCAACTTTAGGAACAACTTAGTCCTACCTATTACAAGTGGTTCCTTTACAACGATCACGCAGCTTGGTCTCACAGTCCATCTGTTGACCTTTGAAAACAAGAAAACCAATCTCACTTAGATTCTGGAAATGATACCAAACATAGACTTATCTGTCAGGTGACAGACATGTCCTACTGTACAATGACATTGTATATGAAATACAGTGCAATAAAATGAGAGATCAATTCTTACACATTTGCTCTGTGCTGACCACCTCATTCCTCTCCACGTTGTCATTGGATGATGGTGTAGGGGGCAGTGGTCTGGCCCTCGGCTCTTGGGCCCTCGGCTCTGGCTGCGGCTCCGGCTCGATGTAATTTGTCTCTTCTAGTTCAGGGGCAGGACGTCGCTGTACTCCGTTCTCTGAAGAAGAACGAGCCACATCACATGTAATATGCCCTGCAAAACAAAAGTGTGAAAAGCAACCAATTTGTTTTGCACAAAAAAAAGCAGCCTACCTTTGTAGCAGAGATTGTCCCTACAGCCTCCACCGTAGCTGGGCGGACAGGCAGAGCATGGGCGGCCATGTTTGTATGGGGCATGCCCCCACCAGTTTCCCCTGCACACAAATGACATCATAAAACACACTGAACCTTTTGACCCAATCCCTCCCAGTTCCAATACACTACATAATATACAGCAATTGAAAATAACATTTTTTGGGGGAAAACAAACATAAGAATAATTTTTTTTAAATTGGAAAACTTACGGCGGTGAGTAGTTGCAAACCAAGTACACAGCTTTAGTCCATATCATGCCCCACACATTCATATTGTAGCACACATTGATAGCGCATCCAATATGACTGCTTGTTGCCCAAACCATCTGCAAAGACAAACAAAGTAGCTACCTTCAGATAATGGTCCTCTCAGACTTCTCTGGCCTTAAATAAGGTGTTATGATATTGTCATAGGAAACTCTTACCTGTGTGTAGTGAGTGCAGACGGGACCAGAGCATCTGAAGGGGCAGTGTGGGTTACATTCCTGTGGATAAGGATAGCTGTAGTCTCTCACTTCATCATACCAGGCTTGGACGTGAAATGTTGGTGGTCGGTCTCTGAGGAAAGTGGAAACAAAACAATTGAACTAACTGGACACAACCCATTGCAATATATCAGTACTCTGTACTCTACTGTTTAATCACACATTTGTTGCCTCATGAGTTTATTTGACCCCACAACTGTCATTCATCCTGTTAAATCTAGGAGTAATCATGTTAAGAAATGGACATAAAGTACTACTGTATAATGACATAATGCATATAATCAAACTGGTCATCTCTCCTGTTACTATACAGACCTTCCCCAGTGGGCACCCAGGTTCTGTCCAATCTGTGTTAGCATGTGTTGTGGTCCATGCTCCCACAGGCAGGTGTGTGCCCAGTGCTCAGCACTCCTCTCCAGCTCCGTATCCCAAACCTTTCATATGTGAAAGTCAGAGTTATTCTGATAAGCTAAACACATATCTGCAGGCACATCAGATTGGCGCTAGTGCTGCTGAGACTACAACTCTTAAAAGTGCTTGTATTAGTGTTAGTTAGACTCTAGAAATACAAAATTCTTGATAAACAAACATTGTAAATGCAAATCTAAACATTCTTCCCAGAAAGTATTGGGGAACCTGATGGCATTTTTAGTACTACTGGCCTCTTTGCATCAACTCTGCACTAAAGAGCACCAATCTGCACATGATACAGATCTTGTAGTGGGTCAATTGAAACTATAATCTATTTGTGCACCACTTGTTTCTGACAAAGAGCTGTGGATATGATGAGAGGACTTCTAATGTTTCAGCCAAGCTGTAATAAAATTGTCCATTAGAAGAATAGGTGTAGTGTGCTGCTGTTCTGCTGTATAACTGCACTAACACCCATCAAGGTTGACTGAAAAAGGTGCCAGTCGGCTGCCCTGTACAGTCCTAATGTCTTCCATGTGTAGTACATTACATTAATGATATCTGCATTCTGCACTGCTTAGGGTTAGTGCAGTGGGCTTGAAGGCTATGGACATACTGTAGGGCTGGATACTAATCTCCGTTAATACATGGGAAATCATCCAGATTATCCAAATAGTGTTGGATATTTACATTAAGACATCGAAATGATGTCCTCTAAAAGGCAAATCCTTTGCGTTCTTCTCAACATTTACAGTGAACCCCTCCATCTGGGAACAGTACTTTACATTGCTTCCAGGAATCCTTTGCAGAAACCTATATTTGAACAACCATACTTCAAAGGATGATGCTCAACTGTTAAAAGTTTGAGTCAACACAGATCCATCTTTGTTGCCAAATGAAATGCAAAGATTTAACAAAGACTAATATTTGAAGATGTGAGTTTAAATGGTTGAGGCAGAGTGCACAATAACAGTGGAGGAGAGAGCTGGCCGGTAGCCAAGGCAGGGGCCAGAGCTTGAGGTTTGACAGGGCCAGTAACATACTGGTTTTATTGCTTGGCTGTTGGTCAGGCTTGTATTTAGGTTTTTATCTATCTGAGCACTCTGCACCCTGCAGTGGTGGGAAATGGACTCAATTGTCATACTTAAGTAAAAGTAAAAAGTAAATGCTAGACATCAAATTCCTTAAATTAATTAAGCAAACCAAACGGCAGAATTTTCTCATATTTTTTTTTCATTTACGGACAGCCAGGGGCACACTCCAACACTTAGACAAAAATTTACAAATGCAGTTTTTGTTAAGTGAGTCTGCCAGATCAGAGGCGGTAGGGATGACAAAGCATTATACAGGTAGGTGTGTTGTGGATTGGACCATACTGCTGTCCTGCCTGAGCATTCGAAAGTACTTTTGGGTGTCAGGGAAAATGTATTGGAGTAAAATGTACATATTTTCTTTAGGAATGTAGTGGAGTAAAAGTAAAACTTGTCAAAAATATAAATACTAAAGTAAAGTACAGATACCTCTAAAAAAAACTACTGAAGTAGTACTTCAAAGTATTTTGACTTAGTTACTTTACACCACTGGCTCCCAGAGCTTGGTGTGAAACCTCTGCATTGGCCCTGACTTTGCAGATGTGATCTGCTGAAACCATTCTGGTTGAATGGGTTTGAGAATGTTCCAGATTCTCAAGCCTAGATGTCTTGAGTCCATGAGCAAGTATCACACATTAGCTTAGATTAAGTATCAGTGCAAAATAAGTAACTAACACTTGCTTCAATCTGTAGTAGTGTACAATCTCCTTCTACCTTCTTCAGTATGGGCAAGTGTCATATTCTAATCGCCTACAGTCCATCTTAGGACAACCTAAATATAACATAAATATAGCAGACACAGTAGGTCCTGGTTTAGCTTTCTTACCATATACTCCATATTTGAAGCTTGAGGATAAACTTGACCTCTGAGTTTGTTGTGCAAATCGAGGATGAGGTGCATATCACCCTCAGTGATGGCTCTCTTCCCTCTCTGTTTGGACACCCACCACTCATCATTTTTGTTCATATACTTCTCCAGTATCGCTTCCAGGTGAGTAGAGTTAGGGATCACCATAGAAAGTACTGTTCGGGCAAAGAATAGCAACCCAAACCCTCTCAGCCAGTCCTGAGGTACACCCTTCATGATGACGATCAGCCTCTCGAGCCTCTGTGATTCACTCCAATACAAAATCTGTATTCTGTTGGCTAAACAAAATAAAACATGAAATACAATATGATGGTTGGTCAAGCATTCCGAGATCTTTATTCAATTCAATATTATTGATTATTGATTTATAAATTAACTTGAATGTGAATACTGATGAATTATCACATCACTGGCACATGGATATCATATATTAGAATTAGAACTGTAATACTGTACATAGCTTTGGTGTATTTTAAGCTATTGACTGTAGGTCAATTGCACTGTTCACACAATTTCTCAAAAGGAAAATACGTTTTAGCCAAGCACATGCAATATTTCATGAGCATGCGTATTGCGTGTGAAATTATCTCACGGGCTGACAAGGCAAGACAATTCACCTCTGATCCTGTTATAATACAAAGTTATAATACAAAACAGTATTTTCGTTATCCCAGTGTCGAATATAACATTTTTAAAAATCATGTACCTTTTACCAAAAGTTTTTGTTCAATCTGGTCAACTATCCCCGGGAAACAATGTCCAGGTCCAAAAGTTGTAGTGCAGCAGAATGGTGAACATGAAAGCTACTCTTCATACATCCTAAGATTTAGGACATCAATAGGAGCCTAAATGTACGTAATAAGCAAGTAAGTTCGGGAATCGTACATCCACCAAGGAATCGAGAGAGAGTACCTGTATAATCATTCAAGTATGAGCGCTCCCTGCGTTTATATGCCAAATTTGGATTTAGCGATGCGTAACGCCGCAGACCCCGCCCTTGGCCTCCTCCTGTGATCCCAGATTGAACTATTGGAAGACTCTGGTCCTGATCCCAACCACCCCACTCATGTTACAGCAAGGTAAACTTTGGGTAATGAAAGCCCACTCAAATGTACATTCAGTTTTACTTTAGAATAGTATTTCCGTTTATGTGTGTTAGTAAGATTTTGAGATGTTCAAAAGTCACATTTACTGTAATGGGATTTGAGTTGAATTGAGTCTTATTGGATGAATTAACTATTACTGTACTATACACCCCAAACATCACTGTCTATGTTATTACAAGCCTCTCTAGCTTTGTGCCTGCATCCATGACACTAAGAAAAGCTTCACTCAGTCCTTGCTGTCCTCCTATATTCCCTGCCTTTTTTTAAGCAACACAACCCAACTGAGCTCTGGAACTTAACGGTGTCCAAACCCATCAAAACTGATTAGGCTTTTTCCACTTCAGTCAGCATCAACCCAAGTTCGAGACACAGACTCTGTTCCTCAGGTGGGTATCATGGAGATAGCTGGTATCCTCTGGGTAGAGGGCATGCTGTGCTCCCTGTTTTATGAGTGCATTCCTGGGCATCAGATTCTCAGCACCTTAGGTCATGCTGACTTCAATCCTGCCTTCCTAATAAGACGTCAAGAGGAATCAATCCACATGACCAAGAAATGTCAACTCAGGTGGAAATGAAGTCAGTGCCCAGCTAAGAGCTGTAACAAGTTGCTGTACAGTGCCATGGTTGCTTCCAGGTGACTGCATTGATGGGGTAACTAGTACAAACAAAGACAGTTTGGGTGAATAAGTACCACTGCCAATTCAAAGTTGCCTACTAGGGGAATTTTAATCCCATTGATAGTCTTCTTCAGTTCTTTACAGTAGAGATGCAGACACTCCATGCTAGGGGCAATTGGGTTCTAGCACTGCAAGACTCCAAGTCAGTGGGGAACCAAATAGGTCCAAGAGATAATTGGCTTATGGGCTGGGCCTAAACAAATTCTCTGTAATGATGTTGACCAGGGACATTATTTTTTATTCTATTTAGCAGTGTACAGAACATTTCAGCAGGTAGTTGACACTGTGTCTAAATAACCTTTTCTTGTGTTGTTTTCCCTATTATTCATTTCATTACTTGTCTTTATATGACTTATGTGCAACGTGTCCATAATTATCAGTCTTCACATAGGGACATTGTTGAATATTCACAAGGGAATATTCCACTGCAGGCTGAATTTATTTAGCTGCACCTTTTATACCTGCTGTAAACCGTGTAGCCTATGTGACTATTCAAATTGTATTGGATTTGAGAAAAAAACAAGTTTAGTTTGTCAGGCTCGCCCTCTGGTGTTCTCCTTTCCTCACTACAGCTGCCAAAACCTCTGCTAATGCAGTTGGACATTCCAAACACACTTTCTCAAGCAAGACAAACACTCAGTTACAGTTTAGCAGTCTTTATTCTATAACATTGGTACAGGCCATAGCAATTACATGAACACAAATATAAGTGAAATTCAATGGTGTAAAAATATGAAGCATCATGTAAATAAAAACAACAACATGTAATTCATGTTCTGGAAAACACTTTAGAAGTACAAAAATACAGTAAATCTTTAATAAAACTATATTTATCAATGTTGAAAATGCTACTGACATTTGCTACTGTAGGTTTGACCTCTGTACCAAATAGTCAATCAAAAGTCACCAACAAAAACAACATGATTGCTGATCAATACATTTGACCATCAATATGATGGTAAGACAACAATAAGTTGTACGCTACAACATAACAATGTATGATACTCATTTACATCTCAAAACCAAATCAAATGTAGCTTATAATTCTAAATGTGTAATTGTATAAAAAGGTACATTGTACATGTAAAGTACTTGGGAAAATACATTTGACATTTGAAGCCATGTGAAATTATGATATCTGACAGTTCATTATTTAAACAGATGTCAAAATGGTTTACTTGAACCAGTACATGTAGTTGGACATTATTGCAGGGAAACATTGGTTGTTACTACAGGAGCCTCCGTAGCTTGGTGGGCATGCTGAACATGGGATGCCAACTCTGTAGGGCGGTTCTCCTACCCAGTTCCCCCTTGAAAAGAAAGAGTAATAATGTGTAATCCTTGTTGTAGTTTAAAGATGCTCCCTTGGGCATTAAACATATCATTTTCCAATTTCAATTCATGGAGTTGTCATTTCCCATTTCACAAATCTAAAGCATAATAGTTATATTTTGCATAAAATAGCCGTGATGCTTTCATAATGACATCAGTTTACGTGAACACCTATAAATCTGTTCTCATTCGGTCTGACAATGTGTTTCTGAAATGTAAGAGAGAGGATATCAATCATTCAGCTGTGATAAGTGGAGCTTGTTAAGGTATTAAGCAGTACTCACTTTGGGGAATAATTGCAGACCAGGTATGTTGCTTGTCTCCACATGGCTCCCCAGACAACCATGTTATAACAAGTTTGAACTGCACACCCAACTCTGTTTGTTGTAGCCCACACCATCTGAATATCAGTCAGAGACAGTCAGCGAAGTCTTTTGAGGATAAATATACTTTCCTGAAAAATAAGAAACTCCAGCACCCTGGTTATCCTGAATATTGCACACACGATTGAATTAATCTCATAGAAGCAATGTTTCGGTCAATAGACCTTCATCAGGGTCTTCATCAGGATAAGACTACCCCCAGATTCCCATATCTGAAGTGCCTTGATGGCTACTGTACCTGTGTGTAATGTGTACACATCGGTGCAGAGCACCTCATAGGACACCTGGGATTGCAGTCACGAGGGTATGGAAACATATAATCACTGACTTCATCATACCAAGGTTTGACCAGCTGCAGAATGGAGCGATATCTGGAAGAAACACATAGAGTACATTCATTTCGCGCCATAGCCAACATTGCATGAGGTTGGACTCAAAGATGACATTGCTCGGATCCCCCTCAATCAATAAAAACAATTAAAATATTATATCAACACGTGGTCAGTTGAGATATGATTGACACATCCCAGGCTTTACATACCCCCCTGTTCTGACCGACAGGTTCTGTCCCAGGTATCTCAGTAGAAATGGTGGTCCATGTTCCCAGAGACATGTGGCTGCCCAGGCTTCAGCAGATCTGGCAAGGCCTTCATCCCACACCTGTATGTGTTGCAGACATGATAATGCATTCATTGGGATTGAACCTAAAAGTACACAAAAGCCATGCATTGTGAGCTGCTCTCATAAATATCTACTTGAATTAACTTGCATGAATACAAAATGCACAAAACTGCTCATCAGTTATATTTTGATACCCAATAGAAACAGTAAAGCTTCTTGCAATCATATCGAACAGATGCCAGAAACACCCCCCCCCCCCAAAAAAAAACACACACATTTATTCTGTGACCATGAGTACACAGATCTTATGTAGTAACCTTATGCTTCCAGCAGGGTGAGCCATAGACCAAGCCACAGTAGCCACATGACTCACGATGCCTACCTACATTTTAATTGGCATTTTTTTTTTTTTTATACAGTAAATTACCAGATGAAATCACAAAGGCAAAATTACACCAACAAATCTCAAATAAAAGTAGCCTACTAGTTTAGCATGTAAAACACTTTCAATTGAATCTCAATTAAAAACTTGCACTCACCATATACTCCATATTTGCAGCAGGTGGAAAGACATTTGCACGGACTTTATTGTGATAGTCAAGGATGGCAAGCATGTCGCTTTGTGAAATCCAGCGTTTCCGTCTAGCCTTGGGGATGAGCACAGAGTTAATGTCGGTGAAATTGGCTATTGAAGTGGAATCTGTCGAGTTATGGATGACCCATCCACTTGCTCCACTGGCTATGCAGAACAGGACCACATTGGTAAAATAGCACATGCCTTTCATTCTTCTCCAGTTTAGTCACACACTGTAAAGAAAAACAAAGAAAATAACAGTCTCGTTGGAAAGAAAACAGGTAGCCTACATTACTCTGGAGAATTATGGCATGCTCTTGAAATAAGTTTGTCAGTAAAAATGCAAAGGCAGAAAGATCACATCAATTCTTTAAAAAAATGTTTTGGCAGGCAAATAACTATACTATTCTAACTATCACTTCCCTGATTAGATTCAAAATATAAAATGAATGTTTGAGCCAAAATACATTGTTGAATAGCCAATGTCTTACCCGCAGCTCAGAAAGTCTCAGATGAGCCTGTTCAAAGTTTTACAATTCCCTTCTCTGTGTACTCTGTTCAGTCCCTCTCTCACTCTACTGAGACATGCCTCTGCCTTGGCCACAGTTTTTATAATCTGCCATTGCTCAAGGAGCATATGGTAAACAGTGTCTGAGATGTTAATGTCAACATTGTATCATTTGTATGCTACTTGCAACATTGTTTATTACATGCTTATTTATTGGAAATGAAATTGCATTACATTTAGGTCAAGTTAGTATTATATCCTTTATAACACTATAATAGCAAGGTGTCTTCTTTATGACTTCACTCAGTTGGTTGTCAGCATCACAATGCCATGCTTGTGGTTCACACTTAAACAACGATATTGTATTAGTGATCAGTCCATGATGCAGTTAACTTTCTGCTCTTATTTGAAATTGGATCAGGCTCATGCCTTTGAACAACAAAACCTTGTCAGGAAGAGACCAAACACTGATTTAGATAGTCTCAGGTTTTCCAACTACAGTATCGCAAGTCATTTTCCTGGTCTGAGGTCTCCTGTGCCTAGGGTTTTCTTGTCATGTTCATTGTAATGGAAGGATTACACTTGTTCAGTGGCTGAATCTACTGGCTGGGCACTCTCCCCCTCACCCCAGGAGAAAATCAGTGCCAAGTTGAAAAAAACTCAAGGCGGTCATAATTTTCTTTGCCATTTGGAAATGAACTGAAGCAAAGTGCTTCAATGATTTACCCCATAGTTGCTGTTATTTTGCTTATTTTGCTTAGCGCTTTTGAAAGTTTTATTGGAAGAATGACATACTTGTTTTCTTCCAAATACTGCAGTGATATAATAACTTGGCTGTAAACTCACAGCCATCTTTGGGTTCAATTGATTCAGTTAACTCACGTTTTAATATTGCAACATCAAGAATGACAAGTCATACACATCAAGGGAGTTGTGTCATATTTTATTGCCTGCAAAGAATAATACGTTAGGCTACAGCTTAGAAGAAACTAAAATTACAGTTCAAGTGATGTTCATTCATGGTAATTGAATGGTAGCCTACCATTCAAGGCAGTGTTTTCCTTTCTGAGCCACAAGAACTTAGTTCCCTGTGTGATTGATTGTACAGTGGAGCGAGATCACTAGGCAGGAGCTTTTGGTGTGACATCATCACTCTTTACACCAGAAGAGTGTAATTAGCCGCTTGGGATAACTTCCTGGACTCACAGCCTGGTTGGACTCAAGTTTAATGTTTGTTATACTATGGATTATAAAAATCTATTCATGCCTGTTAAGATTTAGACTCTCTCCCATTGCAGCTGTTCAAGGGACAGATTATTTTGACTGTGACCATTGACTTAGTTTTGTCCAAACCAAATATATTATTTTGGATGGTTTCATTTAAGATGAAAAAAAATCTTTCTCCATTTTTCTTTTCTTTTTCATTTCATGGTATTGGAGACGTGAATAATATTCCAGTAAAGCTGACCAAATTGGGGACACACATGAAACTACATGGTGGTTTAAAAGTATACTATATTCTTCAATTTGCCACTTGTGCACTCCACCCAATGATATTCTTACCCATTGGCAGGGGTTAGTCTAGAACCATAGACTTTACCATGCTGAAAGAATGAGATGTCAAAACTCTGCTGGATCCCAAGAAAACTATACAAGCTCACATCAGTTTTGGTATTTTTGACCCATTTTGGCCTGTGTTTCATTAGAAATCACTATTGCATTCACATCAATTACATTATATAAAAAACTAAATTAGTTATGGGATTTTTTTCCCATCTGGATTGTGTTTTGGTATTACCCGTAAATCATTCATATCAATGTACAATTAGTCTAGTCCAGTTAGATGTCTAAATATACAAGCTTGATGCATAATAAGGCCGCAAGCAACCCTAAATGAGATCTCCAGATGCCAAACAAATTACAAAGTTAGAATTGAAGGGTGACCTATAGAGCTTAGTAAAGAAACCACGTAACTGAGGAATGGGGTTCTTCAGGGATACAATGTCTATTCTCAAATCCCTTGCATTTTTTAACCTTCTGTCAAATGGAAATCAAATGGATTCCATTCCAAACCTCTCATGTGTTCTACTTTCACAATAATAAATACAAAAGATCAGCAACTGGGGCACAATGAGATACCTCCAGGGACATAAGAACTAAGACTACTTCTGCAGTGCATTCAGAGTCCCATGCAGTCCCAATAGATCTGAACCAGTGGCATAGGCCCATCTCCTGCCTCCGAGAGAGGGAGAGCTTGATTTATCCCCTTTTCTGTCCAACAGAAACACTCCAGTTAAACCCACAATATTTCTCTGTGGACTTAAGCATTCATCTGGTTCTTTTTAAAAATTAGCAACAGGTTTTAAGCTATTTCAGAAGAACCAGACAGTATGGGTAAAATGCATTCTCCCAAATGGCTGGTTTCAAGACTTACTGTAATTTGTGACTGAACTGACAAATGTCGTTTCTGTGATGACCCTACCCCAATTTCATACTGAAATAAAACAATTGGAGCAAAAACAATGATTTTGAATGACTCATATCCATTATATTATAGCTTTATGACATTCAAATGGTATATTGCACATGTTCACATTCTCAATATTATTATTATTTTGTAGAGAAATCAAGCATCAATACACTCCTTTACGTACTGTATATTTCCCCTTTGTTGGCTTGTTCTAATCTCAAATTGAGATAATGGGCTTTCTATGGCTTAGTATTCTAAATTCAGGCTTGGCCTTCTCACAGATTATCAAGACTTGGCAGGCCCGTAACAGCAAACTGGCCATCAACCAAAGATGATGACCATGAGAATGTTTTTTCAGATCATTGGCCTGTCTTACCTCAGACCCCACACTGCTGTGGCCAATATGTTACTCAAATGGGCGGGGCAGCTCTGCTCTATTGGCACGCACCCTCAAACCTGCTCTGCAAATTAGCAGATCCAACCCAAATGTAAATGCAAATTAAACAAGCTGCATGACGGACAGTGCAAAACATGATTATTATATAATTGTATTAACCTCATTCTAATGGGTTGAGAGCTCAACAAGCAAACATGAAAGGTCTCATGATCTCTGAACAATGTTATGGTTGATTTAACATGCTTTGCATAATGTAAGTAAACAGGTGTGGATGATGTGGGAGGAGGACTGTGAGAATATTTAAGAGGAAAGGTCGATGGTTGGCTGCCACTCACACAGAACCAAACCTCTGAGCCAAAGCAAATCTGACCAGCTGGTGAAACACATCTGCTGGGTCGCATATATCTCGACTGTGTTGAAGCGAGCAGTACAAACAGAGTCCACTTTTGCTGTGTTGCTGTAGAATATCAAAATGCCCCTGACATCATAGTGGCCCTGGCTGTTTCGTAGAAGAGCAGATGTTTGCATTTACTGACTGACAACCTTTTCTGTAATTTTCTGTTTTCATCAACCTCAAGCACAAGGATGAAACAATAGCAGCTATGATTATATGATGGAAAAACCAAGAGGAGAAAGAAATGATGAATCTCATTCGCCTTGATTGTGAGCTAGCTGACAACTGAAAAAACACCCGATACCCACAGCCCCCTTCCTCAAGCACAGTTCCAAAGCCTTTCTCCAAAATGAAAGTACTGTAAGTCTAAACTTCTTTACTGGTTCTGAAATCACTTCTATTAGAATGACATACACACCATTGTCCCATTTTGTCCCAGAGCCTCTCAATTCCTATACTGGGAATCAGCTGTGAATGCTGGTTATTTATCAACCAATTGCTCCTAATAAAAAGCTTTAGGATGAACAGAACAATTAGCAAAGATTTTATATCTCTTGTTCTTTTTTTCCGTTTTGAAATACAGTAAAGTAGGTGATATTGGATAGATAGTTTTTCTCTCTACATCGTCATCTTGGGAGTGTTGGAGAGTTTGACAAATGTTTAGCTCTGGTTCTTATGGTTTTGTTATACAGTAACTAGTCCGAATAGTGAAAGTTTAAGCACTACATCCTCTGCACACATAAGAATAGATTTATTGCTTGTTTTATAGCACAGTGGTTACTTTGGTTTGGCCTGAAGCTGGACTGGGAATGCAGTGCTGTCCCAACATAACCTCTGCATTGCTTTGTCAGTAAGGATTGTTGGCAGAGGAGGTACCCCTACACCTTCTATCAAGTGGGCAGTTTGAAGGCCATACATCTACAGTATGAATTGCATTGCAATATGGGGGTTAAAAACTTTACACTAACATTATGATTCCATGCATGTAATTCCTGAAGTTTGACTGAATCTTTAGACTTTTTTGAATAATTTGTCAAACATGGCTGATTTGATCAAATTATGGATAAATACTCTCTTTTCCATTTGGTCGACCAAATAGTTGCATGAAGATCCTATCAAATCCTTAACACTCAGAAAACTCTGTGTGGGAATTCTAAAACTTTTTTCCTTCGATGACAAACTACTGTCTAACAAGAGCTATCACTGTTTCGTGGCTATAAAGCATCATTCAGAGGCATGAGAATCTGGCATCCTTTCGCTTTCCAAAATCAGCTTAAAAAGTTGTTTAGTCTTTGTTAGGAGTTGGCATAAAAAGAATGCCAACACTAAAGGTACAAAAACTCCATGTCCCTCACAGAGAGCAGGAAGTAGCTTAGCCTTTGCTCTTTTAGCTGATATAATAGGAGAAAGGTGAGTTTTGTAAATGCATCAGTAATACCGAATCACCTATCCTAGCGGCATTTTACATTTGGTGAATGCTCCAGGAAGTACTATCTTCAGACTTTTTGTAACTGAACCATTGAAAAATCTAACAAAATCAGGTGTTAAAAACCTTAATCATAACAATCACCAAGCAGTTGAGACTACAAATCTGTCATTGTGCTCAAATGTTTTAATCTCATGCCCATTGTCATTGCTCAAAATCTTGATATTGGAAGAACATGAGTAGTACTGTGTCTCAGAGGAGAGAGAAAATTGTATCACCATATATAGAGATATGTCAAAATAGTAGTCCTTTGCACTGCAGGTGTTTCACATAGTTATGCAGTTATTTGTTCAGTTGTGTTTTGTTAGTAAAAGCAACTTCAGTAGTTCTTACTCACTGGGCACACACTGGTTGACTCAACGTTGTTTCCACGTCATTTCAATGATATTATGTTGAACCAACGTGGAATAAATGTTGAATCGACGTCTGTGCCCAGTGGCTACTGATATAAGGCCTGCATTGGACAAAAATGTAGTATGCTATTTTTAAAATGTTAGGGCAATACATCTTTATAAAAAACAGTACTTATGTCATTGCTTCGGCTGACAAGGGTTAATAACAACGGTTTAATGAGTTACCAAAGTCTTACTATTGAATACAATACAAATATACTTAACCTACTGTATGTTACAGCAACTAATAGGTCATTGCTGTTGTACTGTACCATGAAAAAGGCATGAGATTGGAAGAAGTACACTGTGAGTTCAGCTTTAACAATAACAGCCTGAACAATAACATCTGACATAATGGCAAGAACTTAAGTTCCCCCTGCTGAAATCATTGTTTCTATAAACGTTAATGATGTAATTCACCCATGTTTACACAAGCTGATACACGAGGGGCAATAAGAAACAGAAATGTCTGAGTTACCCTGCAACTCTTGACTGTACATAAATATGAATACAGTGACTAATTATTATTGGCTTCTTTCCCATGTTAATTTATTATTATATAGTATTTTCCTATCAAACTCAGTACAGGTCCACAAAAGACCACAGAGTGACTGCAAATGGTTATAGTTTCCACACAACATTAAAGCTGCCATATATTGCACTATGTACAAGATATTATCACACTAATTGAAGAAAGACCATTGCGTAAGCTACATATAAGTTGCGAAGAATAATAAACCAAGTTTCCCTGTAAGGATATGATGTGTTCCTTCGCACCATGTTTTGCCTGTTATCTGGAAACCAATCCTGTTGCTACTGGGAATTCAGGCTCCTGTTATGGACTGTTAGGTAACTCATGCAATATAGGACCATAAAGTCAGTGGCAGACTTTTATAGGAGGGGTTATATGTAATAACAATCTGAATCACCAAAGAGATATGAGTGAGACTTATTACCTGCTCAGTCTGTTTTTACATTAAATCACATACAAACCTATGTAATCTATGGTAATAATAAGAGTGTGAAATGTTGACCTGGTATCAGCTGAAACTAATCTATATGATGAGTGTCAGATAACCTATAGTATAGGTTGTCACTCTTTATGCTGATATAAGGAGTTCATTTGTATAGTTTCTCTGACCATTAATCCAACCGTGATAAAGGTAGTAATAATAACATGGTTGAATGGAGCTGAAGGATGGGACTAATAACAACTAACAACAACTAATAACAACAAGATAACTAATGTAAAGCATACTGTGTCCATAATAAGTGTATAGGTTATAGGTTGAGAGCTTTTGTGAAAGAGCACAGTTAGAAAGATATGGCATATACAGTGGGGGAAAAAAGTATTTAGTCAGCCACCAATTGTGCAAGTTCTCCCACTTAAAAAGATGAGAGAGGCCTGTAATTTTCATCATAGGTACACGTCAACTATGACAGACAAAATGAGAAACAAAATTCCAGAAAATCACATTGTAGGATTTTTAATGAATTTATTTGCAAATTATGGTGGAAAATAAGTATTTGGTCAATAACAAAAGTTTCTCAATACTTTGTTATATACCCTTTGTTGGCAATGACACAGGTCAAACGTTTTCTGTAAGTCTTCACAAGGTTTTCACACACTGTTGCTGGTATCCTGGTACTCCAGGACCTTGAAATGCTTCTTACGAAGCCACCCCTTAGTTGCCCGGGTGGTGTGTTTGGGATCATTGTCATGCTGAAAGACCCAGCCACGTTTCATCTGCAATGCCCTTGCTGATGGAAGGAGGTTTTCACTCAAAATCTCACAATATATGGCCCCATTCATTCTTTCCTTTACACAGATCAGTCGTCCTGGTCCCTTTGCAGAAAAACAGCCCCAAAGCATGATGTTTCCACCCCCATGCTTCACAGTAGGTATGGTGTTCTTTGGATGCAACTCAGCATTCTTTGTCCTCCAAACACGAAGAGTTGAGTTTTTACCAAAAAGTTATATTTTGGTTTCATCTGACCATATGACATTCTCCCAATCCTCTTCTGGATCATCCAAATGCACTCTAGCAAACTTCAGACGGGCCTGGACATGTACTGGCTTAAGCAGGGGGACATGTCTGGCACTGCAGGATTTGAGTCCCTGGTGGCGTAGTGTGTTTCTGATGGTAGGCTTTGTTACTTTGGTCCCAGCTCTCTGCAGGTCATTCACTAGGTCCCCCTGTGTGGTTCTTGGATTTTTGCTCACCGTTCTTGTGATCATTTTGACCCCACGGGGTGAGATCTTGCGTGGAGCCCCAGATCGAGGGAGATTATCAGTGGTCTTGTATGTCTTCCATTTCCTAATAATTGCTCCCACAGTTGATTTCTTCAAACCAAGCTGCTTACCTATTGCAGATTCAGTCTTCCCAGCCTGGTGCAGGTCTACAATTTTGTTTCTGGTGTCATTTGACAGCTCTTTGGTCTTGGCCATAGTGGAGTTTGGAGTGTGACTGTTTGAGGTTGTGGACAGATGTCTTTTATACTGATAACAAGTTCAAACAGGTGCCATTAATACAGGTAACGAGTGGAGGACAGAGGAGCCTCTTAAAGAAGAAGTTACAGGTCTGTGAGAGCCAGAAATCTTGCTTGTTTGTAGGTGACCAAATACTTATTTTCCACCATAATTTGCAAATAAATTCATAAAAAATCCTACAATGTGATTTTCTGTAAAAAAAAATCTCAATTTGTCTGTCATAGTTGACGTGTACCTATGATGAAAGTTACAGGCCTCTCTCATCTTTTTAAGTGGGAGAACTTGCACAATTGGTGGCTGACTAAATACTTTTTTTTCCCCACTGTAGAAGCAAACCAGATGGACATCATGAAAATGATCGGAGAGGTTGAGGGTAGAGGAAGTTCAGGAGTAAAAACAAACTAAATAGAATTATTGTAAAATTGACTGTGTCCATAAAATGTATACAGTATGTATAAGCTGGAAGTAGAGGCCTAAGCGTTGTTGTTCACTAGTTTACTCCAATTAGGGAAGGGGTGGTGGGGTTGGAAAGTAATAAAGGGAAATATACTTTTTTTAAAGGATATGTATATATATATATACAGTGGGGAGAACAAGTATTTGATACACTGCCGATTTTGCAGGTTTTCCTACTTACAAATCATGTAGAGGTCTGTAATTTTTATCATAGGTACACTTCAACTGTGAGAGACGGAATCTAAAACAAAAATCCAGTAAATCACATTGTATGATTTTTAAGTAATTAATTTGCATTTTATTGCATGACATAAGTATTTGATCACCTACCAACCAGTAAGAATTCCGGCTCTCACAGACCTGTTAGTTTTTCTTTAAGAAGCCCTCCTGTTCTCCACTCATTACCTGTATTAACTGCACCTGTTTGAACTCGTTACCTGTATAAAAGACACCTGTCCACACACTCAATCAAACAGACTCCAACCTCTCCACAATGGCCAAGACCAGAGAGCTGTGTAAGGACATCAGGGATAAAATTGTAGACCTGCACAAGGCTGGGATGGGCTACAGGACAATAGGCAAGCAGCTTGGTGAGAAGGCAACAACTGTTGGCGCAATTATTAGAAAATGGAAGAAGTTCAAGATGACGGTCAATCACCCTCGGTCTGGGGCTCCATGCAAGATCTCACCTCGTGGGGCATCAATGATCATGAGGAAGGTGAGGGATCAGCCCAGAACTACACGGCAGGACCTGGTCAATGACCTGAAGAGAGCTGGGACCACAGTCTCAAAGAAAACCATTAGTAACACACTACGCCGTCATGGATTAAAATCCTGCAGCGCACGCAAGGTCCCCCTGCTCAAGCCAGCGCATGTCCAGGCCCGTCTGAAGTTTGCCAATGACCATCTGGATGATCCAGAGGAGGAATGGGAGAAGGTAATGTGGTCTGATGAGACAAAAATAGAGCTTTTTGGTCTAAACTCCACTCGCCGTGTTTGGAGGAAGAAGAAGGATGAGTACAACCCCAAGAACACCATCCCAACTGTGAAGCATGGAGGTGGAAACAGCATTCTTTGGGGATGCTTTTCTGCAAAGGGGACAGGACGACTGCACCGTATTGAGGGGAGGATGGATGAGGCCATGTATCGCGAGATCTTGGCCAACAACCTCCTTCCCTCAGTAAGAGCATTGAAGATGGGTCGTGGCTGGGTCTTCCAGCATGACAACGACCCGAAACGCACAGCCAGGGCAACTAAGGAGTGGCTCCGTAAGAAGCATCTCAAGGTCCTGGAGTGGCCTAGCCAGTCTCCAGACCTGAACCCAATAGAAAATCTTTGGAGGGAGCTGAAAGTCAGTTTTGCCCAGCGACAGCCCCGAAACCTGAAGGATCTGGAGAAGGTCTGTATGGAGGAGTGGGCCAAAATCTCTGCTGCAGTGTGTGCAAACCTGGTCAAGACCTACAGGAAACAAAAAATTTCTCAATTTGTCTGTCATAGTTGACGTGTACCTATGATGAAAATTACAGGCCTCTCTCATATTTTTAAGTGGGAGAACTTGCACAATTGGTGGCTGACTAAATACTTTTTTCCCCCACTGTATATGCGAGAAAAAAATACATATGGGGGATTGGAAGTGATGCAGACAATTACATTGATGGAAGTTACAATCTATCTGCAATATTAAAGCTGATCTACCCCCTAAAAAAAGTAAAAAAGTAAAAATAAAAATAAATTGCTTGAACGAATTGCTTGCCAAGCTCATATCAGTTACACTTAGTTTGTTGTTTTCTCATAATCGCTCAGCTGGTGTTATTGTTGGCCAGCATGTCCTCACCTCCTGATGTAGAGAGCTGTACTCTGTAGTAATACAGTCTGTAGGGGTCTGTAGACCCTACAAAGTAGCGTGGATTCAGTTCTAGTGATGTAACTAAAGCCAACACCTTCACTGAAGAAGGTAAAGAGGGTGTGTGTGGCAAAAATGGACACCACAGTAAATGATTTGATAATTAAATACATTTGTATGTATATTATTTGACATGGTACTGTACATCATGCCGAAGAGTCTACTTCATGATTTCTTCCACAGATTCATATTCAATCAACATATTATTGTTGTAACATGTACAAACATTTAAAAAAAATACATTTTAGTCATTTAGCAGACGCTCTTATCCTATTGAAGAGCTACTGTCTTTGCAATGCAGATTAACAATGTGTACACTGACACCCAGTGGTGAGACCTGCCTGTTGCCACGTCCTTCCTATATAGGCTACAAACTCCATTTATTAACAGGGGTGTCCCAAAGCTTTTAGAGCCAATATGGTCAAAAAGTATAGCAGGTTTTGTACCCTATTCATAATGTATTTGAGATATTCAAAAATAATGACTTCTGACTTCTTCTGACCAAAAAACATTAGTCCAACACCCATCAATGTCCTGATTCATGTACAATGCTGCAGGATAAGTAGTGCTCAGTAGATGTCACTGTTGTCTTATAATCAGTCAGTACATGAGTTTTATCTCTGTTTACAGATCTGCTATCTTAATTTGATCACTGTTGTCATAGAGAATTTTCCTGCACAGCAGGAAATGCAAATTCTATTGTATTCAAGATTTAAAACGGCTTCTAAAGTTTGTAATTTCCACTTTAAAATGTCAGACTTGACTTGCCCTAACGAAAAATGTATCAACCCCTACAAAACTGTACATTAATTATAATCCACATAATAATTCACATTGACTGTTTCCTGCTGTGAGAAGCAGGCTCAAATTAATATTTAGCTACTACTTTATGATTGCTACCACCACCACTGGCCAGTTCAACGTCTTTTATCTGACTGTTGAGATTCATATAATCATATTGTCATTTATCAGCAGTCAATTAACACTGATTCCACACGGTAAACTGAATGATTAGGGGGTCTATAACCATAGCACTAGAATGAGGGATTCTATGTCTATGGGTTTAACACTCAGAGTTTACACACAGAACACCTCAATTTGATTAGCCTACCTAATGATACCAATACTAGAAGCAATAAGAAAATATCAAGCAGGGTTAGTCTGTAGTTACCATCGATGTAACTTTGAAACCAATATAACAGCAGATATAATTTCACTTTTTGAATGCCACGTCATGGCATTTCCATGTCATTATCTCCCAAATCTAACAGCTACATTTTCAGAAAAGCTCAATTCAATCAAGGGTTATTGAGGATTTTGACAATTATTGTAATTAATCAATCAATTAATGGATGAACAGGTTGATCTCGATGGATTTAGAACTACAGATCAACTCTCCCTCTCTCAGGGGAGGGGGGGAGAGAGAGAGAGAGAGAGAGAGAGAGAGAGAGAATCATAAAATAATAGAGAGAGAGAGAGAGAGAGAGAGAGAGAGAGAGAGAGAGAGAGAGAGAGAGAGAGAGAGAGAATCATAAAATAAACCAGGCGCTATTCTGGCAGCGGTAGTGGCGCTCTCTCTCTCTCCCTCCCACGTACCGCTTTAGCCGACAACCACAAATGCACACAGTGACAATCATTCATCCCTGCTTTGAACCACAACACCTCACTGCGACCACAGAATCCACCGGACTCTCACTTCAGCGCTCCTACTTTTCTTTTAAAATCCGCTCTGGACTCGCGAGGGACAGCACGATATTGGGCAGCTACCACGACTCGTTATTCTCCCCTCATCATCTGAATGACGGGCGGACGGTTCGACTTTGACGATGGTGGCACATATTGCGGTGGCTGGGAGGATGGGAAAGCCCATGGACATGGCGTCTGTACCGGGCCCAAGGGCCAAGGCGAATACTCCGGGTCCTGGAACAATGGTTTCGAGGTAGTGGGGGTGTACACCTGGCCCAGTGGAAACGTGTATCAGGGCTACTGGGCACAGGGGAAACGACACGGACTCGGTGTGGAATCGAAGGGAAGATGGATTTATCGTGGCGAATGGACTCATGGATTGAAAGGTAGATACGGGGTCCGGCAAAGTCTCCACACGCCTGCCAGATACGATGGGACATGGAGTAACGGTCTGCAAGATGGATATGGAGTTGAAACGTATGGTGATGGAGGTAAGCGTGCCATTAACAGTTTATGGTTAGTACATGTAATGCCGTTTGAAAGAGCAGTCTCGCTTGTTACAGTGTAGCAGGGGGCACAAATGTTGTTCAGCAATTCAGTTGTATCAAAGTGTGATAGAGTAGAGAAGCCTGCCTGAACTATGTGCCAGTGCCACACCACTGAGCTCTATTGATATAGACTGGACTGGTCAGTCAGCACTGAGCACTCCCATAGAGGTCATGGCTAAAAATAGAAACATCGCTCAGCCACACTTGAAAATCAAAGGACTACCTATTGTATTGATCTTCGTTCATTTGTTGCCATATGGGAATTGAGTGTACAGTAGTTTCTATAGAAAGTCGTTTTAGAGTTAAAAACTAAACAAAAAAACATTCAAAGATTGAGTTTGAGACACAAGTGGTGATGAGGTTGTAATGTCAGGGCACACAACCATAGTCATACACACACAGATGCATATAGCTTGTAGATTATATCTATTCCAGAGATAAAAATCTACTTTTTGGTGACTCATAGCATTGATTGATATGGTTTTATATATTGATTAATACAGGGGAAAGCAATAATGGATTGTAGGAAATTCAATATATGTTAATAGATCATTAAAAACACACCACGATATCTTACTTCACATGAAGTGTGATAATCAATAGATACTGTGGCATAATAAACAAATAACATAATAATTCGATTTGCCAAAGATAATGTGGACATTGATTGTAGTCTGAGGGCTGGATTTGCAGAAGATAAAGTGAACATTGATTTCAGACTGAGGGCCAGATCCAACTACACCTGAGCAAGCTTCATTAGCCGGTTCCCCCTGGGCAAGCTTGGCTTCTAGTGCTTTCTTTTGTGCTTGGGGTCTAGTACTCTCATATGTGTCACTCACTGGTTCAAATTGTAAAGAGAAACATTCACTGTTTCTGACAGTCTGAAGCAGCGAGAGGTACCTGCAGGGGCATCATTTCAGCGAAACCTAGGGTATGGAAAAGTGACAGTGGAGGATTTTTTATCAAATTGAAGCGCATTTACTGCATTTCTACAAAATTTTAAAAATTTAAAATGCAATTTGGAGAACAGCAAAAACAAGCAAAATTGTCTCAAGACATTATTACCTTGTTGTTGTAGCTTCATTCACCTTAGTCAATGGAGGACTTAACATTCTACAAACACATGTCATACAAGAATTAGCTGCTACGCACTAGCTCAGCACCGGGATTAAAACTCTAGTTTAGTTTCATGTCAAGTCAAACAACAGTTGCCTAGCCAAAGCCATCTACTACAGCTATCTTTACCTCTGCACCAGTGGCGGTCGGTGCCTTTTAAGATGAGGGAGGACACTTTTTTTCCATGAGCATGGCCATATTTCTATTACAGCATTTTGGATGACTGTCATTCAAATTCCATTCACCCAGTTCAATGTAACAGCGATAGGTTTAGGCTACTGCATGATACTAGAATTTTCCCTATACCCATCATGAGGTTGCTACAACCTAGCCTATGAATGAAAGTTTACAACGTAGGTGCACACAGGTCGAGATAAAAATTTGAGATGACAGACAGTGACACATTCAATACCGCCTTGCACACTCTTGCCTGCATCTAGCTGATCTTGGGTGTAATCATTAGTCCAACAGTTGCAAAGGAGAGTTTCTATTGGACAAATTCAGGAATGCTTATCTTTGTTTCGTTCCATTTGCTTCCGTTTAAGAAACGTTTTTCAACAGAATCGGCGGAATGAATACACCCCTGATCACGCGTAAACACAGTTCACTTTCATAGTAACCACGTTGTATTCCTTCTCACATCTATGCGCTCTCCTCCTCTCACCTTTTCCCTTCGCTTGTGGACTTCAATGCACAACACATCAGCTGTATGTGACCAGGCCAAAAAAAAAGTTCCAAGACAAACCATATCATAACCGCTACACGCAGCCTACATTGTTGTCACCATATTCGCTAAAATAACATCATAGTCAACATAGCTAATAGAACTAACGCGTTAGTAAACCGCTACAATCATGCAGTAACGTTACAGTGTACAGTCAGTAAGCAGTTTATCACTTACACCGGCGGGCCCCAGTGGCAATAAATTAGTACAACCAAAAGCTTACCTTGACTTGGAAGAGTTCCAGTGTTGTGTTGGATAGTCATAGCCAGCTAGCTAACAAAGCATCCCTATGTTTGAGCAGGGTGTTTGAGTAGGCTAAACTAGTAAGTAATACTGAAAGTGAAAAAAAATGACGAAATTTCTCTCTCTCTTGCTTCTCCTTCCTCTTGGAAGAAATTAATTTGTTGAAAACTGTTCAACTATTTTCTTTCTCTCTGAGTCAACTACTCACCACATTTTATGCACTGCAGTGCTAGCTAGCTGTAGCTTATGCTTTCAGTACTGGATTCATTCTCTGATCCTTTGACTGGGTGGACAACATGTCAGTTCATGCTGCAAGAGCTCTGATAGGTTGGAGGACGTCCTCCGGAAGTTGTCATAATTACTGTGTATGTCTATGTAAGGGGATGAGAACCATGAGCCTCCTAGGTTTTGTATTATGGTCAATGTACCCAGAGGAGGACGGAAGCTAGCTGTCCTCCGGCTACACCACGGTGCTAGCCTACAGAGTGCTGTTGAGGCTACTGTAGACCTTCATTGCAAAATAGTGTGTTTTAATCAATTATTTGGTGACGTGAATATATTTAGTATAGTTTTATCTAAAAAGGATAACTTTTTTAATGTTTTACCATTTTAATTTTTATGAAATTCACTGAGGAGGATGGTCCTCCCCTTCCTCCACTGCTTTAAGAAAAAGTTGCGCTGTTCACTGCAGCTGCGTCGATGCGCTCTCCATAAAGCTAGCCAGCCTTCCCTCCAGCTCCCAGGCGTCCGCATGGTCCTAAAGTCAGTCTGTTAATACTGATAAACTGCATTAGCCTTTTAATCAGGATTGGAATGATTTTATTCGCCTATTTTAAATTGTTGGTGTTGAGCTAGGGTATGACTGCCATACCCAATTGACGCCCCTGGGTACCTGAGTCAGCATAGGATCAGTCAGCTTAGGAATCAGTGGGAGTGTCACTCAACGAAATATAAATACTAGTCACTGACAAAATGTGCCCTAATCTATCCTCCTAATGTGTTCAGAGTGATTTTGTTCAGTAACCTAATTGTGTTTAGACTGATTCATTTCACATAGCAAGACAGATGGAGTTATGTTTGGCTTGACCAACAAACTTCCCAATGTCTCAAGTTACTTCCATCTTTTCAAATAGCACATTCTTCTCTGTGGAAGCTATGATGGACAGAGTGGCATATCGCCTTGAGTGCACACCAGAATGCAGTATGCATTTAGAAATGTAGACCCCCTTTAGCCGCTGAAATGGTGGGAAGGCTTGAGATATGACAATTATGGTGGGAGGTTTTGAAGTATTTTGCACTTCCACCTTCAAACAAATATCTGAATGCCAAAAATACAGTTGGAGTGTCAACTGAGGTTGTGAGGATGTCAGGTCAGTTAGTGCTATGGTGGTGTGTTCAACGTTACTGTTAGTGTGACAGCGTTGTTTTACTTCCACCTGAGCGCTGTTTGAGATTAGTGACTTCTGCCGAACTGCAGTTCTTCCATTGGATACTGTGTGCAAGAGGCATAAGGAATGCCAAATCAACCCCTAGATCCCTATGCACTTGTGGGGATAGCAGAGGATTTGATAGGTGTAAGCTATATGCTAATAGCTCCAACTTGCCCTCTGATAGGCTAGGTGGAAGTTTCACTACATTGCTTCAATACCAATAAAATGGTAGTACATAGGGCATAGGGTCTAGTGGTTGATTTGGGATTGGGTGTAGAATGAGTAGCCTACACTTCCCAGTCCCTCCTGATCTCCATGCCACGACCTGTTGCAGGACAGGTTGTTACTGTGGGTGGGAGCTCATCTTAGAAAATATTTTAAGGCTAACAGATTAGGACCTCAATAGGCCCAATCTAATCATAGATAAGTGCACTACATAGTAATGACTTCATTCTTGCCACCTTTCCATAACCTAAACAAACAATGCAGCACACCACTGGTACATAACTTAAATTATGTACAAGTGGTAGCCTATGTTTGTCTAGTATGTCTACTGCCATAAAGGCCGTGTCTAGACTTGACAGTTCATGCAGCTTTAGTATTCTGATCATAGAGTTCAGATCATGGAATTCCAAACGTGCATCTACACCTACATTTAAATGTGTCTACTGTGTCCACAGTGTGTCTGGATTCCCTTTTCCCACTCTATATTCAAATGCCAGTATGCATTCTACAAATGGTGGAATAGGCAAAATATGATAATAACACAACTACTGTTGGCAGTAGCTAACTACTGTAGCAAACTAGCCAGCAAGCTAGCAAGCAATGTAAAGGGATTGCAAACGGGTTAGCATAACTCTAGCCAAACAAAACATATTTTTTCTAAATATTAGCTAGCTGGCTAGATGGTAGGCCACTCTGGTAGGCCTACATTATGATCAAATAGCCACAGTAGCCTACTTGGCCACTGTTAAAACAGTAAGTTAAAGCAGGTATAGCCTCAGTGTTCACTGTTCACATTAAACGCGCGCCAGAAGTTGCAGAGAATTCTCACAACATTCAAGTTTGCGCTCAGCAGACCTGACATTTTGTCAGTGCCAAAAAATGTTGAGGGAACATTGGTCTAGACCCGTCTTTTCAATACGATCTTCGTATTCTGATAGCAGAAGTCACATGTAAGTGTCAAATGTAGACACGACTAAAGACTGCCTGGTTTGGCATAATGCCAGGAGTATATTAATAGCAAATGATGAAGTGATAATAAATCATGACACAAACAAAGACTGAAATATGAATCTCGTCATGAACGTGGTATCTTGTATGTGATTTGGAAACATACAGCTCTGTCTGACTGACAGCAGAATCACAGTCCCTGGGTAAGATTAGGTATTGGATGGGATTTTAATCCATTCAATGAAAAGTTCCCAATATAGTAGGGATATTATGGACTTGTAGAAATGTTTTCCACTTAAATTCCTTGAATTGACATTGGCCCAGTGTAAATAGATTTTCTAATCAACTCTAATATTCAAATGTTGTACGCCAAATGATTATTCTGTGATCATGAAAAAAATTAACGTTCATGATTTTCTTAACGTTTGTATTCATTCTTGGCATTTTTTGTTGTCCTAACAGGTACATACCAGGGGCAATGGACAGGAGGAATGCGACACGGATACGGTGTGAGACAAAGTGTGCCTTACGGGATGGCTACGGTTATTCGCTCACCTCTCCGAACCTCGCTGGCCTCGCTCCGCAGCGAACAGAGCAATGGCACCGTCCTCCATGCCAACCTCGACCTGTCAGACAGCCCTGCCGGCACCAGAGGAGGCTTTGTTCTCAACTTCCACAGTGAAGGTGAAGGTGAGAAGAAAAAGGGCCTGTTTCGTAGAGGGTCCCTGTTCGGCAGCCTCAGGAACCTCAGAAAGTCAGACTCCAGGTCGTCCATATCGAGCAAACGCAGCTCTGCCCGCAGCGATGCCGCCAGCTCCATCAGCCGAATCAGCTCTAGTGATGCCAACTCCACCATCAGCTTTGGGGATGGAGTTGATGAGTACATGCCCCTGGAGGACAATGTAGACGCCACCACCACAGAGTCCTACATGGGGGAGTGGAAGAATGACAAGCGGAACGGCTTTGGTGTCAGCGAGCGTACCAACGGGATGAAGTACGAGGGCGAGTGGATGAACAACAAACGCCACGGCTACGGATGCACAATGTTCCCAGATGGCACCAAAGAAGAGGGGAAGTATAAAAACAATGTGTTGGTGCGAAGCATCAAGAAGCAGCTCATTCCTCTCAAAAACACCAAAACTAAACAGAAAGTGGATCGGGCTGTGGAAGGAGCCATACGGGCAGCAGCTATTGCCAGAACAAAAGTAGAAATAGCCACTTCAAGGTAATCAGTTTCTCAATTTGCATGGTTGCGTCTGAATTGACACCCTATTTCCTATACAGTGGACAACTTTTGACTAGAGCCTTATGGGCCCTGGTCAGAAGTAGTGCACTATATGGAGAAGGTTAGTGCTATCTGGAATCCTTGGGAAGTCCTTACCCTAAACCCTAACCCTTCCCTAACCTTAACCCTTACCTTAACCGTTTTAAATGTAAACTTCAATGGGATGTCATCAGAGTTGGGACATCCCAAGGATCCCGTTTAGACTTTTCCATATGGGGAATAGGGTGCCATTTCGGACACAGCCCATGTTGTGGTGTTGTTGGTGGTAAAGAATCCTACTGCTGCATGCGTTTCCAGGTCAGGTCTGCTGATTGGGTTAAGTTGAATGGCTGACAGGTTGGGATTCTCAACGAGGGGTCAGGTTTTTATTGGTGTCACCTCATCCTATGTCTCCCATCTCTCTACAACATTCTCCATCTTTCTCCAACTCTTTCTCTCACTCACTTGCTCTCTGCCTCTCTCTTTCTCTGTCCCTTTTACTCACTCTCACTACCTCTCCCTCACACACACACACACACACACACACACGTTTTGCACGTGGCACAGATGATGAACTGCAGTACATGGTGAGTTCAAACAGTGGCCCAATGCTACACTGGAATAATTTGATACATACTGTGGTGATCAAAATAGCGAGAATTACAGATACAATAGAATTTACCGGAGCCAAGTATTTTTTATTTGAGGAGAAGTGAGATGTGTAAAGGCCTATACTGGTTGAAGCCAATTACAACAATTGTAACGTTCGTTGTGTAAAGGATTGGACCAATGTGCAGCGTGGTATGCGTACATGTTTTAATTATTTAAATAAACACTTGACAAAATAACAAAAGCAACTGAACGTGAAGTTCTAAAGGCAACAAGCCTAAACAGAAACAGAAACAAGATCCCACAACATAGGTAGGCAAAATGGCTGCCTAAGTATGATCCTCAATCAGAGACAACGATCGACAGCTGCCTCTGATTGGGAACCACACCCGGCCAACATAGAAACAGATACACTAGAATGTATCCAAATCACAGCCTGACCTAACCAAACAGAGAATACAGGTGATCTCTAAGGTCAGGGCGTGACAGTACCCCCCCCCCCAAAGGTGCGGACTCCGACCGCAAAAACCTGACTCATTAGGGGAGGGTCCGGGTGGGCACCGGCTTCGGACGTGACGTAGGCAGTAAACTCTTCTCCCATCCTGCCTCCCCTTTGCACGCCCGGTCCGGTCTGGACCCCGGTGCGATGCTCCCCCTCTCAGTCCTCCCACAATGCACCAAGCCCTGTCTGGACCCTGGTGTGGGAGCCCTCGACCCTGGAGAGGGGCTGACGTCTGGTCCCGGCCCAGCAGTCCTCCCGCGATGCACCAAGTCCTGTCTGGACCCTGGTGTGGGAGCCCTCGATCCTGGAGAGGGGCTGACGTCTGGTCCCGGCCCAGTAGTCCTCCCGCGATGCACCAAGTCCTGTCTGGACCCTGGTGTAGGAGCCCTCGACCCTGGAGAGGGGCTGACGTCTGGTCCCGGCCCAGCAGTCCTCCCGCGATGCACCAAGTCCTGTCTGGACCCTGGTGTGGGAGACCCCGACCCTGGAGAGGGGTTGACGTCTGGCTCCGGCTCGGACCCCAGTGGAGTGGATGGCTCCGGCATGGGGGAAGAGTAGACAACTGGACCCGGACTGGGCACCGGTGATGCGGACTGCCCCGGCTCTGGTAGGGAGCAGATAACCGGAGCTGGACTAGGCACCGGTGGAGCGGACTGCTCTGGCACTGGAGTGAAGCAGCTGACCGGAGCTGGACTAGGCACCGGTGGAGCGGACTGCTCTGGCACTGGAGTGGAGCAGCTGACCGTCGCAGGAGGCTCCGGGCCATGGATCATCACTGGACGCTTCGTGCCATGGATCATCACTGGAGGCTTCGTGCCATGGATCATCACTGGAGGCTTCCTGCCATGGATCATCACTGGAGGCTTCGGGCCATGGATCATCACTGGAGCCCGGCAAGTGCGGGGCGCTGGCCCATGACGCACTGGGCTGTGGACACGCACCAATGGTTTGGTGCGAGGAGCAGGTACGGGGCGCACCGGGCTGGTGACACACACGACTGGTTTAGTACGAGGAGCAGGTACGAGCCGTACAGGACTGGAGACACGCACCACTGGTTTAGTGCGAGGAGCAGGCATGGGCCGTACCGGGCTGGGGACACGCACCACTGGTTTGGTGCGAGGAGCAGGTACGTGGCGCACCGGGCTGGCGACAAGCACCACTGGTTTGGTGCGAGGAGCAGGTACGGGCCGTACAGGACTGGAGAAACACACCACTGGTTTGGTGCGAGGAGCAGGTACGGGGCACACTGGGCTGGTAACACGCACCACTGGTTTGGTGCGAGGAGCAGGTACGGGGTGCACCAGGCTGGCGACACGCACCACTGGTTTGGTGCGAGGAGCAGGTACGGGCCGTACAGGACTGGAGACACGCACCACTGGTTTGGTGCGAGGAGCAGGTATGGGGCGTACCGGGCTGGCGACACGCACCACTGGTTTGGTGCGAGGAGCAGGTACGGGCCGTACAGGACTGGAGACACGCACCACTGGTTTGGTGCGAGGAGCAGGTATGGGGCGTACCGGGCTGGCGACACACACCACTGGTTTGGTGCGAGGAGCAGGCACGGGCCGTACCGGTCTGTGAAGGCGCACTGGCGGCACAGTGCGTAAAGCTAGCGCATAGCCTGGTGCCTGCACGGTCACCCGCTCCTCAAAGCGAGTGCGGGGAGTTGGCTCTGTTCTGAAACCTGGCTCCACCAGCCTCTGCTCTAAGGACTGAGCTCTCTGCTGCTGGAGGGTTAACTCCTCTCTCAGCTCCTCCTGTTGTCTGGCCAGCTCCTCTCTCCGTGCATCCACTGACTCCTTCTCCCTGTGGGCCTCCTGCAGCGCCTCCCTCTGAAGGGAGCTCTCCTGCTCTCTCTTAGCTAACAGCCCCCGTAAGGTAGTTATCTCCTCTCTCAGAGTGCTGAGCTGCATGTCTTGGAGGGCCTCTATAATAGCAGCCTCCTCTTCCTTCACAGTCAGCCCTTTCAGGGCCTCCTTCTACTCCGTGTGCCCCCCCAAAAAATATTTCATGGGGCTGCCTCTCGTGCTTCCTTCGCGGTCGGCACCGTCGGCGTCGCCGTTGATCCTCTCCTGCCTTGGCTTCTTCCTTCGCCCAGGGTCCTTTACCGGCTAATATCTCCTCCCATGTCCAAAATGTCTTCCCCACCTGTGTCCAGGGTGTCTGCTCCTCCTGGTCACGCTGCTTAGTCCGTTGGTGGTGGGATCTTCTGTCACGTTCGTTGTGTAAATGATTGGACCAAGGTGCAGCGTGGTATGCGTACATGTTTTAATTATTTAAATAAACACTTGACAAAATAACAAAAGCAACTGAACGTGAAGTTCTAAAGGCTAACAGCAACAAGCCGAAACAGAAATAAGATCCCACAACATAGGTAGGCAAAATGGCTGCCTAAGTATGATCCCCAATCAGAGACAACGATCGACAGCTGCCTCTGATTGGGAACCACACCCGGCCAACATAGAAATAGATACACTAGAATGTATCCAAATCACACCCTGACCTAACCAAACAGAGAATACAGGTGATCTCTACGGCCAGGGCGTGACAACAATGTTGACTGTCAACTAGGGCTGACCCCAATTAGTCGACTGGTCAATTGTTTGGTCGTTAGGCTGTTGGTCGACCAAGATTGTTTTAATTGAGCAGTAACAAATATATATACACTAATCAGGACACTTACGTATATATATATTTGCGCCCATCTCAGTGAACTAATCCATTGCGGAGACTAAAAGCCAATTTATGCTTGATTCGAAAATGTGGTTGAGGGCTCCATATGGAGGGTGTGACGCAATTGTGGCGCCTCCAGAGGCATGCAGAGGCCAAATCGAGGTCTGTACTGCATCGCCATGCGCCTCCCAAATTTTGTAACAATGCGGAGGGCTCTGTATAGCTCCGCATTGACATGATTGGTTGACGGTAGGTAGAGGCAGTACATCCTGTATGAACACAAACTCACTTCCTTGACAACAGCTCTGCACTGTTCTGCGAAGCGCAATAAGTATGAATGCCCTGACTTCTGCTGGGGCCATATCACTGTAAATGCTGCATGGCCAATGCAGACGTCAGATTGACCATGCGCCCAGATGCACAATGCACTCTCCAGAATGCGCTCTCTCCTTCCAATATGTGCACATTCATTGTTTCATAACTTCATTGTGTGAATTGTTTGCATTTGATTGTTAGTGTATATCAATTTTCCATTACGTATATCACCAGTAGTACATTTACCGTTCATTCCTATAATTTCTAATCTACAATGTTTGTTACTTTGGTTACGGTCATTTATTTTAATACATTCAATATTATTATTTCAGTCTTCCTGTTCTCACTGTCGGAGTGGACACATTGTTTGCAGAGTGCACAACCTATGCAACACTTGTGAGAAACAAGTTTTGGTTTATTTAATTCCATTTACGAGTTCTGTCGATTTAGTCATTGTCTTTTGTTTGGAGCGCTCCTGTCAATGTTGAGTAAGGACGCGCACGCGTAGAAGTAGGCCTATAGGCTACCTGGCCTGTGCGCAAATGTAGGCATATAAATGTGCCCATTTGGGGATCTGATAGTATTTCTGATTGGCTTAACGCACCACCACTAATGACCCGTGGAGCTTATCAAAGTAATGTTTTCTTCACCTCAAACAGCAAGCAAACAAAGTCTGTTTTTACATCCATTGAGAATTACAATAGTTCATCAATGTATTTGAAAAATCTTTCCAGCTCTCTCCCTTTCGATAACCTCTCAGCGTGAAAGGGAAAAATGTCTTGCTCTGATCCAGTGGAAACGTCATAAAATATGCTTCTTATCAGTGCTTGACCTGGACTGAAATAGGTTCCGGTACTCATTTTGGGTGCTGGTACTGTTTATATTTAGGTGCAATGGCTTGAAGGGCATTCTCTTGCGTACAGTATTTTCCTATAACGTGCGGTATAATTGCACGATATAATTCAATGGCTATGAAGTTCATTCTTACATGTTCTATTTTTGAGCTGCTTTTGAAAGCAAAAGTCGAATTAAAAACATTATTGGCATTGTTGAATTCGATTTTCATAATAGCAAGCTAAGATGATGGTTTGGTTAGCTAAGCTAACAAGTCTGTTTGTTTGGTTACCAAGGCAACTACTGTAGCTAGATAGTAAACTTACTAGCTACTTCAGTGGATGTTGTCACATTTCTACTGGCAAATGAATACATTTCTAGAGGCAAATATGTTTATTATTTATAGCCATGGTATAAAAGGGGTAATCAACTCAGGGCTCTATGCATTCTCTGGAAAATAATGCAACTCCGTGGAAGGTTAGTTCCACTCCGCTAATGCATGGTGGAACACACCTTCCACATTGTGCATTCTTTTCCAGAGAACACATAGACCCTCATTGATTATCCCTTACTGAATGCAATGCACAGAGATTAAATGATATCCTACCATGTAAAACACCCACCCATATTTATTTAAAGTATCAAAATAGTCACTTTATTGCCATATCCTGCCCACCCATCCCCCCTTTCCTCATAATCTTCTTATCTGATGAGAACCACTCATTAGCATGTTCTTTATCCTGATTTTCTGGCATCTGTATGAATTTTAATGAGGGCTCTCATATCTAGGCTCTCATATCTCACCACCACAACAACTCCTCCTGTCATGAAATAGAAATGTGTCCCTCAGTGGCAGAATGTCTAAAATTAAGGTCAGTCTTTGAAGACTGTTATGTGTCTGAGTTGATAAGTGTGGTAAGAGCTTTGGAAAGTGCGGACTGGGTTCGGCTTGCGTCACTTTTCCGTCATCTGGGTGGAAGCCCAGGGGAGCAAAGGAGGGAGGGAGTAGAGGTGTGTGCTAGCTATGCCCTGCTCACATGTGAGGCCAACAGCCTCTAGTGTGTCAGTCAGCACTGAGCTCTGACTAAATAAGGCAAGGCAGGACTTGGCTTATCAACAGCTTACAGGAATACAGCAGCAGCTGAGCTGATACATTAGCCCATCTCTGTCCCACCACCCACTATCATCTGGTGGACTACTCAGTCTATCTGGTTGGGACTAGGTGTTGGAGAGTTTGTTTATCACACCTTTCCTCAGAACTTTCCTTAGACTTGCTAACAAGCTTCCAGTAAAGTTTCTTAAACTTGGTTTAAGTTGCCTTTTTTCAATGTGACCTCGCTCGCTCTCTTTTCTCCCCAAGCCATGTGATGTAGTATAGCCTATGCTCACAGGCTTCAAAGCTTTAAGGAAGCCCACATTAAATCGTATCATGACTCCATGATGATAATAATATGAGTATGGGATAGTGGGGTAAGTTAAGCCTATTTTTACATTCAGCATCACTCCGCCAAGGGAAATATAGTATTCTTTCTAACAAAGATATCTACATATATTTCAGAATGTTGTCTATCCCTGGAAATAATCTGATTTCATGTAAACATTAGAGTTTAGAAAACATAGCTTGTCCAAAAAAAGTTATCTCTTGGCACAACTTACCCAGCTATGGGGTAAGTTGAGCCTAGGGACAGGGTAAGTTGAGCTGCCTACAAATGTATTTGGACAGGCCCGAGTGTTATCTTATGTCCCAGTGATAATCCCTTTCATTACGCCTGGGAAAAAAACACTTCAATTTGCTAAATTTACCACATGGCCATTGGCTCAACTTACCCCAAGGCAAACATTTAGACTATATTAGCCCACACAGCTACAAATATGCACTTTGATGCTAGGTTTAGGACCTCATATTGAAGCTTATAGAGTCCCCAACTGATGTATAGAACAATCTTTAAATTATTTACTTTGGTTTAGATACAAGCATCATGAAACCTCTAACACAAATTAATTTGACTTGGTGAATTATTTTGGGGGGGACCTAAACTTGGTTAGGACTTTTCCCATGTGGTTTCTTCCTTCACAGACTCTATGAAATGATGACATCTTCCTAAATATTTGGTCAAATTAGTAATTCTGTGTATGGTTTCCTAGAAACAAGGGTTGGCTTAACTTACGCTTTGGCTGAACTTACCCCACTCTCCCTTACAACTTGTTGTACTCCTCATTGTAACTATGTAAGTATCCGTACAATTCTCTCTATAACAGAGTTATGGCATGATTCATTCAACAGCACAACGACACTATATGCATATGAAGTTCTCCTTATTCACAATGATTCACTGTCTGTGAGACTGTCAGCTGTCTACATGAGGCAAAGCCAATTGCACATAATACAAACTCTCCTCAATGCACACTAAGGTTCTGTATTCATGTGCCCCTTAAAGTTGGTGAAATGCGCTTTCATTGTCAGTAGTTGAAAAAGAGAAGGTCCACAATCTTGAAGGTTGAAAAAGCAAATGTTTAGTCTTTGTGAGCTTCATCGGTGTCAAACATGTCTGAAGTAAAACTTTAATTTCTATCTACCATAATTCGAAAAGTGAACACCTCAAAGATGTTGAAAGGATACATTCAGTTCAAGAGACACAGTGTGAATCCTCCTGCACTCCTCTGTATTCAGAGTCCCTGAAGGACACTTAAACAAACAGACGTAAAACCAACTACCTCTTATTGAGCTGTTTATAAAGAAACACTATTGAACTAACCTTGAAGGTTTTGTGTCATTGTACCATTGAAATACATCATCATAATTATAAATAAGTATATTATGGTATTCCGTATGTCATTGCATGTAAATGGTTTGTTTTGAAAAAACGATTTTACTTGAGAGAAAGGAAGTGAATGCAAACACATACACTACATGACCAAAAGTATGTGGACACCTGCTTGTCGAACATCTCATTCCAAAATCATGGGCATTAATATGGAGTTGGTCCCCCCTTTGCTGCTATAACAGCCTCCACTCTGCTGGGAAGGCTTTCCACTAGATGTTGGAACATTGCTATGGGGACTTGCTTCCATTCAGCCACAAGAGCATTAGTGAGGTTGGGCACTGATGTTGGGCGATTAGGCCTGACTCGCAGTCGGCGTTCCAATTAATCCTAAAGGTGTTCGATGGGGTTGAGGTCAGTGCTCTGTGCAGGCCAGTCAAGTTCTTCCACACCGATCTCAATAAACAATTTATGTATGGACCAAAGCTTTATGCACAGGGGCATTGTCATGCTGAAACAGGAAAGGGCCTTCCACAAACTGTTGCAATAAAATGGAAGCATAGAATCGTCTAGAATGTCATTATATGCTGTAGCATTAAGATTTCCCTTCACTGGAACTAAGGGGACTAGCCTGAACCATGAACAACAGCCTCAGACCATTATTCCTCCTCCAACAAAATTTGCAGTTGGCACTATGCATTCGGGCAGGTAGCATTCTCCTGGCATCCGCCAAATCCAGATTCGTCCGTTGGACTGCCAGATGGTGAAGTGTGATTCATCATTCCAGAGAACACGTTTCCACTGCTCCAGAGTCCAATGGCGGTGAGCTTTACACCACTCCAGCCGACACTTGGCATTGCGCATGGTGATCTTAGGCTTGTGTGCGGCTGCTCGGCCATGGAAACCCATTTCATGAAGCTCCCGGCGAACAGTTCTTGTGCTGACGTTGCTTCCAGAGGCAGTTTGGAACTCGGTAGTGAGTGTTGCAACCGAGGACAGACGATTTTTACGCGCTATGCGCTTCAGCACTCGGCCGTCCCGTTCTGTGAGCTTGTGTGGCTTACCACTTCGCGGCTGAGCCGTTGTTGCTCCTAGACATTTCCACTTCATAAAAACAGCACTTACAGTTGACTGGGGCAGGTCTAGCAGGGCAGACATTTGACGAACTGACTTGGCATCCTATGACTGTGCCACGTTGAAAGTCACTGAGCTCTTCAGTACAGGCTACTCTACTGCTAATGGTTGTCTATGGAGATTGCATGGCTGTGTGCTCGATTTTATACACCTGTCAGCAACGGGTGTGGCTGAAATAGCCGAATCCACTAATTTGAAGGGGTGTTCACATACTTTTGTATATATAGTGTATACAGTGCATTCGGAAAGTATTCAAAACCCTTGACTTTTTCCACATTTTGTTATGTTACAGCCTTATTCTAAAATGGAGTAAAAAGAAAAAATCCCTCATCAATCTACACACAATACCCCATAACAACAAAGCAAAAACAGGTTTTTAGAAATTGTAGCAATTTATTACAATAGAAAACGTAAAAATCACATTTACATAAGTATTCAGACCCTTGACTCAGTACTTTGTTAATGCACCTTTGGCAGTGATTACAGCCTAGAGTATTTTTGGGGATGACGCTACAAGCTTCGCACATCTGTATTTGGGGAGTTTCTCCCATTCTTCTCTGCAGACTCTTTCAAGCTCTGTCAGGTTGGATTGGGAGCGTCGCTGCGCAGCTATTTTCAGGTCTCTCCAGAGATGTTAGATTGGCTGGGCCACTCAAGGACATTCAGAGACTTGTCCCGAAGCCACTCCTGCATTGTCTTGGCTGTGTGCTTAGGGTCGTTGTCCTGTTTGAAGGTGAACCTTCGCCCCAGTCTGAGGTCCTGAGCGATCTGGAGCAGATTTTCATCAAGGATCTCTCTGTACCTTGCTCCGTTCATCTTTCCTGACTAGTCTCCCAGTCCCTGCCGCTGAATAACATCCCCACAGCATGATGCTGCCACCACCATGCTTCACCGTAGGGATGGTGCCAGGTTTCCTCCAGACGTGACACTTGGCATTCAGGCCAAAGAGATCCATTTTGGTTTCATCAGACCAGAGAATCTTGTTCCTCATGGTCTGAGAGTCCTTTAGATGCCTTTTTGGCAAACTCCAAGCGGGCTGTCAAGTGCCTTTTACTGAGAAGTGGCTTCCTTCTGGCCACTCCACCATAAAGGCCTGATTGGTGGAGTGCTGCAGAAATGGTTGTCCTTCTGGAAGGTTCTCCCATCTCCACAGAGGAACTCTGGAGTTCTGTCAGAGTGTGACCATCGGGTTCTTGGTCACCTCCCTGACCAAGACCCTTCTCCCCCGATTGCTCAGTTTGGCCGGATAGCCAGCTCTAGGAAGAGTCTTGGTGGTTCCAAACTTCTTCCATTTAAGAATGATGGAGGCCACTGTGTTCTTGGGGACCTTCAATGCTGCAGAATTGCTTTGGTACCCTTCCCCAGATCTCTGAGCTCTACGGACCATTCCTTCGACCTCATGGCTTGGTTTTTGCTCTGACATGCACTGTCAACTGTGGGACCTTATATAGACAGGTTTGTGCCTTTCCAAATCATGTCCAATCAATTGAATTTACCACAGGTGGACTCCAATAAAGCTGAAGAAACATCTTAAGGATGATCAATGGAAACAGGATGCACCTGAGCTCATTTTTGAGTCTCATAGCAAAGGGTCTGAATACTTACGTAAATAAGGTATCTGTTTTTTATCTTTAATAAATGTGCCAAAAAATCTAAAAACCTGTTTTCGCTTTGTCATTATTGGGTACTGTGTGTAGGAAAAAAATAATTTAATCAATTTAGAATAAGGCTGTAATGTAACAAAATGTGGAAAAAGTCAAAGGCTCTGAATACTTTCCGAATGCACTGTATCTAAGTTGAAAAAAAGTTTAATCAGAAATGACAAAAATAATGGTTTTGATGAATTACAATGCTTTCTATAGAATATCACACAGTGGATATGGCATGTCAAACCATATAGTGTTTGCAATATTTGTTTTACTGCTAAGAGTGTGAGACTGTATGATAACCATTCACTTGTATTATTTAATTATCTAACTACTTCTAATATGATTTCATGTTGGAAGAAGCTGTTGCTCCAACATGATTTATTGGGAACACTGTAGCATCACTGAGCTCTCCCCCCTATAAGCCACTAAAGACAGTGTCTGTCTGGAAGGCCCAGAGGCATGCAGTGCTTCTGCACCCTCTTAGACCTGGCTTCAAGTAGTATTTGAAATATTTGTTATAATTTAGCTGTGTCTGATTGGGCTTGACTGGAGCAATGAAACCAATAGAATAGTCCCAAACCCTGCTGATCTTGCACTCTCAAACAACATGCTCAAACAAACGCTCAAAGTATTTAAAAGGAAACAAATACTATTTGAACCCCGGTATGTACCCTTCCCAATCTAACCAGCTCTTATTCTGCTTTGCATTCATCCAGAACGGCTCACGCCAGGACTAAAGGTGACGCTGCTGACCAGGCCGGTCAGTCAGCCAGTCAGGACTCTGACATCGCCAGGGCAGTGGCCAGGGAACTGTCCCCCAACTTCCATCAGCCAGGTAACCCAACATACCCAACTAGACCCCAGCATCTATCTATCTCACAGCCCCTTGTTATAATCCCCTTTGTCCAATTTCCTTTGTGTCTGGGTTATGGGGTTCTCTTTATTTTCTGTCTGGGGCAGATGTATATGCAAATGTTAAAATGCTAATCTATTTAGGGAGGAATATAATTAGTATAATTTACCTTGGGGACTTTTTTATCGTCAGACAAAAAGGTCATTGTTTTTTGGGACAGCAAGTGTCAGATTTATTAGTACAATATTTTGTATTAGAGTGAACATGTTTCTGGGGCATCGATGTACAGTACCAGTCAAAAGTTTGGACACACCTACTCATTCAAGGGTTTTTCTTTATTTTTACTATTTTTTACATTGTAGAATAATAGTGACGACATTAAAACTATGAAATAACACATATGGAATCATGTAGTAACCAAAAAACTAATCAAAATATATATTTTTTTGAGATTCTTCAAATAGCCACCCTTTGCCTTTATGACAGCTTTGCACACTCTTGTCATTCTCTCAACCAGCTTCACCTGGAATGTTTTTCCAACAGTCTTGAAGGAGTTCCCACATATGCTGAGCACTTGTTGGCTGCTTTTCCTTCACTCTGCCGTCCGACTCATCCCAAACCATCTCAATTGGGTTGAGGTCGGGGGATTGTGGAGGCCAGGTCATCTGATGCAGCACTCCATCACTCTTCTTCTTGGTAAAATAGCCCTTACACAGCCTGGAGGTGTGTTGGGTCATTGTCCTGTTGAAAAACAAATGATAGTCCCACTAAGCCCAAACCAGATGGGATGGCGTATCGCTGCAGAATGCTGTGGTAGCCATGCTGGTTAAGTGTGCCTTGAATTCTAAATAAATCACTGACAGTGTCACCAGCAAAGCACCCCCACACCATAACACCTCCTCCTCCATACTTTACGGTGGGAACTACACATGCGGAGATCATCTGTTCACCCACACCGCGTCTCACAAAGACACGGCAGTTGGAACCAAAAATCTCCAATTTGGACTCCAGACCAAAGGACACATTTCTACCAGTCTAATGTCCATTGCTCGTGTTTCTTGGCCTAAGCCGGTCTCTTCTTCTTATTGGTGTCCTTTAGTAGTGGTTTCTTTGCAGCAATTCGACCATGAAGGCCTTATTCACACAGTCCCCTCTGAGAAGTTGATGTTGAGATGTGTCTGTGACTTGAACTCTGTGAAGCATTTATTTGGGCTGGTAACTCTAATTAACTTATCCTCTGCAGCAGAGGTAAAGAATAAAGAAAGACCCTTGGATGAGTAGGTGTGTCCAAACTTTTGACTGGTAGTGTATGTCTACGTACATACTGTACAGCATATTCTTCTACAAATGAATTAATTTTTTTCTGCAAGATAATTATTTAAATATAGAGATCGGTACTTTTGTCAGCCTGCTTAGTTTTGGGAGAGGGTGGTTCTTCAGTGTGATGAGTGTTCGTGTTACGGTCTAATGCATGTTCAACTCCTGTATGCATGTAGGTCAGTGGTCTTATATTATTATGCTTGTTGAGCGTTCCTGTTTTTACCACATGGTCTTTCTCAGGTCCGGCCCATATAGCCTCGCTAAACCTTTGACACGTGACCTGACATCAGGATAGTGTATATCACTGACTCCTAACAACCATGTTCCATAACCAGCCAACCTGTTCAATAGCCAGCCTGCCTGCCTGCAAGCTGTAATCTATTTCATTTCAATCATTCCTTATAACTTTTTTCTTAATGCCCCGTAAATGTCTTAAGAATTATTTATCATTGTGCTTTGATTAGCTTTTTTATGAACAACTGCTGAGCTTGTAGAGATTTAGTAAGTGATCTTAGCACTTGCTATTAATAGTAGAACAAATGTAATATTATGAACCAGGATTCCATTTGATAACACTGCTTGCGTCAGAAATGTGTTAACTTTGTTTGCTTGCGAGCTCGTGTCAGCTGTGTTACAGCGTTGGCCTCATCAGTGGTCAGGAGAATGTCGAGAATGCTTGGAACCTTTAACAGGAATCATAAACCAACTGGGGCAGCTTTGAAACTCCATTAAGGAACAAATACTCGATATGTGAAATCATGGATGCAGAAAAGGCATCCTAACCATGAGCTAACTGACAGTGAATAAATGTGCATTTATGATTCACCAAAAGCAACACAAAATAATATGTAGGTGTGTGTTTATATCTATATCTCAAATTGGGATTCAGCCCTAACTACTTGAGTGTTTGTTGATAGTGATATAAACACACCACATTAATTCAAACATTGTGATATTAGATCACTGTGTACATGCTACAAATTGACTAAGTATAGATAAAAGGACTGTATATCATGATAATAATGTCCTTCCATTTTCTAGGCCCTGATTATATAAAGCAGAGGTTCAACGAACCGATTGAACCTATTGTCCAAGAGGAGAAGAAAGAGAAGTCCCCTTCAAGTAGCCCTCATTTCTACCGTAAAGGCACAACCCCAGACCACTCTCCCACCGCGAGTCCACAGTCCTCTCCCCCACCAACACCCCCGCCAGCACCTACCCCGGAGCCCAAGAAGAGCTTCTTCAGCAAGCTCGCCCCCAAGCCAGGAAAAGAGAACAAAACCCCCACAGCAGAGAGCCAGCTCCCGGTCATCACAAAGGCAGTGTCTAAGACATCGTTGAAACAGGAAGTAAGACAGGAATTGCCTCAACCGAAACTGTTCAAAATGGGGGAGTCGGTCCCTGCCAGCCCTGGCAATGGACAGCTGCATACTGACACTGAGTACCACGGCTACTACGTGAAGGCAGACGTGAAGATCCCTCCAGACGAACCTGAGGAAGGAGAGGAGCATGTTACCCCGTCCGCCCTCGCCCGGATGCCACCACCAGGAAAACCTATGGCGCAGTACAGGACACCCACCCCAAAACCTATAGCGCCAAAGTCGGTATCCAAAGAAAGCAGACCTGAGTCAAGACTTAAGAAACTAGATTCGTATAAGCCAAAAAGCCTAGCAGAAACTAGGAAACAAGCCAGCTTGGAGATCACCACGGATTTCGTAGAGGAAGAGTCAGTAAGTAACTCATACTGTATGATGATGAAAATGGGAAAACTGAAACAAAGAGAAAGAAATGTGTCATTTCAGAACAATGTGTGAAACATCAAAGGTAGTCTAATATTTTCAGTGATAATGCCTAGCTAACTTTAAAAATGCAGTTTCTGAAATGTTCTCCTGAATCGTTGTCTTTCCTACTTCACAGGGTCCTAACTCAATACTGGTTGCCCTTGTAATGCTGTTGAATATTGGTCTAGCAATCATTTTTGTCCATTTTTTAACCTGACGGAATCTGAACTGAGGTAAGAATCAGCTTAATAACATCAATTCAGATGTTATAAATTGTAGAGCATTGTGATACAGTAGTTTATGTTCCATGACATTTTAAAATGTAACGTAAAGTAAAAGAAAAGTTTACGTAAAGAGTAAATTGCAAGTTTTACATGAAATATTAAGATACAGTAAGCCTGACTGTGATTCAACATAACTATTAACCCTTTTACTGTTTTGAATCTTCAGTGAACTCATCAAAACTAGTGGCGCAAGGCCCCTAACTCTCTGCAGTTGCGTCAATGGCCTTTAAAAATGGCACCGGTCAGGCACAGACTCAGGCAAAGAAGGACTGGAAATAGAGTGAAACACGGGAGAAAGATGAGACCAGGACAATTCGGCCCTGATGCTGCCCAGTTTCGCTGGCGATGATTTGTGACACGCTTAGGTTCTGTGAAAGCTGAAGCAAGCAGTCATTGCGAAAGCAAAAAGAAATATCTGCTGATCCAAGCTGTTACCAGTCAAGTGCATTGCCTCTCCATCTGCCCTGACAGGGGGAATGTGGAGGGGGGTGGGGGGGGGGCTTGACTGGATATGTTCGGAGATGCACTTTTAGTTGACAGAAGCTAACAGCTGCCTTACTATTTTACCATCTGACGTTTTAGTGGGGAGATGCAGTGCACAAGGCTGCCAGAGGAATGTCTTTCGGCAGACTTTGCTGCCGTGGGAGTGTGTCTCGGTGTTTGCTATATTATTCACTTGGTACATAAGAAATCATACATTTTTTAAAGTCGCACTCACCAGTCTTATTCCATTCCCCACTGCTAAAGCCTTATCTAACTTCTCCTGTTGGGACATGCTTGTGCATGGGGCCGTTTCAAGTGCATTTGTTTTGTGTATTTGTTAGTAACTGTTTGTTTTTTCATGTGTTTTTTCCTTTGTCTGTTTATCCTTAGGTATTACAAATGATTAAGAGAGTGTTTAATGTATTTAAGTCTAGTCCATGCATTTCTCAAACTTTTTTAAGATCCTTCAAATCCAAAGGAATTAAAGCCTATGTTACACAAAGTAGTTCTCATTTGAAAGAAATTGAAACATTTAATTCCAGTTATTGTGAGGACATATTTCTTCATTGTCAAATGAGAGTAATGTATATGAAATTGAAGCATCTTAGCAGTATACAAACACAGATTGTGCATGAACTTTTGACTAACCAGCTTGTTTTTGACTAACCAGCTAGAGGCTGGTTACATGTAACACAAACTTATGAGATGACATAGTTAATCAACACTGATTTGTGATAACATTTCTTAGACATTTATTTTCTAATTAAGGGCTAACTGGTAATATTGAATAACTCCTCCTGATTCAACATGTATCTATCTTTAACCAGCCACTGATACAGTTTGTTAACACAGCTAGTCATTGTCACAGTGTTCTTTCTGCACACTGACCCTATATTGCAGGGTTCTTCAATTCCGGTCCTGGAGGGCCGAAACACCTCTGTTTTTCATCCTATCCTTCTAATCAGGGGCTAATTCAGACCTGTGACCAGGTGAGTGCAATTAACTACCAGGTATAAATAAAAAACAGAAGTGTTTTGGCCCTCCAGGACCGGAATTGAAGAACCCTGCTATATTGCATCTTTTTTTTTACATGAAAAGCAAAATGACTATAGTTTTGGACGTGGGTTGCACTTGGTTAGAGTTTTTGCCAGTTTTCTTTGTGCAATCAAGGATCAATGTGCAAAAAAAATTGTAGTCTAAATTGTTTTGTGAGATAAAGGCTTAATGGTTAATTTCGCAATTGTACATTGTCAAATGGAGGCATAATGACTTGCCAACTTAATTTCTTCTTCTTTTGTTCAAATTTGTAGCATTGATTTATTGCGACATGAATATAACATATACAGTAGATTGGCGCATGAAGAGAATACATTAGAATAACGTGATTAGTTTGGTTTGATTTTAATTTGAAAATATGCAATTGCGTCTTGTAGAATGTCGTTAAGGAGTTGTTTGATTTAGTCATATATGAGTAAACTATTTGTGCATGGGTTGGTTGATGAATGTCACATTTTTTGCTTAATAGTTGAGTCTTTAATTTGGCCGAGCCAACACCCCACCTAGCCCACGAACACTGGACCTCATACTAACTAACTTGCACCGCTGTGAAAGCAGCCCCATGCTCAAAACCCCTCTCTGCAATTACACCTTTTTATGTGTGTTGAATACATTCAGGTAGAATAAATGGTTGACTAAATGTTTAGATGAGTATCTGTCAGGACTGTTAGAACATTAGAATGATGTTCCAGTTTACTTTGGGGAAGACAGAGGAGAGGGAGTGCATTGGTCTTAAATATGAAAGTCTAATTACTGTATTTTGTCATCAATATATTATTAATATTATTTTGTGCCTAGTTAGCTAAGCATGCAGATTTATTTTTATTTTTTAAATAATAAATATGTTCTGTTTTCTCAGTTAAAGGTCAATAAATATAATTAAATGTATTATATTTATAAAAGTGTACATTTTGGTTAACTGTTGACAGGTGTAGGAGATGTATTTTCACTGGTTATGGTAACATTTTCATTGCAACAATGCTGAGAGTATGGTATGAGGAGGAGTTGAAGGATGTGTTAGTTGGATTTCAGGGCAGTAACATTGCGATGTTTTACAGAGGTTTGGTCATAGACTGCCACAGAGAGTATGTGAGATGGGAAGAAGAAAGCATCAGAAGGGAAAATGCCTCCAGACATGTTTATTACTACTTCTACTGAGTAATAAAGAACATTTAGAGCACAGCGTTAAAGATCACAGGCAAAGTTCAAAGTTGAAAGAACCACGATGAATGATCAATAATTTATTTTTCTTGTCTGAACTGTATTTGCACACAGCTAAACCACCGGTCAAAAGTTTTAGAACACCTACTCATTCAAGGGTTTTTCTTTATTTTTACTATTTTCTACATTGTAGAATGATAGTGAAGACATCAAAACTATGAAATAATACATATGGGATCATGTAGTAATCAAAAAAGTGTTAAACAAATCAAAATATACATTGAAGGAAAAAAGTATTTGATCCCCTGCTGATTTTGTACGTTTGCCCACTGACAAAGAAATGATCAGTCTATAATTTTAATGGTATGTTTATTTGAACAGTGAGAGACAGAATAACAACAACAAAATCCAGAAAAACGCATGTCAAAAATGTTATAAATTGATTTGCATTTTAATGAGGGAAATAAGTATTTGACCCCTCTGCAAAACATGACTTAGTACTTGGTGGCAAAACCCTTGTTGGCAATCACAGAGGTCAGACGTTTCTTGTAGTTGGCCACCAGGTTTGCACACATCTCAGGAGGGATTTTGTCCCACTCCAAGTCATTAAGGTTTCGAGGCTGACGTTTGGCAACTCGAACCTTCAGCTCCCTCCACAGATTTTCTATGGAATTAAGGTCTGGAGACTGGCTAGGCCACTCCAAGACCTTAATGTGCTTATTTTTGAGCCACTCCTTTGTTGCCTTGGCCGTGTGTTTTGGGTCATTGTCATGCTGGAATACCCATCCACGAAGGAGGTTCTCACCCAAGATTTGACGGTACATGGCCCCGTCCATCGTCCCTTTGATGCAGTGAAGTTGTCCTGTCCCCTTAGCAGAAAAACACCCCCAAAGCATAATGTTTCCACCTCCATGTTTGATGGTGGGGATGGTGTTCTTGGGGTCATAGGCAGCATTCCTCCTCCTCCAAACACGGCGAGTTGAGTTGATGCCAAAGAGCTCAATTTTGGTCTCATCTGACCACAACACTTTCACCCAGTTCTCCTCTGAATCAATCAGACAGGCATGTATATGTGCTTTCTTGAGCAGGGGGACCTTGCGGGCGCTGCAGTATTTCAGTCCTTCACAGCGTAGTGTGTTACCAATTGTTTTCTTGGTGACTATGGTCCCAGCTGCCTTGAGATCATTGACAAGATCCTCCCGTGTAGTTCTGGGCTGATTCCTCACCGTTCTCATCATCATTGCAACTCCACGAGGTGAGATCTTGCATGGAGCCCCAGGCCGAGGGAGATTGACAGTTATTTTGTGTTTCTTCCATTTGCGAATAATCGCACCAACTGTTGTCACCTTCTCACCAAGCTGCTTGGTGATGGCCTTGTAGCCCATTCCAGCCTTGTGTAGGTCTACAATCTTGTCCCTGACATCCTTGGAGAGCTCTTTGGTCTTGGCCATGGTGGAGAGTTTGGAATCTGATTGACTGATTGCTTCTGTGGACAGGTGTCTTTTATACAGGTAACAAACTGAGATTAGGAGCACTCCCTTTAAGAGTGTGCTCCTAATCTCAGCTCGTTACCTGTATAAAAGACACCTGGGAGCCAGAAATCTTTCTGATTGAGAGGGGGTAAAATACTTATTTCCCTCATTAAAATGCAAATTAATTTATAACATTTTTGACATGCGTTTTTCTGGATTTTTTTGTTGTTATTCTGTCTCTCACTGTTCAAATAAACCTACCATTAAAATTATAGACTGATTATTTCGTTGTCAGTGGGCAAACGTACAAAATCAGCAGGGGATCAAATACTTTTTTCCCTCACTGTATTTATATTTGAGATTCTTCAAATAGCTACCCTTTGCCTTGATGACAGCTTTACACACTCTTGGCATTCTCTCAACCAGCTTCACCTGGAATGCTTTTCAAACAGTCTTGAAGGAGTTCCCACATATGCTGAGCACTTGTTGGCTGCTTTTCCTTCACTGCGATTCAACTCATCCCAAACCATCTCAATTTGGTTGAGGTCGGGGATTGTGGAGGCCAGGTCATATGATGAAGCACTCTATCACTCTCCTTCTTGGTAAAATAGCCTTACACAGCCTGGAGGTGTGTTGGTCATTGTCCTGTTGAAAAACAAATGATACTCCCACTAAGCCCAAACCAGATGGGATGGCGTATTGTTGCAGAATGTTGTGGTAGCCATGCTGGTTAAGTGTGCCTTGAATTCTAAATAAATCACAGACAGTGTCACCAGCAAAGCACCCCCACACCATAACACCTCCTCCTCCATGTTTTACGGTGGGAAATACACATGTGGAGATCATCCGTTCACCCACACCGCATCTCACAAAGACACGGCGGTTGTAACCAAAAATCTCCAATTTGGACTCCAGACCAAAGGACACATTTCCACCAGTCTAATGCCAGTTTCATCATAGCGCTTGATGGTTTTTGCGACTGCATTTGAAGAAACTTTCAAAGTTCTTGACATTTTTTGTATTGACTGACCTTCATGTCTTAAAGTAATGATGGACTTTCGTTTCTCTTTGCTTATAGACCAAAATTGGGCTATCGTCTGTATACCCCATCCTACCTTGTCACAACACAACTGATTGTCTCAAATGCATTAAGGAAAGAAATTCCGCAAATTAACTTTTAAGAAGGCACACCTGTTAATTGAAATGCATTCCAGGTGACTACCTCATGAAGCTGGTTGAGAGAGTGTGCAAAGGTGTCATCAAGGCAAAGGGTGGCTATTTGAATAATCTCAAATATAAAATATATTTTGATTTGTTTAACACTTTTTTGGTTACTACAAGATTCCATGTGATATCTCATAGTTTTGATGTCTTCACTATTATTCTACAGCGTATAAAATAATAAAATAAAGAAAAACCCTTGAATGAGTAGGTGTTCTAAAACTTTTGACCGGTAGTGTATGTATAAGGCTATTTTCTACTAATTGTACCTGATGCTCCATACATTTTTTTTGCCAAAATTGATGAGCTGTTGTTGCTTTTTAACGGCAAAGTAAGAGTATTTTTATGTATGATTGTATTTTTCTAAAATGTGTTTTGGAAAACTAGCCTGTAAACTTTTGGAACATGTAACTTACTATTTGATAAATATTTGTAATTAGTGATTTTAATATCAATTCAATATTTATGAACTGTTGCCAGGCTTACAAAGAATATCACTGAATACAAAATAAACAACATTAAGCTATATTGGACAAAGAGTTTTGATATTTATGATCTTCTGACTACAATGATTTTTATGGATTTTGGGGTGGTAGTTCCCCCCATTAAGAATTTAAAAAAAAACATTTACAACATTTTTTCTGTGTCTGTCCAATTTTATGTGTGGGGGCCAGCTTTCTTTTGTCCTTTATCAGAAGTAGAATCAGAGAAGGCTATCTAAAAAGAGACATAATTATACCATAGATCTACAGGTGTTAGTGCTAAAACGGCAATGATATCCCACTCAGTTTCGTGTTAACGTTGTATGTTTTATAGTTCTCACTCCAAAACCCTGATGTAGCACTTTGAATTATGGTCTATTGTTTTTACTCAAGCATACTGATGTAATACTTCAAATGTTTTAACTTCATATTAACGTTGGTGGTGAGAGGAACGGGGGAATTCCCCTTTGCTTAAGCTGATCTGCCATAGCAGAAGGGGTACTATTTTATTAGGAGCAGTCTACCCCCCCCCCCCCCCCCGAGTGTGAAAATTGGCCCTTGTCTCAGGGATTGCTGCGGTTATCCTGAGACTAAAATAGTGTACAACAGCTGCTGCTGGGAGAGTGTCACATTTGAAAGCAATGGAAGAAGTTGCTCATTTCTTTCTGTATATACTCTGCTCACATCGCAGTGTGTATGAGCAAATGGAAGGAAGGTCACTGACAAACAGTTTTTGTTCCATTCTCTTTGTGTTTCCAGACAACTTCTGTAAGGGACAGTGGTTCAGCAGAAACAGCCCCATATAATGAATGTATTGCAGCTATGGCAACTCCTTATACTGTTCCTCTAGGGGAGAAAGCCTCCTGAGTGTCAATAAGCTTTGAAGCACTACAACGTTTCCCACTGACTATTCTATTTTTCCTTCATGTCCCCATTGTCCTCAATTTTCTCAACGGTCATTACTCCATGCATAAGCCTGGTAGACTATTTGTAAGTCGCTCTGGATAAGAGCGTCTGCTAAATGACGTATATGTAAATGTAGACCATACTGATATCACAACAGGAGCACGATTGACATGTCTTTAACAAATCCTGCATGCATGTACTCTCCACCCCTTTGCTACACAAGGAACATGTGATGTGAAAAGTATACATGGCAACTTGAAAGAAGAAGCAGGATTCTAGATGATTCTGGCATTGCATCAATTAACTTCTGCCAGAAACAGAATTGCATATTGCACTTAAACTGTTGGAGGGAGACCTGTTTCAGACAATCCTATGCAGGTGTTATTTTATTTCCAAATGCCCTCCAATCTAACAATCTCTTAACTAATCTACACCAAGTACTGTTCTCATCTGATCTTTGGTCTCGGATGAAGTATCGAACAAAAAGGGAGGGTTCGAAAGCATAGTCCATGTGCAATTTCAGAGATATTTTCGTGGGAATAGCCAAGGCCAAACAGCGTTGGTTACAGGCGTATTACTGGCATGTGAATGGGAGACAGTGACAAACCCCAAACATCTCCAACTACACACACACACGCTCATATTTCATCACTTCTTGTGTGGGATACCAGACACATTTACTTTTCATTTGCTTTTCACCAAGTCAATTCTCATTGTGCTCAATGTTTAAAGCATTTGTTTTTAATTTATTCAAGGTAATATATACATTCAAATCATATAAAAATTATATAAAAGAATATCAACACACATTTCACATGTATTCATTAGTTGAAGGTGTTGAAAGTCGCATCACATTTAAAACTCAGCTTCATAAAAAACTTGCTCAGAAAACGTTGCGTCTCCTCCGCCCTGGTCAAAATGGCAGCCGTTATAGCTGGTAATACATTATGGGGGCCTGAGGAGGCTCCTTAATTAACCCTGCCCACTACCGCCCATTCGCCCCCAAACTTGCCTGCCTGTTCTGCTCCATTAAACTTCAACCCCCCCCCCCCCCCCCCCCAGTAGAGCTAGATTGATAGGCCCTAGGGGTCAAAACTCTGAGGTCGTCCCGTCTGCACAGTGGCACCTGCTCTTCCCCGTCAGGAGCGCAACATTGCACCCACCCACCCACCGGCTGCCTGCGGGGCTGCTAGCTGCCACTTCCAACCCACTGTCAAGTTCCTCACAGCCAAGGCACGCTTATATTTATATATATATATATATATATATATATATATATATATATATATATATATATATAGATATATATATAGACCACATTGTTGGATTGCCCCAACCAAGTTCATCATTCAGTTACATATGGATTCACCTGCCAGGCAAAGGCTCTAGCCCTCCAATTAAACTAAACACAGGCTGAATATCATTATCATTGGTACTAGCGAGGAAGGAGCTGTAGCTACTGCTTAGTTGAAATCATGTCATAACACAAGAGCAGAGACATGTTAGTTCTTAAAACAGATCTCAAAAACATTGTTGAATTAAATCAATGACTCACATTCCCTAGCAATCACACACACAGTATAACATACTAAACATTGCAGCAACATATAAACATAAAATGTAACTGATCATTACAATTGATTAGTTTATCAAAAAGGTCACAAACAGTAAAGTGTGTGCTGGAGTTTTATATCTAAGTATCGCTCCATCCTTTGATTGGTTAGAGCAGCGCATACAGAAATCAAATCTGTATCAGATGAGTTCCTCAATGAATGACAATACTCAGCAGCTGATAATGTGCATCCCCATGAGTCACAGTGGAGGACCAAAATGGTCGGCTGACGGGCTGGGGCGGGGAGTCAGGAAGGGGGTAGTGGCTTTCCTTTCTGGCTGATCCTCAGAGGCTGAAAATATTTCCATGTGTTCCTGCCAGTGCCTTCAACTGGCATCTTGCAAAAGTCCCTTTTGTGGTTTTTATTGATTTGTCCAAATAGCAAAAGGTTATTATTTTTAACAAGATAACATTTTCTGAATGACTTATTCCATAGCTACTTACAAGATATTGTGTTGTTTGTTTCATGATTGTGGAATACCACACTGGCTTGTTTATCTTTTTACTTGACTTACAGTGCACCCTAGTGGATGTAGTCATCACATCCATTATAGTACATTAGTGACTACATTTCCTGACTTGAATATAGCATTTGTTGGCATGAAGGAGCTTTCAGAGCTTGAGTTACTTAGTTGTCTTTTTTTTTTTGTCTATTTGTATTTATTATGGATCCCCATTAGCTGCTGACAAGGCAGCAGCTACTTTTCCTGGGGTCCAGCAACATAAGACAATTACATACAGTTTAAAATACTACATGGCATTACATTTCATAACACCTTACCCAACACATTCAGTGTGTTCCCTCAGGCCACCACTCCACCACCACATATTTACAATACAACATCCATGTGCACATGTTTGTAGAGTGTGTGTCTTATCTTGTTGTCTCTGGCACATCAGGATTAGCATTGCATACATTGTAATAAACTAGTATTTGAACAACTTTGCTGGAAGCAAACTATACCTATTTTACATTATGGTTTGTAACAGTAACACATAAATACATGCAAATCATGAGAATGTCATGCTCCACTCACATGCGTTTCCCCCTATTTCAATTCAGTTGTAACATTGACTTTCAATTTTTCCACAGTTTGGCTGTCGTCTGAACTCCACAGTTTCAACGAAGACCTCATAATTCCCCGGTAATGAGACAAATAAATTGTACAACACATTATTAAAACTCACATTCTAAATAATAACATGCCTCAAAGCCCTTCACATAGAGGTGTACCATGTGAGGGTAACTAACCATGGAGGCAAAGCTATGTCTGAAAAATATGTATATTTGTAGAAGATATAGAATCTGGTTTTCAATAGTAAGACCTGTACTCACTTTTGGCAACACATCATAGGCCCTGAGATAAAAGGGAACGGTATCATGTAGGCATTCTGCAAAGAGGATGACTATCTGTTAGTCACACCACCCACCAGAAGTGAAATTAAACAGCATACAATTTCTGACAGTTGGAATGGTGGATAGATATAAATATGAGTATTTCTGATACATGCCTCCTTTGAGAATGTTACATATTTTCAGATCTGGGTAAAAGTCATCTTTCTTGGAAAACTAATTCTATGTATTTCCGATTGTTATACCAGACACATACCTCGAAACGATAGTTACCGGAGTTGTAACTCCAGTTCTATGAGTGGAGCGGAGCCCCATAGGGGAGCTCTGCTCCTATTGGTTTACCCCGCTGCCTAGGCAGCGAACAGCCTGAGACAAAATTATGCACACACCTGCAGCCAATAGGAGTACAGGTGTCCCTATAAGAGGGGACGCTTCCCCTCAATCAGCCTCCTGAGAAATGATCTTCAGCGAGACTGGAGGATCGGCAGGGCTTTAAGTCCTATGGGGCTCCGCTCCATTCATAGAACTGGAGTTACAACTCCGGTAACTATCGTTCTATATCGTGTATTGGTTTAAGACGGAGCGCAACGCTCCAAAATGTACTCCCTGCCGAGCCCAACACTTCCCACTTAAATGAAAAGGTTGGGCCTAGCAATGGTTGCGACCAAGTCCCACAGTACTGTGACACACTGTGTCCTCTGTACAAATCCGCCCCACCTAGTCCAATGGCATTGCCAATGTCTAGTGGGCAGATAACCATACTAATCTGAACCAGCAGATAGATGACGTCACAATTCCGTCAATATTTTATGATCAGTCTAATAGTAATGTAACAAAGTTAGAAAAACTATTTCCCTCATTATCCCGCCCCAACCCAGTAACACTGGTGGGCAGATTAATAATATTCCCTCTACTGTACTGAACACGTCAGTCAGGACTCATGTCATATATGTCTCCCTCTAAAAGGAGCGGACCTGAAAGAGACCTACCTCTTTAGTCCTGCATTCCTTTCTCCTAGCTCAAGGCCTCCCATCAGCTACGCTGAGTACAGACCGAGCCAAAGAGTTAGAAGACATATCCAAGAGATAAATGGAGACGGTGACGACCACGACGCCGCACAAATATCTTCTACCCCTGTTCCTCTGAAAAGGGCAGTAGAAGCCGCTACTCCACGAGTGGAGTGGGCTCTTATACCCTGAGGCAATTGTCGCCCCGTTGCCTCATAAGCTGTCTCAATGCCTTCGCAAAGCCAATGAGACAGACGCTGTTTCGAAAGTGGTCTACCTAGTGCAGCCGTACCGTGACACACAAACAGCTGAGGCGATGACCTAATCGCTGCTGTGCGCTCAACGTAACATGCCAAAGCGCGCACTGGGCACAGGCGATGGAGCCTTTCCTCACTCCTCTCCCCATGGGGAGGGGGAGAAAAAGCCCACAGCTCCACGGTCTGTGATCTATACGAGCTCTTAATAACCTTCGGCATAAATGCCGGGTTAGGACGTAACACCGCTCTGCTCAAATCGCCATTAATGGCAAGGCAGTCGGGTCTCGTCGAAAGAGCGCACAAATCACTGACATGCTTAGCCGTAGTCAAAGCGAGCAACAGTGCCGTCTTCAAAGACAGCATCTTGAGGGGAATTTGGTTCAATGGTTCGAAGTTCCAGAGCCAAATCCCACTGAGGAACCGTGGCTCTAGGCATTGGCCTAAGCCGCCGTGTTCCCAAAAGGAAACGTGTCACCAGAGGGTGGCTGAAGACAGTGTCTCTGCCAAACCTCTCATGACAAGCCGAAATCGCCGCTGCAAACACCTTAATGGTGGCGGGCGATCGTTGCTTATCAAATAAGAACTGTAGGAACGAGAGAACACTCAACCTGACAGCACACGGGGTCCACATTTTCTGTGGCACACCACTGTGAAAACACGTTCCATTTGCTGGCATAAACCCTGGAAGTGGAACTAGCACGTGAACCCTGTATGGTTCTGATTACAGAATCGGATAACCCACGGCGCTCTAGCCTGTCCCTCTCAGGAGCCAAGCCTTCAGTGGTTGGCCATTTATGGGCAACTGCCCTATCGCGCCTCCCGCCTGAGACAACGCATCCTGTTGATGTGGAATTGGCCAAGGTGGCGCAATCAACATCTGAATCATCTCCGCGAACCATGGAGCCCCTGGGCGATCGGGAGCCACCAATATGATTGACAGCCCGCCTGATCTCACCCTGGCTAACAGCGGGAGAATGCAGGACAGCGGTGGGAAAGCATACAGGAGAACTCTCGGCCACGGTCAGTGTGCAAATGCGTCCCTGCCCAGTGGCGGTTCGTCCTGAGCTCGAAGGGAGAACCAAAGCGGGCAATGCGTGTTCATGCGTGACGCGAATAGATCCACCTCGGCTCTCCCGAACCGTTCCCAAATTTGGAGAACGATGTTCGGGTGCAGACGCCACTCGTCGTCTCAAGGACCCCCTTGTGACATGATGTCTGCCCCTACGTTCAAGTAGCCTGGAATGTGTGCTGCTCTCAATGAGCAAAGGTGCTCGTGAGCCCACAGACCTGACTCCTCCCTGGCGATTGATGTGGGCTACTGTGGTTCGGTTGTCTGACCAGACCAACACATCGCGACCCCGAAGGGTAGACGCGAAGTGGGTCAGAACCAATAGAACCTTTTCCAACTCTAAGAGGTTGATGTGACGACTCGAAAGAGGCCACACACCTATTAATTGGGTTTGACATGCCTCTCTGACTGGATGGGGAGGGACATCTGTAAACACTGGAATGTAGGAGGACACTTTGCCTATTGGGACTCTGTGCGTGAGAACACGCGGGTCTCTCCAATAGTTCAGATCTGCACTGAGTGAGAGAGGAACCACCACCAACCGACGACGTTGACACACTGGGTCTAGTCGTAGTTGGGCGAACCATCACTGTATCCTGCGCATGCGCAGGAGTCCCAGCGGAACCACGAAATGCGCCAACAACATGAGATCCAAGAGTGACATGACCGAAAGCGCCGTTACCGTGTGATTCGGACGAAACCTTCGTAGGGCTAGCAACATAGCAACCCTTCGAGGGTCCGAAATTCGAGCCCTAATCGTTACAGTGTCTATCTGTATCCCCAGATAGACAATCTGATGACTGGGCCAGGGTGCACTCTTTTTCCAATTCACAGCGAACCCCAGACGCGTGAGATGAATCACTGTCTGTGTCGTGTGAGTGAACGCCAGCTCTGCTGAGAACCAGTAGATCGTCTAGGTAGGCTAGTAGCCTTATTCCCTGACGACGCAACGGTTCTAATGCCGCCTCCACACATTTGGAAAACGTGCGAGGTGCCAGGGCGTACCCGAATGGCATCCTCGTGAACTCGTATGCCACCCCTTGAAAGGCGAACCACAGAAACTTCCTGTGACGCGGCTGCACCGGCACATGAAAGTACGCGTCCTTTAGGTCTATGCTCGTACAAAAGTCTCCTTTCTGGACACATTCCAGTAGACGTTTCGTCGTTAGCATTCGGAAGGGCCATTTGGCTACGCTCTCATTGAGAATGCGTAAATCCAATATCGGCCTCATTCCCCGTCTTTTTCGGCACCAGGAAATAGGGCAAATATAGCCCTTTGTTCCTTTGCTCCCAAGGAACTACTGTGACCGCCTCCTTCGCCAAAAGTTCCATAATCTCTGCAACGAGAGCGGTGACTTTTTCGGGCGTTTTCATCACCGTCTCCACCACCCCCCTGAATTGGGGAGGGGTGCGATGAAATAGGATGGCATAAGCCTTCTCCAGCGTCTGGTCTAGCCAGCGGGAAAGAGTACAGCTTCGCCGCCACTCCCAGCAATGCAGAGAAAGCGAAAGAGCGCGAAGCTGTGGTACATTCAGTAGGAAGGACCTGTATTCCTCGACGGCCCTCGCAGCCGCTGTTCCCAAACACTGAAGTGGTGGAACAGCCCAAGGCAGGCCTCCCAAGAAAGGGAGAGGAAACATTAGCGCGTTCTGAGAGAAACGGGGGCGCCGATACGTTGGTTAAACTCGTAACCTCGATATTCCGGCCCTCCGTGAACGCAGCACGGGTCTGAACTGCACTGACTGAGGCGTTAGCCTGAGACAGAGCGCCATCCCCGAATAGCGATTGCGCGTCATCATTCCATTACCTGGCTGTGCCTGCAGTTTGCTATGTGAGACCTTCACTACAGCACTCCTAGAAGTCTGTAATGTGAGGTCTTTATGAGGTAAAGCAAGGCGGCGCCTTGTTACCTTTTTAACACCCGCCTCATGTGTGCTCAGCTACGCACCCTTGGAGTGAAGAATCCTGAACGTTCTCAGATGTATTATGGAAAAGGGGCTCTCTTGTGACAAAGTCAATTGGAGCCAACTCTTTTTTACACACAGATACATACAGTCTCCTCCGTACCCTCAACAGAAGGGTGGGGGGGAATAGTGGGTGCAGTCGAACCAGGCGCTGTGCCAGCTTCCATTCTCTCCACCTCGTCCCGTCATAGACGCTGTCGCTTCTGGCTGCCCTTCGGGTGATGCCAGGTCGGCGTTCTGATGACCTCCCTTGCCGGCGGAATGGTCGGAACCTCAGGTGCTGCTGGGGGGGTGGAGCCCTCTCTCCTGCTGCTCGAGGTCGCCGTTTGACGCCGGGCACGACGCCTTGGAGTAGACCCAGGTCTACTAGAGGCGGTGGAGGTGGACGGTTTCTGCGGCGCATGGCTAGATCTCCCTGCCAGTGGTAGGTGTCTGGCCAACTGCTTCCTCTCCTCGTCCAGCTTCATGAAGCGCTCCGTCGCATCCTTGACGGCGACCCAACAAAGGCCGTCGTCAGAGATGGGGGCGTTCAAGAGCAACGTTCTATTGGCCTCCTTCATGGCCGTCATGGACAGCCATAGGTGTCGCTCCGTGACCACCGAAGTGGCCATGGACCTCCCCGCACAGACAGCCAACGCTTGTTAGGTGGAGAATAGCACCAGAAATCCTGGACGCCTCTTCCACCTCCTCCCTCGTGAGCTCAGTCTTACCCGTGGTTAAGCGGGACAGAGAGGCTGCGAGGAGGGCAATGTTATTTGCTGCTGCTACAGCTTGGGCTCCCAACATGAAGGACTTCTCAACAAGCTGCACTGTGAATCGGTCCTTCTGTGTAGGCAAGGTGGCTTTCTTGGACGAGGGCCAGGGACTCGAACCCGGCACGAGATACGCAGCCATGGTGCTCTCGAGCCTGGGATTTCCCTTTGAGAAGCCCTGCGGTCTCCCTTCCACTCTGGTGAATGGGAGGTACACCTTGGCTGGGAAACGCGCCGCCAAAGGTGCCTCCCATGAGCCCTCAATGTATTTACCAAGCGAGGGCATGGCTGGAGCCAGAGGCTCCGCCGCCCTCCTCGGCCGAGAATAAGGGTCGCCCTCCATCATATCCCTTTCCGATCTGGAGGGAATGGGAGGCAGCTTGATCTCTAGACGTTTGGCAGCCCTCTCGATGAGCCCTGGAAAATCCGAGCGCAGAGAGTCTGTGGCGTAAGACAGGGCTGCTGGATTCTCAGAGCCCGTGTCGTCATCGCCCAGGGATGAACATGACCTCTCGTTTCTCAAAGGAAAGGGGGTCTTGAAAATGTGGGTCATTGAGACGGATTGTTCCAAAGGAATATCCAACTCGTCCCCAATATCTGTCTTCTCCTGAATCAGCGCCCTCAGATGACGCCTCAGAAGCTGAGGCTAACACCGATAGCACATCCTCAAGAGGGATATCCTCCCTGAAAAATGCCCAACGCTGCTTCCTCTCCTTCAAAGAAAGGAGGGCGCAGCTGGCGCATAGTGGGGGATCAATGAGGCCGTCCCTGGCGTGCTGTGACCCTAAACATAAGTAGTGGGGGTCAGCAGTCGCCATGGCGGAACAGCGACATTGAGCTCTGAAAATAGCTTTTGGGGGTGGATAATCTCCTGGTGTGCTCATTAGGACGATGTCGATTACCTGGAAAATCAACTGCGTTTTCTTCGTCCTGTGTCTTCGTTGGCTTCTTCAGTCCAGTCCAGTCGCTGAAGATAATGGGAGGCTGATTGAGGGGAAGCGTCCCCTCTTATAGGGACACCTGTACTCCTATTGGCTGCAGGTGTGTGCAGAATTTTGTCTCAAGCTGTTCGTTGCCTAGGCAGCGGGGTAAACCGATAGGAGCAGAGCTCCCTATGGGGCGGAGCTCCACGATATAGAACCAATGTGGCTCAATTGAAACACTGAAAGTTAAAAGAAAGCATATTGCGTGTTAGCTATTGGTTTGGTCCTAAACTGTTTGAACTGTCAAAAATGCAACAAGACTAAAGAGAGAAGTGTTTAGCAAGAAACATTTAAAATGTTAAATAGCAACTGAAATTCTCACTTATCACTGAGTAGTTAACTGTAAATACTGTCATTCCATTGTTGCAGGGTGACATTGTCACAGACAAATCCTACATTGCCCCTGCTAAAAGAGTACCAGAGGAAATATAAGTAATTACATTTTCAGACACCTAGTAGTTCTGGTACTTCATATGTAGTCACAGCGATATACTAGACAGTAATCTAAAACGTTCTGATTAAATTCTGAATAAAGGTTTTACATTCTTCTCTATATGATCACACTAGATAAGTAAATAGAAAGGTCTTACCATGCCAAGTATACCAGGTTTCGACCCTCTCTGAAGAACAAAGTTATATTTTCTGTCCAGAAGCAGCCAAAACACTCAACAAAACAATACCCAGACTTTGAAACTTCATGGTAAAGTTGATACTCTACAATGGTTTGACTTACTGCCAGTCTCCTGTTTTCATGCAATTAACACTGTTTGACAGTGGCCAAACTTTCTCAAACTTCGAAGTAGCAACTCCTCATTTTGCCCACAGAATACTGGTAGTGTTTTTCTGAAGAGAGGCATTGTTTGAAGCAGAAGGAAGGGACGTTACAATTGAAACCAGTCATGGTGAATTTAGTTTATACTTAGTGATGAAATTAATCCATAAACTTTGTTCAACATTTTTTAATTAATATACTCTATGTCTGTACATTACCTCTTAATAGTCAAAGGAAGAAACCAACATCTCTCAAAGGTTCCCTTTGATATGCTACTGAGACCCTACATTAACAACTAAGCCGTACATACACACACAAACAACCGTTCCATTCAACAGTTCAGACTGCCATTGGCATTATCTGTAGAAATCTGTTAACTTTTATTAGGTTTACCATCCAAGTCTTCCGTATCAAATGAAAAGGGCTGGTCGTAACCCATGAGGTGGTTATAGTCATGAGGAAGTGGGAACAGCATCGGATTCACAAGCATTGACTTCTTGTCGGCATAGAACGTGGTGAACATTTTGCTGACACCCGGTATCTTGACCTCACTCTGACAGAACACAGTCTTTTTCTCCATCAGAAGGATGTTGTAGGTGACAGCTGTGTACGTGTCAGTGTCCTGGTTGTGGTACAGGCGAACCACATAGCCTTTGGTGATGATGTGGAGGAGGATGGGAGTCAGGAATGTGAAGAACCCAATGACACCACAGAAGGCCCCCTTCAGGACAAGACTCTGAACACTGATGCCAGTCTTCAGAAGAATGTAGGGCATCATACACAGGCTGGCCCCGCTACTGGTGTAGGAGAACATCTTCACACCTGCAACAAACAGACAAAAAAATACAATTCATGTTTAGGCCTAGTTATTCAATGATGATGATAATAATGTTGATGATCTGGAGTTGATGATAATGAGAAGATGATGATTGTGAGAGATTGTTGATAATGATTAAAGTAATACCTCGGACAACATTGCCGAGGTTCCCTGAATAGATGAGCTTCCCCTCAGAGTGGTTTGTGGAGGACGTAGAGAAGCAGCGGACCATCTGCTGTACAGAGGCTGGCTGTACCTGGGCAGAGAGAGACACAAATGAGAAACTAGGCTATTTCTTTCCATGCAATGCCTGAAACTGCTACAATTAGACTAGAACAAATAATTAATCAGTTTAAAATAACTTGGTCCACTGCTTAATTATCTTTCAGATGAGATCTTATAGTCTGATCAAATATGTCATAACGCAATTTGCATAGGGGTTGTAGAGATTAATTGAATCGCTAACGCACTTTCAAAAGTTAATGCACTTGCACAACCAAGCCAGTGCAGATCATGCCTAAATCAGGCATAGCTAATGTATCGAGTGCAGAACTATCGAACGTAGAGCCACTACTAGACTAGGACTAGGCTAGCTAGTTAGCTAACATAGCTTCATTCAACAACAACAAAAAACATACGTAGTTAGCCTAATAGGGCATTATTCCCTTGAATGGAAGTAGAGATATCTACCTGACAAGTGAGAAGACAAAATAAAGCCAAATACCTTTTTAGCCGTATCATTGAGAAACGACCTTTTGGCAGCGTGATACAAATACTCTTCGGTCTTCAATGGCAGCCTTCTACACGCGTGAGTAGCAGGCCTCCCATTTCGAAGGGCAGCAAGTTGTATACTAAACTTTAGCGAAATAGCAGTACGTAATCTACGTGCAATGTGATGCTGAAACATTATACAACCATAAAGTTAAGCCACCTTACTAGCTTCTTTGCTAGCTGCATGCACAACAGCACTGTTATTAACCCCCGTCCCTTTCTTCCTCTGTGGCAGTGGTACACACAGGTTCTTCTTCTTTGAGGTTTATTGGCAGACTACACTCATAAGGTGTATTGCCGCCACCTACTGTACGGGGTAGTACAAAATACCCCAAAAACAAAATGTGTTTTGGTTGAACAAATTCATACTAATGACCAAAAACAAAAAACACTGACCAAATGCACGCTACTACCCTGAATTTCAAGCAAAAAAAAAAAAAAACATTTTTTAAAAACCCTGTACTATTCAGATACCTACACAGGCTCAGGAATAGATCCAGAACTATATTTGCCGCCTTCACAAAGATTATTTGATGTTTTATTAGTTTGACTAGTGCAATTTATCATTTGCGCTATAAACGCAACAAAGTCCACCTTCTTCACTATTAGTGTGTCGGGATCCTTCTCCTGCATGGCATTCACTGCAGACTGTGGAACATCCACTACCATCTCTCTACTCACTCCTTCAGCTATTTTCACTGCCTCCACATAGGAGACTTGCTGGATGGCCCTGATCCTAGCTACTGCGACCTCCTTCATCCATACAAGGCACTCCGGGAACGTGATTCCCATCACAATTACAACAACATGCTTAATCTGACTCTTCAACTACTACATATTTATTCCTTCTACAAACACTTGCCACGTGTCCAAACTTTTTACAATTGTAACACTGCAGTGGCTTCTGTACATATGGTCTCACCGCATATCTCATATTCCTAAATTTTACATAAATTGGGAGAACCACTTCATCAAACGACAGTAAAACCGATAGGCTTTGCTCCTTCTTTCCGTCCGTCTATCATTCGATTCAAGCGACGTGCCTCTACCACACCTGGAATGTTCTCCCCAGTGGCGTGTGTTGGTGAACACATAATACGGAGAGGGAGTACAAACCAACGACGCTAGACAGAGAGGAATTTGCTTAAGCAAAAGGCAGTTTATTAAACACAGAGATATCTTGTACTGTTAGTTAGTTAACATGCATGGACCTAATCGTATGGCACTCTATTAGTGTCAGCCGAGAAGGATGCTTAAACAGAGTTTATAGCATTACTTATACAGTGTAACACAAAAGGAGGGGTCCTTCTTCTAGTCCCTTGATTGGTTCCCGAGGCGTAGGAGGCGGGTCTGCTCTGTCCAGAGTAGAAGCCCCATTGGTGCACGGCAGAGTCCTCTGCCCTTGGCACCCGACCAGTAGAAGGGGAGTTGAGAAAGAGTGTGCGTGCAAATGAAATGTTTGTGTGTCAAAGAACTCGTGAGAAGGAACTGGTGATTGGGGCCTTGAGGCGTGGGTGTCGTCCTGTTATTGCACTCCTGCAAGACTAGGCCATCTGGTGACAAGATATGGTGTTCTCCTCTGTCCTTTGTTCTCTGACCTGGAACAGCATTTATTGAAAACAAGCTCCTAACACAAATGGGTCTTGCACAACATTTTAGTCAGACCAATCTATAACATTTTATATTTACTACGACAAATTATATTTACTACGACACGTGTATTCATGAATGCCAATGGAAAATTTAGTCTCTCCGTGTTTCATAATTTTATTTCAATTCGCTAGAGGCTGACAGGAGAAAGCATTCTGAGCGAGCGAAACAGCGCCCCTCTGTCTCTCTACGTGTAGGTCATCTATCTGATGCTGTCTGTTCCAAATTAGTATGACATTGTTGGCGCCTCTAGCATTGAAGGCAAGGCAAGCCAGCGAGCATCTGGCCTCCCTTGACAAAAAAAGTATAACAAATTTGCCAATCAGCATTGAGCTAAACTGAGCGAGCTCAACTGTGAATGGTCCTGGCGCACCAAAAAAAGTGTCAAGGGAAGCCAGCTTGGATTTGGTGTCGCTCCTATCAAATCCCATTGAGAGCATACATCATTGACAGAAAAACTTGAATTGTTGCATCATGTTGTGTTGTTGTCCTCCGGCCCCTGGCCTGAGAGGATGGAAGTTCAATATGTAGCTAGATGTAGAAGGCTAATGTTAACTAGCTAATGTTGCTCATGAATGGAAGTTAGGCTAGCGAGCAAGCATTTTAGCTTGTACTGTATGACAGAGTGATAGACCGTTTCGTCAACATGAAAGAGAGAAGGATGGCATTGGCGTTTCTTACAAGTAGGGTGAGTCAACATGTTTTTCTACTTGCACGCACGCACACACAGAAATCAGAACCATGGACAGCCACGTCATATTTAGCTTTCGTTGATTGGACTAAATTGTTTTTGGTATCTTTTAGTTGTCACTGTATTAGACTAAGCAGAGGTGATTTGATGTTGAAATGATGAAGTTGAAAGGGTTGTGAAATAGTGGAAGCAGCTCTTGTTTTCTTTGCGACTTTCAGTAACTCTCTGTGGTTCTAAATCAATAGTTGTTTAGTGGTCCGAAAATGTCGGAAACATTAACTTGCTTGACCATGCTGTAGGTCATGTAACTGTCTGTTACTGTACGTGCAATAAGCTTTGTTGACTTCACTGGACAGAGGTTGCTATCCGGTTTTGTGATAAAACAAAGGTGTGGTTGAATTTATTCTGCCACTGTGTCTTCTTATTGTCTCGGCCTTTAGGCCTATATATCACGGTCGCAAGGCATATGAATTAACAGGTTATAGAGCAAACAACTCAATTATCACAACAAATAGGTTGTAAAATGGCTTTTTGAGGTGGGGTGGGCTTGGCTTCTCCAGTGATTTTACACACGCACCGCTACTGGTTATCCCTAAACCACACAGCCTCTATGTCCAACGAGACACCAGAGATGACACCTTTAACTGGTGCCCTACTCTGAAAATCATAGCTTTCCACATCATATGTCAACATCTTGTTGAGCGACAGAGCTTTCTCCTTTTGCACTTTTGACACACACGAAGTCATACATCATACCACTCCTGGTCACTCTGACCGATTCCACTTTACCCAATTCGTACTTCACCATTTTCGAGACCACAAACGTGTCACCCAAAATAACATCCTTGCTTACACACAGGATTTCCTGTATGAAGCAGCAATGTCAGAGATACTGGATATAATGATGAGATGCTTATGACTCAGCCCTAACAATCTTCTTCTTCTTAGTGTGGTTTTCCGGCAGACTAGATGATTTGTTGCATTTTGCAAACTGTTCGGGTCACTCTGTACTGTCCTACTACTCACAGGGATCCTCTCAGACTCCCTCACCCTTTTCACACCATCCTCTACTTTCCTCACTGCCACAGCATATGACACTTTGTGCACTGCTCTCACCCTGAAAACTTCAACCTGCCTCACTCACACAGGACATTTCTTGTCCCCAGCAGCATGGCCACCCCCACAATTGAAACACTCTACTTATTTCACCGAAACTATATACTTCTTTGTCCCATGCCCTCCTGCACACTTCTAACACATCAGAATCTCCCTCCTACATACTTCTGCAATATGACCATAAACTTGGCATCTGAAACACCGTAGTGGGCTCGGAACAAAAGCTCTCACAGGATAACTTATATACCCTAGCATGACTTTATCCTGCAAACACTCTGCATCAAAACTCAGAAGGACAGACAGGGTCTCCTCAGTCTCGCTCTTGCCACTGGGTCTGCATCGCACCAAACAGCGTGCATCACAGACACCGGGGATCCTCAACTTCAGTCGATCCACCTCAAAACTCAACGTCACCCCAGTTATCACTCCTTTCAGTGGTGCTCTGCTCCGGAGAGCAAAACAGGACAAAGCTAACGTTCCGAATCATGAAATGCCTAGTGCCCTCTCCCCCTGGGCAGCAGACACACAAAAAAAAAAGTCCACTTATGGATATTTTATTTATTTAATTTTATTGGTACTTTTTACCCCTTTTATCGTGATATCAATTGGTAGTTACTGTCTTGTCCCATCGCTGCAACTCCTGTACAGACTCGGGAGAGGCGAAGGTCGAGAGCCATGCGTTCTCCGAAACACGACCCCGCCAAGCTGCACTGTTTCTTGACACACTGCTCGCTTAACCCGGAAGCCAGGCGCACCAATGTGTCGGAGGAAACACTGTTCAGCTGGCGACCGAAGTCAGCATGCATGCGTTCGGCCCGCCACAAGGAGTCGCTAGAGCGCAATGGGACAAGGACATCCCGGCCGGCCAAACCCTCCCCTAACCCGAAAAACGCTGGGCCAATTGTGCGCCGCCTAATGGGTCTCCCGGTCGCGGCCGGCTGCGACACAGCCTGTGCCGGTTTTGACACCTTAACGCTCTGCCATAAATTAGAGACGAAGGGGATCTCTCCCTTGCTCTCCAGTATTGGTAAAGGAATGTCTTTGTTCCAGAAGACTTTTGCCGTCAAAACTATTAACGTCCAAAAAGTAAACACTGGAACAATATTCCTAACATCCGAATGTTTGGAATGGTCAGTGGGGATCTAAAGAATAAACATGTCAAATATAAAAACTGTCTGAACCAAATACTGTAACTTAGGAAGGATACCCCTTTTATCTGTCAAGTTTCCATCCAATACGTTGTCTATGTGATATAAAAATAGATGAAACTATTTTTGTTAAGATAGGAATCTAATATTAGCAACCTGATAGCAAATATGGATCAGCCAAAATGCAAGGATCCATTCTCTCTACAAATCTCACTCCCACTGGGCCAGAATCCTTCTTATCATCCTCGGGACGAGGCCGGAACTCGGTGGTCCTCACGACAGGCACTTCATCCTCACTCTCGGCAGGTTCCATCTCTGAACTACTGGACTACTCTCAACACCCCTCACTAAAATGTAGAGATAACTTCTAATCATATCCTTTGCACAGTAACTAGCCACGCCCCAAGTGCCATCAGAGATCGTGTCAGCAAGTAGGAACGCCCCTTTTACGAAGAGGGCATGAAGGCTTGAAAGACAAATTAACATTAGACCAGAAAGCGTGGAGCTGTGGCTACACGGCTTAAAATGGTTAAACCAGAAAGACCAGCCGACGTGCAGCGGGAGCTGAACGTTACAAATGGTTGACACTCTAAGACCAGGAAACGTGAGACGTTAGTCCACAGGTTTGAAATCGTGAGAAACTCTGAAACTCTCAATCTCTACAAAAGAAGAAGAAACTCACTAGACCGTAGCATTAGCAGTCTGCAGCTGGCATGTAAAGTAATCTAGAATTTTCCATCTCAGACAACCGTTGGTACATCTGAAGTATTTGTTCTAACAACCACTTCACTACCAGAGAAGCTCTACAAAGGACATTGTGGACAAACCAGAGCCTTACACCCATTGACACCTTCCCCATAGGAGTGATTGGTTTCAACAGAGAGACGACAGAGAAGACATTCTACACGTAAATACATTGCGTTTCTTACCCAAACGGGCGGTGGTTAGGGTGCTAAGTATTCTGATTACCGTGAGCGTAGTTTCCAAATGTATGTACGATAAGTTTGACTCTCTTTGTCCCTCTCTCCCTCCTTCTATTGACCCCTCCCTTTTTGATAACCTAGCAGTCATGCTGTTGTTAGTCTGCTAGGGACATTTCTCATGTATTAAGTATGTATGTATTCTGTGTTATTATTTAGTTAGCTAGTAAATAAATAATTAAGCCAATTTGTGTATTGCTGACTCATAAGTAAGGTTATGGTTCTTGCAGGTTCAAGGATTATGCAACGTTCAGAATGAGACTGATGAGGTAATGATTAATAAGTGACTGTTATCGATATATAACATATATATCTTCTAAGAGTTTAATTCGGGAGATGGTAACTCGTTAAACAACTTCTTCCGTGGTGCCCCAAATTCCTAATGAGTTAATTTTTACATGATTAATTTAATTGAGGCTCGGAAGCCTTCACCTCACCTGACGGCCCAGGATCTTCCACTTCACTTCTGTCAGGTTACAATTTCATGTTCACTATCCGTCGACTGCTCAGGGTTTACAGGAGCGTAACGTAATTATCTCTCCTGTACTTGACTCAAAGGAGAAAGTACTAGGCTTGTATTTCGCAGATGTCGGTTTGGACTTGAACCTTCTTTCTGCCTCGCGTCATATTGCCCCTTCTTTCTGCCTTGCGTCATCTCGCCATCCGCCATCTTGCCTTCCTTTCCCCTTTCTGTTGTGAGCTTTGATTCAGACTTTGAATATTATGAGAGGCAACACATATAGAGACCCACAGTGGACGCGTCATAATGCCCATAAAACCTCCGCCCTAACAATGGTATTCGTTGTCCACTGAGTGGAATGGCGGGCTGTCAAGCTCCCGCCTATTCCTCTCTTTGGATTTGTGGATACATCTAGTCAGTGGTGTAGTGGTGCCTGGAGAAGTGGGTATACTCTAATTTTGCCAAACGGCCCTTCCGACAAAGGAAAGGCGCCCTCTGTGAATAATTCTATGAGAAACAGTGACATACACTCTTGAATGACCTAAAATGATAAATCCCATATTGGTCTTTCACAGTAAGGCCAACCCAAGCTGTACTGTGCAAGTAGGCTAATAGTAGGCCTACTATTGAAATAGATACATGAGGCTGTCAACTGAGTTGGAAATTCACAGGTTTCTGATTTCCCCCATTTCTTTCAGGTTTTCACTCTCAAAGTCACACTTTTTAATAGAAATACAACAAAATGGGATGTTCTTAAACCACAGCAGGTGACTACTTTTGAGGTCTGGGAATAATCTACGAAAATTAGATTTTTTAGTATAGTTGACCTTTAATTCAAGTGAGCAAGCACCTAGCACTGTTGTTTGGTTAGAGTTCTTCTTGTAGCACATGAGATTGAGTTTGAAAAACAAATGGCCACTGGATTGATGCAAATAATGATCTGCCACTTAGGCATAGGCCTTTCCATCTACCAGAAGACGGTTAGGTCTATCATTATCATCGCTATATTTTTCCTGTTTCTTAATTGTTTGAAACCTGGACGTTTTACTTCCTATTATGAAGCATGTCTTACCTTGCTTCAAAGTAGCTTATAGCCAAAATCCCTCCATAGAAACATTGAGACAACTATTTTATAAAGACTTCCTCATATGCGTTCTCTTGTTCTATTGTTTTTTTTTCAACTTTCTTTAATTGTCTAGCAGCCAAAGGCATTATCCTAGTCTATGTAAAGTCTACACCTGTTGTATTCGGTGCATGTGACCAATCAAATTGTATTTTATTTAGTCATATTAGCAACCCTTTCCTGGAAACCCGACGTTGAATTGCATTGAATTCTACGTTGGGCAGAAATGAGCAAGCCAGAATGTTGAATAAAATTATATTTTAAAGTACTTTACCGGTTGTCCGTGCAGTTGGTCCTTTTGGCGGTAGGAATGTGAGACAATATATCCACAGGAAACTTTTCAAAGCGCTGGTAGTGCGCTCAGATTTCTATCACCTGAAGCATGCGCACAAGTAAAAAAAAACATGCATGAGACACATGCATCCTTGTCGAGCTTGTGCATGTGTTTACATGGTTCTGCTCATGCTTCAGGTGATATAAATCTGAACGCACTACCAGTTGATGTATTTATACTTTCCTGTGGATATATTGTCTCACATTCCTAACACCAAAAGGACCAACCGCACAGACAACTGGTAAAGAAACGTACCTGATTCAAATGCTCATTTCTGCCCGACGTAGAATTCAATGCAATTCAACGTCAGGTTTCCAGGCAATAGCAACCCATGATAGTTGTTGCATCTTTTGATCTCCCCTCTTTCTGCATTTGTAACGGATATTTCCATCTCTGTCCATAAAACATGCTTAATGGGCTAATGAATGCAAAGTCCACCCTCGGAAGCCCCGCCTTCGTGGTTATAACACTGGGGCTCGCGTTAATTTCCTCAATTCAGTACCGCTCTTCAGCGAGCCAAAATATGTTATACCTCGTTCCCTCCTTCAGGGAACAGTAGTTATATTAATAACTGTACGTTCCCTTTCAGTCAGTCACCCTGTATAGCATACTATGGAGACATACAATCACGCCCCAAGCGGGTACCAAACTAGGAGGCCCGCTGCAGCCCAAGCACACACAGGTTCCCTAATACTTACCCGAGAAACCTAAACTGTCAGAGCCTCATGAGGCCTGAACTGTCAAAGCCCCATATACGGAGCCAGAACCTGCTGCAACTTGGCTATGTGCACTGACATGCTACCACTGCGGCCCAAGTCCATAGACCTCACGGTTCCAAGAACAATACTTACCTTGCGAGCCTGAAATGTTAGAACTCATACAAGGAACTGCAAGTCCAAAACAACAGAACACCTGTCGTGACTTGGTAAAGCGCACACGCGCGCTGCATAGCATCGGCCAGAGTTGATAAACCAGTGCAGCCCGAGGCTCAAACCCACAGAAAACCTGCAGTAACCTGGAAGCTGTGTACTCGCGTGCTGCCACAGGCAGCCCAAGGCTCAATCCCACAGGGAACTGTGGTAACCCTGATGAAATGCACACTCTGCCCACTGCCGCCCATCAAGGCATCCGAAGGCTCAAACCCACAGGGAAACTGTGGACAAAAAGCTGCCTAACATCGACCACAGCGGCCCAAGTCCATAGACTCTACCGGTTCCAAAAAGGCTCCCACAGAGACCTAAGGAGTCTGGAATGCCAGAACTCACACAAGGAACCGCAAGTACAAAACAACAGGGCACCTGCTGTGATTTGATAATGTGCATTCGCACACTGCCTCATCGGCAAACCACGGCAGCCCAAGGCTCAGACCCACAGGGGAACTGTGGTAACCTGGATAAATGCACAATCTGCACGCTGCCTAACACCCGCTCCTGGACCCAGCCATAAGAACACTATGAGCCACACTGGGATCAGTTACGTCCAAGCTATAAAACTTCACAAAGGCATTTGGGGAACCCCAACTCGCTGCAGCACAGATATCACAAATTGTCATGCCCCTGAACAATGCCCAAGAAGCTGCCACACCCCTAGTGGAGTGAGCATGCACACCACTAGGCAACCCTTGTCCTTTGCTGTCACATGCCAGGGAGATAGCCTCCACAATCCAATGACATAGATGCTGCTTACCCCGAGCTGGATTAGTGAAACAGACAAAAAGTTGGTCACAAACGCGGATATCTTTGGTCGTATCCATATACGTGCGTAAAGCATGCACTGGACATAGGCCATGCAACCTCTGTGGTTCACTGGAAGCAAATGGAGGAGGTGAGACAGGCAACAGCTCGAAAGCTAGAGACCTGTAGGATATAGGCATAACCTTAAGAGCAAAAGCTGCAATAGGACGTAACACCACCTTGGAGTAGCCAGGCGCAAACTCCAAACAGAAAGGGTGTACTGACGCCAAGGCCATGAGCAGGGCAGTCTTGTAGGAAAGGACTTCCAGGTCCACAGACGCCAATAGTTCAAAAGGAGGCTCACACAGAGCGTCCAGGACCAAAGCCAGGTCCCAGGTCGGTGCGGTCGTGGGTGCCAAACCTTCCTGTGTGCTTGGGACAACAGATCCCAATGACACGGAACTCTCCACGGGTCCCCACCTAACAGGCGGATGATCTCCGGGAACCAGGGTTGTCTGGGCTAGAATCAACAACAGAGCCTCCTGACAGACCCTCTCCAAGATGGACTGAATCAGGTCCATTGGAGGAAAAGCATAAAGCTGAGCCCGAGGCCACTGATGCGCCAAAGCATCCGTTCCCAAAGGAGCGTCCAGATCCCTCATTGAGAAGAACAGGCGACAATGCATGTTTTCTCATGATGCATAAGATCTACGTCGGCCTTGCCAAACCGATCCCATATCTGGGCAACTATCGAAGGGTGAAGTCTCCACTCCATTGAGAGAGGACCCCCCTGGAAAATAGAACCGCACCCACGTTGAGAGATCTGGAAGGTATGTCGCCCTGAACGACAGGAAATGTGCACTGCTCCCTATGAACAGATAACGGGCCAGGTTCAGGAGAGAGTGAGACTGCGTCTCCCCCTGCCTGTTGATGTATGCCACCTTCGACTTGTTGTTGGACCTTACCAACACATGCTGGCCCTCCAATATCGGAAGAAAATGCCTTAGCACCAGTAAAACAGCCACTAGCTCCGGGTAATTGATATGCAGCTCCCTTAGCGCTGTCGACCAAACCCCCCTTTCCGAGTAGCCCACACACAGCGCTCCTCATCCCAGTGATGATGCGTCTGTTGTGATCACCCTGCAGGACATTACCCGGCCCATGGGAACACCCTGCCACAACAGTCTTGACGGGGATAACTTGAGCAACCGATGACAATGGCGAAATGCGCCCACTCATAGCTATCACCAAGTGCTGGAACAGACGCATCAACAAAAGCCCCAGAGGCACATCAGCTATCATAGAGGCCATCAGACCCAGTAGCTGCAGGCACAAGCGAAAAAGGCACTGAATGCCCCAGCTAAAACCATGCCAGACAGAGCCGGAATGCGACCCTCCTGGGGACAAAAGCACAATTCAGAACCTAGTCCAGAACGAGACCCAGAAAACTGAACTCGTTGAGAAGGAGTCAGACAACTTTTCCTGTGATTCACCAAGAACCCCAGAGACCGAATGTCAGAAAACAGTAAAACACGTAAGCCACACAATTGAAATGAAACCTCAGAAACCTTCTGTGGGGAGGATGTACAGTGTCTTCAGAAAGTATTCATACCCCTTGACTTATTCCACATTTTGTTGTGTTGCAGCCTGAATCCAAAATAGATTAAAAAATAAATAATAATCTCACCCATCTACACACAATACCCCATAATGACAGTGAAGTGAAAACATGTTTTCAGAAATATATATCTCATTTACATATATATTACAGCTGTGTAAGAGCTTTGCACACCTGGATTGTACAATATTTGCCCATTATTCTTTTCAAAATTCTTCAAGCTCTGTAAAATTGGTTGTTGATCATTGCTAGACAACCATTTTCAAGTCTTGCCATAGATTTTCAAGCAGATTTAAGTGAACACTGTAACTTGGCCACTTAGGGAACATTCACTGTCTTCTTGGTAAGCAACTCCAGTGTAGATTTGGCCTTGTGTTTTAGGTTATTGTCCTGCTGAAAGGTGAATTCATCTCCCAGTGTCTGATGGAAAGCAGACTGAACCAGGTTTTCCTCTAGGATTTTGTCTGTGCTTAGCTCCATTGTGTTTCTTTTTTATCCTGAAAAACTCCCCAGTCCTTAACGATTACAAGCATAACCATAGCATGATCCAGCCACCACTATGCTTGAAAATATGGAGAGTGGTACTCAGTAATGCTTTGTATTGGATTTGCCCCAAACGTAACGCTTTGTATTCAGGACAAAAGGTTAATTGATTTGCCTAATTTATTTGCAGTATTACTTTAGTGGCTTGTGTCAAACAGGATGCATGTTTTGGAATATTTATATTATGTACAGGCTTCCTTCTTTTCACTCTGTCAATTAGGTTAGTATTGTGGAATAACTACTTGTTGATCCATCCTCAGTTTTCTCCTATCACAGCCATTAAACTGTAACTGTTTTAAAGTCACCATTGGCCTCATGGTGAAATCCCTGAGCGGTTTCCTTCCTCTCTGGCAGCTGAGTTAGGAAGGACCCCTGTATCTTTGTAGTGACTGGGTGTATTGATACACCATCCAAAGTGTAATTAATAACTTCACCATGCTCAAAGGAATATTCAACGTCTGTTTTTTGTTATTTTACCCATCTACCAATAGGTGCCCTTCTTTGCGAGGCATTGGAAAACCTCCCTGGTCTTTGTGGTTGAATCTGTGTTTGAAATTCACTGCTCGACTGAGGGACCTTACAGATAATTGTATGTGTGGGGTACAGAGATGAGGTAGTCATTCATGTTAAACACTATTATTGCACACAGAGTACATACAACTTATTATGTGACTTGTTAAGCACATTTTTACTCCTGAATGTATTTAGGCTTGCAATAACAAAAGGGGTTGAATACTTATTCACTCAAGACATTTCAGCTTTCTAAAGGCACTGTATAGCCACATGAAAATATGTATCCTCAGATCGATGGACGTGAACCAATCCAGGGACGCACAGACTGTATTAGCTGCCGAAGCGTGAGCGTTTTGAACTTGCACACCTTGAGGTTCTTGTACAAACCATGCAAGTCCAGGATGGGATGCAGCGTAATGTTCCTCTTAGGAATGAGGAAATACCGGCTGTACCAACCGCTCCGTATTTCCAACATGGGAACCACCTGAATAGCCAGCGTCCAACGAAGAGAGGAAATTTCCTCTCTCAAAAACAAGTGCTAGGACACACCTATGGTGACACCTCACATGCCCGCATCTGGGTGGAGTACGCGGCCAACCTCCCATACATTGTCATCTGCAGGGGCAGAGGACCACCTTGAGGACTGGAATAATGTGTTTATTTTGTCATATCCTCTCACACCCGCCACTCCCGACAACCTTCTGTCCGACCCTGTTTGTCATTCTCAGTGGTGCATATGAGATCGGGGTCCAGATATCATACCCGAGTCTCCTAGTCATATACCAGAGTTGGACAGGCATTCACATGCATTTTCCCAGTAGGAAGGTCGTATTGGAGTTCCCTGGAGGCGAAAGAAATGCACACCTATTTAGGCGAGGTGCTGGCTAACGGAGTAGAACACTTGAAAAAGAAAAGGAGAGCTGCACACTCTAGGAGCTCAGATGCAATAATTTAATAACCAACGTTTCGACAGACAAGCTGTCTTCATCAGGGTATAAGAGTTCCCAACATGACGTGAACGCAGCAAGTAATCACTGCTACTTCCTGCTTTCGCTTCTCCTTTTTTTTTTTTTTTGTCATTTAGCAGACGCTCTTATCCAGAGCGACTTACAGTTAGTGAATACATATATTTTTTTCTATACTGGCCCCCCGTGGGAATCTAACCCACAACCCTGGCGTTGCAAACACCATGCTCTATCAACTGAGCTACATCCCTCCCGGCCATTCCCTCCCCTTCCCTGGACGACGCTGGGCCAATTGCGCGCCGCCCATGAGTCTCCCGGTCGCGACAGAGCCTGGATTCGAACCAGGATCTCTAGTGGCACAGTTAGCACAGCGATGCGGTGCCTTATACCACTGCGCCACTCAGGAGTTCCTCTGAACACTCCATTGACAAAATTGGCTCGCCCAAAACACATTCCCCCCTGCTCCGGTAGGCTATTTGTGACAGTCAACCAGGATTGACACTGGTCCACCCAAACCATGCAAGCTAGATGCGCCCCCTCTAAAACCGTTCCACATTCATGCAACTTGGCTGAATGTGAGTTATTCCATGTCAAAAACCAGAAAGAGAGTCAAGTGACGCTTTACCGCAGTCATCACAGGTAGTAAAACTTTCCCCAACCTGGGCTACCTCCTTTGAAGAAGAGGAGAGCCATACTGCCAGGCCGCTGCTCTGCAGCCCATCACGATATCCGTGGCAGAGAAATGAAGCTGCTGGAGCTAGCTCATCCGTCCCTTTCTCCGAAACCCCCCCCAGAACCAGTCAGAAACACCACATCCTTTCCAGAATGCGGTTCCTGAACACCTTCAGGGAAGCAGAGAACCCAGCCAGCTAGCCATTGCTTGGCTGGGTTGTTCATCGGGGAATTGAACCCCAGTCCCCTGCATGACAGGCGAGGAACAACTACGACCACAAACAGACAATCTCTCCCCGTCTCCGGCAGCCCTGAGGCTGCCGTAAGAAATGTTGTATTTATTTATTTCAAGAGAGGGCCTTCTCCAGTAACCCCAATCTTCCTAAGAAGACAGCGTACAAGAGAGTCTGTACTCAGCTGGTGACACCGGTCACACAAACTGATCCGAGCCAAGGCATTTTCCACCCCAGGCAAACAGGACTGCACTTTAATTTTCATTGTGAAACCACATACCCTAGGTTAGCCATTTTGAACTTACTCTTACCACTGGCCATCTTACTCAAACAAGAAAGCATTAGCTACACAAACAGAGCAGAAAGTAGTTAGCTTTTAGCAAACACAAAAACTGATAACAAGACCCAAAACTCGCAACATCTAGGGGGATGAGTACTCTCTCCCCACTAACAGACACCTAAGTCGGAGCCGAATCCAGTAGTTTTCTTCTGCTTGCAAAGTTTGTAAATTGCGTGACCTGTTCTCCTTCAGATGAGCTGAAGAATTACGGAAATGAATGCGAGCCTGGCGGGCCTGGCGAGCCTGGCGGGCTCTGCATTCATTGGCCCATTGGGCATGTTTTTTGTTTTCGTCAGGTGAATATGATTGGTCGTTGACTCCCCATAGTATGTTATACCGAGTGACCGACTGAAAGGGAACTGCAGTGGTTCATCTAATCAGTTCAAAGTACAGAAGTAGATAGTTGCACATGATCCTTTGCACTAACCTGTACCCCCGCACCTTGACTCGGTACCGGTACACCCTGTATATAGCCTTGTTACTTTTTATTTTATTTTTTACTTTATTTTATTTTCTTAACTCTATTTCTTGAACTGCATTGTTGGTTAAGGGCTTGTAAGTATGAATTTCACGGTAAGGTCTACACCTGTTGTATTCGGCATATGTGACAAAAACGATTTGATTTGATTTACAGTTAGTAAAATATACACTGTTAAGAAATGAGTTGAGTTGACTGCCACGGTAGATTAGTCTCTGTACACGTTGTAGTTGTCTATTATTTTAGTTCTAGCCTTAGGTAGGGGTTTGGCCTAAATTGTAGGTATGGGGTGGGAGATTTGCCATTGTACAGTTGGAGACTGTTTTCATTGCACATTTGATAGATGTACAGTATGTCCTAAAAAGACTGTGACAAAGACAAGGTAATAATAGAATAGACTTCTTCTGTTAAGGTTAGTGACATATTGTCCTGTTTGCCTGGGGTGGAAACACGCTCAGGCTGCCTTGGCTCGAACCAGTTCGTGTGACCGATGTCACCAGCTGAGTTCAGACTCTCTTGTTCGCTGACTTCTTTGGAAGATTGGGGTTATTGGAGAAGGCTCTCAGTGCATTCAGAGCCATCCAGTGGCTAGTCACACTACAATCTTCATTTTACCAGGTTCCCGTAAAGCAATTGCAATGACAGTCTACCACAACATATCAGAGAGTCTCCTGATTAGCAAGGGGTAGTCTGTGTTTAATTTCATTGTGTATTAAAAACACAGTTTGAGATCATTGTGAGGGGATTTTGCCAGTGGTTAGAAGGGGGAATTGGGCTTCCCGGGAAAATGTTGTCCAAGGTTGCAACAGTAACCAAGGGGGGCGGGGCTTAGCGAAGGGTCAAAACTTGCAGTCTCCCTCAAGCATTGGCAGAGAGCAACATCTTTGTCTCTGCCCATCAACAAATGGACATGTGGGATGGTGTGCGTGCCAAAAGTGAGTTGTGTTACATGTATATATTGTTCTTAATAGTTAGTTGTTGTTGTTGCATTATGTATGCTGCAACTGTATAGCTTGTAACCTGTATTTGTATTTGTATTTATTAGGGATCCCCATTAGCTGCTGCCAAGGCAGTAGCTACTCTTCCTGGGGTCCAAACATATTAAAGCACTTACATTACATATAAAACAAACGATAAAACAGTACATCATATAACATTATTACACCACTACATATCTACAATACAAAATGTTTAATACCACCATACAACAATATCACAATGTGTGCGTATGCATGTGTCTGTACCTTTGTGTGTGTCTCTTCACAGTCCCCGTTGTAAACATGTTCAGGGATTATATGCCATTTATACAGTCCTTTATTACTGTTACTTTTGGAACCAAAATAATTTTCCAATCGTTTCGTTCTGAACAGAACCATTGTTTTTTTTCGTTCCGTTCCACTGTTCCGACCAGCAAAATAAAGTTCTGAACCGGTTCAAGACAAAAAAAGTAACAGTTTATATCGTTCCTTTCTGTTCCTTTTTAAGCCTCTGAAATATATATATTTTTTAATTTAGCTTGACAGTAAATTACTTCACCAATGGATAGAGCAGCTTGCTATGGAGCGGGCAAGCTATGTACATGCATTGGACAGACAAGTGTAGTGCACGGGTACTGTCACGTCTCCTCCCGTTGCTCCCCTCCGGCGCTCTGATTCGCCGGTCTACTTAGTCACCGGTCTGAGTGCACCACCTCGGCAACACAGGAATGGAAACCCAACGCACCCTAATCACCTCCAGCGCACCTGCACCTCATCATCTCATCACCACCACTATATAGCCCTGGACTGTTCAGTCATTGTTGTGTGTAATTGTTAGCGTCGTGTCGGTTACTTGCTCTTTGTTATTCTCTTTCTCATTGTTAAGTAAACCTTTACCTTGTTGATTCCTGCGTCTGCGTCCTGCCTCTTCGTATCCTCAGTACTCGTCACAGGTACGACATGCAACTGAAATTTTGCCGGTAAGGAGAGGGTTGGGCATGAAGCGTTGGGCATCTTGTTGTTATGACATGCATTATCTGAATTAGGCCCATAGAATTATACCTACGGAGGAGCGGCTTCTATGAATGAACTTTGAATGTCTTTGAACTTCAGAGTTGCTCTTGATCATGACTGTCAGATCCATTATATTACACATAATGCCGCCTAGAGTTTTCGACAGCTAGACCAGAGCTAGCTAACAAGCTTGTGCGTGCAGAGCGGCGCCAGAATTAAAATAAAAACAAGTCTTAACTTTTTGTAGTTAATAAATCCAATGTGAAACGTGATAACTATAGTATCCTTAACTATCACAGAAAAAGTAAATCCATTGTTCTCTAATTAAAAATCTCTTTCCCTAATTTCTGAACCACGCCTGTAACATCAGTACCTACAGTAGACTATGCATGCTTTGGAGGACCATGTGGACCGTAATAAAACCTTAGTGATGTGGACACTACAGCCTCCGTTTCCTGTAGTCCACGATCAGCTCCTTTGTCTTGCTGATGTTGCCAGGTCTCTGACCTCCTCCCTACAGGCTGTCTCATCGTCATCGGTGATCAGGCCTACCACCGTTGTGTCATCGGCAAACTTAATGATGGTGTTGGAGTCGTGCACGGCCACGCAGTTGTCAGTGAGCAGGGAGTACAGGAGGGGACTAAGCATGCACCCCTGAGGGGCACCCGTGTTGAGGGTCAGCGTGGCAGATGTGTTGTTGCCTACACTCACCACCTGGGGGCGACCCGTCAGGAAGCCCAGGATCCAGTTGCAGAGGGAGGTGTTCAGTCCCAGGGTCCTTAGCTTAGTTATGAGCTTGGAGGGCACTATGGTGTTGAACGCTGAGCTGTAGTCAATGAACAGCATTCTCACATAGGTGTTCCTCTTGTCCAGGTGGGAAAGGGCAGTGTGGAGTGCAATAGAGATTGCATCATCTGTGGATCTGCTGGGACGGTATGTGAATTGGAGTGGGTCCAGGGTGTCTGGGATGATGGTGTTAATGTGAACCCTGACCAGCATTTCAAAGCATTTCATGGCTACAGATGTGAGTGCTTTGGGGCGATAGTCATTTAGTCAGGTTACGTTGGTGTTCTTGGGCACACGGACTATGGAGGTCTGCTTGAAACATGTAGGTAAAACCAGACTGGGTCAGGGAGAGGTTCAAAATGTCAGTGAAGACACTTGCCAGATGGTAAGTGCATGCTCTGAGTATGTGTCTGGTAATCCATCAAAATCCTTGTGAATGTTAACTTGTTTAAAGATCTTACTCACATCGGCTATGGAGAGCGAGATCACACAGTCGTCCCAAACAGCTGGTGCTCTCATGCATGGTTCAGTGTTGCTTGCCTCAAAGCAAGCATAAAAGGCATTTAGCTCGTCTGGCAGGCTCGCGTCACTGAGCAGCTCGTGACTGGGTTTCCCTTTGTAATCCGTGTTAATTTGCAAGCCTTGCCACATCCAACGAGTGTCAGAGCCGGTGTAGTAGGATTTGATCTTAGTCCTATATTGATGCTTTGCCTGTTTGATGGTTTGTCGGATGGCGTAGTGGGATTTCTTATACAGTGCATTCGGAAAGTATTCAGACCCCGTCCCTTTTTCCACATTTTGTTACGTTACAGACTTATTCTAAAATTGATTAAATAAATAAAAAATCCTCATCAATCTACACACAACACCCCATAATGACAAAGTGAAAACTGATTTTTAGAATTTTTTTGCAAATTTATAAAAAATTAAAAACAGAAATACCTTATTTACATAAGTATTCAGACCCTTTGCTATGAGACTCTGGAGCTCTGTCAAAGTGACCATCGGGTTCTTGGTCACCTCCCTGACCAAGGCCCTTCTCCCCCGATTGCTCAGTTTGGCTGGGCGGACAGCTCTAGGAAAAGTCTTGGTGGTTCCAAACTTCTTCCATTTAAGAATGATGGCGGTCACTGTTCTTGGGGACCTTCAATGCTGCAGAAATGTTTTGAGCTCAGGTGCATCCTGTTTCCATTGATCATCCTTGAGATGTTTCTACAACTTGATTGGAGTCCACCTGTGGTAAATTCAATTAATTTGACATTATTTGGAAAGGCACACACCTGTCTATATAAGGTCCCACAGTTGACAGTGCATATCTGAGCAAAAACCAAGCCATGAGGTCGAAGGAATTGTCCGTAGAGCTCCAAGACAGGATTGTGTCGAGGCACAGATCTGGGGAAGGGTACCAAAACAATTTTGGGATACCTAAAGGGTCCTAAAATTCTAAATGAAATAGCTAAATTATCCATGGTATGACCATCTTAATACAAATCCATATGTTAGCTTAGCACTTATCGGTTTCCGGGTCTGTCACGGATTCTGCCGAGGCTGCTCCTCCTCTTTGCTCGGGCAGGCTTCGGCGTTCGTCGTCCCCGGAGTACTAGCTGCTGCCGATCGGTGTTTGTCTAGTTTAGTCTGTATTGTTTACACCTGTTCCCCATTATGTTTGATTGTATGCCATATATTTACCCCTGTCTCTCATTTTGATGTTGTGTGTGATTGTTCTTTGTGACGTGTGTCGTTGGTGAGCGGGTTAGTTCCTCCCTGTGTGGAGGTATTCTGTTTCGTGTCCTTTGCATTCTGAGTAAAGTACGTTTTCGAGAGTTCTGTGTCCTGCGCCTGACTTCTTCCACCGCATTTCACTGACATTCGTGACAGGGTCACGGAGTAAAGAGGACGGAGGAGTCGAGGAGAGGACGGTCTTTTGTCCAAATTAGGATCTCCCATGGATGTCTAATGGTAGGGTGGTGTATACAAAATGGGTTAACTTTGGGCACCTCTACAATAATAAAATATGCCATTTAGCAGACACTTTTATCCAAAGTAACTTAGTCATGCGTGCATACATTATTTTAATGTACGGTGGTTCCGGGAATTGAACCCACTATCCTGACATTGCAAGTGGCACCATGCTCTACCAACTGAGCTACAGAGGACCATCTACCATACCATGTATACTATCATACCATCCATCTCCTGAATGTCTTCTACCAAGGGCAAACCTGTATGGAAGGTTTCCTTCAAATTAAAAGGGATGAGGTCAAACAGTGATTGAATTCATACACTGTAGAATGATCCCAATATAAGTTGTATCACCAGTGTCCTAAGCAGGTGATTGGAGATTGAATGGCTTTGGAAATACACTTCAGTATCACTGGAGTAGTCCATGCAAAGCTATGTGATCTGGTTGAATGCAATGCAACTGACCCAGAAGTGAGCGTGGCAGTTGACCATCATGGTGCGCTCTAGGAGTTCATCTGGACACTCCAGCAGGTGATGTCCTGAGACCATCCCAGCATTGTTGATAAGGATATCAATGTTGCCCACTTCACGTTGCTTGGGTGGCAAGATTCCTGGAACTTTAAAAAAAATCCCTAGTTTTCCCGAAATCCGAGTTGGAGGATTCCTGGAATCAGTATGGAATAATCATGAAATCCAGAATACTACAACCTGGATTTCTGGAAAACCAATTTTGCAACCCTACACGTTGCACCTTATCTGCAGTCAAGTACACCTCCTCTCACCTGCTAACATCACACAGGTAAGCGTACACATGGTGCTGAATCAGAGACACATCTCACCATCCACCAAACCTGTAGAGCAGGGGAGGTGGCCCTTGTCTGGTTTATTGGAACAATATTTCAAGGTGCATTCCAAACAAACACAACAATAACGGCTTTAAACTGATTTCGGCATCAGATCTGCCCAATTCTCACTTGAAACATTGTTTTTGTGTTTAAAGGTGCTACATGTAGAATGTTTCACCCATGTGGAAACTAGGTGAATTGCAACAACACTTTTTATTTTATGGTCATTCCGACTTTTCTGCATTGGCCGTACAGCATTTCGATGCAGCCTCTGCAGAAGTCAGGGCATTCATACTTCTTGCGCTTCGCAGAGCACAGCTGTTGTGAATGAAGTTGTCAAGGAAGTGAGTTTGTGTTTATACAGGACGTACCGCCCCCACCTACCATCAACCAATCCTGTAAATGCGGAGTTATACGGAGCTATACGTAGCCCCTCCGCATTGTTACAAAATTTGGGAAGTGTTTGATTTGGCCTCCGGAGGCTCCGCAATTGCATTACACCCTCCATACGGAGCCTCCGGACCGCATTACCGGATCAAGCTAAATCAGCTTTTAGGCTGAATATAAACAACTCTCCCCCTCCCCCGCATATCATTTCCTCGCAACACGTTGGAGAGGTTAGTGCTATCCGACATCCCAAGGATTCCAGATCGCATGGTGGAGACAATTTACTTTCAGTTTCATCCACAAACTTCAAACAGCCGTAAAAATTATATTTTTACACAGCAATGTAGATGGTACAATGATACCTTACACTATTCACCGGTCTGGCTTTTGTTGTCATATAGAAAGTCTGCATTTTAGACTGCGATTTTGTATTGGCCCAAAATACATTTTCTGTGAAAAAATATTGTGAAGCAGTATCATTCCACTATTACTGCAGATATATAATGGACATTTTCTTAAAATACAATGCACAATTTCTACATGTAGCTCCTTTAATTGGCTAAATTAGACATTCTGTTAACATATGACCCCAAAGTGATCTGTTCCTACAATTTGTAGTCTATGACATTTCAGATTTACATATGATAATTTTTCACAAAGTAGTTTGGATGTACTGAACTACTTTTTCAAAGTAACTATATTTTTCTAAAGGGTAGTTTAGTTTAGCTTAACTTCTTCCAGTGTGAAGCAATTGGTAGCTTGGTAAACTATATTTTCTGTTCACTGTTCAATCATCACCAAAGGACCTCCCCTTAAACATATCCTTGGTTCATTGCTGTTTTATTGAAGTGAATTTGGTAACAGCCAGCGATTGGCTGATTATCACTGAATTGAGCGCGCCCCATGATGGACTTGTTTGTACGGTTCCTAGATAGGGCCTACTACACAGTACCATTCGATAGAAGGGAATGTAACACATTTGCCCCCCCCCAAAAAAGGTTTTCTGTCCTCTCATACTGTGTATGTCTGGTCTATTCACCTTATTATTGAAAATCTGCAAGCACACACATTACAAAGGGTCACATGAACAAATTTTATTTGTCTTGCATATGGTAATAAACTTATTGTAAAACAATAAGTTACTATTCATTCACTATTAAGTTATGTTGACTAACAACTAAGATGACTATGGTCACATACCGTTAAAACAACCAAAGTATATTGGGATGGAGGGAACATCAAAAAAAGCAGGCAGAAGAAAAATAAATGAGGAATGGACCCTAGAGTTACCTACAGTACATTGTGGTTGTAAGTATTGATTTGAGGATATGAGTATGATCGAGCTAACTGTACAAAATAATGTAAGATAATTGCAACAAAAATACAAATCATTTTACAGATGACTTGGTGGATAAGAGGTGGTGTTATACCAGGGAGTGTCAGTGCAGTAACTTTCCCTGTTTTCCCTGACATCTCAATTATGAACTAACATAAGCCTACTGTACTGTATTGTACTGTACATTACTGACAGCAAATGGTACTTTGAAAGGAGGAAGTAAGCCATGATATGACAAAGCTTTCAAGTTATACAAAACCCGAGAACTTGGTACAATAGCTATTTGCATATCATCACCTCATATGTCTCCCTACTAGAAATACATTATTTATAGATCTCTATGAACCAGCCAAATTATGTAGGTTTTCGCCTTCTCATAAATTTCTATTTATGAAAAGGCACACAATTCAAAAAACTTACCAGGAAATATTACACTCCTGATCCATTTTATCTTAGAAAAATGGAATCAATCATACGAGTGAACCAACAAAACATAATATGGTAGCATAATCTACTTTAAATAGAATATAAGCACAGTAGTTGATATAGTTAATACACTGTAGTTTTAAGATTGTCCGCAGTAACCCTCCTGATTCAATTCAGACTTGTCAGCATAATTTTTTTGAAGCTGCAACAGTTGAGATGTCTACCATTACTGAGTAGGTCAGCCATTCAAAACTTGAAAATGCACAATGAATCAATAAAGATGTTACTTTGTTCAATATTAACAGGAATTCCAACTAGAGATATGCATGAATTCTTGGATTAGTGCCTTAAAATCCTCTGTCTGTAGAGGGCAGTGTTACACTTTCTACCTGAGTCCTGTACTGTATTAGACCTAGCAATCATCCCCATACAATATAAATTAAACTTTACACATCAAACATCACATACACAGTATTTGTTCCAACTAGCATACATACATAACCAAAACATTTTCTGCACTTCTCTAAGCAAAAGGGAGCATTATAACAACATAAATACCTTGAGGAATGTAACAACAGATTTCCTATGATCAGAATGGATCTGGTACTCAGCAATAATGCCATTTTAGTGAAGAACTTCAATAACCATTCAGTTGATATGATCTGTATCTAAGTGAATTAAGTGCTGCTGTATGCTACTTTTTTTTCTTCTTAAGTATAATGGCTGTCATTATCTAATCACTTTTGCCATAGTGTAAATCCATGAGATTGCCATGCAATACTTATATGGCTTGTCCATTTCCCATTGCATGGATGAAGGGTTGCACAACAACAGGGCTAAACACAGAAATTAGGGACATAAGCTCATTCACGAACAGAATATAAAATAGTAGAATATAAAGTATTAGAAAGCAATCATAGATAGTCATGTATAGGCTATTATTAAAAATGTCTTATTGGTCTATTTCCATATAGGCAGATGTTTATGAATTGCTATATAATATGCTTTATTTTTCTTCTTGCTTCCCTGAACTAAGAGACTGTTGCTTGTTCCATATATAGTATATCTCTCGGTTGACTTGATTGAGAACAATGCAACATCTAAACAGACATAATAACATGAGAAGGAAATGAAACTTTGCAAATGAATGCAAGTCATATCAAGTAACAGAATATGATATGACATTGATACTGTTCCACAAATGATGAGCCCTTATATAAAAATCCCAAAGCCTTACCTAATTTCTCTCTTCAGTCGATGTCCTTGTCCCAACACACTAGCAAGCTAAAACAAAGAAACTTCCAATGGATAACTTGCTACGTAAAAAGTCCTGGACCATAATGTACAATTTGTTCATAAATGTCCTCATTCATACTAGGTTGTTTTTTGCTCACAATGGAGCCTTATAGTAAAATCCACTGTTATAAGTTCCATGTCTGCAGCAAACAGCAGTTCTCATAGGTCTTCAGAAACAGTGATGTTATCAGAAATAATACTTGTCAAGCCATGCAGACAACTTATTGTTCACTACATTAGTGTGCTTCTTCTTTTTCATCATACACAAACAGAGATTATGTTTCCTCTTTCCTTGACCTTCCACCTATACTAGTCACATGCTTGTTTCACAAGGTGGAGATAGACTTCCATCCAGAACTATGTGGTTTTCCTTTTGGCTGTTGCCTGCCTCTCTTTCCCCATTGCCGGCGACAACCACTTCCTGAGTAGTGTAGTTGAGAGATTTAGGTGACAAAGGGCTGAAGACGGCAGCCCTGTCCATGTGATTCCCCCTATGGCTTAAAATGGAAGGCTGACCTTCGCCCTCTAAGCCCTGGGCTGCATCCTCTTTTTGGCCTGACTGTCCTGGAGACCATGGGCTGGTCACCGGGGCCTGGCCTGGAGGTGGGGAGGGCTGGTATCCTGGTGGAGACAGAGTAGCACTGAGAGACTGAGGGGACTTAGCGCTGGGAGGTGCTAATGGCACCTCTCCCTGAGATTCATTGAAATTGACCTTGAGAGATTTTGTCTTCTGTGGGTTGTTGCCTCTGAGAGAACTGCGGATGCTTTCAATGCTCATGTCAAAGCTTTGATTATCCTCCCCCTGTGACGCCCCCTCTGGATTGCTTGAGACAAACTCATAAAGACCCTCCTTAATGATTGTGGCCGGCTGAACTTTCTCTGGGGTTTTTGGTTCCATAGAGGTGATCTGGCTGAGGTCGAGGGGAGGAGGGGCCCTTCGTCCTGCTACATTGGGGAGGAGGGAACTGCTCTCTGCCACACTGAACTCCGTAGTGCAGCTGGCGAAGCTGTCCACACTGGATGGGCTCCTGAGGTTACCCATGGCTCGTTCCTTGATTGGGGGGGGCTTTAGTGCGGAAGACACTACCGTCATTTCCATTACCTCCTCAAGCTTCTGTCCTTGTTCATGTGGAGCTCCAGAGCCAATGTTGGCAGTGGTCGTCAACTTGTTGTACATCTCCTCCAATATCTGGGCATTCAGGTGCTGTGGGCAGGTTATTGGAGGATTGACCCTATCTGGAGATCCCAGTTGAGCAACCTCTTTATACCTCGCCTGGGATTTTGGACTAACCTCAGAGTTGCCGTGCCTACTGCTCCACCTACTAGGCGAGAGATGGTTATCCATTGGCCGTTTCTCGTCACCTTTCTCCACCATAACATCCGTCAGCTCCATACTGCGAGCAAACGCATCCTTCAGATTCATAGAAACAATACTGCCATTCCTCTTGGCCCGCTCCAAGGCCTCTCTCCTCTTGATGGCTTTCTCCTGTCTCTTCTGCTCCCTGTAGAACTCTGAGAAGTTGTTCACAATGATGGGGATGGGCAATGCAATGACCAACACACCTGCAATACAGCAGAGCCCACCGACTATTTTACCAAGAAGAGTTTGTGGATATATGTCCCCATAACCTACAGTTGTCATGGTAATGGTAGCCCACCAGAATGAAGCAGGAATACTAGTGAATTTGGTGGCATCTTCGTCTTTTTCGGCAAAGAATACCAGGCTGGAGAAGATCATGATACCCATAGCCAGAAACAATATCAACAGACCCAGTTCATTGTAACTGCGCCGAAGGGTGAACCCAAGGGACTGCAGTCCAGTGGAATGTCTGGCCAGTTTTAAAATTCTTAAGATTCTCATGATACGAAATATCTGGACCACTCGTCTGACATTCTGGAACTGCAGAACGCTCTTGTTGGATTCAGTCAGGAAAAGAGTTACATAGTAGGGCAGGATAGCTAGTAAATCAATGACATTGAGTGGGCCTTTGCTGAACTGCCACTTGTCAGGAGAAGAGAGGAAGCGGAGAAGGTACTCCATTGTGAACCAGGCGATGCACACAGCTTCAACATGCGCTAGGCTGGGATTGTCATTGAACTGTCCAAACTCATCAACGACTTGTAGCTCCGGCAAGGTATTGAGTGATAATGAGATTGTTGATAGAACGATGAAGAATACGGAGACAAAGGCCAGGAACTGAAAGACAAAGAAAAAATTTAAAATTAGTCATGATGAGAGAGTTGAGACGACTCTTATTACGTGTGTGCGTGTGTGCGCACGTGTGGTGCACGTGTATGTGTCATGCGACTAGAAAATGGTATGTGGTTGGATTGATTTCATCATCTCTTGTGTTTGATCGACTAAACAAGGGGGTCCACAAAAGGTCCACTGAACATAGAACAGATTAATGTTAACATCTGGACAAGTAAATAAGAATTAGAAATAAACAAGGTTCATATCATCATGATGTAATGTCAGATTAGCATTGCTTGATATAAAGGATTACCAACTTTGGGAGGTAAAGCTACAATAACAATAAGATTATGTCTACTACATACATAGACAATCCACAAAGTGATGTCATATTTGTCTGAGGTTAACAGTTTTGATTAAGTAAACAAATAACTTAAGCATTTTGCAAGTGGTTCTTTCATGTTTCAATGTGTTCTCTTGATGAAAGAAAATATCAAGGAATATGAATCAAACTGCAATAGCCTGTCTCTAAATCTCTTAAGACTTGATTTGGTATGAACGTATATCCAAAAGCATTATTTCCACCTGACAGTCTTGCAAGCCTTCAAGAACATACTGGTTACTAATTCTAGTTAACCTGGTTTCTCAGGACTAATCCTTCCTTACTGAGGTACCTGGAAAACATTCATTATGCCTTCAAGTGAACAGATAGTGAGTGACATCAAATCAAATCAAATCAAATCAAATTTTATTGGTCACATGCGCCGAATACAACAGGTGCAGACATTACAGTGAAATGCTTACTTACAGCCCTTAACCAACAGTGCATTTATTTTAAACAAAAAAAGTAAGAATAAAACAACAACAAAAAAGTGTTGAGAAAAAAAAAAGAGCAGAAGTAAAAAATAAAGTGACAGTAGGGAGGCTATATATACAATAGAATAAAGTGACAGTAGGGAGGCTATATATACAGGGGGGTACCGTTGCATAGTCAATGTGCGGGGGCACCGGCCAGTTGAGGCAGTTGAGGCAATATGTACATGTGGGTAGAGTTAAAGTGACTATGCATAAATACTTAACAGAGTAGCAGCAGCGTAAAAAGGATGGGGTGGGGGGGCAGTGCAAATAGTCCGGGTAGCCATGATTAGCTGTTCAGGAGTCTTATGGCTTGGGGGTAGAAGCTGTTGAGAAGTCTTTTGGACCTAGACTTGGCACTCCGGTACCGCTTGCCGTGCGGTAGCAGAGAGAACAGTCTATGACTAGGGTGACTGGAGTCTTTGACAATTTTGAGGGCCTTCCTCTGACACCGCCTGGTATAGAGGTCCTGGATGGCAGGGAGCTTTGCCCCAGTGATGTACTGGGCCGTACGATATTTAGTGTTGCTAGGAGGATCAATAAGAGCAGGTATAAGAAGCTAAATATCAACCAGTAAGTCGGCTGCTTACTGTGCTTAAGGTCTTAAGGTCTAGTGATTTTCTATAAGTAAATCAACTACCACACTTCAGCTGTCACTTTGTCTTCATTGGCTGTATTGACAAGGTCTAGGGTTGTTCTCCCCATGCAACCCCTTAACCCTACAGTGGGGTGGCCATATTGGTCTGACAGAGGCAGAGCAGCCTCGTAAGGTGCCTTGACCTCAGGGAGAGATTTGTTAGTGCATCCATCTAACTATAAAGTAATTTTTTGTTTTACTATGATATTACTGGTATGTTACTTAGCGACAGTATAGCGACCAAATTGTTCTTATTTATTACACAGCACCCTTTGATTAGATGGTTCTGCAACTGAAACTTGTATATACTGTACTGTATAACCCAATGGGTATGATGATGTGAGCAATACCAGAAATGGTTGTGTAAGGCACAGATGACAGCAGAAGGCAATATTTCCTCCCATCCATCTAAATGTGTCCGGCAGCAAAGGCTCGCTTATAGATTGATAATCAATGCTTAAAGCAGATATCCTCTCAACTCTGCAGCACATTGGCCACTCTTTCCTTACCCCAAGAAACACTTAAATCAAGGATATCTGACTGATGGGGGAAACAAACAAATCACCACTTATCACATCAGTTAACGCTAACAATAGGCCTATATAGATTTTTGTCTGCCTTTTACTGTATGTCATGGTTCTAAGAACTCTTTGTCAATGGCCATCTTGCTCAGATTAAATAAGCACTAACATAAGCACATACCAAAGGTTGACAAAGGTCAAACCTGTGAGGTGTGTCTGTGTGTGTGTGTTCACTTCATCATCAAGACAAGGGCACAGGTTTAGTGCCTTGTGGAAATAGACGCTTATTATATCCCTCTTAGCTATACCTGGTCGTCCAGCCTCCCTTCCCTCCCTCCCACTTGGCTTGGGTTTCCAAGGCCTGTGACGCTGTCATCACATGGGCCTGACCTCCCCGCAACACTCTTAATCATGGCTGTAGAGAAGAATTAACCCCAGTTTACAAAGGACTCAGACACCAAAATAGATCTGCAGAAATAAAGTAAATTGTGAGTAGCAGAGAGAGCCAAAAAACTATGGCATGAGTACAGTTAGGGTTGCAAAGGGAGGGGATATTACTTGAAACTTTCAAAGTTTACCAGTAAACTACCAGAATGTTGGTGTCTTTCAAGGATTTTATGTAATCTATGACAAGACATCTAGTGGCCCTTTTGGGTATTTCAGATTATCACAGGTGTCCGTCATTATCTCTGGCCCTCTGTGGCCTTATCACATGTAAAATATATGAAATAATTAAATAAGATGATTAAAAAAAAATAAAAAAATTTGAATGACAAAGCTCTAAAACATTATCCTAAATATAAGCCATCAACTTAGTGAATACAATTGTTGTTTAATATGAGGGTTTCAGCATGAAATATAATTTTCTTTAACACACCTTTACAGCGCCTTCAGAAAGTATTTATACCCCTTGACTTATTACACATTTTGTTATGTTACAGCCTGAATTCAAAATGGATGATATCAATTTCTTTCACACCCATCTACACACAATACCCCATAATAATTGTTTATATTTTTTATTTACTGAACATGAAATATCTCATTTACGTATTCACACCCCTGAGTCAATGCTTTGTAAAAGCACCTTTGGCGGCGATTACAGCTGTGAGTCTTTTTGGGTAAGTCTCTAAGAGCTTTGCACACCTGGATTGAACAATATTTGCCCATTATTCTTGTAGTTAAAAATTCTTCAAGCTCTGTCAAATTGGTTGTTGATCATTGCTAGACAGCCATTTTCAAGTCTTGCCATAGATTTTCAGGCCGATTTAAGTCAAAACTGTAACTAGGCCATTCAGGAACATTCAATGTTTTCTTGGTAAGCAACTCCAGTGTATATTTGGCCTTGTGTTTTAGGTTATTGTCCTGCTGAATGGTGAATTTGTCTCCCAGTCTCTGTTTTAAAGCCGACTGAAGCAGGTTTTCCTGTAGGATTTTGCCTGTGCTTGTAGCTGTATTCAGTTTCCTTTTATCCCCCCAAAAATTCCCTAGTCCTTGCCGATGACAAGCATACCCATAACATGATGCAGCCACCACAATGCTTGAAATATGAAGAGTGGTACTCAGTGATATGTTGTGTTGGATTTGCGCCAAACATAACGCTTTCTATTCAGGACACATTTTGTGCAGTAATAGTTAAGTGCCTTGTTGCAAACAGGATGCATGTTTTGGAGTACTTTTACTCTGTACAGGCTTCCTTCTTTTCACTCTGTCATTTAGGTTAGTATTGTGGAGTGACTGGGTGTATTGATACATCATCCAAAGCCAAATTAATAACTTCACCATGCTCAAAGGAATATTCAGTGTCTGCTTTTTTAAATTTTTACACATCTACCAATCGCTGCCCTTCTTTACAAGGCATTGAAAAACCTCCCTGGTCTTTGTGGTTCAATCTCTGCTTGAAATTCACTACTCGATTGAGGGACCTTACAGATAATAGTATGTGTGGGGTAAAGATATGGGGTAGTCATTCAAAAATCATGTTAACCACTATTATTGAACACGGAATGAGTCCATGCAACTTATTATGCGATTTATTAAGCACATTTTTACTCCTGAACTTATTTAGGCTTGCCATAACAAAGGGATGAATACTTATTGACACATTTCAGCTTTTAATGTTTTATTAATTTATTGTTCTACAAACAAAATTCTACTTTGACATTATGGGGTATTGTGTGTAGATCAGTTACACAAAATCTCAATTTAATCCATTTTAAATTCAGGCTGTAACACAACAAAATGTGGAAAAAGTCAAGGGTGTGAATACTTTCTGAAGGCACTGTATATATTTCACAATGTCAATATGTATTTGTTGTCAATGTTTTGGCATCAAACTGGTGGCAGTTGTGAAGAAAAGTCAATAGTTGTAAGAGTTGCAGAGTTAATAGAAAATAATACCATTATTGATTAGATGCATTTTTCATTAATTAGGCTATTTTCTCTTAAACCATATGGTCTATCTACTAGAAACTCATGGACACCGACATAAAAGATGTATACTATATATGAATAATTTTTTAACAACTTATTCAAGTAGAAATTACCAAAATTACGATAGCTTGCCATAGATTTTCTGTTAATTACCAAAATTACTGAAGATTCCAATAACTTTGGTAAATTACTGGTAGCTTTGCAACTCTAAATACAGTATTGTGAAGGGCAAAGAAAAAGTTAAAAATTGAATTTCAACTCATCTAAAAGATGCACAAGTGTTTGAATGGGAGAGCTAATGACGTAAAAATCCAGATCCCTCATTGCAGTTAATGCAGTTAGGAGTTAGCAGTAACATTTCAAGAGTTGTTGATTACTTGGCAAATAAAATGCAATGATATATTTGCCTACTTAATCAATAATATACACTGAATATATCAAACATTAGGAACACCTTCCTAATATTGAGTTGCCCTTTTGCCCTCAAAACAGCCTCAATTAGTCGGAGCATGGACTCTACAAGGTGTCGAAAGCATTCTACAGGGATGCTGGCCCATGTTGACTCCAGGCCCATGTTGACTCCAATGCTTCAGTTGTGTCAAGTTGGCTGAATGTCCTTTGGGTGGTGGACCATTCTTGATGCACACGGGAAACTGATGAGCGTGAAAAACCCAGCAGCGTTGCAGTTCTTACACAAACCGGTACGCCTGGGCCTGGCACCTACTACCATATCCTGTTCAAAGGCACTTACATATTTTGTCTTGCCCATTCACCCTCTGAATGGCACACATACACAATCCATGTCTCAATTGTCTCAAGGCTTAAAAATCCTTCTTTAACCTGTCTCCTCCCCTTCATCTATTCCGATTGAAGTGGATTTAACAAGAGACCAATAAGGGATCATAGCTTTCACCTGGATTCACCTGGTCAGTCTGGAAAGAGCTTCATGTTCTTAATGTTTTGTATATTCAGTGTATATTGTTATATATCCCAAACAGACCATACTGTAGTATTTAGCACAGAAATATTTTCACATGACAACCTTTCTGCAGTGCTGCAGGACGTAACATGACTAACTGTCATAAGTGTGACCGCCCTCTGCTCATCTTCAAGTGCTTTATGCGAACAAGTGCAATTAGCAAATTGTCAAATGAGCAATACTGTACGTGTGTAACAAAGATGTGAGAGCATGGGCTTGAGTCTCAATACTGGCATAGCAGGTGAAGTGTTCTGTAGTGCTTCAGTGTTATTAGCCCTTTAAAATATGAGTGCAATGAAAGTGAAGGGCAGTCTTGCCAGGGACAAATGGGGGAGCTCAAATGACTGGCTTAGAGAGCTATTGATGGGACTCTTGGCCTTGTGAGAGATGGTTACACAGAACAATCCTTTTCTGGAGGGGTTTCCCTCATCCCATGAAGCAAATACAATTATAGACTTTATTAACTGTCATGTATTCTTTGTTATTTGAAACATAAATATCTGATACTGAAGAAGTATCAGATTATTGGTTGATTCTTCCTGTTGAGGAAAGAATGAGTAACCACTTCTAACCTCTCTCTATCCTTACTATAGATAGCCACCAAATCCTATTACAATTATCCTGAAATGTCCTCCTCACAGAGACAAGACACCGCAAGCACATGCAGAAGCTCCTGTAATTATGGCCCTCTGGAGGACGGGACGGGACGGGACGGGGGTTATATTGACTTATTATACATCTACATATAAAGTGATAAATACAAAAAAAAGAAAAAAAAATGTCCAGGAGAGCACATAAGGTGATTTACAGTGGAGAGTGGCCATCGCCGTGACAGCCTGTCGATGCCACGTGAGTTGCTGACACCCGCCTGCATCTGCTGCCAGCTACTTCTGAGAAAGCCTCCTGCCAAGACCGAGCCAAAAAATAAATGAGCCACAATTGGTGGTAAAACATAATATATATGTTGGTTCCACTTATAAAGTACCATGATCCATACAAGTATTGGTAATGTTTTATTTTACAGTGCTGTTTTAGATGGTATTTGCCAGATTTTAATATTAATATTTCCAGAATTATGTAACAACTATGTTACTACATATTTAAATCCCAAATAACCAAAATAATTGGAAAGATACTAGATGTAAGAACATAAAAAATAAAATACAAATGTTCAACTGAGAACACATTAAAGAATGGTGGCTTGCTATAGAGCATTACATAGAGAGACGTAGAGAGAGAGTCTGTCATTATGTGATGCAGAGGTACACTCTTAGAAAAAAAGGTTATTCGGCTGTCCCCATAGAAGATCCCTTTTTGGTTCCAGGTAGAACCCTTTTGGGTACCATGTAGAACCCTCTGTAGAAACGGTTCTAATTGGAACCCTGCAACCAAAAAGGGTTTTTCAAAGGGTTCTCCTATGGGGACAGCCAAAGAACCCTTTCATTTTACTGCAGTGGGCTAAATCAGGGTCACACAGAGTGTTTGTTGGTAGTCTTAAACAAATCTACATTGAAACAAAAGTATACACCCCACACACATGGTTATGGGCTTAAAAAAAGAAGACACCGGTACCATGTCAGATATATAGTTGAAATGTATTAAATTTTGAGTTTGCATCCCAATATTACACTTCATATACAGAAGACTGAAATAATAATGTTGATTAATTATGAAATTATGAAAAATACTGTATTAACCTTTTCACGCGTGAGTTCCAAATATCTCTAACATGCTGACCACACGGACTGCGTTGTGTGCACGAGCATTGCAAAATAAATGTACACATACATGTTATTCAATAATTTCATCCAAACTGCTCACGAGCGTCTGCGTAGCCAGACGCTAAAATTGAACTGGTTCTATTTGTGACGCTTGACGCGCTGGAAGTCCTGCCTCTCCCATCTCCTCATTGGTTTTTAGGAGCATATACCCACGTGGGTGACTGAAAGATGAAGGAGGTCCACACTCCAGTCCAGTTGGTTGCAGTAATGCATCTTAATGTTGGTTGCTAATGCCATATAAAATCCACCGAAGAAGAATGAACTAGGAGAGATTACTAGATTAAATGTGGATTAATTGTCGGAGTAGAGAACACACGATTTTCTGTGACTAAAAATGGGTCGATAGTCTACAAAGATCCAGCAACAAAAAAAGGACCTTGTACATTTCAGGTAAAATAACAACACAATGTTTATATCCCAGGACATATTAGCTAGCAACAGCAAGCAAGCTAGCTAAATGTCCATGAATGTTTCATATGTGTTTCAACCTGTCCTCAAATTAATCAGTTGGTTCAGAGTTCTTTTTGATATTTCAACCTCCGTGTCCTGATCGCATCGGGTGTGGATGGATAAAATCAACATGCACGCGATGGCGCACACGGACGCACGCGTGTGCCCGGTGTAGTCAGCATGTAACGGTCACCCCAGCATGAGTTTTTTTAATGCAGGTGATGTCAGAATGCACTCACTGTTCCAAAATGTGATTGTTACGCAACAGGACAGTTAACCAGCGCTACCCTCAAACCAAGGCACGCTGCCATTTCAAATTATTTTCTAACAAGTTTTATTTTGCAACAACAGTTTGAATTGAGGTGTGTTCGGCCTCCTCATTCATTCTCATAAGAAGTAGCCCATTTCACTGTTGCGGACAATTTATGTTTGAGGCTTTACTGAGCCGGACAAAATTCTCTCTTCAAAGGGAGCCCAAGCACTTCCCCAGTGTTTCCCCACATCAAGTATGCAGACATTTGTACATCTCTAGTCAGAACAGGCCTTGCACAAACTTTTTCCCCCCTGGCACATTTTCTGGCTGGTGCCCGCATTGCCTTCATTCTTGTTTTCCTTACAAATAATAACTTTGGACATGTGTGCGTTCCTATCAAAGTAAGTGCCTTATTTTCTGTATATTGTGTTGTTGTTTCTACTGTAGCATACTACATGTATGTATGTATGGAACATAATGTACAGTTGAAGTCGGAAGTTTACATACACCTTAGCCAAATACATTTAAACTCAGTTTTTCACAATTCCTGACATTTAATCCGAGTAAAAAGTCCCTGTCTTAGGTCAGTTAGGATCACCATTTTATTTTAAGAATGTGAAATGTCAGAATAATAGTAGAGAGAGTGATTTATTTCAGCTTTTATTTCTTTCATCACATTCCCAGTGGGTCAGAAGTTTACATACACTCAATTAGTATTTGGTACCATTGCCTTTAAATAGTTTAACTTGGGTCAAACATTTCGGGTAGCCTTCCACAATAAGTTGGGTGAATTATGGCCCATTCCTCCTGACAGAGCTGGTGTAACTGAGTCTCCTTCGTGAGCGGTATGACGGCTGCGTGGTCCCATGGTTTGCACAGATGAACGTGGTACCTTCAGGCGTTTGGAAATTGCTCCCAAGGATGAACCAGACTGGTGGAGGTCTACAATTTTTTTCTGAGATCTTGGCTGATTTCTTTTGATTTTCCCATGATGTCAAGCAAAGAGGCACTGAGTTTGAAGGTAGGCCTTGAAATACATCCATAGGTACACCTCCAATTGACTCAAATGATGTCAATTAGCATATCAGAAGCTTCTAAAGCCATGACATCATTTTCTGGAATTTTCCAAGCTGTTTAAAGGCACAATCAACTTAGTGTATGTAAACTTCTGACCCACTGGAATTGTGATACAGTGAATTATAAGTGAAATAATCTGTCTGTAAACAATTGTTGGAAAACATACTTGTGTCATGCACAAAGTAGATGTCCTAACAGACTTGCCAAAACAATAGTTTGTTAACAAGAAATTTGTGGAGTGGTTGAAAAACGAGTTTTAATGACTCCAACCTAAGTGTATGTAAACTTCCGACTTCAACTGTATTTACTGTTTAATTCACGTTTTCAAGAACTGGTGACAAATCATGCATTCCGATTCTTGCATAGATTGTAATGGACACATATGATGTGTATACTTTATTTATTGTCTTTTTACCCCTTTTTCATGATATCCAATTGGTAGTTACACTCTTGTCTCATCGCTGCCACTCCCATATGGACTTGGGAGAGGCGAAGGTCGAGAGCCATGAGTCCTCCGAAACACAACCCCACCAAGCTGCACTGCTTCTTGACACACTGCCCGCTTAACCCGGAAGCCAGCCGCACCAATGTGTCGGAGGAAACACTGTACAGCTGTCGACCGAAGTCAGTGTGCATCCACCCTGCTCGGCCCGCCACAAGTTATTCCGAGTTCCCAGTTGTCTTGAATGCACTGAAGTCGGAACTCAAATGAAATTAAATGAACCCCCCCAACATACCCCTCTAAAATGCTTTCGCCCAAATCCGGCAACCCTGATTAGCTTTCGCGCTATGGTTAAACTAGGGAGTAGGCTTGTATTTAGGGTGATGATCTGTGAGGTGATAACATTTTATTTGCTTTGTGATTTGTGAAAAACTGTAAACGACTTGTCAAGTCATGTGCTCCGGTTCTTGTATACACTGTAACAAGTACAACAAAGATTTTTAATATGCTGAAATGTGGCCAAACTAAGTTCATATTTTTCAGGCAATGGGCGAAGCCATCTTTGACTTTGCGTCTTATAGTGAATGGCATTCTGGGATTAGGGAGTTTTCGCTTGTCGAACATAAACAAACATGGCTGCCATCATAAAGAATTTAGCTGCTGTTGGTTTAGCTGACATGCATCTCTTTTCTAAACAATATTACATTTCTCCCTTGTGCTCACCAGAGATGTGCTACATTGTTAACAAGTCTAACTGTTAGGTCGCTAACTTATGTTTAGTTTTTTGTCAGTGCAACCTGTTATTTAGACTGGTTTATGGAATGAGTTTGGCTGTGGATGTGTTCCGTGTGATGCTTGGATGATGAAGTTCGCATTTATCTTTTATAATAAAAGGTGAAATTGAGGAATAGAGTTGCGAAGATCTTTATTTCCCATCAGTACAAAACATTGTTTTCAGAGAACAATGCTGTTTAGATGCGGTTGTGGCATCATTCGTTCTGTTGCTACTGTTCCAATCACATATTTGCGATGGTACGCTGCAGGGACCACTGAACAATGATCACAAATATGTGACCGTACGCATCAAAGGGTTAATAACATTCCATCCATGAGGCCACTAGAGGGCCGATTTGGTCATTTGACTGCAGGAAAGGGTACAGTTCTAGATAGCACCTTTTATTCTAAGAGTGTAGGGAGGGATAAGACAAAGCCTCTGGAAAGCCTTGACTGTAGGCATCGCGTGACGCAGGGATTGTCTCGGGCATGTCAGGATGAACAACCCCTCAGGCCACAGTCATGGCTGCCGAGGTCAAGTTAATGGTCATCCAGCATTATGCCTATTGGCTGTGATGGCAGAGCTGCTTGAGGTCTCATTGGTCAACTGTGACCTGAACTATCACCCACCAGGTGGATCAAAGGGCAAGTGCAACACTAACTAAAGTGGCGTAATAGTTGCCAAATTGTTTGTTTGACCTTTTGCACCTTTCCACCTTGGCCTAATCTAAATTAATGCGGAAATTAGTGATAGCCTTGAGTTGCTCTGTACATGAATAAACAACACAATGGCAAAGACTACGCTGAAAAGTTGGACTATTTCACAGGCAGGACACTGAAGTCAGCATTCACCATTATACACTTACACAACTTTTCTGTGAAAACCACACTAGTGGGCCACTACCATGTTTCTTTGTCTTGTCTATGAAACCACATAGCATTTACACCATTCATTGAGACCTCTGTGCCTCGTTCAGCAAACGCTCTATAGATTATACCCTCACATTGCTATGTGATATACTACCCAAGCACTTAATACAGAGTAATTCACTCATGGGCCTTGTGTGCGTGTGGTGCATTTAGATATAGTCCAGGTAGACAGACATCAGTGGTGAGGGTGTGGGGGTGGAATGAGCAGGATTAGCTTCCTCCTGACCTTATCTTTAGATCTGCACAAATGTAATTACATGAACAGTGATCTGGATACAGAGAAATAGCTAGCCTACGTCTTGAGACCATTCCAAGGCATTCGTGTGCACACAGGGAGGGAATGCCAAAGGATAATCAGATACTCAGCCACAAGACTGCCCCTTCATGGTTAAGGTGTAAGGGTCTTCTTTGATACGCTGTGAAACAGTCATAAAACACAGGTATTGTTCTTCTCCTGCAATACATTCTGGGTGGTTTTATCCTCCAACAGTCCTGACAGACAATCTTTACCCACTAAAGCTCTCATTAAATAACTGCAAATGACAGAGTTTCCTCTTTGGCCATGGAGCTCTCAGTGGAGTGGAGCAATTACCATTGAGGCACATTTGTTGTATTTTTTATGAATATGTAAAAAGGAAATAATAAGGTGAATCAATAGACAATGTACAGTATGTCACTTTCATTATCTTCTCAAGACAGATATCACTATGGGTATCTGCAACAGTTATTGTAGAGTATTCAGGATTTATCTGTAGTCTACAGGAAATACATTTTTCACAGCAATAACAATTTACTATTTTCCATATATTTTCATATAGCACAACAGATAAAAAAAATAAAAAAAAAGTTCCCTCTCCGGGACAAAGTAATTTTAATTTGAGATCAAATAGATATAGTTATGTTCTGTATTTAGAAAATGCCCTTTGGAAATTTTAAGATCCAACAAGGGAATCCATTCGGGATACCCAGTCTAAGAGCTTTGAGTATTATACTCTGCTAATCCACATTTTCATTAAAATATGCTTTGACACTAAAGCCCTTTATTCATACACAGAAATCCCTCAAAACATAACCCTGAGTGTGATGATTGAACATGGCTCAATCTGAGCGTGATGCTCTATGGTTATGAGTGGCGGAGATGTCCAATACAGTACGTGAGAGGTGGGACCGCGGGACAATGGGGCTATTTTACTGGCTGAGCTGCCTCTGCTGTGTGTCTCTCTGTCCCCACCAGGCTGCATGCATGTGTGACCTGGACCGGCATAGAGCAGTCCTTGGGAACATCTGGCTACTGAGAGGTAAGCAGATTAATTGAAAGATCTGGATTTCCCTCATTAAGCCCTGGCAGGTGCCTTCCTCCCACTCAGTTACGTTTAGCTCTTGGGTTGCTGCTAAACTTAAAACAAAGGCTCCTAGGAAACGCACAAAACATTTTCCAGGGAAGATTGTTTGTAGAGGTTCAATCTGGCAGAACACAGGGATTTGTTCCAGCTATAATCTGCGACAGGAGTTTGGATTTACAGCGACATCGGAGAGGAAATGAACACGTGTGGAAGGCAGAGAACTGCGGCTTAACACAGCTGTTAGAGGGGAATCTTCATCAAAATGATGACTGCATCACAAGTGTTATGGTTATGACATAAAAGAGAAACACCACTTGTAAAATGTCATATAAAAATGATGTGCAAATAACAGTAAATCCATCAGCCACACAGTATTAGGGTTCCACATTCACCTCAAACTGACTTCACCTCAAGTCCAGTAGCAATATTGTGATCATTTACATTTTAGTCATTTAGCAACAAGACAAAAGCAACAAGACAAACAACACACTTTAAAATCTCACAAAAAAAAGGAAATACCACCTCAATGCAAAGGATGTAAGGATCGAAGGTTAGATTATTTCTGACAAAAGTTAGCACTGCTGCAGGCCAGTCACGGAGGGGACACAAACTCAGCACGGAAACTCAAGAATGTCTTGATCAATGTCGGGGTATTTATGGAAAAGTGACATTGGATACATTGGATTAGCAGTGTTTTTATAGGGGAGATGTAGCTGGAGCCAAACCACCATATTTGTCTAGGAGCTTCTGCTGAGTAAGGGGCACAGTGGAGGAGTGGCATTTCAGGCCATTGTACAACAATAGCAACTGGAAAATGGTTATATAGCCTACATAAGACCATAACTAAACCAATATCAAGACTTGTGTGTTTGTGTATATATGTGTGTGTACATTTTTACTATTGATGAGGGATGTACCACTGGATTGGAAACCTAAAATATTGGTGTTTCTTAGCAATGCAATGACACAATTATCAATTATCAATAGACAGTGAAACTGCATATAGACACTCAAAAATGTCAAAGACACCATGCTATTACCCCACAAAATAGGTTTTATTTAGACCATGTTGGCTCAGGCTATGGTCTCTGACTGTGAAATATGTAAACCAAAGCCCACTGGATTGTGTTCAGTTAGTTGGTGATGGTGTGATGGTGTCTCATTGTGTGAGGGGGGAAGGGAGAAGGCCTGATTATAGTAATTAGTCAAATACATGTGCCTGATTGGTCATGACGATATACAGGCCAACCAAAAGCTTGGTAATTTAGGTGACATGAACATGTGACATAGATTCAGACGACATGATGAGTGGGCAACCCGTACTTCAACACAGCGTGTAAACTGAACTGATATTTAAACAAATATCCAAGGTTTTCTGTTTTAGGGGCAAACATTGGATGTTGCAATGGCCACGTGCTCATCACACAGTATTACATTGAATGGAGAAGAACAGACTGCCACAGCATACTTAAACATCACATTTAAAAATAACATGTGTATGTCATCTGCTAATGCAGAGCTAATTTGCATATTACTACTTATTCGATTACTACCCACTTCATAAATAGACTACTCAACTCAGGCCAATGATTTCCAACTATAGTAAAGTGCTCAGTTCCTCTCATGTGCTGTAGGCTTACAGCCTGCCAACTGCCGTCAAATAAATCATATCACACTCACCACCCTCAAGCCACGGAATCAATTGTATGATTTCTCAAATAAGCAGGAAAAAGAAGCAAAAAAAAGTACATTTAAAGTACGTTTATCAATCGCATGATCTTGACTTTCCAGTGTTTATTGAAGAGGATCAACTGACTCATTTAATCTGTACCCCTCCAAAAATGAGGAAAAGCACATTTACAGTATGTCAAACTACAAACAAGTCCCCTTTAAGACTAACCTGAGAGAGAAGACACTTTTTGGCATCTGAGTAATATTGAACAACCTCAGTGTCACTGATGGTTAAGGCTAGCTCTAAAAAGGTCCAGATGGACCCTCTGCCAGAATGGAATTAAATTCTCTCAAAGTTGCTATAAATCTGGGATAAAAAGGGGAGTCATTATTTGAAAGGTTTAACCAGTACTTTCTAAAAATAAAAGGGACGGCTCATGCTTTGAATTTTAACAACTGGCTACTATAGTGGAATGTGAAGGGCATTTTAAATTAAATGACAGCAACACAATGTCTATATATGAAGTCAGGGCCGTGCACAGATCTTTTGGGGGGCAGGTGCAACATTTGTTTTATAATGTTTTCCGCAACCGCGGTCATAGACTTGTTGAGCAGTTATGACTTTCCTTATTAACTTACATAAAAGCAATAGATGGCCACATCTTAATGGCTAATTAAATGTCATATATTTAACGCAAAATTTTTCGACAAATTTGCGGGCAGTGGGTTCAGAACAACAGCAACAAAAGGGTACTTTAGAGACTGGAAGGGCAAAGGGGCATGTGCTCTGCACAGGTAGAGCCCTATCTGTGCACGTGCCTGTATGAAGTGACACATAGGATGAGAAGTGATGGGTTTATTTTTCCCTGGTTATGGCTTTTAATATTGAGGTAGTTGCAGATAGAGGAGAGGGGAGGAGGGATGAGACAAGTAGTTCTATAAAGGGTGGCACATTACCACACAGATGCCATTGACATTTTCCTGCGCCTCGCACTGCCATGCTTATACGAACTGAACTGCCATGCTTATATGAACTGAACTGCCATGCTTATATGAACTGAACTGCCATGCTTATATGAACTGAACGCAAAATGGATTATGCTGAGAGGTGCAGTTTCCTTGCCAAGACTCAAAATCCCTCATCCCATATATCAATAATAGGATAACATCCTTGGTATAATAATGATCCAACTATGCCTGTGTGAATATACTACCATGGCTGCCGAATATATCAAGAGCACTTAAATGCTCTGAGTTGATCAGATCCCCATGTCAAAATTCTGACCTTTCTATCCAGTGGGTAAATTGAGGTGGATTGAAAGACGTCTCTCAAAAAAGCTAAAACGTTGGGATACAGTTTCACCATACACAAAATTCCAATCTAGCCAAGGTTAAGATAACCCTGTACTGCTATAGTGCATGTTCCAGATCACAGCAATTGAGCCACATGAGCTAGTGAAAAACCTGTACCTTTCTTTGAGAACAATGCCGTTTACCCATATGACATAATCAGCTCCAATTGAAGGTCAATCGACGTAAATGGGTGAAATAATATAATTTTAAAAAGGAAACACATCAACAACACAATTGGGAAAAACAATTATGCTATCCTGCCAAATGGACAAATTTAACTAACTTTTTAAGCATTCTTCAAGAGTAAATTGAGTGTGATAAGGAAACAAGCTCCTGCCATCTGCACAAACTCAAATTAACCAGGGGACCCTCAACCTGTATCTATTCAACAAGTACTGAAGGAACTCATCATGAAGAGAGGAGACTACTTGTACTTCATTTGTTAATCTTATAGCAGCAGCAAACCCAACTCTAGTAATTGATTAACAGCTCTACCGCACACGTGACCCCCGCCGGGGCCGACCGGCATACTGCAAACCCAGCTAGCTGTGAGCCAGACGGTATACATCCTTCGCAACAGTCTATTTGCAGAAGCAGCCTGGGTAAAACCCCCAAAGGAGATTAAGTCTCACTTCCATCACTCCCTACAGTACTGAGCTGTACAACCAGGCCTCAGCAAAACTAGGGACACATACCATTATGTAGTAGGCCTACCTATATGAGTTCCTGATAGCTTTTATAGCATATAAAAGTATGTTAAAACTGACAGATGTTTAAGAACTGTGTGTAGAATGAAGGAGTTGATGAACAGTATGGCCAGGACATAGCAAGCTGTAAGCAGCTGACACTCACATGGAAGTTTCACATGTTCTGTGTCAAGGAGTTACTCATATTCACTAAAGTTTCTTATGTATGTTTGTTTGTTTGTATAATTGAAAATCACACAATACATTTTTGACACCCGTTGGAAAGTTATGTTTCCAATAATTTCATAATAAAAATGTAGATTCTATAAATATACCAAATCAAATACTGTACTCTAAGTAATAAACTGGAATAACATTTTACAGTATTGAACATCCATTGAAGCCTTATGACTTCTGGAGTAGTCCATGAGGTAATTTGATGTGGTCAATGCAAGGCCCCTTTCCATTCCGGTCAGCAGTTGTGGGTGATGTAATGACAAGTGCCTTGAGTGGATACTGTGTCATTTTGCTGACTCACAACATCTGATTGACTGGGAGCCAACCATAACATACTGCACTGTTGTGACAGGCCGGGTACAACCCATGGCCGCTCCTCCAGTATATCACACCTAGTAGGAGTTGGCGATGCACACAGCCAGTGTCCTTCCCTGTGCCTTTTGCTTTTCCATGTCTTTCTCAGGTCAAAGGGGGCAGCACACCCTGGGATCACCTCTGTGCTTTAAGCACTCCCTAATCCCCATGTGCTAGCTAGTGCTACCCCCATGCTTCCTTCTGCAAGCCAAGTGTCCGTCAAGGGGGGGTAAGGGATGCCCTATCTTACTTCACTGTTCACTCTATCAGTACAAATCACCAAGCTAATTTCACAAACACATTTGGTCTGGTGGTACTATACCTATCTCTGGATAGTCAGGTTTCAATGTAAATAAAGTACAGGTATGTGAAGGGGAACATGTTTCAGGGTTTGGAGCCCATCAGCTTGAGTTACATTATGTTAATAGTGACTAAAATATTGCACAGGGACAAAGTGAAATCACTGAGGATTGCCCAGTTGGCAGTCTGTTGAGTGTCCTGCCAGTTTAGTGAGGCAGGATAATGGGGACTGACCAGGACTTGTGTGAGCCAGTGGGTTCCCCTGACCATCTGTCCTCTTACCTCCACCACCTCCTCCTAAAACCCTTTCCTATCAGGCCTACTCCTAAAACTCCTATAAGACACTCTCTGCACCTCTTCCCGGATTAAGTGACTAAATGTTATTGAAGAAAATAAAAACTTGCACACTGCGCTTGCCGGTATCACTTGTGTTTATTAGCAAAACGAAATAAGTCCCCTGTAGCTCAGTTGGTAGAGCATGGCGCTTGCAACGCCAGGGTTGTGGGTTCGTTTCCCACGGGGGGCCAGTATGAAAATGTATGCACTCACTAACTGTAAGTCGCTCTGGATAAGAGCGTCTGCTAAATGACTAAAATGTAAATGTAATCTACTCTCCCTAAAACTCCAGCATGGTCCTTCAGAAAACCTCCTGTATATACCATTTGAGGTTAGCATCTGGGTGAACCATTAGATGTTTTAGATTCTGCCCATAGAGAGGACAAATGTGCAATTGTGGGAATACAATGCATTATACTTCCCCACTCTAGAAAAAAAAGATAAAAGCATGCACATTAAAGCCGTTACTAATGGGTTGACTGCTTTTCTTGGCCTGAATTCTGGGAAGCACAGTACACATGGTATACCATTGGGATTGTGTATGCAAGACAATAAATAATATTTCACATTAGACAGATTCATATAAGAGCTTAGTCCTGGAGACATAGTTACTTGATCTAACTTGAAAATGAATACCAAACCATAATACCTAACCTAACACTAGGCATTTAGTGCCCTAGTATATTCATCCCTTATTAAGCAACTGATCACCCTATCCTGAAATGAACTAAATGTATTTGTTAAGGATGCAAAATACTGTATCAATACAGTGAGGGAAAAAAGTATTTGATCCCCTGCTGATTTTGTACGTTTGCCCACTGACAAAGACATGATCAGTCTATACTTTTAATGGTAGGTTTATTTGAACAGTGAGAGACAGAATAACAACAAAAATGTTATAAATTGATTTGCATTTTAATGAGGGAAATAAGTATTTGACCGACTCTCAATCAGAAAGATTTTTGGCTCCCAGGTGTCTTTTATACAGGTAACGAGCTGAGATTAGGAGCACACTCTTAAAGGGAGTGCTCCTAATCTCAGCTTGTTACCTGTATAAAAGACACCTGTCCACAGAAGCAATCAATCAATCAGATTCCAAACTCTCCACCATGGCCAAGACCAAAGAGCTCTCCAAGGATGTCAGGGACAAGATTGTAGACCTACACAAGGCTGGAATGGGCTACAAGACCATCGCCAAGCAGCTTGGTGAGAAGGTGACAACAGTTGGTGCGATTATTCGCAAATGGAAGAAACACAAAAGAACTGTCAATCTCCCTCGGCCTAGGGCTCCATGCAAGATCTCACCTTGTGGAGTTGCAATGATCATGAGAACGGTGTGGAATCAGCCCAGAACTACACGGGAGGATCTTGTCAATGATCTCAAGGCAGCTGGGACCATAGTCACCAAGAAAACAATTGGAAACATACTACGCTGTGAAGGACTGAAATCCTGCAGCGCCCGCAAGGTCCCCCTGCTCAAGAAAGCACATATACAGGCCCGTCTGAAGTTTGCCAATGAACATCTGAATGATTCAGAGGAGAACTGGGTGAAAGTGTTGTGGTCAGATGAGACCAAAATCGAGCTCTTTGCCATCAACTCAACTCGCCGTGTTTGGAGGAGGAGGAATGCTGCCTATGACCCCAAGAACACCATCCCCACCGTCAAACATGGAGGTGGAAACATTATGCTTTGGGGTTGTTTTTCTGCTAAGGGGACAGGACAACTTCACCGCATCAAAGGGACGATGGACGGGGCCATGTACCGTCAAATCTTGGGTGAGAACCTCCTTCCCTCAGCCAGGGCATTGAAAATGGGCCGTGGATGGGTATTCCAGCATGACAATGACCCAAAACACACGGCCAAGGCAACAAAGGAGTGGCTCAAGAAGAAGCACATTAAGGTCCTGGAGTGGCCTAGCCAGTCTCCAGACCTTAATCCCATAGAAAATCTGTGGAGGGAGCTGAAGGTTCGAGTTGCCATACGTCAGCCTCGAAACCTTAATGACTTGGAGAAGATCTGCAAAGAGGAGTGGAACAAAATCCCTCCTGAGATGTGTGAACCTGGTGGCCAACTACAAGAAACGTCTGACCTCTGTGATTGCCAACAAGGGTTTTGCCACCAAGTACTAAGTCATGTTTTGCAGAGGGGTCAAATACTTATTTCCCTCATTAAAATGCAAATCAATTTATTAAAAAATGTACATGCATTTTTCTGGATTTTTTTGTTGTTATTCTGTCTCTCACTGTTCAAATAAACCTACCATTAAAATTATAGACTGATCATGTCTTTGTCAGTGGGCAAACGTACAAAATCAGCAGGGGATCAAAAACTTTTTTCCCTCACTGAATGTGTGATATTATTAATATATTTTTTAAGTGTATCATATCAGCTGTACAATACACATAGCAGTATGCACTAATCACACATGCACCATAATCTTCTGGGTTCTTTCTTATCTGATTACTTCATAGGTTAAAGGAGGATTAAGCTGCTGGTGGCACAATATTCTCCTCCTGAGTTGGAAGGAAGGAGGTATCTAAAGAAAAACTCAATGTGGGACACAAGATCTGTGAATAAAACGAATTGATCAAATTCCATATATCAAATTCCTGATATATTGAGATCTACTTCGTTTAGAGTTTTTCCAGCAGCTGAGCTGGAGTTGAACAGGGTAGGCTCTATAGAACCCCACTACTTCACAGCAGCCACTTTAGGAGGTTTGCCATTAGGCAAACCCAAGATCGTAAATTATGTTTAAATCAATCAATTAGAGAGATTCCTGCAGCAGCTATGACACCATGGGATGGGATGGATTTGGACTGACCCACAGTCAGTAGGCCTAAACTCAACCCAGGTCAACGCTTTGGTCTTACCTTAGCAGCAATAGAAGAGCTAGGCTTCTCAAGGAGGTCCCACAGCTTCTGTCTCTTGTCTGGACAGCAGCCTTCTTCCGGCTCCTCCCCATCCTTTTCTCTGAGAGACTCGGCCTCCCTCCTCAACTCCTCGTTCATTTGCTCCTTCTTCTGGTGGTACCTGGCCTGGCAGCAGGACTCCAGGTAGATCTCGTCTATACCCCAGTAGTCAAGCTCCTGGCCAAAGGACAGGGCGCACATCTCCTCCATCATGTGCAGCTTCCCTGTTCTGTAAAAGTTCAGAATGGAGGAGAACGCCCCTGGGTGCCTATCGAAGAAGTACTCGTTATCAGTCAAGCTGTAATCATCGCAGATCTCCATTAAGGTTTCGTGGGTATTGCAGTCTCTGAGTTTACCCAGCCTGGTCCTGGGGAGACGGTCCAGTGTTCTCCATAGGACCTCGTGGACAAGTCCCCCAACATTGATGCGGACTCTTCTGGATCGGGCCTTGGTGCGGATGATGTCGATAGGCTCTGGTGGGAGTGAGCCAATAGGACGTGAGTTGCTTTTGGGGATCCCAAAGCCAGCTCTCTCCGCCATGATGGTCACAGTTCAGGTGTTATGCTAGGTCAGGGGGAGGTCAGGTCAAATCCACTGACCCCTTGGTTAGGAATGGGTACACCAACTTTGAATGTGAGAAACTTCAAACCGGTTGCCCCATGGCTTCAACTGAAAAAAAAGAAGGAAAAAACAGGGACACTAATTTTACCATTAGTTGATGACAAATGTGCATCTGAATGCATTATCCTGGTCGTGGGGACCCACAGGGTGTGCAGGCTTCTTGCAGCCCAGCAGGCCTCAACTAATCATCACACCCTTTTTTTTCAGTTGACACCCTTCCATCAGTCTCTTAGTATAGCAAGAAAATCCAGACTGAATTCAGCTCCTTAGCAGGCTACTGGAACAAAATCCTACCCTGTGGTCCAAGACCAGCATTGAAGAACAATATAGCCAATCCATTTAATAAATGTGATGTGAGCTCAAGGTATTGCAGAACTAGCCTAAAAAGTTATTCTTTATAAAATAAAAAAGGATTCAGGTGCTCTATAGTATTGAAGGCAATAGGCCTAAGCTTTAATGTGATTGTGTAGGCTGAAGACAACCACAAATCCCACTGCAAGTATGCTAGCCTATTACACTTAGCTAGGCTACTGTACATGACTTGATAATAGCCTCCAGGCTATTTAGACAGGAAGCTCTAGGGCACTCAGTTGCACTAACTTACAGTAGATGTATCACATGGAGGGTAAATGGTACCCCACTCCATCTTGATACTGTAGGTCTTGATAAAGCTGGGGTTGCGATTGATGATTATAGCCTAGGGTAAATTATGATAGAGGTCACATAGTTGGACTTTATCACCCCAAGGTTACTTATGTAATACACCGCTTTGAAGATAAAATGGAACCAATATATGATTGGTTATCCTACACAATATACCATATAAATTCAGTAACCTTCACTTTTCAAGTATCCGTTATCAGATCCTGACTGATCCTGTATTTCACTGTAATCAAACAATCTAGTTTACATTTAGGCTATTATTAACATGTGTTCTTTGGATTTTACACAACCTATCATTAAATAATATATCTGTAGATAGGCTAAAATATGATATATTATTTTAAAACAACATTTCAGAAAAAAGTGAAAGGTGAACATTTTCAGATTTTTTTTCAAACAGTCTAATATAGGCTAATAACAATTCGTGTCCTACCTTTTTTTACCACTTTACCTTTCAAACCAAACTCCTCTCCCCTGAAAAGAATTGAAGAGGCAGGTTATTCGTGATTAGGCTACCCTCCCATCCGACTAGTACCGCAAGCCGTCTGTAACTGGAGTCTTCCACATATCTTTATCAAATCTTGAAATAAACAAAGAAATATCGCCCTCGTAGTGAGAAAATACTACTACCAGTAGTAAAACTGCAGATAGCACACTCCATGGGGATATGGTAAAAGAGGTTGCCCTCGGATATGGAACATGTAAAAATAAACGGATGAGCGCACCATGGGGCTATCTGCATAGCAAGACACACAGGATCGACTGAAAGGGGTGAGCTTTCTTTCCACCCGCTGGCTGCAACACAACCCAGAGGTGAAAGCTAATTGGATTGAGCTGTACATCACCAAGGACAGCTCCAGATCAACGAGAACTAGCCCTCTACGAACTCTGCACAGCGCGAGACGTGTCAACGAGGGAGACTGCATGTTGTAATGTTCTAGGTTCTAGCCACATCTGCTAGTCAAGCATGCAACGTGTTTCTGAAAAGACTTAGATTAGAAAAAATAAAATAAAACTGTTGCGGTTGAATGAAAATCTGCATCTGTGTTAGAAATGTCGACTTTTAGAATAGAATATAACATAAAATAATAACATGTAGTTATTTAAGCAATAAGGGCCGATGGGGTGTGGTATAAGGCCAATAATACAATACCAAGGCTAAGGACTGTTCTTAAGCACGACACAACGTGGAGTCGTGCCTGGATACAACCATTAGCCTTGGTATATTGGCAATATGCCACAAACTCCCCGAGGTGCCTTATTGCGATTAAAAACTGGTTACCAACGTAATTAGAGCAGTACAAATTAATGTTTTGTCATATGCATGGTATACGGTCTGATATATCACGGCATTCAGCCAATCAGCATTCAGGACTCGAACCACCAGTTTATAATTAATGCTACATTAGTATTGCCCAGAAACAAATAAAGCATCAAGTATTAGGCTACTGATAAATCAGTAAAATGTATAGTTTTTTATAGAATGAGCCATTCTGAGAGCAACAAGAACAAAACCAACACACCACTATCAGTCAGATGTTACACATTGTGTGGGGAACAGTGCTGTTTTCAACCTAGTAGTAGCCTATACTGTATGCCTATGCTGGAAAAACATAACGTTAGGACTATAACTACTATTGGAAAAACGTTATGACTATAACTACTATTCCCTGAAGGAGGGAAACGAGGTACAACATACTATGGGGAGTCGCACTCTCACGACTTCGGTTTAAGGATTTACAATCACGCCAATGAAATCCGCTCCTTGCTGGAAGCAACGCCTTCCACAGGTGATAAGCATGAGGCTCGGATTCATTCCTTTAATTTAATACCGTTTTTCACTGAGCTCTTCACCCAGGAACGGGCGGTGCGGGGAACAGTAGTCATAGTCATAATGTTACATTCCTTTTCCGTCAGTCAACTTCTGTACAACATAATATGGGGAAATATAATCACGCCTCAAGCCGACCCCAACTGATACTAAATGAAACGGCCCATGGCAGACCACCCAGACCTGACCCCGACCAGATGCGACAGTCTGGCTATTCCGCAAACGCTGTGCTGCCTAGTGACTTTCCCCTGTTCCAGGGGTAAGCACACTGTGTACTCTACTGGGAGCAGTGACATCCAAGCGATAAAACCGCACAAAGTGTGTGGTTATGCCCAACTCGCCGCAACACAAATATCTCCTATAGTCAACCCTTTAAACAATGCCCAAGACGCTGCCAGACCCCTGGTGGAGTGGGCGTGTACACCGCTAGGTAACCCTTGCCCTTTGCTGCTATATGCCAGGGAGATAGCCTCCACAATCCAGTGGGAGAGACGCTGCTTAGAGAATGCCCTGCCGCAAACTGGATTAGCAAAACACATAAAGAGTTGGTCACACAACCAGTAATCCCGGTCTGTTCAATGTACATGCGTAAAGCTCGCACCAGACACAGGGCATGTAACCTCTGTAGAATCAAAAGGAGGAGGTGAAAAGGTGCCTGTGGGACATTGCCATGACTTTTGAGGTGAAGGCCGCATTTGGACACAATGTTACCTTAGAGTCGCCCTGGGCGAACTGAGTACATGAAAGGTGTACGGATAACGCGTGGAGGTCCCCAACACATTTAGCCGAGGCCAAAGCCATGAGCATGGGGGTTTTGTAGGAGAGGATCTTCAGATCAACTGATTTCAGAGGCTCAAAGGGGGCCGCACACATTGCCTCCAAAACCAGCACCATGTCTGAGACGAAGTACACCTTTCATGATCTGCACCACCAGGGGTTGAGCACCCGGTGATGTTCCGTCAATTCCCACCTGACATGCTGAGACAGCGGCCATGTACACTTTGAAAGTGGAGAATGCTTGAAAAGCTCCTGTAGGAACATAAGGATGTCGTTCACAGAGCACAGAAAAGTCCTTTATCTTGGCACCAGAGCTCAAACGCTTGCCACTCATACAGCCCTCTTGTGGAAGGCAGCCTTGCAGACTGAACGGTAGCAATAACATTCGGAGGTAAACCTCTAGCCATCAGATTGGCCCTCTTAGTGGCCAGGCCCATAGCAACTAAATCTCTGGCCTTGTTTACCAAACCTGCCCATGCGCCTGGGACATCAGGTCCCTGCGCAACGGGAGTTTCCACGGATCCCTGCCTAAAAGGCAAATGATCTCTGCTAACCAAGGCTGCATGGGCCAACGGGGAGCCACAAGAATCAATGGTAAGCCCTCCCGGTGCACCCACTCCAAGGTGGGCTGAATCAGAACCACTGGCAAAAAGCGTAAAGGAGTGTCCGAGGCCACTGGTGTGCAATCAAGAAAAATAGATGACACTGCACATTTTTTCGAGATGCGTAAGATCTATGTCATCCCTGCCGAAAATGTCCAATACCTGGAAAGCCTCCACTCCTGAGAGAGAAGGTACCACCTGGATAAAATATCTGCACCAGAGTTGAGGCACCCGGGGACATGCGTTGCCCAAAGCGAAAGCATGTGCGCACTGCTCCCCAGCAATAGGGAGTGAGCCAAGGTTAGGAGGGAGAGAGATAGTCTCTACTCATCTGTTGATGTACGCCACCACTAATATATTGTCGGTTCTGACCAGCACAAGCCGGCCCGACAAAAACAGGGGGAAGCGCATGAGCGCCAGATACTCCAGGTAATTAAATGCTGTGCGCTCCGCACCAGTGTCCATACCCCCGAATCGAGTTGCCTTTGTATAGTGCACCCCACCCTCGGGATCCGGTCCCACCATTGGGCCATAGCCCGTAGGCCTGACAGAGACACCTGCAGCGACCGGCTTAGGCTGCGATATGCTTCCAGGTCAGTAGCTAGCACTCAGCGTTGGAAGGGCTGTATCAACAACTGCCCCATGGGAATGACTTCCATCACAGAAGCCATCATCCCCAGTAGGCATAGGCACTGGCAAAACGCACTGTGACCCTGTTGAAATTTGGATAAGCAGAGCCAGAACCCGGACACCCTCCATGGGGATACAAAACTGCGATACGCGAATGAGCCTAGCTCGAGACCCAGAAACAGATTGCGCTGAGATGAGTCAGACGCTCTTTTTCTGGTTTCTTATGAAGCCTAGAGACTGAATACAGGACCGTAGCATGGATGTGTGTAACACTGCTTGCCCCCTCGACTCCGCTGCCACCAGCCAATCGCTGTAATAGCTGGTGGCTCATGAGCATTCTGAGTTTGTAGACTCTGAGGTACTTGCTGAGGGCTCATAGGTCTAGAATGGGATGCAATGTCCCGTATCTTTTTGAAACCAGGAATACCGGCTGTGCCAGCAGTCCCGGATCTTCGACATAGGAAACACTCGGATTGCCTCCTTCTGGAGAAGAGAGGATATTTCCTCCCTCAAAATGATCGCTGAGGCCTCGGGAACAGTCAACGTGATTACGCTGTAGTCTGTACCCTGACGTCACTGTTCGCATGTTCCAGGGCGAAACTGCACATGTGCGCAATTGGTCGGAGCAGACAGCGAGACTCCCGTGAAGTGCCATTTGAAGGGGCGGGATGCCAGCTTGTGGACTGGGAGAGATTGGTTCTTCTTCCATTTTCGCCACTCTTGACAACCGTGTGTCTGAACATGGAGAAGGAACACTTGTCATCAAACTCACATGTGGGAGACAACACATTTAACACCCGTGAACACTGTGGAATTCGGTTGAAAAAACGTTGTTTATGTTCCAACATTTGCCTTAAGCCCGGCCCACTCTGGGTAAACGGGCTTCGGCGATCAGTGACGTACCCCGATTGGCCGTGCCACTTGGGGGTACTGTTGTTGTAACAACAAGCCTCACTCGGTTTAGGCCGTAAGATGCGTTCAGGTAACCTTCTGGGTGCTGGACCGCACACACCAAAAAAAAAATCCTGCACCTTTGACCCAGCCGAGGTACCGGCATCCGGGAAAGAAAAGTCGCATTCAGTAATTTCAAGCTTCCTCAAGAATGTTACACGTCTTTCCAGGGAGTTTGTACGCAGTACGTGGCAATGCACACACAGACTGGTTCTAGCAAAGGCTGCCTAAGCGTGCTCCAAGCCAATACAAACTACGCATAGATCGTGAGTATCTTTCAGAGTAATGCTATAACCGCATGACTGGGGGCAGGATCTCAACCCCGAACCCGGCTTAGCCATCGTCGTCTTGGTCGTTTTCTTAGCCATCTTACTCATTGCACCAGCAAATTGAAGAATAACTAATTGTTTGTGATTCAAAAACTTATGAGAACAACATTTACATTACATTTACGTCATTTAGCAGACGCTCTTATCCAAAGCGACTTACAAATTGGTGCATTCACCTTATGATAGCCAGTGGGATAACCACTTTACAATATATATACACTGCTCAAAAAAATAAAGGGAACACTTAAACAACACAATGTAACTCCAAGTCAATCACACTTCTGTGAAATCAAACTGTCCACTTAGGAAGCAACACTGATTGACAATACATTTCACATGCTGTTGTGCAAATGGAATAGACAACAGGTGGAAATTATAGGCAATTAGCAAGACACCCCCAATAAAGGAGTGGTTCTGCAGGTGATGACCACAGACCACTTCTCAGTTCCTATGCTTCCTGGCTGATGTTTTGGTCACTTTTGAATGCTGGCGGTGCTTTCACTAGTGGTAGCATGAGACGGAGTCTACAACCCACACAAGTGGCTCAGGTAGTGCAGCTCATCCAGGATGGCACATCAATGCGAGCTGTGGCAAGAAGGTTTGCTGTGTCCGTCAGCGTAGTGTCCAGAGCATGGAGGCGCTACCAGGAGACAGGCCAGTACATCAGGAGACGTGGAGGAGGCCGTAGGAGGGCAACAACCCATCAGCAGGACCGGTACCTCAGCCTTTGTGCAAGGAGGAGCATGAGGAGCACTGCCAGAGCCCTGCAAAATGACCTCCAGCAGGCCACAAATGTGCATGTGTCTGCTCAAACGGTCAGAAACAGACTCCGTGAGGGTGGTATGAGGGCCCGACGTCCACAGGTGGGGGTTGTGCTTACAGCCCAACACCGTGCAGGACGTTTGGCATTTGCCAGAGAACACCAAGATTGGCAAATTCGCCACTGGCGCCCTGTTCTCTTCACAGATGAAAGCAGGTTCACACTGAGCACATGTGACAGACGTGACAGAGTCTGGAGACGCCGTGGAGAACGTTCTGCTGCCTGCAACATCCTCCAGCAAGACCGGTTTGGCGGTGGGTCAGTCATGGTGTGGGGTGGCATTTATTTGGGGGGCCGCACAGCCCTCCATGTGCTCGCCAGAGGTAGCCTGACTGCCATTAGGTACCGAGATGAGATCCTCAGACCCCTTGTGAGACCATATGCTGGTGTGGTTGGCCCTGGGTTCCTCCTAATGCAAGACAATGCTAGACCTCATGTGGCTGGAGTGTGTCAGCAGTTCCTGCAAGAGGAAGGCATTGATGCTATGGACTGGCCCGCCCGTTCCCCAGACCTGAATCCAATTGAGCACATCTGGGACATCATGTCTCGCTCCATCCACCAACACCACGTTTCACCACAGACTGTCCAGGAGTTGGCGGATGCTTTAGTCCAGGTCTGGGAGGAGATCCCTCAGGAGACCATCCGCCACCTCATCAGGAGCATGCCCAGGCGTTGTAGGGAGGTCATACAGGCACGTGGAGGCCACACACACTACTGAGCCTCATTTTGACTTGTTTTAAGGACATTACATCAAAGTTGGATCAGCCTGTAGTGTGGATTTCCAGTTAAATTTTGAGGGTGACTCCAAATCCAGACCTCCATGGGTTGATACATTTGATTTCCATTGATAATTTTTGTGTGATTTTGTTGTCAGCACATTCAACTATGTAAAGAAAAAAGTATTTAATAAGATTATTTCATTCACTCAGATCTAGGATGTGTTATTTTAGTGTCCCCTTAATTTTTTTGAGCAGTGTATATATGTGTATATATATATATATATATATCTTTTTTTTGGGGGGGGGTAGAAGGATTACTTTATCCTATCCAAGGTATTCCTTAAAGAGGTGGGGTTTCAAGTGTCTCCGGAAGGTGGTGAGTGACTCCGCTGTCCTGGCGTCGTGAGGGAGCAAGTTCCACCATTGGGGTGCCAGAGCAGCGAACAGTTTTGACTGGGCTGAGCGGGAACTGTGCTTCCGCAGAGGTAGGGGGGCCAGCAGGCCAGAGGTGGAAGTACAAACTTCAGCACACAACGTCCAGGGGGTGAGCACGCTCTACCACTATGGATCAGTTTAGTTGGCGCAACGTAAGACAGTCTCGTTTTCTAATTGTTTATTTTAGTAGCATGAATCGTTCCTGTTTACACCGAGGTGAAGCGCAGAATAATTGAAGGAATGAATCCGAGCCTCACGCTTATCACCTGTGGAAGGCGGGGCTTCCAGCGAGGCGCGGATTTCATTGGCCTTGTTAGGCATGATTGTAGATCCTTCAACCGAAGTCGCGAGAATGCGACTCCCCATAGTATGTTGTACCGAAGTTGACTGACTGAAAGGGAAATGTTGTTTCATGGGTGCTGTGTCATTTGGCTTAGGGAAGCCGCAACGTGGTTAGCTTTTAAGCTAGGACCGTTATTTCTTGTCCCGGAATCCCACTTAACTGACTGGTTAAAGTCTGCTTGAAAGAGCAGCTAACCTAGCTAAGCTGCTAATGTTAGCCATCAAGCTAACGAAGTTAGTCCCAGATGAGTTTTCCAATGGAGCCCTCTTTGTCTGGAGAAGTAAATGAACGGTTCCAGCGCTGTAGGAGCTGTATCTACTACGCTTTGTTTCAGGACAAACTGGATCACTCAGAGTTCCAATGTGGCAATGAAAGCTCTTACAATATTCGATGATTACATTTCTCTATACAAGGCTATAGGCTACATGTGCACCACCAAGTCAGAACAGTAAGCTAAATTATGAGGGGAAAACGGACCAAATTATTAGGGTGAGGCACATGGGCTACTAACAGCTTACTACACAACATACACTTAGTATTACTTTCTTAGCTACAGTATACATATCTCCCTGGCATATTACATCATTTATGCAGCAGCATACAATACATTTTTGGACCCACCTTGTTGTGCTGTGCTCACTTGAACAGGAAGGTGGCGCGGTGGTCCTTCGTGGGCAATTTTTTCGTCAGACTTTGTCATCAAAGTCTGGCATTCTCTGGATGTATGGTGCTTTTAACACAAATGGGAACTCTGAAAAAAACAAGGTAGAATCATGATGTTAGTGATCTTCAGGTCGGAGCTCTAGAAAGAGGCCTGAGTTCCTGACTAGGAATTCCGAGTTGGATGACCGTTCAAATATATTTTCCCAGTCGGAGCTAGTTTTTTTCAGAGTTCCCAGTTGTCTTGAAAGTGGCAGAAGTCATGCTGGATTGACAGCATGGCCAATGTTGAATGTTTCTCCTTTTAGGCTTGGAAAAGAGACCCTTAAACCAAGACTTGGACCACACATTCACTCCACTGAATAGCAGGCTAGGGATTGCTTTGTCATGCTTGCAGTTAGCCACTGATGCCTTCCAAACCCCTCATTGTTGAATTTGCGATTTCCAACTTGTTGTGTAATGTTTATGTCCAATGGCCGATGAGCACCGATACGTTTATCTATAATTTCTCTTCATAATTTCTCTTCATATGACAAGGATTGAAAAGGATTTGCCAGTAGATTGTCGACTTGATTCATGATGATGACTGCTAGCTTGCTAGCTAAGATTTTGAAAGTATGATGTTGACATGATCAGTCCAATCAAAGTTACTGTAGCTATAACGTGATTTGATGTCATTTTATCTGTGGCCAATGACCCTGAGCCTTCTTGGATGGGCACTTCTAATGCAACGCTATGGCAGCACCCAAGGGGCTTGAATTTTCGAGCCCTCCCTGTGAGAACATTACCAACCCCTATGCTCCGTATTTTCCGCTGGCTGCCCCACCACCATAGAAAGCACTGAGCTAGGCTGAAACACCTGCATTTTGGAGCGGCCTTACTCAAGAAAGCAAAAAAGAAAATGTTTGTATGCGGCTTTATTAACTCAATTTTTATTAATTGTTTTACATTGTTTGCAAACTGATATGTGACACGTATTAATGCCAAAATAACATGCAAAACAGGCACACAAAGAAATGCATATACATTTACATTTTAGTCATTTCGCAGACGCTCTTATCCAGAGCGACTTACAGTTAGTGAGTGCATACATTTTCATACTGGCACTATACACCCGATTCCACTCAGACCCAGTTACAATGGCTTGATATTGAGTTGATTATTTGAATCAGGTGTGTAGTGTTAGGGGAAAAAAACAAAAATGGGTCCCCAGGACTAGGATTAAGAAACACTGGGTTAAGGTTGCAACAATATAATGGCAGAGAAGGTGCTGTGGTCCCATTTACATTAAATACTGTATTTAACAATGCACTTTCAATCAATCTCAAGTTAGTCATCAAGTACGTTGAATGCGAGAAAATGTGTTTCCTGGTATGTTTGTAGAGTAATTAAAAAGTCTAATGAACCCCTTAATTTTTGCCATCTCCGATCAGTAACATAAGGATACAGAGCTTGTGAGGGGCATATATATATTACTTTTTTTGTTGCTAAGCAGGTGGGGATCAAAACAGGTGGGGCACCTACTCTGAATGACGGGTTGCCATTGACTGTATGTGGCTTTCTAAGAAGATCCTGTTTGCCAGGGATGTGGATATCTATGACTTCATGATGGGTAAAATAAATAGCTGTATCAAAGGTGACCACAAGAGGGGGTAGGTTGCTTATTCATAGTATAAAAGATGTTCCACATAAGCATACAGTATAAGATAATACTGTTTTCCGTAAGAACATTATTTTGCATTGACAAAGTTTGACATTCAATCCAGTGGACTACTTACATTACTACTAAAGAAATCAGTCAGAGTTATCCATTGAAACAGCATTGACTCTTGCATTGCACCAGTAAAATATGAAATGACAGTAGAAAATTCCACTCAATTAAATAGGCCCTTACATTATTATTTCATTAAATACCGTATATAATTATTATTTCATAAATGTAAAAGCAATATTTCATGACAGTTATGACTAATAACTCTATGTGTTGGGACATTTCTAGCTCAACTACAGTGCATTCGGAAAGTATTCAGACCACTTGAATTTTTTCACATTTTGTTACGTTACAGCCTTATTCTAAAATGTATTACATTGTTTTTTTCCCTCATCAATCTACACACAATACCCCATAAGGACAAAGCTAAAACTGGTTTTTAGAAATTGTAGCAAATGTATTACAAATAAAAACAGGAAAAATCACATTTAAATAAGTATTCAGACCCTTTACTCAGTACTTGTTGAAGCACCTTACAGCCTCGAGTGTTCTTGGGTATGACGCCACAAGCTTGGCACACATGTATTTGGGCAGTTTCTCCCATTATTCTCTGCAGATCCTCTCAAGCTCTGTCAGGTTGGATGGAAAACATCCCCACAGCATGATGCTGCCACCACCATGCTCCACTGTAGGGATGGTGCCAGGTATCCTCCAGACGTGACGCTTGGCATTCAAGCCAAATAGTTCAATCTTGGTTTCGTCAAACCAGAGAATCTTGTTTATCATGGTCTGAGAGTCCTTTAGGTGCCTTTTGGCAAACTCCAAGCGGGCTGTCATGTGCCTTTTACTGAGGAGTGGCTTCCGTCTGGCCACTCTACCATAAAGGCCTGATTGGTGGAGTGCTGCAGAGATAGTTGTCCTTCTGGAAGGTTCTCCCATCTCCACAGAGGAACTCTAGAGCTCTGTCAGAGTGATCATCGGGTTCTTGGTCACCTCCCTGACCAAGGCCCTTCTCCCTTGATTGCTCAGTTTGGCTGGGCGGCCAGCTCTAAGAAGAGTATTGGTGGTTCCAAACTTCTTCCATTTAAGAATGATGGAGGCCACTGTGTTCTTGTGGACCTTCAATGCTGCAGACATTTTTCACTACCATTCCCCAGATCTGTGCCTCGACACAATCCTGTCTCGGAGCTCTACGGACAATTCCTTCGACCTCATGGCTTGGTTTTTGCTCTGACATGCACTGTCAACTGTGGGACCTTATATAGACAGGTGTGTGCCTTTCCAAATCATGTCCAATCAAGTGAATTTACCACAGGTGGACTCCAATCAAGTTGTAGAAACATCTCAAGGATGTTCAATGGGAACAGGATGTACCTGAGCTCAATTTCGAAGTCTCATAGCAAAGGGTCTAAATACTTATGTAAATAAGGTATTTTGCTTTTAATTCTTATAGATTTGCTAAAATTTCTAAAACCTGTTTTCGCTTTGTCATTATGCGGTATTGTTTGTAGATTGATGAGGAACAGTTTTTTATTTCATCCATTTTAGAATAAGGCTGTAACGTAACAAAATGTGGAAAAAGTCAAGGGGTCTGAATACTTTCCGAATTGGCAATCAATCAAACATAGTAACATACAGTGACTTCAGAATGTATTCACACCGCTTGACTTTTTTCACATTTTGTTGTGTTACAGACTTAGTAAAAAAATATATTACATTGAGATTTTGTCTACACACAATACCCCATAATGTCAAAGTGGAATTTTTTTGTAGACAATTTTTGAAATTAATAAAAATGTAAAAGCTGAAATAAGTCAATAAGTATCCAACCCCTTTGTTATGGCAAGCCTAAATAAGTGCAGGAGTAAAAATGTGCTTAACAAAAATCGCATAATAAGTTGCATGGACTCATTCCATGTTCGATAATAGTGGTTAACATGATTTTTGAATGACTACCCCATCTTTGTACCACATAAGTACAATTATCTGTAAGGTCCCTCAATCGAGTAGTGAATTTCCAGCACAGATTCAACCACGAAGACCAGGGAGGTTTTTCAATGCCTCGCAAAGAAGGGCACTGATTGTAAAAATAAAAAAAACAGACACTGAATTTCCCTTTGAGCATGGTGAAGTTATTAATTACACGTTGGATGGTGACACCCAGTCACTTCAAAGATACAGGTGTCCTTCCTAACTCAGTTGCTGGAGAGGAAGGATACTGCTCAGGGATTTCACTATGAGGCCAATGGTGATTTTTAAAACAGTTACAGAGTTTAATGGTTGTAATATGAGAAAGCTGAGGATGGATGAACAACATTGTAGTTACTCCACAATACTAACCTAAATTACAGAGTGAAAAGAAAGAAGCCTGTACAGAATACAAATATTCCAAAACATGCAGCCTGTTTGCATTAAGACATTTAAGTTATACTGCAAAAAAATTGGCAAAGAAATTAACTTTTTATTCCTGAATACAAAGCCTTATTTTGGGGGCAAATCCAACACAACACATCACTGAGTACCACACTTCATATTTTCAAGCATGGTGATGGCTGCATGATGTTATGGGTATGCTTGTCATCAGCAAGGACTAGGGAATTCTTTAGGATAAAAAGAAACGGAATACAGCTATAAGCACAGGCAAAACCCTAGAGGAAAACCTGGTTCAGTCTGCTTTCAAACAGACACTGGGAGACGATTTCACCTTTTAGCAGGACAATAACCTAAACCACTGGAGTTGCTTACCAAGATGACATTGAATGTTCCTGAATGGCCTAGTTACAGTTTTGACTGAAATTGGCTTGAAAATCTATGGCAAGACTTGAAAATGGGTGTCTAGCAATGATCAGCAATCAACTTGACAGAGCTTGAATAATTTTTAAAAGAATAATGGGCAAATATTGTACAATCCAGGTGTTTAAAGCTCATAGAGACTTAGCCAAAAAGTCTCACAGCTGTAATCGCTGCCAAAGGTGTTTCTACAAATTATTGACTCAGGGGTGTGAATACTTACGTAAATAATATTTTTCTGCATTTCATTTTCAATACATTTGCAAAAAAATCTAAAAACGTGTTTTCACTTTGTCATTATGGGGTATTGTGTGTAGATGGGTGAGATAAAAAATCAATCTAATTAATTTTTATTTCAGGCTGTAGCACAACGAAATGTGGAATAAGTAAAGGGGTATGAATACTTTCTGAACGCTCTGTACTTTAATTCAAAATACAACAATAAACCAGATGTTTATCAGATGATGGCAAGGGAGCATTATGAAATATAACACCATGTTTGCCCCTCTGTAATGCTAACCAAACAAATATTGACTGTGATTGGACTCAATAATGGAGGTCCCTATCTTTATTGAAAATATTCATGAACATATATATGGTTCATTGCCCAGGCTCCCACAGAGCATTGTTATCAGCAGAAAACCTGAATGCCTTATGAAAGCACGCTAATGAAATAATATAATAAAAGAGCTTAACAAGCTGAAGCTTAAGTCAATAAATGCCGAAAGATTTGTTCATACAGGAGGTGTATTCTTTTTTCTTTTTTTTTTACAGCGGACTGAGTAAGAGTAAGCATTGTGAATGGGGTATTTTATACTAAATGTAATGTTTTGGAACAACTACGTTCACAGAGTTGAATTGGCAAAGTTAACACAATGCATGTAAATTGAATATAAGCCATGATAGAAATAAGGTAATTTCCTGGTTTTAATAATTGTTTATGGTACTATAATGTTTTATAAGGATTGGAAAAGATCCTCAGCTATATGTTACATATGAAACATAAGTGAATAGGTCCATTCCATTGTGGTCATTACATAATTCGGAACAAAGAGAGAATTATTGATTTTAGTTTACTACTGGAAAAACATAGTACCATAGTGCTGTAATGAGATTGTGAATCTCATAGGTTTACTCTAAACCACAAAGTTACCCCTCAGTTTCAGCTAATGTTGTTTTTCAGGAAGGACTGTTTGTCCAATTAACTTGTCTAGTCTGTGACAATGGACCAGATGCATTTACATTAGGATAATAAGCCTCTCCACTGTCAGTCCAAAGTCTGACCAACCAAGAGGCAATGTAATTCGATTTGTTTGGCAAATGTCTCTATATAAACCCCACCCCTCTAATAGCAGCAGACACTAGAAAGCTCATCTCACACCCAGAGAACATAAAGGTAAGATCATATATTACATCTTACTGCTTGGACTCATTGGTTGACATGTTTTAATATTTTACAGCCGGTTATGCAGCCTGCTGGATGTGTTTGTTTTCAATACTGTATGTTTTTTATGTACACTTAGTGCTTATACATTGACAGCTGTTTACTGTAGATATTAATGTATGTTGAAATGTAACTTCTCTGCTCTTACCTATTGTAGAACATACTACAAATCTACACATTCTGTCACAAACCAAACCACATGAAACGTTCAAGTCCTTGTGGAAATGTCTACATGAACAGAAAAGCCTGATGAGCTCCTCAAAGACCGACCTGATGCAGGACAAGACCTACCAGTCTATGATTCATGGAGATGATGCTACAGAGATTTCTGGCAAAATATTTGAGGTAAGTCATGTGGAAAACAGATCTTGCAGATGTTCAATTCCTCTTTCATGTAGAGTTTTTTATTTTTCAACTTTACTCATTATTAGTTGAGTATGAGAGCCATCATCTCCAAATATGCTAAACTATTTTAATATGTTTTTGTGATTAGTAAAAAATATATTGCTCTAAATCAAATCACATGCACCGAATACAACTGGTATAGAGTTTACTGTGAAATTCTTGCTTAAAAATTGTAACACAAGACAAATAAAATAAAATAAACAAAAATGGAGCTACAGTGCCTTAAGAAAGTATTCATACCCTTTAACTTATTCCCCAATTGTTGTTACAGCCTGAATTCAAAATGGATTAAATATATGTTATTTCTCATCCATCTATACACAATACCCCATAATGACAATGAAAACATGTTTTTAGAATTTTTTGCAAATGTATTGAAAATGAAATACAGAAATATCTCATTTACATAAGTATTCACACCCTTGAGTCAATACTTTGTAGAAGCACCTTTGGCAGCAATTACAGTTGTGAGTCTTTCTGAGTCTCTAAGAGTTTTCCACACCGGGATTGTGCAATATTTGCCCATTATTCTTTTCACAATTCTTCAAGCTCTGTCAAATTGGTTGTTGATCATTGCTAGACAACCATTTTCAGGTCTTGCCATAGATTTTCTATTCGATTTAAGTCAAAACTGCCACTCGGCCACTCAGGAACAGTCACTGTCTTCTTGGTAAGCGACTCTAATGTAGATTTGGCCTTGTGTTTTAGGTTATTGTCCTGCTGAAAGGTGAATTCATTTTTTTAAAAGTGTATTAGCTAGAAAGATATCTTGCGTCGTAGAGAAAATGTTGCTGTTGTAAAGCACATTTTCAGCAACTCTACACATTTTTCCATTGAGCTGAGTGAATTTTGCAGTTTTCAAGCTAATTTCCTGAAATTCTATGCATTTTGCCATCGATAATGCTGTGTTCCTCTGCTCAAACATTATAATAAAATCAATGGGCATGTGCCCTGATTGCCCTTCTTTTTTTTAATTCTTTTTTTTTTTTACTGTAACTTGGCAACTCAGGAACAGTCACTGTCTTCTTGGTAAGCAACTCCAGTGTAGATTTGGCCATTTAAGTTATTTTCCTGCTGAAAGGTGAATTCATCTCCCAGTGTCTGGTGGAAAGCAGACTGAACCAGGTTTTCCTCTAGGATTTTGCCTATGCTTAGCTCCATCCCGTTTCTTTTAATCCTGAAAAACTCCCCAGTCCTTCACAATTACCAGCATACTCATAACATGATGCAGCCACAACTATGCTTGAAAATATGGAGAGTGGTACTCAGTAATGTGTTGTATTGGATTTGTACCAAACATAACACTGTATTCAGGGCAAAAAGTTGTAATTGCTTTGACACATTCTTTGCAGTATTACTTTACTGCCTTGTTGCAAACAGGATGCATGTTTGGCAAAAAAAATCATGAACTTATTTAGGCTTGCCATAACAAATACTTAGTGACTCAAGACATTTCAGCTTTTCATGTTTAAAAATTAAAAACATAATTCCACTTTGACATTATGGGTATTGTGTGTAGGCCAGTGATAAAAAAAAATCTCAATTTAATCCATATTAAATTCAGACTGTAACACAACAAAATGTGGAAAAAGTCAAGGAGTGTGAAGACATTCTGAAGGCACTGTATATACAGTGAGTACCAGTACCAGATCAATGTGCAGAGGTACGAGGTATTTGAGGTAGATATGTACATGAAGGCAGGTTAAAGTGACTGGGCATCAGAATAGATAATAATAAGAGTAAAATAAAGAACTGAGTAGCAGCAGCAAATGATGAGTGTAAAAGTGTGTATGGGTGTGTGTGTAATGTGTATGAATGTGTGTTTGTGTTTTGTCGATATGCGTGTGCGTGTTATGTGTGTGTGTGTGTGCCTATGTAGTGTATGTGAATGTGTAAGGGTTTTGTGTGGGAGTGTCAATGTAGTGTTGTGAATGTGGGAGGGTTTTGTGTGGGAGTGTCAATGTAGTGTGTGTGAGTGTGTATATGTTGTGTATACTGTATATAGTCTAGTGAGGTATGCATAGGGTCAGTGCAAATAGTATGAGTACCATAAATTGACTATTTAGCATGTAGTCTGGCTATTTAGCAGTCTTATTTCTTGGGGGTAGAAGTTGTCTCGGAGCCTGTTGGTCCGAGAGCTGATGCTCCGATACCGTTTGCCGGACGGTAGCAGACTGAACAGTCTATGGCTTGGGTGGCTGGAGTCTTTGGCAATTTTTTCTCTGGTTTTAGTTCAGATGTTTTACTTAACTGTCAATTGAACAGTAACAGAATCCAGTATGTACAATAGTCTTTTGAACAGATGTGTTACTGTAAACCAGATCATAATACAGGACTGATATGGTCTTTCCACACTATGATATTAGTGGGCTCTGCAAGGTGACTCGGCAGTGTTGGGAAAGCACTCAGCCCTGCTGGGGGTCCGTGACCAAGCCAATGCCAGCCCTCTGCATTACGCAACCTCACACGGGCATATCAGCACCATACAGCTCATTGTGCAGTTGACTGGTCCAGATGGTAAGACGTATTTATTTACTGTATGCAGTGGTACCACAGGTCATAGGGAATATCTTCCTTTAAACATCATTATTGTTTGTCATTTGATATTGTCGCCAAAATCTTATTTATTTTGTTTTATCAATCATTTGGTATTGATGCATGTATTTAAATGTATTGAGAAAACAAATATCTATCTGTGACCTTTGTGAAGAACTGAATGCCAGTGATGAGGAGGGTAACACTCCATTGCACTGGGCTGTGCAGAGGACCCAGAGAGAGAGCTGTGCTTGCCTGCTGGACCTGGGGGCAGACCCGAACATCCTCAATCTCCGCCTCATGTCTCCCCTGCACCTGGCTGTCAGCCTCAGGCACAACGCTCTCGTCGAGGTCCGTCCCCTACCTGACCCCCCATTCATCTCTACTCTAGGGGTTTTCAAACTTTTCTTGCCCAAGGACCCCAAACCCCATCATATGTTAACAAAAAAATGTTTTACGTCTTGTCTTCAATCAATCAATTTTATTTTATATAGCCCTTCTTACATCAGCTAATATCTCGAAGTGCTGTACAGAAACCCAGCCTAAAACCCCAAACAGCTAGTAATGCAGGTGTAGAAGCACGGTGGCTAGGAAAAACTCCCTAGAAAGGCAAAACCTAGGAAGAAACCTAGAGAGGAACCAGGCTATGAGGGGTGGCCAGTCCTCTTCTGGCTGTGCCGGGTGGAGATTATAACAGAACCATGCCAAGATGTTCAAAAATGTTCATAAGTGACAAGCATGGTCAAATAATAATCAGGAATAAATCTCAGTTGGCTTTTCATAGCCGATCATTAAGAGTTGAAAACAGCAGGTCTGGGACAGGTAGGGGTTCCATAACCGCAGGCAGAACAGTCATCAGGTGAATGATAATAGCAAGTAGAAGTAATCAACATTTGAAAATGAATAGATTTGGTGGACAGTTCCATTATATAGACCTCCCCACAGTTCATTGGAAGAGGAAGTGTACACTCTAACATAGTCTATTAGCTAGAAAGGTGTCTTGGCATGTAGTGAAAATGTTGCTGTTGTAAAGCAAATATTCTGCAATTCTAAAAAAAATTCCATTGAGCTGAGAGAATTTTGCAGTTTCGAAGCTAATTTCCTGCAATTCTATGCATTTTGCCATGGCTAATGCTGTTCCTCTGCTCAAACATTTTAATAATATCAATGGGCATGTGCCCTGAATGTCCATTTACTTGAATTTTCTATTTTCCCTGACTGTCTAGCTTTTATTTTATTGTTCATTCTCAAAGATGGTATTATTTTAAAATATAGTTCCAATATCTTTCCTGCATGCTTTCTATCCGGTTTTGGTTGTTTAAGTTGACACTGAAACAGTTGATCCATCCCGAAAAAAATACCACAATAATTTTCTATACAGAAAAAAACTGTAATTAGCTCCAATGACTGTAATTTCCTCCATATTAGTTTTGAGATTTGGCAAATAAGCTATTTATCCACTTCCCCAGAGTCTGATTAACAGGAACAGCTAGCATGCTAACTGTTCCTGTAGACTTCCAGTCATTGTGCTAACGCTAGCGAGCATTGGCTCGTGAAACTACCTCTAACTTCATACTGGATGTAGAGACATACAAATGGTATGCACGATGGTATTCTGTTGCAACTCGAGGTCTTCACTGATCCACCTGTAGCCCCTGAGTGGGTCCGTTTCCAGAATTCTAAATAATGTCACGGTTTTTGGGTCGGATCTGCTATGATTGTCACCAGGGCGATCAGAAAACGTGTGATGAGGCTGCACTTACCACAGCACTTTTCAATCCGTTGTGGCAGCTCCACCCCACTTTTGATTTAGTTGAATAAAATAGCGTTAAAAAGAGGGGAAAAGTGCAGTTTAAAAAAAAAACAATTTGCCTCATGATTTGTCAAATAACACATCATTTCTATGTCCTTCACATCGGAGTGCTGCTGTTGGGTCTTTGTGTGTCTTCTTGAGCGATCAGATTCACAGACATCTCAGGTCGGGCCGGGCACAACGCACAAAGCTCAAGGCGCGCGCTCTCCACTTTCCTCAGGTGTTTAGCAACACATCACTACTGACAGACACAAGCAAAAACTATTATATAAATGTAGCAGCCTATACACATCAACATTAGCGATCTGACATATTGTATTCCATGGAAACGAAACTATTTTTCAGTCTGATCAACTGTAGGCTACTAACAACAGCAGCTGCATAGTCTAGCCAACTGTGCACCCTGTTCCTCTGGGCTGGCCAGGTTAAACAAAGCGGTAACGTTTTGAATTTATAGCCCATTTGTTTGTGAGAAAATGTGAATGGGATCCTTTTGGTTTATATTCAAACTTGGGCTGACTAGGCTACCTATACTTTTTCAATCCAAAATGATTAACTGGAATTAATCAGTAAACACAATAGCTGACATAAACTGTGAGTTAATGTTTAATTAGGCCTACAGTTGCATAGGGTAGGACTACATAATGCAAACCTGCATAAAGAAAGCTCAGCCCTGTGAGATTTATTGTCCATTCATGTTGCTTTCTATGCATAGCCACAGTAGGGGTGCTGAGGGTGCTGCAGCACCCCCAAATACATTTTGGAAAAAAAATATCCACAAAATGTTCAAAATGTGTTAACTAGGCCTTTATTACTCCCCCCATCGACAATACTCCCAACCCAAAACATCTTCCCGCGGCCATGTTTCTCTGTGTCTGTGTAGGATATAGGTAACCTAACGTAGCAGGCTTAAGAGAAACGCTTGAGCAGAGTTCCCACATCCGGTTTTCAGCAGAAAGAAATGTAACATATGGTTGTTGGCAACTCCGCTAAAGCTAGTGTAGGCCTATAGGAAACCCCCCTAGTCTTTAACAAATAATTCAAATGAACAAGTACAAGGTTACTGTAGTTGACAGGGTTTTCATCAAGGCTAGGATTTTTTTTTAATGACGTGACCTGATAAGAAAAACTCTGCCCATTTAAACCTTTTACAACAGATTAATCAGTCATACCATATAAGGTCTAGAGTTTTACCTGGTTAGGTTACCAGATCGGGAAAAACTACGGGCCCCACCACTCTGGGCCCCACCTATCTCGGATATGTGTCATTTTAACTGACGTTCCGGAAGGACCCGTACAGACCCGAACCCAACTGCTGTAAAGAGAGAGAGAGAGTGGCGCGTGGTGCATGTAGCTGGTCGCGTGTAGCTCAAGTGGTGCGCATGGCCAATCATAAGTCATCAAAATGGCAATAGTCATAGAGCCTCAGTGTGTGGCAAAAGTGAGGAGATATCATGGGAAATGTAATTAAAATGACAGAATTAAAAGTTAAAGGAGAAGGATAGGCTACAACGACCAAGAGCCAACAGGTAGGCTGCTACTTAATATTATGAATGGAGTTGTTGTTATTTGTAACTGTAGGACAAGAAAGCACAAGCAGCCTCAATTAGCCTAGCTATCTAGCTAGCTTAACTAGGTTCTCCCAGTTTGATGCAGTCAAGACAGGCACTACTTAATCATATTGGATGATAAATAACCTAGCTATGGCAGCTATTAGTCTGCTATAGCGTGAGTCGGCTTGGTTGGTTGCGGTCTCTCGTCTCTCTCTCACAGAACGTGCACCCAGGGGGGGCCCCGGGACCGAGTTTGGGAAACCATGTTCTAATACACCTCTATAACACTTCTACACTTCTAGCTAGTGCACCTCCATGTACTATTATTCATTCAGTCTAATAACATATATTATGTGATATGATATACTACGATATTATATGATGATATGATATTATATGATATAATAAGATATGATATCATACAGTATGATTTATATTATAAGTAATTGGGTTTTTCCACAGCTGTTACTGTCTCACAGCAACACGGATGCCAACCTGGAGGGAGACCAGGGGAACACACCTGTAATGTTGGCCTGCTCGCTTGATAACCATGAAGCTCTTCGTCTACTTGTGTGTGAATATTAAATATATGGCCACTGTATAATTGTCAAATTGTGTGTTCTTTTATGTTTGAACAAGGATATGTGTGTGATTCATCGTTCATTATTGATGTCCTATGAGGTTTTTGTAATGTAACTGCTCAAATTTCACGTACTGTTCTCAGTTTAAATACAGAGCCAGACTATGTCAACAGAACAAGCTGGGGCATTATCCCATTCACGCAGCAGCATTTGCAGGTGCTAAAAAATCAATGCTGGTGGTTCTTCAGAAATGTAAATAAGAAACATTTGCTTTCCTATTATAATAATCAAATACACATTTTGGTACTCAAACAATGTTAATCAGATAATTCTTACTCACTAATGTTCTCTGCTGAAGGTGAGGAGATGGGTTGCTCAACTGAAACGCACATCAACTACGTGGACAAATCATTCAGCACTCCTCTTCATCTGGCCGTCCATGGAGGCAACCTGGAGGTGATCAAACTCTGCATAGAACATGGAGCAAAAATCGACCAACAACAGGTATGTCAGCTGGTGATGATGAAGTTAAGAAGCTTTTTCTGTGGATATGTAAATAATCATTCAAACTGCACCTACAAATATCATATACATATATCTAACACAAAAATAACTTTGGTTCTTTCTCAGAACCATAGACAAAAACACATATATTTCTAAGGCTTCTGAGTAATAAGAAAGACCAATTATGAACCTTAATTATACTTTTCTTCCAATATAAAACAATGTAAATATCACAGTTACCATTACAGGCATTCATTTGAAAGGTTCTTAGAACTGAGGTTCTTACAATGTGTTACAGTAAGTAACAATAGGTTATTATGCATCCATAAGCATCCACCCATAATGGGTACATTGTCAGTTCATGTTACTCCCACGAGACATTGGAAGATTACCAAATCCACTCTAAATCTAATCAAGGGGAACCGACCGGTGTCTGTAATATCCTGACATAATTTCAAGCTGGTCTGAGTCATTGTAATCTCTGTTATGTCTTTCTGCTTCTCTTTACAGTGTGACAACTCCACAGCCCTCCACTTTGCCTGCACCCAGGGAGCAACCGAGGCGGTCAAACTCATGCTATCAGCATATGATAGAGTCTGTGATGTCATCAATATCACAGATGGAGCTAGCCAAACCCCACTGCATAGGTAGTACACTGTATACTGTATGCATTTTTCATTGGAAAATACTTTTAGGTAAAAATTATAACCTACTCTCTTACTCTTTTATCATGTTTTTCACCAACAGGGCAACAATATTTGACCATGTTGAATTGGCTGAATACCTCATTTCAAAGGTAAACACAAAACATGAAAAGAACCATGAGAAAATTATGAATATTTTTCCAGTGTTTCACGATCTTATCATATTAATATTTATTCTTTGACAGGGCGCAGACATTAACTCCATTGACTGTAAGGGTCATACCCCACTGCTTCTGGCAACAAGCTGTAGTGCATGGAAAACAGTGGGGCTTCTTCTTACACATGGTACGATTCTCAAAGAGAGGCGAATGTCACATTTAGTTTACACTAGTGTATGGTTTGTCGTAATCATGTTCATCCTCTCCTATTTTAGGCGCTAATTTGAAAATAAAAGACAAATATGACTGCAATTTCCTTCACCTTGCCATCTTGCAGCCTAAAGGTCTGAAAAACCTTCCTCCAGAAGTCTTACAGGTAATATTATATGATGAAGGTACCTGCTAGAAGTTTCAATAGCAATGATGAAGCTTCCAAAATGACCCTGAGATCCATGTTAAAATGTTCAATGCAAAGTCATAAGTTCTAAATATTGCAATGAACTCATACAGTATGTTGTAATGAGCACTAGTGGGGGATCTTGTAAGAACACGTAGTGCATTACTGCCACCTAGTGTAGAGAACTTGAAGCAAATCCAACACACAGAGAAGGATCCCAGAATCATATTGTTAGCCTTTGTATTAAACAAGGTTCAATATTAAAACCATATATCTTCTTGTGACTGTCTCAGTAGGGTTGACATGTACAATCATTTTTAATCAAGTTGGCAGTAAACGCTTAGTTTGACTCATGAGATCCCAAACTTATCATATTGTCTCTTGCCACACAGTGCAGCAATGTGAGAGAGCTCCTGGGTGCGGAGGACAATGAGGGTTGTACTCCCCTGCACTACGCCTGCAGACTGGGAATCCCAGAGTCAGTGACGAACATGCTCGGACTCAATGTCTCACTGGACCAGAAGTCTAAGCAGAAGAAATCTGCACTGCATTTCGCAGCCGAGTTAGTTACTTCTGAATACATTTCTACATTATTGACTAATTAAGTTGTCAATAGACTCATTATACTCCAACAACATGAATGATTTTCCCTGTTTTCTATTTTGGCTGGTTTTCAGTTTAGCATTATTTGTATTTGATAACTTACTTTTTAATGATCAATCTTTTCTATTCCAGGTATGGGAGGATAAACACCTGCCACAGACTCCTGGAGAGCATGACCAGCACCAGGCTGCTGAACGAGGGAGATGAGAGGGGGATGACTCCCCTCCACCTGGCATCCCGCGGCGGCCATATTAAAGTGGTAGAGCTGCTGCTGCGAAAAGGAGCTCTGTTCCACAGGTACAGTACTTCAGACCTGCTACGCACACACGCACTCACACTCAACGCTAATCCGAGTGAGGTGAACCATTATTGCCCAAACCAGTGGAAACCAAGGTCTATCTTTTTACTACATTTTCCATTTTGAATCAGCTGCAGTAGTAATGAATGTTTACAGTATGCCATTGCAGTGATTATAAAGGTTGGACCTGTCTACATCACGCTGCAGCAGAAGGCTACACCCAGACCATGATCATACTCCTGGCATCAAATATCAAACTGCTGGACAAAACAGATGACGAAAGGGTTTGGTTCCTCTCTTTTTCCACATTTCCTTCACTTACCCTGAGGTGTGCTCATCTTATATGTTTCCTTTCTGTTTTGCTTGAGGGAGTAAGATGTCTATGTTGAAATTCAGAGGAAGTCTTCCACAAATAGATATCATTCCTCTTTCTGAAAAAGTCAATCTAAAGGTTATTGTTGCGGTTATATACAATCCTCTGTTCTAATTTCAAAGTGCTATGTTTTACTTTTGGTCCAGAACACAGCGTTACATCTGGCTGCCAGGGAGGGTCATGCGGCTGCAGTGACACTGCTCCTGGGCAGAGGGGCCCAGATGATGCTCAACAAGAGTGATGCCTCCTTCCTCCATGAAGCTGTTCTCAACGGCAGGAAAGACGTTGCCATCGCTGTCATCCACAATGAGAGGTTGGGCCACTGTTCTAAGATACAGTGGATACTTAATCTATTAACTATGTACAGTATGTGCTGTTATGATGCTTTGACAGTACAATGATGTGTTTGATTATTGGTATTCAGTTGGATTGCATGACAATGTCATGTTGACATGTAAAATAAAATATAACCTGTTTGTTTCAGATGTGCTGAGGCTATGCTATTGTTCGAAGTGAAGTCAACTAAGCGATGTGTTGTCATGGACATGATAGAGTTCCTGCCAGAGTCATTCAAAGTTAGTTTTATCCAAGAAACTATGCATAAAGGAAACTGTCATAAAGTAAATGGATACAAAACTCTCCCATTTCCCAGTCAGCATGTGAGAAGTACATTTATCGTGCAATGTTTTTCCACAGCATCTTTTGGACGCTTGTGTGAATGAGTCAGATGATGACGTAAATAGTTACAACTACTCTGTAAGTCTGTTCTCTCTATTCTGTATGTGGTATTACCTTCTTAAAACTCAGGTTCATTATTGCTTAATCAAATTCCCAAAAACATTCCAGTTAGGGTATGTGTTGTAATGTAAAATAATGTATTTTTTTAAATCAACAGATCGAGTACACTTTCAAATGGCTACAAGCTCCCATGCATATCATTAAGCTTGCAAAAACGGACAAAAGCTACTACTTCCAGCCTCTCACTGCTCTGAACGTTAGTACCCATTACAATACTGTAGACTGAACTTCACTGTCTTCAAACATGCTATTTTGCTCCAGAGTTAAGGGCCATGAAGTTTCAACAACTAACATTTTAAAGCAAAACAGTGCAATATCAGGAACAAGTCATATACAGTGCGTTCGGAAAGTATTCAGACCCCTTGACTTTTTCCACATTTTGTTACGTTACAGCCTTATTCTAAAATTGATTAAATATTTTTACACAAAATACCCCATAATGACAAAGCAAAAAATGTTTTTTAGAAATGTTTGCAAATGTTTTAAAAATAAAAAACTGAAATACCTTATTTACATAAGTATTCAGACCCTATGAGACTTGAAATTGAGCTCAGCTGCATCCTGTTTACATTGATCATCCTTGAGATGTTTCTACAACTTGATTGGAGTCCATCTGTGGTAAATTCAATTGAGTGGACATTATTTGGAAAGGCACACACCTGTCTATATAAGGTCCCACAGTTGACAGTGCATGTCAGAGCAAAAACCAAGCCATGAGGTCGAAGGAATTGTCCGTAGAGCTCCGAGACAGGATTGTGTCGAGGCACAGATCTGGGGAAGGGTACTAAAAAATGTCAGCAGCATTGAAGGTCCCCAAGAACACAGTTGCCTCCATCATTCTTAAATGGAAGAAGTTTGGAACCACCAAGACTCTTCCTAGAGCTGGCCGCCTGGCCAAACTGAGCAATCTGGGGAGAAGGGCCTTGGTCAGGGAGGTGACCAAGAACCTGATGATCACTCTGACAGAGCTCTAGAGTTCCTCTGTGGGGATGGGAGAACTTTCCAGAAGTACAACCATCTCTGCAGCACTCCACCAATCAGGCCTTTATGGTAGAGTGGCCAGACGGAAACCACTCCTCAGTAAAAGGCACATGACAGCCCGCTTGGAGTTTGCCAAAAGGCACCTAAAGACTCTCAGACCATGAGAAACAAGATTCTCTGGTCTGATGAAACCAAGATTGAACTCTTTGGCCTGAATGCCAAGCACCACGTCTAGAGGAAACCAGGCTCCATCCCTACAGTGATGCATGGTGGTGGCAGCATCGTGCTGTGGGGATGTTTTTCAGTGGCAGGGACTGGGAGACTAGTCAGGATCGAGGGAAAGATGAATGGAGCAAAGTATAGAGAGATCCTTGATGAAAACCTGCTCCAGAGCGCTCAGGACCTCAGACTGGGGCGAAGGTTTACCTTCCAACAGGACAACGACCCTAAGCATACAGCCAAGACAACGCAGGAGTGGCTTCGGGACAAGTCTCTGAATGTCCTTGAGTGGCCCAGCCAGAGCCCGGACTTGAACCCAATCGAACATCTCTGTGGAGAGACCTGAAAATAGCTGTGCAGCAATGCTCCCCATCCAACCTGACAGAGCTTGAGAGGATCTGCAGAGAAGAATGGGAGAAACTCCCCAAATACAGGTGTGCCAAGCTTGTAGCGTCATACCCAAGAAGACTCGATGCTGTAATCACTGCCAAAGGTGCTTCAACAATGTACTGAGTAATGGGTCTGAATACTTATGTAAATGTTTTAATAAATTAGCAAACATTTTAAAAAACCTGTTTTTGCTTTGTCATTATGGGGTATTGTGTGTAGATTGATAAGGGAAAAAAATGATTTAATCAATTTTAGAATAAAGCTGTAACGTAACAAAATGTGAAAAAAGTCAAGGGGTCTGAATACTTTCTGAAGGCACTGTATGTACAGTACCAGTCAAAAGTTTGGACACACCTACTCATTCAACGGTTTTTCTTTATTTTTACTATTTTCTACATTGTAGAATAATAGTGAAGACATCAAAACCATGAAATAACACATATGGAATCATGTAGTAACCAAACAAGTGTTAAACAAATCAAAATATATTCATATTTGAGATTCTTCAAATAGCCACCCTTTGCCTTGATGACATTTTTGCACTCTCTTGGCATTCTCTCAACCAGCTTCATGAGGTAGTCACCTGGAATGCATTTCAATTAACAGGTGTGCCTTGTTAAATGTTAATTTGTGGAATTTATTTCCTTCTTAATGTGTTTGAGCCAATCAGTTGTGTTGTGACAAGGTAAGGGTGGTATACAGAAGATAGCCCTATTTGGTAAAAGACCAAGTCCATATTATGGCAAGAACAGCTCAAATAAGCAAAGAGAAACGACAGTCCAACATTACTTTAAGACATGAAGGTCAGTCAATACGGAACATTTCAAGAACTTTGAACGTTTCTTCAAGTGCAGTCTCAAAAACAATCAAGCGCTATGATGAAACTGGCTCTCATGAGGACTGCCACAGGAAAGGAAGACCCAGTTACCTCTGCTGCAGAGGATAAGTTCATTAGAGTTAACTGCACCTCAGATTGCAGCCCAAATAAATGCTTCACAGAGTTCAAGTAACAGACACATCTCAACATCAACTGTTCAGTGGAGACTGCATGAATCAGGCCTTCATGGTCGATTTGCTGCAAAGAAACCACCACTAAAGGACACAAATAATAAGAAGAGACTTGCTTGGGCCAAGAAACACGAGCAATGGACATTAGACTGGTGGAAATCTGTCCTTTGGTCTGATGAGTCAAAATTTGAGATTTTTGGTTCCATCCGCCGTGTCTTTGTGAGACGCAGAGTAGGTGAACGGATGATCTCCGCATGTGTGTTTCCCACCGTGAAGCATGGAGGAGGAGGTGTGATGGTATGGGGGTGCTTTGCTGGTGACACTGTCTGTGATTTATTTAGAATTCAAGGCATTCTGCAGCGATACGCCATCCCATCTGGTTTGCGCTTAGTGGGACTATCATTCGTTTTTTAACAGGACAATGACCCAAAACACACCTTCAGGCTGTGTAAGGGCTATTTGACCAAGAAGGAGAGTGATGGAGTGCTGCATCAGATGACCTGGCCTCCACATTCACCCAACCTCAACCCAATTGAGATGGTTTGGGATGAGTTGGACCGCAGAGTGAAGGAAAAGCAGCCAACAAGTGCTCAGCATATGTGGGAACTCCTTCAAGACTGTTGGAAAAGCATTCCTCATGAAGCTGGTTGAGAGAATGCCAAGAGTGTGCAAAGCTGTCAACAAGGCAAAGCGTGGCTATTTTGAAGAATCTCAAATATAAAATATATTTAGATTTGTTTAACACTTTTTTGGTTACTACATGATTCCATATGTGTTATTTCATAGTTTTGATGTCTTCACTATTATTCTACAATGTAGAAAATAGTACAAAATAAAGACAAACACTTGAATGAGTAGGTGTGTCCATACTTTTGACTTGTACTGTATTTGTCATTCCCACAATACAACATTGTTGGATAGAGGAAAGGAAAACATAATTATCTGACATGTTGTCAAAGTGTTTATTTTGTTATTTGTTTACTAGTCCATGGTGCAATTTAATCGCATAGAGCTTCTGACCCATCCTGTCTGCAAGAAGTATCTAGAAATGAAATGGTGAGTGACACTGCTAGACTGCATATTATGCATGAACGTTATCATCATACTACTGTCTCCAACACTGTAAATATTGACAACATCATACTACTGTCTCCAACACTAAATATTGACAACATCAGATTAAAAGTCATGCCAAGCTACAGTATATACAAAATATATTAGTGCACAATCACCTGCGAATATTCACCAAATGGTTTCTTTTATCTATTTAGGAACGCCTATGGTATCAAAGTGCATCTGCTCAATCTGGCCATCTACTCACTTGGTCTGGGGCCTCTGACACACATCATTCATACTCTGAAGCCCATCCTCAACACCAATGTCACCAATACTACATCACCATCATCAGTAAGCATGGTGACCACCTCCCTTGACAAGGTGCCGTATGAGATCCGATTACATCCACAGCAAGACATTAGACTTATTTTCTAGTGTATTTGTTTGTCTCAGAAACCTAGTTCAATAACAACTCCTCCATCTTCACAGCAATGCTATTTTATCACCACCTGCATGTTCCTGATTCTTGCCATGAATATGTACACAGTTGGCAAGGAGCTGGTGCAGGTAGTTCATCAGGTAATCATGGAAATCTAAAGCTGTTCTAAATACTGTAGCCTCAATCCATGGTATGTGATTTATCTGGTAGTGTGATTTGATCATTTAAATTATATTGTAGCGAAGTTAACCCAACACCTAGCAACCTTGTCAAGGAGTTTGGATCACTTGGTGTAACGTTTAAGGTGTTGGTTTGACAGCCCCTGAACCCAGGTTCGAGTCCCAGTCGGGGCTACCGCCCGAATTCATTACAATATTGAAATAGACGTTAATTTGATGTGTTTCTATTCAAGGGTTCAAAGTACTTCCGTGATGTGACCAATGCATTGGACTGGGGTGCTTCCGTCACTTCTCTGATGTTTGTGATCCCGTTACTGATGGACTTCAAGGACACATGGCATTGGGAGGCTGGGGTAGTGGCAGTTCTTCTATCCTGGATCAACTTTCTTCTCTATTTCCAACGGTATGGAGACAAAGTTTTTTTTTGCCATAAAATAGTGTAGGTTTATTGAGATCCATCTTTGAAGAAACATTTATATAAATTGATCAAATGTATTTGTTGATCAACAAAAGCAATTTTAACAAATAAAATCACTCTTGGTCCACAGGTTTGAATGTGTTGGGATCTACGTGGTGATGTTTTTAGAGATTGCAAAAACTCTTTTAAGCATCATTGTACTGTTCTTCTTCTTGCTGCTGGCGTTTGCTTTGGCTTTCTATGCCCTGATGCTAGAACAGGTATGTTTACAGGACCATAGAGATATAACAATGTTTTATCTCTATGTGAAGAACATTGTATTGTATTGTTTTGTGTAATGTATGTAGCTGAGTGTTTTGTCTGTGAACATCTGTTTAAAATGGGCGATAACTTGTATTTGTATAATGCATTTCTACAATTACAGTGAGCTCCAAAAGTATTGGGAGAGTGACACATTTGTTGTTCTTCTGGCTTTGTACTCCAGCACTATGGATTTGAAATGGTTAAAGTGCAGACTGTCAGCTTTAATTTGAGGGTATTTTCATCCATATCGGTGAACCGTTTAGAAATTACAGCACTTTTTGTACATACTGTAGTCCCCCCATTTTAGGGGACAAAAATAATTGGGACAAATTCACTTGTGTGTATTAAAGTAGTCAAATGTTAAGTATATGTTGGATGCATGATAGCACGCAATGACTGCTACAAATTTGTTGGATGCATTTGCTGTTTGTTTTAGTCGTGTTTCAGATTATTTTGTGCTCAATAGAAATGAGTGGTAAATAATGTATTGTGTCATTTTGGAGTCTCTTTTATTGTAAACAATAATATAATATGGTTCTAAACACTTCTACATTGATGTGGATGCTACCATGATTACGGATAATCCTGAATGAATCGTGAATAATGAGTGAGAAAGTTACAGATGCACAAATATCATACCCCAAGACATGCTAACCTCTCACCATTACAATAACAGGGGAGGTAAGCATTTTTTGGGGGGGTATGATATTTGTGCATCTGTAACTTTCTCACTCATCATAATTCACGATTTATTCAGGATTATCCGTAATCATGGCAGCATCCACATTAATGTAGAAGTGTTTAGAAACAGTGACTCCAAAATGACACAACACATTACTTACCATTCATTTCTATTGTGCACAAAATAATCTGAATCGTAACCAAAACAAACAGCAAATGCATCCAACTAATTTGTAGAGTCACAAACTAGATACAATCATTGCGTGCTAGGAATATGGGACCAAATACTAAACTGTTGACTACTTTAATACACATATTAGTGAATTTGTCCCAATACTTTTGGTCCCCTAAAATGGGAGGACTATGTACAAAATGTTTCCAAACGGTTCACCCGATATGGATGAACATACCCTCAAATTAAAGCTGACAGTCTGCCCTTTAACCTCATAGTCATTGCATCACTTCAAATGCTGGAGTACAGAGCCAAAACAACAACAAAATAATGTGTCACTGTCCCAATACTTTTGGAGCTCACTGTATATGACTTTATGCATCTTTGTTCCCAGAACTTTTTTGACAGTAGATCTAGTTTACTGCTAGCAATTATGCAAGCATTTGTCATGATGGTTGGAGAATTCAACTACCAAGAAAATATCCTGAAGCCATTTCTGGAAGGGATTCTGCCATTCCCTTCTTTGACCTACGCCATTTTTGTTATGTTCACCTTCGCTGTGCCCATTCTCCTCATGAACCTAATGGTAAGTCCTAAAATCCTACATGAAGCCATTTACCTATACTCCCATTATCAACTAAGGATGCTTCATTGCATCTACATGACTACATTTTGTGTGACATAGATTGGCTTGGCTGTTGGTGACATAGCAAAGGTACAGGAGAATGCTGTGCTGAAGCAAATGGGAATGCAGGTGTGTTTTGACTTCTTTGTCATGCTTTTTCAAACTCATAAAGAATTTTCAAACTCTTTACTAGTGTTTGACTGCCAGGATAAAATAAACTATGCATGTATTATAAACCATTATTCCACAGATTGAGCTTCACACTAGTCTAGAGGAGAAGATGCCGTACTGGTTAATGAAGAGGGTTGACCAGGACTCTCTCACTGAGTACCCTAACAGAGCCTGCAGCAGAAAGGTGTGTCCTTTCTACAAGTGGTCGTATTTAAAAGAATATGTTAATAACTGCCCTTTGAATGTTTGTGTAAAATTGAAGGGCTTTCAAACTGAAGAACAGAACAAATATTTTGAGATCCTCTTGAAGGCGTTTAATACAGGACTTTCTTCAGTGTATCTATTGACCTATAAAAATTGTGAATCAGTTAGTTTAAAGGATTGTTTAATCAACTAATACTCTGCATGTAAATACTTATGGAGAGACATGGAGGTTGTCCAAGCCCACCATAGGACACTGTTAGTGTTTGGTATAGGTGTTTGGTAAACAACATAGTCATAATGAATAGTCTGAATCTCCTTTAACAGAGAGAAATGTTCTTTGCAATGCTGGGTATGGGGCATGAGAGAACCCGTCTCAACTCCACTTCCCATCGGTTTACACCTATGGAACAGGAAATCAGTAAACAGAAGTACAGGTGAGGACTTAGTTCACACCAGTGGTTTGTTTGACCTTATTCAAATACAACAGCAGAGCAATGCACAAGTATTAACATTATATTGTGTATCAGTATTTGGTTTATCAGTATTTAAAAATCTATCAGTGTTTAAAGTGCATTCTATCAATTTTGTATTAAGTGCTTCAATACTACACCGTTTTTGAGACTATTAAAATAGACAATATATGAATTCTCCAGGCTGAAGGAGATGTCTAATGTTATTGAGAAGCAGCACAACCTGCTGAAGCTGATCGTTCAGAAGATGGAGATCAGTTCGGAGGCGGAGGAAGAGCATGACGGTCCTCAGCTGTTCCAAGGCTACAGGGATAAGCCCCTCCCCCCCAAGAGCAAATGGAACCCTCTGCTGAGGGCACTGGCAGCCAGGGAGTATCATCCATCACATATATTATAATGGACTGTCCCCCCCCCCCCCCCCCCCAACGCAACTACCATTCCCCGTTAACTTTTGACAAGTCGACCCCTGCACATCACCCATTCAATATTTAAGCTAAACTAATTGACAGTGTTCCTTTAGTAATGTATATTACTGGATGTAAGGAAAGACAAGTGTCATGATTTAAACTAATTTCAATTGTAGTTTGCATGGTTTTCTGAATCATTTAGTCGGATGCACCCCACATTTTCGTATGGTTGTAAAATAGGATATATAATAGAAAAGTAGTCAGGATTATACATTTACTGTATGTGTGCATGCTTGCTAAAGCGCTTTGAGGACCCCATATTTAAGTGTCCTTTAAAACAATATTCATTGTTAAGGGTGTATCAATAACATATTGTTTCCGTAGCTGACTAGGAGGAAAAGGATCTGTGTGTACTGTATCCATCATGTTTTTCTCTTTTTGGCATCCTCTGTGGGCTCAGGCATGGGTTTCTTCCTCTTGTTTTCACTGTGTACTGGAGAGAGATGCATAAGAAAAAGACAGCTTATTTGATTGTGGATCCAATGAGTCCAGGGCCCATATTCACATAGCATCTCAGAGCAGGAATCCTGATCTAGGATGATATCTCTCCTTGTCTTATTCATTATGATTTACAAGGCTAAATTGATACTAGATCACCACTCCTACTCTTTTGATAGGCCCAGAACTACAGTATGAAAACAAATAATACATTATTCCACTTTGATTGAGAATTGAATGCCTGCACACCTTCTCCATGATGTTTCAAAGAAACGTATAAATTAAAGAAAAATTGCCCACTGTACTATTATGGGAATGTTAGGGGATCATGTATTAAAAGGGGTTCTAACCTGAAGCTGGGCTCCTTCCCTCCTCTCTGTCTGGAGTGGGCCTGTGGGAGGAAGTCTTTACATGATGATAAGGAGGACGGGGAACAGGGGACCGGGAGGCATGTGCACTGGAGGAGTGTGCAGTAACAGTTTGTCTGCACTCTTCCTGTTGGACTGCTTGAACTGTGGCATTAGGCTTTGCCCCTGAGGAGAGGAATGGGGTGTTGTAAGAAGAGAAGGGTGACACCAGTTACCCCCTACAATACATTCGGTCTTCAATAGGAAACGCTCATTGAATTTCCATGCGTGGATCAGGACAGACGTACAGTATGTAAATGAATGAACCTAAACAGGGGCAACCATCAGATGGATAATGTTGAACTGAACAGTTAATTGCTAAATACATAAAGGGGACAGAGGCAAAATGCTGTGAAATATCAAACATGCCGTATTGTGAGTGAAAGTTGTGGCTTATTCAATAGGGTGCATTATTTTGGGACATAGAAACAAAGGAGTGAGAGAGAGAACACAGTCTGTTCTACATTGCATCTTTCTATCTGCAATAACGCTAAACATACTCCAGTAAAGAATAATCTCCAGGGCCTGGAGTGAAATGTAGAAAATTGGGATTTAATAATCTCACATACAGTGCATTCGGAAAGTATTCAGACCCCTTGACATTTTCCAAATTTTGATATATTACAACCTTATTCTAAAATTGATTAAATAATGTTTTCCCCTCATCAATCTACACACAATATCCCATAATGACAAAGCGAAAACAGGTTTTTAGAAATTTTTGCAAATAAAAAACAGCAATACCATATTTACATTAGTATTCAGACCCATTGCTATGAGGCTCAGGTGCATCCTGTTTCCATTGATCATCCTTGAGATGTTTCTACAACTTGATTGGAGTCCACCTGTGGTAAATTCAATTGATTGGACTTGATTTGGAAAGGCACACACCTGTCTATATAAGGTCCCACAGTTGACAGTGCATGTCAGAGCAAAAACCAAGCCATGAGGTCAAAGGAATTGTCCGTAGAGCTCAGAGACAGGATTGTGTCGAGGCACATATATCTAGAGAAGGGTACCAAAAAATGTCTGCAGCATTGAAGGTCCCCAAGAACACAGTGGCCTCCATCATTCTTAAATGGAAGAAGTTTGGAACCACCAAGACTCTTCCTAGAGCTGGCCGCCGGCCAAACTGAGCAATCGGGGGAGAAGGGCCTTGGTCAGGGAGGTGACCAAGAACCCGATGATCACTCTGACAGAGCTCCAGAGTTCCTCTGTGGAGATGGGAGAACCTTCCCAAAGGATAACCATCTTTGCAGCACTCCACCAATCAGTCCATTATGGTAGAGTGGCCAGACGGAAACCACTCCTCAGTAAAAGGCACGACAGCCCGCTTGGAGTTTGCCAAAAGGCACCTAAAGGACTCTCAGACCATGAGAAACAAGATTCTCTGGTCTGATGAAACCAAGATTGAACTCTTTGGCCTGAATGCCAAGCATCACATCTGGAGGAAACCTGGCACCATCCCTTCGGTGATGCATTGTGGTGGCAGCATCATGCAGTGGGGATGTTTTTCCGCGACAGGGATTGGGAGAAGGACGGAGCAAAGTACAGAGATCCTTGATGAAAACCTGCTCTAGAGCGCTCAGGACCTCAGACTGGGGCGACGGTTCACTTTCCAACAGGACAACGACTCTAAACACACAGCCAAGACAATGCAGGAGTGGCCTCGGGACAAGTCCTTGAGTGGCCCGGCCAGAAGCCAGACTTGAACCCGATCGAACAGCTCTGGAGAGACCTGAAAATAGCTGTGCAGCGACGCTCCCCATCCAACCTGACATAGCTTGAGAGGATCTGCAGAGAAGAATGGGAGAAACTCCCCAAATACAGGTGTGCCAAGCTTGTAGCTTCATACCCAAGACTTGAGGCTGTAATCGCTGCCAAAGGTGCTTCAACAAAGTACTCAGTAAAGGGTCTGAATATTTATGTAAATGTGATATTGCAGTTTTTTATATATATATATATATATATATATATACACTTCTCAAAAAAATAAAGGGAACACTTAAACAACACAATGTAACTCCAAGTCAATCACACTTCTGTGAAATCAAACTGTCCACTTAGGAAGCAACACTGATTGACAATACATTCCACATGCTGTTGTGCAAATGGAATAGACAACAGGTGGAAATTATAGGCAATTAGCAAGACACCCCCAATAAAGGACTGGTTTTGCAGGTGGTGACCACAGACCACTTCTCAGTTCCTATGCTTCCTGGCTGATGTTTTGGTCACTTTTGAATGCTGGCGGTGCTTTCACTCTAGTGGTAGCATGAGACGGAGTCTACAACCCACACAAGTGGCTCAGGTAGTGCAGCTCATCCAGGATGGCACATTAATGCGAGCTGTGGCAAGAAGGTTTGCTGTGTCTGTCAGCGTAGTGTCCAGAGCATGGAGGCGCTACCAGGAGACAGGCCAGTACATCAGGAGATGTGGAGGAGGCCGTAGGAGGGCAACAACCCAGCAGCAGGACTGCTACCTCCGCCTTTGTGCAAGGAGGAGCAGGAGGAGCACTGCCAGAGCCCTGCAAAATGACCTCCAGCAGGCCACAAATGTGCATGTGTCTGCTCAAACGGTCATAAACAGACTCCATGAGGGTGGTATGAGGGCCCGACGTCCACAGGTGGGGGTTGTGCTTACAGCCCAACACCGTGCAGGACGTTTGGCATTTGCCAGAGACCACCAAGATTGGCAAATTCGCCACTGGGCCCTGTGCTCTTCAAAGATGAAAGCAGGTTCACACTGAGCACGTGACAGACGTGACAGAGTCTGGAGATGCCATGGAGAACGTTCTGCTGCCTGCAACATCCTCCAGCATGACCGGTTTGGCGGTGGGTCAGTCATGGTGTTGGGTGGCATTTCTTTGGGGGGCCGCACAGCCCTCCATGTGCTCGCCAGAGGTAGCCTGACTGCCATTAGGTACCGAGATGAGATCCTCAGACCCCTTGTGAGACCATATGCTGGTGCGGTTGGCCCTGGGTTCCTCCTAATGCAAGACAATGCTAGACCTCATGTGGCTGGAGTGTGTCAGCAGTTCCTGCAAGAGGAAGGCATTGATGCTATGGACTTTCCCGCCCGTTCCCCAGACCTGAATCCAATTGAGCACATCTGGGACATCATGTCTCGCTCCATCCACCAACGCCACGTTGCACCACAGACTTTCCAGGAGTTGGCGGATGCTTTAGTCCAGGTCTGGGAGGAGATCCCTCAGGAGACCATCCGCCACCTCATCAGGAACATGCCCAGGCGTTGTAGGGAGGTCATACAGGCATGTGGAGGCCACACACACTACTGAGCCTCATTTTGACTTGTTTTAAGGACATTACATCAAAGTTGGATCAGCCTGTAGTGTGGTTTTCCACTTTAATTTTGAGGGTGACTCCAAATCCAGACCTCCATGGGTTGATAAATTTGATTTCCATTGATAATTTTTGTGTGATTTTGTTGTCAGCACATTCAACTATGTAAAGAAAAAAGTATTTATTCATTCATTCAGATCTAGGATGTGTTATTTTAGTGTTCCCTTTATTTTTTTGAGCAGTGTATATATATATATACACATACATACACACACACACTTTTAAATTCAAAAAAACTATTTTTGCCTTGTCATTATGGGTCACCTATACCTAAACTACAATAAATTGATTCTTATGGTAAAAGTAGCTCTTATGCTACTTTATTATGGACTCAGCTGACCAGTTGATATTATGTACATTGCAAGAATATCCTCCACTGATTATGCCTTCACACCATGAAGACATAGTAAATGACAAGACAGCCATTTCATGCAAGATAGGGAAAATAGAATGCATGTAGAAAGATATCTAGAAGATAGAAAGCCTGTTCATGCAGTTAGTACAGTAGCATGCACTCACACAAAAGGATCAATCCTCTGTATGCAAAGCAGCAGTTAGCAATTTAGGACGATGAATTGCTTGTTCTGTTAGAAGAAACAGCACACCACGCCACCCAAGACTGTCGGTCCCATCCCCAAAAAAGGATGAAATTCATATTTATTGATTTTAAATTGTTTTACAAAGTACACAAAATTCCTTGTATATTCATGTATCATTTATATAATGAATCGTTAATTTGTGCATGGTTATGCAATCATAACATTAAGACTGAACAACATTTATTGGCATACATGCTGAAATGAACAAAAAAACTAAAAACACTTGTATTAGAACAAATAAAATAGCATATTAACACTTTCTACCAGCATTTATAAAATAAATGTTACTAACAAAGGTTAGATAAGCAATCAGGTCGTAAACAGGGTTTTAAAGCAAGGCTTACGTTTTCCAGTTAACACTCATATCAATATCCAGATGAAAAAGCAAAGTCATGCTTTATCCAAATGCACAAAGCGTTCCTTGTCCAAAACACTATCAGAGAGACTGCAATAGAGCGAAGAAGTGCATACAGAAAGACAGTACAAACAGAAGTTCTCTGGTCCTAACTTACTTACACCATGGTCCCAAACGCAAGTAAAACACACCATCCTGAGCCAAATTGTTGACAGCTCTAATTCATAAATACATTAACAAAATGCATAGAAAATGGAATTTACCTAATGGACACTGACCTACAAACGCTAACAAGGGAAAAACAAACAAAAGTACATACATCCAAACAATGACATAACATTGTTTTTTGAGCTCAAGTTTGTGCTGGTAATGCTCCAGGAGATTACTTGTTATCCAGTCGCAGTAGTTGTTCCTTACCATTGACGGTTAGTGATCTTAACTGTCCGTCTTCTTCCACCTCTACGCGTTCCTGTCCATTCTCCACAATTCTAAAGTATTGGGGGGATTTAAGATACATTTTAGTGTTCCTTTTCTAAATCAATGCACTTCAAAAATAACCAATGTTAAAGGATACACTATCATCAGAGGCTACCTAGTTGCATTTTCCCCTTGAAAACATAATTAAAGACTAAACAAAACAATATCAACTTCACTGTGTGGTTAGAGAGCTACTAATCCACCTTTTTGTTGTGATTTTCCTGCCGTTGATGAATTTGGTGGAGGTTGATACAGAGCGGAAGTTGCCCATCCCGCCTCCTCCACCTCCACCCCCGCCGCCAAAGGAGGTGGAGGAAAAGGCGGTGAAGCCACCATGGCCTCCTCCTCCTCCTCCTCCCAGATGACCCATGTGACTCATATGGCCCATAGGACCCATATGACCCATGTGTCCCATGTGTCCGAAAGAGGTAAAGCCTGTCAGGGAACAGAGAGATGACATTCACTTATAGATCCATAACAATCACATCTCTCAATGCATCAAAAAATACATCCTCTAACTGCTTTAAGGAAAAGTAGTTCTGGATTGATAGCTGTACACTTTATTTGACAGTACAGACAGGACCAGGTGTTTCCTAAGAAATTACAAGGTGAACTGATCAATAACTTATGAATTACGTGTTTGTTTCTTTGGGCTAATTTTTTTTTAAACATCTATATCTGGGACCAGTGTTTCCTGACCTGGGTCAAATGCTGTGAAGCCTGCACCGAATGGTGGGAAGCCACCGAATCCCCCGAAGAAGGGTCCACCCGTTCGACTCCTGCTCACCCCCCTGTGGTGCCTCCGCCCTCCACCGAAGAACTCATCCCCAAACGGATCCCCTCCTGCAGGAGAAGAGAAGGAAGAGTGTGAAGAGAAGAGAGACTGTGTTCAGTTTCTGGGTGACAGCTAAAGTTAAACAACAAGAAATAGCCTGCATGCTTTCAGATAAATAGACCTACACCACCTACGATTTGAAAGTGAATGTAATGCAATTTACTGACTGTAATACTCCAATCTAGTAGATGCTAAATGATTCATATTATTAGTTTCTGGGATAAGCATACTGAGTCTATAGTAACCAACCCAACATGGTCCTCATAAAGGACGACTGGCTCCCTCTGTCATCTCTGTCTTTCCTTCTCTGGTTGCCTGTTTCATCTTTCCTTCTCTGGCTGCCTGTTTCATCTCAGTCTTTCCTTCTCTGGCTGCCTCTCATCTCCGTCTTTCCTTCTCTGGCTGCCTCTCATCTCCGTCTTTCCTTCTCTGGCTGCCTCTCATCTCCGTCTTTCCTTCTCTGGCTGCCTCTCATCTCCGTCTTTCCTTCTCTGGCTGCCTCTCATCTCCGTCTTTCCTTCTCTGGCTGCCTCTCATCTCCGTCTTTCCTTCTCCGGCTGCCTCTCATCTCCGTCTTTCCTTCTCTGCCTGCCTCTCATCTCCGTCTTTCCTTCTCTGCCTGCCTCTCATCTCCGTCTTTCCTTCTCTGGCTGCCTCTCATCTCCGTCTTTCCTTCTCTGGCTGCCTCTCATCGCCATCTTTCCTTCTCTGGCTGCCTCTCATCTCCATCTTTCCTTCTCTGGCTGCCTCTCATCTCCATCTTTCCTTCTCTGGCTGCCTCTCATCTCCGTCCTTCCTTCTCTGTGCTCGCCTACTGATTGTCCCTCTCTTCCGTCTGCAGCTCTCTCTGTAAAAGCTTTAAGATATATGTTGTTGACAATGTATTACCAACACTCAAAAAGCAATACTCAGAAATGTTCACCAAAGAAATCAGCAAAAGGATCTCGACCGCCAAAGAACTCCCTGAAGACGTCTTCGGGATTGCGGAAGGTGAACCCTTCGTTGAAGTGATCACCATTGTGGTAATGTCCACCTAAATGAAAACACAAAGGATGAACATGGTCAGTGGAAATAATAATAAGTGTTATGATAGTTACTCTATACATCTGTAATAAACAAACAATGAAACTTTCCACAAAATAATTGTATACATTTCTGACATTTGCCAAGAGCCTAATAAAGAAACGACTTACCACCTCCAACGCTGTTTGTTGTTAGGCCTTCTTTACCATAGCGATCATACATGTTCCTTTTGTTGGCTACAACAGAATATAAAAACGTAAACTCACGTCAAAGTAAACAGTGAAATGACAAACAGGATGACAACAAGTGAGATACACTGGATGCTTGCCAAGGGTTCAGAGGGACATCACACTGGGTAAGTACCTGCAGATCAGCGTATACAGCCTTTATGGGATTATTAACGGGAATTTCAGAAGGAAACAAATGCAATATTTTGCAACCTCAACTACTCACATCACATTAACACACAGTTTAACAATAGCATAACAGTGGTGGATGCTGTTATTGTATGTGAACAAATAGCTTCCTTGAAAATAAAATAACTTATTTTGGTTAGATGTACTTTACGTGTCATGGATGCAGATATCAGTGCATTATTTATTGTTCATGTATTATAAATACTGTGTTCTCTTGACTTCAAACACCTTTCAAAATGTATGACTTACCATCTGACAGAACCTCATAGGCCTCAGAAAGTTCTTTGAACTTTTTCTCTGCCTCTTCCTTATTTTCTGGGTTTTTATCTGGATGCCATTTTAGTGCCAATTTTCTGTACCTAAAAGTAGAGAAATACATTAAACAGCAACTCAAGGGGAATTTTTTAAATGTAAGCCTATAATATCAGTAGATTGAAACATTTAAAACATTTGAAAATCCCATCATCTACATCTAGTGCCAGTCTATCTATTGGAATACATACGCTAAACTTAACAAGGATACTTACGCTTTTTTAATGTCTTCTTGAGATGCATTTCTTAGGACTCCTAAAATGTGATAATATTCCACCATGGTTTTGTATAACTTTTTCCAACCTGTGTGAATAGGAAACAGTAATGTGCACTCCTGCAAATTCTACATCTTATACAAGTTATGGTGTAAATGGGCAATTATTTCCCAAGCCTCAGGGAACAAAAAATTGAAGTACAGCAGCACCTTGAATATGGGCTAATCTATGACTTAAATTACTTTATCCTCCCCAGACTGGACTGGCAGTTGCCTGGTAACTAATTGGCATGCCTGAGTGACAGCTGGAGGATGGGGGCTTATGGTGCCATTAATGGGCAACGCTTTATCGTCCAAAGAGGTCACATTCTGGCTCAGTGTAGAACATACCCCCTGGTGCAATTTAACAATAACCAGGCCTGATTGACAACTCTGGATCAACCACAGGGGGAATGCTACAATTGTCCGTATATGTTGAAGCTCCTGATCTAGCTAACTAACATATACTAGTGGGGACATGAGTCGTTGTGCTGCGGCTGCGCTAGCCAGGTATACAACGTCAGCTAGCTAGCTACTGTTTAACTATCGATTTTATCGGAAATAATTGTATACAATTAGGCAGTCTCATCTTTTTCTCTTTCCGCCATATCTCTGAAATGTCACTCTGCATTATACTAGCTAATGCTGCTCACTATGTTAACGTTAGCTAGAAGATTGCTAACTCGATAGCATAGCCAGTTTTGTTCGCTGTCCTGTGTCTCCTAGCATTACACATCACCTAACAACTCAAAACCAATAATACCAAAGCTAAAGACCATACTGAATGTTCTAGCCAACATCAACATTTTGCAGTAATTTGCGTTGCTGTGAAAATTATCATTCTGTCTAGCTAACTAAGAGGCTAGCAAGCTAACTAGCTAGCTAATGTTTTTGTGATGATGCCCAGCATCAAAGGAATGTGTCACTGGTAAAACAAAAGACGTGGTCAAATTACCTTGCTCTTCAGCCGTCCCAGTTTTCTTCTATAGCCTGATAAGTTTCCAGTGGTGATGTATTATCGTTTTCCAGTTATGGTTATTCTAGAAAATGCTGCTTTGCTCCAGATAATTCAGCAGCCTTGGGTTGTTTGTAGATTTGACGTAACATCCGGTTAGCTAATCCTCTTCTTCTTTGGTGTTTCTTGACGACGGCCAGACTATAAATCCCATATTTTTTAAGTATGCTGGGGTGTAATCAATGAAAAAACAGGGCAAATTCAAATCAAATCAAATTGTATTTGTCACATGCACAGAATACAACAAGTGTAGACCTTACAGTGAAGTGCTTACTTATTACCTCAACTACTTCAACTAGCCGGTGCCCCCGCACAGGGACGGCTTGTTCAATAGGGCGATATGGGCGACGCACTAATCAATTATATCACGGCAACAGCAGTTATCAGTGTTCACGTCTGATCTGCCAGCCACTAAATGTCAAATCAGGCTAAAGTCGTGCTTCAAATGGCCCTGCCCGTTTTTTGGGCGATTTCAGTCAGGTTGAAAATTGCCCAGAAGTCTCTCATAGCCTGTCATGTAAAATCTATTTTTTTCAAATTTCAAAGCTTTCAATACATTCTCTATGGGTGTCTGTGGGCATGCACTTACGCGCTTTCGTCATACGTGACGTAACGTTGAACGTAACTAAGACAATGGCGGCTAACAGCGTCTATGTTGCGACCTGCAGTGTGGCGTTATTTTATGTTTTTAATTTGTAGACTTAGTTTACAAACATTCTGCTTTGGACTGATCTTCGGTTTTGGACTGATCTTGTTGATCGTGTACATACCCGCTACGAACGGACTAAATAATGAAAACGCTGCTGGCAGCGGAATCCCAATACAGCTGGGAGACTTGGCTGGATGACAGAGTCCCGGACAGAGAGGTGGAGCCGGCCGGCTTCACCCTGGTCAGAGCGGACCGCGATCCTGGTAAGAGAGCGACTCTGTACCCCGACATTGAACTGCTTTCTGTGTCATTGAACCTTACTATTGTTGATAAAACAAGTTTACTGGAGAACGGAGACCAAGTAGAGACTTTTGGACAAGGTGGATAATTGTATAATATAAGGCAGTTTATTCAGAGGTAAAGATATCTGGAATCGCGTGCACGGACCCGTTCGTCAAACTCGTAGGGAGTTTATCAGAAGAGCCCCTAAACATTGTGTGCTGACATTTTATACAATAAAATGAAGTAGGTTGAATCTAGTAGTTCTGATCTTCTGATTGGTCCTGATGAGTTGGGCGAGGTCACCTCCAGGCTAGTGTCACTGTTGCATTGGCTCTGAGTCGGGTTCTCTGTCTTCAGATGTTCAGCCTAAGAGAAGAGGATTTGTGTGTGTGTGTGTGTGTTTGTTATCAGTGTGTGTGTGTGTGTGTGTGTGTGTGTGTGTGTGTGTGTTTGTTATCAGTGATGATGTGTGTGTGTGTGTGTGTGTGTGTGTGTGTGTATCAGTGATGATGTGTGTGTGTGTGTGTGTGTGTGTGTGTGTGGGTGTGTGTGTGTGTGTCCTCAGGGCAAGAACTCGTGAGTTGGAAGAACTGAGAGACCTATGGCGTGGGTGTTATCCTTAGCCACCTGCTGACAAGGCTGACAAGATAGGACTCTTGTTCATTGTATTGAATACAAAGGCCCAACACAAAATGGGTCATGCACAAGATTTTAGTCAGACCAAGCTATAACATTATATATTTACTACGACAGTACATTCAACCAAAAGCTAATATAACAAAGGCATCAGAGATTATTTATAATCTGTCACAGAAACTGGAATCCATCTCCCCAGATCAGTCAATAAATGCTTCTGGTATTGACTTATATGCTGCCCCTGTCTTCATGTTGTTGCTGGACATATCTTTTTAAAAATGTGTGTAGGTCACCTAAATCATCAGAAAAATTGCCCCTCCTGAGATTTTTTTCAGGAGCCGCCACTGCCCCCGCACATTGACTCTGCAACGGTACCCCCCTGTATATATAGCCTCCCTACTGTCACTTTATTTTAACTTCTGCTCTTTTTTCTCTCAACACTTTTTTTTGTTGTTGTTTTATTTTTACTTTTTTTGTTAAAAATAAATGCACTGTTGGTTAAGGGCTGTAAGTAAGCATTTCACTGTAATGTCTGCACCTGTTGTATTCGGCACATGTGACCAATAAAATTTGATTTGATTTTGATTTGATTTGATTTACCAGCTCTTAACCAACAACGCAGTTTTAAGAAAAATAAGTGTTAAGTGTTAAAAAGAGATAAATAAAAATAAGAAAAATAGGAAAAATGGAAGAATAACAAATTATTAAAGAGCAGCAGTAAAATAACAGTAGCGAGGCTATATACAGGGGGTAACGGTAAAGAATCAATGTGCGGGGGCACAGGTTAGTCGAGGTAATTGAGGTAATACGTACATGTGGGTAGAGGTAAAGTGACTATGCATAGATAATAAACAGAGAGTAGCAGCAGCTTAAAAAGAGGGAGTGGGGTGGTTGAGAAGCCTTTTGGACCTAGACTTGGCGCTCCGGTACCGCTTGCTGTGTGGTAGCAGAGAGAACAGTCCATGACTAGGGTGGCTGGAATCTTTGTCAATTTGTAGGGCCTTCCTCTGACACCGCCTGGTATAGAGGTCCTGGATGGCAGGAAGCTTGGCCCCAGTGATGTGCTGGGCCGTTTGCACTACCCTCTGTAGTGCCTTGCGGTCAGATGCCGAGCAGTTGCCATACCAGGCGGGGATGCAACCAGTCAGGATGCTCTCGATGGTGCAGCTGTAGAACGTTTTGAAGATCTGAGGACCAATGCCAAATCTTTTCAGTCTCCTGAGGGGGAATAGGCTTTGTCGTGCTCTCTTCACCACTGTCTTGGTGTGTTTGGACCATGATAGTTTGTTGGTGATGTGGACACCAAGGAACTTGAAGCTCTCAACCTGCTCCACTACAGCCCTGTCGATGAGAATGGGGGCGTGCTCGGTCCTCCTTTTCCTGTAGTCCACAATCATCTCCTTTGTCTTGATCACGTTGAGGGAGAGGTTGTTATCCTGGCACCACACGGCCAGGTCTCTGACCTCCTCCCTATATGCTGTCTCATCGTTGTCGGTGATCAGGCCTACCACTGTTGTGTCATCGGAAAACTTAATGATGGTGTTGGAGTCGTGCTTGGCCATGCAGTCATGGGTGAACAGGGAGTACAGGGGGGGACTGAGCACGCACCCCTGAGGGGCCCCCGTGTTGAGGATCAGTGTGGCAGATGTGTTGTTACCTAGCCTTACCACCTGGGGGCGGCCCGTCAGGAAGTTCAGGATCCAGTTGCAGAGGAAGGTGTTTAGTTCCAGGGTCCTTAGTTTATTGATGAGCCTTGAGGGCACCATGGATGTTGAACGCTGAGCTGTAGTCAATGAACAGCATTCTCACGTAGGTGTTCCTTTTGCCCAGGTGGGAAAGGGCAGTGTGGAGTGCAATAGAAATTGCATCATCTGTGGATCTGTTGGGGCGGTATGCAAATTGGAGTGGGTCTAGGGTTTCTGGGATAATGGTGTTGATGTGCACCATGAACAGCCTTTCAAAGCACTTCATGGCTACAGACATGAGTGCTACGGGTCAGTAGTCATATAATATAATATGCCATTTAGCAGACGCTTTTATCCAAAGCGATTTACAGTCATGTGCGCATACATTTTTACGTATGGGTGGTCCCGGGGATCGAACCCACTACCCTGGCGTTACAAGCACCATGCTCTACCAATTGAGCTACAGAGGACCACATTTAGGCAGGTTACCTTAGTGTTCTTGGGCACAGGGACTATGGTGGACTGCTTGAAACGTTGGTATTACAGACTCAGTCAGGGACAGGTTGAACATGTCAGTGAAGACACTTGCCAGTTGGTCAGCGCATGCTCGGAGTACACGTCCTGGTAATCCGTCTGGCCCTGCGGCCTTGTGAATGTTGACCTGTTTAAAGGTCTTAATCACATCGGCTACGGAGAGCATGATCACACAGTCGTCCAGAACAGCTGATGCTCTCATGCACGCATCAGTGTTGCTTGCCTCGAAGCGAGAGTATAAGTAATTTAGCTCGTCTGGTAGGCTCATGTCACTGTGCAGCTCGCGGCTGTGCTTCCCTTTGTAGTCTGTAATAGTTTGCAAGCCCTGCCACATCCGACGAGCGTCGGAGCCGGTGTAGCACGATTCAATCTTAGTCCTGTATTGACGCTTTGCCTGTTTAATGGTTCGTCGGAGGGCATAGTGGGATTTCTTATAAGCGTCCGGGTTAGAGTCCTGCTCCTTGAAAGCGGCAGCTCTACCCTTTATCTCAGTGCGGATGTTACCTGTAATCCATGGCTTCTGATTGGGGTAGGTACGTACAGTCACCGTGGGGACGATGTCATCGATACACTTATTGATGAAGCCAGTGACTGATGTGGTGTACTCCTCAATGCCATCGGAAGAATCCCAGAACATATTTCAGTCTGTGCTAGCAAAACAGTCCTGTAGCTTAGCATCTGCGTCATCTGACCACTTCTGTATTGAGCGAGTCACTGGTACTTCCTGCTTTAGTTTTTGCTTGTAAGCAGGAATCAGGAGGATAGAATTATGGTCAGATTTTCCAAATGGAGGGCGAGGGAGAGTGTTGTACGCATCTCTGTTTGTGGAGTAAAGGTAGTCTAGAGTTTTTTTTCCTCTGGTTGCACATTTAACATGCAGGTAGAAATGAGGTAAAACAGATTTAAGCTTCCCTGCATTAAAGTCCTCGGCCACTAGGAGCTCTGCCTCTGGATGAGCATTTTCTTGTTTGCTTATGGCCTTATACAGCTTGTTGAGTGTGGTCTTAGTGCCAGCATCGGTTTGTGGTGGTAAGTAGACAGCTACGAAAAATAGTGTGGTCTACAGCTTATCATGAGATACATGAGGAAGTCTCGAGCAAAACCTTGAGACTTCCTTAATATTAGATTTTGTGCGCCTGCTGTTATTTACAAATATACACAGACCACCACCCCTTGTCTTACCGGAGGCAGCTGTTCTATCTTGCCGATGCACCGAAAACCCCGCCAGCAGTATGTTATTCATGTCGTTGTTCAGCCACGACTCGGTGAAACGTAAGATATTACAGTTATTTGGTAGGATATTCTTGATTGGAGCTCATCCATTTTATTTTCCAATGATTGTACGTTGGCTAATAGGACTGATGGTAGAGGCAGATTACCCACTCGCCGTCGGATCCTTACAAGGCACCCCGACCTACGTCCCCGATATATCCGTCTGTTCTTCATGGGAATGACGGGGATTTGGGCCTTGTCGGGTGTCTGAATTAAATCCTTTGCGTCCGAGTCATTAAATAAAAAATATTTTCCAGTACAAGGTGAGTAATTGCTGTCCTGATATCCAGAAGCTCTTTTTGGTCATAAAAGACGGTGGCAGAAACATTATGTACAAAATAAGTTACAAATAACGCGAAAAAACACACATAATAGCACAATTGGTTAGGAGCCCGTAAAACGACAGCCATCTCTTCCGGCGCCATTATTTCTGCGAAATAACTGTGTGAAATAATAGAAGATTAAAGCATATTTGTTTACTCTTATCTTCAATGTAAATTATTTGCTGCATAACCTTAATTTGCCTTATTTTTATTGACATGTATTTATTTGTCTACCGTGTCTGTCCTCTGTAGCTCAATTGGTAGAGCATGGCGCTTGTAATGCCAGGGTAGTGGGTTCGATCTCCGGGACCACCCATACGTAAAAATGTATGCACACATGACTGTAAGTCGCTTTGGATAAAAGCATCTGCTAAATGGCTTATTATTATTATTATTTATAGAAGTGAACAGGAAGGGGGGAGTATTTTGCCACTAGAAAACCGTTTAGCCCAAATACATCCTTGCCCTCTCTGGCAAATGATCATTACTTCTCACCAATATTTCCTGTCTCTATAACTCTCCTTATTATCCACAGTCAGCATAATTTTCTTCTTGAAGACCAATAATAGATGAACCAAGCAAATGATGACCCCATCCAACCTTCAAAGGATTATCCCTTCCTTCCCTTCCTTAGCTCCTCAAGTAAGGTTCTATGTCTATTTCTATCTCTAGTCATTAAATAACAGCTCATAAGAATGTAGAGTCAGAGTCAGTCTGAATAATCGTTTCTGCCATCCTCAGTCGCTCGCAGTCCTATAAATAGAGCCTGGCCTGGTGTTGCATTAGTGGGAGAGGGACTGATTGGTCTGAATTTGCTGTGTGAAAAAGGTGCTTAGACCTTTCTCCTGATTACCTTGGTTGGCTAAAACAGTGGGCTGCATGCAACTAAACAGAGACCTATACATTACCTTTCCAATGATTACACCTTAGAAATTGTTAGATGCGTTTTTTGCAGATTCCACAGGAAAGAACCCCTCTATGAATCTAAAGAGATATAAATAACTCAGCAACACACTCATCTGAAAATATTGTCTAGGCCTGCATTTTACATAAACCAAGTGAAAATGGTAGGTTTATTATAAAAAAATTATTTGTCAGTGTTTTTTCCCCATTCAACAATTTGTGAATTAAGGTTTGTGCTAACCAATTCATAATTCCTTATTTATTCAGTGGTTTGGGAAGAGAGAGAGAGCATGAAGGAGAAGATGAGACTGGAGTGAGAGTTATAGGCTTTTTAAAGGCAATGCCTTGAATTAATTGCATCCAATGAGCAATGGAGTCAGATTAGAGTCTTGTAACAGGACTTCCAATTAAGCCTGACAGACCGCACTGGGGAAAGCAAATGTGATCGAACAGAATTTCACATTGTGAGACTGCATTGTATTACATTGTAGGCCATGTAGAAAGAGTTAGAACACTAGCATACATTGTTATGTACCAGATATAGGATAGTAAAGCATGGTGACCTTAAGCATGAACATTGTATCAGCGACTTCATGAATAACCTGAACCAAATTGTTGCACATTGTCATTCTCTCAAGCTGATGCTGGCATTGTAATTTGCTATGTCTCAGACTTTGGGTAAGATCTAGATGATTCACTTTCAACTTATTTGGGAGAGGGGAGGAGCTGCTGCTAATGCCGTTGGTGATGGCATGGAGCTTTAGGCCTACCTAGTATTGATTGACTTCCTTCATATTGTACCTTTGGGAGATTGTGAGAGGTGCAGAGGCACTTAGGATATTAAACAAGATGCAAACTTTAGTGGGCCAAACCTTTTAGTGATGCCATTAATTAAACTGGCATTGTGTACATGGGCACTGTCTGGCAGCTGAGGCAGACAGCGTGGGCATGCAGGGTAGCCTGGCAGGTTCACTCTCAGAGAACAACCAGTGCCAATGAATGATGCAATGGCGCTAACGTTATATTCCCATAGGTGCAAACTTGTCATGAGAGTTTTTCTCAAAATACTCCATTACTGTAGACCTTGACTGTATTTTCAATAGCATGAGGTCCAATTTAGTTTTCATTCTACTGGAGTACATGAACAAAGATTTCACATTTGGCCATAAACTTTCACCAACTCATGAATATGCTGGGAAAGCTATACATCACTTCCTTCCCGAAGAGATTTTCCCGCCTTTGAGCTCCATAGCAAAAGCCACTCCGGAGTCACACTAACATATAGTATCTTACATCAAATGTAGCCATGGATGTTGCCTGGGGTATCATGTTAAAAATGATCATTATCCCTATCCGGCTTGAAGGACCACGAAAAGAGTGTGTCGGGTGGCATACCAACCAGAATTGTAACCAACATTTTTACTGAGTGTATTAATATAAATTACATTTTCAATATATGGTCCTTTCCCTCAAAGTAATAGAAACTGGAACCTGTTCCTTCTACGAGACAATGAACAATCAATATAGCTCCTAGGAACATGGTATCTGAGACATTCAATCATAGTGCCATTACAGCAGCCAACAGCTACCGTATTTGTCCAAGCCTATGAAAAAATAAATAATTTATTTTAACACATGAAATGCTCAGAACCAAAAATGTTTTATGTGCTATTAATGGTTGTTTCAAAATCCATTAACACCCATTCATGGGAGGTTAACTTGACATAAATCCTAGATCAATATTTTACAATTAAATAAGGTTGTTTGTCTCCGTATCATTTTATAATGGATTTTCCATATATTTTCCTCCATGTTAGCGAAATATTGCATTAGCAACATATTTCTGACATTGGAGAATGTGAGGTACTATATTCCTGATGTATAATAATGACTAAAATCACTGTATGAACCTGAAGCAGTTTTTTTTTATTCTGTACAATGGACTCAATTACTCGGTTTACTCTAATGGCTTCATAGGCACACTTGCACACTTCCTTAATTATCTTCTCACGTTGTGCCTACAGTACCACCATATCATGCTTTCACACTTCACACACTGTTGTTTGTCAGTCCACTTCAGCTCATTGTCAATAGTAAATCAAGCAAGATAACCTGGAAAAACCTGAAAGTCTGACAAAAGCTAAAATCGTCAAGATAAGGATAATAGCATCTCCTTTACAACGTCTCAATTGAATAGTACAAGTATCTTGGTGCAGTACTGAGAACATAGCCTACTGGCCCATGTCAGATTTATAGTCACTCTTAAAACTACTATTTTTCCTACGAGTTCATTTGGATTACCTGTCCTATAGCAAGGTGACTGTTGAGCGACCCTCTGTCTCAGACCAGCTAATTGCAGAGAGACATACATGGGTGTGTGTGTTTGATGGTCGACTATGGGTAACGTTATGAGGCACTTCAAATGAATGATAGATCACGTCAGTTGTCTGTGATGTCCTTGAGCTGCTTATAGTGGGTAATCATTACCACCCATAAAAAGGAAATACGATGTCTTAATGGACATTCTATGTCTGGTTCTCTCTTGCAATTAAAATGAAAAAAACATCAAGAACAACCATAGGTCCATTAATACTTTAAGGTGGACCTTGCTGCTCTCTATTCCAAGTAGTCTTTTTTTATCAAAAATGTCTTGGTATGTATATTTTAATAATTGCTGGCCTTAGCTTCTTTATGGTCTGCCAAGGACACCAAGGGCTCCTAAGAGAAAGAGTTTTACAATTGAGGAAAAGTGATTCATAAAACGTTATCACAATATTGAAAGATTTTGTTGTAATACTCATAATTTGGCCTCAGATATCCTAAAAGGAAACCATATCAAAACATACATGATTATTTCCCTGTAGTCGTTGTAATAGACAGCTATTGTCTGTAGGAAAATCTATATCAAATAAGAGCCCTCCGTTCTATACTGTATTCCCTACAGGCTGTATGTAGTTATTGCTATTTCTGTACACCTCAGCAGATTTATCATTAGTGCAGTCAGTGTATTCTAACAGAGAGACTTGTGCCTTCAGTGCCAATCACTTATTTGATTATAAAGCAGTCAAGTTGAGTCAGCTGCTTTGCTCCATTTGATGGAGTCTTGGCTACTGTAATGGACAAACAAACAAGAAATAAGACAAAAAAAACAGGGTTATCTTTGGTCTCTTTGTTGCCTCTCTGATTAATGCCCTCCTTGCCTGGTCCGTGAGTTTTGGTGGGCGGCCCTCTCTTGGCAGGTTTGTTGTGGTGCCATATTCTTTCCATTTTTTAATAATGGATTTAATGGTGCTCCGTGGGACGTTCAAAGCTTCTGATATTTTTTTATAACCCAACCCTGATCTGTACTTCTCCACAACTTTGTCCCTGACCTGTTTGGAGAGCTCCTTGGTCTTCATGGTGCCGCTTGCTTGGTGGTGCCCCTTGCTTAGTGGTGTTGCAGACTCTGGGGCCTTTCAGAACAGGTGTATATATACTGAGATCATGTGACACTTAGATTGCACACAGGTGGACTTTATTTAACTAATTATGTGACTTCTGAAGGTAATTGGTTGCACCAGATCTTATTTAGGGGCTTCATAGCAAAGGGGGTGAATACATATGCATGCACCACTTTTCCGTTATTTATTTTTTTGAATTTATTGAAACAAGTTATGTTTTAAATTTCAATTCACCAATTTTGACTATTTTGTGTATGTCCATTACATGAAATCTAAATAAAAATCCATTTAAATTACAGGTAGTAATGCAGCAAAATAGGAAAAATGCCAAGGGGGATGAATACTTTTGCAAGGCACTGTATCTGTCCATAGGACCACTTTAAGCCATACACTTCACAGAGCTGGGCTTTACGGAAGAGTGGCCAGAAAAAAGTAAGCAAAGAAAAAGAAAAAAAGAAGCAAACACATTTGGTGTTTGCCAAAAGACATGTGGGAGACTCCCCAAACATATGGAAGAAGGTACTCTGGTCAGATGAGACTAAAATTGAGCTTTTTGGCCATCAAGGAAAACGCTATGTCTGGTCAGAATTTAAGGAATGATGGATGGCACTAAATACAGGGACATTTTTGAGGGAAACCTGTTTCAGTCTTCCAGAGATTTGAGGCTGGGATGGAGGTTCACCTTCCAGCAGAACAATGACCTAAGCATACTGCTAAAGCAGCACTCAAGTGTTTTAAGGGGAAACATGTAAATGTCTTGGAATGGCCTTGTCAAAGCCCAGACACCAATCCAATTGAGAATCTGTGGTATGACTTAAAGGTTGCTGTACTCCAGCAGAACCCATCCAACTTGAAGGAGCTGGAGCAGTTTTGCCTTGAAGAATGGGCAAAAACCCCAGTGGCTAGATGTGCCAAGCTTATAGACGTACCCCAAGAGACTTGCAGATGTAATTGCTGCAAAAGGTGGCTCTACAAAGTATTGACTTTGGGGGGGGGGGTGAATAGTTATGCACGCTCAAGTTTTCTGTTTTTTGGTCTTATTTCTTGTTTGTTTCACAATAAAAATTATTTTGCATCTTCAAAGTGGTAGGCATGTTGTGTAAATCAAATGATACAAACCCCCCCAAAAAAATCTATTTTAATTCTAGGTTGTAAGGCAACAAAATAGGGGGGTGAATACTTTCGCAAGCCACTGTATATAATGATAGTATTATCCTTTGCTTTTTGTTTCACCAGTAATAAGTTAATATATTTTTCATACTTCTCAGATTTTTCAAGATTATTGTGCTCTATGTTTTATCACACAAAAGTCACAGCCTCCCATGGTGCCACATTCAGTCTATTTGCAAAGTAAACAAACACACCAAAGGTATTGAGTGAATAAGTACCAGTAAGAGATTAGATCTTGATCTTAATGTTAAACTGAATTAGATAATTTGGTTCAGTGAGAAGATCTAAAGTGCCCTTCATTAATTATTGGAGATGATGAAAATGTATGCACTCACTAACTGTAAGTCGCTCTGGATAAGAGTGTCTGCTAAATGACTAAAATGTAAAAATGTAATGATGTTGCCATGTTTTTTTTTATCTCAAGAGGCACATAACTAGAGAAAAAAATTACTGAATTAAATATAAATCCTAAATTAAGGTTTTACTTAATTTACTAAGTGCCACGTTATGTCAAACTCTCGTCTTAAAGATGGATTTTCAATAAATCTGTATGTGGTTAAGATGACAGAAAGCTCCACATATCACAATATGTGGCAGAGCTTATTACAGCCTGAGAAGTTATCGATCGTCCATTTTGTTTGATATTTCACAGGGCCTTATGGCACTCATGCCCTGAAAGATGCCCAATACAAGCCTGGCTGATGCGGCCCATGTGATCACAGTGCAGGGAGAGCTGTGACAAACTGGTCTGGAAAGGAGGCTATTTGTTAATGCAATATTAGCTCAGAAATGTTCGTTATTTTTCCCTCTCCGGGGTTGAGACCTCTCGTTGTTTGGATTTTAAAATCCAACCTTTGTAATGGAAGGGGGCGGCGCTCGGGGACTGTGTGTGGCTGTGCCTGTGGGTGTTTGAGTGAGAAAGATACAGAGGATAGCCAACCAGTAAAAGCAAAACCCCCTTCATTATCAACGCATTGTGCCGACAACATCAAAGAGCCATTCAGGAGGACTTCAATAGTTAGGTGTTAGCCAGACTAGCCCAATACCACTTTCAAACCAAACAATCATTATGCACATGTCTAGTGAGGCATGTTTGCTGCTGAAGTGTAGCAAAGGCACCTCACACCACATATTCTTACTTGTAACAAACACAAGAATCCACTTACGATTGACAAAAGCATGGCAATCTATACAAATATGATTGAATTGTCCATTTGTTGGTAGAACTGATCGATTTTAACACTGGTTACTGAATGTTTGTGGTGATGATGTCAACGTGAAAGGTTATGAGGTTCATATGCTGATCCATTGAATGGTGGCTGGGAAAAAGATTAGTGGCAAGAATTATTGCTAATTCCTGTACACATTTCCCATAAAATCCTCTTTTGTTAGTCGTTCAGTGCTGACACTCCATGTTGTTCTCTCTAATGGGCCATTTAAAGTTCCATAAATTCCCCCCTGATGAGAGTGGTTTTGACCGAAACAGGATTACATATTTTATTTGAATGTTTGTAAAACTGCGTTGTTTTTGTTTTTCGTAATGACATTGTCTAGTAGTTGCTTGCATTGTAAAAGAGGATGAGAGTCATTTTATACTGTAGCTCCATGTTAGAAAACTCTACACAAACACAATTTTAACCACATTTCTAGTGATTTCCAATTTCCAAAAGTTAACTCAGATGTTTCCTTAACGTTAGCATCTAGACTAAATAGGTCATCAATTTATGTGGTTGTCGGGTTGGGTTATCACATTTACCAGTAAAGACAAAGATTTTTACAAATGTGAATACACTGCTTATCCAACAAACCCTGTTGTGGATTTGCAAAATGATTGCCTTAGTTGCCTTGTAACTGTTGCAAAAGGCTTATCAAGAACAATCTGGAACCTATGGTGACCTTTTCTCCCCTTCAGCACTAGAGAATGTGGCCGACTTAACTAGATATCTACAGTAAAGGGAAAATAAAATTACCCCATGAATGAGCTTTGTGTGGAGGATTTATTATAACAATCTTCACTTTCCTCCTATTTCTATTCTTCCTAAAAGACAAGGATCTGAGCATAATACATCACTTGTTAAAGAGAACCGCAACAGTAAAGTCGTTAGGACAATACGTCTTCTCATACAATACATCTACCATTACGTCATGGAAGGTCCATGACCACAGGTGTCAGTCAAAAAGGAGAAAAGGTTTGCTGAAGGGTTTTTTCTGTCTAAATTGTTTTACTTTGGTGGAAGCATTATATTTCCTGCTCTAGAACATGAGACAAGACTCAACAGAGGAACGAGGTGTGGAATACTTGCTATACTATAGCTGAGCAAAAATCCTGTGGCTGTGAGTTTTGGGTGTGTGAATGTGAGGAACTTGTGCCAACGTTGGCCCATTTTAATAGGTTGCTCATCATTATGGTTCTTGTCAAGCTTACTAGCGTATTTTCAATGATTTTGTATACTTTTGGATGGGGGCGGAAGTAGGTCTGAGTAGTGGTAAATCTGAACGATTGATATTTTTGTATTGATAGTGAAAAGCGCAATACACTTTATGAAAAACAATTTTCTCTAACACTGAACACATTTCATACAATCAAAATCAATTAATACAAATGTTATTTATATAGCGCTTTTCACAACAACGATTGTCACGGAGTGCTTAACAACAACTCGGCCTAGACCCGCAAGCAGCAGTTATGTGGCAAGGAACAATAAAGAAAAGATGGAAGGAACCTTCTTTAGCTGTACAGAGTAGGAGGTTGGAGTAACAAGCTGAGTATATGTGACCACCAGACAGTTGTTCAGGCAAGACAAATCATAATAAGCTCATGGCATGGATGACCAACAGGATCATAGTAGATCAGAGTGTACAAGACCCTAGCCTGAGAGTTGTCCATATATGCGGACAAAGATCTAATGTTCTATATACTTACTCAATCCACGTCATCCCCATTGGGACATAAGACCAGAATTAGTCTATATCTGGGCATTCTTAGAATGTGCCCAAGACGTCAGTCAGCTTCTCTTGATGTGTTGTGTAACATTTTGACAAACAGTGTTCTTGTCCTGCTCACTGTTGTGTATTTTGTTCGGCCAGAAGAGGCAGCAGATTCTCCTGAGGCCTCCACTGCTGAAAGACTCCACCCGTCTCTTGTCGTTCTTGACAACACTCCAACTACCCAAACCATACAATAAAACCAATTTGACATTGCTGTTGTATAGGTGGATATTTGTTTAGAGGCTGCTCTGCTCAGACCTCCAGATGGGATGAGTTGGGAAAATGCACAATGTGAGGTTTTAGAGATTTTCCAGATGGGAGTACAGGGTCCACTGAATACCTCTGGGTTTGTATGGTGTGGTTTTGGTCATGATCCAGTCAATGGTAATAAAGAAGAGGATCTGAGGGATGAAGGAACCCTGTCTCACTCCAGACTCCACAGTGAACCACTCAGACTTGTCCATAATGACACTGCATTCAAAGTGGTCGTAAGATGTCCCTATGATTGTAACAATCTTGAATAGTATACCTTGAATAGTATATATTCAATCGGCTCTCATGATCTTCAAGAGAGTGTCACCATGTATACTACCAAAAGCCTTGAAATCTATGAAGTGAGAATGGGGAAGTGGGGGGGACCATACATCCTTGTCCCGTTCAGAATCCTGCTTGCTCCTGCCTTAGCTTGGTGTCAATGACTGACTCCGTACATTTTCGATGATGCAGAATAAAAAATGGTTGATTAAAAAATGGTTGATGGCATTACCCCCAAATTGAGATTCACTTTCCAGCATTATGTAAAAAATATATATATTCTATTGTGTACGTTGTCAGAAACAGCAATTTAATTGGATTTCTTCACCTATGGCTTACCCACATTCACCATTATATAATATCTGTTTATGATGTTGTACTTGGCAACATTGTAATCCTTGACCATCAAACATAGCCTGTGTTATCATGTTTAGTTCAGCAGATATGAAGGAAAATGCGTTGTCTGGCTTTGGCCAGGGGCCATTTTGGAGGTTCGGCACTAGTTACGACAGCCACAAAGTCATAAACCCTGCCTATTTCTTCAATTTCTCATCTTAAAATGTGATTTAAACCTAACCTTAACCCTAGCCTTAACCACACTGATAACCTTATGCCTTAAAATAAAGACCAAAAATTAAGACCGTTGGTGAGCAGGCAAGAGGTTAGGCTGGAGGTAAGGTCTTTGCCAGAGCTCCATTGATGGGCATAGCAGCGTAGATAAATAATAATAATATGCCATTTAGCAGACGCTTTTATCCAAAGCGACTTACAGTCATGCGTGCATACATTTTTGTGTATGGATCAGCTCCTGGCCCCTCATCAAAGATACTGGTCGGTCACACACAAACAAACACACACACACACACACACACACACACACACAGAGAGCACTGATTACATTATCAATGGTGGTTATGATTAGCCTGGTGGAACCAACCTGATCGCTGCGTTAACCTTTCTATGTCACTTCAGATATCATAAAATGTGAAGTGAAATAGAACGGTGAACACAGTGATCAGGCTGGTTCCACCAGGCTAGGTTCTGCCCTGGACATTTAAGTGCATTCAGAAAGTATTCAGACCCCTTGACTTTTTCCACATTTTGCTATGTTACAGCCTTATTCTAAAATTGATTAAATTGTTTTTTTCCATCATCAATCAACACACATTACGCCATAATGACAAAGCAAAAACAGGTTTTTAGAAAAAAACGGAAATATCACATTTATATAAGTATTCAGACCCTTTACTCCGTACTTTGTTGAAGCACCTTTGGCAGCGATTACAGCCTCGAGTCTTCTTGGGTATGACGCTACAAGCTTGGCACACCTGTATTTGAGGAGTTTCTCACATTCTTCTCTACAGATCCTCTCAAGCTCTGTCAGGTTGGATGGGGAGCGTTGCTGCACAGCTATTTTCAGGTCTCTCCAGAGATGTTCGATCGGGTTAAAGTCCGGGCTCTGGCTTGGCCACTCAAGGACATTCAGACACTTGTCCCAAAGCCACTCCTGCATTGTCTTGGCTGTGTGCTTAGGGTCGTTGCCCTGTTGGAAGGTGAACTTTCACCCCAGTCTGAGGTCCTGAGCACTTTGGAGCAGGTTTTTATCAAGGATCTCTCTGTACTTTGCTCCATTCATCTTTCCCTCAATCTTGACTAGTCTCCAAGTCCCTGCTGCTCAAAAACATCCCCACAGCATGATGCTGCCACCACCATGCTTCACCGTAGGGATGGTGCCACGTTTCCTCTAGATGTGACGCTTGGCATTCAGGCCAAAGAGTTAAATATTGGTTTCATCAGCAGAGAATCTTGTTTCTGATGGTCTGAGATTCCTTTAGGTGCCTTTTGGCAAACTCCAAGCAGGCTGTCATGGCCACTTTACCATAAAGGCCTGATTGGTGGAGTGCTGATGGTTGTCCTTCTGGAATGTTCTCCCATCTCCACAGAGGAACTCTGGAGCTCTGTCAGTGTGACCATCGGGTTGTTGGTCACCTCCCTGACCAAGGCCCTTCTCCCCGGATTGCTCAGTTTGGCCGGGCGGCCAGCTCTAGGAAGAGTCTTGGTGGTTCCAAACTTCTTCCATTTAAGAATGATGGAGGCCACTGTGTTCTTGGGGACCTTCAATGCTGCAGAAATGTATTGGTACCCTTCCCCAGTTCTGTGCCTGAACACAATCCTGTCTCGGAGCTCTACGGACAATTCCTTTGACCTCATGTCCAATCAATTGAATTGACTACAGGTGGACTCCAATCAAGTTGTAGAAACATCTCAAGGATTATCAATGGAAACAGGATGCACCTGAGCTCAATTTCTAGTCTCATAGCAAAGAGTCTGAATATTTATGTAAATAAGGTATTTCTGTTTAGATTTTTTATACATTTGCAAACATTTCTAAAAACCTGTTTTCGCTTTGTCATTATGGGTTATTGTGAGTAGATTAATAAAAACTAATTATAATTTAATCAATTTTAGACTAGGTCTGTAACATAACAAAATGTGGAAAAAGTCAAGGGGTCTGAATACTTTCCGAATGCACTGTATATGCATCTAAGAAGTAGAAAATAGGCAACACAATGTCAGTTTACATAAATGATGTTTCACAATTGGGTTATCAAATGTATCAAAGTAATGAAGTGGGTTACCTTCTGTATTTGTACAAATGATGAGCCTGTGAAAGCTGTTGCTGCTGACAGGTGAAGGTTGCTGGCCGGATACTTGCCAACATGTGGCTGACTGTTCTATTCATAGGAATGCTCACATCGAGGGCATGTCTGCATGATGCTGGTGAGGGCCCCCTTGATTGTCTTCTCTATGCTGCATGTTTGGCTGCAAACTGGACAACTCTCGAACAACTGCAGCAGGCAGTCTTATGAGGTGGTGTTGACTGGGAGGGCCTATGAAAGGGTGAAATTATAGACAACCAAGTGGTAAATTCCATTTTGTTCTAAAGAAAGGACAAAGCTTTTTGCTAATGCACTTCACAACCAAAATTACTCTACTAGCTGTATCTGCTTGGCTGGGGAATTAGCCTACTAGTTTATCAAGCCGGGTGTTTTTAAATACAGCTGTTTATGTTTCACATAACACACATTACCTGTCATTGTTCATGAAGCCGTCTGTGTCATCAGGGCAGTAACTCGGGTCACTATCAGAGGCCTCATGATGGCATGTCCTTTTCATAGGAGTCAAGGGAGACTGGCAACAACAGAGGAGGTGTCACAAGGGTACACTTTTATTCTGAGGTCTTGCCTGACAAGCTGTGAAAATAGTAAGTGAACAGTGAAAAAATTATTTTTGGAGGTCGCTAAACCATTGCAATCACATTGCTGGACATATTATGATACCCACCTTTGCTCTTTCTGGTAGGTCCCAGCATACCTTCATGATCAGGGGATCAGTCTGGCACCCAACTATGCACTTGGTCTAACAGAAAAACAGGGTCAACGATTGTCATCATCCCTCAATTATAAACATAGCTCGAGAAATAACGTAATCTCGTTTGGAAGCTAATTCTATGCTTTACAGATGAAGACGAACTGGCTCCAGATGGGATTAGATTCAGGCCGATGACACCGTTACACTATGCAACCAACTGTGACATGTTTTTCTATGGCTGTGATGAGGTGATGTTGAAGGAGTCAGGCGCAGGAAGGTAAATCACAGAATAACAGGCTTTATTCCGCAACCACAGAGTTACGCAGGAACGCGTCAAAACACTCCAGTGCGCAAAACAGGCGCACTGGAAAATACAAGGCACACGGGAAAATCCCGGCGATACAAAATACAAGGAGCGCCACCGAGCTTCACTACTCTACACAAAAAAAAATCACACACAAAGACAAGGGGGCAGAGGGAACACTTATACAGGTACTGATGAGGGGATATGAACCAGGTGTGTGTAATAAACAAGACAAAACAAATGGAATGATGAGATGAGGAGCGGCAGTGGCTAGAAGGCCGGTGATGACGAACGCTGAAGCCTGCCCGAACAAGGAGAGGTGGCAGCTTCGGAGGAAGTCGTGACAATGGCCCTGGGTTGGTTTGTACGGAAGTGCAGACAGGACATATGAATAAATAATGAAATGTTCGTTATGTCGAGATCACGACTTATTTATCTCATGATCACTACATAACAAAGTTGTTTTGTAAAGATCACAAGATAATTTTCTCCTGATCACGACATAACAAACGTTTTTTTGTCGGGATCACGACATAATCAGAAGTACAACAAATCATCCATTAATTTGTTCAGATGCACGATAACCACCTCATCAAGGAGCCCTGTGGCTGCGTTGAACGCAATGCGTGCGTGGGGCATTTAAGCCCTGAATGATGCCTGACAGGTAAGCCTGTTATCGTATCTGAAGATTATGCCTTTATTAAATGTTTTGGAGGAACAAAGAATGTTGTTTTATGATCTTAGTTCAAATGTAGCGTTGGGATGCTGATGCCCCAGGGGAGACTGGTGATTGGCCAGAAGAGGGAGTCACTCCTCTTTTTGCATTGTTTATAAATAGGGGGTAAACGATGAGACGGCAGAACGGCCATAGCAATCTGGGGAGCCGTTCTCCGGACATCGCGAGTCTGTATCTATGCTGTAAATTCGTGATTTTAATAAAAGCCTCGAACACGATGCAGCATAGCGGACTTTTTGTTGACAGCAATAATTGCTACCACTCATCATATACGACATAATGGCGCCCAACGTGGGGCTGGGTTTGCGTCTCTTCTGTGTTTCAGTCAACCGCCGGCCTAACTCTCTCTGAAGCATGGAAAAAGGGTGAGTGTTCTTACCGCTTCGGAGGTTGTTAGATTGGATATGACTTGTGTACACTGAGGAGATGTTCCATTATGACCTGGCCTCGGTGGTGTTATTGCGGTCGACTGGAGTCTGCTAAAATTTATTCCATCAAGAACGGCAGTTAATTGGAATGTAGAGCATTAAACGGTAGGATTTAAGTATTGAAAGTGTATAATTCATTGGTAACGGGTGACAATGGATTGGTAGATAATAAATGTTGGAAGACGTCTGCATAGTTAGGGCACCGTGAATACGGAAAAGACCTCTTGATCGAGGCGATTCTTTAGGAATGGGCTACAAATCCGGACTTAGTTAGATTGGGTCAGGTTGATTCCTTAAGCGGGAATTATGAAGTGAATGGTTGTATTTATGTTATACTTCTTCTATAGCCGACGGGAGATATGTTGGGGATAACCGCTTGATATGAGATTCATCTTTCAAGGCAACAAAAAGTTAGACGGAGATAATTGCGATGATGATGATTTGGCCACAGTGCGGGGTGTTCATTTGTATAGCTAGTAGGCCGCAGTTAGCTGGAGGCTAGGGCTAATGCTTGATTGTTTCAGGCCACGTGGTACATCGTTGCTAAGGCTAATTTTTGTAAGGCTAAAGTGTGAATCATGCTACATTACATGGTGGCTGAGGTGGATGCTAATGCTACATGCTAATTGTGTTTTGTGTCGCAGTGTGCCTTAGGCTAAGCTAAATGCTAATGCTACATGCTAATTGTGTGGTGTGCTACATGCTAACGGATATCCTTAGAGATTCCATTGCGATGGATTAAAGTCTCTTAAACTTGTCACTGTCTGTAAGTCAGGTTGTATGTTTTGTGAGCGCTGTTAAATGTTGTTTGACTAGGAGGGGAACGAAAGGTACAGCTGGACTGGTATCCGTTTAGTGGAGGTGAAAATGTGTTTTTGATTGGATGTGCGCATGCGTGTGATTTTACAGGGCTAGAGCTACGACATGCGGTCGTGCTGAGTCGACGGAACAAAATGGTGGCGTAAGGTCATATGTTGTTTGGGGTTTCCTTTTAGGGGTTTAATAGCTACCGAGAAGGACAGGTGGACGCGAATCTTTTAAAAATGGTTAAAGTAACTGTTATTTGAACGTTAAACTATTTGTTGAGATGTAGTACATTTATAAATTGAATATATGTTGACGAAGTATAATGCATTGAATTGAATAACGGATTATAATAGATTGAATTAAATTAAATTAAATGACGGATGAAAATAAAATTTTAAATGTTTTTGAGCGATCTATAATTCGTCCTGAGTTAAAGTCTTAGAGCGAATGTAAAACGGACGAATATTGAATGTGGATAACTTGGTTAATTGCATAAACTGCTGAAATCTTGTGTGTTTCTATGTTTTTTGAAATATGAGAGGAACATGGAACGGCGAGGCGAGACGAGAGAGAGAGGAGGGGCTGACGTGTGCGTGGCGTGACGTCACATGACGTGACATCACATGACGCAGCAGAGGATCAGATATCAGGCTAGGTTGCAACATTTTCCAATTTAAAGATATGTGATGTTATGACAATTTTACATAGGCTTGGCAAATACTATTTCATTAAAAATTGCATTTTGGAAGCTCTGTATCACTGGGGTTTGATTACAGATGTGTTGGGAATTAAGATGGATTGAGGATTCTTCTGTAAATTTATGATAATTAGGGGTTAGAGCAAGGGGTTAAAGGCTTTGTTTATGGGTATTTTAGTCTGAAGTTTACTAACTTCATTTACTTGCATTTGATGGGTTGTGGTAAGATAGTCAACACTAATTGATAAATTGGTGATATAGGAATAAAGAATTGGTTTTAAATTATTCATAATTTTTAATTGAGTTTTTAATTGGTTTTTAATTTTTTAATTAAATGGTTTTTGAATAAGGCATTTAATAGAATTTTTTAATATTCATATTTTATTTTATTTTATTTTTGGGGTTGTTAGGGTTATATTAATAATTTAAGGGGGGAAGCCAGAGGCTATACAGTCTAAAATAGCATAGTTCACAATAAAGGAATTTAAAAGGGTTGATATAGGGGAAAATTGACTAAAATAGTAATTATTTAACTAAGGTAGTGTTAGGAGAGACTAATGGCAGATGTTAGTACACCTTTCTCACATACGGATTCAGCAAAAAGACACCACCCACCTTATGAGAAGGAAGCTTTCAGTGATCATCTAGCATGGTGATTATGGCATCAGAGATGAAGACGAATACGAGCAGAAACGACGATGAAGATGAATTCAAAACTCCAGAAGGAAGGAAAACCGAGATGTCTGGGAACTTAAAGAAGATGAGGATGATGAAGATGAGAGTGATTGAGAGAGGTCATTCATGGGTGGATATGACTCTGTGATCAGAAGGAAGTTGGCAAGAGAGAAACGAAGAAGGATATGCGAGATTTGATCTCTGATGGAAGTTGAAGATGAAGAAAGTGATGAAGATTTGGAGATTAAAGGTGCTTTATTTTCAAGAGGAGTTTGTCCTACAAGGACTGGCACAGAAGAAAAGTAAGAAGATGATGGAAGATGATATTTCGAGGACAGAACTTAGAACTAAGGTTGAAAAATACTGATATGTCAACGACGAGAAGGAACAGGACTAAGAAACGGCTGAGAGGATCCCAAGAATTGGAGAAGAAGAAACTCTGAAAACTCAATCATACAACGGGTGGAGAAGATAAGTTTTGGTTATGAAGAATCAGAGTGAACCAAATCAACAATCACTGTTACAGCTTTAACTGAACAATATCCAATGCAATTGTACCAGCCAAGAGGGTACCAGTTGATTCATATCCAAAGCCAGTTTCTGGACAGACACATAATGGCACCTGTTAGTGTCTAGAAGATCCGGAAGGGGGGTGCATTGCTGAGAGCCTCGATTAGAGGCGAAGAGAAAATAGCTAACAGTTGAAGTAAAAACAGAGGACTGTGATAGTGAAGAGTGGGAAAATGTATGTGTTCAGCCTAAAGAGGTTAAACATCTCACTATGTAAAATTAATTAGGGTAGGATAGGGATTTGATGTAGTAAAACAGTTTAATTACTCTTAGGGAATCAATTGAGCTCTGCTATAAAAGTCAAAGAGGAAGTAAAAGAGACATACTAATATTAGGACAATATACCTATGGCATTGTTGGGAAAGAGATGCATGGTGTAAATTGAAGCGTACAATAAGATGTACACTAGACGACTGACTGTCTGGTAGAATATTTTAAAAAGTAGGGTTTTTGGGAATCATTTGCTTAAAAAGATAATATCATAGGAAGGATGATAATTTATTAGATTGCCTATTAGACAATCTGTTTGGGAAAATAAACTTAATAGGGTGACTGTTATTCGGGGTTACATTCTTACACAAAGAGATTTGAGGCTAGGCTAAAGGAGGTTTAATCATTTGCCAAGTCTGTGTAATGAGTCAGAAGCAGGTGGGGAACTTTCCCAATCACATATTCTACAAATTTGGTGGTAAGGGATTTTGTGAAAATTAGTGGAAAAAGTTAAATGTTATGAGAGAAAAGATTAGATTAAAATAAGTTAGGAGTAGATTAGGGTTGGAAGAACTCTGAGACAGTAAGCTAAGTTTCAAAGTTAGTAGTAAGACAGAGAGAGAACAGTGAGGAAGGACATTTTAAAGTTTAGTGGGAAGATATGGTAGGAGTTTAAATCGGTTAGGAGCAGATGCATTGAGAAAGTATGTGTTACTGAATGATTTGAGGGTGATTGAGTATCTATATTTACAGTTTCCAGCAGGGAGATCAAGGTCATTATAGGTGTATTTTGTGTAATCAAAAGTTTGAAAGTCAGGGATTTAGAGAAAGGACTGAGATATAGGGGAAAACTGGGGGAAAACTAGGAGTAAATAAGGACATTAACACTTCAGTCTATTAGAACAACAGGGAGAAGCAATTTAACTCTTTCAACATGGATAGTTATTAAAGCCATAAATATATCGCATTTGATTATAAGGGAACCAATACAGCACCAATTTTAGGGGGAAAATACTTATTAGGGTTTAGGATGGGGACGTTCCTCCCATACGGAGAGATAATTATGGAGAATAAGTATTGTTATCAGGACCAGGAGTAAAAGGAGGTATAGTTTAGAAGAGGGTTAGGAGGGACTGTTCACTTATGTTGCGTAATGTTACAGAGAAAGGTCAGGGAGAATATATGTGTACTTATTTAGGGCAAGCATTAGAATTTGTTCCGGTTAGGAATTATTGGTTAAAGGGCTATGTAATTCATAAAGTAACGCTTATAATGGAAGAGTTGAGGTCTGTTGTAGCCTCCACAGTCATTGAGGGAGTTCAGGAGGAGTAGAACTGAATGGACAGTAGTCACTCCAACAGTAGATAATACACCGAGGATAATGGGAAACTTTGCACTAGAAGTAATTAGGGTTGATACAGCAGCTAAATCAACTACTTTAATGGTAACTTTGGAAGGGATTAATGATACTATGGCAATAGCAAATATAGGAGTATGATACCGACAACAACTGTTCTGAAATTAAAGGGGGTTAGCAAGAAGGACTCAGGGGTTTAGGTTACGGATGGAGAGTGCTGTCAATGATAGTACGAATAGGGTTAAAATAGGAGAACAGATAGTAGTAGAGAGAATATAGATTCATCATGGAGATACAGGATGAGGTCTTTGATTTTAATGACGGAACAGGGAGAGGTATCTGATCAGTACCGCTCGTTCTTCTGTTGTGGAAATTAGAGATAGATTAACTCATTCTGTAAGATCAGTGAGGAATCTTGAGGGTCCATGTCTGTTGAGAATTCCATCCCAAGCATGTTAGACGGTTGCGCAGCCTCTATCAGGTGTGGGTCAGTCTTATAATTTGTCATGACTGAGGTATTGGCAACAGTCATTGACAGATAAAATAATGTAGTTGTCAGAACAGTGGTTTAAGCCTAGGGTTAGGTGGAATTGGGTTAAGTGAATTAATATGGGAATTGTTAAATGGGAAAAGAATATCAGGTAACAATGGAATCCTGAAGTATTCAGGTGAAATATTGAGGGATAAAAGTTGTTTTTGTTCTAATAAAACATATGAGGTAAGGGGTATGTTTATGGGAAGATCAGAGTGTGATGTTATATGATAAGTTTGGATAAGCATGACCTTAAGGGTAGTAATGAGAAATATGTTACTTTTTAGGTATCAGGTAGTAAGAAGAGCAGGACTTTGATGGGTAAAAGATTAGCTTTTGCTTATGACTATGGGGAATTTTAGAGATATTGGGTGGGTTTGTGATGATAAAATATATATTCTTACATTATGAATTAACAGGATTTGGTTACATGTCAACGTTGAAGCTTCCATATGAGGCTTTTACTATTAAAAGAGGAATAGCACCGAACACAGATCAATCTGAAATTAGAGTTCAAGATAGGATGAAAAGGGACATGTCATAGGCTTCAAGCCTATCATTGAAGAATAAGTCTAAGGGAGAAGGGGACTTTATTCATGGTATGGTGTAACATTTGGGAAGATCATATTGATAAATATTAGTTATACTTTGAGTCCAGATAGTTCAGATAAGATCACTGGGGTTATAGATGCATTATAAGGGATGTGTTTGGGAGATCTGAGAAGATTTGGTTGCAAGATCAATTAGGCCAGTAGGGGCAGTGATGGGTTAATGACAGCTATGATAACACTGTGATGTTTGTAATTTGTTACTGATCTTTGAGAAAGTTATGATATTGAGATAGGTTGGAGAGTGATTCCTGGAGACAACACTCCGATGCCGGTGTTGACTGTTCCGGATCTGGAGGAAGATGGATGGACTACTGATGGATAAATATAATTTTTTAATGAGTTGATTATTTTTCAACAAAAATTTTTTTTCAATATTGGGGTGATTTTGATATGATTTATGAATCAAAGGGGGGGATAGGTTTATGTGATTCATACATCATTTATATATCATTTTTTAAATTCTTAGGTGAAATTGAGGTTTAATTTGAAAGTGGCTGTTTTGCAAAAGATACTGTTTGGTCGTTTCTTTTCTTTTCATTCCAGAGGCATTTGGGAGAACATGGGGAGATTGGAATATTCAGACAAAGACAATATGAAGGGACAATATGACTGGAGGAGATGAAACAAGGAGGGTGTGGCTGATTCCATCATCAACAAGTCCATTGGAAGAGGAGACTACGGGGAGATGAAGTGTAGTGGACTACATTCCAGTATCGGCAATGAAATATAGACATGTGTAATACATAATTGTGTAATAGCCTCAGGGATTAATTTTGTAGAATGATGTTTGATGTTATTGACTACATGTAAGGATCTTAGATGTTTTTGTTTATTTCGGTGAATGCTTAGGGACAGAAAGTCTAGGTAGGGAGAGGTCCACTTTTGAGGTCCAATGGGTTGACCAGCCTTTAGAGTGGATGGTTATGGATAGGATTTTGTTTGCAGGGCCTTACATGTGTATTTAGTTGCATCATAGTTTCAAAATGCATTTACATGGTTTATGAGGTTATCTGGAGTACCGACGGTGGTTGCCTGGGGCAGAGGGACCGTGAGAGAATTTTACTGTCTTGATTGATATGGATGGATGGCTGCTGGACAGTTTTTCGCTCTTACACTCCATAGAGATTTCTTCATAGTTCATAGTAATGTATTCACACTTCATATGTCATAGTAATGTATTCTCACTTCATAAACAGGTATTTCATAGAAAGGTATTTACACTCTAGAGGAGAATGTGTTTGGTTTAATGTTAAAGATACTCAATAAGATAAATGGTTAATAGTCATAATCTTATTCTGTTTGTTTTCGAGACGTTTATTTCGTCTCGAAAGGGGGGAATATCGTATCTGAAGATTATGCCTTTGTTAAATGTTTTGGAGGAACAAAGAATGTTGTTTTATGATCTTAGTTCAAATGTAGCGTTGGGAGGGTGATGCCCCAGGGGAGACTGGTGATAGGCCAGAAGAGGGAGTCACTCCTCTTTTTGCATTGTTTATAAATAGGGGGTAAACGATGAGACAGCAGAACGGCCATAGCAATCTGGGGAGCCGTTCTCCGGACATCGCGAGTCTGTATCTATGCTGTAAATTCGTGATTTTAATAAAAGCCTCGAACACGATGCAGCATAGCGGACTTTTTGTTGACAGCAATAATTGCTACCACTCATCATATACGACACTGTCTCCCAGGCTGTCCCCAAGACCACAGCCAATCGCGTGCAAGGAACAACACAGCTAACTTGGCTAGTCTTGTTAGCTTGCAAAACTGAAATGTGTATAATTATAAGGGACATCATGTTTTGTGGATAATATTTAAATGTACAGTGGGTGAGCTCCATTCCTGACAGGCTGATCAGATTCAATTTCAGGCTCAGAGGCTGATAAGTCAGGATGCTGCCTTGTAGGCTGTTTTATAGGTAAGGCTCCTTGCAGGCAGATTAGCTGTCAAAGTGCTTTATGGGCAGATGCATATCTGATCCAGGATCTGATCAGCCTGCCAGGAATAGAGCGCACCCACTCTTGATCAGAAAGTGTTCACACCCCTTGACTTTTTCCACATGTTGTTGTGTTACTGATCTACACGCAATACCCTATAATGTCAAAGTGGAATTATGTTTTTAGAAATGTTTACAAATTAATACAAAATGAAAAGCTGAAATGTTGTGAGTCAATAAGTATTCAGCCCTTTTGTTATGGCAAGCCTAAATAAGTTCAGGAGTAAAAATGTGCTTAACAAGTCACATCATAAGTTGCATGGACTCACTATGTGTGCAATAATAGTGTTTAACATGATTTTTAAATGACTACCACATCTCTGTACCCCACACATACAGTGGGGAAAAAAAGTATTTAGTCAGCCACCAATTGTGCAAGTTCTCCCACTTAAAAAGATGAGAGAGGCCTGTAATTTTCATCATAGGTACACGTCAACTATGACAGACAAAATGAGAAAAAAGAATCCAGAAAATCACATTGTAGGATTTTTAATGAATTTATTGTCACGATCGTCTAAGGAGGAGGACCAAGGCGCAGCGTGATGAACAAACATACTTTAATTAGTTAAAGTTTAAACATGAATACAAAACAAGAAACGACTCGTGACGTCCACGGTATCAATGACCGAACACGGAACAAAAACCCACAAACACAAAGGGAAAACAGACAGTTTAAATATGGCTCCCAATCAGAGACAACCAGCCAACAGCTGACACTCGTTGCCTCTGATTGGGAGTCACTAAGGCAAACATAGAAATCAACAAACTAGAACCCCCAACATAGAAATAAACACATAGAATAAACACACCCTGGCTCAACAAATAGAGTCCCAGAGCCAGGGTGTGACAGTACCCCCCCCCCCCCCTAAAGGCGCGGACTGCGACCGCGCCTCAACTAAACAAAACAGGGGAGGGCTGGGCGGGCATACCTCCTCGGCGGCGGTTCTGGCTCCGGCCTTGACCACCACCCTCCAATACACCCCCCATAGCGCCCCTGGTCCAGTCTGGCCCCGCCGGCTGGAGCCGAACTGGACTTAGCAGGAGCGGTTAGCTTCAGCTCCATCGTGGAGCAGTTGACCGGTACCTTACCAGGCACCGGTGACCCAGGCACGGGTTGTGCTGGACTGATGACGCGCACCCCTGGCTTGGTGCGTGGAGGAGGAACGGGCCTTACCAGGCTGACGACGCGCACCCCTGGCTTGGTGCGTGGAGGAGGGACGGGCCTTACCAGGCTGACGACTCGCACCGTATACTTGGTGCGAGTGGCAGGAACAGGCCGGGCCGGGCTGGCGACGCGCACCGTAGACTTGGTGCGAGTGGCAGGAACAGGCCGGGCCGGGCTGGCGACGCGCACCGTAGACTTGGTGCGAGTGGCAGGAACAGGCCGGGCCGGGCTGGCGACGCGCACCGTATACTTGGTGCGTGGAGCAGGGACAGGCCGGACTGGGCTGGCGACGCACACCGTAGGCTTGGTGCGTGGAGCAGGGACAGGCCGGACCGGGCTGGCGACGCACACCGTAGGCTTGGTGCGTGGAGCAGGCCGGGCCGGGCTGGCGACGCGCACCGTAGACTTGGTGCGTGGAGCAGGGACTGGCCTTACCAGGCTGACGACTCGCACCGTATACTTGGTGCGAGTGGCAGGAACAGGCCGGGCCGGGCTGGCGACGCGCACCGTATACTTGGTGCGAGTGGCAGGAACAGGCCGGGCCGGGCTGGCGACGCGCACCGTAGACTTGGTGCGTGGAGCAGGGACAGGCCGGACTGGGCTGGCGACGCACACCGTAGGCTTGGTGCGTGGAGCAGGGACAGGCCGGACCGGGCTGGCGACGCACACCGTAGGCTTGGTGCGTGGAGCAGGCCGGGCCGGGCTGGCGACGCGCACCGTAGACTTGGTGCGTGGAGCAGGGACTGGCCAGACTGGGCTGGCGACGCACACCGTAGGCTTGGTGCGTGGAGCAGGGACAGGCCGAACCGGGCTGTGGAGACGGATAGGAGCCCTGGAGTGAAGAGCGGCCACAACCCGTCCTGGCTGAATGCCTACCCTCATACACTCTGTGTGAGGCATCCGCACAGGACGTACAGGGCGGTGTATCCGTAACCTGGTGGCCTCCAGAATCCGCCCCTCTTTTGCCTCCGTCAGCCCCGTCGTCCATGCCGTGTGCCCCCCCTAAAAAATTTTTGGGGTTGCCTCTCGATCGCCCGACGACGACCCTGATCACGCCGTTGCTCCTCTCTACGGCGCGCCTCCACCGTCTCTTCTCCCGGCGCTTCCTCCCATGTCCAGCCCAAGAGCTGCCCCTGGACACGCTGCTTGGTCGTTGCATGGTGGGTTTTTCTGTCACGATCGTCATATGGAACAGACCAATGCGCAGCGTGATGAACAAACATACTTTAATTAGTTAAAGTTTAAACACAATACAAAACAAGAAACGACTCGTGACGTCCACGGTATCAATGACCGAACACGGAACAAAAACCCACAAACACAAAGGGAAAACAGACAGTTTAAATATGGCTCCCAATCAGAGACAACCAGCCAACAGCTGACACTCGTTGCCTCTGATTGGGAGTCACTCAGGCAAACATAGAAATCAACAAACTAGAACCCCAACATAGAAATAAACACATAGAATAAACACACCTTGGCTCAACAAATAGAGTCCCAGAGCCAGGGTGTGACATTTATTTGCAAATTATTGTGGAAAATAAGTATTTGGTCAATAACAAAAGTTTCTCAATACTTTGTTATATACCCTTTGTTGGCAATGACACAGGTCAAACGTTTTCTGTAAGTCTTCACAAGGTTTTCACACACTGTTGCTGGTATTTTGGCCCATTCCTCCATGCAGATTTCCTCTAGAGCAGTGATGTTTTGGGGCTGTCGCTGGGCAACACGGACTTTCAACTCCCTCCAAAGATTTTCTATGGGGTTGAGATCTGGAGACTGGCTAGGCCACTCCAGGACCTTGAAATGCTTCTTACGAAGCCACTCCTTCGTTGCCCGGGTGGTGTGTTTGGGATCATTGTCATGCTGAAAGACCCAGCCACGTTTCATCTTCAATGCCCTTGCTGATGGAAGGAGGTTTTCACTCAAAATCTCATGATACATAGCCCCATTCATTCTTTCCTTTACACGGATCAGTCATCCTGGTCCCTTTGCAGAAAGCATGATGTTTCCACCCCCATGCTTCACAGTAGGTATGGTGTTCTTTGGATGCAACTCAGCATTCTTTGTCCTCCAAACACGACGAGTTGAGTTTTTACCAAAAAGTTCTATTTTGGTTTCATCTGACCATATGACATTCTCCCAACCCTCTTCTGGATCATCCAAATGCACTCTAGCAAACTTCAGACGGGCCTGGACATGTACTGGCTTAAGTAGGGGGACACGTCTGGCACTGCAGGATTTGAGTCCCTGGCGGCGTAGTGTGTTACTGATGGTAGGCTTTGTTACTTTGGTCCCAGCTCTCTGCAGGTCATTCACTAGGTCCCCCCGTGTGGTTTTGGGATTTTTGCTCACCGTTCTTGTGATCATTTTGACCCCACGGTGTGAGATCTTGCGTGGAGCCCCAGATCGAGGGAGATTATCAGTGGTCTTGTATGTCTTCCATTTCCTAATAATTGCTCCCACAGTTGATTTCTTCAAACCAAGCTGCTTACCTATTGCAGATTCAGTCTTCCCAGCCTGGTGCAGGTCTACAATTTTGTTTCTGGTGTCCTTTGACAGCTCTTTGGTCTTGGCCATAGTGGAGTTTGGAGTGTGACTGTTTGAGGTTGTGGACAGGTGTCTTTTATACTGATAACAAGTTCAAACAGGTGCCATTAATACAGATAACGAGTGGAGGACAGAGGAGCCTCTTAAAGAAGAAGTTACAGGTCTGTGAGAGCCAGAAATCTTGTTTATTGTAGGTGACCAAATACTTATTTTCCACCATAATTTGCAAATAAATTCATAAAAAATCCTACAATGTGATTTTCTGGATTTTTTTTCCTCAATTTGTCTGTCATAGTTGACGTGTACCTATGATGAAAATTACAGGCCTCTCTCAACTTTTTAAGTGGGAGAACTTGCACAATTGGTGGCTGACTAAATACTTTTTTTCCCCACTGTACAATTATCTGTAGGTCCCTTAGTCGAGCAGTGAATTTCAAGCACAGATTCAACCACAAAGACCAGAGAGGTTTTCCAATTGTTCGCAAAGAAGGGCACCTATTGGTAGAAAAAAAGCAGACACTGAATATCCCTTTGAGCATGGTGCAGTTATTAATTAGACTTTGGATGGTGTATCAATACACCCAGTACCTACAAAGATACAGGCACCCTTCCTAACTCAGTTGCCGGAGAGGAAGGAAACCACTCAGTGATTTCACCATGAGGCCAATGGTGATTTTAAAACAGTTACAGAGTTTAATGGCTATGATAGGAAATAACTGAGGATGGATCAACAATATTGTAGTTACTCCACAATACTAACATAAATGACAGAGTGAAAAGACGGAATCCCATACAGAATAACAAAATATTCCAAAACATGCGTCCTGTTTGCAATAAGGCACTAAAGTAATACTGCAAAGAATGTGGCAAAGAAATGAACTTTTTGTCCTGAATACAAGGCGTTATGTTTGGGGCAAATCCAGCACAACACATCACTGAGTACCACTCTTCATATTCTCAAGCATGGTGGTGGCTGCATCATGTTATGGGTATTCTTGTCATCGGCAAGGACTAGGGAGTTTTTTAGGATAAAAAGCAATAAAGCTAAGCACAGGCAAAATCCTAGAGGAAAACTTGGTTCAGTCTGCTTTCCAACAGACACTGGGAGACAAATTCACCTTTCAGCAGGACATTTACTTAAAATACAAGGCCAAATATACACTGGAGTTCCTTACCAAGACGACAATGAATGTTCCTAAGTGCCCTAGTTACAGTTTTGACTTAAATCGGCTTGAAAATCTATGGCAAGTCTTGAAAATGGCTGTTTAGCAATGATCAATAACTAATTTGACAGAGCTTTAATATTTTAAACAAAAATAATGGGCAACATTTTTACAATCCAGGTGTGCAAAGCTCTTAGAGACTCACAGCTGTAATCGGTGCCAAAGCTGATTCTAACATGTATTGACTCTAATCAAGATATATTAGTGTTTTATTTTCATTTTTTTTATGTTAGAATTTTAGTCCCACTTTGACATCACACTTTGACTACTTTGTGTCAATTTTGACACTAAAATAAATGTTTCTGACTCGTATCGATGCCACATAGGCCGTTTTCAAAGGGATTAGTTGTTTTTTAGAGGCTCTTCCCAGACCAGTGGTTCCCAACCTTTTCGGTTACTCTACCACCAACTAAATGTTGCTCTTCCTGGAGTACCCTTGAAGTACCCCCTCATGTACATTTTACCAGTAGGTCTATGGTCTCATGAGTCTTCTCAAGTACCCCCTATGGATAGGTCAAGTACCCCAAGGGGTCCTAGCACCCCTTGTTGGGAACCACTGACCTAGACTATAGGCCAACTGAACATACACTTTCTATTTGCCTTATCTGTGGTTCAGGTGCAAGACATCTTTCAGAGGAAGGCTGAAGTCACAGTTAATCTTCATTATCCTTTGCCTTATTGATTCTGTCTATCCTACCCACATCACAATGGTATTTTCCTTCACCTTGCGGAATTGCCTGCCACTTTCCTCCATGGCAAAGTGTGGTTGCTATAGCAATAGACTGTTCGATCTAACCACAGACCCAAGTTCTGATTGATGAAAATAGTACTTCAGTGTCTCCTCTCTTAATTGCAGTTGGCTTGGATGAATGGTTCTGAAGATTCATTTGCTCGGAAAAGGACAACATGAGGATGAAATGAGAAAGGAATAGCCGGAGAGGATATAGAAGCAGTTGATATGCATCCAGAACAACTAATGACTATTCCCACTGGGCACACACTGGTTGAAATCAACATTGTTTCCACGTCATTTCAATGAAATCAAGTTGAACCAACGTGGAATAGATGTTGAATTGACGTCTGTGCCCAGTGGGTTGAGACCTGAGTGAGAAGGATCTCTTTACAAATACCACCGTACAAAGAAATGTCCAAATTACCTACCTGTAAGTCAATAAGGCCTAAAAAAAAACACAATGGTGTGTCACTCAAAGAGTTTACCATAAATTTGGAACAATTCTTATTATCCTGCTAAGTAATGAGATTGTAAAATAATGGACAAGAGAAGGATGTTTTTCCACCAAGAGCCACCACAGACATCACATGTGACCCGGTTACATACCAAATGGCACCCCATTCCCTTTATAGTGCACTGCTAGGGAATAAGGTGCCCTTTAGGACTCCCCCCCCCCCCCCCCCCCCCCCCCCCCAGGACAGGACATATGTAGACTGACCTCAGGAAGACCATTCACTCACATGTTGTTCTGCTAATTGAAAAGAACGTCTGGGATTTCCAGTTGACACAAATGGTCTCTAAGCCTTTTTTATTGCCTAGCAAAAAGGCTCTACATGTTTGCAGCAGCTTAACCTTTCTGTCTCCCTGTGGGCAATTTAGCACTTACGTGAAAATTAGAGATAATAGTCAACTAGATATGGAGAAATTGTTAATTAGATGTTCGAGGCTGGAGATGCTAGTGTCAATCTACCAATGCAGAATAATGTATTTTGGTTATTGAACATATTCAAGCACTTGCACTTTCATTTGGATACAGGATTATGCTGAAGGAAGGAAAAAACAACATGGAAACAGCTTAACATTTTTGACCTGCTAATAAGGGTTACAGACACTGTGGAATTCTACCCTTAACTAAAAGAAAGGATGAAGTAGTTTCAAAACATGATCAGTTGATCGCTGATAAATTGCCAGGAAATTTTAAGGATACTTTTGTAATTTCACAGATTGTTGTGGCTGTTGAACATCATTGTTCTGTCTGTGGTGTTGCATGGTGTGCACTCATTCTGTTAAACTGGAGGTGTTCATTTTCATTCTGGTCCATGATGGATACATGTGACCAGCATCAATGGAAAGGAGCACTGCATATACAGATATTCTGCTTCGATGCTATTCAAAGGACTGGACAATTATGTACAGATGTAGGATCTTAATTTGATCACCCTGTTGCAGGAGAATTTTCCTGCAACGCAGTAGTGTATTTGAGGGTTGCAAAGGCTTCTGAAGTTGTAATTTCCACTTTGAAATTTCAGATTTGATTTTCCCATACGAAAAATGCATCAACCCTACAAAAATGTCCATGAATTATAATCCACATGTCACGGTTTCGGCCGAGGCTGCCTCTCTCCCTTGTTCGGGCAGGTTTCGGCGTTCGTCGTCTCCGGAATTCTAGCTGCCACCGCTGTTTGTTTCTTGTTCGTTTGCTTTGGTCTGTTTGTTTTCACACCTGTTCCTGTTTTGGCGTATTAGTGTCCTATAAGTTTCTCGTTGTGTTTGTCTAGTGTTGTGTGTCATTGATTTTCCGTCAGTTGTGTGTATTGCTCGGTTGAGCTTCTCTCCATTACTCTGGAGTATTTTCGCACCTGTTTGTGCGTGGTTACTATTTTTGTCGCACCTGTTTGTGCGCGGTTACTATTTTGTCGCACCTGTTTGTGCGCAGTTTCTTTTCGCCTTCGTGCGTAATTGTTGCCTCCGGGCAAAGTTTCCATTTGCCTTAGTTTGGCCTATAATACAAGCCTTTGGGAATATCGTTCTGAGTCCTGCGTTTGATTCCACCCTTACACCTACAGCACGCCTGACAGAATTACACACCTTCAATGGAATCAGCAGGAGCCGAAGCAGCTCAGACGAGACTGGAGGCCCAGGTTCGGGACCAACGAGAGCAGATCCAACAGATGGGGACCGCCCTGCAGGAGGTGATTTCCACCATCCGAGGCTGGGGTACGCCTCCACCACCTCCCTCCCTGCCAGCACCATCGGCCAGCCCAATTCATTCCAGCGCCGGAACCTCGAGGAGTCCAACTATCTCTCCCGAGGGCCTACGACGGGACCGCGGCTGGGTGTCAGGGATTTCTACTCCAGGTGGAGCTATACCTGGCCACAGTGCACCCGGCACCTTCGGGGCATGAGAGCGTGTCCGCCCTGATCTCCTGCCTGGCCGGTAAAGCGTTGGAGTGGGCCAACGCGGAGTGGAGGAAGATCGACGCCACGACGATTACATACGACGAGTTCTCCCGCCGCTTCAGGGCGGTGTTTGACCATCCCCCGGAGGGGAAAGCGGCGGGGGAGCGTCTGGTCTTCCTCCGGCAGGGGAGGAGGAGTGCCCAGGAATTCGCTCTTGAATTCCGTACTCTAGCGGCAGATGCAGGGTGGAATGATCGGGCCCTCATCGATTTATACAGATGTAGCCTACGAGAGGACGTCCGTCGGGAGCTTGCTTGTAGGGACACCAGCCTCACTTTCGACCAGCTGGTCGACATGTCCATCAGGCTGGATCACCTGCTGGCTACCCGCGGACGTCCTGCGGAGGGTCCGTCCATTTCACCCTCCAGCGCCTCCGAGCCGTGTCCTATGGAGCTCGGGGGCGCTGGCGCTAGAGACAGGAGGAGTCGGCAGGCTAGGGGGTCCATCCACTGCACCAACTGTGGTCGGGGAGGACACACCGCGGCTAGGTGCTGGGGATGGCCTCCTAGGGGAGATGACGACAGGTCCCGCACTGGGGATTCCCTCCAGGTGAGTAGGCGCCCCACTCACCCAGAGCTCACTGTTGCCCATTTTTGTATACCTGTCAGTTTTCCACAGGTAGCACCTCATTCCCAGCATAAGGCGCTGGTAGATTCAGGCGCGGCTGGGAATTTTATTGATAAAAAGTTTTGTTTAGCGTTAGGGATTCCCCTTACTCCTGTTGATGTTCCTTTCCCCGTTCATGCCCTAGATAGTCGTCCGTTGGGTACAGGCTTGATCAGGGAGGTCACGGCGCCACTTAGGATGTGTGCGCAGGGGGATCATCAGGAGATGATTCAGCTGTTCCTGATTGATTCTCCTGCGTATCCGGTGGTGCTGGGCATGCCCTGGTTGAGTACCCATAACCCAGCTATTTCGTGGCAGGAGAGGGCTCTGATGGAGTGGTCTGCTCAGTGTGTGGGTAGATGTTTGGGCGTTTCCGTAGGGGCTACCTCGGTGGAGAGTCCAAACCAGGTGCCCGCATTGCCCGTTCCACCTGAATATGGGGATTTGGCTATTGCGTTTAATAAGGCGAGGGCGACGCGGTTGCCACCCCATAGGCAGGGGGATTGTGCGATAGACCTCCAGGCAGGAGCTGCGCTCCCACGGAGCCATGTGTATCCTCTGTCTCAGGAGGAGAAGAAAGCTATGGAGATTTACATAGACGAATCTCTGAGACAAGGATACATACGGCCTTCCACTTCCCCTGCGTCCTCGAGTTTCTTTTTCGTGAAGAAAAAGGATGGGGGTTTGCGTCCGTGCATCGATTACCGTGGTCTCAATCAGATTACGGTGAAGTATAGTTATCCACTCCCGCTGATTGCGACCATGACTGAGTCGTTGCATGGGGCGCGTTTCTTCACGAAATTAGATCTCAGGAGCGCGTACAACTTGGTGCGCATCAGGGAGGGTGATGAATGGAAAACAGCCTTTAGTACCACCTCGGGCCATTACGAGTATCTGGTCATGCCATACGGGTTGATGAACGCTCCGTCAGTTTTCCAATCATTCGTGGATGAGATCTTCAGGGACATGCAGGGGCAGGGAGTGGTGGTGTACATTGATGACATTCTCGTGTACTCGCCTACCCGTGTCGAGCATGTGGCCCTGGTGCGAAGAGTGTTGCGGAGGCTGGTGGAGCACGACCTGTATGCGAAGGCAGAGAAGTGTCTGTTTTTCCAGGAATCGGTCTCCTTTTTGGGTTATCAGTTGTCTGCGTCAGGGGTGAAGATGGAGGTAGACCGGGTGTCGGCCGTGCGTAATTGGCAAACACCAACTACTGTGAAGGAGGTGCAGCAGTTTTTGGGGTTTGCAAATTACTACAGGAGGTTTATCCGGGGTTTTGGACAGGTGGCAGCTCCCATCACGTCTCTGTTGAAGGGGGGTCCGGTGCGTCTGCAGTGGTCAGCCGAGGCGGACAGGGCGTTTGGGAGGCTGAAGGACCTGTTTACCTCGGCCCCGGTGCTGGCGCATCCGGATCCCTCTTTGCCGTTCCAGGTAGAGGTAGACGCGTCGGAGGCCGGTTTAGGAGCCGTGCTTTCACAACGGTCTGGCGCGCCACCTAAACTCCGCCCCTGTGCTTTTTATTCCAAGAAGCTCAGTCCGGCGGAGCGGAACTATGACGTAGGGGACAGGGAGCTGTTAGCCGTGGTACAGGCTCTAAAGGTGTGGAGGCACTGGCTTGAGGGGGCTCAACACCCTTTCCTCATTTTGACGGACCACCGTAACCTGGAGTACATCCGGGCGGCGAGGAGGCTGAACCCTCGCCAGGCAAGATGGAGTATGTTCTTGACCAGGTTTACTTTTAAGATCACGTACATCCCTGGGTCACAGAATGGCAAGGCAGATGCGCTGTCTCGGCGGTATGACACGGAGGAGAGGTCCGTGGAGCCCACTCCCATACTGCCTGAGTCGTGTCTGGTGGCACCGGTAGTGTGGGAGGTCGATTCTGAACTCGAGCGGGCGTTACGCACCGACCCTAGTCCACCACAGTGCCCGGAGGGTCGGAAGTACGTTCCGCTCGAGGTTCGGGATCGATTGATCTATTGGGCTCACACGTCACCCTCCTCTGGACATCCGGGTATCGGCCGGACAGTGCACTGTCTTAGTGCCAAGTACTGGTGGCCCACGTTGGCAAGGGATGTGAGGGTTTATGTTTCCTCCTGCTCGGTGTGCGCCCAGTGTAAGGCGCCTAGACATCTACCTAGGGGTAAGTTGCTACCCCTGCCCGTTCCACAACGACCATGGTCCCACCTCTCAGTGGACTTTATAACAGACCTTCCCCTCTTCCAAGGGAATACTACCATCCTGGTCGTGGTGGATCGGTTCTCTAAGGCCTGTCGTTTGCTCCCCATGCCGGGTCTTCCTACTGCCCTACAAACTGCCGAGGCACTGTTTACCCATGTGTTCCGGCACTACGGGGTACCCGAGGACATTGTGGCTGATCGGGGTCCCCAATTCACCTCCAGAGTCTGGAGAGCGTTTATGGAGCGGTTGGGGGTCTCGGTAAGCCTCACCTCGGGTTACCACCCGGAGAGTAATGGGCAGGTGGAACGCGTAAACCAGGATGTGGGTAGGTTTCTCAGAACATACTGCCGGGACCGGCCCGAGGAGTGGTCGAGGTACGTTCCCTGGGCCGAGATGGCCCAGAATTCCCTACGCCATTCCTCCACTAACCTAACTCCATTTCAATGTGTGTTAGGTTACCAGCCGGTTCTGGCACCCTGGCAGCAGAGCCAGATCGAGGCTCCTGCGGTGGATGAGTGGGCGCGGCGCTCGGAGGAGACTTGGAACGCTGCACACGTCCACCTGCAGCGGGCCCTCCGACGTCAGAAGGCGAGCGCTGATCTCCACCGCAGTGAGGCACCGGTGTACGCACCTGGTGATCGAGTCTGGCTCTCTACCAGAAACCTGCCCCTCCGCCTGCCCTGTCGGAAACTGGGTCGGCGGTTTGTGGGGCCATTTAAAGTCCTGAGAAGGTTGAACGAGGTCTGTTATAGGTTAATGTTACCTGTGGAGTATAAGTGTATTAACCCCTCGTTCCATGTGTCCCTTCTCAGGCCGGTGGTAGCGGGCCCACTCCAAGAAGATGAGATCTTGGAGACTCCTCCGCCCCCGTTGGACATCGAGGGGGCACCGGCGTACTCCGTGAGATCCATCTTGGATTCGAGACGTCGGATGGGGGGTCTCCAGTATCTAGTGGAGTGGGAGGGGTACGGCCCGGAGGAGCGGTGCTGGGTGCCGAGGAGAGACGTTTTGGACCCGTCGCTCCTGACGGAATTCCATCGGGGGCATCCGACGCGCCCTGCTCCGCGTCCTCCTGGTCGTCCCCGAGGCCGGAGTCGGCGCACGTCTGGAGCCGCGCGTCAAGGGGGGGGTACTGTCACGGTTTCGGCCGAGGCTGCCTCTCTCCCTTGTTCGGGCAGGTTTCGGCGTTCGTCGTCTCCGGAATTCTAGCTGCCACCGCTGTTTGTTTCTTGTTCGTTTGCTTTGGTCTGTTTGTTTTCACACCTGTTCCTGTTTTGGCGTATTAGTGTCCTATAAGTTTCTCGTTGTGTTTGTCTAGTGTTGTGTGTCATTGATTTTCCGTCAGTTGTGTGTATTGCTCGGTTGAGCTTCTCTCCATTACTCTGGAGTATTTTCGCACCTGTTTGTGCGTGGTTACTATTTTTGTCGCACCTGTTTGTGCGCGGTTACTATTTTGTCGCACCTGTTTGTGCGCAGTTTCTTTTCGCCTTCGTGCGTAATTGTTGCCTCCGGGCAAAGTTTCCATTTGCCTTAGTTTGGCCTATAATACAAGCCTTTGGGAATATCGTTCTGAGTCCTGCGTTTGATTCCACCCTTACACCTACAGCACGCCTGACACCACATAATAATTCAAATTTCCTGTTGCTGCAGGATTATTTTCCTGCTGTAGCAAACTGGCTCAAATTAAGATCCGACATCTGTAGTAGTTCCATTTGGGTTGTAGTCTGTTCCTAAATTGTATTTTTACCCAGTTGGAGCAGCTTTGGAGAACCCACATCTATGTGGGTCTTGTATGTCTCTTCTGCCAACAAACCAACTACAGTACATACCAATCTACTGTAGTAGACCTACAGTATGTCAATCACAGTCTTTCATATTTCAATTTTTGGGCCCATGGTTACATTGAAAATGTAATCCAGTCTTTAGAGCAATGTACATAAGGGATTACACTGAGTGTACAAAATATTATGAACACCTGCTCTCTCCATGACATAAACTTACCAGGTGAATCCAGGTGAAAGCTATGATCCCTTATTGATGTCACTTGTTAAATCCACTTCAATCAATGTAGATGAAGGGGAGGAGGCAGGTCAAATAAGTATTTTTAAGCCTTGAGACAATTGTGACATGGATTGTGTATGTGTGCCATTCAGACGGTAAATGGGCAAGACAAAAGATTGAAGTGCCTTTGAACAGGGTATGGTAGTAGGTGCCAGGCACACTGGTTTGTGTCAAGAACTGCAACGCTGTAGGGTTTTTCATGCTCAACAGTTTCCTGTGTGTATCAAGAATGGTCCACCACCCAAATGACATCCAGCCAATTTGACACAACTATGGGAAGCATTGGAGTCAACATGGGCCAGCATCCCTGTGGAACGCTTTCGACACCGTGTAGAGTCCATGCTCCGACAAATTGAGGCAGTTCTGAGGGCAAAAGGGATTGCGACGCAATATTAGGAAGGTGTTTTTCAAGTTTTGTACACTCAGTGTATCTTTTCTTGTGTCTGTAATATTCTGTTTTGTCATATGAAGCTAAACTTAATTGGTGGGTTGACTGAATTCTGTGTCCTCCTGAGGTACACTTGGATTTGAGGTGAAGTCTGGCTCTGCAGCAAACAGAGTCTTTCAATCACACACTTACTCAGTAAATATTCGATCTGCAAATTGGACTATCTCTTTTGTTTATTTATCAATCTTTAATCGAGATTGATGTCATCTGTTTTTTAAGAGTGCCAACAGTGGCGACAAGAATGCAGTATGACTTACCTCATGCTAAAAGCCTATTACAAGGTAGACTTGGTAGGTTTTTTTTGTTCGAATGACCAAGAAACTGTATGTGTCTGTAGGATGTCATATTATAAGGGAAATGTTTCCAACCATTCTATTGATTCCATAGGCAGAATCCAACCTAGAATGCTTGACATCCTTGCACTCAATTCTTACATTTATTTTCTTTAACCTTTGTCCCATGTGTTTTTATGTACCACCACCAGTATACCAAAGAGTGTCCCCATTTGAAAATATTACGGTTTGAGTATTTTGAGTCCTTCTAAGACTCTTAACATAGTTTGAGGATCAGGATTAGGATCTCAATGTTAATTCTAATCCGAACATTTTAACAATTCATTCCTGAGTTCTGCCTCTTAATTGCCTCAAATTATGTCCTTGCCACTTGAATAAAATATAAACACCATGTAATTGAGAGATACTGAGATATTACAGCTTGTTATATATTGTGTGTTTCGGTAATGCAATGCCTCGCTGCTATTGGATAGTTTTTTTATTAATAAAAGTAGGCCTACCTGTACAACTCTATGGCATTAACATGCAGCCTACTGTATTCACCTTGTGGCCATTTCCTGATTTGCACTGCTAAACCACATTTTGTACTAGTCATGAACACATGTCTGTATATTGAGCGCAGTTCCTGTGAGGGTCTTGCTCTATAATGTGACAAGTGGGTGAGTTTTTGCTCACTTTCATGCCATTTTTCAGCAACCAATGCAAACCACAACCAAGCAACGTCAGCAATGGGACAAGGGGCAAAAACTATACTGTTCAACAAATCCACGACAGATGAGAAATGTATGTGGGGCTTATTATTGTACACACTACAACTTAGGGGCAAGAACACTTCTAAAATGTCAACCACATAGAGCTGATCATAGAAATCACATTCACTTATTCTACTGTCACACTGCAATTAGCAGATATCATTGGTGGAAGGGCAGTTGCTGACCCATAAAGTTCAGCTGGCCCTAGGCTACAGATGCTTGCCATGAGAAGACTGGTGGTCATAGGCACAGTAGTCCAGCAGCAGAGAAATAAACTCTCTCTCTGACAACTCTCCTACATGTTAATCCACGTTGAGGAACATTCTGTCTACGTCCCAAATGGCACCCTATTCCATATATAATGCACTACTTTTGACCAGGGCTATGTGGTCAAAAGTAGTGCACTATATAGGGAATAGGGTGCCTTTTGGGACACATCCTCTTACTGTCTCCCTCACTTCACACCCTCCTTAGTTTAATATATTGTGACCTGCATACCATCTTGGTGCAACTAACCTGCATAGAAATTACTATCCAGACCATTATGTCTACAATTCATGTGTTTTAAATGGTGTGGTCATCAACCTTGGTCCTGGAGAGCTAAAGGGTATGCAGACATTTATTCCAGACCAGCACTAAAACATATTTTTTCTTTGATTAGACTGCATACCACTTCTTATGATTACTGAAAAATGCACTATTGAAATATACATTTCTCAAAAAGAAAGTAAGTAAAAGTTTTAGGAATTACTGTTAATAAGTGACCTATTGACACTGTCAAACCTGCTATTTGAATAGCATGGAGCAAAAACGGTTTGTCAAGTGGAGCCAATCACGTTCTTTATTTCACATACATTGATGAGCTATCATTTATATAGAGCACTAGTATATAACAGAATGGAGCAAACCCATTCATATGCGTCTGGACTGGTTTTCTGAAGCAGCAGCAGTAACACAGCTCCAATGTGCTCTGAGGGCAGCGACATCAAACTGTCATTACGACACCTGCTTCGGTAGCGGTCGTTTGATAGCCTCCTAGAGTAGAGAGAGAGAAACGAGGACACTGATACAGGGTAGAGTGTGAGAGACTGCGAGATAAGCGAGAGGATATAGCCAGCCTACACAACAGGGACCTCAATACAATTAATCCAATGGACGTGATGCTTATACTGATAAGAATTGCGCTCGTGGGCTTCATCTGTCTGTTTCTAGCATCCGCTGGGTTGGCCTGTGGTCCAGGCAAGGGATATGGAAAACAAAGACATCCGAAAAAACTGAAGCCTTTGGCATACAAGCAGTTCATTCCCAACGTGGCGGAGAAGACCCTTGGGGCCAGTGGCAAATACGAAGGGAAGATCACAAGGAACTCTGAAAGATTTAAAGACCTGACACCAAACTACAATCCTGACATTATTTTCAAAGATGAGGAAAACACTAATGCTGACAGACTTATGACACAGGTAGGCTATAGTGAGAAAGCGCATGAAGATGTATCTTGTGGGTCTTGAATGACCATTTGGCACGAGAACAATGAATGACAGCTCAATTTGAAGTGACAGTTGTTAAATATTTATGAATTACCTTTATGGTTACTATGCATATCTACGTATAATATAGATTTGAAACCATTTCAAACAAACTGTGCACCATATCGGACTATTTTTGTCTATGGACAGTTCTGCCCTATGTCTCCAGTTGGGCTTATCGGAGCATGAAAATTAAGACATGTCGTTATGGATGCACGACTGCTGCCACTTATTAAAGGGGCTGGTTCTAGACAGTTAATGTTAGGCTACGATAAACTTGTATTATAGACTACTCCCCCGCGCAGAGAGCGAGAGAGGGAGAGAGAGATAGACTACTGATAATGAATTAATTTAGATTCGAAGCGTCACTCGATAAGCCATAACCATCTATAACATTTCTAAAATGTTTATTCGTTTCTTTTCAAATTGAAAAATGTACATTAATAAAAAAATATATTGGAACAGATGCGTCAATATACAATCAATAAAGCTCTGTCTTGCCCCTGTCTTTAGTTGTGCATGCTATATACATATACTGTGTGTGTATGTATGTATGTATGTATGTATGTATGTATGTATGTATGTATGTATGTATGTATGTATGTATGTATGTATGTATGTATGTATGTATGTATGTATGTATGTATGTATGAATGTATGTATGTATGTATGTATGAATGTATGTATGAATGTGTGTGTTTGTGTTTGTGTGTGTGTGTGTGTGTGTGTGTGTGTAACCCTCCTATTTAACCCCTTGTGTTTCCTGACATCTCAATTATCTATTTCTCCTTTTCAGAGATGTAAGGACAAACTGAACTCTTTGGCTATTTCAGTCATGAATCAGTGGCCGGGAGTGAAGCTGCGCGTGACAGAAGGCTGGGACGAGGATGGACACCATTTCGAAGACTCTTTACACTATGAAGGAAGGGCTGTGGATATCACCACCTCTGACAGAGATAAGAGCAAATATGGAATGCTATCCAGGCTCGCGGTGGAGGCAGGATTCGACTGGGTCAATTATGAATCCAAAGCCCATATTCATTGTTCTGTGAAAGCAGGTAAACACAACGAACGAACAATTATTAATAATAATAATAATAATAATAATAATATAGTTGTATGTAAATGTCAAATGTAAAAAAATAAAAATAAAAATAGACTTCCTCAACCGTTCATGAACTGTTTATTACGCACGCTGCTATGTCAAGAAAACCATTTATTTGATAGGGTTTGTTCGATAGGCCTATTGCCGTCCCTTGTTATTACACAGTTATAAGACAATGCCTGTGACCCATGTTGCAATGTCAACTCTCCTACCCCATTTGTTAGAGTAGTAGGCCCTATATTTGTCCAGGTCTTTCAGTTTACTTTTAGAATTGTATGGCAATAGTGACTTGGTCCTAATTCTTTATTAACTCTTTATTGTCTGCTTTTCTCCAGAAAATTCAGTTGCTGCAAAGTCGGGTGGCTGCTTCCCTGGATCCGCCTCAGTTCTCCTCGAGGATGGTCGAAGCAAGCTGGTAAAAGAACTGGAGGTGGGCGACAAGGTGTTAGCAGCAGACAAAGAAGGACATATTGTGTCCAGCGATTTCCTCATGTTTTTGGACCGAGATCCAGTGTCAAGACGAGAATTTTATGTTTTTGAAACTGAGAAGCCCAACCGAAAGTTAAGACTGACGCCGGCTCACCTTGTCTTCATCACCAATAACGTTACGGATGACGATATGACTGCAGTGTTTGCCAGTAATGTAAAACCTGGGCAACAGGTGTTTGTGGTGGACGAGGCCCTAGACCACCTGAAGGCAGTCACTGTGGAAAGGATTTACGTGGAGGAATACGAGGGATCTTATGCCCCAGTAACCTCACAAGGAACCATCATAGTTGACCATGTTTTGGCGAGCTGTTACGCGGTAATCGAGGACCACAAATGGGCGCACTGGGCCTTTGCGCCAGTCAGGTTGGGGCACGCGTTGATGTCTTTAACAGGTCTAGTCAAAAAGCGCGAGGACATACGTCAGAGAGATGGAATACACTGGTACTCAGACATTCTATACCACATAGGGACATTGCTGCTGGACAGAAACTCCTTTCATCCTCTTGGAATGTCGCAAAGCTGAGACGAGTCGTTTTTATTTGTCAAATTCAAAGACACAAATGAATGCTCTTAAAGATGGAAATACCTTTGTGCACTGGACCCATACATTTATATTCTTATTTATTCTATGATGTATTCCTCCTATCATGAACCATTCGAATTTAGTCGTCTAGGATAGTGTGAACAATCTGTGAAGAATTTATTTCTAATCATTTGAGAAAAAACTGTTTATGATTGTTATGTGCAAATGTGAACTGACTGTTATATTTTCTTGGATGAACATAGTGTTGCCTCAATAAATTATGTTTTTATACACTGAAACATGTAGCCTGCATGTCAGCCTGAACAAATAGCCTACATTCTCACATTTCGTTTTCTAAAATGGACATGGTTCAGAAACAGTGAAATTAGTTATCATATGAAAGAAGTGCCTTTATGGTTGTCAATCCATAAATGCTATAGACTACTGAAAACGATTAGACTAATTCAGAAAGTGTAACAAACTTAGTAAGTCTTTGATATAATAGCCTACATTAGGCTTATTTTGCCAAATACCTTTCAGATGAAGCATTGTTTAGAATTCAATATTTCTATATACATCTCAACTTCTGTCCACTCAGAATTGGGCACTACCAGAACTATGTCTGTGACTGCTTCTTCTAAATCAAACCATGGAGCAACTGGAGCCTCTGGTGGCCATGAACCACCTATATCATCTGATCTGATCAAAGCTACCACTTTGACCCTGCAAGTAAGCACCTGTTCTATATAAGAGTAGGCCTTCTGATACTGGTTATATTTTACATTTAGTCAATCCTATTCTGTTATTTATTGATCTTTCAAAATGGCTCTCAAATACTGAGTGAATAAAGGCAATGAATGACTGAGAGAATGCATCAGAGAGCCCTTAGCCCAACCTTAAGATGTTGACTATTTTCTTCAACCCCCTAGTGCTAGCCTAGGTTACATTCCCTAAGCAATCATGGTAATTTAGGCTACTCACAATAACACTGCTCCCCTTTGACACACTTGGCAGTTGGTCAAACAGATGTCATGTCAAGAACTGAATCACACAACTTAATCAATAACTGCTCAGTCTATTCTCATCAACCCCCACCTCCAACATGCTTTACAAAAACAGGGGAAAACTCATTTCCTTAACTGACAGAAATCACTAAAAACTGAATTTGCTTGATAATCCATTTTTATCATCTCAATAAAGACTTGTCAAATATGCTACACATAACTATACACTGTATCATTATTCAAGATCATCCTGATTTACAGTGCATTCGCAAAGTGTTCCGACCCCTTGACTTTTTCCACATTTTGTTACGTTACAGCCTTATTCTAAAATTGATTAAATCGTTTTTTCCCCTCATCAATCTACACACAATACCCCATAATGACAAAGCAAAAACAGTTTTCCTTTTAAAAACGGAAATATTATATTTACATAAGTATTCAGACCCTTTACTCAGTACTTTGTTGAAGCACCTTTGGCAGCGATTACAGCCTCGAGCCTTCTTGGGTATGACGCTACAAGCTTGGCACACCTGTATTTGGGGAGTTTCTCACATTCTTCTCTGTAGATCCTCTCAAGCTCTGTCAGGTTGGATGGGGAGCGTTGCTGCACAGCTATTTTCAGGTCTCTCCAGAGATGTTCGATCGGGTTCAAGTCCGGGATCTTGCTGGGCCACTCAAGGACATTCAGAGACTTGTCCCGAAGCCACTCCTGCTTTGTCTTGGCTGTGTGCTTAGGGTCGTTGTTCTGTTGGAAGGTGAACCTTCGCCCCAGTCTGAGGTCCTGAGCGCTCTGGAGCAGGTTTTCATCAAGGATCTCTCTATACTTTGCTCCGTTCATCTTTCCCTCGATCCTGACTAGTCTCCCAGTCCCTGCCGCTGAAAAACATCCCCACAGCATGATGCTGCCACCACCATGCATCACCGTAGGGATGGAGCCTGGTTTCCTCTAGACGTGACGCTTGGCATTCAGGCCAAAGAGTTCAATCTTGGTTTCATCAGACCAGAGAATCTTGTTTCTCATGGCCTGAGAGTCTTTAGGTGACTTTTGGCAAACTCCAAGCGGGCTGTCATGTGCCTTTTACTGAGGAGTGGCTTCTGTATGGCCACTGTACCATAAAGGCCTGATTGGTGGAGTGCTGCAAAGATGGTTGTCCTTCTGGAAGGTTCTCACATCTCCACAGAGGAACTCTGGAGCTCTGTCAGAGTGACCATTGGGTTCTTGGTCACCTCCCTGACCAAGGCCCTTCTCCCCCGATTGCTCAGTTTGGCCAGGTGGCAAGCTCTAGGAAGAGTTTTGGTGGTTCCAAACTTCTTCCATTTAAGAATGATGGAGGCCACTGTGTTCTTGGGGACCTTCAATGCTGCAGAACGTTTGTGGTACCCTTCCCCAGATCTGTGCCTGAACACAATCCTGTCTCTGAGCTCGACGGACAATTCCATCAACCTCATGGCTTGGTTTTTGCTCTGACATGCACTGTCAACTGTGGGACCTTATATAGACAGGTGTGTGCCTTTCCAAATCATGTCCAATCAATTGAATTGACCACAGGTGGACTCCAATCAAGTTGTAGAAACATCTCAAGGATGATCAATGGTAACAGGATGCACCTGAGCTCAATTCCAAGTCTCATCGCAAAAGGTCTAAATACTTATGTAAATAACGTATTTCTGTTTTACATTTTTTATACATTTGCAAACATTTATAAAAACCTGTTTTCACTTTGTCATTATGGGGTATTGTGTGTAGATTGATGAGAAAAAATGTAACTTAATCAATTTCAGAATAAGGCTGTAACGAAACAAAATGTGGAAAAAGTCAAGGGGTCTGAATACTTTCCGAATGCACTGTATGTTACTGTGACTGTGACAAAACAAAATAAATTCAAACAACTTTTAAAGTCATTACAGTCACTATAGTTGTCCTTTTATAGATTAAAGCATATATTTTTTAGCAGGGCAATGGCCTTTTCAGAGTAGAAAGTTGCTATTCCGGGAACTGAGAAAACAAGCGTCACCTTAATCCTCTCTTGGGTCCAGAGTTTGACAGATTAGAAAGAATCTGAATGCCTTCAAATGCCTTCAGTGGATGACTGAGCAAAGGTATTATGCCAGAAAATACAAATATATCATATTTGCAGAAATGTGTAATTTTTCATAAAACCATTTTTCTGTTCAGAATGTGAACCATTTACAAGTATTTTCTGTTTCATTCAGTATCATGTAGCCTTGCCCACAAGGTGGTGCTATGCACTAAACATAAACTCATCCAGGGAGAAATGTTGGAGTCTTTGTAATTGACACCTACATGTAAGTGTGCCACCTTACATGAGGGCATTGGGCATTGTCACTGAAAAATAAATGACCTGAATGTAGGCCTATTATCTCATCAAAAGCAAGCATTACATAAAAATAGCTGCATTTTTTCACCACCTGTCCACCTGCTCTATTCAGGAGCCATTCTATTTTGAGATATTTATGATATACTAGTCTAGTGACGTGAAGTTCCTTGTGGCATGATGGAAGGCCCCTTTGGCTCATGTAGAGGCAATTCCCTATGAAACTCCACTGGCACAGGATGAGAGCAATTCATGACGCATCCACATAGAATTGGCTTTCCAGACGTAAATCTTTACTGAAGATATAAAAGACAAGTAACATAAAGCAACTTTGCATATAACAAGAACCACATGCTCTCTCCTCTCACCTGTGAGATTTATTGTTGAGAGATCTCCACTTCTCCAGCATCCCTGTGGAACGCTTTTGACACCTTGTAGAGTCCATGCCCCGATGAATTGAGGCTGATCTGAGGGCAAAAGGGGGTGCAACTCAATATTAGGAAGGTGTTCCTAATGTTTTGTACACTGTGTAAGTCATATATCATCAATAATACTATTTATGCCTATATAGCATGTCATCAACAGCTTTTGTTTTTATTCAACCTAGGGTTAAACAAAAAATAGACAATACATATAGTCCTAGAGTTTCAAGCTTTGGTTGATTTCAAAATGGAATCTACAAGTTCATAATTTATATTTTGGATTCATGTCTCCATCTCAATCAAAAATCTTAAGTTAAATAATAAGACTAAATCTAATCGAATCAAACTTTAAATGCGCTTTAAATAAAGTTTGTTTTGATTTAGTCCTATTCTTTAATAACTTAGGTTTTTGGTTGAGATGGAGAAGTGAATTCAACATATAAATGATTAACTTGAAGATTACATTTGAAATCAACCAAAGCTTGAAACTCTAGGACTATATGTATTGTCTATTTTTTGTTTAACCCTAGGTTGAATAAAAACAAAAGCTGTTGATGACATGCTATATAGGCATAAATAGTTTTATTGATGATATATGACTTACACAGTGTACAAAACATTAGGAACACCTTCCTAATATTGAGTTGCACCCCCTTTTGCCCTCAGATCAGCCTCAATTCATCGGGGCATGGACTCTACAAGGTGTGAAAAGCGTTCCACGGGGATGCTGGCCCATATTGATTCCAATGCTTCCACAGTTGTGTTAAGTTGGCTCGATGTCCTTTGGGTGGTGGACCATTCTTGATACACACGGGAAACTGTTGAGCATGAAAAACCCAGCAGCATTGCAGTTCTTGACACACTCAAACCAGTGCGCCTGGCACCTACTACCATACCCCATTTAAAGGCACTTAAATATTTTGTCTTGCCCATTCACCCTCTGAATGGCACACATACACAATCCATGTCTCAATCGTCTCAAGCATTAAACATTATTCTTCAACCTGTCTTCTCCCCATCATCTACACTGATTTAAGTGGATTTAACAGGTGACATCAATAAGGGATCATAGCTTTCACCTGGATTCACCTGGTCAGTCTATGTCATGTAAAGTGTTCCTAATGTTTTGTGCACTCAGTGTATAAAGTATGGTTACATTTCATTTGCTCTGTTAAACCAACCCTTTGGAATGACTTCAATAGCAACAGTGAATATATTTAGTTATTAAGAAATCTCTCAATAATCGTTCTCACGATAGCACATTGATAGTAGTCAGTGACAAATATCAAAGCTGGGCTTGGTTAAAACTGCGGATGGGAGACCAAATGAATAGCTGTAGAGAGATCAATTCTCCAGTAGGAGGTGCTGCCCAGCCTATTGTTCTTTTCTCTTTTAGTGGATATAAAGTTGAAGATCTGACATTGTTTCAAAGGTGCAAATTCAACATATTTTATACAAGGTTTGTCTTTGTTGAAAATTGGTTACAATGATGACATAACCCTGTGGTTGAAACTCCACCCTCAAAACAACTAATTACTTTTTTCACATCACAATATGTGACAAATTACTTTGAAACAACGTTGATTGATTCAACGAGTTTGTGCCAAGTGGGTAGTCTCTCATCAGAGATCGCTTTTATTTTGGGAGATTGCAAAATATGACCTATAAAAATCAAGTTTTATTTGTCACATGCAGCGAATACAACAGGTGTAGACTTTACAGTGAAATGCTTACCTTCGAGCCCTTTCCCAACAATGCAGAGTTAAAAAGTAAGACAAAAAATATATACAAATAAATAAAAGGAAATAGTAACACAATGCCATTTGATTAACTGTTCAGCAGTCTTTTGGCTTGGGGGTAGACACTGTTCAGGAGCCACACAGTCATGTGGGGGACTAAGCACGCACCCCTGAGTGGCCCCTGTGTTGAGGGTCAGCGTGGCGGATGTGTTGTTGGCTACCCTCATCACTTGGGGGCGGCCCGTCAGGAAGTCTAGGATCCAGTTGCAGAGGGAGGTGTTCAGACCCAGGGTCCTTAGCTAAGTGATGAGCTTGGAGGGCACTATGGTGTTGAACGCTGAACTGTAGTCAATGAACAGCATTCTCACATAGGTGTTCCTTTTGTCCAGGTGGGAAAGGGCAGTGTGGAGTGCAATAGAGATTGCATCATCTGTGGATCTGTTGGGGCGGTATGTGAATTGGAGTGGGTCCAGTGTGTCTGGGATGATGGTGTTAATGTGAGCCATGACCAGCCTTTCAAAACATGTCATGGCTACAGATGTGAGTGCTACGGGGCGATAGTCATTTAGACAGGTTACCTTGGCGTTCTTGGGCACAGGGACTATGGTGGTCTGCTTGAAACATGTAGGGATTACAGTCTGGGCCAGGGAGAGGTTGATAATATCAGTGGAGACACTTGCCAGCTGGTCAGCGCTGAACTTTTCATTCAAGACAGGAGAAACATATTGTTTCAGGTGATAATAAAAACATGTTTTGTTTAGTTACTTTTTCCTCAACTTGTTTCTCTAACTTTCTAGCAAGTAAAGCTAGCTTACGGAGCAGGAAGCTAGCTAAAAGCTATGCTAGGATGAAGATACTGTAGTTAGCAACCTCCACCTAATAATTAGCATAAAAAACAATCATTACCATCACAACAAACTAAAATGGGAGGCAACAGATATGCTATCATTGGCTTAACAGCCAATGTATATTATTTAACATTACTATTAAAATAGTACTCATAGGAATGGGTAATTGTTTACAACTAGCTAGCTATCCCATAAAACCACATATTTTCATCTTGTTCTGGGGTTTGGTTACTTCCTGTTCTATTCACAGCCTTTGGCTGCCTGAAGATGACACAGTTTGGAAAAATGTAAAGTATGTGGCATCCTTTTCGCAATGGAGCCTTCAACATCAAGGGGGCACTGCGATGCCCATTAAAATGAATGACATCCGGCCCAATGCAACGGACTGCTCAGACGTAATGTGAATAAGACATTAATCAGTGGCACAGATGAAACTATCCAAGCAGAAGATACATCTCCTTAAATGTTGATATTTGGTTGCGTTGACAACCAAACAAAATTCAGTATTTTTAATTTTTAATATGCCATTTAGCAGACGCTTTTATCCAAAGCGACTTACAGTCATGCGTGCATACATTTTATTTTTTATTTTTTTGTGTATGGGTGGTCCCGGGGATCGAACCCACTACCTTGGCGTTACAAGCGCCGTGCTCTGCAATACAGTGAATAGCCTATGAACTTGTCGACAAGTTAACAAATTATATGTTGGATTCACGTCTCCAACAACCAAAAATAAAAGTTAAAGAATAGGATTAAACCATTAGCTCAAATTGAACTACCCAGGCAGTAGATACATCTCCTTTAAATGTTGATATGTAGTTGCATTGTCAACTAAACACAATTCAATAAAAAAATATGTAATAGAGTAAATAGCCTTAAGTTACAAACTAATGTAACAGTATTTATTCAACCTTAAAATTAGTAAGACATCCATGGCCACATTTTGAGGTTACCATAACTATAATTGTCTTCTTATGTAATCATAGAAAGTGTGCATGTTCAAGATTGCATGCAAAATTGCAGGTCTGTAGAGATCTTCACAATTACTGTAATAATCTCAACTGCAATCCAGGTCATTTGGTTGTGCTATCAGATGAAACACAGTGATAACACATTAAGTTGTTGTATAAATAAACAAAATATCTGACATTGTATTCCTATTTGAACTTTGTTGTGCTTTTAAATGCTTGAAAGTGACATTTAGGTGACAATTAAACCAAAAACCAGACATTGCTTTTCCAGTGGAATTTGGTTGTACTTTTAGATGGTTGAAAGCATAGTGATAACACATTGGGAATTCATCTAACTTTTGGCTGTCTTTTTGAATGGGTGAATATAGGTTGTATTCTCATTGATCAACATCTCAACCAAATATTACACTATCCACATTGAAATGGCGTGGTGTGCTCAGTAGGCTGTGTACCTATATACAGGTAACTTAAAAAATAAAGGAAACACTTGAGTAAATGAGGGTACAAAGTATATTGAAAGCAGGTGCCTCCACAAAGGTGTGGTTCCTGAGTAAATTAAGCAATTAATATCCCATCATGCTTAGAGTCATGTATAAAAATGCCCAGATGCCCATTATTTTGGCTACCCCATGGCTAGAAGAAGAGATCTCAGTGACTTTGAAAGAGGGGTCTCAAAGGAGCATAGGGGCTTTAAAGTAAGTGTGTGTGTGTGTGTGTGTGTGTGTGTGTGTGTGTGTGTGTGTGTGTGTGTGTGTGTGTGTGTGTGTGTGTGTGTGTGTGTGTGTGTGTGTGTGTGTGTGTGTGTGTGTGTGTGTGTGTGTGTGTGTGTGTGTGTGTGTGTGTGTGTGTGTGTGTGTGTGTGCGCATGCGTGTGTCCATCACTAGATCTCGCCCCAATTGGACACTTATGAGAGATTCTGTAGCGGCGCCTGAGACAGCGTTTTCCACCACCATCAACAAAACACCAAATTATGTAATTTCTTGCGGAAGAATGGTGTGGCATCCCTCCAATAGAGTTCCAGACACTTGCTAATGCAATTGAAGGCATGTATCAAATTGTTGCTTCCTGAAATTCCCAAAGTCATTCAATCCTTGTAATACATTTTAAGCAATAGCCTACCCATGTGTGGTCAACAAGATTATAATTTCAGCACTGCTTTGATTGGGACAGCGCCATCACGCTGCTTTGAGACCAGCGTGGGGACTCGTCTTGATAAATCAATAGGCCTATAACTCCTATAGCTCATTTATTTGTTTGCTCATCTATCACTGATCAGAAACATTTAGCATGCAATAATGTAGCCTAAATCAAGTGTAGGTCTATTATTTTGCTTGAACACTTATAGACAATTTCAAAAGCCTGCGGAAGTTGTGAAATGTGAACACGAGACTCACATACGTTTGAAAATAGGATTGCTATTATTTTCTATCAGTATCATGATGAAGATAACGCCTGCTCCCTAACAAAGCGTAGTGAGGGTAGGAAAGAGATAAAAAACGTGGATCAAAAAAGCATGGGGCTTGGGCTCTGTTTCAAAATATCACTTTTTTATATGACAGCGATTCCACACGTTCCCGTCAAACAAGTTGTGTGGGGGAAATATTATTTGTATTTTATTCTTTTACATTTACGTCATTTAGCAGACGCTCTTATCCAGAGCGACTTACAGTTAGTGAATTAATACATGTTTTGTTTTTTTATTCATACGGGCCCCCCGTGGGAAACGAACCCACATCCCTGCCGGCCAAACCCTCCCCTACCTTGGACGACGCTGGACCAATTGTGCGCCGCCCATGGGTCTCCCGGTCGCGGCCGGCTGCGACAGAGCCTGGACTCGAACCAGGATCTCTAGTGGCACAGCGATGCAGTGCCTTAGACCACTGCGCCACTCGAGAGTATTTTTATATTCCATTATATTCTTACTATACAATATAGGCTGTGTGTTGACTGTGATCGGGTAGGTGTGTCTTGTCTGTTTAATGAACAAAATAACAAATTATTGATTTAATTTGGATGGCGCAGCCATGGCTGCACAGACCTGTAACATAGGCCTAATTAAACTCAAAATTAGCTATTCTATTCTTTTGAAAATACATTTTATTAGTCTGTGATGGAAATTTCTATGTTTGTGCTTTTCTAATAACCAATTTCTGTGCTCATGCAAGTGACTGATTGAACGAATCCTTACTATCAGTATCTGCAATTTGGCAGTACACTCAGACCTTTATTTTGAGAATGAAAGATATCTCAGTTTCAAGGTCTCAGCTTAGAGAGAAGAAGCCTTGTGAAGTATTGGTCTGTCACATGCATGACCCATTATTGGTCGGTCACATGAATGAAGAAAACGTTAATGATGAATTAATTATGAATGATGAATAAGCTAAATCATGCAAATATAACTTGTCTGTATATAAGAGAACTAACGGGACTGCCCCGGTAGAGCTCCTGATCGACATGTGTACTTGGTGCATTGAGTTGGTTGGAACCTCTCCAGGGCGCTGATAATAAATAATTATTCATTTAAGATTGACTTTGAGTGTCCCTGTGTAGAATTTTCACGACAAGTGTTATAATGTTTCTCAGGACCTGCCTAAACAAATTAATAATGGATTTATTTTTGATGGTGTATATTCTCAATGAATTTATTAAAGATGCACTATGCAGAAATCGCTCCGCCATTCCTGGTTGCTAAAATTGTAATAGTTCGCCTAATTTCAGTTTATGTGAAGAAACAAGCATGTATAGTGTAGAGAATCATTGTACCATTTAAACTGCTGTGAAATATATTTTCCATAACCAAAACTATTGTATTTTCAGCTGTTTGAAGCTGGTGTACAAAACCGAAAGTAAAATAAATAACACTCTCAAGCAAGCAAGAATGTGGTAAAAATGGGCCTGTTTGTAAGGGGGTCATATAAACATTGGCAAAAAAAATGTACAGACAAAATACCGTAGATCTTATGTGAAAGCAGTAATACTGTACTGAATACCAGTGTGACTGTTAATGTGGAAATCTTCAATTAAACAACCATTTTATACTCTTTCTCTGCTACTGTAAGATTAATTTCCTAGTATTTTTCTCACTTCCCCTGTCAGGTTGTTACTACTGCTGCTCTACATACTGTATGGTTTGAAACTTAACATAATATTTTCAATGTATAGTACAGTTATTGTACTGTAATAATAACTATCAACATACAATGATAAAAAATGTTTTAATAAAAAAGTTGGCATGAAAGATCATATATGATCATTCAGATTGATTCACACTATGACAGATCATCAGTCTATGAACTCTATGAGCTTAGAGAGGCACTTCTCACTATCTTACCTGTTTGTTTGTGGCCTCTCTCTTTCTCTCCCTCTCTGCCTGTCTGTCTGTTCATAGCTGTGACACTCCTGCCATGATCAGGACAGCACCAAACAAAGTCTTAACACATGGAACACACCTTCAAGACCCATAATCAGAGTGATGAAGTTAAAGCCATCTAAGCTGAAAGCACTAAATTTGGCCAGATAGTTTGCCAGGGGTGGCGTGCGGGCAGTTGCCAAGAACCTTACTTACAATCCTTTGCACGCCTTTGAAAAAAACGTTTATGTCCTCTTTTTGTTCTCTTCTTTACTGGTGGCACATCCATTGCTAACTTACTGACGCTATGATGAAGACTAAGACAGCGATTGTGCAAGTAATTCTGTAGCTAGCAAGTATTCTTGGCTTCAAAACATTCACTATCAGTTTTTCACACAGCCAGAACTAGGGATGAGCATTTGAAATAATTTCACCATTCAAATAAAATCATACATTTTTTAGGGATATCCAGGTATGGTCAAAATACATGTGTTTTTTTGTAACTTTGTTTAAACTTGGACAATTGCTTACTGCGCAGCCTGCGTGACTCAGGAGAGACGGTGCACGCTGCTGCAGGGAGGGGGATGGGCAGGGTCTGGTGTGTGTGACACAGGAGGGAGAGAGAGAAAAGGTAGCCACTGACTCGCGCTTGTTAGACAAACTTCTAAACGCCATAGGTTATCTATCATCCCATCTGGCAGTGCATGTCTTTACTGCATCAAAAAACAATGTTGCTCCTGTAAGTCGCTCTGAATAAGAGCGTCTGCTAAATGACAAAAAAATAAAATAATAATAATAATAATAATAATAAAGAAAATAAATAATAAAAAAAATGTAAAGAAAAATGTAAAGAAGCTAGCTAAGATAGCCAGCTAGCTATGTTAGCTGGCCAGCTAGCTAGCTAGGCTAGTTGAGGCTATTGTACTGCGCTCCCCGTCCTTGTCTACAACAACTCCATTCTGATTAAACAACATCCTGCCTGTCGTTGCTCGTTGTAGCCTACTCCTTCTCATTTAGCTAACTTAATTCCATAATTGTAAATCCATTGATTAGAGATCTCCCACTTCACGTTGCTACCAGTGATGCCAATTTAGAAATGTTGTTGCTAGATTTAGCAACTTTTCAGACAACCCTGGCAAAAAAAAATCAAACAGCACCTAGCAACAAATGTAGCTACCTTTACACAATTATTTGGAATTTTTACAACTTTTGAAAAGTGACTCAAACGCTAAAATGCACGCATTTTCCCTCTAAATGACACAAAAACGATTTTCTCTGTCACACTCAGTCACAACACACGTGCCTGGCTGCAAAAGTGCATTGTGAGTGATGTCAGCAGCAGGCGCTCAGCTCGTGTACAGGCAGCAGCAGGCCAGCCAAGCAGCACAACAACCTGGAGAGAGCTGGAGAGAGATGCCTAGCGCACACATCATTATTTGAGTTGTTGCTTGTTCAATAAGATAGCATAGATACTTTGTTATTAGCTTGTACCTATAATTGTTGATCAGTTAGGTAGCGTGTTAACTAACTACCAATACACTGCTTAAAACTATAATTGTTCAGAATGTGTAGGTTTACTTGTTAATAAGAAAATAAATAAAATGTAATTGTTCAATAATGTGTCATGTGTAATTGTTCAATAATTCAATGTGTTGTGTTTATATTAATTTTACAAATACAAATATGTGATAATAAACTAACAAATCTAAACTAACAAATGTCAAATCATATTTGTCCCGAGATGGCCAGTCAATTTGAGTAACGTTATTGCGTATTCTACGTAATGACGCAGTTTTACGTTATTACGTAATGACGTCATCACGCAATGACATCACAACGTCATTTAGCAACTTTTAACAACAAATCGACCTGCCTCTAGCAAGTTCCCCTGAATATTTGTTGGTAACACTGGTTGCTACTCATGGAGCCACTTTTATTGGCAGACAATAACAACAAATTACACCATAAAACGTGTGTAGGCTTTACGGTATGTCTTTTTATGGGGCACACGTCATAAAAACTACATAAAAAAGTTCGTTGTTTTATTCTATTAAGAATTTTAAATGTCATGGTATATCCTTGTGTGCAGCAACGTCACATAGATAATTATATTTAATTGAGATAAAGCCTTTTCATTGTTAAAATGGGCCTACAATATTTTTTTTTCATGAATACTCTTGCAAGTATTCGAATCTTAAAGTCCGTTCGGATATTCGAAAATACCTGACACAGCTAAAAATGACTAAACTGTAAATGTAAAGCTAACTAGCTACTAGCCAGGGGAAAGCTTATAGTTGCCACGTTTGTTCTAACATATCAAAGTTGATTCACATTCATACAGGTGGTTGTTGCCAACAATAATTACTTTACCCAGTGCGGTGAGTAGTGATGGAGGTGCTTTTCTCACACTCACACACTGTCATACAGCTATTAACAACCGAGAGTGAGAATGAAGCAGTCAGTGCAGGCGGGGGAAGTGACTCATGTTCCGGGGGAAGTGACTCACGTTCCAGGGGAAATTCCGGGGGAAGTGATTCACGTTTTCTTTCATGGGGGGGGGGACCATTTTACCTGCTTCTAATGTCCCCCCTGTTCCCCCCGGCTCCTACGCCCTTGCTTGTACAATCTATGCCAAGGCACATTGAAGCTGTTCTGGTGGCTCTTGGTGGCCCAACGCCCTATTAAGGCGCTATGTGTATGTTGGTGTTTCCTTTATTTTGGTAGTTACCTATACATGTGACCAGAGACCCCATGTGAAAGTGCCCCTAGCGTACAAAACAATCCCTAGACAGATAACATATAGTGCATTCGAAAGTATTTAGACCCCTTGACTTTTTCCACATTTTGTTACGTTACAGCCTTATTCTAAAATGGATTAATTTCATCATCAATCTACACACAATACCCCATAATGACAAAGCAAAAACAGTTTTTTAGAAATCTTTGCAAATGTATAAAAAAATTCTAACTGAAATATTACATTTACAATAAGTATTCAGACCCTTTACTTAGTACTTTGTTGAAGCACCTTTGGCCGTGATTACAGTCTTCTTGGGTATGACACTACAAGCTTGGCACACCTGTATTTGGGGAGTTTCTCACATTCTTCAGAGACTTGTCCCGAAGCCACTCCTGCGTTGTCTTGGCTGTGTGCTTAGCAGGGACGGCTTGTTCAATAGGGCGATATGGGCGACGCACTGCCAAACGGGAAAAGGAAGGGATTTTTTTTCTAATCAATTATATCACGGCAACAGCAGTTATCAGTGTTCACGTCTGATCTGCCAGCCACTAAATGTCAAATCAGGCTAAAGTCGTGCTTCAAATGGCCCCGCCCGTTTTTTGGGCGATTTCAGTCAGGTTGAAAATCGCCCAGAAGTCTCTCATAGCCTGTCATGTAAAATCTATTTTTTTCACATTTCAAAGCTTTCAATACATTCTCTATGGGTGTCTGTGGGCTTGCACTTACGCGCTTTCGTCATACGTGACGTAACGTTGAACGTAACTAAGACAATGGCGGCTAGCAGCGTCTCTGTTGCGACCTGCATTGTGGCGTTATTTTATGTTTTTAATTTGTAGACTTAGTTTACAAACATTCTGCAAACATTCTGCTTTGGACTGATCTTCGGTTTTGGACTGATCTTGTTGATCGTGTACATACCCGCTACGAACGGACTAAATAATGAAAACGCTGCTGGCAGCGGAATCCCAATACAGCTGGGAGACTTGGCTGGATGACAGAGTCCCGGACAGAGAGGTGGAGCCGGCCGGCTTCACCCTGGTCAGAGCGGACCGCGATCCTGGTAAGAGAGCGACTCTGTACCCCGACATTGAACTGCTTTCTGTGTCATTGAACCTTACTATTGTTGATAAAACAAGTTTACTGGAGAACGGAGACCAAGTAGAGACTTTTGGACAAGGTGGATAATTGTATAATATAAGGCAGTTTATTCAGAGGTAAAGATATCTTATTTATTATTATATTATATTATTATATCTGGAATCGTGTGCACGGACCCGTTCGTCAAACTCGTAGGGAGTTTATCAGAAGAGCCCCTAAACATTGTGTGCTGACATTTTATACAATAAAATGAAGTAGGTTGAATCTAGTAGTTCTGATCTTCTGATTGGTCCTGATGAGTTGGGCGAGGTCACCTCCAGGCTAGTGTCACTGTTGCATTGGCTCTGAGTCGGGTTCTCTGTCTTCAGATGTTCAGCCTAAGAGAAGAGGATTTGTGTGTGTGTGTGTGTGTGTTTGTTATCAGTGTGTGTGTGTGTGTGTGTGTGTGTGTGTGTGTGTGTGTGTGTGTTTGTTATCAGTGATGATGTGTGTGTGTGTGTGTGTGTGTGTGTTTATCAGTGATGATGTGTGTGTGTGTGTGTGTGTGTGTGTGTGTGTGGGTGTGTGTGTGTGTGTCCTCAGGGCAAGAACTCGTGAGTTGGAAGAACTGAGAGACCTGTGGCGTGGGTGTTATCCTTAGCCACCTGCTGACAAGGCTGACAAGATAGGACTCTTGTTCATTGTATTGAATACAAAGGCCCAACACAAAATGGGTCATGCACAAGATTTTAGTCAGACCAAGCTATAACATTATATATTTACTACGACAGTACATTCAACCAAAAGCTAATATAACAAAGGCATCAGAGATTATTTATAATCTATCACAGAAACTGGAATCCATCTCCCCAGATCAGTCAATAAATGCTTCTGGTATTGACTTATATGCTGCCCCTGTCTTCATGTTGTTGCTGGACATATCTTTTTTAAAATGTGTGTAGGTCACCTAAATCATCAGAAAAATTGCCCCTCCTGAGAATTTTTTCAGGAGCCGCCACTGGTGCTTAGGGTCATTGTCCTGTTGGAAGGTGAACCTTCGCCCCAGTCTGAGGTCCTGAGCGCTCTGGAGCAGGTTTTCATCAAGGATCTCTCTGTACTTTGCTCCGTTCATCTTTCCCTCAATCCTGGCTAGTCTCCCAGTCCCTGCCGCTGAAAAACATCCCCACAACATGATGCTGCCAACACCATGCTTCACCGTAGGGATGGTGTCAGGTTTCCTCCAGACGTGATGCTTGGCATTCAGGCCAAAGAGTTGAATCTTGGTTTCATCAGACCAGAGAAACTTGTTTCTCATGGCCTGAGAGTCCTTTAGGTGCCTTTTGGCAAACTCAAAGCGGGCTGTCGTGCCTTTTACTGAGGAGTGGCTTCCGTCTGGCCACTCTACCATAAAGGCCTGATTGGTGGAGTGCTGCATAGATGGTTGTCCTTCTGGAAGGTTCTCCCATCTCCACAGAGGAACTCTGGAGCTCTGTCAGATTTTTGGTCACCTACCTGACCAAGAACCTTCTCCCCCGATTACTCAGTTTGGCCGGGCGGCCAGCTGTTCTTGGGGACCTTCAATGCAGAAATGTTTTGGTACCCTTCCCCAGATCTGTGCCTCGACACAATCCTGTCTCTGAGCTCTGCGTACAATTCCTTCGACCTCATGGCTTGGTTTTTGCTCTGACTTGCACTGTCAACTGTGGGACCATATATAGACAGGTGTGTGCCTTTCCAAATCATGTCCAATCAATTTAATTTACCACAGGTGGACTCCAATCAAGTTGTAGAAACATCTCAAGGATGATCACTGGAAACAGGATGCACCTGAACTCAATTTCATGTCTCATAGCAAAGGGTCTGAATACTTATGTAAATAATGTATTTCTGTTTTTTATTTTGAATACATTTGCAAAAATGTCTGAAAACCTGTTTTCGCTTTGTCATTATGGGGTATTGTGTGTAGATTGATGAGGATACAAATTAATTTAATCAATTTTAGAATAAGGCTGTAACGTAACAAAATGTGGAAAAAGTCAAGTGGTCTGAATACTTTCCGAATGCACTGTATACACTATACATTACATGAGCAGGCCAACATAGCACCTACACACACACACACACACACACGCACACTGACATACACACACACAAACACACAGCTTTCATGGAGGCTGTAAATAGACTGTGTTTGAGATGTCAGGGGAATCTCTTTCTATTCCCAAACAGGAGATCCTTCATTAGAAGGGTTAACCTGTTTCACAGTAAATTTCACTGATCGTATCAATCTTCTTGAGTAAAAAGACAGGCTGACAGCGTGACGCGCAGAGCAGGTTTGACCTACCCGAATGGGTCCGACTGACATCAGCAGGTTTTTCAGTGGGACATCAGCTGCTGACGAAGAAAGCCCTTCAATTGACACGGCGGACAGGTGAATGTCCGCTGCTCCCTCCCTTTGCTCTCACCTCACTCTCGTCTGTTTGTTTGGCACCAGGCGGCCACGGCCCATCTGGCCCGCTCCTGCAAAGCCGCGCCCCTGAACAAAGACCTGCCGTGAGAGCCTGGAGTATGCTGAGCCAACCAATTTAGTTTGCCCTTCTGGTGTCTCGTGATGTTTCAATACATGGGAGATAATAGACCGGCAAAAAAATCCACATTCTTGTAGGTCATTTTCTAATGACTTTTTATTGAGACACTCATTGAGAGAGGTGAGATGAACAATTCAAATTACATTTGCTCCTGTAAGTTTTGATAGGCTATACTTTCAGTTCATATCACATGTTTTGACAACAGTGAACAAGCCAGTATCACCTCACCTCATGGAGAGAGCCTTCTGGGGTTCCCAGTGTGTGGCATTCCAGTTCCTGTGATTGTGTTGTTTTCTGCCCTCAGGTGGTCACAGTAGGCAGGTACAGAAAGCAAAGAGATTCAAAACAGGCACATAATATAATAATAATAATAATAATATGCCATTTATAATGAGACAACCATGCACTCTATCAACAAGAGCAATGCAACACATTATCATTAGCCTACATTTTTTATCATCATTATCATTCGCTTAGGTTGCGTCCCAAATAGCACCCTATTCCCTTTATAGTAATGTAAAAATGTACACTACTTTTAAACAAGACCCATAGGGCTCTGGTCAAAAGTAATACACTACAGTATATAGGGAATAGAGTGCCATTAATGACACATCTGTACAACTAGCCTTACATAGGAAGCCACGCAAGAATGCAATGGATGCATTGCATTCATGTGCGGTGTCCTATGTAGAGCTACCGTACAACCAGCAATCTCAATATACTGTTGTCCTTGTGACCTTCCCTAGCTGCATGGCCTCTCCTCCTCTCACTGTGAGCCCTCCCACCACAGATCCTTAATGAGAACCCTTGGAGCAGAAACAAATTAGAGAGGACTCCATGTAAGCATCCACCCACCACACCACACCGTGCCACACTGTACCACTGAACAAGTTAGTGACTCCGCTGGAAAACATCAAGGGAGATATTAAGATAATGAATTTGAGAAGGAGCAAAGGTGAGACTGGTCACTGGCACTGCAGGGGCAGTAGGCTTACAGTAAACTACAGCAACAGGCATCTTAGCAACAAAGCTGGACTAAAAAGTAATTGGAATAGATTGATAATTTCCTTTCATAGTAGACTACCCTAGAGGACATTTGTCAGCCTCTATGCGGTTTATCATCTTAAATCATACAATGTAAAGGTGTAGATGCATATGTTGTATTCAACATTAAAGATCACACCTTCAAGATAAACTGGTAATTCCATCTGTTGGCAATACTTCAACATGTCCAGAGACATATCTAAAATCAGACTGATCAAAATTCCTGTGAAACAGCAGCATTCAATGGGTTCCCAATCAGCCCAACGAAAACTTTAATCCCCCAGCCTTAGACATCACACCCCTTGATTACACCAATCAAACGCTAAGCAGTATTATCCTGGAGTGACAACACTTGACAAATTCCCCCGTCTGCTTTCACCTACGCTTTGTGCCTTCTGTAAGCGTCATATTATTCCTGATGAAAAATTAATTTCCCTTATCTGCAGCTATAAGCCTTTCAATCCAACGCCTCCATTATGGCAGCTCTTTTTCTTGAGTATGCACACACACACACACACACACACACACACACACACACACACACACACACACACACACAGACAGAGACAGAGACACACACACACACACACACATACACACACAGACAGAGACAGAGACACACACACACATACACACAGACGCACATTCACACAGAGACACACACAGAGACACAGACACAGACACACAAACACATAAAATATTAATTGCACATCTTCAGGGGGTGACATGTATTGCTGTTTACCTGAAGGATATTTGCTCCTCAGGAAAAAGGAAAAGAGAGGAGGAGAGAGGAGAGGAGGAGAGGAGGAGAGTGGAGAGGAGAAGAGAGGAGGAGAGAGGAGAGGAGCAGAGAAGAGAGGAGAGGAGAGGAGAGGAGAGGAGAGGAGAGGAGAGGAGAGGAGAGGAGAGGAGAGGAGAGGAGAGGAGAGGAGAGGAGAGGAGAGGAGAGGAGAGGAGAGGAGAGGAGAGGAGAGGAGAGGAGAGGAGAGGAGAGGAGAGGAGAGGAGAGGAGAGGAGAGGAGAGGAGGAGAGAGGAGAGGAGAGGAAGAGAGAGGAGCAGAGAAGAGAGGAGGAGAGAGGAGAGGAGGCGAGAGGAGAGGAGAGGAGAGAGAGATTTCATTGTTAGGCTGCCGAGACTGACAGGAGAACAATGTCCCAAGGTAGCAGCATCTCACAGATCTGCCTTTCAGCAAGCCTACACGATTATGTCAAAAGAAACCCCATTGATTTGGCTGTCTGCAGATATTTCCCTGTGCACAGACATCTACCTCTACCAATCTGAAGACCGATACTGTGTTATCTTCATTGCCAGTCAAAAGCACGCAGCCCTTCGCTGCCTTTATTCTACAGGCTATTTGGCAAGAGTGGCGGCTCATTTGAGAATGATTGCATTGAACCGAGGAACGAATTCAACATGCATATGATAATCAGCATATTTACTCCCACCTATGAGAGATAATTGTTCCATTCATTAAGATAGGTAAGGGCAAATTCCCAGATTACATACCTAAAATGTTTGCATTAAATGCAATGCCCATCCATTTCCTGTTTCTCCCACTCTGATACACTACCCTACAGGCATCTATACCTCATTTAATCTATAACTTGGTATATTCTGCATTGTAAAGACTTGAATAAAAGGACCACTTTGAATATAGTTGAAATCCATTAATCAAGTAACTCTACGGGTGGGGAGAGGGGCCCCCTCAGCCAGCCTCAGGGTTGGGTTGAGATATAATATCCATGATGATGCCAGAGGGCACTGTCATGCTGGCCTGGGACATACTGCTGTGCCACACTCTGTGGGACTGGCTTTAATGCTAATATAGGTAACACTCTGCAATAGCTCCTCTTCTAAAACCTTCTCCCTAAAAACACAGTCCTTCACAGACTGGAAACATACATATATTTATACAGATTACTAGAAGGGTTGCATCAATTTCCAACATCAAAAAGGGAGAAAGGGGTGTCTGGCAGTGAGAGAGATTGATTTGAAGATCCTCCCTTTGACCATGGCTATTGATCTGTTTCCAACGCATTGTCAGACCTAATAATTGGCTCTAATGAAAAGCTCTCATTGAATCCTCTTGACCTTGAGCAATAGGTCTATGTGCTGACAATACATGTCTCTCTCATCGGCTTGTTTTGTAGGAAATATACCTCTTCTTCACACCTTCGAATGAGAGGAATAGGGTCTACCCTGCTATTATCTGACATAGATATTTTGAGAAAAACAAATGTGGTTTCTTACGCCTAAATATTTGTTACTTTACACTGTTCTTTGGTAAGAGAATGTGGTAAAAAAAAAAGGTTATTATGAGTGACCTATCACTGCATTACAATTCACAGTTTCATGCTGAACAGAAACAAATATAAATATTTTATTCTCACGGAACATGGAGGATGGCATAGATGGGTAGTCTCGCTTGAGGTTGTTAAGAGGACAGGCACTCCTCCTCCTTGACTTTTTGAACCCAATTCCACTCTGGCACTTTGGGCACTGACAGCTAGCGCCTTGGCAGAGGGCTATGGCGTGGGTGGAGGGCTTCTGTCCAGTAATGGGCATTCCCCTGGCAACGACTGTGGTCTGGCCTGGCAACAGGCCTGCCAGGCAGGAGGGTAGGAGGGAGTCTGCATAGTGGAGCCTAAGTGTAACTGGCTCTCACCTTCGTCAGAGCCAAGGCAAACTGCTGATGTTGTTGTTGTGTTGAGCTCAACCCTTCAGGATACAATACTAACATTTGTTCAGAGATAGCATGGTTTAGAAAATGAGATAGCTAAACTTTCAGTGGTGGGCAGGATGAGATGCTGTAATATATCTACAGATCTTTTAAAGTGTTACTACTGTAATACCTTTCTCTCAGTAAAATAGCATAGACAAGACATTTGTTTCAAGGCAGCACTAGAGGGCAGTATAGCTCTTACCCAGCTATGAGGCATTTATTATGGCTGTGATACAAAGACACAATTACATTTTAAACAGACTGTTACATTTGATTCAATTATGGTTTATCTGAACAGAGTAATACACTGAAAACAAGTGTAAAGACGTAAACATGGATCATGTTTAGAAAATGGATCACAATATCCTGAAGGTAACAATTTAAAATAGTTTGAACCTCAATTGAGTACCTCAATATGGTAATCCCAGTGCCCTACATATCTGTCACATTTGTGTCATTTGTGTCAACTACTACTACATCAGTATGTATTGTAAGCAACATAAAGTACTTATACATGAGAATAACACAGAGTTACTGGTCATTCACTACCTCTGCCTGTGATCCTGTGCAGTGAGAAATAAGGCATGGCCTGGCTGGGGGTGCATGCAACTGTGTCTAGGGGGAGACCGTGCCTGGGGTTGGCCAACCCAGTCCCACTCAGACTGGGGCTCCATGCAGCAGACAGTGGGCTTGATGTTGACGGGCCTCCTCGGCAGGAAGCAGGGGCCTCCCAGTGTCCCTACGGAGCATGGGGGCTGGTCCTGTGGGTAAAACCCTAGTCCCAGGCTGGCTAAAAGCTATATGGGACCATGGCCAGGGAGCGGACATTACTATTCATGAGTGGAGCTGGGGTCTGCTGATCAAACATATGCTGTCCTGGGAACCTTGGCTCTCTGAATGCCGGAAAAGATAAAAAGAGGGGAAGTGAACATGAGGCGCCGTATTGATACACTTCCGCTGATCTGATGTGACATTTCTACTTCTGTTGCACCTTGGGTGCAGGACAACACTCAGCAGGAGATCAATGTATGTTTGGCTCCACAAAGGGAAGCAACACTAGAATACAGTGATACAGTGACCAGTTGACTCCACTGCAGTTTTTATTCTCATAATATTTCAATGACCCACAATACTGTATTATTTGCAGACTGCCCTTAAATGCTCACACACAGTCTGATTCAGATGTATCACAATAAAGTAGTGACTGATAAAAAATTATATTTAACAGATTGTGGAAAACAACCAGGTTGGTTGAACAACAGCAAAGGCAAAGGTGATCATCTGACATGTTATAAAACCCCAAACAGAACTGGCCTTATTCGTCTTAATGGACCTCCAGTCCAGCAGGCAGGTAAGGGAGGTGATCTGCGCTGGTGATTGAACAAAACACCGCCACTGAACAAATCTAGCTTCCAGTGTTGAGCCTTGTCCCCATTAACAGACTCAGTTAATCAGCCACACTATGCACCAGACAGACACGAGGAGTACCTCACCATTATGGGCTTAATCATCCCCTCTAAAAAGGTCAGTTCCAACCCGCAGTAGGATTTAATTAAAATAACCACAACAATGCAGGAAGGAGCTGCTTGTGAAAATGTGATAACCAAGCATGCTCTCCTGATGGCTAATCCTCCATTTACAAAAATATAAACTGTTCAATGGGACTTTATGGGATGAGGTGTGGGATGGGCAGTGGAAACACAAGCAATTTGTATGGAGAGGACGGTTTCTATGAGAGCAGTGCTCTGAAATCTTTCACATCTTGAAATTGGCTTGCATTCAATGAATTGATTTGGAGAGAAATTAACTGCAATTGAGCTTGATGCTGTCTGCATAATTAATTTCACAATCTGATCAGACAGCAATAAATGGCCGTCATGCCTTCCTTTCACTACCCAGGACTCAACATACAGTCACTGTATTATCAGCTTCACTTACATTCATTGGGGAAATAAAATGCTCAAAATGAGGAAGCATCCCCTTATCCCTGAGATGTGTAAATGCCTTGGCTTGGCATACATAGCCTGGCTGTGACCCAGACTGGAACCTCATTTTCTCCAGCCCCCTTTAGCATTAATAAGCTTGCCCCACAATGTGTCAATCAGAGCCACCTGATACCAGAGGTGCCGCCTAGCCTACTGCACGCTGGAGGGGGCTAGATGCCAGATCTCCACAGCCTGTTTAGACTCTTTATAAGGTTAGAATTAATCACTTTACTGAACCAGGGATAGCTCAATAATTGATTTTTTAAACTTTAATTACATTTTCACCTATCCAAAGTTTTTGTTCACACCACTTTTTAGACATAAATGGAAAAGCTCATAGGCAGAGAGCCAAAAGAGAGTGATACACAAAAACTACACTTTTTTAGAACCTCTTTTTAGTTTCCATCATTGGGGTACGGCTTGATATGCTAAACCCATGACTGCATCCTTCATCCTTCACAGCAAAACTAAGCCCCCACCCTTCGCCCTCTAAATTAAATAAATAATTAAATCCCTGAAGCTCATATCAAACATTTCCAGTTGTGCAAGGATGCCTATCAATGTTTACCGATTCTCCAACAGTGTTTAGCCATGGCGGAGCGTTAAATAGTACCCCCTCATCCGCCGCCCCCCACCCCATTGCCCCATGTGTGTGCTGCCCATGTTGGTGTGGAGAAAGAGCGAGCAGCTGCTACTCTCTGGCTGTCTCTGGGGACCCACAGCAGGCTTGTGTTTGGTTTGTGAGCACATCAAGGGCACAGCAATGAGAGGAAGGAGACCATTCGATACAACGACAATGAACAGAACACTCTCTCTCTGGAAAGCATAGAGGGGCTGTAGTAGCTGTAGGCCTACATACACATCTTCCATTTGGCCTGAGAGACAGCGAGGTAAGCCGAGGATGTGCAGTCCTCTGAGGCAGAAGGTTAACATGATGAACATATTGATTGTAGAAATGGTTTTTAAACATTACAGGCTTGTGAATGTAACACTATTTAGTAACAGAGCTGTGCCAACTAGGTGCTGGGGAGAAACACTTAGTTTTTTACACTTAATTCTATTTATTCAATATCTCAACATTATAATCCAATATCTTTCCAATATTGTCCCTTTCCATCCATCCCTTTCCGTCAATTTTTAGGTGTTTCATATTCTTTGTTCACTTTTCAACTTTATCACACACAACCTCTTCCCAAAACACGTTTCACATAGTTTATGCCTGTGTGCTCTGTTGTGTGGTGAAATAACAGCACAAACATTATTCCTCATCGTTACGATCACACTCAGATCATACACATTTAGTTGAGGAGCACATAGGACACCAAATATGTGAAATACCCCGGGGCAGGTAGGAGGAGAACACAACCCCATGCTTAAATTGAGCCTGTCGAGGGGTGAGGGAGCGGGGGCACATTTTGGCCTGACGCGCGGAACAAGCCCCTCGGCTGTCTGTGTATATTAAAGCTGTGATTGGAGACGAGGCCTGAACTGAAACCAGGAGCAGGACAATACTCAGGAGGAACGACGGATAATAATGACTCATCAGTGGACCATCAGTGTAGAACACAAACTAGACGGAGGGACAGATATTACACATCCAACTATTTACAATGGGCAACTAGCTAAATACATTGGCAAAGCTTCATTTTGGAAACAAAAACACAAGGAGCAGCATATTCATAGTTTGTGAAACGGTATACTATACTGTATGTCTGTATTTTGCTTGTTTTTGGCAAACACTATAATGAACATGTAACTGTCTATGGAGGTTATACCTTGTACAGCAGTGGTGTAAAGATCAATTACTGTAGGCCTACAGTTGAATCTCCTGTGACATCCTTTTAGTGAACATCACCTGGAGCACTGAAGAAAGCCAACAACCCTGACATGCTCCATATACTGTATATGAATACTTCACATACAAGTAGCCGTCAACAGACTCTGAGAAATGCCACGGTAGATGAGGAGTGTACAGTATTATTTTTGACTGTTCATCCATGCTTTTACCCTTCCGGTTGACTCTGCTTTCGCAAGACTTCCTCTCTTACACACCACCTGAAAACTCAGAGTATGACTAAAGGGACTATGAAATGGACAGTTATGGTAGACAACTGTATTATTAATTTAAATGCTTTTAGATTCTTAGCTCTAACAAATATTTCATTCAAATCCTAAAAACAAGGAACAATATGCTAAAGCTCAGGAAAAGCACACATTTAATTTCATGTCATGTGCTCACACAATGGATGACTGCCAAGTCATCTAACATAATCCATGTATCAACATGGATAAGAGAAGCAAATGACTTTGTTTAATTGTCATTTTCTAAAGCAAACTCATACTACACCCACAAGGACATGTCAATAGAAGGGCAGAAGCTACCTGAAAATCATAAACAACTTCAGAGAGGATGGCAAACAGAGGCACTACATAAACATGGTCAGGCTGAGATACAAATATAAGGGCATCCATGGGGGTTCCTGCAGCTTCACACACCAATAGCCATTCTAAAATACTGTAGGAAAAACATGATGGAGAAAGAGAAGTGCTTATAATATTTCAGAAATCAGCTTCTGAGGAGAAGCTAGTACTGGTAACACTATTGAAATCCAGTGATGTGCAGTCAGGGTAGGTATTGCTCACTCTGAGATAATCTACAAAAAAAAGCTGTTATAAAATGTATAACCGCCAAATAAAAAATACAATGATATAAAGAATAGTCATAATTTTTTGTTATCCAATGTTTTTTTCTCAATCATTCTGGAGGTTCTTATGCTCATTTTTCATTAAAAGGTGTCAGGTTATTCAGCCTTTTTTTCCAGCCATTCAAATCCATTCAAATCGTTGACGTCGTGGCTATTCCTGACTCCAGTCACTGTTAATAAACAGCATCAGCATAGCTTTGCCTAGCTTGAAGTAGCTTCATTCGTTGGAAATCAAATAAAAGTTTATTGGTCGCGTACACAGTTTAGCAGATGTTATAGTGGGTGCAGCAAAATGCTTTCATATTTTGCCAATTTCCTATTTTGCGCATGCATATTGCCTAAACATGTTGTGTGGGTATGATCTGGGGTAAGCGCTGCACATTTGGGGCATGTCTACATCATTTGCCGTTTGCATCCCTTGAACTGAACAAACTCGAAACTAGCCAGCTAGCAAAAACAACCTGACAAATGGACACTATACTGCACCTCAAACAATTTTCCAGGTTGGAATAATGTAATGCGTCGTTTGGAGGGTTCGAAGAGTAGAACGTCAACTATAATTAAAGTTAAGACCAGACAGAGGCAGCATACAGGAGCTCTAAAAGTCAAGATGTGACATGACATGCAAGTGAACAGTGAGTACTGGACTGTCCACTTGTCTGAAATGTCATTACCAATTAAAATACTTTTTACACATCTTGGACATTTACTTTTGCTTTGTGGACGTAATGGGAACGGGAATGACTTTTGTTACTGTGAAAATGGAACCGAAGGAGGCCTTGGGGATGCGTCTCCCATATGACTGTGGGCCTGCTGTGTGCATACAGAATAAAATAATGGACATGGGGTTATGTTGTAACTTCTACAATGTGGTCACCAAGAGGTTCACCCTGAAGGACAGATCAATGGACTTAATTTACAAGTAAAGGTAGGCCTAAATGCATTTTCCTTTGCAATTTGTGGGTTAGGCTACTGTTGAATCATGAGAATAGACAACATCCCTTTGAGTGCATTTGATTTTTCAAGCTAGCATTTCATTTTGATTGACATTTTGAACTACATTTTTCAGTCATTCTGATTGCTGATATGGACATTTGGTTAGAACCTCATTTATTATACGCTGTGTGTACAAAACATTACGAAAACCTGCTCTTTCCATGACATAGACTAACCAGGTGAATCCAGGTGAAAGCTATGATCCCTTATTGATGCCACAATCAGTGTAGATGAAGGGGAGGAGACAGGATAAAGAAGGATTTTTAAGCCTTGAGACAATTGAGATGGATTGTGTGTGTGTGTGCCATTCAGAGGGTGAATGGGCAAGACAAAATATTTAAGTGCCTTTGAACGGGGTATGGTAGTAGGTAACAGGCGCACCGGTTTGAATGTGTTAAGAACTTCAACGTTGCTGGGTTTTTCACGCTCAACAGTTTCCCGTGTGTATCAAGAATGGTCCACCACCCAAAGGACATCCAGCCAACTTGACACAACTGTGGGAAGCATTGGAGTCAATATGGGCCAGCATCCCTGTGGAACACTTTCGACACCTTGTAGAGTCCATGCCCCGACGAATTGAGGCTGTTCTGAGGGCAAAAGGGGGTGCAACTCAATATTAGGAAGGTGTTCCTAATGTTTTGTACACTCAGTGTATATGTGCGTAATAATATTTCACATAATAATATTTGTATTTGTGTATGTGTGTGTGTGTGTGTGTGTTTGCGCATGCCACGCGTTGGAAGAATTGTAAATCCATTGTAAAAGGCTATGAGGTTTGCGTTGAGAATTATTCCGATTAAATGTGTCCATATATTGATATTAATAGCCTATGTCACTCCGGTTTGTAGGCGTTATCTGTTGTATGTGAACTTGAGCTTCATCAAGGTTTATTTGTGAGTAAATCTGGCTTTGATAATAGCCAGTGTCTACCCAGCCACCGACCTCACCGCACGTCACTGTTCAAATCAATAACACAGGCAATTTGTGGAAATAACCTGCTTTAATAGGAATAGGTCTGGAATTGTAGATCGAAGCTTTAATACATAGTAAAAACATACCATATTATTAAAACTGACAGGCAATCTCCTTTAATACTGTGAATCATCAATTATTTCTCTGGTACTTAATGTCAAGATTCATTCCACCACCCTACGTAATAAGATGATTTCAGATGACATCTCCAATCAGTGGGCTTGGAGTGCTTCCAACCGATAAAAAACCTGTCACATGAAGTCAAAAGTGATGACAAACAGAAATAACATTTACATTTGGCTCCACTACTATACTATGAGTTAACACAATATTTCATCTGCCTACATCCAGAGAGGTGATCCTGTGTTTCAGAATAGTGCATTTTCAGACATAAATGGCACATCTGAGTTTAATTCTCACAGATCAGTGAATGATAAAACAGCCCAATATATTTAAATACTTATCAACAGACATGTAAAAATGGATGGCATCATAAAAAGTAAAGATGACAGAGTGCGTCAACAACAGCAATGTGCCTGTCACATTTGTATAGCGACCAATCTCCCTCTGTGAACCATCCCTACTACCCCCCTCTCTCCATGCATCACCACCCACCCCAAAATCCCCCTCTCCCTGCCCTTTTGTTCCCCACTCCAGACACAAACAATGTGGCTCCCTGCTATAGATGATGGCAAACTAGCTTGGCATAGAGCCTGCAGCATGAATATACTGTGGATCTCACTGAGGAAGCCATCTGTACATGTTTATCAGGACTCTAGAGTCCGTCACTATAAGAGGTCCGTCAGTGAGTAACAAAAGGTCCTTTTTAAAGATGGACTGGTGACCATGAGTCGTCAGTTTCATTAAAAGAAAACTGTGATTACTCAAACTAGGGGTAACATCATAGACACGGTATATGATTCAATTCAATTCAGTCAACGGTCAGGACTGTTAGCTAAATATAAAGTCATAAAATACGTAATAACTTATTATCTGGTTGCATACCAGGATTCAAAAAGCATTACAACACTTTGCAGCAACATCCTGCGACGTTACAGGAAGCAACATCTTTATCTATGGTGTAGATAAAGAGAGTGGGTTTTTCTACGGTGTCCTTGCACGAATCCTGTGCGAGGAACAGAAAATCAACCACAATGGAGAGGTATCACTCCAACAGCAGCAAGGTAATCTAGTGTGTCATGAGAATGTAAAAAAACAAAGTGAGAGGAGCAACAATTATCCTATCACATCCAAGACCTCATTATATTCAACTAAAGAGGTCAATACTCTTTTATCCAGAGAATAACTTTATCAGATCTAGTCTTAGTGTAGACAGAGGCCGTTGTATTACCTGTCACTGGTAATTGGCAGTGGATCTCTGCAGCACAATGCATCTCTCTCCAAAGGGCTTCAGCTCCCAAGGTCAGTGCAGAACGCAGCAAGAAGGACGACAGTCAGTTCTGCCAAACAAGCTGTCAGCACAAACTTTGTCAGTCAGGGCACAGATGGACAAATAAACTGCTAGAGAGTGATAATAGATGTGATCGTCCCCCTCCCCAACCCCAGCCCTCCCTCCCTCCATCCATCCATCCCCCAGGACTGGAATAGATCTGAAATTGTACCTTTTGTAAAATGCCAATGTAATGTTATCTTTGGAGATACAAAAGAAAAGAAGACTCACTTGAAATCCATTACCTTGAGACTCATTGATTTGGATGTCATCTATGTGGGCTTCACTCTGGCCTGGACGTTTTGTCCTTCAGTGTGTGTAGTTTGGTCTCCATCCACCTCTACCTCATCGTTCTCACATCTCAATATTCTTCTGCACTTTCCAGAATCTTCAGTCCCCAGTTCACATAGACATCTAGTAATATGTGTCCCCCAAGGGTTCCTATGCGGGTCCTATGAAGATGTAAGGTGGGCTATATGCATACTGTTAGGTCATGGCTAGAAGAGGGGGAACACCACTGACCCCTGTTCATTTTGCTGTAATTCAACTCCAGTGATGTACACTAACTTCCCCTCAAAATACTATTAATCCATGTGAAAACTGTTCAGGCATGCTCCTGTGGTGCCAAGCTGGTTCCAAGTTTTTCAAATGTATGTTGGTCAACGCAGTCACGTAATCCCTGTTTGCTGATTTGTCAGGAGTAGATAACACATCGTGTTTACTCTGTCCTTGTTCTCATCCAGAAGCTCTCTGGGACATAAAAAAGCAAACTTTCAACTAACCGCTCACCTTTACCACTGACTGTAGATGGGAAAAAAAGTTTAGTTTGGGCCTCCTGCTCACTGTGCTAAAGGTCATCATTCAGCTCTTCATCTGACATACCAGCACAGTTCTGGGAGCAAGATTTACTATCAGTACATCACTATCAGTCATTACTGAAGACCAAGTAGACAATAATGTACTATTGGAATTGTATCAGACAATTTTACACGATATACAGTACATGCCAAATGGTTTTAAAAACGTACTGTCCAATTGCATTTCAAGATGTATTCTATGGGGGCTCTGTAGAAAGCTTCACATTGATGGAAATAAATATATCAAAAACGTAGCGTCCAATTGCATTTCAAGACCTATTCTATGGGGGCTCTGTAGAAAGCTTCACATTAATGCATATAAATATATTGTATCAAAATTGTGTCTATTTTAACTAATAATTGACTGATCAAACCATTTTCTTTCAGCATAAAGAACCAGCTCTATCAAATATATTACATTGTCTCATCTCTATTGAGACTTCTCAATGTAAACACACTCCCCCTTTATAAGAGAAGGTGATCTGTGGATAATATGCAGTTACTGGCGAGAAAACCAGGTCAAATTCCCCTCTGAAGGGACCACCTGTCACTAGCTGGAGGCACAATGTGAAACCAACGGTCACTGTAGCACACCTCTAGTTTGCTGCTAGTGCTTGACTACTTTGAATTACTAACCACCAAAATTAAGAGACTACAATTGTTGATGTATAGAAAATGAGCAGCATGACCTCATCATTTTGCCCATGAATGCAAAACAATTATGTCTAAATCAACACAAGCAATTAAATCTCCTTAAGCACAGGACCACAATTAAGCTAAGCTAACATGACTAATTGTTGATTTCTAATAGAATGGACTGGGGTGAAAGGGTAATCCTAAAAGCATGCCAATGGTTATTATACAATAAAGTAGGGATACAGTATTGACCATTACCTATTTGATAAATGTTAAAGGGGTTATAAGAAGTTTACAAACTGTTAACTGTTAGTATATATAGTTTAAGGATATGTAATAAACAGTTATAACACATTGTATAAATTGTGTGATTGTTATTGTGGTGCTTAGCAAATTGGCTTACACTTCTGTCCACATTTTTGCAGCAATGCGCCCACATGATGTGGGTCACTTGACAAAGAGATCAGCATAGCCTTCTTATTGCATTATTAGGCTATTGTGCTTATTCACAAGAGTCGACTGAGAAGGGTATTAAAGGATAGGACTACTTGGAAAGATGGAGCAAATTTGCACAGCGCCTATGTAGTCGACTCATTCATTAACAAGCATGATGAAGTTACTGTTAGCTCAAAAGCAGGTGATTGTTGTCGATCTGGAACGCACCTCAGAGCAACTCTACGCCCGGTGTTCTCAGAATGTTCATTCCCGCGAGGCAGCGTTCAGTCATTGGATATCTGTGCTGAGTTTACAATACCATTGGCTCACACAGCTGTCATTGTTCTGCTTCCTGGCTGAACGTGGCAACGCCTGGAACAAGCACGTAAGTAGACACTGTCCACTGACAGTAAAGTAGATATTATCACGTTTCATTCAAAACAGGGGAACATAAAAAAACGAACTTCACTTTAGCCGTTTGTTTTATGTTCAATCAGTATCCACAACGTTGTCCCTCGCGTCTGAATCCGACTTCACTGCTATAGCCTACCGTGCTGAAAAGTTCCTAATTCTTACTCACCTGACTGTTGAACCAGGTAAGTTCCAAGGGTCTATTGCAAGCCAGTATTATGCTACCAGACTGATGGAATTGGTAGAAAATGGCAGGGTAGCATATTTGGATTTTCTTTATAATGTTTTTGACCTGAGTAGGCTACATGAAAATAGGCTGCCCCACAACTGTATCTTGGCTGAATGCTGTATTCACATAGGCTTCGTTTTTTCTGCTTTTAACGCGCTGACAGTGATGCATCCAGAAAGCAGTCAATCCTCTGTTTGTCAATGAGATAAAGGCGTCAAAAGGCACATTTACAGTGCTGTGGTCAATTTACAGTGCTTTGCATCCAGAATTTTTATTTAAAATTAATTATTTGTTGAACTTTTTCTTTGTAATGCATTTTAACGAGGGTATAGATTTAACTAATATGCCTTTAGAGGTCAGTCAACCTATACAAGTAGGCTATTATAGCATTTCTCCTGCCCTCTTTCCACCACTACCATGCTTTCTTCGTACTGCATGCCTTTGGTTATTTCACAGTGATCTACCAGAAGTTGATTTTAAAGATAGAGTCAGTAATATGACATAGATGAACAAAGTAAACAGCATAGTGGGTCAATTATTTCCACAACAACTAAGAGTGTTGGAGCACAGCAAGGCTAAACTTCTCTGCTGTTTTGGTCCAGTGCAGTGCCTCCATCCTTTTGGGGGCCCTAAGCGAGATTTGGTTGGGGGGCCCCCCTCGCAGGCAAAACATTTTAGCATAAGTATAATACAGGAAGACAAAATGTATAGTCCAATATTTACACATGTTTTGGGGAAGGGAGGATTGCAGGCAAGTGTTTAAATTGTGCAGTATTTAGCAATCATAATAAGAGTCTGGTAGCAGCAGGTGTGTATGTGTGTGTGTGTGTGTGTGTGTGTGTGTGTGTGTGTGGAGAATCAGAGCAGGAGGTCAGTCCAGTTCAAGTTTTCAGCTGTCTGATGGCTTGTAGATAGAAACTGTCTCTGAGGCTGTTGGTATCAGACCTCATGCTCCGATACCATCTCCCCGACAGTAAGGGAGTGAACAGCTCGTGGCTGGGGTGTGTGGGGTCCTTGATGATGCTGCGGGCCTTACTCAGGCACCATTTTTAGATGATGTCCTGGATTGGTGTTAACACGGCCCCAGTGATGTACTGGGCTGTCTTCACCACCCGCTGGAGGGCCTTGTGGTCGTGGACAGAGCTGTTCCCGTACCAGGCCGTGATGCAACCGGTCAGGACGCTCTCGATGGTGCAGCGGTAGTTCTTGGAGAGGACCCGGGGTGGCATGATGAATTTCTTCAGCCGCCTTAGGAAGTACAGACGCTGTTGCGCCCTCTTGACAAGAGTGGTGGTGTTGTTGGTCCATGTCAAGTCCTCGGTGATGTGGATGCAGAGGAACTTAAAACTGCTGACTCTCTCTACTGCAGTCCCATTGATGTGGATCAGAACATGTTTCTGAAGTCAACAATCAACTCCTTTGTTTTTCTGACATTGAGGGAGAGGTTGTTGTCCTGGCACCACAATGCCAGTTCACTTACCTCCTCCCTATAGGCTGACTCATCTTTGTTGGTTATCAGGCCTACGACCGTGGTGTCGTCAGCAAACTTGATGATGGACACATTACTCTGCTTATCTTAATCAGCGTAAGGTCAAAATCGAAGTAAGCATACGCCAATTAAAACACCTGGTTTTCTGAGCAATCTTTCGAATTATTAGAACATGTAAACACCTTAATCGGCGTTCCAGCCGTGTATATGATCTGCGCATGTGCTAGCACCAGCCGAGCAAGCCTCCCTCTTTAGCCCAAATGAAGTGATTTCGGAACAACTGAATGTATGCGTCTTAGAAGTCGTTTTCACATACATTTCCATTTACGTCATTTAGCAGACGCTCTTATCCAGAGCGACTTACAAATTGGTGCATTCACCTTATGATAGCCAGTGGGACAACCACTTTACAATTCTTTTATTTTTTATAATTTTTTTATTTTGTGGGGGTGGGGTAGGGGGGGGGTAGAATTATTACTTTTATACTATCCCAGGTATTCCTTAAAGAGGTAGGGTTTCAAGTGTCTCCGGAAGGTGGTCAGTGACTCCGCTGTCCTGGCGTCGTGAGGGAGCTTGTTCCACCATTGGGGTGCCAGAGCAATGAACAGTTTTGACTGGGCTGAGCGGGAACTGTGCTTCCGCAGAGGTAGGGGGACCAGCAGGCCAGAGGTGGAAGAACGCAATGTCCTCGTTTGGGTGTAGGGACTGATCAGAGCCTGAAGGTAAGGAGGTGCCGTTCCCCTCACAGCTCCGTAGGCTAGCACCATGGTCTTGTAGCAGATGCGAGCTTCAACTGGAAGCCAGTGGAGTGTGCGGAGGAGCGGGGTGACGTGAGAGAACTTGGGAAGGTTGAACACCAGACGGGCTGCAGCGTTCTGGATGAGTTGTAGGGGTTTAATGGCACAGGCAGGGAGCCCAGCCAACAGTGAGTTGCAGTAATCCAGACGGGAGATGACAAGTGCCTGGATTAGGACCTGTGCCGCTTCCTGTGTAAGGTAGGGTCGTACTCTGCGAATGTTGTAGAGCATGAACCTACAGGATCGGGTCACCGCTTTGATGTTAGCGGAGAACGTCAGGGTGTTGTCCAGGGTCACACCAAGGTTCTTTGCACTCTGGGAGGAGGACACAACGGAGTTGTCAACCGTGATGGCAGATCATGGAGCGGGCAGTCCTTCCCCGGGAGGAGGAGCAGCTCCGTCTTGCCAAGGTTCAGCTTGAGGTGGTGATCTGACATCCACACTGATATGTCTGCCAGACATGCAGAGATGCGATTCGCATACAAACTTTATATGTCCGAACTCAGAATCAAATATGCTTCCCAAAAACAATATGGACGCTGTGGTAGAACGTTTATTTTGATTGGCGAATTTCTGCATTTATCAGAGTGCCATCAGTAGCCTGATTTCAGATGTGTCCATGTAAACAGGATTATGAGGGAAATCGTTCTTCTTGTAATGCATGTAAATGTTTTAATCGAATTATTATATTAATCTGACTATCCACAATAATCATATTATTTTGTGCATGTAACCGTGCTCAGTGACTGACATAACAAGTGGATAACTGCTGATGTACTACCACATTTCTAAATTGCACCTTGTGTATTCTACTTTTATCACTCTTAACAGTAAGTTCAAACCCCGACTGAGTTCCAACATTTTATTTTAATTTACTTTTTGGGGGTCGGGGGCTCCCTAGCGGCTTCAGGGCCCTACGCGCAGCGCGTAGTCTGCGTATAGACAGAGGCGGCACTGGTCCCATGGCTACCATGTTGTAAGAACCCATGCACATGCACCAATACATTGTGTGACTGTGTGAGAGCGAAGTCTTGTATCTTGCTCATCATAATATCTGCAGTTCTGTTTGAATATGTGATCTAAAGATAACACAACTTGTGGCCAACCCCCCACACCCTTGTGGAGAGGCACTCAGTTTTGTGGCCCATGTTAAACCCAGTTTCACTCTAGCTCTGTACAATTATACCCCTTCACAGATAGTGTAACTTCTTGGAGCTCAACACATTCTGTTACGTCAAGACAGTTTGTGGAAATCAGTTTTATTGTTGTTTTGTGTTAAAGTAAGGTTACTTCTGTAGTAATTTGCCTCACAATCTGATTTCAGAATATGACTCTTGCTAGATAGACTGTGGGTGGCGCTCAATGGCAAATACCTTTTTTGAATTTGAATAATGAATTGGCTTTGCTTGCCTGCTTTATACATATCTCTTTCCCTCAGGGTACGAATATGGCACCATGGATTATTCAAATTGCCTTGGTGGCAATGAGTATCTTAATCGAAACTACTGAAGGGAATAAAGACAAAGTGCTGTATTGTTCAGGTAAATTGTCCTTTTCTACCTATCAATATGCTTTTTTCAGGACTTAGGCCTACATGTAATGCAGCACCTGTTAATAGTCAATACAGACCATAGATATGCAAAGTGTTGTGAAGTATTGTGATAAAATATATTATTTTGTGACAAGTTAACTCAAGCAAACTGATGTCTTGTAAGTTCGTTCCCTATCATTTGACCTGCCAGGGCAGCATTTCCTATTCTACATCTGTGCAATTTTGGACATTCATTATATTAGTAAAACTATTTTGAGGTGTTATTCTTTGTGCATGCAGTTTTTTTCAAAAGTGTAGAAGGACAGAGACAATTTACAATATTCTTTATCTAAAAATAAGAAAGGCGCACTATGGAAAACTTCCATCATAATATTTCAAATTTTCCAGCAATTACATAGTTTTAGCAATTGTGTTTTAAAAAGCCAAATTAAACTTGGTGAAAGGCAGCTCATCACATGTCATTGGTGACCATTTTCTTTCTTTAAACTCAAGTGACACTGCAGTCTTACCAAACCTTGGAGTCATCCTTGCATGACTATGTAACACTTGTCAAGCTACCAATGCAAACTCTCAGCACAGTACGCTATTATTGTAGCCTACTGTATCAAAGCATCAAAGCTGTGACCGAGAGACTGATAAACAGCCTCTATCTCCAGGCCATCAGACTGTTAAACAGTCACCACCCTGCCCTGCCCTGAACCTTAGTCACTGTTACTAGCTGCCTACCACCCGGTACTCTACCCTGCCCCTTAGAGACTGCTTTGCCCTATGTACATAGAGTCAATGAACACTGGTCACTTGAGTAATGTTTACATACTGTTTTACCGACTTTATATGTACAGTGCCTTCAGAAAGTATTCACACCCCTTGACTTTTTCCTAATTTAGTTGTTTTACAGCCTGAATTTAAAATGGATGAAATTTAGCATTTTTGTCACTGGCCTACAAACAATACCCCATAATTTCTAAGTGGAATTATGTTAATTAGAAATGAAAAGCTGAAATGTCTTGAGTCAATAAGTATTCAACCCCTTTGTTCTGGCAAGCCTAAATAAGTTCAGGAGTAAAAATGTGCATAGCAACACAGTAAGTTGCATGGATTCACTCTGTGTGCAATAATAGTGTTTAACATGATTTTTAAATGACTACCTCATCTCTGTACCCCCCACATACAATTATCTGTAAGGTCCCTCAGTTGAGCACTGAATTTCAAACACAGATTCAACCACAAAGACCAGGGAGGTTTTCCAAGGCCTCGCAAAGAAGGGCACCCATTGGTAGATGGGTAAAAAAATAAGTAGACATTGAATAACTCTTTGAGCATGGTGAAGTTATTAATTACACTTTGGGTGGTGTATCAATACATCCAGTTACTACAAAGATACAGGTGTCCTTCCTAACTCAGTTGCCGGAGAGGAAGGAAACCGCTTAGGGATTTCACCATGAAGCCAATGGTGACTTTAAAACAGTTACAGAGTTGAATGGCTGTGATAGGAGAAATCAGAGGATGGATCAACAACATTGTAGTTACTCCACAATATTAACCTAATTGACAGAGTGGAAAGAAGGAAGCCTGTACAGAATATAAATATTCCAAACCATGCATCCTCTTTGCAACAAGGCACAAAAGTAATACTGTAAAGAATTTGGCAAAGCAATTAACTTTTTATCCTGAATACAAAGTGTTATGTTTGGGGCAAATCCAATACAACACATTACTGAGTACCACGCTCCATAATTTTAAGCACAGTGGTGGCTGCATCATGTTATGGTTATGCTTGTAATCGTTACGGACTGGGGAGTTTTTCAGGATGAAAAGAAAAACCTGGTTCAGTCTGCTTTCCATCAGACACTGGGAGATGAATTCACCTTTCAGCAGGACAATAACTTAAAACACACTGCCAAATATACACTGGAGTTCCTTACCAAGACAGTGAATGTTCCTGAGTGGCCGAGTTACAGTTTTGACTTAAATCTGCTTGAAAATCTATGGCAAGACTTGAAAATTGTTGTCTAGCAATGACCAACAACCAATTTGAAAGAGCTTGAAGAATTGTGAAAAGAATAATGGGCAAATATTGTACAATCCAGGTGTGGAATGCTCCTAGAGACTTACCCAGAAAGACTCACAGCTGTAATTCTAAAATGTATTGAGTCAGGGGTGTGAATACTTATGTAAATTAGATATTTCTGTATTTCATTTTCAATCAATTTTGAATTCCGTCTGCAACACAACAAAATGTGGAATAAGTCAGCAGTGGAGTCTGTTGAGGGGAAGATGGCTCATAATAATGGCAGGAAAGAAACAAATGGAATGGCATCAAACACATGGAAACCATGGAAACCATGTGTTTGATGTATTTGATACCATTCCACTGATTCTGCTCCAGCCATTACCACGAGCCCGTCCTCCCCAATTAAGGTGCCACCAACCTCCTGTGGTCAAGGGGTATGAATACTTTCTGAAGGGACTGTATTCTAGTCATGGCTCATCCTATATAACTACTGCTGTTCACACCTTTTCTATTCATAAACTGTCCATACTGTCTATACACACCATTTTATATATATATATACACACACACACACAGTGGGGAGAACAAGTATTTGATACACTGCCGATTTTGCAGGTTTTCCTACTTACAAAGCATGTAGAGGTCTGTAATTTTTATCATAGGTACACTTCAACTGTGAGAGACGGAATCTAAAACAAAAATCCAGAAAATCACATTGTATGATTTTTAAGTAATTAATTTGCATTTTATTGCATGACATAAGTATTTGATCACCTACCAACCAGTAAGAATTCCGGCTCTCACAGACCTGTTAGTTTTTCTTTAAGAAGCCCTCCTGTTCTCCACTCATTACCTGTATTAACTGCACCTGTTTGAACTCGTTACCTGTATAAAAGACACCTGTCCACACACTCAATCAAACAGACTCCAACCTCTCCACAATGGCCAAGACCAGAGCGCTGTGTAAGGACATCAGGGTTAAAATTGTAGACCTGCACAAGGCTGGGATGGGCTACAGGACAATAGGCAAGCAGCTTGGTGAGAAGGCAACAACTGTTGGCGCAATTATTAGAAAATAGAAGAAGTTCAAGATGACGGTCAATCACCCTCGGTCTGGGGCCCCATGCAAGATCTCACCTCGTGGGGCATCAATGATCATGAGGAAGGTGAGGGATCAGCCCAGAACTACACAGCAGGACCTGGTCAATGACCTGAAGAGAGCTGGGACCACAGTCTCAAAGAAAACCATTAGTAACACACTACGCCGTCATGGATTAAAATCCTGCAGCGCACGCAAGGTCCCCCTGCTCAAGCCAGCGCATGTCCAGGCCCGTCTGAAGTTTGCCAATGACCATCTGGATGATCCAGAGGAGGAATGGGAGAAGGTCATGTGGTCTGATGAGACAAAAATAGAGCTTTTTGGTCTAAACTCCACTCGCCATGTTTGGAGGAAGAAGAAGGATGAGTACAACCCCAAGAACACCATCCCAACCGTGAAGCATGGAAGTGGAAAAATCTTTCTTTGGGGATGCTTTTCTGCAAAGGGGACAGGACGACTGCACCGTATTGAGGGGAGGATGGAAGGGGCCATGTATCGCGAGATCTTAGCCAACAACCTCCTTCCCTCAGTAAGAGCATTGAAGATGGGTCGTGGCTGGGTCTTCCAGCATGACAACGACCCGAAACACACAGCCAGGGCAACTAAGGAGTGGCTCCGTAAGAAGCATCTCAAGGTCCTGGAGTGGCCTAGCCAGTCTCCAGACCTGAACCCAATAGAACATCTTTGGAGGGAGCTGAAAGTACGTATTGCCCAGCGACAGCCCCGAAACCTGAAGGATCTGGAGAAGGTCTGTATGGAGGAGTGGGCCAAAATCCCTGCTGCAGTGTGTGCAAACCTGGTCAAGACCTACAGGAAACGTATGATCTCTGTAATTGCAAAGAAAGGTTTCTGTACCAAATATTAAGATCTGCTTTTCTGATGTATCAACTACTTATGTCATGCAATAAAATGCAAATGAATTACTTAAAAATCATACAATGTGATTTTCTGGATTTTTGTTTTAGATTCCGTCTCTCACAGTTGAAGTGTACCTATGATAAAAATTACAGACCTCTACATGCTTTGTAAGTAGGAAAACCTGCAAAATCGGCAGTGTATCAAATACTTGTTCTCCCCACTGTATATATATACAGTATCTCACAAACGTGAGTACACCCCTCACATTTTTGTACATATTTGAGTATATCTTTTCATGTGACAACACTGAAGAAATGACACTTTGCTACAATGTAAAGTATTGAGTGTACAGCTTGTATAACAGTGTACATTTGCTGTCCCCTCAAAATAACTCAACACACAGCCATTAATGTCTAAACCGCTGGCAACAAAAGTGAGTACACCCCTAAGTGAAAATGTCCAAATTGGGCCCAATTAGCCATTTTCCCTCCCCGGTGTCATGTGACTCGTTAGTGTTACAAGCCCTCAGGTGTGAATGGGGAGAAGGTGTGTTAAATGTGGTGTCATCGCTCTCACACTCCCTCATACTGGTCACTGGAAGTTCAACATGGCACCTCATGGCAAAGAACTCTCTGAGGATCTGAAAAAAAGAATTGTTGCTCTACATAAAGATGGCCTGGGCTATAAGAAGATTGCCTAGACCCTGAAACTGAGCTGCAGCACAGTGGCCAAGACCATACAGCGGTTTAACAGGACAGGTTCCACTCAGAACAGGCCCCGCCTTGGTCGACCAAAGAAGTTGAGTGCACGTGCTCAGCGTCATATCCAGAGGTTGTCTTTGGGAAATAGACGTATGAGTGCTGCCAGCATTGCTGCAGAGGTTGAAGGGGTGGGGGGTCAGCCTGTCAGTGCGCAGACCATACGCCGCACACTGCATCAAATTGGTCTGCATGGCTGTCGTCCCAGAAGGAAGCCTCTTCTAAAGATGATGCACAAGAAAGCCCGCAAACAGTTTGCTGAAGACTAGCAGACTAAGGACATGGATTACTGGAACCATGTCCTGTGGTCTGATGAGACCAAGATAAACGTATTTGGTTCAGATGGTGTCAAGCGTGTGTGGCGGCAACCAGGTGAGGAGTACAAAAACAAGTGTGTCTTGCCTACAGTCAAGCATGGTGGTGGGAGTGTCATGGTCTGGGGCTGCATGAGTGCTGCCGGCACTGGGGAGCTACAGTTCATTGAGGGAACCATGAATACTGTGACATACAATTTGGACATTTTCACTTAGGGGTGTACTCAATTTTGTTGCCAGCGGTTTAGACATTAATGGCTGTGTGTTGTGTTATTTTGAGGGGACAGCAAATTTACACTGTTATACAAGCTGTACACTCACTACTTTACATTGTAGCAAAGTGTCATTTCTTCAGTGTTGTCACATGAAAAGATCTACTCAAATATTTACAAAAATGTGAGGGGTGTACTCACTTTTGTGAGATACTGTATATACTACCAGTCAAAAGTTTGGACACACCTACTCATTCAAGGGTTTTTCTTAATTTTTTCTATTTTTTACATTGTAGAATAATAGTGATGACATCAAAACTATGAAATAACACATGGAATCATGTAGTAACCAAAAAGGTGTCAAACAAATCAAAATATATTTTATATTTGAGATTCTTCAAATAGCCACCCTTTGCCTTGATGACAGCTTTGCACACTCTTGGCATTCTCTCAACCAGCTTCATGAGGTAGTCACATGGAATGCATTTCAATTAAAAGGTGTGCCTTGTTAAAAGTTAATTTGTGGAATTTATTTCCTTCTTAATGCGTTTGAGCCAATCAGTTGTGTTGTGACAAGGTAGGGTATACAGAAGATAGCCCTATTTGGTAAAAGACCAAGTCCATATTATGGCAAGAACAGCTCAAATAAGCAAAGAGAAACGACAGTCCATCATTACTTTAAGACATGAAGGTCAGTCAGTACGGAACATTTCAAGAACTTTGAACGTTTGTTGAAGTGCAGTCGCAAAAACCATCAAGCGCTATGATGAAACTGGCTCTCATGAGGACCGCCACAGGAATGGAAGACCCAGATTTACCTCTGCTGTAGAGGATGAGTTCATTAGAGTTACCAGCCTCAGAAATTGCAGGCCAAATAAATGCTTCACAGAGTTCAAGTAACAGACACATCTCAACATCAACTGTTCAGAGGAGACTGTGTGAATCAGGCCTTCATGGTAGAATTGCTGCAAAGAAACCACTACTAAAGGACACCAATAAGAAGAAGAGACCTGCTTGGGCCAAGAAACACGAGCAATGAACATTAGACCGGTGGAAATGTGTCCTTTGGTCTGGAGTCCAAATTTGATATTTTTGGATCCAACCGCTGTGTCTTTGTGAGACACGGTGTGGATGAATGGATGATCTCTGCATGTGTAGTTCCCAACTAAAGCATGGAGGAGGAGACTGTCTGTGATTTATTTAGAATTCAAGGCACACTTAACCAGCATGGCTACCACAGCATTCTGCAGCTATACGCCATCCCATCTGGTTTGGGCTTAGTGGGACTATCATTTGTTTTTCAACAGGACAATGACCCAACACACCTCCAGGCTGTGTAAGGGCTATTTGACCAAGAAGGAGAGTGATGGAGTGCTGCATCAGATGACCTGGCCTCCACAATCCCCTGACCTCAACCCAATTGAGATGGTTTGGGATGAGTCGGACTGCAGAGTGAAGGAAAAGCAGCCAACAAGTGCTCAGTATATGTGGGAACTCCTTCAAGACTGTTGGAAAAGCATTCCAGGAGAAGCTGGTTGAGAGAATGCCAAGAGTGTGCAAAGCTGTCATCAAGGCAAAGGGTGGCTATTTGAAGAATCTCAAATATAAAATATATTTTGATTTGTTTGACACCTTTTTGGTTACTACATGATTCCATATGTGTTATTTCATAGTTTTGATGTCATCACTATTATTCTACAATGTAAAAAATAATAAAAATAAAGAAAAACCCTTGAATGAGTAGGTGTGTCCAAACTTTTGACCGGTACTGTATATGTTCTCAATGTTGCTATCATGCTGTTAATCATCAGATTTTCAAGCTTATTTCATTAAAAATAATTTTATTGCAGTTTTACTTTTGCTTTTCTTTAGCTGTGGGCATACTATGGATCTAAATATACTTATTTTATAGTAAATGAGTGCTGTGGATTGTTCTAACCTATGTCAGTTTCTTTTAGCATGCAGGGCTATTGTTGATGAGCTCAACTATTCAATCAGTCAGATTGATCCGAAGAAGACTATCCATGTGGGAGGGTTCAGACTCAACCCTGATGGGAGCCTGACTGATAAAAAGGTAGCTACCTCAGTAAAAGCATGTTGCAAAAGTACGAAATTCTTCCAAAGTGCGCTCCACTGGAGCAAAACATCTCATAGTAAACATAAAGCTATCGATTGAATTTTCTGGAAATAAAACATTTGATTTATGAATTTAGAGATCGATGCATCATTTATACAGTGAAGAATGCATATTCATACTTAAAATACTTGGCAAAACATAGGTCTAGTGGTTTCATAGTAGTTCCTGGTTTCCTGGATCTCGTACCTTGAGAAATGGAATTTAGTGTAGTGTGAAACAAGAAAATAAAGATTTACATTTTAGTCATTTAGCAGACGCTCTTATCCAGAGCGACTTACAGTTAGTGAGTGCATACATTTTCATACTGGTCCCCCATGGGAATCGAACCCACAACCCTGGCGTTGCAAGCGCATGCTCTACCAACTGAGCTACACGGGACTACAGATCAGTATGTAACTTAATTTCATTTTGGGTGGTTGTAAGCATTGGGACCCGCTTTATTACCGTTTCACCTGAATTTCCATCTGGAAATTCAAACCACTGTATTTCCCTATATTTCGACCCAAGCATTGTTGTGGTGTGAAGAGGTCAGGTCTGGTAGTGTTCCAGTGTCCTATCACTAGTGTCCAGGGACTGTCATTAGCTGGTCAGCTCCCCTATTGATCTCAGGGGTTAATCCCCTTTTGATGGTAATTGATAGCTAGTAACATGCTGTTTATTTAGCTAGGCTGTTTGTGGTTTTTCCTCTCCCCTGTGGCCATTTCAAGTTAACTTTCAAGTAAAAGGGATTATGATATATCTAATAATATGACAACTCCAACTCTCTCTCATTCATATTGATTTGAATTCAATCAAACATTCCATAGGCATAGTATAACAAACATTATAGAGTTGGATGAGTTTTTACTTGAAGTATCGTCTTGACCTTCTCTTGCCACATGAATAGTTTTTGACATCAATTAGTCTCTGTCCTTCCTGTTTATTATGCTCAGTCTATGGATCAGCTCTGTATGTCATATTCACAGACTCTCATTAAGTGTTTCCTAAAAGAGGGTTAATTTGAAAAGAAATGCTAATTACAGTTCCTATACCTCTGTGAGTCTTGTTCATATTCCATTTAGTTTGCCCTCAAGCTGTGTGGGTGTGCCTCTGCAATACCCCTGTTGTTGTTAGTAGAGAGAGAGTTTATGAATGCAATGATATAGCTCCACTATAATCACTGAATCAAAATGAATACTAGTAAGAGAAGAGTTAAGTATTTAATGATGTACCTGTTTTTACAGTGCTCTGAACAGTAAGCACATTGACTTTTAAGTGAAATGACCAACACACCGTGATGGCTGATCAACTCTTTTGATCAACTTCTATACTTACTGCCCTATGGAAGTGTACCTTTTGCACTAATCACTGGCTTGTTTTGACTTCTGAGCATAAATCCAAGAAACCCTCCCCCACCCCACCGCACTGGCTTTTGACCCTGTCTGAATCAAGGTGGGAGGGGTGTCCAAGCTTAGATGCCATCATCGGAGATTTGCTGGTCTTAAGTCTCCTTTGCTCTCCTCAGCAAGCAGCGGGGCTCCCTGAAGGCAGTGTTGACACCAGTCACACCACAAAGTTAAACCTACAACAATGAATCATTAAGCCAAAGACATTGAACTTAGATGAATAAGTTGATGAAAGTTGTTCATGTCTTACGTTTTTATGTTCGTATATAGATAGTATATCATAAATGTATTAATTCTCAATGAATGGCTTTTAATGTTTCTGGTTGGACCATGAAAAAAAAATGGCTGTCACTCTTCATTAATTGCATTTTTTGGATTGTCATGATAAAGGTAAATATTGCAGCAATCGTTTATCTGTGTGTTTATGCACATATTTCCTTATCTGAAGACTATAACAACATTACACGTTGTTGTAAATTGTGGAATTAATAGGTTCTAGTTTTTATGAATGTGTTTTCATTGGTCCATATTATTCACACCAGAAATTGAAAGCCCCTTTCCAATAATGGCTGGTTTTCCAATGGGAATTCAATGGAGGATAGCATCTCTGAGAAGCCTTTTCTCTGCAAGGTCTGCCTAGTCCCCTCCTCATTCTTCAGGAAATGTGTGATTGACAGGTCCCTTTCAAACCCCTTAGACTGGTAAGGAAGGAATTTAATTCCACACCATTTTCAGGATTGCATGATAAGGATTTGGCTTGAGGTTGGACTTTTTCATGCTGGATGTTGTTTAAAAAAAAAAAAAAAAGCATTTAAGGCAGATTTTTCTGACCAATTAGGTTAAAATCTCATCATACATATTCATAGAAAACCCCTATGGTGTAAAAAAAAAATAAGTAATAATAATCAGAATAGCAAAATGTTATGATCACAATTTTTGCCAAAAAGTGCTGCTATGGTTGAATGCAGTGCACACTTGATATTCCCATTTTTGTTTTGAAGTGACTTATTAGTTAACAGTTAAACATTAATGTGGAAGTAGTCAAACCATAATTTTTTTTTGATAGACCATCCTCAATGTTAACTACTTATCTCTCTGTACATTGAAAAGGGAGAGAAATGTGTAGCAAGGTTCAGGCAGTTCCCTGAGACCTTTTTATCTTATTTGTGAGCAGATGGCAGTGAGCCACGGAAGCCCCTTTGTGTCACTAAGAGTCAGATATAAAAAAATAAAAAAAGAGGAGGGGGAAAATGCTTCTATAATGTAATCAGTGGGTCCGGAAGGGTCCATACTGAGGCTGAAAGGGGACAATAGGGTCAGGGATATATCTACATTGCACAAAATCCAGTTCATCTGCAATATGCCCCCCTTCCCCTCGCCCAGCACCTTTTGACCGGGATTGACAAGGAAAACTTCCTGCTTTGATCATTGGAGGGTGGAGGAGATGAACCGCCAAAAGGGACCAAAGGATGAGACTGAACTGTTTACCCTGCACTTGGCTGCTGTTTAGGCCTCCCCCTGCTCCTTAACTCAGCCCCCCTCCCCGGCCCTTTCACTGCCCCCGTCACCCTTTCCCCTCTCTCCTTCCGGGGAGGCCACGGGGGCGGGAGCATAGTGCACCTTGACCTGTCTAGACACCATTGCATGTGTTGTCCTGTTTCCAAGGGGAAGGGGTATACTTCTACAGGTTAAATGTCATAGTTTCAGCATAGGGGAAGTAGGGGTTGTTTGTGTGATGGGAATGGAAGTTAGGGGTCACCAACATGACCCGGTCGGATCCCAAGCAACTTCATAGAACTGGAATTTTAAAAAAATGTGATTATTTTTTATTTTATGTTTTTATCCACCAGGTCCCGCTTGCTAGATCTGAGACCAACTTGAGTGAGCTTCTGGATGGAGTTTGTGGTAGCATGAGTGACTATGCTCTTCATGTGGACCCAGACACCAAGAAAAAGCAATACAAAAGATTTGCTCCAAGAAGTTCTGATGCTGGGGATTTTCCTGATTTTAAAAATTTTAAGTTTGATGGCCCAGAGGGATCCAATGCCCTAAAATTTGTGGTAAGTGTGGCAATAATTTATTAATTTACTCACATATTTATTCATTTATTTTCACTCATGCTGTACATCATGCTGTACATACTTCAAAGTGCAGGTGAAGTAGCTACATTTTTTCCTATGTTCTGCATGTCCAAGTCTTTAAAAAAAAGTATTAACTAAGTCTTTCAAAAGTGAATAGAGATATTGGTAGCAGAGGGAAACTGCTTATTATGTTTTGTTAACCAGGATGAAACTTTGATGTAATTTAAAGCACAGAAGTCAATGTTATACCTTGGCCTTTGATATCACAGCTTGATATTATCTGAAAATCCAGTTACATTCTTGATAATTGTGCCCGTAACATTAAAACGTACATTGATATTGTTTTTCCACTTTACTTATCACCTTTTTAGTTAAGATCTATTTCATGCACCGTAGTCTGTAATATAGAAAGCCATTAATTGAAATTATAACAAGAACTCTGGAAATATGTGGATTAAATCTTGCATTTGTATTTTTCATTATTATTGTATTTTATACAGTTATACAGTGTAACATTCAATGTTGAAGTTTGTCATTTTGGTGCCAGGGGTGTACTGTATGTTAACCCAAAATGCAGGCAATAACATATTTTCCTTTGTTAATTTAGAATTATATTGTGGTCTTACATGTAATTTGCGCATATTTAAGATCAAGTTAGGCACCACAAGTAAGAAATTGTATGATGTGCAAAGATGTCTGTCTGTGAGTGTGTGTGTGTGTGTGGAATCGCCAACAATCGTGTTGCCTATCTAGATTACATGAGTCATCCAAGATGGCTGAACGGCATGGCGAGAGGAAAAATGGCAGTCTGCCTCACGGCCGTGCCCAACTACATGCTTGTGAACCTCTCATGTGCGGAAGACCTGTTTTTGCTGTCTGTCGAGTGGTAACCTATCCCCTCTCTACTGTTACAGTGTGAAAGCATTGTGGAGGAGTTTGAAGATGATATCATCTCTCTCTTTGCCAAAGAGACCGACCATGTGGTCGACAAGTTATGCAATGAAGTATCAGGTACGGTTTCAGAGATGTTGTGGTTTCTCTCTCACCAGGCCTCCTGTTTGCCCCTTACTGCATAGATGCTAACTAGAACTATGTTATTACTCACATCGTTACCCAAATGATACTAACTAGAACTATGTTATTACTCACATCGTTACCCAAATGATACTAACTAGAACTATGTTATTACTCACATCGTTACCCAAATGATACTAACTAGAACTATGTTATTACTCACATCGTTACCCAAATGATACTAACTAGAACTATGTTATTACTCACATCGTTACCCAAATGATACTAACTAGAACTATGTTATTACTCACATCGTTACCCAAATGATACTAACTAGAACTATGTTATTACTCACATCGTTACCCAAATGATACTAACTAGAACTATGTTATTACTCACATCGTTACCCAAATGATACTAACTAGAACTATGTTATTACTCACATCGTTACCCAAATGATACTAACTAGAACTATGTTATTACTCACATCGTTACCCAAATGATACTAACTAGAACTATGTTATTACTCACATCGTTACCCAAATGATACTAACTAGAACTATGTTATTACTCACATCGTTACCTAAATGATACTAACTAGAACTATGTTATTACTCACATCGTTACCCAAATGATACTAACTAGAACTATGTTATTACTCACATCGTTACCCAAATGATACTAACTAGAACTATGTTATTACTCACATCGTTACCTAAATGATACTAACTAGAACTATGTTATTACTCACATCGTTACCCAAATGATACTAACTAGAACTATGTTATTACTCACATCGTTACCCAAATGATACTAACTAGAACTATGTTATTACTCACATCGTTACCCAAATGATACTAACTAGAACTATGTTATTACTCACATCGTTACCTAAATGATACTAACTAGAACTATGTTATTACTCACATCGTTACCCAAATGGAGTATTAGAAAACACCAGTGATTAGCGTTTATATTAGTTTATTAAAATGACTACTCACTCTTTTTTTATATGAAGAAATAATCACTGTATCTGGGTGTTTGGGCTTTGAAGAGCTTTGATTTGTGAAGAATAGCAGACAGATGCCCTACAAAATACTCAATTTAGTGATCAGAACATTTTAATGTTGCTGTTTTTTTATTGTGCTACCCCAAACATGTTTAGAAGAGTACCATGTAGCTACCAGGGAATACAAACATGTTTAGAAGAGTACCATGTAGCTACCAGGGAATACAAACATGTTTAGAAGAGTACCATGTAGCTACCAGGGAATACAAACATGTTTAGAAGAGTACCATGTAGCTACCAGGGAATACAAACATGTTTAGAAGAGTACCATGTAGCTACCAGGGAATACAAACATGTTTAGAAGAGTACCATGTAGCTACCAGGGAATACAAACATGACCACTTGTTTATTATGCATCCTAAAACAGAATATGAACATGGATACATCCAGACACTAACTACCTTTATTACAACGCTGATTGTAGTGTCATGATTTTCCCCTTATGTAACTGTCGTCTTTGATCCACCATTTTGTTTCAACCCTGTTAAGTGAGGGTTCTGAAACAGCAGCGCAACTGGCCAAGTACTATTTCTGAGCAGAAACAGTTTATTTAACTGTTATAGAATCTCAGAGGATGATGTTGTGAACCTGTATGAAACTAGTACTCCATTAGAAAAGCTAAAGGGCAATTTTTGTTCAACAAGATCGTGGTCGTAGGCCGATAGTTTGAACGTGCTAGGTTAAGAAAGTCAGGCCGGATTTGGCTTCATCGCTGCTATTTGAGTATCAGGGTTATATGGAATGTATCATCAGAAAGAAACCACAGCTCCTATCTCCTGTATGTTTTTCAATATGTAATTAGTTTTTTGCTAGTGTCATTGCAGTAAATGGTATGTCTTCTACTGGATGTCTGCAATTATTTATAGTTATTTTTAACAGGCCATCTGTCAAGATGGCGAACTCATTTTTGTCAATATTTCATTTCCAGATCACTGTAAAGGCACCAAATTCCAGAGTGACGAACTATAGTTTTACATGCATCTCCGCTGCCAATGACCGGACCAGTTTAGATATATATTTCAAATGAAGAAATCATTCTTGAAGGATATTGTATCAATCAACTTGAATACTTATAAATAAAGTTTTCTATTTTGAATTGAGATACTGGACTAACGTTGTCAAATCCACGGAATTGTATTATGATATAGAAAGTCAGGTGTGTTTCTTTAGAGGTAGTCCTAGTAACTTCCAGATGGGTGCTGTGTCGTCAAAAAGTCATAAATTATACATTTCTTAAATATGCAGGAGGAAGAAGTGGCACTCAAAATAATGATAAGATTGGTGTAAAAATAAATAACCAAGTTTGAATGTGCTGTACTCAGCCTTGAGGGACTGTAAGGAAGCAGCCATGTCAAAAAAGATGGCTTAGTGTCCTACAGGCAATGTCAAAATGAGCTGGATCAGCAATGCTTTCACCTTCATCAGCTGATCAGTTTTAGAATTGTTTGTAATGTCACAGAATTCCAAATCTGTTGATTGTACAGACCATTTTTCTTGGTCCAGAATTCAACCGTTTGAGATAGTGGATTTCCGCATGGCAGGTTGCATTTGATTTGCACTGTGTGTCCTGGGTGGAGGAGAGAGTTGAAATGGGCAGTCCCATTACGTCCCATCATCTGCTGTCTCCAACAATTGAATTCCAGTCGTGGTATCATTTTAAACATTAGTATGTGCTCTGAAATATGGGGAAGTATGACAATTGATCCAACAATTTTTCTAAAATACCCCTTTTGATTGATATTATTTTGGGATGTATTTCTTTATTTGAACTTTGTGTGATGTTATGACCCATTTTTTTATAATATAGATCAGAACATGTATCCAAAGGGATCTCCCTTTATCGGTGATAAGCAGAATTAGCAATGTTACAACAACAAAAAATGCAAGGTGGGTAAAAAGAACCTACAGGAGAGCATTGATAGTTATACAGTGCCTGATATGCTTATTTCCCTATAAAAACATTTCTAAATCAAGTAAACTATCATCAAAATTGAGAACACTCATGTCTCAGAGCACACAGGTTGTAAATTCACCATCTACAGATTGAACACATTGCTATATGCCAGGGAAATGCAAAACCTCATGGACAATGTTGTTCCTTTTTCATATAATGACCCTCACAGCTTCATCCAATAATAACAAATAGTCACATATGTATTTTGGGGCTTTATGATCTAAATATTATTTAGCATTTTTAGACAGTTTTACCCAACATGTATCTACACCTATTTGTGGAAAGATTTGGGTCAGTTTTAGAGAAAGAAATTCAAACCTCCTTTGCTAAGGAACAAAGAACAAATGCATGGGTCAAGTTTTGTATGTGTCAAACTTCCACTGGCTACATGTGACTGAAAACAAACCCTATGAAGCAGGCAAGTTGAATACAAACAGGATATATAATTTTCATTATCAGGAATTACAGCATTTTCCCCCAACTGCACATCCAGTTCTTTTAAAACAAAAGTTTTCAACTTGTTGCATATTCCTATAAGTTTTGTGTTGGGAGTTTCTTCTGGCTTAAGAAAGTGTCAGCTTTGCTTTGTGTGCATAGCTGTCTCTGGATGTCTAGGGCTTGAGCTTAACTTCATGACAGATCAAGGGTTACCAAGGTGCTGTTGGCAAGGGGCTCAAAGTGGCGGGGCAAACTGGACCACTAAATGCTCATTTCCTACGCATGTTAGTGCCTTTGCACTATGCTGAGTGGACTCCTGGAGGGGGTTTCTCAGATGAAATGCAACCTTCACACAGGTAATGAGGACTATATGATAAACCATTTGTACAATTTCTTAAATGCAATTTCAATGGTCCAGGAAGACCATCTCATTCAGAAATGTTGGGAAAGTGAATCTTTCCCTTACTCTCTATAAAGTTCAGTCACTGATCTGCAGCATTAACTTGTATTCTAACAAGATTAAAATATATTTGTCCTGGAGATTAGCATACTTAAGTCCTCCTTTGCCTTTTTGGTAGTGGCAGTGTGCTTTGATCTGTGTTGCGTGGCAAGAGCCTAGCTTGGGCCCGGCCATCCGAGTGCCAAGTGTGAAATTGGCCTGATGTCATCCCCATTCTTCACCATATACATCTTTCACCAGCTTAATTATATTTCCGCCACAAAGCCCTAGCGCTTCATTCCATATTCAAGTTTGACTAGGAAGCATTTAAGAACTATGGATAAATAACTCAGTGGGGGAAGGGACAGGATGGGTCTTTTGTTTGAGAGACACACAAGAGACATCAATACTTTTCTGATATGACTGCCCTTTGCCTCTGCCAATTGGAGAGGTTAAATTTTATGACACGGGATATGTGAACTTATGATAACTAAGATGTAGGGCAGGCTATTTATTTCTTCATTGTCTGGGCATTTGCATGTGGACCTTTTTAAAGTCTTGTGACTAAAGTGGTGGCTGGAATGTGGTGGATGAAATCATGTTCATTTTCATGTCCAGAGGCAGGGAATGAAATTGTGGCAGAACTTTCTATCCAAACTTTAACTTTCATCAACATGAAGAGTTATGCAGGAACTTTTTGTGTATTTGATGCTCAAAAGATATCATGCATCACTGGTATGGAGAGTTGGAGGAGAGAACATACAAGCTTTTTGAGGATGGAATTTTTGTGGAAATGTACATAATTTAATGAGATTCCTTTTTTAGGGACATTTTGAATTCCGAGGTGTTGAAGAAGTGATGGGTTAAAGGAAATGAGCCACCTGCAGCTGTGACAGAGGGCTTTGACCTTCATCAGGGGCTCCCAGCCACAGACTCCATTGAGGAACTAACCGAGTTGCTCAGCTCAGCGTCTAAGGCACCAGCTTTTCTAACCCAGAGAGCTCATCAAGTCAGTGACCGTTGGGCGTTACTTCCACATTCACAAGCTGGGCCAGAATAGAAATGCAGATGAGGTTCTGGGGCATTGAGGAGCAGGTCAATGCTGAGAATGGTCCACACAGATAGCTCTCCCTTTTGTGTTTGGATCCTTTTTCAGTTTTTTGGGGCCTTTTATACATGTTTGAGAGCATCAGGTAATACTGAGACTGCAGAATGTTGTGACCTGTATTGGTGACTGAAGTTCAGCCATGTTTGATGTGTTTGGTTATGCATGGCAGTTTTGAAATCCACATGAGAACTATATTATGATCATATTCAAAAGGTGTCATTCTTTTTCTGGATTTGATCAACCTTACTTGGTTGATGTATGTGAGGGGAAATTGACTTTGTTGATGAGAGACTCTGTTACAGGCAGAAACTGGTGACGGGAAAGCATTCAGCATTCTGGATTACTACCTCCTCTGTAACCAAACAATGCAAGTCTCAAAACGTTCATTTATGAGGATATGTATTCTATTGAACCAACTAGTTTTATTGTTTCCATAAGCTTTTAATTCCCAGTTTGTTATTCTGCTGTGGATATGTTTGACAGAGCAAATTATTTGAAGGTGAGTGTTATAGCAACTGAGTGGAATACTGAGTGAAATTGCTGTCGTGGGATTCTAAGAACACTTTCGAGATCATTGCAGAGCACTTTTTGAGAGACAGAAATGAGTACAACATTCCCTTTTGAGATGCTGGGTCTTCTCTTAAACTCTATTCAAGACTCCTAAGTATAGGTGGCCTGAATTCAGCATTGCGCACCAATGACTTGAGAAATGTAAACCTGTATTTTGTCTTTGGTATGAGTTGTGGCGGTCACCCGAACACTACTCAATTGTAAAACTAAAATGAGGTATACTCTGCTGCATATAACTTAGACTGATTATAACATCTTGGTGCAAGTTATGTGTAACTTTTCTTTGTGGTCAACATTTCTTTTTAGTATTTTGCATTTAGTAAATACATTGTAGACTATGTTTGCCTGGCGAAACCTACAGTTGTCCTTTCCATTGTAATTTTAAAAAATGTCATTCCTGGCACAGGGACAAGATACTTTCTCTGCATACCAAGTTTGATTGAATTCTGTTCATACTTAATCTTGAACAGTGCAACTTTTTTAAGTAATTTGAACTCTGTAGTAATTTAACTAACACTTTACAGTCCTGTTACTTTACGGTTTCACCTGCGTTTTCCCTGGTATTTACAAGGACATGATGCAGTAACTATGGATACTTCTGGTACCACTTCCAAGAAATCAACACAACTATAACTACCTGGTACCATTTTGTGTAAGTGCTGCTTGTTTGAATAAAACCCAAAGAAACCAGAATGCAAGTAGGCATATTAGGTCATTACCAGCATGTAATTTATGTAAACACCACTTAAATTGCAGACTGTAAAACAAGTATAATCATAATTTCCATGCATGAAATACTGTATTCTTCTTCATAGGTTTATTTAGCTGATGACCACCTGCAAATAGCCAATCACACAATGCAGTCTACTCTGTATGAGAAAACACGTCCACAAATATGTATATCGAGAGCTAGCCCATCCAGAAAGAGGCATGGGGCAGGCCTTGTATCAAGGAAATGATCATGCATCATACATAAACCCACCAATTGCCTATCCGAGGACAATATTTTTAAGTGGCACTATTTGTTCTGTACTTGGATGAAATTCTCCTCGCTGTTTCATTTACCTTCAAGACAGGCCAGTAGTTGTTATGCAAATTGATATTAGGTTATTTCAACACACATGTGGATTGGCCATATCACATGTATGCCTCAGCAATGGTTCCCAGAGTGGGTGTTTCTGAATTAACAGTAAGCTATTGGTCAGCCCGTTCTTTTAGAGCACTCTGATTATTGACATGTTTATATCACTATAAAAAAAATAAAGGATTTAAACTTGTCTTAGTATTCTTGTGGTTTATTTACTTATTGGTTAATTACACAGTATGATACAAATTATTTACATTTGTCTCGTATCAAAGAATACTGACAGAAAAATACAACCAAAACGTTGTCGTTCTTTATACATATTCTTAAAAATTATGTTGTAAATTAACATTGTATACCATCTCTAATGGTAATAGCCCATTCTTGATATAAACATTTAATGTGTTATTTCTTTGTAGCACAGTACTCATAGAAAAGTTCATTTACAGAATTCTTAAGGCAAAGTGTGTTTTTTCAATTTGGATTTTAATTTACACACACTTAAGATTGACAATAAAAGATCATTCACATCATAAGACCACAATTTGGTAGATACAGCAACTTTTGTCTCATGATATACAGATTGCAGATTTCATGCAAAGGCCTCTAAACGTTTCATTCACAAAAAGAAGTTATTGCAAGAAAAATAAGTTATGTAAACATTCCAGAGCTTCTTTTCGAGAAACAATATGGCCGCTTAGACTATGAGGATTGTTTATAAATATGAATATTATGTTATTTGCAAATAACAATAAAATGTATTTAAAACTATGGAATGCATGGACAATTTGATATACATTATTTGTACAGTAGACCTATATATGATGCCCATTGACGTTACTTCAGCAGTGAAGTGTTTCATAAGAGTAAAATGATTGAAGTGAAGACATATGGTCCATATAGGCCTATGGTACAAAGTTAAAGGTCCTCGCTTGGCACTGAAATCCTGATTTGAGCCGGGGTTAAATTGGATTTTGTTGGTGGTTGAAGTGACCCAAAACGGATGCATTTCCATGATAATTCCAAATGGATATCTGCTCAATTCCCATTGTTGTCATCCACCCCCACCCCCCACCACTCCTCCCTATTTAACCGTTGGATATGAGCTACGCGCGCATAACTTGAACTTTGGGGTGAATCATAGCATTCTTAACCAATGGTAGACTTGCAAGAAAGTTCGTGTTATGCGATTACATACCAGGCAAATATTTCAGTTGATAAAATACTGTTTTGTTTTTCTTACTATATGCTATAGGTATTTCAACAGAGGTCCTTTAGTGAAAGTGAAGTTAGGCTACATTCCTTTTATGACTCAACTAATTTCTATAGTTTGGGTCAAGTTTAAAGTAACTTATAGGCCTATTGAATATATTATGTATTTATTTTTCATCAAATCTCAGTTTCATATCAATACATGTAACCAAAGCTGAATTATTTTACTGAATGTATTAATATTTAATGCTCACGAGATAGCTATAGTTAATGCAGAACTTTAATTGTAATATAAAAATGCATTGTTATCAGATAATACGCATAATTCAATGCGTATGGTTCCTTCCATATCAACTCAGACAGGCTGTATTTTTACACAAAACAAAGGAAACTAAAAAAAAAAACATTTTCAACATGAACATCAAAATACAAGGAAACAGTGTGATTTTTAAAAAAAATCGTCAAAACATAGATAAACACAATTTAGGCTATTTAAATTCACAGTTTCCAAAATGCAGCAGAACAAATCTTTGGACTTCAGCATGTTTCCATTATTTCGGTCAAATGTGATAAAAACAAAACTTACTAAAAACAAAACAAACTTTGATGCTGAAGCAATTCTAAAGTTCCAGGGAGAACATGGCAAAAGTTTTATAAAACAAAATGGTTTAAATCAAATCAAAGTGTCTTGGTCGCGTACACAGATTTGCAGATGCTATCGCAGGTGCAGCGAAATGCTTGTGTTTTTAGCTCCAACAATGCAGTAATAATACCTAGCAAAGTAACAGATTTTTTTTAAAACTATACCTACAGAATATTGCAAAATCCTGTCTCATTCATGTTTTAAATATTTGCTGGTATTTTTGTACACTGGCCCTTTAAAGTTATTTATTGCATTGTATCTTTTTCTTCAATCGCTGTCTGATTTTTCATCCTTAGATGATGTGGCATGATTGTATAGTCCCTGTGCCATCAGGTGCAAGGCTAAAGAGTTTTTATTCCCGGTAGCCTTCTTTATTTTGGCCCTCTTGTTTTGAAACCAGATTTTAATTTGAGATTCGTTGAGGCCCAGTTCTTGTGCCAGACTTTGTCTTCTCTGTTCGGTCAGGTACCGACTCGTCTGAAACTCCGTTTTTAGTCTCTGGAGCTGTTCTGCTGTGAAGGCCGTTCTTGGACGCTTGTCATCCTTGCTTGGGGTCGTCGTCGTGGTCGTGGTAGTGGTCGACTTCTTTGGTTTACGAGATCTTGGCCCTGTAGATTAGAATACATTCAATGATCAGACTTTGAAAGGAACAAAAACGATGCCTTCAACGTCCTCAATAACATGATCACTAATGCCTGACTAATTAATATGATGATCATGACGATCAAAACGGATTCGTAGGACTCTAACATGCTAGAATAGGCCTAGTAGGATAGCAGTAATAGCCAAGTATTAGGCCCAATGGGCCTTTAGTAGCAGAAGAAGTATTGTGTTGGTATTAATATTAGCCAAATTGCCAGTATAGGCACAATAAGCTATAGACCTAAAATTGTATTAGAATTTAAAATATTCTAAAAGGGTGCGGGGTTTTGTGTGCATAGGAGAGGATGATGGGTGGGTGTTGATGGGGGTGGGGTTAGAGGGAGGGGGTATAGGCGCCCCTTTATCACTGTTACCATAGGAACTACATTTATAAGCTTCATAAATATGTAATGAATATCGTGAACATTTCATGAAACTGATTTTGAGTTGGCTAGTTCTACACCAAATAAGAGATCGATTCGCAGCTGCACGTTTATTGGATTCACAATAGCATTTGAACGTTATTATGATCAATATGCCTATCTATTTTTCCGTACTCCTGGAATGAAGTTTTTTTTTTAATACCGTTTATTTCGTTACATGCAGACCTATGCTATGAGACCAACATAAAACACAGTGGTAACTTTTTTTGTTTAGTAATGGAACTTTATTTTGTTACAATTTTCGAGTTGTTCGGAGAAGTTAATGTATTCATTCCATTATGCATAATATAGGGCCTATAGGTTATACGACGATGGGATATTATCAATATTAACTTCATGTTAGTGCTTCTAAATAGCTGAATGGATAATGCAATATAGCTTAACAATGTGCTCCTTTTAAACGATGTTAGCTAGAAATTAAATAGCCTAGAAATTAAAATGGACAACATATATAATTGTTACTTTGATACACTTTGAAGTGTATTTACTTCGACGTTATATGAAAAACCTCAAAACATAACAAACATTAGCCTATAGGCCATAATGGAAGATCTGACAATCACGTCCTGCAGCAGTAGATAAGCGCTTATGCTAGGCCTAATATCCTAATATGAGAATAGTTTGAGAATATGATAAACTACATGCTAAATATATCAGAGGAGGGAAGTAAAAAGTAATTACAAAACGACGTTTCTATTCCTAATGTCTGTCCAGTTTTTTTTCGAAACTTTGCACTCTAAAAGTGTGATTGCATGCATCTCAGTCATTTCGCATATGGATGGGATAGTTTTTGCCTTGCTCCATTGTCAAAAAAATATGCTAATTAAATATTAACAAAGACGAGTGAGGAACACTGGCGTTAAACTATGTTTCAATACTGCTTTAAAAGTTGCTTTACAAGTTAAATACTTCAATATTTTTAATACTTCGATACTTTCCATCCTTTTTTTTTCTCCAAAAAGTATTGACTTTTCTATTTTCTTCATCCTTTTCCTTGTTTTCTTTATTAGGGCTATTCAAACGGAATTGTCAGCTTGATAATAATTGCATGACTTGCCAAATATGTTTTATGGAGATACTTATAATAACAGTAACAATACGATAACATTACCTATAATAGGCCTACGCCTAATATTTGGTTTGTAACCGCCATTATCATCCAATCAGAATTCTAGCTCAATCGAAGTCTTCCTTGTCGTTATGGATAAAACAATAAAAAATAAAAACATTAATTGGCAACGAAAAAATCATTCGAATATATTTTATTCATTTCCTAAAAGTTTTGGACAAATAGTTGAAAATAAGCTACACAAAGGGATCATTTTTATGTTTGTATAATGTGGCTGCAGGAGATGGTTTCAGGTTTATATTTTGATTTATTTAGTTCACTGAGTCAGTTTATATTGCACAAGTGATCCAGTGGTTAATGGTATTCATATTCTTACTTAATACTAAGGCAAGGAAAATACTATACTTTACCTGATGATGGTCGGTCTGAATATCTTGTACAATACACCCAGGCTGGCCAGAGCATAGGTTTCGACGAAGGTGCAGAATTGGCTTGAGAACTATCCGAGTCGGAGCTTAGGCACTGATCTCCAATTTCTCCTCGGGGCTTGAGAGGCGCATCTCCAACAATATATTTTTTGGGCTCACCGACTGAACGAGAATTCGATGTTCCTTCCCCTGCCACCGTCCCACCTAACTGCCCAGATTTGGGGGGAAGGCGAGGACTATTCTCTCGTCCATTGAGGTGATTCTCATCATAATTAAAAGTCCCGTCTTTCCGCCGTCCAAAGTCTGGTCTCAAAATATTATCAATGTAAAAGTTGGTGATTCGGTGCGGTTGCTGGTTCCCAGGTGCTTGGAGAAGAGGAAGAATAGCTCTGTTGAATTCTTCTCCCGAATGTTGACGCTCTCCATTGCGATTATCATCTTCTTCCATGGTGAAATACTCAATGTCCAATTCTGGTAGCCTACCTTTCTCTCTCCCACACAAAATTATGAATTCCAATGTATGAGTGTTCTAGCTTTCCTTGTCCACTGCGTTTTTTAAATAAAATGTTATTGGAAATAAAAACGAAATCCGTTTTTTTTTCAGTATCTAGTTTTGGTAGTAATAAAACCACGCCTCTTGCCTTTTTCACAAAGAAAAAACATACTTCAAATGTATTTTTCCGCCTTGCTATGATTGATCTATTTGTTGAGAAAGTAATCTACCATTTAAAATACTGAGTAGTAGTGGTCCCCTTTCAGAACCAATCCAATCTTGATGCTTCAACTACTAAACTACGAGTAGATAAAGAGGCGCTAACTGCTCCTGAAATACTTTCACTATGGATTTTCGTTCTTATTTTTAATAGGCTACGAGTCCTCCCAGTGACGTTGCAGTCCGGTATCTAAGACACGTGCCTTGGACCAATAGAGTTCGTGAAATGTTACCACATGACCAATGACTCCAGAATACTAGAAGACCGATGACAGCACCCCTACACCTCACCCAATCCTCAAAGCTGTAGTATTCAAAATACATAAACAAGTAGGACACCATTTTTGATTCAGTCAACCTTCCCAGTTAGTTTTTTTATAATAAAAAACAAACTATTTTCTGCTGAGTTTTTTAAAGTTTTTTTGTTATAGAGAAATCTCCACATTTCGTTGGTTCTTCGGTTCAAAGCGCACATAAGGCATGCCCATGAAAATGGGGTATCCTCGAATGGGGGAGGGGTGTGAAACCTCAAATATGTTTTTCTAATGTGTTTGTAAAAAAAAATCATATTAATGAGGAAGATTACCAAACAGGGATGAGCCATCACTCCGCAAAATGCTTTCGCAGTGCCCAACATTACTGAATAAGTTTCCAACGGTGTTTCCCAGAGTAGCGCATAGTTGGCTAGGGGGACACGATGGGTGGTGCACTTGCTAGGCTACTCGTTTCTTGCACTTGAAGTAGCCCTATATGTCAAATTATACGGGAATGCAACTTAATATACCCCTATGTTGTTAAGGTAGCCTAATCAAAGATGGTGTGTAATAGTCATCCGTTGGTCTCTGGTTATCCAATATTATCTATAACCACTATAGGGCATGGGTAATGTAATTTATAGTTTTATCATAAGATTGTTGCCCTAGTGGACGCGGACAATCTGTTTGGTCTTTAGTCCAGTCAATAGACAAAATCGGTTTGCGCATAAAAAGGACCGTGGCGCTTTAAAAATTGGCGATGCCATCAAACAGCTGTGATATCACATGTTGCCGTGAAGAATTGAAGACTATTCTTCTCTCAGTGGCCTATGCCTATGGGTGATGTCCTCAGGTCAAGTCTTTCGGTAAAATGTAGACTTTCTGACTGTCTTATAGAATCGAAGTGGGTCATATTTCGACATATTGATGAGCGAAATGAGCTCAGGTCAACACGCGCGGATCTTGCTCTCCAAACTTGGTGAACTAGGTGTGCATTATATATAGTGTAGCCGTATTGAGCAAATAGTTATTTTCTATTTGATAGCCTATGTGCCATGCAGTGCCTTTGGCATCAGCCAAAAACACGATTTAGCCTAGTTGTTGGGATTGGCCATGTCTGAATCCATTATTTTGTGTTATTACACAGCGTTTGAACATTATTGTTGGCCTATAGCCTAGTTGGGGAGGTAGAAGGCAGAAGTTAGTCCAGATGTTATCAACGATCCGCAAAAGATTACTGTAAACAAATAATGCACATTAATAGCCTATTGATAATCATGATGATACATAAGGCTGTCCTGTCTTGATGGGATTGAAAATGGTTGTAAACCCAACTCATAAGAAAATTAATGTTTTGGACAGCTCCTTAGAAAATGACCAAGACTGGCTTTTGTTTGAGAATATTGAGTTGGATTGATCTGATCTAGTATTCATTCTCCCTTTCCCTTTGTCATTGTCTTAATAGTTGGATGTAGAGGTTACGGGGTTATAGGCTACATCACGGAGAGAACAAAAAACCTTTGCATATAGCAAAAACCGAGAAAAAAACAATGTGTTCATGAAATACTGAGTTATAATGGTAAAATCATTGCGTTATATGGCTGTATTAAATCATACACGTGTTTTTTAAAATAATTTATATTCCAAAAATACAATTGTTTGAAATTCAGCAAAATGTGTGTTTTTTTGTAGTCCTGGTGTCTTAATTCATTTTTGTGATTAGTTTTGTTTAGGGTATGCCTATTTTTGTCCTGATACAGGATATTAGGCTGCCTATTTTTGCATGTAAATGTCATATTGATTGTTAAGGCCTAATGTTTGCACCAAACATTAAATGCGACATATAGACTATTCATACTGTATATGCCTATAGCATTTAAAAGGACAGCTTTGCATGTAGGCTAGGTGTGCCTTGTCTACATGCGACGAAGCAAACACTGAAATTCCAATTCCATATTGCGGAAAAACACTTGCAGACTTGTTGACGTTATTTGAAATTATTTACGCTGTTCTGCAATGCTTATTTGCAAATGAACCAGGACTCGTTGGGGAAGTTGGACCCTGTAATCGAAAAGACATGCAGCTTGAAGTTGTCAGCGGTCCAAGCAGATATGTTTTGTTAAGCCCCCCCCCCCCCCCCCCCCCCCCCCCTGCACACTTATTCGAAATGTATTTTAACCTGATTTGAACTTCTCACGCAAAACAAGGATCCTAGAATTACATTCTATAGGCCTAGGCAACTTTTCCGTCATTTAATCAGGGCAGGTGGGAGAAAGTAGATCCACTCTCCAATGACCTTTTATTTAACCTCATTCCAGGGGATATACACCTTTAAAAGTCCTAAATACTCACGTCACTTTTAAGCAGTAACTTTAACTAATTAATAAACCACAACAAGGGTGTAAAATGTTCAATCCAAGCTCATGCAGATTCGATAGCCTACTGAAATGGTGACTTCCTTTATTGTGTAATTTAGTTAGCTTATAATCATGTTATTGCATTTAGGAATTGCATTCATAACCTTGTCTTATGAAATATTGCAATTCATGTGGAAAGGTTAACAAATGTGCAGAGATGTGAATTTTAGCCATTTAAATATATTTGACGGACGTTTCTGTCCTTCATGGTGACATCCCCAACTCTCACAATCTGCCAAACTGGCTGTCAAACAGAAATAGAATGAGGCATATTGTTTGCAAATGTTCAATCGTCCTTTTACGGAGTTAGTCGTAGGCCAACTCAAACTTTTCTAAATTATTAATTGCTCATATTTAAAAACCGCAGTTCAACCTATATGCAACTTTTCTTAAAACACTTTTCTGTATAGCCAATTATTGGCAGTTGGAAAAATATTTCCTTATGAGTCCAATAATTCCAGTCTAGCCTATTCTAACAGAATCATCCCCTGACATTTTTAATAGGCCTACCCAATCTGGTGCCCATTTTCGTTACTTTCATCCTAGCTCTCCAAACTCAGCCAAAACGTTCTATTTCGGTAAATGTCTCTTTCTATTTGGTTTACTTTCCCTCAGAAAGGGTTATGCTACAGGGGCAGAGGGATTTGTGAATGAACGCCATAGCATTGGCTCCAGCTCACAGATCATAGCCCAGATCACCAGCACACAGATGTGCTCCATTGAATGGCTGTGATATCTGCTCTGTAACAATGCAGGGGTCATGTGGGATCCTGGCGCTTCCTGTTGGCCTTTGAAAAACAAACGGAGAGAGAAAACACTAAGGGGGTCCCCGAGGATGAGGATAAAGGTTAGGCCTACTGACCACTTCCTATAGTCTGGAAAGCTGTTGGTGAAAACTGTGCGGCACGCTGGTCTCAACCCTGATAAGGTTTTTCTGGCCAGGACATAGCCTATCCAACTTTCATAGTGGTTTTCTTTTGGTTCGATTATGTAGATTATCTACAGGCATGACTTAATCTCCCGACACATTTTTAATTGTCCTTATGCGAATTTATTTATACTCATAACCCGTTAATTATGTTTACCCCGTCACATATAGTCATATTCCAGTTAAATTAATCGTGAACTCAACTGCTTGCTGTCAATATTTTCACTTGAATGTAGGTAGAGTGGGCGTATAGGCTACGTGTCATTTAAATGTCTAGTTTTCCATAAACGTAATTTATTGGATAAATGACATTTGAAATACTTTAGGACGTGCTTGCTATTTACTCATATATCGTTGATCTAAACTGTTCCTCCCTCTGTCCGCACTTTCCTTTATGTGCAAAGTGACCAAGTGTCCTTCAACAAGACGTTGAAAAGGCCAAGGGGACGATTGTTTATGGGGTTTAATTACTGGTTAATCCCCCTGATCGCCCTGGCGTGGATAAATCCCAGCTGAATAGTCGTTTGAAAACTGAGCCAGTTTGGGTTTCTCTAGTCAACTCCACTCCAGCCTTTTCCTCTACTTTTTGGTGACCATGGTTGCAGCAACTATAGCATATATCAGGCTACAGCGGGGAAAAAAACGTTTTTTAGTCAATTGTATTTAAATTTCGGTCAGTTCAGGAAATAAATGATAGCGTAATTCAGTGAAATAGCCTATGGCTACTTGATACATGATTATAGGCCTATAGAAATATAAAGAATTGCATCTTTAATTACATTTACTGGAATTTAACTGACACCAGCAGTGCAATTTAGGACCACTTGATAATGCTAAGCAAATTGTCTTGATCCTGATGGCATTTTCCCCATCATAGTTTCTGTCACCATTTATAGACATAAGGATTCCAGCCATGTGTTTTCGCATGTGCATAATAGGAATTTAGTTGTATTTTGCTTGTCTTCAGTAGTCAATGATGTATTAAGTTAATTGATCATCATATAGAAAGTTTATCAATCATCTATTCTAATATATGATTTTACGCTCATTTAGTCTTGTACCCTTAATTATGCCCTGTACAAATATGTATATGTACATTAAAAAGTATTATAGGTAGGCTTTATTCAATAGTGAATGTGTAATAAATTATGGCATGCTCCACTGTTGTGTGACATCTTTTGATGGCTCATATGTGACATTGGATTTGACAGAAGAGATACTTATCATTATAATGCATTTTGTCATATTCATGTAGCATAGATTTTAAGAATACTTCATGAAGATCTTCACTCTTTCTCAGAGCTAAAGAGACAAGGAAAGATGAAAAAGTGTGGAACGCAGAAATGTGAGAATTTTTGTGCAAAACTTTATTCAGTTCAAGTGCAGTAAATGCTTTTGCTTTATGTTAAATATTATTTGACAATAATCTCTGTCAGCATGAATGGTAACCATAGCCTATACTGGTGAACAATAGCCTATACTGTACTCAGTTCAAAGAAGCAAATTACAAAAGGCACTGGCTTAGTTAGACATATTGAACTTTTCTAAGATTCAGACCACTACAGTGTGTTGTGCTTGGTGTAACTGGCTTGAATATTCAGCATTATAATTGACCATTAAATTACATATAATAACTAATATGAGTGTATTCAATAACTTCTCATAAACAAATATGCATTGATAACCTTATGACCTTGACCTAATATAAAATAACAGTTAGAAGCCATCTCCTTTACAGTACTTTAGTGGTGTTATTTCATCAACCAAATAGTAGTTCTGACAGAATAACGGGAACAATGCCCTAATTAAAAATGTGTTTCTCCCTTTTTTAATCTGAGCTTGCTGATTGAATCTCTGTGTAAGTACTACTGTATATGGACCCCAGGGATATTTTATTAGACATGCTGGCTTTTTCCCTTTTGCTCCAGCAGGTCATTTTCAGGTTTTCAATTAACAGAATGTTATTAAAATGTAATAGCCCTGATGATCTGCTCACTATTTCTTTAGAGAATATGTCCATAATTTAATTGATGTTACCCCCATATTGAACTTTCAACAGTAGGTATACTGTACCATAAAAGTTGGTGGTTTGACATATTTGCCCTACAAACTGTTTGAAAGTGCGTTGAAGTGTGTGCAAAATGCACATGTTTGTGTGAGTGATTTTCTGTGATTTCAATCCCAGCTCTCACTTAGAAAGTAGCTCTTGAATTTCTGTTCAGAGGCAAAATAATTCATTAAGTTAATGTTGTCGCTTTCCAGCAGGGGTCTCTGCTTTGCATTATCCTGAGTGATTGTAAATAACTAGAGTATAAGAGAAAGTGTAAACAGTGCTCTCTAGTGGTAGATTTGGGTTAGGATATTTTGGATGCACACGGGATTTTATTAAATACTTTTTTTCTAATTTCTTTCAGTTGATTTTCCAACTGTAATCTAAGAAAACTAAGATTTATTAGCATATTTTTTTAACCATGTAAACATGATGGTCCCGTGTAGCTCAGTTGGTAGAGCATGGCGTTTGCAACGCCAAGGTTGTGAGTTCGATTCCCACGGGGGGCCAGTATATAAAAAAAAACGTATGCACTAACTGTAAGTCGCTCTGGATAAGAGCGTCTGCAAAATGACTAAAATGTAAATAAACTAAAAACCTAGTTTATGGTAATTGCCCTAACAATGTGTTATGTTAATAAAAGTAATAATTGTCATTACAAAATGATCAACATAGGCTACATGTGATCCATGGCTGGAACACACTCATCTTCACAACCTGAGGCACAGCTGGGGATAAGAAACAGAACGGTTACCATGGAGTCAATCCAGGGAGGAAAAGTTGGCCCTGCTCCCATAAATCTCTGGGTGGAAGGCTGACTGTCAGTCCCCCACCAGGACTATGTAGGAAGCTGCCTCAGAATGGAAGGGACTGATACAGGATGGTTGATGCTGGTGAGCCTGGTGGCAGACCTGTTAGTGAGAAGATGGGTGTCTCAGTGTAATTCAAATTAATAACTAAAATAAAAAAAAGACTACAAGGTCTACTTGTGATGCTGTGTGTCGTCTTGAGTCCTGGTAAAAACAGATTCAGAATAAAGTGGATTATTAAATGGAAAGTTCATCCAAATGTACCTCATAGAAAGTAGCCTATGGAACCAGAGAATCAGTAACCCAACATTATTTTTTAATGTGCTCTATAAATGATCAGATGTTTCTGATGTTCAAAAAATGAACCATTTTCTCTGACCAAAATGTTTCCAAGGACCTCGGCGCAGTGTGTTAGCTGTGGTTTCATGATGGACTCCCTGTCATGAAATCATATAGCCATAATGGTCACTATACTTAATTTATTAAATGGCATTACCCCAATGTGCTTGCGAGTGACCTTGATAGTCATGCTGGATTAATATAATGCTCTTGAGCATGCTATACCTGTAAAGGAGAAAGACAATATGCTCATATGGGTAAAATTGACTTAAATCAAACTGCTTCACCTTGTCAAAAGCTCCAGATCAAGGATGTCAAATTCTAACTCTGAGGTCACAAGGTCACATTCTCATACGTAATGTAGCTGTCAGTGAAGCGATCCAATTACAGCTTTAATTGGATGCATTTCAGAGTTTGTCAAGGTCTTTTCACACTGATGTCCATAATTCACTATGGCTATATCATACACACCCCTGCTATGGCCGGTTTGATAGGACTTCAATTTGACACCTTCTAATTAATGAAGTAATTAGGCCAATTAACTAAGAACTGTGGAGGAATGAATTCCAGAGTAGATGACATCTCCAAAAAAGTGAATTACATGTGTCTGGAATATAGGGGAAAAACATAATACAGTCTCAAGATTATAGAAAATACAGTACCAGTCAAAGGTTTGGACACACCTACTCATTCCAGGGTTTTTCTTTATTTTTACTATTTTCTATATTGTAGAATAATAGTGAAGACATCAAAACTATGAAATAACACATATGGAATCATGTAGTAACCAAAAAAGTTTTAAACAAATGAAAATATATTTTATATTTGAGATTCTTCATATACAGTGAGGGAAAAAAGTATTTGATCCCCTGCTGATTTTGTACGTTTGCCCACTGACAAAGACATGATCAGTCTATACTTTTAATGGTAGGTTTATTTGAACAGTGAGAGACAGAATAACAACAACAAAATCCAGAAAAACGCATGTCAAAAATGTTATAAATTGATTTGCATTTTAATGAGGGAAATAAGTATTTGACCCCTCTGCAAAACATGACTTAGTACTTGGTGGCAAAACCCTTGTTGGCAATCACAGAGGTCAGATGTTTCTTGTAGTTGGCCACCAGGTTTGCACACATCTCAGGAGGGATTTTGTCCCACTCCTCTTTGCAGATCTTCTCCAAGTCATTAAGGTTTCGAGGCTGACGTTTGGCAACTCAAACCGTCAGCTCCCTCCACAGATTTTCTATGGGATTAAGTTCTGGAGACTGGCTAGGCCACTCCAGGACCTTAATGTGCTTCTTCTTGAGCCACTCCTTTGTTGCCTTGGCCGTGTGTTTTGGGTCATTGTCATGCTGGAATACCCATCCACGACCCATTTTCAATGCCCTGGCTGAGGGAAGGAGGTTCTCACCCAAGATTTGACGGTACATGGCCCCGTCCATCGTCCCATTGATGCGGTGAAGTTGTCCTGTCCCCTTAGCAGAAAAACACCCCGAAAGCATAATGTTTCCACATCCATGTTTGACGGTGGGGATGATGATCTTGGGGTCATAGGCAGCATTCCTCCACCTCCAAACACGGCAAGTTGAGTTGATGCCAAAGAGGTCCATTTTGGTCTCATCTGACCACAACACTTTCACCCAGTTCTCCTCTGAATCATTCAGATGTTCATTGACCACAACTTCAGTCGTGCATGTATATGTGCTTTCTTGAGCAGGGGGACGGTGCGGGCGCTGCAGGATTTCAGTCCTTCACGGTGTAGTGTGTTACCAAATGTTTTCTTGGTGACTATGGTCCCAGCTGCCTTGAGATCATTGACAAGATCCTCCCGTGTAGTTCTGGGCTGATTCCTCACCGTTCTCATGATCATTGCAACTCCACTAGGTGAGATCTTGCATGGAGCCCCAGGCCGAGGGAGATTGACAGTTCTTTTGTGTTTCTTCCATTTGCGAATAATCGCACCAACTGTTGTCACCTTCTCACCAAGCTGCTTGGCGATGGTCTTGTAGCCCATTCCAGCCTTGTGTAGGTCTACAATCTTGTCCCTGACATCCTTGGAGAGATCTTTGGTCTTGGCCATGGTGGAGAGTTTGGAATCTGATTGATTGATAGCTTGTGTGGACAGGTGTCTTTTATACAGGTAACAAGCTGAGATTAGGAGCACTCCCTTTAAGAGTGTGCTCCTAATCTCAGATCATTACCTGTATAAAAGACACCTGGGAGCCAGAAATCTTTGTGATTGAGAGGGGGTCAAATACTTATTTCCCTCATTAAAATGCAAATAAATGTATAACATTTTTGACATGCGTTTTTCTGGATGTTTTTGTTGTTATTCTGTCTCTCACTGTTCAAATAAACCTACCATTAAAATTATAGACTGATCATTTCTTTGTCAGTGGGCAAACGTACAAAATCAGCAGGGGATCAAATACTTTTTTCCCTCACTGTAGCCACCCTTTACCTTGATGACAGCTTTGCACACTCTTGCTTAATAAATGCTTCAGAGTTCAAGTAACAGACACATCTCAACATCAACTGTTCAGAGGAGACTGTGTGAATCAGGCCTTCATGGTCGAATTGCTGCAAAGAAACCACTACTAAAGGACACCAATAAGAAGAGACTTGCTTGGTCCAAGAAACACGAGCAATGGACATTAGACCGGTGGAAATCTGTCCTTTGGTCTGATGAGTCCAAATTTGAGATTTTTGGTTCCAACCGCCGCCTTTGTGAGACGCAGAGTAGGTGAACGGATGATCTCTGCATGTTTGGTTCCCACCGTGAAGCATGGAGGAGGAGGTGTGATGGTGTGCTTTGCTGGTGACACTGTCTGTGATTTATTTAGAATTCAAGGCACACGTAACCAGCATGGCTACCACAGTATTCTGCAGCGATACACAATCCCATCTGGTTTGCGCTTAGTGGGACTATTATTTGTTTTTCAAAAGGACAATGACCCAACACACCTCCAGGCTGTGTAAGGGCTATTTGACCAAGAAGGAGAGTGATGGAGTGCTGCATCAGATGACCTGGCCTCCACAATCCCCTGACCTCAACCCAATTGAGATGGTTTTCAATGAGTTGGACCGCAGAGTGAAGGAAACGCAGCCAACAAGTGCTCAGCATATGTGGGAACTCCTTCAAGACTGTTGGAAAAGCATTCCTCATGAAGCTGGTTGAGAGAATGCCAAGAGTGTGCAAAGCTGTCATCAAGGCAAAGGGTGGCTACTTTGAAGAATCTCAAATATAAAATATGTTTTGATTTGTTAAATTTTTTTTGGTTACTACATGATTCCATATGTGTTATTTCATAGTTTTGATGTCTTCACTATTATTCTACAATGTAGAAAATAGTAAAAATAAAGAAAAACCCTTGAATGAGTAGGGGTGTCCAAACTCTTGACTGGTACTGTAAATCTTTTTATTTTATTTTATTTTTTTCACCTTTATTTAACCAGGTAAGCCAGTTGAGAACAAGTTCTAATTTACAACTGCGACCTGGCCAAGATAAAGCAAAGCAGTGCGATAAAAACAACAACACAGAGTTACATATGGGGTAAACAAAACATAAAGTCAAAAATACAACTGAAAATATATATACAGTGTGTGCGAATGTAGTAAGTTATGGAGGTAAGGCAATGAATAAATAGGCCATAGTGCAAAAATAGTTACAATTTCGTAATTAACACTGGAATGATAGATGTGCAAAAGATGATGTGCAAATAGAGATACTGGGGTGCAAATTAGCAAAATAAATAACAATATGGGGATGAGGTAGTTGGGTGGGCTAATTTCAGAATGGCTGTGTACAGGTGCAGTGATCGGTAAGCTGCTCTGACAACTGATGCTTAAAGTTAGTGAGGGAGATAAGAGTCTCCAGCTTCAGAGATTTTTGCAGTTCGTTCCAGTCATTGGCAGCAGAGAACTGGAAGGAATGGCGGCCAAAGGAGGTGTTGGCTTTGGGGATGACCAGTGAGAAATACCTTCTGGATTGCAGACTACGGGTGGGTGTTGCTATAGTGACCAGTGAGCTAAGATAAGACGCAGATTTGCCTAGCAGTGATTTATAGATGACCTGGAGCCAGTGGGTTTGGCGATATCAGTCCTATAGTAGATGTTAGCCTAATAGCAGTCACAATCCTTAATCTAACATACATGTCATCACCCACAAACATGAATATAATACATTTTCTATACGTTTTTCAGTATGATATCTTTGTTTGCAGGACTTGCCTCATTAAACCATACATTGTGTCTGCTACAGTCTGATAATATGGCACTTTTCCTGCTCTACCACTGCTAGGCTAAATAAAAGGCCATCACCACAAGGCTAACATCTGCATCAAGCCCTGTCTACACTCTTAGAAAAAGGGTGCCATCTCTAACCTTAAAGGGTTCATTGGCTGTCCCCATAGGATAACCCTTTGAATAACCCTTTTGGGTTCCATGTGGAACCCTTTACATGGAACTCAAAAAGGGTTATCTTTTGGAGACAGCCGAAGAAAAGTGTTGGAACCATTTTTTCTAGGAGTGTAGGAGCTGCCTGACATGAGGACAGTTTTGCTTTGGGGGCCACTGGCTCTGACCCCAGGGGCATCTCCAGCTTTTAACAGAGTTCATTAATTACCTCAAGCTTCTCCAGTTACCTGCCTTATTATATCTGTCTGCATGAGACCTCTTTTCAGTAGCTGGTAAAGAGATCCCTGGTTAACTTCCAATAAAGGTAGTTAAGAAAATACCCCTTTTGTACCTACCCTCTGCACTGATCAGTATTTTGGCACTTCAGCATGGCTTTTCCCCTTTGCGTCATTACTTAACTCCTCCCATAGACGTTCCATGTTTCATATTGTTGTGGGGTAGCATTTCAATTTGACAAATGTTTGTAGAGGTCTGTTGAATGTAAGGCGATGCAGTTAGTAATGAATATAATTAATATGGATAACACAATACATCACTATATCTGAGAAACAATACACAAATGAAACAATGTTATTCCGTTCCACCCCCCTTATTGTCACGCTCTAGTCCTCCAGGCGCGCTCAGTGAGATTTGGCGCTAGAGACTAGTGTGTTGTCTTGAGTGGAATAACTTTTTCATGTTTTTTGTGATTTTGTTTTACATATCTCGATTAGCATTTTATGGATAAAAATGTCGGATGAAGAACCGAAGGTCCCAGAAGAGCTCTTCAAAGATGTTAAATTTTACGTGGTCGGGGACATTGACCAAAAGGTGAAGCTATCACTGTTGCCATATAGCTAGCTAGCTAGATGTTAGACAAGCAATGACGTTTGTCGCACTAGCCGGTTAGCATAGCGAAACGCTAACGACCAGTCTACGGTTTACATTTAACTTTTGTAACCCGTATTGTTTGCAGATTTGCTTTATAAATGAATACATGCATTGCGTTTTACAAATAGATATGAAGTTGTCATTGATGAGGTTAGCGACCGTAGCCAGTTGGATGCTTAGCTAGCTAGCTAGTTTTCTAGTGCAGGCTAGCCAACCATTACCCTGGCATTCTAAGGACTTGGTTATCCAATTTGCAATGCAGCTAGTAATACAATAAATATACATTTTACATGTTTTGCATTGTAGTTGTATATGTATGGATTACCATAGCTAGAACAAGATGGATTGATAATCTTGAGGTGAGAGCCCATCGTCGGCTTGCTGAATTCTGCGCCTGTCATTGCGCATATGCGAGGAAAAATCCGCCATTGTAGAGATGCAAGTTGCAGCTTCCTGCCAAATAATGCCTTTCATTTGCGCGCCTGTGTTTATAAACTGATTTATCGTGTACATACGGTGTATATTCCCAGTTAAGTACAACACTAACATTTCAAATAGTTCCTTCAAACTATGCCTTAAATAATTCATCCCACTGATATTGATTTGGCCTATACCGTGCATATTTTTGTCATTTACTAGCTAGCTAATAATAAAGCCGCAATCAACAGTATCTTCTACTTCTCATTGATAACGTCAATTTCTTAAATATACAGGCCACTTCATGATTGATGAATAACGTATTTGATGCCTACTGCCTTTCCTTATCACACTTTGGTTTGAATTTTACACACGAATTTATCATGCGCATATAACAGGTGCAATCGACCCCCAGGTGTCTGTTTTATTTCATTGATGTGATATCATGTAAACTTTAGGTTATCCAGCTGCTGAAAGCGGGGAAAGGCAAGGAGGTCTCATACAATGCCTTGGCTACACACATCATAGCAGAGGATGGAGATAACCCAGAGGTTGGGGAGTCACGAGAGGTCTTTGACCTTCCAGTTGTCAAGGTAAGGGTGTGGATTATGCATAGATAACTGCCAAAATAAAGGAAACACCAACATAAAGTGTTTTAATAGGGCGTTGGACCACCACAACCCGCCAGAACAGCTTCAATGTGCCTTGGCATAGATTCTACAAGTGTCTGGAACTCTATTGGAGGGACTCAACACAGGTTTTTTGGCAGTTACCTGTATATCCCTTTATGTAGTCAATTCACTAAAAAACCTGTAGCCTTGGTGGTGTGAAGGGAAGAAGAAAAGTTCAACCATTAAACTCTGTTTTCCTTGTTTTTCAGCCATCTTGGGTGACTTTGTCCGTCAGATGTGGAGACCTGCTACCGTATCTTTTCATATAAATGAATTTCATGAGCAATTGATTTATGTTTTAGAACAAATAGCCTAGCATTTGAGTTGAATGACTTTCTTAACAAAAGATAATTCAGAGTTACAGGTTTCTCCCCAGAGTCAGGACAAATATTCTTTGGTGTCACGGCATGTCTGCCTAAAGTATGTGCTTTTACATATATGTTGTTTTATGGATTTATTAGGATAAGTATTTTATATAATGTTAAGATCTTTCTCATGCATTTCTTTGTTTAGCTACCAGAAGATCTGAACACTCTTTGGGCCTTGATCACTTTTTATGGCGGTGACTGTCAACTCAACCTAAACAAGAAATGTACTCACCTGATTGTTCCAGAGCCAAAAGGGGTAATTACTTTTCAATACTGTTCTTGCCAAATGAAGTTTTGTCATTCTTGTGTGGTGTTTGTGTTTTTCTAATGTAAAATAATTCCAGTACTCTCCCGATTCAAAGGAAAATATGGGGGAAAAAACATGATTTAAAGTGTTCACCCTTTTTGGAGAAGATGGACAAATTGGTGAATTGGAACAGTCTTTTTTAAAAAGAATGTCTGCATGTAACTCCCGAGTGGCGCAGTGGTCTAAGGCACTGCATCGCAGTGCTAGCTGTGCCACTAGAGATCCTGGTTCGAATCCAGGCTCTGTCGTAGCCGGCCGCGACCAGGAGACCCATGGGGCGGCGCACAATTGGCCCAACGTCGTTCAGGGTAGGGGAGGGAATGGCCGGCAGGGATGTAGCTCATTTGGTAGAGCATGGCGTTTGCGACGCCAGGGTTGTGGGTTCGATTCCCATGGGGGGCAGTATGAAAAAAATAATATATTAAAATAATATATGCACTCACTAACTGTAAGTCAATCTGAATAAGAGCGTCTGACTAAATGACGTAAATGTTGCTATTTTTAGGATCTATTGAGGCGCCTGCTGAGACCTTGCTTGTGTTGGACATTTTATAAGCCTTGCTTTGGCACTGGTCTGTCTGATGGTTGTTGCAGGAAGGGGATGTCTTGTTTTACTGCCGTATTTATGCTCAGGCACCAGGAGGTAGAGCCTCCCCATTTGTTGTCTAGTGTTTAGTCTTTGCTTGGCTACTGAGAAATGCTTGAACACAACACGTCTTTGTGTTACTTCAGGTTGTATTCTAATGAACCAATTAATCTCGACATCTTGATTGCTGTACTATGTTAGTCAGATGATACAAAAACACACATTTTTGCAGTACACAGAAAAAAATCATACACCTGAAACGTATGTCTGTAGATTCACGCCGTGAATTGTATGTTCCAGGAAAAGTATGAGGTTGCCCTGAAGCACAGCAGCATCAAAATTGTCACGCCGGAGTGGATCACACACTCAGCGTTAGACAAGAGCAGGAAGGACGAGGCTCTGTACCACCCTCGGCTGACCTACCAGGAGGTGGAAGAGGATGAGGAGAGCGAGTACGAGTCGTGCTCCGAGGGCAGTTACAGCCCTCCAGGCCGCAGGCGCCCAGGCCCTAGGTCCCGGAGATCCAGCCCCTCATCAAGAGACGACTCCCCTGCTAGCGGCCGAGGAGGGACCTCGCCCAAAGCCGAGCGACGAGACGAGCTCATGTTTGATGACTCAGATGACTCTTCCACGGAGAAGGAGGAGCGGAACCTGAACTGGACCCCAGCAGAGATGACTGGTCCGCCCCCAGGTCCCAAACGCAGACTGCAGCCAGGGAAGGACTCTGGCCTGATCAACCTCTGTGCCAGTGTGCCCCCTGTGCCGGGCAGTGCAGGGCCATCAGAAGCCCGGGCTGCCCTAGTACCCAGTGGTGCCCAGCCAGGGGCAGAGAGGACGGAGGGCATGGCAAGCTGGAGCCCAGCGGCCAGGACACTAAGGAACATCACCAACAACTCTGACATCCAGCAGACCACAAGGCCCTCCAACGTTGCACACGTAAGAACACCGTTCTTTGGCGTTCTCTCAAGCTTTCTTTCTTGCTTGGTTTCTTTTGCAGTAGTGGTGTGAAATCAGGGTTAGAAATGGCTCTTGCAATTTTTTTATGTAGCTGGTCACGTAATTTTTTGGTTAACAACTTGCTTTAAAAAAAAAAAAATGTGCATGATTTATTCAAACCGTAATGTGCAGTTAACCAAAAATAAACCATATGAAAGTATCTGCCTGTCCCTGTTTGGCTGTCGGCTGCTGTGTGAGCGAGCCACTCTCACTCCCTGTTCCTACTTTGCGCATGGAGGAGAGAGGGATGCATTCTAATAAGCACAGAAGCATATGACCGTTGCTCAAAATGCAATTGCGGGAAGAATACAGTTTTCAAAGCAACTACTCTTGTTCTAGTTACAGAGAGGAGAGTCAAACTACCCAGTAGAAATTCTGTTCGGACCAGTAGGTTTTTAAACCCTGAGTAAATCTATCCAAATCAATCTAAAAACACAAGGGCATGCTAATTTAAAATATGGCTAGTCATTATTAGCCTGGTTCTGTATGGAATGCAGGTACATATGGGTCACGGGTCTCAGGTCATTATCGGCACGTAGCGGCAAAGAATTGGTGCGATGCCATCAACTGAAAAAGTTGGTAGCACCAGTTTCACCAGTGGAAAAAGTTAGTGTAGAACCCTGTGTAAAATCCTTCTTGGTTGTCCAAATTTCCTGGTCCATTTCTAACAGCATTGATAAAATGTCAACATTTGTTTGGTTTGTTACCACAGATCCTACAGAGTCTCTCTGCCTCAACGAAGACACTGGAGCAGCAGCAGCAGCAAACGAACCAGGGCCAGCCCAACGCCCAACCCAACCCGCTCCTGTTCAACCAAGCCAAGCCCCAAGGTCAGCAGCAGCTCACAGCCGAAGCACAGCAGCAGTTACTGCAGCAGCAGTCCCATCAGGTCCCCCAACAGCCACAACAACAACAACAGCCACAACAACAACAACAGCCACAACAACAGCCACAACAACAACACCCACCTCAGCAGCTGCCACAGCAGCAGCACCCCATGCTGCAGCATCTCCCACCACAGCAGCTCATGCAGTTGCACCACCAGCAACAACAACAGCAGCAGCAGCAGCAGCAGCAGCCGCAGGTTCCTCAGCCAGGTTTCCCTCCTCAGTTGCCACAACAACAAGCCCATCAGTTCATCCAGCAGCAGCAGCCACAGCAACAGCAGATTCACCAACAACAGATCTTCACCCAGCAACAACAGCAACAACAACCACCACATGCATTCTCGCAGCAACAACTGCGACCGCAGCAGCTCCTCCGGCCACCGATGCAGCAGCAGCTCCAGCAGCAGCAGCAGCATGCTTTACAACAGCAGCTGCAGCAGTTCCAGCAGCACAGGCTCCAGTTACAGCTCCAACAGCAACAGCAGCAGCAGCAACAGCAGCAGAACCAGCAGCAACAGCAACTCCATCAACAACACCTCCAACAGCAGCAGCAGCAGCATTTCCTGCAGCAACAGATGCAGCAGCAGCACATGCAGCAGCTCCAACAACAGCAGCAGCAGCAACATCTGAAGAGCCAGCAGCAGTCGCTGCAGCAGCATCCTAGCCAGCAGCCACTCCAGCAGCAGCCGCAAGGATCACTACAGCCTCAGCTCCAGCCGCCTCAAGTGCACCAGCTGTTTGGCCATGAGCCAGGACAAGAGAGTAAGTTCTCTTAAGTTTCAATTTCAGTTACAGTTCAATACAAAAAAATACAGTACAAAATGTCATCAAAATACATGAAACAATCGTGATCAGATGATATACATCCAATGATCATCATGCTGTTTTTAATGGTTATAGTGATGATTTGTTTGACTAACCAAACATCGTTCTATTTGCTGCTGTAGTTCCAGAAGATGGCTTCTTGGTGGGCTGTGTGTTTGCTGTTGCTGACTACCCAGAGCAGATGGCAGACAAGCAGCTCCTTGCCACATGGAAGAGAGTAAGAAAAAAAAAAAAGTTCATTCTTTTCTTGGACTTATCTTGTGTCTTAGCAAACAGCATTTGTTCAACTACTGTTTTTCCCCTACTGTTTTTCCCCTTGCATTGCTGAGTTGTATTTTGTGAATCACAGATTATCCAGGCCTATGGTGGAATTGTGGACTCCTCTCTCAACAACCGCTGCACTCACCTGCTCTGTGAAACTCAAGTCAGCAGCATGTATGTCCAGGTAAGCATCACTAAAGAGTTTTTCATCTCGGCTAAAGGCTTGTTTGAAGGACAAGTCCTGCATCGGGTCGGATACCCGCGGTTGACCCGCAAAAAAAATCAGCTGGCGGGTGTAATGAAAGCATTCTTTCAACCCGCGGGTCGGCTCGTGGTTCAGAACAATTATACTGCGGGTCAGAAACGTTTTCAATCAAGATAATATTTTTTTTACAAACCCAGGAGCTTGTTGTGTTGTGAGTTCCATTCTGTGAGTGGTGAGGCAAACATCTAGGCTATCAGCCACGCATGCAGTGGATCAGGGAACTGTCCATTATTTGTGTGGTGCTGAAACGTATGTTTCATCCCCCACGTGAGAATACATTGCCAAGTTTAGGCCTAGTTTCCATGGATAGCCTAGATCACACGAAAATGGCTAACGTAACTAGAGAAATAAAAAGAAGGTAATGAATTTCATAATTGTGGAAATAGGTGCTGCGTGGGTGAAATCCTTGGTTTGGTTTGGGAAGGATTTTGGAGTCATTGTGGACAAGGACAACAACCCGGTAGATGGATACACAGCTAATTCCGTTTATTATCCCGTTTATTCAGGCTTTTGTTCATTTAGACCAGGGGTTCCCAAACTTTTTCACTCAGTGGCCCCTCTTCCAGCATTGGGGAACGTTCTGCAATGGGCACAAGCACTGTTCATGACATAAACTGTTCACACCCCTCTTGTTGGTGGAGAGAATTTTGCAGGTTTAAAGCTTATTTCCTGCAATTCTACACATTTTGTCATGGGGTGCAAAGATAACTTAGCAGTTTTAAAGCAAATTGTCTTACCATTCTATACATTTTGCCATGTCGAATGTGTGTTCATGTGATATTTGAGTGACAACAAAATTACAACAATATCTGGGCAAAAAAACCTAAATAAGAAAACGTTAGCTGACATGGGCTAGTTGACCTGGACATTTCTGACAAGTTATAAATAAATAGCTCTCTAAGGTTTGCAATGACTGACATGACAAGAGGAACTGATGATGCACTACCCAATTTCGAAATTGCTCCTTGTGCATTCTACTATTACAACTTTCAAGAGTAAGTTTAAAGCCGGACTGAGTTCCTTTTTGGAACCCGCTGACCCCTGCGCACCCCACAGTTTGGGAACCACTCATTTAGACCATACACAGGCCATATCAACTTTAAACCGGTGTGCCTGGTAAAAGTTGTGAGTATAGCCTACTAAATACATTTATTTTTGCATCCTATATTCGATTCTGGGAATGTTTATTTAAGTTTCAATGAAACTATTTTATTATCTAAACAATGTTGAATGTAAAGGTGTTGTTTTGTTATGTCAGCTATAGGTTTTCATTAGGTAAGAAGGCTAATTAGAAGGCCCTTTTTTTCAAAGCGATTTGAGTCGTCAATGTGCCGCATCTCATTGTGAAAATACAAATATATGGCATGGTTTCCTTTCATCCAAATGTTGAATAGACATGCAGACACATTAATTCATACAGGCTAGGGAAGGGGAATAATAGCCTTCTATTCAATTAATTAACAATTTTTAAAAAATGATGTTATTTGGCGGGTCACAGATCGGCTCTCAGAACAATTCTATGTGGGTGTGTCGGGTTGCGAGAAAAATCTGTCCTGATGTTGGGTATATCGGGTGGGGCAGGTGCGGCTCCAAAAAACGGACCCGTGTAGGACTAGTGTGTGTGTGTGTGTGTGTGTGTGTCAGTTATATTGCGTTTTAAAGGTAATCTCTCTTGTTGCTGTACCTCAGGCTCTACGGGAGGGGAGGCGCTGTGTCACTGCCCACTGGCTGAACACAATCCTGAAAAAAAAGAAGATGGTTCCTCCCCACAGAACACTACACCTCCCCTTCGCCTTCCCACCTGGAGCCAAGCCCTGCTCACAACACGTACGCATCACTTCCTCTTTATCTCGCCACATTCAAAACATCTAACATGGGTTGGGAACTGCTTTCATATGTTTTACATTTTGAACAATGGTACATCTACCAACCATCCAAGAACAGTTTGGTGACGACCAATGCCTTTTCCAGCATGATGGAGCACCTTGCCATAAGGCAAAAGTGATAACTAAGTGGCTCGGGGAACAAAACATTGAAATGTTGGGTCCATGGCCAGGAAACTCCCCAGACCTTAATCCCATTGAGAACTTGTGGTCGATCCTCGAGGCGGGTGGACAAACAAAAACCCACATTCTGACAAACTCCAAGCATTGATTATGCAAGAATGGGCTGCCATCAGTCAGGATGTGGCCCAGAAGTTAATTGACAGCATGCCAGGGCGGGTTGCAGAGGTCTTGAAAAAGAAGGGTCAACACTGCAAATATTGACTCTTTGCATAAACTTAATTTAATTGTCAATAAAAGCCTTTGACACTTATGGAATGCTTGTAATTATACTTCAGTATACCATAGTAACATCTGACAAAAATATCTCATAATACTGAAGCAGCGAGCTTTGTGAAGACCAATACTTTTGACCACAAACCTACTGTTTGAGTGAATTTTAGAGCAGATGGTGTTAACAAGCTACACCCTACCTGTGTTTTGTTTGGCGAAGCACATATTCTGCCTAGTGGCGCGTTCTGTTGAGTCTTGGCTGCATGATAAAAAAAATGCAACCATTCAGCACAATCATCCTAAAATCTTATACGAAATTACGTGTTTTTTGGTCTAACAGTAACATTATACTAGCTATTATATTTGGTTTGTTATGTTGAATACTGATTAATCATTAAATGATCTTGTGATTCAGCTTAAACTTTATTAAATGAGCACCGTTGCATTCTGAGAAGTGGGGGAGAGTGGCTCCGGCAGCACTACACCCCTGGGTACAATCATACATTTTGCATTGGTGTATCATGAGGTAATGATTAGACTTCCAAGGAGAACTAGGCCTATGTAATGAATAGCTCAGAAATAGAGTTCATAGCTTCTATAGTATGTCCATTGACATTCCTAACATTCTTTCCTCCTCAGATCATCTCTGTGACTGGCTTTGTGGACTCAGACCGCGATGACCTAAAGCTGATGGCCTACCTGACAGGAGCCAGATACACAGGCTACCTCTGTCGTAGCAACACCGTGCTCATCTGTAAAGAGTAAGAGAAGATATTGATATGCTCTCACCTATTTAGAATGGCATGTAAATGGTGTAGACACAATCAAGTCATTGGCGTAATCGTGTTCAGAATTTGAGTGAATGGGTTGCAGGTTTTATGTGTGTGTGTGTGTGTGTGTTATGCCTGCATCATGTCTGTTTTACTCTACTGTTGGAATCCCCTGTATTAACCCTTTCTTCCTCCCTGTCTCCTCAGACCCAGTGGTCTGAAGTATGAGAAGGCCAAGGAGTGGAGGATCCCCTGCGTCAACGCCCAGTGGCTCTGTGACATCCTCCTGGGGAACTTTGAGGCTCTCCGGCAGATCCAGCACAGCAGATACTCCAACTTCAACCTGCAGGAACCACTCATCCCCAACCAGCATCTGGTTCAGAACCTACTGGGTACAGGGTTCAGAAGTATTACAGTGGGGGCAAGGGGACTTTACAGTGCATTCGGAAAGTATTCCCTTATTCCACATTTTGTTACGTTACAGCCTTACTCTAAAATGGATTAAATAAAAACAAATCCTCATCAATCTACACACAAAACCCCATAATGACAAAGCGAACCAGGTTTTTAGGCATTTTTGCAAATTTATTTAAAAAAAGAAATACCTTTCGCAATGAGACTTCGAAATTGAGCTCAGGTGCATCCTGTTTCCATTGATCATCCTTGAGATGTTTCTACAACTTGATTGGAGTCCACCTGTGGTAAATTCAATTGATTGGACATGATTTGGAAAGGCACACACCTGTCTATATAAGGTCCCACAGTTGACAGTGCATTTCAGAGCAAATACCAAGCCATGAGGTCAAAGGAATTGTCCGTAGAGCTCCGAGACAGGATTGTGTCGAGGCACAGATCTAGGGAAGGGTACCAAAACATTTCTGCAGCATTGAAGGTCCCCAAGAACACAGTGGCCTCCATCATTCTTAAATGGAAGAAGTTTAGGACCATCAAGACTCCTAGAGCTGGCCGCCCAGCCAAACTGAGCAATCGGGGGAGAAGGGCCTTGGTCAGGGAGGTGACCAAGAACCCAATGGTCACTCTGACAGAGCGTCAGAGTTCCTCTGTGGAGATGGGAGAACCTTCCAGAAGGACAACCATCTCTGCAGCACTCCACCAATCAGGCCTTTATGGTAGAGTGGCCAGACGGAAGCCACTCCACAGTAAAAAGCACATGACAGCCCGCTTGGAGTTTGCCAAAAGGCAACTAAAGGACTCTCAGACCATGAGAAACAAGATTCTCTGGTCTGATGAAACCAAGATTGAACTCTTTGGCCTGAATGCCAAGCGTCACGTCTGGAGGAAACCTGGCACCATCCCTACAGTGAAGCATGGGGGTGGCAGCATTATGCTGTGGGGATGTTGTTCAACTGCAGGGACTGGGAGACTAGTCAGGATCAAGGGAAAGATGAATGGAGAAAAGTACAGCGAGATCTTGATGAAAACCTGCTCCAGAGCGCTCAGGCGAAGGTTCACCTTTAAACAGGACAATGACCCTAAGCACACAGCCAAGACAACGCAAGAGTGGCTTCGGGACAAGTCTCTGAATGTCCTTGAGTGGCCCAACCAGAGCCCGGACTTGAACCTGATCGAACATCTCTGGAGAGACCTGAAAATAGCGGTGCAGCGACACTCCCCATCCAAACTGACAGAGCTTGAGAGGATCTGCAGAGAAGAATGGGAGAAACTCCCCAAATACAGGTGTGCCAAGCTTGTAGCGTCATACCCAAGAAAACTTGAAGCTGTAATCGCTGCCAAAGGTGCTTCAACAAAGTACTGAGTAAAGGGTCTGAATACTTATGTAAATGTTATATTTCAGTTGTTTCTTTTTAATACATTTGCAACAATTTCTAAAAACCTGTTTTTGCTTTGTCATTATGGGGTTTTGTGTGTATATATATATATTTCAATACATTTTAGAATAAGGCTGTAACGTAACAAAATGTGCATAAAGTCAAGGGGTCTGAATACTTTCCGAATGCACTGTATATGGGTGATGATAAAACATTTTTTGGGGGGATGGACAAAATTCTTAAACACAGGTGTGGATTTCTCCTTTTGATTTTAGGTGCTTGGCGGGCTCCTGTGAAGGTTTCACCTGATGCGTTGGCGGCATTGCAACTGCAACAGAAGCAGAAACAGTCTGAGTCCAACTCCCAGCCTCCAAATAAGAAGCCAAGGTGAGTCTCCATCACTCTACTTTTCACAGTGTTGTGTAGCACAGTATGTTGAATGAGTCAATCTGCAAAATGTGTGTTTGGAAAAATCTTTGTTTCTAAAAAAAATCTTTGGATACAACTCAATTACCTAAAGTTTCTCTCCCAATGACCCACATATTGACCCAAATGTTCTCTCAATTGTAGACTTGAGGAGATTCAATCCCCAACCAAGAAGCTTCCACCAGAGTCTACACCGTACATTTTCTTTACTGGCTTTGAGCCAACACAGGTCCAGCAATTCATGAAGGTAATTGCCTTTTTATGCCTCTGCACAGCTGAGTCTGCAGGAAACAGTCATTGTCTTGAATTATTGTTATCAATTACCGATATTTAGCAAAACGTATTAAAGGATCACATCTGATTCTCAGCACTCACAGACCAGCCTCTAACAATGCATCCGATGTCCCCTTCTGTCTTTCCAGAGGCTGCACAACCTTGGAGGGGAGATTGCAGAGAGTGCTCAGAAGTGCACCCATCTGGTGGCCAACAAGGTGACGAGGACGGTGAAGTTTCTCACAGCCATGTCAATCGTCAAACACATTGTCACCCCTGAGTGGTTAGAAGAGAGCTGGAAGAGCCAGAAGTTTGTTGGTACGTTAAATTGGCATTCAGTTATTAGATAATAGATCTGTGTGAGGGAGTTTAATGTTGCGAGATACTGTTGTGATTGCTTACTTTTAGTGTGTAGTTTTGTAGAGTGTATGTGTGTTCTTAAAGGGAGTGTGTTTGGTTTTAGAGTATTTGTACATTATTTAGAGCAGGGTTCCCCAGCTGGTGGCCCGCTGACCGAATTTGGCCCGCAAGTGATTTTATTTAGCCCATCAAGCTTTCAGAGCAAAACAAATAAAACGTTTTTTGAAAAATTATTGTTGGACATAAGACTGTAAAAACAACCAATTTTGGAAATATGTTCTAAAGTATTCCCACGCATAATAGATAGATACAGTATATGTGATCGTATACAAATCTAAGCAAGGTATAAAATATTATGTTTTAGTCAAATATGATCTGTTTGGGCTTCTTGCTGTCAATTTGCAGTCTACAAATGACTTGTAATTACGTTCCGGCCCCCTGACCATCCGCTCAAGAAAAGAATCGTCCCTTGGCAGAATCTAGTTGATGATCCCTGCTTTAGACTACAGTATGTGTGTATTCTTATAGTACGTGTTTGTTTATCCAGATGAGCATAACTACATGCTGAGAGATGCAGAAGCAGAGGTGCTGTTTGGCTTCAGTCTGGAAGAGTCACTGAAGAGGGCCCACACTGCACCACTCTTCAAGGTTAGTGGAAACCATGCACTTATGGAATATATCCCCAATGTCTATCTGCCTGGACAGTGGACACCAATGTGTGCATACTTGGAAATATTTATTTAATTGTTCTGTTGAGTCATCAGATTGTTATCGAGTCAATTTGTCTGATTGGATGCATTAGATTAGGGCACAATTAATCAAATTCACATCGAAATCGCAATATTGACATGTGCTATATCCATATTGCAAGAGATCCATATCACATGCAATATTTTGAAACGCCAGTCAGCCGCATGTAACGTCCATTTGTATAGTTTACTCTGTCTGTCGTCGCTCTCCCTCTGCTTTTGCGGCTTCTTCCCACACACCAAGCCCCACCCCCTGTCACTCAAGCAGCGCAGTTCCTCGTCCCCGCTGTTAGATTCACTATAAGTTTGCATGCTGTTCTATTAGGTCAAATGCAGTCAACAGATTATTCCAAACAAGAATGATGGTACTTTGCTTCTTAATATAAATCATTCTATTTCTATGATTCCAACAGTCACCCAAGTGTTTTGAGCTACACTGAGTGTACAAAACATTAGGGAACTCCTGCTCTTTCCATGACATAGACTGACCAGGTGAATCCAGGTGAAAGCTATAATCCCTTATTGATGTCACTTGTTAAATCCACTACAATCAGTGTTAATATTAAAGAAGGATTTTTAAGCCTTGATACAATTGAGACATGGATTGTGTATGTGTGCCATTCAGAGGGTGAATTGGCAAGACAAAAGATTTAAGTGCCTTTGAATGGGGTATGGTAGTAGGTGCCATGCGTACCGGTTTGAGTGTGTCAAGAACTGCAACGCTGCTGGGTTTTTCACGCTCAACAGTTTCCTGTGTGTATCAAGAATGGTCCACCACCCAAAGGACATCCAGCCAACTTTACACAATTGTGGGAAGCATTGGAGTCAACATGGGCCAGCATCCCTGTGGAACGCATTCGACACCTTGTAGTCCATGCCCCAACGAATTGAAGCTGTTCTGAGGGCAAAACGGGGTGCAACTCAATATTAGGAAGGTATTCCTAATGTTTTGTACACTCAGTGTATATCACAAGTCAAATCGCAATCGCAATATTTGGTAAAAAAAAACACAGTTCAATGTTTTGCCCATATCGTGCAGCCCTACATTAGATACCCAACTGGCTCTTCAACATGTCTTACTGTTTTTCTCTCCCTCCCTAGGGCAAGTATTTCTACATTACCCCTGGGATCTGTCCCAGCCTTACCACTATGAAAGCCATCGTAGAGAGCGCAGGAGGCAAGGTGCTCTCCAAGCAGCCATCCTTCCGCAAAATAATGGAGCACAAGCAGAACAAGGTACTGGTCATCTCCATGTAGTCACATCATTGTGTTATAAATGTGTACTCGAAGAATGTGACAGAGGTGATCTTCTATTACTGAACTCATGAAATGTTTTCTGTTATTTTCAGAACCTTCCTGAGATCATCCTGATATCCTGTGAGAATGATCTTCATCTATGTAGAGAGTACTTCTTGAAGAACATTGGTAAGAGAAACCCGTAAATGTACACACGTACATGTGCTTTGGATGTGGCTGATTGTTTCAACATCCTGTTTTGACTCTAGCCTAAACCTACCTCTTGTCTCCCCTGTTTCTTCCAAACAGACACTCACAATGCTGAGTTTATATTGACTGGAGTATTGACACAGAACATGGATTATGAATCATATCCTTTTAAATAAATCATGGGTTTTAAGATTGTGTCAATTGATTGTAGTGATTCTTATTGTGATATCCACTTTGTTGTTCTGTTAAAGCCCAGCTCACAACTTTCCTTAACAATCTCACATATAAATTCACATGATGGCGAAGACAAGAAGGTGAAGATGAGAAGGTTTTAGAGAAGTACATTTCTCCATCTACTGAGGTCCTATACTGGAGGAAGCAAGGAAAGCTAAAACAAGTTGCAATGTACAGTCACACTACTCTTGATATTTTACAAGATTTTGTACCCTGTGGATAGATAATCGGTCATTTTGTAGCTTTTTGTAACAACCGTTAATAATACATACATAAATGGATGTTATTTTTGTGGACTGAATGTTTAAATTATGGATTGATTTTAACATGTTTTATTGTATTGTTAAAAGGTTCCAGCAATTATTCAACACTTTTGGAATAAAATCTGAACTTTGATGTCAAAATGAATCTGAGAATTTCTTTGCTTTCTCACAAATATGCATATTTAGATATTCATGGTACAGTGCCAAAACTCTTATAATGAGGCATTTTACAATCGCAACATAAGAAGCAGAGTTTGTTACGGTTCATGTATTGAACCAAACTACACTAAGCAACATATTTTAAAGATCATATTCTACTGTCATACCAGACTGTTCCAAACTACCAAATTGAACATGGTCTCTACTCTTGATCTTACTTTTAAGACATAATTCCTCAAAGACTTGATTTAATTAATTGTTAATGAAGTATTAAAGTAGTTACTGGTGATAGAAAATTGCTTGCTGTCAGACAAGTGCCTGGAGTTATCTCTTGGCCCCTCTGGTGAGTGAATAGCCTGAGGTGATGCCCTCAAAAACACAATTGAATTAGTACCTCATCCAAGGTCGTGTGCCATATACGCTTTGGGGAGCTGATCATGTTGCCAAACATGTTGAAGTTTGGAAAACTGGAACCAAGTAATTGTTGGTGCATTGTGGATAAAATGTTGGGCTTATAAATATGCTTTGTGTCATATTAGATATCATGTACTGTACACAGTGCTGTTATCTTCTACTGACGTTATATACCTTTCTTTTGAATAACCTTCATTTCCCGTACAGGTATTACTAATAACCTTGATAGGCCTACTGTAGTGGACCCATATGTAACTATGAACAGGAGATCCTCTTTCTTGAGACCCTTGGGTTTTAAGAAATCTAGCACTGTACAGGGATTCATAGTCATCTTAAAATGAACCCAGCTCTATAATCAAACAAAGGATGTACCAAATCAGTAGTAACAGAAAGATAGGCTACATTTGCCAACCAGAAGTGGGCAAGAGGAGAGATCCATAGTCCATTGCATCAAAAAATAAAGATGTACAGTACCTACAGTATCATGAATAGGTATTAGCTAATATTGAACTAAAATAAACGTATATATGCCAGAGCCTTCCATCAGTTCCACCCTCTTAAAATGTATTGCATAAAGCCACTGTACTTGAACAAAGAGTATATTGTACCCAATTTCATTAATGATTTAAAAAATAAAGCCTGTATGCTTGTGCAAGCACTTCCTGCAATGAAATGTACAATTCAGTAATGAAGCATTGTTTTTTCCCTACAGCAGCAGTTCCAAACAATTTTTGTACCATAATGACCCATCTAGAGTCTTTTGAATGTTCTTGTGACCCCCAGAACAAAACACTGACGGGCATTTCCCACTGTACAGCCTGCAACTCAATAATAAAAATACATTTTTGTCACATGCGCCGAATACAACTGTTGTAGACCTTAACGTGAAATGCTTGCTTACCAGCCCTTACCAACGATGCAGAGTTTTAAAAAATATATATATAATAATAATAAAATAGTAACACGAGAAATAAATAATAATAAAGTTACTAATGATGCTTTGTTTGCTCTCTGCAGTACTGGCTGCTAAACTTTGGCTGCTAAACATTGGCTGCTAAACTTTGCTATGATGACCTATCTAAATACCAAAAAAAGCTAGCACTCACGATGCACTTTCATTGATTTAGGGCAACAGAGTTATAAATGAAGACAATAGATTTGAACACATTCCACCCTAATCTATCTTTAGCCAGGACCGTAGATGGTGGCCATAGAGTGTGACCCACCATATGGGAAATATTGCTCTTACCCACAGTGGTCACCAACACTGGTCCTGGGGAGCTACAGGGTGTGTAGACTTCTGTTCCTGCCAAACACCAACACTTTAAACACTTGCTTTTGTTCCACTAATGATCAAGCCATTGATGATTGAAATAAAAGCCTGTACACTCCAGGACCAGGGTTGGTGACGACTGCTCTATGGTGTAATTGTAATTCTTGTTGGTATCCTTACTGAGTTAACATCTTTACTTCACCTCACCTCTCTCATGCTTTGTACTGTTGCCGAAGATCTAACAACATGGCAAATGAATTCACATTTCTTTTATTACTTACAGAAAACTACTTGGCTAATTTGGCAAGCATACTGATTGACACCCTCATTACAGTAATTCCAATTAGAAATGCAAATTAGGTAGCCTCATCTTTGATTAACTGACAGAAAGTTCCTTGTTGGTTTGTGGATGTCCTCCTAGACTTGTGCTGTTGATGTGGTGCTACCATAAAGCATTGGGAGAGATCATAATTAACCCTATGATGCTAAAGTGAGTTATTTTTAATTACCAGCCATCCCTCCCTCTGTGTTGCATCTCACAATCTGGACTCTCTTCAACTTTCCTGTGTTAAATATGATGCAGAATGATGATATGCTAATTACCGTAGATGGGCATTGGGATTCATTATGTCTGGAATTTACATTAGCTAATTATCGTTTAATGAAACTAATTACTAATAATTTTACTAATTAAAAGGATGAGATATCTCATTATGTTTTTTTATTCTCTTAGTGACTCCACAATGGACTGTGTGCATATACAGTATGGACAAATTGTTTAAATAAATGTGTTAATGACATTCACTAACAGATATTATTTGTAATGTCTAAATGTGTTTTCATGTAGTTTTTTTTCTTTGTAATAGCAATATCCTTTCATGACCTTTCATAAGACCTTTTTAGATCTGTTTTAGATCTATTTTATAATTTCATATTTTATTTTGGACTTGAAACAAATGATTGCTTCATAATCTGTTTCAAATGTGTTTGATATAGAAACAAATAGTATTACATTTAGGTATAGTTATTTTATGTAAATTATACAGAACATTTGAAAAATACTGGTACGCAAACCTGAGTTTAGCTGGCTGGCTGCCCTCTTTCCTGTATAATTGCATGTGTATATTGACCTCTGTCGGGCAATAATAGGAAGCGCAAACTGATTTTGCATTATGTCAGTGAACCTACAATATGTCAGTGAAGCTATTGTCATACAATCACACAGATGAATATAACATGAATACATAAAGCATTCAGCAAATCACTAACAGAAAGCCCTTTATTAGTTTCTCAACCTCACAAGCATTGAATTCTACAATACCTTTTACAACATGGTTTACAGCTTTACAAAATCAGAGTACACTAAATATTTACAGAGATGTGCAAACACAATAGTTCTCTAATATGACAGATAAATATCTAAAATCTCGAAAAGGCATGCATAGTTTGGCAAGTTAACAAAATACTTTCTGAAGACAAAACCCTCTTAAATACATGCACTTGCATGTAAACTTCTGTCACTAATTATGAATGTAAACACCAGTTACTAATATGAATATAAGTCAGTTGCCATCCCAAAGGTACACATTACAATGTCCACACAGTGCATGTATTAGATACATGATCTGTAAAACCAAACACTTTAGCACAAGCATTTTAGTACATCTACTGCCTTAAAAGGCCTCTAAACATTATTTTGCATGTACAGTAGCTATCTTAGCTCAAAGGATTTGGCAGTGCATAGGAAGCTTGGGAAATCACCAAGCAATTTGTTCTTCAAAGTTCCACTCGCACAACTCTACACATCTAAGATCATTGCATAAGAGAGATGACATCTGAATGACTGATGCTAGATGAAATAGACTGCATCTATGCCTTCATCCACCATAAAAATGTAAATAAATGATTTGATTTCTTTACATAATAAATTGTTATTTTAGATCAAATCTGTATATTATTAAGTGCCACTCAAATTTGTATAAAATATATATTCAACACCATCAATTAAAATCACAGACTTCTCACATCAATACAAATTTAACCAGATTTCCAGCACCACTAAACTACATTAGCATTAACTCTAGAATGTTTGCACCTTTTTGTGTTGATCATTTGTAAAGCAACGTAGTTATCTTGTGAATATGGTTATCATCATACAACAGGGTCCTTCCACCAATTCGGTGCCTTTTGAGAAGTGTAACTTTGTAAAAGAAAACTTTGATTTCACTTAATTTTTACATTCTGTCATAAAATGCACATGTTCAACTGACTATGTTAAGTGCCTATTAAGTGCCAAAAAAAGTAACAGGGTTGACGATTTCATCTTAAATCAGCCTTAAATCCCCTCGTGACAGGGGGAATGGAAGCTTGTTGTGTGCAACAGGGAGTGGCAATTAAATTCAAGCTTCACAAAAACATTGAAATAGCTAAAACATTTCTAGCCTGTCTGTCTATGTGTTATTGCTCGACCCATTCAGTTTTCCACCACTAAACACCAGAAAATTGCCAAAAATAGTAGAAACGTCTCAACTGCTTTTACACTATGATTTGACTGTTACATTTTTATGTCGATTTTTTTTTTTAAGGAATAGTTTCACCATATTAAAACCAGATTTCAGTTAACGTAACAGGTAGACCTTAAAATGTAAATGTTTTGTCATTTAGCAGACGCTCTTATCCAGAGCGACTTACATGAGCAATTAGGGTTAAGTGCCTTGCTCAAAGGCACAGACAGAATTTTCACCTAGTCTGCTCGGGGATTCGAACCAGCGATCTTTTGGTTACTGGCCCATCGTGCTTAACTGCTAAGCTACCTGCCTCCAAAATGAGAGATAGATGTAAATGAATCACTAATCACATTAAATAAATAATAATCTTCAGAAATGACAGTCAAAGCAACAATAACTAGAGCTTTACAATGATGGTGAAATTATGGTGAAATCTTTGGATTAAGTGGGTTGAAATCTTCCTAGAAGTGACACAGGGTTGATGGAGGAACATGTCAAAATGCTGAATTGGCACTTTAGCAAGCCTTTATTCATATTTAAAAAAAACATTGAATTCTCCATGGAGTCTATATTAAAGGGCACTTCATTTAATATAACAGGCTTTTACAATTCAATATTGGTGCACAATTTCTATTTAAAATATCAAAGGGACGCAAAAGGCGCTCTTTTCGCGGAACAACCCAAAAGCTGAGGCAGAAATAAAAAGGTCCCCTTGCTCAAAGGGAGCATTGAATGAAAACCAGCTCAAGCTATTTTCTGTTTTTGTATGTGAACTCAAATTGATCATGATCAAAAACGTATCAAAGTTAGAGAGAAATGAGAGAATGCCCTGCAATTGTATTATGTTGCCATTAAAACAGCATTTCCCTCCACTATACTTTATATACCGTTATGTAACAGGGGTCCATGTGCTGCTAACAGCTTAGCTTCCTCCACTGTCCGACTGCCCCATACTGGGCTCCAACCAGTGATCCTCTGCTTTGCAACACACGTAACCGGCCTCCTTGACAACGTTCCAACGGGTTGAGCCACCTAAAAGGTACAAATTGGATGGCTCCATCCGCGACATTTCAAGCTAGCTGTGGCATGAGTTTACGGTACGTTCTTAACTTTACATATAGATATAAAAAGATCATCATATGTCCTTGGACGAAGAAACTGCTGGTATGTGTGTGGTTTTGCTGCTGTGTCCACCTTGCATCTTGTGACCGGTGAAGCTGGGTATATGTGCAATGCGGTGGATACTCCTCGCACCTTGACTCATGGCAGTTGGGGAGAGGAGGGAGGGAGAGGGAGGGGAGGAGGAGGTGGAAGAGGTGGATGTGGGGGACAAAGAGGAGGAGTTGGAAGAGGGGGAGGTGGAGGAGGAAGAGGAAGATGAGCAGTAAGAGAAAGGGCTGGGTCGGCCATTTTGGGTTTGTGATGAGAGGGAAAGATTTTGACGTCTGTTATTGAGAGAAGGACTAGGAGGGATGAGACGACTCAGATTAAGAGACGGGATGAAAGACTTGTGTGAGGAGGACGGGGAGGAGGAAGGTGATTTAATAGGGTTAGACACAGAGTTTGAACCGGGCGATGACATATTTTTTCCAGAGCTATGACAAAAGGCTGGGATCTTAGAAGCAGGTAAAGCAAGGAAATAATGGTTACTATCCCCACCAGCTTTCTTAGCACTTCTGTTAGCCTGCGAAACAAAGATGGCGGGAGATATGGAATGTCAAGAAAGGCAAAATAAGGGTTATTATACAAAGATATATAAGCATCATGTTAGAAAGCAAACAGATGGCACTAAAATACACTAATTATAGATGATTAATAGAAAATATGAAGTCTGGAAATGATCTAAAGGGTTAATGATGCCCAGTAATTCACTAATTCAATGCACTAACTCATCACGCACATGCAATGTTTATGACATAAATATCATGCTTCTCAGGGCGAGATAAAGAGGGTTAAAGAATACTTGGACAGCTGACACTGGGTGAGTTTAGTTTGAAAATAGGTTTAGTTTAGTTGATTTAGTTTAAGGTTGGAGATGTTCAAAAAGTGAAGTGAATATATCCTTGCAAATCTTCTATCCTTGCCTCCATCTCCAAGTGAATTACAGTTACATGGTGAGCATATGGAGGTGAAGAAGAGGGTACAGATGGTAACAGTCAACAGGTCTTGAAGACATAGGAGAACAAGACAGAGAGTGAGTGGATTCAACACACATATCCTATTATTATACAGTTTCCAATGCTTCACGTAAACCTCTCGAAATCATGAAAGTAGTTGCTCCAATACTTCCTAACACAGGCCATCTTATAGTAAAACTACCTGTGGAAACTGCTTCTGATTGGCCTGGAGCTTCTGAGTTTTTCCTCCTGGTTTGTCAGCTGACCCAGCTGGTTGCTGCCAGGACTTTGCAGACACAGAAAGAGACATCCGACTCGAAGAAGGAGAGCCACTGGTATTCTGTAAATATTCAAACAGACAAAAATAAACATAAAAGTCATATATTCAGGACGGATTGTGAAAACACCTAAGAGCCAAAGCAACAACAACCAAAAAGACATGTATCCAGAGATAAGATGGCAGTATGCTTCCCCCAAACGGAGGTCCTAGTAGGGGTACCAGCTCCAGGGGGTAGTCTGAGACTGTAATGGGGGATTTTGTGTTCAGCTGTATTCTTTTTTTTATTTTGCACTTACAGTTTCACATGCTGTTTGGACATTATTAGTAAAAGCTAATTAAGTTATTTTACTATCAGTTGAAGATAAATTAGCACCCTTGTAATTGATGGTTAATAACAAAGAAGATTTATTTATGGTGTTGAGGTATGCCAGAGATTTTCTTATAAAGTTATAACGTTATATTGCCGTTGATACAGGCTTTGGGTATATGTAGAGAGCTGGTGAGTCAAGTTAGGGGTCCTAATTTTTTTTCTAAGTTCAGCAACCACTGACCAACCTGCACCAACACTGAGAACAGAGCATGCACAACGGAACCACGACCACAATATAAAGCCAGTCATTTTAAAGCCAGTCACTTTGAACCAGACAAAGTGCACTGTTCAAAGTCCACAATTAGGAGACAAACACACGTCATAGCAACCCAGATCCCAAAGGACAACAATCATGTCAGCTGACACCACAAAGACAGCTTATAAGCAGAGGTAGATCCCAGCTGTACCCCAGCAGCACCTGAAAAACCTGTTAATCTGTTGTGGTTAGAGGGAGAGAAGGGACCCAGCCACCAGCCCAGCCCTCAGAGGGACCCAGCCACCAGTGCAGCGTTAGGGGGAAGGAGCTTTAAGAGAGACCTGTTTCTTGGAGCTGCTTGTGACGGACGGCCTGGGAAGCTGTGGTTTGGACTTCTTACTCTGAGGATGCTTCAGGGACTTCGAGACCTGAGGAGGGGCAGGCCTCTTGGAGGGACTGCCCTCCCTCTCTCGTTTGGGTTTCCCAGCGGCTGGAGACTCTTCACAGGAGTCTGTCTTAGGCGCTGTGGGGCTTATATTGTCCACAGTGATCTCCAGCTGTTTAATGGTCTCCTCTAGACTGGTTATGGACTCGTAGGCATTCTTACAGATCTCCTCTGTCCTGCGTTTAGAGTTTGACTGGGTGAGAGTGCTTGGTGATGTGATGTTATTCACAGTGGTGAGGTGACTGGAGTCAGTTTGGTGTATGCTACTGCTGTTGATCTCAAACCTTTCGGTCTCCTTCATGTGTCCGTCCCACTCCTCCTTGTCCTCATAGACCACCACCTGGAGCGTCTTCCTGCCTGTTTTGGTCCCAGTGCGAATCGCTTGGCTGATGGCCGCCAACTTATTTTTGGGGAACTTGAATTTGAACTTCTTTTTGGTCTCTGGTTTGCTGCTGTTTGAGGGCTCTGTTTTAGACTGTTCTGGCGATGAGCACTCTGCTGTACTCTTCTGTTGCGCAACCACAGCAGGAGTATTATTGTGACCGCTTGCAGTGTTTTCTGTCACTGCTGTCTTGTTTGCCTGATGTAGTTCAGTGTTAGGCTTTACCTGAGGTACACTCTTCTCTGACGCTGCCTCCTCTGCTTCCTCCTTGATGCTCTGCTGGTGCAGTAGCCTATCCAGCTCCTCTTCACACTCAAAGATGGTGGACATACGCTTGTAGGCCGACCGGATGTCCATGGGCTCGTCGAATATGATGATCACAGGCTTCCTGTCGAAGCCACAGTGCTCCTGGCTGATACTGGTGGTGTCGTTCCCCACATTGACGGTCTGAACCTCGGACACGTTGGTACCATTCACTATCTCCTGGTACTCCCCAGCGGACAGAGCCTGCACTCTGTTGCTGGTGATCATCATGAAGGAGATGTTCTCAGGGGGAGGAGGGCCCTCCTCGTCTGTGAGGTCAGGGCTCAGGCTGCTGCCCTCCTCTACATACCGTGGTGCTCTTCCTCTGGAGGACCTCAACACTACCTGCGGGCTCTGGCTGTCATCCAGGCCCCTGCTCTCTGGTGGAGGAGACCCTGGATTACCTGAAACCTCCTGGCCTGTACTAGTCACAGACTGGATTACTGGTACTGGTGGTGGTGAAGATGATGGTAGTGATGCTGGTGAAGATGGTGGTTGTGATGTTGACGAAGATGATGATGGTATACTGTTAGTAAGATAACAGTCTTGTTGAGAGGCTTCAGATATGTCCTGCTTCTCTGCAGGTATTGGAGGAGACACAGGTTCAACTACCCTCACTTTCTGACTCTGAACAGGATCCTTCCGGACATTCTCATCTACGAGGCTCTCCTTCTCACTATCTTCTCCAACTGCTATCTTCTGTGTAATAGGAGGACAATCTTGGCTTTCCAGCACTGAGTTACATGATACTAGAGGTGACCTGTCTGCTATTAGTAACTCTGGCTGCTGGGAGTCAAATGTATTTGTGTCTGCCACCTGTGAGGGGGACACTGTTCCCTCCCTGCCTTCCGATTGGTCTGTTTTTCCCGATGGAGGCTTCTCATTGGATAACTGTCCTGTGACATAATACATGACCTGGAAAAAAAATCAGGGAAATAGCTATCAATATCACAAATACACAATATACTGTATATACTGTATTCTGACTGAGGAACATGGGTTATATGGGGGAGTTAAGACTTACCCTGGGACTCTTTGGAACAGTGTCAAATCTGTTTTCATCAGTGTTGAGCACACTTTTCTCTTTACCCTTGTTCTCCTGACTCTGCTAGGACAGTTTAGGGAATAACATCATTGCACAACAGCTCTTTGAGTTCAGTTTACACTTCAATTTACAGCCATGGCAGCCAAGAGAGAGACCAGCCATGGCAGCCAAGAAAGCATGCTTAGAGAACTGAGGGAAATAGAGTCAAGCACAATGTGATAAGAGAGATATGCTACAAAATATCAGATGCAGATTCATTCACGGAGCCAGGCAAGAACACTGCACAGTGTGAATGATAAGTCCGCAATCTCAGAGTGGAAGGAAATGGAAATTAATTGAAGATAACATCACATTTGGAAATCAAGAGCAAACATTTTCCAACGCCAAGAGACACCATACACCTTTTATATGAGACATCAGCCAATTCTCTGAAAGGCATTGATAACATGACAGACAGGAAACACCAGAGGAAACACCAAACCTCCGGCCCCCAGGCCATTCCAATACTAATATCCAAGCACTGAGTGGCAGTCAGACCAGTGTTCAGAAGCACATTCAATCAAAAGCAAGCTTTAGATCCATGCTCAGACCAGATTCAGAGTCTGATTAAGCTGTAAGCACAGACAGGCAGGCCCCAGATCAGATTAGTGTTAGAGGCCAGATAAGCAGTGAGTGCAGGCCTAAGGTCAGACCATGGGCACACCACACAAAGCGGGTTAGTAAAAGGGCACCACATCTGTTACCTTTGGGTCTTTGGGTGAGAGGGAGAGCTCTGGCTCTATCTGTCTGACTTGGGATGCAGTGCTTGTAAGGTCTATGTCACACTTCGTGCTTACATCTCTAAGAGTGCACTTCTGAAACACCTGAAGAGGTCAAAGTGCACTGATTAGATCACAGATTCCAGATCGTATATCATGACAAGGGCTCGGTGGCTGTACAACAAAGACTGAGTTAAATATCACACTAACTGATGTATTTGGCTGGGCATATTCTTGTTCACACAGGCAAAACCCATTCTTCCTTTGAACAACAGAGGGCGACATAAACACATTTTCATGAGGTTTTAGTAGTAATGCATGTAAGATAATATCACGTACAATAGTGCTACTGTTTATGTTAAAAGGTTAAAAATGGACAAATGCTTTGTACATATTTGTGGTATTCATCTGACAGTGTTTATTTACCTGTAGTTCCTTCATGAATTGATCCTCCTCCTCATCATCATCATCCTCTTCTTCTTCGTCCTCCTTTTCCTCTGTCTCAGCTGAGGCTGTGGAAACAGGAGTGGTTTGGGGCTTGGGCTTGACCTCTTGGGGCTGTCTGGTGGGTTTGGGACTGGGTTGAGGGACCACCTCCTCTTCATCATCCTGAAGGGGATAGCGACACACTGACTTGGACACCGGAAAACTTGACAGAGCAAAAGTGGCTTGGATAAATTGGCACTGTATCCCCCACTAGGTCATGTGTGCATACACTACTACTACTAATAATAATAAGCCATTTAGCAGACGCTTTTATCCAAAGCGACTTACAGTCATGTGTGCATACATCTTACTAAAGACAGCCATTTGACTGGCAGTGTTACAAATATTATGAGGTTATCCTGTCTGGGATTGCTGCTTGACTAGTGATACTGCCGAACAAATGAGTCACACACCTGTGCGGTGGCGGCTTCCTTCCTGGTAGTAAAGATGACTTCTCCAGACCTCCCTGTGGTCAGCCCTGGGCCTGACGGTGAAGGGAAGAACCTCCGTGGTGGGGGTGGTGGAGGAGACTTCCCTGCCTTCTCTGGGCTATTCTTCATCTCCCTCTCCACACTGGGCCTGCGAGGCTTCTCAACCATAGGCCTATGTGGTCGCTCAGGGCTGGCCTGAACAGTCACCTCAGCAGCCACATTAGCTGGCTGAGTGGGTTCTGTCAGATGACGACACACATACACAGACAATGTACAGTATACTGTATGTAGAGCATAAATAATACATACACATCTTTACTAAATGTAAATTAAACCATGTTTTCCACCCCTTACCACCCCACCTAGCAACACAGGTTGGTTGTCAGTCCACCCCCCCCCCCCATATCTCTATCTACCCACACCCCACCGCCTACCCCTTATCCCCTAACTGAGGATGCTTTTACATCCACCCTCCCGCCCCCCCTCCCGACGACCAGAGAAAACCCTCCCCATACCACCCCTTCCCTGTGGGCCTGAAAGCAAAGATAGGTACAGTATATATATGGCAGTTTCACTGTATATATTTTGTTTGTATGTATCTGTTGGGGTTTATAGATTGTTTATTTGTATGTGTTGGGCTTTAGCTGAGATTATTCTTTACAGAGTCAAGTATATTTGTCCAGGCCTCAATTGTTCCTTGACTAGCACCATAAATTCTCGCTGTCGATAATTCTAATGTTATGACTTCTAATAGTAACTGTATCCACTGGCGAATTGTGAAAGAGCGGGGTGTTTTCCATCTAAGAGCCAGCATCTTTTTTTGCTGAAGTGCTGCCTGCCAGCAGTAATCATCTGTGATTGATTGAGAGATTCAAGGAGCTATCATCATTAAGTAACATAGTAGATGCAACGCATTGAATATTTACATTCATGCACTTCAAAATTAATTTTGTAACTTTGTCCCAGAAGCATTTAACTGCAGGGCTCTCCAACATCAAATGAAGGAATGTGCCTACCTGATTTAGGGGACACAGTGAACAGTTGGGAGTTGGGGGAAATGTCATCATCAAACTTTTCTTTGGTGTTAAATACAGTCTGTGAACAAACTTAGAATGTATACATTGATGGTTCAGATTACAGGATGCCAAGGTCATATTTTTCCATATTCTGTTCCAGTTAAAGGGTTATTCAGATTCTCTTAGATCTGTGGACCATACTTTTTTAATGGCTAGCCCAGAATATGAACTTTCCAAATGTTGTTTATATATTATAGAGATCAGTCCTTTTTGGAGCCCAGATAATTTATTTGTAAATCCCATCATTGGATGGTTCGTTGGGTTTTTACCAATTAATTAAAAATTAAAAGCTGAAATGTCTTGAGTTAATAAGTTTTCAACTCCTTTGTAATGGCAAGCCTAAATAAGTTCAGGTGTAAAAATGTGCTTAACAAGTCACATAATAAGTTGCATGAACTCACTCTGTGTGCAATAATAGTGTTTAACATGATTTTTGAATGACTACCTCATCTCTGTACCCTACACACACAATTATATGTAAGGTCCGTCAGTCGAGCAGTGAATTTCAAGCACAGATTCAACCAGAAAGACCAGGGAAGTTTTCCAATGCCTCGCAAAGAAGGGCAGATTGGTAAATAGAAGCAGACATTGAATATCCCTTTGAGCATGGTGAAGTTATGAATTACACTTTGGATGGTGTATCAATACACCCAGTCAATACAAAAGATGCAAGCGTCCTTCCTAACTCAGTTGCCGTAGAGGAAGAAAACCGCTCAGAGTTGAATGGCTGTGATAGGAGAAAACTGAGGATAGATCAACAACATTGTAGTTACTCCACAATACTAACCTAATTGACAGAAGGAAGCCTGTACATAATAAAAACATTCTGAACATCCTGTTCGCAACAAGGCACTAAAGTAATACTGCAAAAAATGTGGCAAACCAATTTACTTTTTGTCCTGAATACAAGTGTTATGTTTTCGGGCAAATCCAATACAACACATTACTGAGTACCACTCCCCATATATATATATATATATATTTTTCACCTAGTCGGCTTGGGGATTAGAACCAGCGACCTTTTGGTTACTGGCACAACGCTCTTAACCACTAAGCTACCACTTAAAGCATAGTGGTGGCTGCATCATGCTATGGGTATGCTTGTAATCATTAAGGACTGGGGAGTTTTTCAGGATAAAAATTATGGAATGGAGCTAAGCACAGGCAAAATCCTAGAGGAAAACCTGGTTCAGTCTGCTGTCCAGCAGACACTGGGAGATGACCTCACCTTTCAGCAGGACAATAACCTAAAACACAATCTACACTGGAGCCAAGAAGACAGTGAATGTTCCCGAGTGGCCGAGTTACAGTTTAGAATTAAATCTACTTGAAAATCTATGGCATGATCTGAACATCGCACATCGCTGTCTAGCAATTTGACAAAGCTTGAAGAGTTTTGAAAAGAATAATGAGCAAATGTTGCACAATCCAGGTGTGGAAAGCTCTTAGAGACTTACCCAGAAAGACTCACAGCTGTAATCACTGCCAAAGGTGCTTCTACAAAGTATTGGCTGGGGTGTGAATACTTACAATACCGGTCAAAAGTTTTAGAACACCTACTCATTCAAAGGATTTTCTTTATTTTTACTATTTTCTACATTGTAGAATAATAGTGAAGACATCAAAACTATGAAATAACACATATGGAATCACGTGGTAAACAAAAAAGTGTTAAGCACACCTGTTAATTGAAATGCATTCCAGGTGACTACTTCATGAAGCTGGTTGAGAGAATGCCAAGAGTGTGCAAAGCTGTCATCAAGGCAAAAGGTGGCTATTTGAAGAATCTCAAATATAAAATATAATTTTGATTTGTTTAACACTTTTTTGGCTACTACATGATTCCATATGTGTTATTTCATAGTTTTGATGTCTTCACTATTATTCTACAATGTAGAAAATAAAGAACAACCCTTGAATGAGTAGGTGTTCTAAGTCATTTTTTTATTATTGTTTATTTAACTAGGCAAGTCAGTTAAGAACAAATTCTTATTTACAATGATGGCCTACACCAGCCAAACCCGGACGACGCTGGGCCAATTGTGCGCCGCCCTATGGGACTCCCAATCACGGCCGGTTGTGATACAGCCTGGAATCGAACCAGGGGGTTTGTAGTGATGCCTCAAGCACTGAGATGCAGTGCCTTAGACCGCTGCGCCACTCGGGAGCCCATTATGGGGTATTCTATGTAGATGGGTGAGAAACTAAATCTATTTAATCCATTTTGAATTCAGGCTGTAACACAACAAAATGTGGAATAAGTCAAGGGGTATGAATACTTTCTGAAGGCACTGTAGCTAACTTAAGTTGTAAATATATAAAAAAGGAGTTGCCTGGTAATGTGTATGTGTCTTTCAAATCTTGGAATGTTCTCAAACCATTACTGTCCATGATATCGGCAAGGGTACGGATTCCACATTTGGACCATTGGGGGGATGCAAAAGGTCGCCCTCCAGATCCCAAGGCATTATTGTGACATATTGGAGTATGGGCATGCCATTTTGATTCCCAGTTACAATGTTTAAAATCTTTGCACCAAATATAAATTGTGGGAGCAATTATAGGACCAAAGCGTAGTTTACATTGTTTAAGGGATATATCAGTGAAGACCACCTCTTCCAGGGCATTAGGAGACACCATATTTCTCTCTATACTCAGCCAGGGGTGGGAAGAATCATGTCTAAACTATTTAGGATAGATTAAATGCTAATGCCTGGAAATACAATTTAAAGTTTGGTACGGTTAGTCCTTTTACGTCTTTCCCTCTTTGTAAGTTTGTTAATTTTATCTGGGATCGTTTACCTTTCCATATCAATTTTAAAACCGCACTATGAATTTCATCCCAATAGCCAGAAGGGGGAGACATGGGAAGCATTGAACTACAGAAATTCAGCCTTGGCAATATACTCATTTTGACAATTGATATTCTGCAGTTCACAGCAACTGGGATGTTAGTCCATCTACTGTCAGATTGAATTGATTTGTGTGTTCTGTTAAAGTTTCTGGCAATGGTTTTATCTAAGGAAGGAAATATATCTACTCCCAAATATTTAAAATGGTAAACGATTGGGATTCCATAAGTAGAGGATGGAGTACTCCATCAGGGTCCTGAGAGGCAGTACAGTGAGGGAAAAAAAGATTTGATCCCCTGATGATTTTGTACGTTTGCCCACTGACAAAGACATGATCAGTCTATAATTTTAATGGTAGGTTTATTTGAACAGTGAGAGACAGAATAACAACAACAAAATCCAGAAAAACGCATGTCAAAAATGTTATAAATTGATTTGCATTTTAATGAGGGAAATAAGTATTTGACCCCTCTGCAAAACATGACTTAGTACTTGGTGGCAAAACCCTTTTTGGCAATCACAGAGGTCAGACGTTTCTTGTAGTTGGCCACGAGGTTTGCACACATCTCAGGAGGGATTTTGTCCCACTCCTCTTTGCAGATCTTCTCCAAGTCATTAACGTTTCGAGGCTGACGTTTGGCAACTCGAACATTTAGTTTCCTCCACAGATTTTCTATGGGATTAAGGTCTGGAGTCTGGCTAGGCCACTCCAGGACCATAATGTGCTTCTTCTTGAGCCACTCCTTTGTTGCCTTGGCCGTGTGTTTTGGGTCATTGTCATGCTGGAATACCAATCCACAACCCATTTTCAATGCCCTGGCTGAGGGAAGGAGGTTCTCACCCAAGATTTGACGGTACATGGCCCCGTCCATCGTCCCTTTGATGCGGTGAAGTTGTCCTGTCCCCTTAGCAGAAAAACACCCCCAAAGCATAATGTTTCCACCTCCATGTTTGACGGTGGGGATGGTGTTCTTGGGGTCATAGGCAGCATTCCTCCTCCTCCAAACACGGCGAGTTGAGTTGATGCCAAAGAGCTCCATTTTGGTCTCATCTGACCACAACACTTTCACCCAGTTCTCCTCTAAATCATTCAGATGTTCATTGGCAAACTTCAGCCGGGCCTGTATATGTGCTTTCTTGAGCAGGGGGACTTTGCGGGCAATGCAGGATTTCAGTCCTTCGCGGCGTAGTGTGTTACCAATTGTTTTCTTGGTGACTATGGTCCCAGCTGCCTTAAGATCATTGACAAGATCCTCCCGTGTAGTTCTGGGCTGATTCCTCACCATTTTCATGATCATTGCAACTCCACGAGGTGAGATCTTGCATGGAGCCCCAGGCCGAGGGAGATTGACAGTTATTTTGTGTTTCTTCCATTTGCAAATTATCGCACCAACTGTTGTCACCTTCTCACCAAGCTGCTTGGCGATGGTCTTGTAGCCCATTCCAGCTTTGTGTAGGTCTACATCATTGGAGAGCTCTTTGGTCTTGGCCATGGTGGAGAGTTTGGAATCTGATTGATTGCTTCTGTGGACAGGTGTCTCCCTTTAAGAGTGTGATCCTAATCTTAACTCGTTACCTGTATAAAAGACACCTGGGAGCCAAAAATCTTTCTGATTGAGAGGGGGTCAAATACTTATTTCCCTCATTAAAATGCAAATCAATTTCTAACATTTTTGACATGCGTTTTTCTGGATTTTTTTGTTGTTATTCTGTCTCTCACTGTTCAAATAAACCTACCATTAAAATTATAAACTGATCATTTCTTTGTCAGTGGGCAAACGTACAAAATCAGCAGGGGATCAAATACTTTTTTCCCTCACTGTATTTGGTACTTTGTTAGGATCCCCGTTAGCTGTTGCGAAAGCAGCAGCTACTCTTCCTGGGGTCGGTCCACATAAAACATGAAACATGACATAATACAGAACATTAATAGACAAGAACAGCTCAAGGACAGAACTACAGTCGTGGTCAAAAGTTTTGAGAATGACACACATACTAATTTTCACAAAGTCTGCTGCCTCAGTTTTGATGATGGCAATTTGCATACACTCCAGAATGTCATGAAGAGTGATCAGATGAATTGCAATTAATTGCAAAGTCCCTCTTTGCCATGAAAATGAACTTAATCCCAAAGAAACATTTCCACTGCATTTCAGCCCTGCCACAAAAGGACCAGCTGCCATCATGTCAGTGATTCTCTTGTTGTTGACGAGGACAAGGCTGGAGATCACTCTGTCATGCTGATTGAGTTAGAATAACAGACTGGAAGCTTTAAAAGGAGGGTGGTGCTTGAAATCATTGTTCTTCCTCTGTTAACCATGGTTACCTGCAAGGAAAAACGTGCCGTCATCATTGCTTTGCACAAAAAGGGCTTCACAGGCAAGGATATTGCTGCTATTAAGATTGCACCTAAATCAACCATTTATCGGAACATCAAGAACTTGTTGTGAAGAAGGCGTCAGGGCGCCCAAGAAAGTCCAGCGGGCGCCCAAGGAAGTCCAGCAAGCGCCAGGACCGTCTCCTAAAGTTGATTCAGCTGTGGGATCGGGGCACCACCAGTGCAGAGCTTGCTCAGGAATGGCAGCAGGCAGTTGTGAGTGCATCTGCACGCACAGTGAGGCAAAGATGTTTGGAGGATGGCCTGGTGACAAGAAGGGCAGCAAAGAAGCCACTTCTCTCCAGGAAAACATCAGGGACAGACTGATATTTTGCAAAAGGTACAGGGATTGGACTGCTGAGGACTGGGGTAAAGTTATTTTCTCTGATGAATCACCTTTCCGATTGTTTGGGGCATCCGGAAAACACCTTGTCCGGAGAAGACAAGGTGAGCGCTACCATCAGTCCTGTGTCATGCCAACAGTAAAGCATCCTGAGACCATTCATGTGTGGGGTTGCTTCTCAGCCAAGGGAGTGGGCTCATTCACAATTTTGCCTAAGAACACATCCATGAATAAAGAATGGTACCAACACATCCTCCGAGAGAAACTTCTCCCAACCATCCAAGAACAGTTTGGTGACGACCAATGCCTTTTCCAGCATGATGGAGCACCTTGCCATAAGGCAAAAGTGATAACTAAGTGGCTCAGGGAACAAAACATAGACATTTTGGCCAGGAAACTCCCCAGACCTTAATCCCACTGAGAACTTGTGGTCGATCCTCAAGAGGCGGGTGGACAAACAAAAACCTACAAAATCGGACAAACTCCAAGCATTGATTATGCAAGAATGGGCTGCCATCAGTCAGGATGTGGCCCAGAAGTTAATTGACAGCATGCCAGGGCGGGTTGCAGAGGTCTTGAAAAAGAAGGGTCAACACTGCAAATATTGACTCTTTGCATAAACTTAATGTAATTGTCAATAAAAGCCTTTGACACTTATGGAATGCTTGTAATTATACTTCAGTATACCATAGTAACATCTGACAAAAATATCTCATAACACTGAAGCAGCGAACTTTGTGAAGACAAATACTTGTGTCATTCTCAAAACTTTTGACCACGACTGTACAGTGAGAGAAAAAAGTATTTGATCCCCTGCTGATTTTGTACGTTTGCCCACTGACAAAGAAATGATCCGTCTATAATTTTAATGGTAGGTTTATCTGAACAGTGAGAGACAGAATAACAACAAAAAAATCCAGAAAAAACGCATGTCAAAAATGTTATAAATTGATTTGCATTTTAATGAGGGAAATAAGTATTTGACCCCCTCTCAATCAGAAAGATTTCTGGCTCCCAGGTGTCTTTTATACAGGTAACGAGCTGAGATTAGCACACTCTTAAAGGGAGGAGAATCTGACATTTGTAATTGGCAGTAGTAGGCGTGGTGATCGGACAAACTCATATGTCGACTTTCTATTTTCTTAATTTTAGAAAATAGAGGTGTAGATAAATTATATAAAATCGATTCAGGATATGTTTTATGCCTGTTTGCGTATAACATTTACTCATTTGCTTTTGGATTTTGTGCTCGCCAGGCATCATTGAGGTTGTAATTAGAGAGTATATGTTGGAGAGCCTTGGTCACGTGTAGATTGTAGTTAGTCTTATTAGATTTGTGCCGCATGTCCAAAATGGCATTCATGTCTGTCCCAATAACCAGATGGAATTAAGTTCATTCTAACAATATGCTGTTCCGCGAATAATAAAAATGTAGGATCATATAAATTTGGAGCATACACATTAATAAAGGCAATTTTCTTTCCATTATGGATACATTTAAGGAGAGTGATTCTGCCTTCTTGGTCTTCGCCTTTACCCAAGATGGTGATTTCCACATTCCTTATGTATCATTATGATTACACCTTTAGTTTTGTTTGGGGATGATGAAAAAGCAGCCAGTTTGTACAATAGTTCTGCATTCTGCGTCCTTCCAGAGTTTCTTACAAAAATAAGAAAAATTACAGCACACTGGTAATCTTGATGCTTCCAACAATTTAATGGGTCTATTAACTTCCATAGTTTCTTACCTGGAAGAGGTGCCTCAGTAGGTTGAGGGGCATCTACTTCGTCTTGCAGTGGAGTGTTGAGGGGCAGCTCTGGGTTTGGGAGAGGCTGGGGGAGAGATGGATGGTCTGGAGCTAGGGGTGGAGGGGAGGACTGAGCCTCCCTCCTCCCTGTCTCAGTCACCTCCAGGTCGGGTATGGCCCTCATCAGGCTGGCCTGGGCCTCCTGGAGAATCTGTTCAAACTCACTCCCAGCAGAGGTGGCTGCTGAGTTCTGTGATGACCTCCCCTCCTCCAGGTCCCTCTCTCTCTCTGCAGCCTGTGGGGTGGAAAAGAGAGAGGACCAGACGTCTCAATGCCTACCGATCAGAAATGTAGATGCGCTTTACTGAGATTTACTGAGAACTGGCAGAGTGCTCTGTTTAATCATCTTGAGTGATAGTGTGGTCTATATTACATTACACAGTAAGTAACAGTCATCTCAGTTTTAAAGACATTCTTCATCTCAACTCAGCCACCTTGAGCAAGTTTCCTGGACCCAGATTAAGTCCAGTCTTAGACTAAAAAGAATCTCCATTGAAAGTAAAAAAAAATTCTATGTGTTCTATGTGTTTTTACAGACAATTAAATAATTACTAGGATTATCAGACTGACTATGACTACCTCAATGTCCATGACTATGTGTTTGATGCTGCCACTGTTGGTGTGGATCTCCTCTGAGCCAGGTGGTTGTGTGGTGGTCTCAGTGCTGCTGGCCATGGGTGCCGGTCCATCGCCGCACCAGGGGACCATTCTCTTCTGCAGGGCTGGGCTGTTCTCCCGGCTGCGGGGACTGACCTTGGCCACGGTGGGGGAGTCTCGGCCGTGGGTGGGAGTCAGTGGGGGGCTGGGGTGGTGGTGTGGCAGAGCCGCTAAGTGCTGACACGGCTGCATGTTGATGGGAGAGCTCTTCACACGGTGGACGACGTCAGGTGAGGTGGAGGCCGTGTCTGGCCTGCCTGCAGGGTTCTTGACCTGGGGCTGGGGGGGTCTGACAGAGGTCCTGGGCTGAGGTTTGGGAGATTCCATTGTGGGGAGATTCTTCCGGGGGGGTTCAGACTGGTCAATGGCAGGCTTTACACCCCCCTCTGCTGTGGCTGCTTTGGCTGCTCCAGGCTTGGGATCATGAGGATGATTCTCTGTGACACATCTGAAGGGAACACAGTATTACTTTATTTGACTACTCAGATCATCAGTCATCCTCTTACATGTCCTGGATGATATACAGGGTCAGCATGTACCTTCTGAGACCGCTGAGAGCCTCTGTCAGGGCTTTGACCCTCTTAAGCATGCTGTCCATCTTTTGAGGCTCCTCCTTCAGGAAGCGCACCGCCTCCACCTCCACACACAGCACCGTCCGCATCTTCCCATGCAGGCTTGGGAACTCACCTGACAGAGGGGAGGGAGGTAGTGGAGGAGGGAGGGACCATAAATCCTAAAGTTGTCACACATTGACGAAGCATCAGCTATCCACGGTGTCCTTTCTTACCCTTCACATACACTACCAGTCAAAAGTTTGGACACACCTACTCATTCAAGGGTTTTTCTTTATTTTTGAAAACATTTTACATTGTTGAATAACAGTGAAGACATCAAAACTATGAAATAACACATATGGAATCATGTAGTAACCAGAAAAGTGTTAAACAAATCAAAATATATTTTATATTTGAGATTCTTCAAATAGCCACCCTTTGCCTTGATGACAGCTTTGCACACTCTTGGCATTCTCTCAACCAGCTTCATGAGGTAGTCACCTGGAATGCATTTCAATTAACAGGTGTGCCTCCTTAAAAGTTAATTTGTGGAATTACTTTCCTTCTTAATGCGTTTGAGCCAATCAGTTGTGTTGTGACAAATAAGCAAAGACATGGTCAGTCAATCCGGAAAATGTCAAGAACTTTGAAAGTTTCTTCACGTGCAGTCGCAAAAACAATCAAGCGCTATGATGAAACTGGCTCTCATGAGGACCGCCACAGGAATGGAAGACCCAGAGTTACCTCTGCTGCAGAGGATAAGTTTATTAGAGTTGCCAGCCTCAGAAATTGCAGCCCAAATAAATGCTACACAGAGTTCAAGTAACAGACACATCTCAACATCAACTGTTCAGAGGGGACTGTGTGAATCAGGCCTTCATGGTTGAATTGCTGCTAAGAAACCACTACTAAAGGACACCAATAAGAAGAAGAGACCTGCTAGGGCCAAGAAACACGAGCAATGGACATTAGACCAGTGGAAATGTGTCCTTTGGTCTGGAGTCCAAATTGGAGATTATTGGTTCCAACCGCCATGTCTTTGTGAGACGCGGTGTTGGTGAACGGACGATCTCCGCATGTGTAGTTCCCACCGTAAAGCATGGAGGAGGAGGTGTTATGGTGTGGGAGTGTGGGGGTGCTTTTCTGGTGACACTGTCAGTGATTTATTTAGAGTTCAAGGCACACTTAACAAGCATGGCTACCACAGCATTCTGCAGCGATACGCCATCCCATCTGGCTTAGTGGGACTATCATTTATTTTTCAACAGGACAATGACCCAACACACCTCCAGGCTGTGTAAGGGCTATTTGACCAAGAAGGAGAGTGATGGAGTGCTGCATCAGATGACCTGGCCTCCACAATCCCCTGACCTCAACCCAATTGAGATGGTTTGGAATGAGTCGGACGGCAGAGTGAAGGAAAAGCAGCCAACAAGTACTCAGCATATGTGGGAACTCCTTCAAGACTGTTGGAAAAGCATTCCAGGTGAAGCTGGTTGAGAGAATGCCAAGAGTGTGCAAAGCTGTCATCAAGGCAAAGGGTGGCTATTTGAAGAATCTCAAATATAAAATATATTTTGATTTGTTTAACAATTTTTTGGTTACTACATGATTCCTTAAGTGTTATTTAATAGTTTTGATGTCTTCACTATTATTCTACAAAGTAAAACATTTTAAAAATAAAGAAAAACCCTTGAATGAGTAGGTGTGTCCAATCTTTTGACTGGTACTGTATCTTAAAACATTACAGAACTGACTGTGGTTATCCACAGGTTGTATATGATTAATGCTGCTACTGTGGCTATGGAGTACCTCCTGCTATTGGTAACTCAATCACTTGAACATCTTCTACCTGTGGTCAATGATGTGCTAACCTCTAGCAGCAGCCCCAGACAGTGCTCACCTTTAAGTCCAGCTAAGGACTCTCCCACCCTCCTGAGGTTGACAGCTCCCTCCTCCACGTCCCTGAGGGTGACTGACGGCTGACCTTTGCCAGAGGACGAGTCTCTCCTCAGATGGTCCACATACTCCTCCAGCTCCCTGAGAGACACAGGTTCCACATCTGGTCATAACATTACAGTACAGTAAAACCAATGGTCATGCTTGGCATGACAAGGAAAGACATTGGTGATTGGCATATTTATGACGGTGCTCACTGTTCAATTAATAAATTGTTCCGTTTTTGCATCTTCTCCCAGGCACTGTAGTTTTTGCATGGTGATTTCTCCTAATGTAATAACGAGCAATAAACACAAGATGGCAGCGAAGTAAACGTTGAGTTCAAGACATAAAACAGATTTTCAAACCTTTGCAGTAAAATATAATAGTATGGAAGTATGGAATGTAAAAACATAATATACTCAGTCATTCAAACAAGATACTAAGTCGTTCAAAAGAGATAATAAGTTGTCCAAACAACTTGTTTGAATGACTTAATTGTTATTTTGTCTAATTAGGCCTAATTTGTTCTGCAGCTTGTCAGTGAATGAATCCTGCCAAGGCAGCAGCTACTCTTCCTGGGATCCAGCAAAATGAAGGCAGTTATACAATTTAAAAACATTACAATACATTTACAACAGATTTCACAACACATTAGTGCTGTAATGGTTGCTGCAGCCTTTTATTCACTGATTCCATACATTGATATAATTATTCATTGACAGTTCTTTGATAACCTAAAGTAGGGCTGCTTTTGAATGACAGAGCATGTAAGTGGGCGTGTGTGGAGTGAGGAGCAGAGCATAATTGAGCAGATAAAAAAATGATGTTGGCCTTCTCTCCCGCTTCAATTTCGCTCTGGTACTGCTCAGCCACAAGCTCTGGGCATGCTCTGCCTAGCATTTTTTATTTCCTTTATCACTATTCTTTTAATTAGGCCTATTCGGTGGTAATTATTTAGCCTACCCCACCACAGTAGCCTAAATCTAGTTTATATTCTACTTTCTAACAACTAATTTGTTCTGCAGCTTGTTCTGCAGCTATATCGTTTCTATTTTTTTCTAGGACTTCAAATATATTAACAGATGTTTTAGGCAGGCAATACATAGGCTACAGTATTTTAGTTTCTCTTGGAATAAAAAAATCATAATATAAATCAATGTAATTAAGCTAAAACATCATAAATAAACCATAAATAATAAAGGCCAGTATCAGCTTCTTTTCATAAAGAAAAGGGAATAAATCATCTCAAACTGCAGCAGTCAAATGATTTGAGCACAGAAACAACCAACAACAAGCTTCACATGTGCATTGAGCTTGGGAAATGCGCTCTACAAATTACATATGATTATTATTAATACAAAGACAGAAAAATATACATGTCAAAGCTTAATTACATAAAGGAATATTAGTGGGAATATAGCCACAATACAATAAAGCGAAAGGAGAATGGAATATATTTGGAAAGCCTAAAATCTAAAAATACATTGAGATGAAGGCGCCACCGTGTGTGGATACTATTTCAAAAAACATTTAAGTAGGGACCAGCACAGAGTCCAGTAGGATAGTGTCACAAGGCTACATAGTCATAGGCCTACACTTCACTGCTGGAGGGAATACACCGCCGTCCTTGATTGTGAGCTAGAATGAAATGTTGAATGAAATGTGTGCGACACAAGAGGTAAACAATTGTTTTCCATCAATAGAATCAATGTAGGGAGGTAACGTGATATCATAAGGGAATTGCTTAGATGGTACTTACCGGTAGGACTAGTTATCTCACACACTCTGGCAGAGAAATAGCCTATGTGAGCGCTTTAACAGTAGCCTAAACGTACAGTTAAAGTATCCATCACCCATAAATTAATGAACTTCAGAGATAATAGGCTGGTGTATACTGCGAACAATCGCCTACAAAAGAGGTTTGTGATAGGCTTTCAATTGAAAGGTGTAACTTGTTATAGCCTACCGTTCACAATAACAGGAAAAGATACATTTAATCACCCAAATAAAATAAAGAGATAGTAAAAATTCACGCTTAATCTTTGAAGTGTTGGCTAATGGTTTACTGAAACATAAGGAAGCTATCCGAGTTTCAATAGCACCAATGACAAAAACCTATTCATTTGATGATAAAGCAAAGCAAAAAATATTGATCTGAAAGCATCCTTGAGAAGGAGCGATTGAGAGGGAGAACCGTGCGTAATGGATGGATTTGGCGGACAGGTTGCAAAATAAATCGTTGCAGTTTTATAGCCTCATGCAGTAGTAGCAGTAATAATAATAATACAAAATATATGACTACTTTACTATTCGGACACAGACCAATTAGGCTACCAGGAGTCAAAAGCCACCTACTGGGCAAAATTATTCTGAGGTGTGCACGGATTATTTGGACAATAATGCTTTGTGGAGTTGTTTTCATTAGCGGGAAGAAGTTTAACTAATGTCTAATTAGGGGCACATTTATTAAATCAGGGCATTTGAAGCCAAGCAGTGATCTTCATGCCTTCTGATAAACCTGGTCTGATGTCGCAAAGAAGATTGGTCCTGTCCCTTTGGGGATTTTGATAATTAAACAGTATTTTAGGGACTGCAGATTACCAGTGCGGTGCTGTTTTTACACACCAATAATCTGTGTTCTCTATTGGCAATATCACCATTGCCCTCTGTGACAGTCTGTTCGATTACAGCCTAAAGCTGTTTTGTGGGGTTTGTAGTTAGTCTCATATAGAACATCTGATCATTCAGTTGCCTGAGTACTTACGTTTTATAGACAGTGTAGTATTGTACAGTAACAGTGCCTCCCTTGTGTATTCTTCTGTCTTTATAATATCAGTAATAGTAATATTTCATTTGTAGAGCGCATTTCCCAAGCTCAATGCACATGTGAAGTTAGTTGGTCCTTCCTTCTGTGCGTAAATCATTTGACTGCTGCAGTTTGAGATGATTTATTCCCTTTTCTTTATGAAAAGAAGCTGATACTGTCCTTTATTATGTATGATTTATTTATGATATTTTAGCTTAATTAAAATGGCAATATGTAACTTTATGGGTGACCTGACCAAATTCACATAGAAATGAGAGTTATAGATCTATCATTCGACTTGAAAGCAAGTCTAAGAAGCGGTAGATATGTTCTATGTGTACTATTTCTATGCTTCCCATTCTTAAGTTTTTACTTTCGGTTTTGTACACTAGATTCAAAAAGAAAAATATATTTCACAACGGTTTAGATGGTACATTGAGCATGTTTGGGATGCTTTGGATTGACGTGTACGACAGCGTGTTCCAGTTCCCGCCAATATCCAGCAACTTCGCACAGCCATTCAAGAGGAGTGGGACAACATTCCACAGGCCACAATCACAGCCTGATCAACTCTAAGCGAAGAAGATGTGTTGCGCTGCACGAGGCAAATGGTGGTCACACCAGATACTGACTGGTTTTTGGATGCACGCCCCTACCTTTTTTTTAAGGTATCTGTGACCAACATATGCATATCTGTATTCCCAGTCATGTGAAATAGATTAGGGCCTAATTAGTTAATTTCAGTTGATTGAACTGTAACTCAGTAAAATCTTAGAAATTGTTGCATGTTGTGTTAATATTTCAGTTCGGTATAGATACAGTGGGGGAAAAAAGTATTTAGTCAGCCACCAATTGTGCAAGTTCTCCCACTTAAAAAGATGAGAGAGGCCTGTAATTTTCATCATAGGTACACGTCAACTATGACAGACAAATTGAGGAAAGAAAATCCAGAAAATCACATTGTAGGATTTTTAATGAATTTATTTGGAAATTATGGTGGAAAATAAGTATTTGGTCACCTACAAACAAGCAAGATTCCTGGCTCTCACAGACCTGTAACTTCTTCTTAAAGAGCCTCCTCTGTCCTCCACTCGTTACCTGTATTAATGGCACCTGTTTGAACTTGTTATCAGTATAAAAGACACCTGTCCACAACCTCAAACAGTCACACTCCAAACTCCACTATGGCCAAGACCAAAGAGCTGTCAAAGGACACCAGAAACAAAATTGTAGACCTGCACCAGGCTGGGAAGACTGAATCTGCAATAGGTAAGCAGCTTGGTTTGAAGAAATCAACTGTGGGAGCAATTATTAGGAAATGGAAGACATACAAGACCACTGATAATCTCCCTCGATCTGGGGCTCCACGCAAGATCTCACCCCGTGGGGTCAAAATGATCACAAGAACGGTGAGCAAAAATCCCAGAACCACACGGGGGGACCTAGTGAATGACCTGCAGAGAGCTGGGACCAAAGTAACAAAGCCTACCATCAGTAACACACTACGCCGCCAGGGACTCAAATCCTGCAGTGCCAGACGTGTCCCCCTGCTTAAGCCAGTACATGTCCAGGCCCGTCTGAAGTTTGCTAGAGTGCATTTGGATGATCCAGAAGAGGATTGGGAGAATGTCATATGGTCAGATGAAACCAAAATAGAACTTTTTGGTAAAAACTCAACTCGTCGTGTTTGGAGGACAAAGAATGCTGAGTTGCATCCAAAGAACACCATACCTACTGTGAAGCATGGGGGTGGAAACATCATGCTTTGGGGCTGTTTTTCTGCAAAGGGACCAGGACGACTGATCCGTGTAAAGGAAAGAATGAATGGGGCCATGTATCATGAGATTTTAAGTGAAAACCTCCTTCCATCAGCAAGGGCATTGAAGATGAAACGTGGCTGGGTCTTTCAGCATGACAATGATCCCAAACACACCGCCCGGGCAACGAAGGAGTGGCTTCGTAAGAAGCATTTCAAGGTCCTGGAGTGGCCTAGCCAGTCTCCAGATCTCAACCCCATAGAAAATCTTTGGAGGGAGTTGAAAGTCTGTGTTGCCCAGCGACAGCCCCAAAACATCACTGCTCTAGAGGAGATCTGCATGGAGGAATGGGCCAAAATATAAGCAACAGTGTGTGAAAACCTTGTGAAGACTTACAGAAAACGTTTGACCTGTGTCATTGCCAACAAAGGGTATATAACAAAGTATTGAGAAACTTTTGTTATTGACCAAATACTTATTTTCCACCATAATTTGCAAATAAATTCATTAAAAATCCTACAATGTGATTTTCTGGAATTTTGTTTCTCATTTTGTCTGTCATAGTTGACGTGTACCTATGATGAAAATTACAGGCCTCTCTCATCTTTTTAAGTGGGAGAACTTGCACAATTGGTGGCTGGCTAAATACTTTTTTCCCCCACTGTATATGTTACTTTGGGTGGGGTAAGCTAAATAATTACAACCGGATAGGCCTAATTAAAAGAATAGTGATAAAGGAAATTAAAAATGCTAGGCAGAGCATGCCCAGAGCTTGTGGTTGAGCAGTACCAGAGCCAAATTGGAGCGGGAGAGAAGGCCGACAACATTTTTTAAATCTGCTCGAATTACACTCTCCTCCTTCGTTCACACTCGCCCACTTATATACTCTGGCATTAAAAGCAGCCCTGCTTTAGGCTATCAAAGAACTGTCAATAAATAATCATATAAATGGATGGAATCTGTGAATGAATGGCTGCAGCAACCGTTACACGGTCTGACAAGCTGCATAACAAAAATGTGGCCTAATTAGACAAAATAACAATTAAGTTGTTCAAACGACTTAATATCTCTTTTAAACGACTTAGTATCTCATCTGAACGACGTAGTAAAAAAATATATATAACGAGATACTAAGTCGTTCAAACGAAATAATTCCAAGAGTCTACGTTTTATTGATTTTGTTTGCCTTGGGCTTCAGGGCTTCCGTAGTTATAGACAAGATAATGTTTCAAAACCTAAGCTTCCCATTAACCTTCTATCTAGTTCTAAGCCAGCACTGATGTTTTATGTCAGGAGGGGATTTCAAACTTAAAAACGCACTGTTGCTGACAGAGTAGAAAGCTGTTTGACATGCTCAGTCAGAAGCTGTTTGTTGACAACAGTCTGACAAGAGCAGTCTCTGTGTCAGCTTCTGCAATCAAAGTACTCCACAGAAAAGAACACTCAAAACAGGTGTTTGATGGCCAGATGCAGAACAATGACCAATCTAAAAGTATTTTAGTCAATTAATTTCCTGATTAAATGGTTAAGACGAATATAAAGGGACCATAATGGTTGGATTCTTTGAAGTGACTATGTTTAATCCAAAGTCACAAAGAAAGTACATGCATGTCTGGACCTAGAAAGGACTCACTATCCATAAAAACTATATTCGGGTTGCCTGACAAAGTCATGAAAACGATGCATGTGCATCGCAGAAGGCCATGCGTTGTTATGATTCTGGATGGACAGATAGCTAGCAACAATGACAAGAAGCTGCCATGTGGGGAATCGCAGGTGGCTCGTTTCAGCTTGTTGTATCTTGATATTGATACCATGTCTTGTTTTGAGGAGTTTTGACTCATGTCACGTCTATGCCAATATGGCAAAACATTTGCTAGCTAGCTAACCGACAACTGTAATGATGCATTTGAGAGATGTCCTCAATGTGAAAATGTATTTCTGTTTTCAATCAATTTGGAGAGGAAATATAGTTTACATGTTGATAACAATCCTTTGATTCTAAGCCAACCCAGTCTGTTTTGCCCCAGGATTGCGCACACATTGGTTTTGTTGCTAAATAACCCATCCGTCTACACTATATGACCAAAGGTATATGGACACCTGCTTGTTGAACATCTCATTCCAAAATAATGGGCATTAATATGGAGTTGGTCCCCCCTTTGCTGCTATAACAGACTCCACTCTTCTGGGAAGGATTTCCACTAGATGTTGGAACCTTGCTGGGGGGACTTGCTTCCATTCAGCCACAAGAGCATTAGTGAGGTCGGGCATTGATGCTGGGCTATTAGGCCTGGCTCGCTGTCGGCGTTCCAATTAATCTCAAAGGTGTTCGAGGGGGTTGAGGTCAAGGCTCTGTGCAGGCCAGTCAAGTTCTTCCACACCGATCTTGACAAACCATTTCTGTATGGACCTCACTTTGTGCACGGGGGCATTGTCATGCTGAAACAGGAAAGGGCCTTCCCCAAACTGTTGCCACAAAGTTGGAAGCACAGAATCGTCTAGATTGTCATTGTATGCTGTAGCATTAAGATTTCCATTCACTGGAACATTCACTGGAACCATGAAAAACAGCCCCAGACCATTATTCCTCCTCCACCAAACTTTACAGTTGGCACTATGCATTGGGGCATGTAGCGTTCACCTGGCATCTGCCAAACCCAGATTAGTCCGTCAGACTGCCAGATGGTGAAGCGTGATTCATCACTCCAGAGAACACGTTTCCACTGCTCCAGAGTCCAATGGCGGCGTGCTTTACACCACTCCAGCTAATGCTTGGTATTGCGCATGGTGATCTTAGGCTTGTGTGCGGCTCCTCGGCCATGGAAACCCATGTTATTAAGCTCCCGACAAACAGTTATTGTGCTGACGTTGCTTCCAGAGGCAGTTTGGAACTCAGGAGTGAGTATTGCAACCGAGGACAGACGATTCAGCACTCGGCGGTCCTGTTCAGTGAGCTTGTGTGACCTACGACTTCGCGGCTGAGCCGTTGTTGCTTCTAGACATTTCCACTTCACAATAACTGCACTTACAGTTGACCGGGGCAGCTCTAGCAGGGCAGAAATTTGACGAACTGACTTGTTGGAAAGGTGGCACCCTATGACGGTGCCAAGTTGAAAGTCACTGAGCTCTTCAGTAAGGCCATTCTACTGCCAGTGTTTGTCTATGGAGATTGCATGGCTGTGTGCTCGATTCTATACCTGTCAGCAACCGTTGTGGCTGAAATAGCCGAATCCACTCATTTGAAGGGGTGACCACATAATTTGTATATATAGTGTATGTTAAGCGTGAGAGTGTGAGAAATAGCTGTTTCCCAATATCTGTTTTCCCACCTAAACGGTGCTCTCAAGATTACATAACAGCTACATACAGTATACGATAACACAGTTGTTCAACACATACAGTATCCCCCCCATTCTCCAAGATGAATTTGGCCCAATGATCTGACATTAGTAAAGTTAAAGTAAGACATTGGCTTTGACTCCATTACTAATCTCTCCTATCAACGTCGGTACCACAGTCCCACCGGATCACACACTAAACAGCCTCATTAGCATTCATTTAAACATTGTGCAACATTATTAGCAATGTTTGGCAGAACACCAATGACTCATTCCATAGCTGAGTTACTGTATGTACCACATGCCGGTAGATAGACTGTGCTCTGGTTCACTGGAATCTGTTCTGATTACAAATTCAGAGTAGATGAACTAATCCCACTTTAGCTGCAACTAATTACTTCATATTGCAACATAAGATCACGCTCACAAAGTTAGCTTCAGTATCTGCAGTTTAGCCAAATAAAAAAACAGAATAGGGCATCTGGAGCAATTACGTATTACTATCGTCTGATCACTGTTTATTGTAGGAAGTAGATTATTTCTATTTTTGTTGCCATAGGATATAATCTGTACTCTTGTTAGTACCAATAGCCGTGCAAAAGTAAGATGGGCTCAACAAAGTCAATGCCTTCAATAAATGACATATCCTGTCAGTCAGTGTGTGGGGCTCTACAATAGTTCTAAATCCTTACCTGAGCTGAGCCAGCACTCTCTCCTCCATGGCCTGGTACTTGTGTCTCTCCTCATCCACCGTGGTCCTCTGTCTCTGGCCAGGCTCTGTCTCCTGCTGTTGTCTCTGTAGGGTCTCAGACATCACCTCAGCTAGCTCCTCCTCTGCTCTCTTCAGCATCCCCCTCACACTGTCCTGGTTCTGCATCTGATAATGACCATACACATTGGTTTCAGTGGCATTACAACACACACCGATTAATGAGATGCACTATATGTGATGGAGGAATATAATGGAGTACATAATATGAACACACACCATGTCAAGGTATACTGTATATATTGGATCTAGACAGATGCAGATTCTCTCAGATACCACTATTGTGAATATTGCACATCTGTCTTTTACGTTTGTGTTTTCACTTATGGTGCTTGGATGACAAGATGTATCACTTAAAGCTGCAATAGGAAATGTTTTGAGCAACCCAACCAAATTCACATAGAAATGTGTGTTATAAATGTATATAGATCTGTCATTCTCATTGAAAGCAAGTCTAAGAAGCGGTAGATCTGTTCTATGTGCGTTATTTCTATTCTTCCCGTTCTTAAGTTTCGTTTTTGCGTCTTTGACTTTCGGTTTTGTACACCAGCTTCAAACAGCTGAAAATACAATATTTGTGGTTATGGAACATATATTTCACAGCAGTTTAAATGGTACAATGATTCTCTACACTATACTTGCTTGTTTTGTCACATAAACTGAAATTAGGCGAACTATTCGAATTTTTGCAACCAGGAAAGGGCAGAGCGATTTCTGCATAGTGCATCTTTAAACAATTCTGATAATGGATGAATGTAATGTGCGGGTGGCTTGAGTACCTGTAGCTGTTTGAGTTGGTGAAGCTGCTGTCGGAGGTCAGTGACGTTCCTCCTGACCGTGGTCAGTGTGACCTGCAGGGTGGGGTCAGGGGGAGGGGCCTGAGAGACTAGAGCATTGGAGCTGTCTGCAAGGAGGCTGGCTGCAGGAACTGGTGACACTCCTACACATCAGATCAGTGAGACACAACTCTATGAGTTACTGTAATGAGAGATTAAAATAGGGCAGATTCAAAATAACTTTCATCATCCACAAAAAACTAATCCTAATTTGACTTTGTAACACTAATAGTTGTGTAATAACAGCACCTGTACTGTTGTTGACATGGAAAGGAGAAGCAGTCCTCCTATCTTTCTCAGCTGGCCCAATAGCAAGTGCATGCTGAACAAGGCCAGCCAGACTGGCAATCTGTTGTTCCATGGCCTTCATTCGCTCACTGCAAAACACAATACATGTTTGGCCCAAAACAATACTGTGCTATGTACAGGTAACTGCCAAAATAAAGTAAACACCAACATTAAGTGTCTTAATAGGGCGTTGGGCCACCACGAGCCAGAACAGCTTCAATAAACCTTCACATAGATTCTACAAGTGGCTGGAACTCTATTGGAGGGACGCGACACCATTCTTTCACAAGAAATTCACAAGAAATGTTGTTGATGGAAAACGCTGTCTCAGGCACCGCTCCAGAATCCCCCATAAGTGTTCAATTGGGTTGAGATCTGGTGACTGAGACGGCCATGACATATGGTTTACATTGTTTTTATGCTCATCAAACCATTCAGTGACAACTAGTGTGCTGTGGATGGGGGTGTTGCCATGATAGCCAAAATAATGGCCTGCCCAGGATTTTCCATACATGACCCTAAGCATGATTTGATGTTAATAGCTTAATTAACTCAGGAACCAAACCTGTGTGGAAGCACCTGCTTTCAATATACTTTGTATCCCTCATTTACATTATTTTGGCAGTTACCTATAATACATAATAATAATAACAATGCATTGTATTTCTAATGTGCTTTATCAAAAACCCAAAGTTCAAGTGGTAGTTAGTCACCTAGGTCTATCTGGAAAACAGAGGCAATCGTTACTGAGTGGACTATCCTGACTAAACAAATATAATGAGCCCTCTGTTATGTGAGTCTCAACATAGTTATAGAATTATTAATTATATGTCTGTGAGTCTCACCTGGTCTGGGGGTTATTGGGGGTGAGGTGACCCTGAAACAGCCTGTCCCCATAGAGCCCTGGGGGGAGCTCCACGAACACAGGAGAGGAGGACACAGAGGACACACTACCCCTGGTCCTGTTCACCACCTCCACTGTATTACCATTACTCTCCTTCCGCAGAGACCGGCGAATTGGAGAGTCCCTCTCCGTGGCCACAGGACCGTGGTTGTCGTTCAATCTGTGAGGGGAAGGGGGCGGGGTTTTGGTGTCAAGCGGCGGTAGTCCCTGGCTTTCCCCGTACCTCCGGGACTTCTGCCTGTAGAGGGAGTGCTGCTGCTCCGGGTTCTCTGTATAGGAGGTTGTGGACTTGACCGAGGCCCAGTGGAGGCTACCACCACCCATGTCGACCATGTTCCCCGTGTGGCCGCCCCCCTTGGAGGAGGCGATACTCAGCCGGCCCTCCTGGACAGCGTAACGGTCAGTGACGTTGACATACAACCCGTCGGCACGCACCAGCGCTATACTTTTACTGCTTAGGTCCTCGTCAGGTTTGACGTCTCTTCTCTCCTGGATGGCACTGGGGCAGGGGGTGACGGACCTGCTGGGGGGCCCACTGGACATGCCGGCCCTGGGGAGGGTGGCACTGCCTGGCACCCCTCCCCCAGTTCGGGGGACGTAGGGGATCCTGGAGGGGGAGGAGGGCATGGAGCGGACCGTGGGGGGAGACATGGACCCCTGTATGGTGTGGACAGGACTGCAGGTGGATTGTAAAGTGTGCACAGGGCTATGACTTCCATACAGTATCTCCCTTGGTATCTGGAGACAGGAGGAAAATCAGAGAAAAGATAGTCAAAGTCAATGGAAAGAGACTAGAAAAGACACAAAACTTGATGTGCTATGCAGAGAGACTCTCAGACATTAGGTTAACGGTATGTCTGTCCCCCCAACAATAAATCAATAAATCAAATGTTGCTTTCAAAATGACAAATCATAGACAGAATGTGCATCTGTTTTGACAAAGGCTATACACAGAGTGTGAGAGAAAAAGAGAGGAAAACCACATCCACAAAGGTGGAATTGTACCATAGGTAAACAACACTATCTGTTTAGACATGTCTTTGTTGCACAGTCATGCCTCACTGTGCAGAGTGAAGACACAGAGCGTTTGTTGTGTATGCTGTGCGTGCAGGACTAGTTCAATAAACTGTATGAGTAACTCCCAACATTACCATTGACACATAATTCTCCCTAATCTGCATCTTTCTCTGTATTCATTTCAGAGCCTTTTCACGACAACAATCTAAAGACAACTTGTTTAGATCATAATGTCAGGTAAAATGGGATCTTGACACGATTCCGTGAAAAAGTCCATTAATCAAGCATTGTCATTTGATGTGTAAAACATGCAGATCACTGAACTGGAGCTAATCTAAGCAAAATTACAATAGCCAGTAATAGTTGACTATAGTCTCAAGAACATACTTTTGATGGTACTCACACTCTTCCTAGTCCTTGTGCTGCAGGTACATGCTTTACCTTCAGCAGTTCAGCAGATTTGAACAGTGATCAGAAAGTTATAGAACCGTTGCATGATACAAGAGGGGTGTTGGCTAACTTTGCTTTCTGCTTTTTCATAGGGATTATCTATTCACTTTTCATAAGGTGGCTTGTCATAACAGATAAAACTGCATTTTGAATATTCTAGAATAAACCTAGAGTCAAACAGGTGACCTAATTCACAATGACTGTGAATAAAGTGAAAACCGGTTGTATTTTTTTTATGCAAATAAGAGAGCAGCTCATTCATACACAACAAGTCATCTGCTATGCTTGTTGTAGTATTTTAAACTCAGTTTGTGCATAATTCTAGCAAAATTCTCTTCATGACCTTTTGTGCATAACATTGATACCTAAATATTTCCACAACAAAGCAGACAGACATTTAACATAGGCCTGCTACAATGAAAATGTTCTTATCTTGTTTTCCCCCATTCACCTTATCTCAACCTGTGCAAAAACAACAGGAGTGCCTCAAACAGGAAATATTTTGAGAGTATGGCATTATCAATCTTATCTGGTCAGAAACACATGGGGCTATTCCATCTATGGAAAAACATGCTGGGCTGACCACCAGTGGGTACAGTAATAAACTTAAACAAAGACACATTTTCATGTCGACATGTGTTATCATCTTTCATCCACGGGCCTAAAGGTCTCTGTGCCTACACTCTTAGAAAAAAGGGTTCCCAAAGAGTTATGCGGTTGTCCACATAGGATAACCCTTTTGGGTTTCAGGTAGAACCCTTTTACTTGGAGCCAAAAAGGGTTATTCAAAGGGTTCTCCTATTGGGAAAACCGAATAACCCTTTTAGGTTCTAGATAGCACCGTTTTTTCTCTCGGTGAAGAGGAAGATCTGCACTACCACTGACATCACATGCATTTATGGGCGGCAGGTAGCCTAGCGGTTAGAGTGTTGGCCCAGTAACCGAAAGGTTGCTGATTCGAACACCCGAGCAAGGCACTTAATCCTGGGGCGACTTACTACTATGGCTGACCCTGTAAAACAACACATTTCACTGCACCTATCTGGTGTATGTGACAATTTATTTATTTTTTAATAGTCTGATCTTGTGAGGTGTGAGTTAAATCAAGGTGTCTAAGGTGTGAGTTAAATCAAGTGGATCTGAGAATAAAGAATGTCCAGGATGGTCCGGCACTTCCTTCGGTGTCGCAACACAAGGTTGTACACAGTACGTCCATCCGTCAATCTAACAGAACGCTCTAGTTTCCCGAGCAACAGGGCCTCTGATCCCTAGTCACTACTTATCCTCAGACCACAACACAACGTGCTGAGAACAACACCCACCAAGGAATTTGAGCTCTTTCCCAGCAGGATTACATGCCTCCCAATTAGGGTTGCAAAATTCCTGGAACATTCAACAAAGTGCCTTGTTTTCCCGAAATCCCAGTTGGAGGATTCCCGGAATCAGGAGGGAAAACCAGGGAATGTATGGAAAGTTCTTGTAATTTTGCAACCCTACTCCCAATCCCTGGAACTGTGAGATGCTTCTCAAGCCTCTACAGACCCTTTTTCAGTGCCCAGTCCCTGACAACTGCTGAGAAATATGATGCAAACATGCCAGTGTGTAAGGCGGCAGGATATGAACAACACATTGCACCCTTTGCCAGATACAGTGGGGAAAAAAAGTATTTAGTCAGCCACCAATTGTGCAAGTTCTCCCACTTAAAAAGATGAGAGAGGCCTGTAATTTTCATCATAGGTACACGTCAACTATGACAGACAAATTCAGGAAAAAAAATCCAGAAAATCACATTGTAGGATTTTTTATGAATTTATTTGCAAATTATGGTGGAAAATAAGTATTTGGTCACCTACAAACAAGCAAGATTTCTGGCTCTCACAGACCTGTAACTTCTTCTTTAAGAGGCTCCTCTGTCCTCCACTCGTTACCTGTATTAATGGCACCTGTTTGAACTTGTTATCAGTATAAAAGACACCTGTCCACAACCTCAAACAGTCACACTCCAAACTCCACTATGGCCAAGACCAAAGAGCTGTCAAAGGACACCAGAAACAAAATTGTAGACCTGCACCAGGCTGGGAAGACTGAATCTGCAATAGGTAAGCAGCTTGGTTTGAAGAAATCAACTGTGGGAGCAATTATTAGGAAATGGAAGACATACAAGACCACTGATAATCTCCCTCGATCTGGGGCTCCACGCAAGATCTCACCCCGTGGGGTCAAAATGATCACAAGAACGGTGAGCAAAAATCCCAGAACCACACGGGGGGACCTAGTGAATGACCTGCAGAGAGCTGGGACCAAAGTAACAAAGCCTACCATCAGTAACACACTACGCCGCCAGGGACTCAAATCCTGAGTGTCCCCCTACTTAAGCCAGTACATGTCCAGGCCCGTCTGAAGTTTGCTAGAGTGCATTTGGATGATCCAGAAGAGGATTGGGAGAATGTCATATGGTCAGATGAAACCAAAATAGAACTTTTTGGTAAAAACTCAACTCGTCGTGTTTGGAGGACAAAGAATGCTGAGTTGCATCCAAAGAACACCATACCTACTGTGAAGCATGGGGGTGGAAACATCATGCTTTGGGGCTGTTTTTCTGCAAAGGGACCAGGACGACTGATCCGTGTAAAGGAAAGAATGAATGGGGCCATGTATCGTGAGATTCTGAGTGAAAACCTCCTTCCATCAGCAAGGGCATTGAAGATGAAACGTGGCTGGGTCTTTCAGCATGACAATGATCCCAAACACACCGCCCGGGCAACAAAGGAGTGGCTTCATAAGAAGCATTTCAAGGTCCTGGGGTGGCCTAGCCAGTCTCCAGATCTCAACCCCATAGAAAATCTTTGGAGGGAGTTGAAAGTCTGTGTTGCCCAGCGACAGCCCCAAAACATCACTGCTCTAGAGGAGATCTGCATGGAGGAATGAGCCAAAATACCATCAACAGTGTGTGAAAACCTTGTGAAGACTTACAGAAAACGTTTGACCTGTGTCATTGCCAACAAAGGGTATATAACAAAGTATTGAGAAACTTTTGTTATTGACCAAATACTTATTTTCCACCATAATTTGCAAATAAATTCATAAAAAATCCTACAATGTGATTTTCTGGATTTTTTTTCCTCATTTTGTCTGTCATAGTTGACTTGTACCTATGATGAAATTTACAGGCCTCTCTCATCTTTTTAAGTGGGAGAACATGCACAATTGGTGGCTGACTAAATACTTTTTTCCCCCACTGTATATCCAAACACAGCTACATATTAAATGGACCATGCCACTATGGCAGGAGTAGGCAACCCTGTTCCTGGAGTGCCGCAGGCCTTTTACCTTGGTTTCACTGAGCTTTGGGCTGCAGCTTCTGTGGTTTACCTTGGTATTATTGATTCTGCTTTCTGATACAAGTATCAAACTATATGACACTGACAGCCACATACAAATAAATATATGAAATTGTCATGGAAGCGTATTCCTGTGGGTGTACCGAGCAAGAAGGCAGTAACTGCAGTCTAGGGTCACAGGTCATGTCAGAGGTCAGGGTCAATATGAATAGTAAGACAACAGACAACCACATCTCCAATGATCTGCCTACAATTCATTTGGCTGGACAATAACATCACTTTGAAGTAATTTTTCTCAGTTTCACTCTATGAGCAGTTACTACACTTTTGCTTGGTAGGGTAGAGCCTTCAGAAAGTATTCACACCCCTTGACGTTTTCCACATTTTGTTGTGTTACAGCTTAAATTTAAAATTGATTAAATTGAGATTTTGTGTCACTGGCCTACACACAATGGCCATAATGTCAAAGTGGAATTATGTTTTTAGAAATATTTACAAACTGATTAAAAATGAAAAGCTGAAATGTCTTGAGTCAATAAGATGAGAGTTGTTCATATTATCAGGGTCATGGTATACTGACTGAATGACAGAAGAGTTCCTGAAAACATACTTTTTTGGCCCGCGACCCTATTTTGATATAAAATAAAATTTGCGACCCCACCATGTAAAAAAAAGTTAGGTAATCAACGGCCAACTAACTGTTTTAATTGGGGCTATGAAAGTCTATTACAAATCAGTCTGACAGTACTTTTGACAGTATTTAAATCTGAAGGAAGTATGGTTTGAAGTGACTCAAATGCACCAGAAAGGTATTGGGAAGTTCAGAAGATCATCCGGCAATAATTCTGTATGATTTTCTTCAAGTTTCAAGTTTTGATGTCACATGCACAAGTACAGTGAAATGCCTTTCTTGCAAACTTAAAACGCAATAATCAATAACAATGTATTACTAGAAAACAACACACGATAAATAAGAATAGGAAATATGAAATACACAATAAAGTAAGTAAGTAAGTAGGCATACTATATACATGAAATATTTAAAAAGTCAAATCCAATACCATATTTACATGTGCAGGGATACTGGAGTGAGGGAGGTAGATATGTATAGGGGTAAGGGGACTAGGCAACAGGATATAAGATAAACAGAGTAGCAGCAGCTTGCATGTGAGTGTGTTGTTTTCTAGTAATACATTGTTATGCGGGTGTGTAGAGTCAGTATAAATGTATGAGCATATTATGGAGTGTTTGTGTGTGTGTTGGAGTGACAGTGTGTGTGAGTGTGGTCCTCTGTAGCTTAATTGGTAGAGCATGGCACTTGTAACGCCAGGGTAGTGGGTTCGATCCCCGGGACCACCCATACGTAAAAATGTAAGTCGCTTTGGATAAAAGCGTCTGCTAAATGGCATATTATTATTATTATTATTATGTGTGCAGTGCCATGTGAGTGTGCATAACGACAGTGCAAATATTGAAATAAAAGGTCAATAAAGATACAAGGTAAACTCAGTCCATGTAGCTATTTTGTTAGCTATTTATCAGTCGTATTGCTTGGGGATAGAAGCTGTTCAGGAGCCTGTTGGTGTCAGACTTAATACACCGGTACCTCTTGCCGTGCGGCAGCAGAGAAAATAGTCAATGGCTTGGGTGGTTAGGGTCTTTGACGATTTTCCGGGCCTTCTTTTACACCGCCTGATATAGAGGTCCTGGATGGCAGGGAGCTCGGCCCCAGTGATGTACTGGGCTGTCCGCACAACCCTCTATAGTGCCATGCGATCGAGGGCAGTGCTATTGCCATACCAAGCAGTGATGCAGGCAGTCAATATGCTCTCAATGGTACAGCTGTAGAACCTTTTCAGGATTTGAGGGCCCATTCACGACTGTGCGTGTGTGTTTGGACCATTTTAAGTCTTTAGTGATTTGGACACTGAGGAACTTGAAGCTGTCTACATGCTCCACTGCCGCCCTGTCGATGTGGATGGGGGCGTGCTCGCCCCACCCTTTCCTGTAGTCCATGATCAGCTCCTTGGTCTTGCTGACGTTGAGGGAGAGGTTGTTGCTCCGGCACCACACTGCCAGGTCACTAACCTCCTCCCTGTAGGCTGACTCATCGTCGCCGGTGATCAGGCCTACCACCGTCGTGTCGTCAGCGAACTTGATAATGGTGTTGGAGTCATGTGTGGCCACACAGTCGTGGGTGAACAGGGAGTACAGGAGGGAACTAAGTACACCCCTTTGTGGGGACCCCTGTGTTAAGGGTCAGCGTGGTGGAAGTGATGTTGCCTACCCTAACCACCTGGGACCTGGGGTCGGCCCATCAGGAAGTCCAGGATCCAGTTGCAGAGGGAGGTGTTCAGAGTCCTAAGCTTGGTGACGAGCTTGGAGGGGACAATGGTGTTGAACGCTGAGCTGTAGTCAATGAACAGCATTCTCACATAGGTATTCCTCTTATCTAGGTGGGTGAGGGCAGTGTGGAGAGCAACTGAAATTGCGTCGTCTATGGATCTGTTGGGGCGGTATGCCTATTGGAGTGGGTCTAGGGTGTCTGGGATGGTGGAGTTAATGTGTGCCATAACCAGCCTCTCAAAACACTTCATGATTACAGAAGTGAGTGCTACAGGGCAGTAATCATTGTGGCATGAGGCCTTAGAGTTCATAGGAACAAGAATGATTGTGGTCATCTTAAAACATGTGGGGATTACAGACTGGGACAAGAAGAGGTTGAAAATTACCGTGAATATGCCTGCCAGCTGTTCTGCGCATGCTCTGAGAACGCGCCCTGGAATACCGTCGGGGCCCGCGGCCTTGCGGGTGTTGACCTGTTTAAAGACCCTTCTCACGTCGGCCTCGGAGAGCGAAATCACCCAGTCCTCTGAGTCGGTGATGGCCCTTACACCCGGCTCGATGTTGTTGTCGTCAAAGCGGGCATAAAATACATTGAGTTTGTCTAGTAGAGAGGCATCGTTGGGAAGATCACAGTTGGGTCTTCCTTTGTAATCCATAATGGACTGTAACCCCTGCCACATGCGGCAGGCGTCGGAGCCTGTGTAATATCATTCCACCTTATTCATATATTGTACTTTCGCTCGTTTGATGACTATGCGGTGGTCATAGTGGGCCTTCTTGTACTTATTAATGTCTTCGGCCGTAGCATCAGGGTTGTCTACGATAGCTCTGTGTGTGGTAGCCTGGTCTTGTCCACTGTGTTCTAATGAGTCCTGCGTGGCTTGTGGGCATTGTAGAGGGAAACAGAACAGACACATACGTGTTCCTGAGAGTCCTATCTTTCAATGATGGTGTCATAATATTTTGTAGCTTAAACCGTTAAAATGATAGAGCCACATTTGTTGGAAGAAAACAGAAACCGCTGTTTCAACCGCATCTAGCAACTGCGATTTTCAAATCAGGCGACCCTACAGGGGGTCACGACCCCTAGTTTGGGAAACTCTGCCTTAGAGTAAAATGAAAAGCTAAGAGTTAAATTACTGACATTTCCTAAAAAGGATCCAATTGAATCATACTCGTCTGCCCACTGCCCAGTTGATTCTAGAGGCTCACGAGAGATTGGCTCCTCTGACTAGGAATCTCAACATCAGCAGGAAACCAACGCAGGGGGCATCATAACTGCTTGGCAGGTTATACCCAAACACAGAGAAGAAAAACCCTGCATCTGATCCTGCTTCTATTACAATCGAGAATACACAAGGCTGCTTTTATCCCTGTCTGTGTCTCAGAATGATGAGCTAAGGGCCCCTGGTTAGGGATTTAAGACCGGAAGCTTCCTTGATGTCAAAGGTAGCGCACTAGACAGCTGGATTTAGGGGACTTAGGGGAGTTTGTGTGCTTGGCCGTGTTGCCATGTGGGCTTCACTCACCCTGCCTTCAGCATTGTTAGGCCTTGCGTTGCTGCGATTGAAGGCATGTGCAGGGTCTTTGTGGTACACCTTCAGACAGCATCGAGGTGTAATATTTCTGGAAAAAAGAAAAACGTCCAAATTTACACTGGTTGTGTGAACCCCTATTCCATTTTGTAAACACACACCATTTTGTAAGCACAGGTTGTTGACATCGAACAGCCTAACAGTGAACTCCACTCCACTGTATAATTGCAAGCCCTCACGGTACTATATTCCTCAGTCTACTGTAGAGCAGTGGTTCTCAAACCTCTCCTCTGGGACCCCCAGACGTTTCACAATATTGTTGTAGCCCTGAACTAGCTCACCTGATTGACCTAGTCAAGGGCTTGATGATTACTTAACAAGTTGAATCAGGTGTGCTAGCTCTGGAATAGATCAAATCCATGGAACCACTGCTGAAGATGAGTGTCTGTGCAGATTAGGGTGTGGTAAAGGCAGACACCCTGTCATCAGCAGCATACGCTCAGACATGGGCCTCCTCTCTTGTTGCCTCAACAATACCCCATTTAATGCCTCCCTGCCTAAACTGAAAGAGCAGGAGGTGGAGGAGTATTCATGTCACGCTTTGGACGCTGAAATGCCAAAGTAGAGACAAAATGACTTGCAAGGCTTCCCCTGTAATTTGAAGATCTATACTAAAAGACGGATGCTTTAACAACAGTGTTATAGCTACTTGTATTACTATACAGCACACAAAGCCTGACAATCCCTTTTTTGCCCAACCCCCCAACTTACCGTAGCATTAGGTAGTATCATACTGTACCAACCACCTTTGTTTAGTAAAAGTGTGCCAATTTGTGTCTTTCAAGTGTTAAACTATACTCTATGAAAGTCACGCCTACTTCCTGTTGCAAGTCCTGTACAGTTTTTGAAAAGGCTTTAAGCTTATATCATCAAATTCATGAAAACGTGGTCATTTAAGATATATGTAAAATGATATTCATATTTGTGGATTCATTTACTTCTACCTGATGCTTTTCATTAAGGTTTCGATTATGACAAAATCGCAATCAAAAACCTTTATGAAAAGCGTAAGGTAGAAGTAAATTAATCCACAAATACGAATATACGTTTTCATGAATTTTATGATATAAGCTTGAAGCCCATTCAAAAACAGTACGGGACTTGCAACATAACATGCTCATTGGAGGGGAAAAGACACCTGAAGAAATAAATCACAACAGAAGGTAGAGTCACTAATGTACAGTAGATAGATGAACACACCTGACATCAGTTAGCTCATAGTACATGTTCCTGGTTTCATCCTTGATGTACACAGCCACACTGGGAGACTCCAGCATCTTCATGGTGAGCTGCTGGGGGAAAGCACTAACAAACAGAGCCCTGATTGTGTCTCTGCTGGTAATCTCATTGGGCATCCGGATCTGCTTGGTTTCCTCTGCGTACTGCAGGTACAGCACACCTGAAGAGGGAGGGTGAGGAAACACTTTGTAACATCAACAGTAGAGAGAGAGAGAGAGAGGGAGAGAGAGAGCAAGAGAGAAAGAGAGAGGGAAAGAGACAGAAGAGACAGAGATGGGGAGATAGAAACCGTGTGAGACCTCAAGGAGAGAGTGTGTAAAAGATTGAGCGAGAGAGATAACGTGTCAGAGTACAAGGAGAGAGTATGTATGTGACAGAGAGCATGCGAAAGAAAGAGCTCGGAGCCCTGAGAGCTCCATAGTACCTACCTAATGATCTGACCCTGGTCTGGTTGGCAGAGCGGACCACCGGCAGGCTGGCCCGTGCCTGGCAGCCCCGGGTGAAGGCGGCTAGGCCGTCTCCCTCTGACATGGTCTCCAGAGACTCCAGAGAGGCCACCGAGAGGTGCTCCAGCTGCTCCCCTATACCGGGCGGGGGGCTGGCAGAGTGCTGGGGGCTCCTGGCCTGTAGAAACAGAAGGAGAGATGGAAGATGGAGAAACAGTCACCAACACACAATCACAAAAGTTCTGTAGTCAGGGATGTGGTGTATTCAACCTTAAGTAACATCTACTTCCACTAAATTACTGTCAAACATGCATGCATGCACACAGAATTACGCTTAAGTAGGACCAGTCTGCTTAAGGGCACCTTGCTCACTTTCGTAAAAGAACAACTGTCAACATGTCTTTAAGTCAACTACAAATTAACTGTCATACTTGCAAAAAAGCAGATTTAATGGACTTGGTCTGTGTGTTTGGCAAAAATACAGAATTTGATGTGAATGTGTCCCTGATGCATCCTGCCTCTGTAAGGGTTACTTCTGGGGACATCTGCAACCTGACACACACACACACAAACACGCACACTGAGTCACTCACTGCATTTACATTTTAAGCTTGGCACTGACTGGACTATACTGACACACTCTTGTGAATAACCACCTCAGGCAGCGCTCTGGATCAGAGTGCCCTCTCCCCTTCACTTTGACTCACATAATTATCATTACGTTATTTGATGCACAGGAAATAAGTTGAATAAATGAAGTCCATAAATACAGTATAGCTAGTAGTAGTTGTACACATGCTTTGTTTCAGTTTTAACTCAGATTCTGTTCAACTCTGCATCTCATTACAACAGACCTAGTCTATTTCTATGTCAACATACACTTTGTTTGAACATGTTTTTTTTTTTACACTAGACTCATAAATATATCCAATAAAGATATCCAAGAACAATGAACATGGAATAATAATATGGCAATTTTGGCTGATGTGTATTCTCTATCAACATAGTTTTGGTCTCTCCTTTCATTCCCATAATGACAATGCCTTACCAATAATACTAAAACATGAGAGCAAATTTGATTTAGTTATTCAAAGGTACCATTAAAGGCCTCTAATAACTTGAGCTGTGGCTACTGGCTAGAAAACATACTGGTTACATCCAGTTATTCTTTCCCAATAGATTTACTTAATCTTTCAGAAAATATATGTTCAGTATTTCCTACCTCAAAGAACACAAGATTTGCAGTTGACGAGCATGATCATTATGGGCGTTAACTGTCATGCACTTCAGGTTGACCCTATGAGTTTCAGATATTTGTGTTAATAATGCGTTGGAAGATTTGGCTAGCTAGAGAAGCTACCTGTGCTGGAGTTTAAGGCACCTACAAGTCAAAGACTTTACAGACTCCTACACTGGGGTTTTAACTTGGCTATGGAACTAAAATAACTGTCCCATTGTTTAGTAAGTGGGAGTAAAACTATGTATTACACACAATAATTACAGACGGGTACAGTGAAACTACAGTGTAATTACAGGTTCACATTGTGATAGTGCTTATAACTGCGATACCAGTTTGAAGCTGGCACAATAATGCAACAAAGGAAATGTAGTACATTGTAGCTACTAAATGTTTAAGCCAGCGTCACTAAAGTGGGACTCACCGATCTGGTTAGCTAAATCTTCTAAAAGGTCCCCTCTAGAAGGACCTTGCTATTTCTGAGGTGTGAAAACAAAAGTGCCACCTTGTTCAGCTACACGCCTCTCAGACCAAGATGGACCCAGACTGTCAAGAGTTCATTAGAACAAAACCACTTCCAGGTGTGCCCCCAAAACCACTGAATCCATCTATCCAATATGGACCCCATGTGTAAAGCTACAATTGTATACCTCTCCACCATAAGGTAGCACTCAGTCACTGTTCAAGGTGTTCCTCGTAGTGAAGTGAGGGAAGAGCACAGCACAGTGAGCCCGCTAGGGATGAAAGCAGGGCCAAGCATCAAATGGCCCACTTTGATCTCTAATCACTGGAAGATGCATGAGCAGAGACCAGAGACCAGACCATGGTTCATCTGCTTTGGTGGGATGCCAGGTCTTTGAAAGCATTGGCAAATGTTTCATCCTCAACCCCTCCCTTTTGTTGCAGACCATTAGAATGATCACACTGGGTAACAGGTGGATGGGTGAGCATTTTACTCCCACAGCAATGTGACTTCACCACATAAGAAGAGTAGGCTATGGTTACACTGCTCCTAAAGTCATTGAAACTATTCCATTATAAAAGAGTGAAGCATTTTATAACAATTGTACACATTTAATAGCAACTCTATACATATGTATATATAAACCTATTAATCTATAAATACCAATAGGCAAAATGTTTAAGATAGAATAGTCTTTTTTTCAAGACATAACTGTAGGCCTAGGCTATCATTTAAAGGGATAGTTAACCCAAATTACAAAATGATATATTGGTTTCCCTACCATGTAAGCAGTCTATGGACAAGGTATGACAGCAATACATGCGTTGGTTTAGTTTCCCTGGAACTATTTCCAAATGCTAATGTTTTAGCTTTGTGGGCTTTGTGGCACAAATACCCAAGTCATGGTACTGATATTAGCATGTTTTGCGCATCATCTTCAAATCATCTGTAAGTGACTTTGACCTTCACAATCATGCGAAAATGTCTAATATCATACCAATAGTTGAATGTGATGTGTGATTTGAAACAGTGACTGGGAAATAAAACCAAAGCATAGATTGCTGTCATACATACCTTGTCCATAGACTGCTCACAGGGTAATTTGGTTGAACTATCCCTTTAAGAAAAATACTTAATGAACGCAAATAGACATTGATGTGGTTGGAGTGTATGCGTCAGACTAAATTCAAATGAAAGAAAAAAAACATACGTAGAAATAAATTGATCTACTGGTAACATAGATTACACTGACTGGAAAGTGTGTAGGGCAGGCTATTGCGTATATCTGCTATCCTCATATCGAACAAGTTGCAAACCACCAACACGTTATCACTACTGTACAATCATCTGCACTATAGGCTACCTACTGTAATTGCACAACTGGAGGCAACCTAGATAAAGTAGTCTAATGTAGGCCTACTTTCAACGATATTTTACCTTGAACGTAGTTTAAAATCAAAGCCTCAATCCGAGGGTGAGCGCACGTTGCATGGGTCCTACTGAATTCAGAAGAAACGGGATAATTTCGCAATGACTGCATCAAGACGGCGTTCGCTTGTAAAAATTAACTTTCCTTGAGGTGACAGGTGTGGCCATGCAAACGATCTCCACATAGCCCAAATGCGGGTCTGGATTTACCTGTCTAACTTGTAGAACAGTCACAGTTTATTTTACCACATGGCCACACTTCTAGCATCAGCGCGCGCACGGCACCTCCCCTCGCCGGCGCACAGAGTCCCTGCTATTTCAGGTAGGCTGGCCTTAACAGCAGGCTAATACTGACGTTTTCCCATTCTTTATTCTGGTTTACTGACTATTCTTATTGACATCTCTATTTCCATAATTTACATTAGGCTACACTCCAGGCCAGGCACACATGACACCACACCATCGTATTGAATGAATGTATTGAATGTATTGATGAAACACCATGTATTGAATTCAATTTCCAATTCGTTCAATTCTACATTTATTAAATTCTTCAATTCAAGGCATAGTGAGACAAATGTGTCATATGCTTTGAAATCCTTATACAGTGGTTGATACACTCACACCAATACAATAACAACACAAGCCTACAGTGTATATCACGTCATTATGCAGGGGAATCAGAACCAACCAATTAAAAAAGAGTTCCCACTTACATGGTCTCTGAGGCGGTCCTGATGGCCCATGATGACAGCAGCATGGTGAGGATACCTCTGCTTCAGGTGCTCCAGGAACACCTCTTTCTTCCTCTCTACGTCAGCGTGCTGCATGGTCAGGGGGTCTCTGGCGCTGCGAGGCCCTTGCCCTCCGATGGTGTACCTCCTGGGGACTGTGCTGGGGGAACGTAGCTCGGAGTGGTGGTTCTGGTTCTCTACAGTCTGCTGCCTGTGGAAACGCTCTACATCCTCAGGTGATGAGAGTCTCTGGTTGTTGTTTCCTAACTCTATTAGTAAAACAGATATAAAGAGGTAATAATACAACAGATATAAAAGAGAATGATATATTACGTTATCGGTATTCAAACACACCAAACACATTATGTTGTTATGAATAAAACCACAACTCTATTTTTATTTTTATTTTTTTACCACAACTCTTACATGAGGGTGTTAACTGTTTATCATGACAAGCAAACATCCAAAGACAAGACCATGCATGATGTGTACAAAAGTATTTAATGTGATGAGTAATCATAGCTGCCCGTTTCATGAACCTTCAGAAAGTTGTTTTGCCTTTAAGAGTTCCATGGATGACAATCTGTGCTGCACTCATATTCCTAGCACGCAATGACTACATCAAGCTTGTGACTCAACAAACTTTTTGAATGCATTTGCAGTTTGTTTTGGTTGTGTTTCAGATTATTTTGTGCCCAATAGAAATGAATGGTAAATAATTTGTCACTATTATTGTAAATAAGAATATAACATGTTTCTAAACACTTCTACATTAATGAGGATGCTACCATGTTTACGGATAATCCTGAATGAATTGTGAATAATGATGAGTGAGAAAGTTATAGAGGGTCAAAGATCATACCCCCAAGACATGCTAAACTCTCACCATTACCAAAAACAGGGGAGGTTAGCATGTCTTGGGGGTATGATCTTTGACCCTCCATAACTTTCTCACTCATTATTCACGATTCATTCAGGATTATCCGTAATCCTTGTCAATAATTTTGACACCTACCTTTTGAGAAAAAAAATATTACTTGTTAAAACCTCTTAAGGATCGGACCCTTTTTTTCAATTTTCACCTAAAATGACATTCCCAAATCGAACTACCTATAGCTCAGGACCTGAAGCAAGGATATGCATATTCTTGATACCATTTGAAAGGAAACACTTTGAAGTTTGTGGAAATGTGAAATTAATGTAGGCGAATATAACACATTAGATCTGGTAAAAGATAATACAAACAAAAAAACATGCGTTTTCTATTTATTAATTTGTTCCATCATCTTTGAAATGCAAGAGAAAGGCCACAATATAATATTGCAGTTTAGGCGCAATTTAGATTTTGGCCACTAGATGGCAGCAGTGTGTGCACAGTTTCAGATTGATCCGGTGAAGCGTTGCAATACTGGACTATTTTGTATCAAGTCTGCCCAAATGTGCCGAATTGGTCAATTAATACATTTTCAAGTACATAACTATAGAGAACATACATTTCGTATTACCATATAATTTTTGTAAGTTTACACACTCCCAGGAATGTCATACATGGTGGATCATTAGCTTATACACTAACTTGGTGTATACACTAATCTAGATGGCCGGGCGGGGTGGGTGTGGAGCCAGAGACAGCAGGGGTTCAAACTGTAGAACCCAGTTCCTACATTTGAATATAAAAATTGATTTTATTAAACACAACTATGCTACATTTTATCTCTGGGACCCTTAGGATGACAAATCAGAGCAATATTACTGAATGTAAGTACATTACTTACCTTCAGAGGTGAATGTATCAAACCAGTTGCCGTGATAAGTTTTTTGTTGTTGTGCACTATCCTCAAACAATAGCATGGTGTTTTTTCACTGTAATAACCACTGTAAATTGGACAGTGCAGTTAGATTAACAATAATTTCAGCTTTCTGCCCATATAAGACATGTCTATGTCCTGGAAAGTTTGCTGTTACTTACAACAGTCATGCTAATTACATTAGCGCACGTAAGCTCAACCGTCCCGTATACGGGACACCGATCCCATAGAGGTTAAACAACATTTTTTTCTCTGAGTATTTGTATTAGTATAAAATAATATAATGATTTATTTTATACAGTAATTATTGCTCATCTTTATTAAGGGTGTCAATCATTTCAGGACCCCACTGTATGTTACCTAAATTAACACCTACAACATGAACCCAGAGGGTGAACAACACACAACACATTTAAACAAACTGAAACAGGCATGTGCCTTACTTTTACTATGCTATAGATACAGCATAGAAATGTGGATAAAAAAAGCAAAAATCTGACCTTGTATGGCTTAAGAATGATAAGGCCACCATGGAGTTTGCTTTTGAAAAGGGTGGTATCACCTAAGTATCTTGAATATGAAGGCTTAGAACCTCAAAGCAGGCAGACCAAATGAGAGAGCAGTTCTAATCCTCTTTATTCATTATATCTATCACATAGTGCTGATTTAGTCTGGAGACAGACTGTCTGTAGTCTTGTTGGGGGAGATGTAGGCAGTATGAAAAATGTATGCACTCACTAAAAAAAACTGTAAGTCGCTCTGGATAAGAGCGTCTGCTAAATGACTAAAATCTAAAATCTAATCTCTTGGACTTTCTCTTGGACTTTCATCACACGATTGTGGGGTGGTATACGAGCTTCATATTAGAACAAACACATGGATTTTCTTTTAGGAAATAAACAGCATGCCTGAAACAAATAGTCAGATGAAATATTATAAGTAATATTTTTAATAACCAGTCTTATGAGATGTGATGTGTATTTATTGGCACATTTTCTGCCACATTCATTGATTGTGAGTTATCAAATTGTACATGCAATAGGCCTACTTATGAATAGCCAATATCCTTCTTGTGATTGAGTAAAAACAGAACACTGGCCGTACTAGAACCCTACGTCAGACATTCGGCTTTGGAATCAGGATGAGCATTGTTGAAGCATCTAGAGAGGTTTTTGTACGGTAGATAACATTTTATGACCTTCTTTTCGATACAGAAGGCAGGCTGTGTGCTTGAGCAGTTTGACAAAATTATTAAGATACTTAAAAATGCTATAAATGCTTTACTCAGAGCATACACAAGCTGTGTTTACTTCATCTTGACTAACGACTAATGTCCACATTGTTGAGTAGCATTTTGCACAACTTCAGGCAAAGAATGCTGCGACACATCTTGTTGACATTTTAAGTGGACCTAAAGGTATGCCTTTTCGGTTAAGCAGAAAATGACTTTTAGAATTAGGCTGGAAGGGCGGTGTGTGTGTGTTGTGTCACGGGAAACAAATGGCATCGACACAAAGCTGCAGTGTCGTAAGAACACATCTGTTGTAGTATAATTACAAATCCTGTATAGGAAAGAATTCAATGCTGGAAATCTTATAGGTTATGTTCAACATAGATTTCCTTCCTGCTCAGAACAATGCCTATCCCACGAGGAAGCAATCCCAAGTTGGTTTTGCTGGAAAAATGGACTCCCATCTGCATGTGTTGTTCGTCTGGGAGATGATTGCTATCTCTTCAATCTAACACAGGCAGGCCTAAAGCAGTAATCAGCCAAAGACTGGAGCAAGTCCCCTCACCATTTAAGCTTTTAAACAGAGTGGATACAAGCAGGACACCTCAGAGGATATCCTCAACCCCACACCTTGAATAGACCAGGGGATTGTTATGAGACGTTTTTCACTTACGGCATGGAGGACAAATAGGCTGAACAAAATATAAACGCAACATGTAAAGTGTTGGTCCCGTGTTTCTTGAGCTGAAATAAAAGATCCCAGAAATGTTCCATAAGCACAAAAAGCTTATTTCTCTGAAATTGTGTGCACAAATTTGTTTACATCCCTGTTAGTGAGCATTTCTCCTTTGCCAAGATAATCCAGCCACCTGACAGGTGTGGCATATGAAGAAGCTTATTAAAAAGCATGATCATTACACAGGTGCACCTTGTGCTGGGGATAAAAAAAGGCCACTCTAAAATGTGCAGTTTTGTCACACAACACAATGCCACAGATGTCTCAAGTTTTGAGGGAGTGTACAATTGGCATGCTGACTGTAGGAATGTCCACCAGAGCTGTTGCCAGAAAATGGAATGTTAATTTCTCTACCATAAGCCAAGGTGGTTTATGTCGTTTTAGAGAATTTGGCAGTACGTCCAACCGGCCTCACAACCGCAGACCATGTGTATGGCGTTGTGTGGGTGAGCGGTTTGCTGATGTCAACGTTGTGAACAGAGTGCCCCATGGTGGCAGTGGGGTTATGGTATGGGCAGGCATAAGCTAACAAACACAATTACATTTTATCGATGGCAATTTGAATGCACAGAGATACCGTGACAGGATCCTGAGGCCCATTGTCGTGCCATTCATCCGCCGCCATCACCTAATGTTTCAGCATGATAATGCACGGCTCCATGTCGCAAGGATCTGTACACAATTCCTGGCAGCTGAAAATGTCCCAGTTCTTCCATGGCCTGCATACTCACCAGACATGTCAACCATTAAGCATGTTTGGGATGCTCTGGATCGACGTGTACGACAGCGTGTTCTAGTTCCCACCAATATCCAGCAACTTCAGCCATTGAAGAGGAGTGGGACAACATTCCACAGGCCACAATCAACAGCCTGATCAACTCTATGTGAAGGAGATGTGTCGCACTGCATGAGGCAAATGGTGGTCACACCAGATACTGACTGGTTTTCTGATCCACGCCTCTACCTTTTTTTCTTAAGGTATCTGTGACCAACAGATGAATATCTGTATTCCCAGTCATGTAAAATCCATAGATTAGGGCCTAATTTATTTATTTCAATTTACTGATTTCCTTATATGAAGTGTAACTCAGTAAAATCTTGTTGTTGCATGTTGCGTTTATATTTTTGTTCAGTGTACATCAACAAAGGGTGTGACACACACTGAGGTCAAGGAAGGTCCTACTACAGTCCAGAGGAAAGCTGGGCTTGTAACCAGAATATAGCACATTCAGGTACTCTTTGTAGTACATCCCAACCCATCCAGTTGGATATAATATTAAGCAAATGTGTGAGTTTAAATCAGAAATACTTCCTCTGCTATTATACTCCGGTTATAAAGGAAGAGATCATGAGGCATGCTCTCAGGAAACAGAGACAGAAGGCAGAGATAGTAGGCAGGTCAGAGACCCATGTATGAGTCTCAGTTGTAGTCAAGCTGGACTATTTATCTTCCTGGAATTAGGCAAGAGGAGCCGAGGGAGAGAGGGAACTCATTCTGGCATGTGCAATGTGCTGTGAAGCCTCCTCCAGAGGGGGGTGGGGATGGGCGGGCAGGGATGTACACAGCTGTTTAGAATTTCCCCAGTGCTTCCATCTTGGCTACGAAACATGTTTTTGTTGATTTCTCTGAACCAGAGGCAGGACTATTTTGTTTTCTGTTGTATCATTTGAGTGCACAGTAGTTCCTTAACCTGAAATAGACTCTGGGTCAGTTGGTATCAAGTTATTCACCTGTTATTCACTAGGGGGTTGTGCTGTATCAAATCTCAGCTCACATGGTGTTATCCTGTATGTAACTTCGATGTGCAGCTGGTTGAAGAAACAAAATATGATACAGAAAGTCTACACATAGCATAATATAATCTGACACTATAGTTAGGCATATGCAATTCTGGATTGTAACCCAGACCTACAGTTCATCATAAGCTCCTATGTGGGCATACTTGTCAGGAAATATGCTTAGTGTTGTAAGACTTTTCTGCATATCAAAGTTTCTGACTAATTGATGAGCTTGCAAGAAATGGGCTTAATCCATCCATGTAATACAGTTTCTAAATACAGTGATACAGCTCGAGAACCTTCTCCTCCCTCTTGTCTTTTATCCTGCTTTAAATATTTAAGCTTAGCGTTCCCCACTTGACTGAGTGTTTAATTAAAATAAAACTGTGTATTAGTTGGCTAATACCAGGAATATTATTTAAATCTCTCTTACTACAACCTCTGACTGCTGCTTTAGTTCAGGCTCTGTTTACTGGTGATTCCTCAATGACACCTTGGATAATTATTCACTAACATGACAGTCACAGTATCCAAACACATCCACCAGAGGAATACTGCAAAGACCACAGAGACAAAAATCAACAGATAAACATTTAGTCTTTACTTAGATGACATTATGCTATGGCCTTACCTCTTCTCCCTCTCCGGTGAGTATGCCGTGTGTACTGATATTCCATTACTTTGTACCCTATTCCCTTAAACACTATGAATTCTGCATTGACAGTGCACACGGTGTTCAGGTCTTTCTGTAGCGCAAGGTTATACGTGGAAAGTTATGGTAAAAACAAACGTGTGTGTGTGTGTGTGTGTTCCTGAGGAAGCTCCATTGTAAAGCTGTCCTCACTTTTCCAAACACCCTGTTTTCCAGCCCATGAGTGCAAGTTGGGGAATACATGGCTTAACCAATTAATGAACAAATTCATATCTTTACAACATACGTTCCAGATTATCAAAGATTTAAGTTTGGACACACCTACTAATTCAAGGGTTTTTCTTTATTTTGTACTATTTTCTACATTGTAGAATAATAGTGAAGACATCAAAACTATGAAATAACACATATGGAATAATGTAGTAACCAAAAAAAGTGATAAACAAATCAAAATATATTAAAATAGCCACCCTTTGTCTTTATGACAGCTTTGCACACTCTTGGCATTCTCTCAACCAGCTTCCCCCAACAACTGATTGGCTCAAAAGCATTATGAAGGAAAGAAATGCATTCCATGTGACTACCTCATGAAGCTGGTTGAGAGAATGCCAAGAGTGTGCAAAGCTGTCATCAAGGCAAAGGGTGGCTACTTTGAAGAATCTCAAATAAAATATATATTTTGATCTGTTTAACACTTTTTTGATTACTACATGATTCCATATGTGTTATTTCATAGTTTTGATGTCTTCACTATTATTCTACAATGTAAAAAATTGTAAAAATAAAGAAAACGCTTGAATGAGTAGGTGTGTCAAAACGTTTGACTGTACTGTATCTACCTTATAATACTAATTAACTGGCTATTTCTCTTTTTCATAATAATAGAGAAAAGTTTGACATCATTAGTCTGTCCTCTGTGGTGATTTTAGCCTTCATTTCCTCAACCTCTCCCACTGTTCCCTCTTCACACAGCTGGACTGAGGTCAAGGTCACAGTCATGGCCAAACTAGAAACCCCACCAATAGTTTCCTTCATGAAAACTTTGAAAATAACTACTATTTGGGTCTATTGTTCAAATCAGCATTCATTTTCGATCAGAAGTGAACCTGCAAACCAAGGCCATGCAAACAAGCATAGGAAAATAGGCTAATTCCTACACAGCGATGAGTAATATTTTGTTGTTGTAAATTCGAAAAATCTATCATCAGGCTTTGACGTTAGATGTTAGTAAGCGGACTAAAATGTGTCACATTTAGTATTTGAGCTTTCATAAGAACAGAACAAAATTATACAAAACAAAAATATAATTTCCTCTCGATACAGTTTGAACTCCATGCATTCCATGTTCACTGTTGGGTAAACCTAAGACACTCTTGGTAGGCTGTATCAACACTCACTTTCAATGTTCCGTTGGGCAACGTTGAGATTTTACATGGAGCAAAGCCCTGAAACTGTAGTTTCAGATAATTTCATACAGTAATGCCCTTGACGTTTTCCACATTTTGTTACGTTACAGACTTATTCTAAAACTGATTAAATAGTTTTTTCCCCCTCATCAATCTACACACAGTACCCCATAATGACAATGCAAAAACAGGTTTTTATACATTTTTGCCAATGTATTAAAAATAAATAAAATAAAATATCACATTTACATAAGTATCCAGACCCTTTACTCAGTACTTTGTTGAAGCACCTTTGGCAGCGATTACAACCTTGAGTCTTCTTGGGTATGACGCTACAAGCTTGGCACACCTGTATTTGGGGAGTTTCTCCCATTCTTCTCTGCAGATCCTCTCAAGGTCTGTCAGGTTAGATGGGGAGTGTCGCTGCACAGCTATTTTCGGGTTCAAGTCCGGGCTCTGGCTGGGCCACTGAAGGACATTCAGAGACTTGTACCGAAGCCACTCCTCTATTGTCTTGGCTGTGTGCTTAGGGTTGTTGTCCTGTTGGAAGGTGAACCTTCGCCCCAGTCTGAGGTCCTGAGCGCTCTGGAGCAGGTTTTCATCAAGGATCTCTCTGTGTGCTTTGCTCCTTTTATCTTTCCCTCAATCCTGACTAGTCTCCCAGTCCCTGCTTCTGAAAAACATCCCCACAACATGATGCTGCCACCACCATGCTTCACCGTAGGGATGGTGCCAGGTTTCCTCCAGACGTGACACTTGGCGTTCAGGCCAAAGAGTTCAATCTTGGTTTCATCAGACCAGAGAATCTTGTTTCTCATGGTCTGAGAGTCCTTCAGGTGCCTTTTTGCAAACTCCAAGCGGGCTGACGTGTGCCTTTTACTGAGGAATGACTTCCGTCTGGCCACTCTACCATAAAGGCCTGATTGGTGGAATGCTGCAGAGATGGTTGTCCTTCTGGAAGGTTCTCCCATCTCCACAGAGGAACTCTGGAGCTCTGTCAGTGACCATCAGGTTCTTGGTCACCTCCCTGACCAAGACCCTTCTCCCCTGATTGCTCAGTTTGGCCGGGCGGCCAGCTCTAGGAAGAGTATTGGTGGTTCAAAACTTCTTCCATTTAAGAATGATGGAGGCCACTGTGTTCTTGGGGACCTTCAATGCTGCAGACATTTTTTTGTACCCTTCCCCAGATCTGTGCCTCGACACAATCCTGTTACTTAAATTACTTAAAAATCATACAATGTGATTTTCTGGATTTTTCCGTCTCTCACAGTTGAAGTGTCCCTATGATAAAAATTACAGACCTCTACATGCTTTGTAAGTAGGAAAACCTGCAAAATCGGCAGTGTATCAAATACTTGTTCTCCCCACTATATATAGACAGGTGTGTGCCTTTCCAAATCATGTCCAATCAATTGAATTTACCACAGGTGGACTCCAATCAAGTTGTAGAAACATCTCAAGGATAATCAATGGAAACAGGATGCATCTGAGCTCAATTTCGAGTCTCATAGCAAAGGATCTGAATACTTATGTAAATAAACGATTTCTGTTTTCTATTTGTCATTATGGGGTTTTGTGTGTAAATTGATGAGGAAAAAAATATATTTAATCCATTTTAGAATAAGGCTGTAACATAACAAAATGTGGAAAAAGTCAAGGGGTCTGAATAATTTCCGAATGCACTGTAAGGGGGTACTATATTAGGCTATTAAATTGCTCAAATTAATATTATCACATCATTATGATGATTGGAAATGTAGCCTACATGTTCATAAATAATATTTTCCTATAGCAGAACATTTGTCATTTAGTCTAATACGGCAGCTATACAGTTTTGGTTTTTGACACCCCAAAAATGTTTGTTCAGCAGTTGAATTAATTCAACATGAAAAGCCTGCCAAGTGGATGTGACACTTAAGATCCACTGTGTGACAGTCCACACAAGTGGATTGAAAAGCGGCGAGAGAGAGAGACAGAGAAAGAGGAGAGGAGAGGAGAGGAAGCCTAGTCTCGCTCTCTCCTTTTGACAAAGCTGAGCTGATTGATCTAGTTCACTTCTGCCTCGAAGGTGGATCTCTGATCTGCCATGCTGCATTGGTTCACTGACTACTACATACACTACACAGCTAGCCAGTGAATGCTTCAGCTTGAACTACATAAAGCTTTGCACAATACTGGAAAATGTAATTATGGTTATGAGGAAGATTTTTTTCCGGATGGGTTTTTGGATCCTTATCGCAGGGTAGAGATAAGGAGAGAAGGACAACCATGACAATTCTGAGAATTGCATCTCAATGCTGAGAATAAAAAAGTTAAGGGTGATGGCACCCTCTACTGGAGGGTCAGATCTTTACTGATAAAAATATTCCAAAACATACATTCTGTTTGCAATAAGGCACTAAAGTAAAACTACAAGAAATCTGGCAAAGAAATTCACTTTATGTCCTGAATACAAAGCATTATGTTAGGGGCAAATCCAACACAACACATCACTAAGTGCCACTCTTCATATTTTCAAGCATGGTGGTGGTTGCATCATGTTATGGGTATACCTGTCATCAACAAAGACTAGGGAGTTTTTTAGGATAAAAAGAAATGGAATAGAGCTAAGCACAGGCAAAATCCTAGAAGAAAACCTGGTTCAGTCTGCTTTCCAAATGACCCTGGGAGACAAATTCACCTTTCAGCAGGACAATAACCTAAAACACAAGGCCAAATATACACTGCCGTTGCTTTTACCAAGATGACATTGAATGTTCCTGAGTGGCCTAGCTACAGTTTTCACTTAAATTGGCTTTAAAATCTATGGCAAGACTTGAAAATGTCTGTCTAGCAATGATCAACAACCAACTTGACAGAGCTTGAATATAACACACAAAAAAAATTAAATTGTGAAAATATTGTACAATCCAGGTGTGTAAAGCTATTAGAGACTTACCCAGAAAGACTCATAGCTGTAATCACTGCCAAAACAGTGTGTTTTAATCAATTAGTGGTGACATGTTAATATATTTAGTATTCTAACATGGATTGACTCAGGGGTGTGAATACCTACGTAAATGTGATGTTTCTGTTTTAAATTTTCAATAAACTTGCAAAAATCTCTAAAAACATGTATTCACTTTGTCATTATGGGGTATTGTAGGTGATATTTTTTATTTATTTTGTATCCATTTTTAATTCAGGCTGTAACACAACAAAATGTTGAATAAGTCAACGGGTATGAATATTTTCTGAAGGCGCTGTAAATCCAAGATAAAAATGAAGAAGCACTCTATACAATATAGCTGCGAGCAGCAATGAACGGGGTTCACAGGAAGACAGAAAGGACACAACATCAGTTGCATAACAAAGCAAGCACTCTATCATATAGGAAGTTTCAAGTTTTTAAGTTTTATTAGTTATATGTACAGGATACACATGGTATACACATCCAACAAAATGCTTACTTGCAGGCTCCTTCTCCAGGATGCAACAACAATAAGAAATAATAAAATATTAGAATACGAACAGAAAGTAAATGGCTCAATAGAATAGAATAAACATTTTAGCATAAGTATAATACAGGAAGGCACAATTTATAGTACAATATTTACATATGTATTAGAGAAAAGGGGGATTTGGAGGCAAGTGTTTAAATTGTGCTGAATTAGCAATAGTAAATAAGAGTCTGGTAGCAGCAATTGTGATGTGTGTGTAGCATGAATGTATATGTGTGTGTCAGTGGCAGTCGGTACCGTTTAAGATGAGGAAGGACGTTTTTTAATTTTTTATGAGCATAGCCTTATTTCTATTACAGCTTATTGAATGACAGTCATTCATATTCTATTCACCCAGTTCATTGTAACATTGATAGGTTTAGGCTACTACAGGATACTAAAATTTTCCCTATACTATACCCATCATGAGGTTGCTCCAACCTAGCCTATGAATTCAAGTTTACAACGTATGTGCACACAGGTCGAGAGAAAAATTTGAGGTGACAGACAGTGACACTTAGACCGCCTTGCACACTCTTGCCTGCATCTAGCTGATCTAGGGTGTAATCATTAGTCCAACAGTTGCAAACAAGAGTTTAAGAAATGTTTTTCAACAGAATCGGCGGACTAAATACACCCCTGATCACACGTAAACACAGTTCACTTTCATAGCAGCAACGTTGTATTCCTTCTCGCATCTACAGTTGAAGTCGGAAGTTTACATACACCTTAGCCAAATACATTTAAACTCAGTTTTTCACAATTCCTGACATTTAATCCTAGTAAAAATGCCCTGTCTTAGGTCAGTTAGGATCACCACTTTACTTTAAGAATGTGAAATGTCAGAATAATACTAGAGAGAAGGATTTATTTCAGCTTTTATTTCTTTCATCACATTCCCAGTGGGTCAGAAGTTTACATACACTCAATTAGTATTTGGTAGCATTGCCTTTAAATTGTTTAACTTTGGTCAAACGTTTAGGGTAGCCTTCCACAAGCTTCCCACAATAAGTTGGGTGAATTTTGGCCAATTCCTCCTGACAGAGCTGGTGTAACTGAGTCAGGTTTGTAGGCCTCCTTGCTCATACATGCTTTTTCAGTTCTGCCCACACATTTTCTATAGGATTGAGGTCAGGGCTTTGTGATGGCCACTCCAATACCTTGACTTTGTTGTCCTTAAGACATTTTGCCACAACTTTGGAAGTATGCTTGGGGTCATTGTCCTTTTGGAAGACCATTTGCGACCAAGCTTTAACTTCCTGACTGATGTCTTGAGATGTTGCTTCAATATATCCATATATCCACATAATTTTCCTTCCTCATGATGCCATCTATTTTGTGAAGTGCACCAGTCCCTCCTGCAGCAAAGCACCCCCACAGCATGATGCTGCCACCCCCGTGCTTCACGGTTGGGATGGTGTTCTTTGGCTTGCAAGCAACCCCCTTTTTCCTCCAAACATAACGATGGTCATTATTATTATTATTATTATTATTATTATTATTATATTTTTTTGTCATTTAGCAGACGCTCTTATCCAGAGCGATTTACAGTTAGTGCATACATTTTCATACTGGCCCCCCGTGGGAAACGAACCCACAACCCTGGCGTTACAAGCGCCATGCTCTACCAACTGAGCTACAGGGGCAAAACAGTTATATTTTTGTTTCATCAGACCAGAGGACATTTCTCATAAAAGTCCCATCTTTGTCCCCATGTGCAGTTGCAAACCCTAGCCTGGATTTTTTATGGCAGTTTTGGAGCAGTGGCTTCTTCCTTGCTGAGCGGCCTTTCAGGTTATGTCGATATAGGACTCGTTTTACTGTGGAAATAGATACTTTTGTGCCTGTTTCCTCCAGCATCTTCACAAGGTCCTTTGCTGTTGTTCTGGGATTGATTTGCACTTTTCGCACCAAAGTACGTTCATCTCTAGGAGACAGAACGCGTCTCCTTACTGAGCGGTATGACGGCTGCATGGTCCCATGGTGTTTATACTTGCGTACTATTGTTTGTATAGATGAACGTGTTACCATTAGGCGTTTGGAAATTGCTCCCAAGGATGAAGCAGACTTGTGGAGGTCTACAATTTTTTTTCTGAGGTCCAAAAAAAAAAATCTGAGGTCTTGGCTGATTTGTTTTGATTTTCCCATGATGTCAAGCAAAGAGGCACTGAGTTTGAAGGTAGGCCTTGAAATACATCCACAGGTACACATCCAATTGAGTCAAATTATGTCAATTAGCCTATCAGAAGCTTCTAACACCATGATATAATTTTCTGGAATTTTCCAAGCTGTTTAAAGGCACAGTCAACTTAGTGTATGTAAACTTCTGACCCACTGGAATTGTGATACAGTGAATTATAAGTGAAATTATCTGTCTGTAAACAATTGTTGGAAAAATGACTTGTGTCATGCACAGAGTACATGTCCTAACCGACTTGCCAAAACTATAGTTTGTTAACAAGACAAACTTGAGTGGCGCAGTGGTCTAAGGCACTGCATCGCAGTGCTAACTGTGCCACTAGATCCTGGTTCGAATCCAGGCTCTGTCGCAGCCGGCCGTGACCGGGAGACTCATGGGCGGCGCACAATTGGCCCAGCGTCGTCCAGGGTAGGGGAGGGAATGGCCGGCAGGGATGTAGCTCAGTTGATAGAGCATGGCGTTTGCAACGCCAGGGTTGTGGGTTCGATTCCCACGGGGGGCCAGTATAAAAAAATATATATATTCACTAACTGTAAGTCGCTCTGGATAAGAGCGTCTGCTAAATGACTGTAATGTAATGTAATGTGGAGTGGTTGAAAAACGAATTTTAATGACTCCAACCTAAGTGTATGTAAACCTCCGACTGTATGTGCTCTCACCTTTTCCCTTCGCTTGTGGACTAAAAAATCTTTCCAAACCATATCCTAACCGCAACACACAGCCTACATCGTTGTTACCATATTAGCTAAAGTAACATCATAGTCAACATCACTAATAGAACTAATGTGTTAGTAAACCCGCTACAATCATGCAGTAAAGTATATAGTCAGTAAGCAGTTCAGCAGTTACACCGGCGGGCCCCGGTGGCAATACATTTGTAAAACCAAAAGCTTATCTTGACTTGGAAAAGTTCCAGTGTTGTGTTGGATAGTTATAGCCAGCTAGCTAACACAGCATCCCTCTGTTTGAGCCAGGTGTTTGAATAGGCTAAAGTAGCTAGCTGCATTTGCTAGCTAAGTAAGTGAAAGTGAGGAAAAAAATTACGAAATATAGAGCTTCTCCTTCATTTTTGAAGAAATTAATTTGTTAAAAATGGTTTAACTATGGTCTTTCTCTCTCTTTGAATCAACTACTCACCACATTTTATGCACTGCAGTGCTAGCTAGCTGTAGCTTATGCTTTCAGTACTAGATTAATTCCCTGATCCTTTGATTGGGTGGACAACATGTCAGTTCATGCTGCAAGAGCTCTGATAGATTGGAGGACGTCCTCCGGAAGTTGTCATAATTACTGTGTAAGTCTATGGAAGGGGGTGAGAACCATTAGCCTCCTAGGTTTTGTATTGAAGTCAATGTACCTAGAGGAGGACGGAAGCTAGCTGTCCTCCATCTACACCATGGTGCTACCCTACAGAGTGTTGTTGAGGCTACTGTAGACCTTCATTGCAAAACAGTGTGTTTTAATCAATTAGTGGTGACGTGAATATATTTAGTATCGTTTTATCTAAAAAGGATAACTTTTTAAATGTTTCACTATTTGTATTTTTATGAAATTCACTGAGGAGGATGGTTCTCCCCTTCCTCCTCTGAGGAGCTGCCACTGGTGTGTGTGTGTGTGTGTTTGTGTGTGTGTGGATGTGTGGATATCTGTGTGGGTGTGTGCGTGAGTGAGTGAGTGAGTGCATGTGTACTAATGTGCGGAGAGTCAGTGCAGGTGGTCAGTTCAGTTCAAGTGTTCAGCAGTCTGATGGTTTGTAGATAGAAACTGTCTCTGAGCCTGTTGGTATTAGACCTCATGTTCCAATACCGTCTCCCCGACGCGAATGGAGTGAACAGCTTGTGGCTGGGGTGTGTAAAGTCTTTGATGATGCTGCGGGACTTCCTCAGGCACCGTTTCAAGTAGATGTCCTGGATTGGTGTTAACACGGCCCCAGTGATGTACTGGGCTGTCTTCACCACCCGCTGGAGGGCCTTGTGGTTGTGGACAGAGCTGTTCCCGTACCAGGCCGTGATGCAACCGGTCAGGACGCTCTCGATGGTGCAGCAGCAGTATTGAGAGTACCCGGGGTGGCATGTTGAATTTCTTCAGCCGCCTTAGGAAGTAGAGGCGCTGTTGTTGTTGGTCCATGTGAAGTCCTTGGTGATGTGGATGCGGAGGAACTTAAAACTGCTGACTCTCTCTACTGCAGTCCCATTGATGTGGACGTGTTCCCTCCTCTGCTTCCTGAAGTCAACAATCAACTCCTTTGTTTTGCTGACGTTGAGGGAGAGGTTGTTGTCCTGGTACCACAATGCCAGTTCACCTCCTCCCTATAGGCTGACTCGTCAGCAAACCTGATGGAGTTGGTGTCATGCAAAGCCACGCAGTCATGGATGAACAGGGAGTACAACAGAGGGCTGAAGACACACCCCTGGGGGCCTCTGTGTTAAGAGTCAGTGTGGATGAGGTGTTGTTGCCAATCCTTTCAGCCTGATGTCTGCCCGTCAGGAAGTCCAGAATCCAGTTGCAGAGGGTAGTGTCTAGACCCAGGGCTCTGAGCTTGGTGGCGAACTTGGAGGGAAGAATGGTGTTGAATGCTGAACTGTAGTCAATGAACAGCATTTTCACGTAGGTGTTCCTCGTGTCCAGATGTGTTAGGGCCATGTAAATAGCGATGGAAATGGCCTCTTCCGTGAATCTGTTGGAGCGGTAAGGCAATTGAAGTGGGTCCAGTGTGCCTGGCATGCTGGCCTTGATGTGGGCTGTGACCAGCCTCTCGAAGCACTTCATGATGACCAGGGTGAGTGCGATGGGGCGATAGTCATTTGGGCATGTCACCTTGCTTTTCTTGGGCACTGGGACGATTGTGGTCTCCTTGAAGCAAGTGGGGATTACAGCCTGGGACAGGGACAGGTTGTAGATGTCCAAGAAGATGACCGCCAGCTGGTCAGTGCACTCTGAGGACGCGGCCAAGGATGCCATCTGGGCCGGCAACTTTGTGAGTATTCACTCTTTTGAGAGTTCAGCCTCGGAGAGCGAAAGCACCTGGTCGTCCAGAGCAGCGAGAGCCAGCCTGGATGGCTCGGTAGTCTGTCTCAAAGCCAGCATAGAATATGTTAAGTTCGTCTGGTAGGGAGGCTTCGGTGGGTACCGCATAGAGTTTTATTTTTGTGTCCCTAATAGATTTGCGGAGCTCGTACCTGCTTGTACATGTCGCACGCCACTGAGTTGTCGGGGTTCGTTCTGCTGACATTGAATTTCTGCAGTACAGGCTCTGGAGTTGGGTTAAATGCAGAAAACACCTTTTGGTTGAATGCATTCAGTTGTGCAACTGACTAGGTCTCCCCTTTCCCCTTTCCCGTTTCTCAGCATGGTACGGATTTCTCAGTTCATTCAGGGTTTTTGGTTGGGATATATCCGGATTGTTATTGTGGGTACAACATCATCAACACATATCCTAATAAAGCCTGTGAATGACGATGTACACTCAGTGGCCATTTTACGAAAATGGTTCGCTCCTACAGACAGTGAGTCACGTGACCGTGGCTTACTATATAAAGCAGGTAGACAGGCATTGAGGCATTCAGTTACTGTTTGATTGAACATTAGAATGGGCTAAACGAGTGACCTAAACGGCTTTGAGCTTGGTATGATCGTCGGTGCCAGCCGCGCCAGTTCCAGTATCTCAGAAACGGCAGGCCTCCGGGGCTTTTCACACACGACAGTGTCTAGGATTTACAGAGAAAGGTGCGACAAACTAAAAACATCCAGTCAGCGGCAGTCCTGTAGCCGAAAACAGCTCGTTGATGAGAGGTCGAAGGAGAATGGCAAGAATCATGCAAGCTAACAGGCGGGCCACAAACAGGCAAATACCGGTGCAGTACAACAGTGGTGTGCAGAACAGCATCTCGGAACGCACAACTTGTCGGTCCTTGTCACAAATGGGCTATTGCAGCAGCCGACTACACTGGGCTCCACTCCTATCAGCTAAAAACAAGAAGAAGCGGCTCCAGTGGGCACGCAATCACCAACACTGGTCAATTGAGGAGTGGAAAAACATTGCCTGGTCCGACGAATCACAGTTCCTGTTGCGTCATGCTGATAGAAGAGTCCATGGCCCCATCTTGCCTGGTGTCAACTGTACAGGCTGGTGGTGGTGGTGTAATGGTGTGGGGAATGTTTTTCTGGCACACGTTAGGTCCCTTGATACCAATTGAGCAACGTTTCCATGCCCCGAAGAATTCAGGCTGTTCTGGAGGCAAAGGGGGAGCCGACCCGGTACTAGACGTGTGTACCTAATAAATTGGTTGTAAATAGATTGTATATTCCTCAATGTAGGAACTATCTTCCTTTATGTGTAATCAGTGAAAGCATTACCATGTTTATCTCTCAATACCACAAGGATGACACAAGTTAAGTTTAGTCTAGTGGTTTAGGTTGGCTATCTTTGAATGCAGCAGGTAATCATTCTTAAAGTCATTACTTAATATATTGAGTTTATATACCAACAATTGGGTCAATTTGACTAATGGTTTATGTTAGATTTGTGACATATTTTCAGCGTTATTTTCATGATATTTCACATTGTTCATCTGCATAATTTAATTCTAACATTTATTTGCATGAGACAAAGTCCACTTGATCAATAGTTATTGCTCTAGTATCCTATGGTGCGACTGGTGCCAATGACATCTATAGTGCCACCAACTGGTCTGGTGCAGCCATCTAATGTTACAGTGACTTTATATTCACACAGCTTCTAAGGACATATACATTAGGTTTACATACCAAATGTCATGGCCCCATGTCCATCGGTTCAGTTCTTATAGCCCTGGTGTGATATGGTGCCATCTCGTGGTGTAGTGTGGCCAACTTGGAATGCAGCAACTAATCATTATCAAATTCATTAGAGGCTAATGCATTGATTCTACAGTATATACCAAATCTGGAGTCAATCTGATTTATGGATCATGAGAATAAGTATTTTTAGCATTAGCATATGTGCTAACATGCATCTATAGGTACAGTGCGTGCATCTATAGGTACCTTTTTCGCAAAACCATTAAAGACTGATGTAATGAGTCTAAATACAAAATCTGGAGTGAAGCTGATGTATGGTTCATGAGGAGAAGATGATTGCAGATGATTTTGAGCTTTAGCGTTACATATGCAAAGAATGAGTTGTTAATAGTTTCCTTGGTTTTGAGATATCAATACCAAATTCAGTGTGGTTCATTTTAGGGACATCCATGATAGCAATGACAAAGTTTGATAGGCTACTGTGGAGTGGATTTACAGTGGTTTAAATGGACATGTAAAATCAGAAAATCATGTACCATGGGCATACATTCCAAAAATGTTGTCATTTGGTCTTATGTTTCATGTATTATTTAGCATATTAGGTTACAGTGCCTTCAATCCCCTTGATTTATTTATTGAAAATGAAATACTGAAATATCTCATTTACATGCACTATATATACAAAACTATGTGGACACCCCTTCATATTAGTGGATTCCGCTATTTTAGCCACACCCATTGCTGACAGGTGTATAAAATTGAGCACACAGCCATGCAATCTCCATAGACAAACATTGGCAGTAGAATGGCCTTAATGAAGAACTGAAGCACCGTCATAGGATTCCACCTTTCCAACAAGTGCTATTATTGTGAAGTTGAACATCTGGGAGCAACAATGGCTCAGCCGCGAAGTGGTATGCCACACAAGCTCACAGAACGGGACTGCCGAGTGCTGAGGTGCGAAGCGTGTAAAAAAACGTCTGTCCTCGGTTGCAACACTCACTACCGAGTTTCAAACTGCCTCTGGAAGCATCGTCAGCAAAATAACTGTTAGTCGGGAGCTTCATGAAATGGGTTTCCATGGCTGAGCAGCCACACATAAGCCTAAGATCACCATGCGCAATGCCAAGCGATGGCTGGAGTGTTGTAAAACTCGCCGCCATTGGACTCGTTCTCTGGAGTGATGAATCATGCTTCACCATCTGGTAGTCCGACGGACGAATCTGGGTTTGGCAGATGCCAGGAGAACGCTACCTGCCTGAGTGCATAGTGCCAAATGTAAAGTTTGGTGGAGAAGGAATAATGGTCTGGCACCGTTTTTCATGGTTTGGGCTAGGCCCCTTAGTTCCAGTGAAGGGAAATCTTATAGCATACAATGACATTCTAGATGATTCTGTGCTTCCAACTTTGTGGCAACAGTTTGGGGAAGGCCCTTTCCTGTTTCAGCATGACAATGCCCCCGTGCACAAAGCGAGGTTCATACAGAAATGGTTTGTCGAGATCGCTGTGGAAGAACTTGACTGGCCTTCACAGAGCCCTGACCTCAACCCCATCGAACACCTTTGGGATGAATTGGGACGCCAACTGCAAGCCAGGCCTAATCGCCCAACATCAGTGCCCGACCTCACTAATGCTCTTGTGGCTGAATGGAAGCATGTCCCCGCAGCAAGTTTAACACATCTAGTGGAAAGCCTTCCCAAAAGAGTGGAGGCTGTTAAAGCAGCAAAGGGAGGACCAACTCCATATTAATGCCCATGATTTTGGAATTAGATGTTCGACGAGCACATATTTTTGGTAATGTAGTGTAACTATTCACACCCCTTTGCTATGACACTCCAAATTGAGCATCCAATTTCATTTGATCATCCTTGAGATGTCACTACAACTTTATTGGAGTCCACCTGTGGCCAATTCAATTGTTTGGACACTCCTGTCTATATAAGGTCCCACAGTTGAAAGCGCATGTCAGAGCAGAAACTATACCATGAAGTCTACTGTCCGTAGATCTCCAAGATAGAATTGTGATGAGGCATATATCTGGGGAAGGGTATAAAACAATTTCTAGAGTGTTGAACGTTTCCAAGAGCACAGTAGTCTCCATCATTGTAAAAATATGGAATGACCTAGACTCTGCCTAGAGCTGGCCGTCCGACCAAATTGGAGAACCTGCCAGAAGGACAACAGTCTCTACAGCACTTCACCAATCTGGTCTTTATGGGAGAGTGGCCAGACAGAAGCCACTCCTGAGAAAAAGGCACATGACAGCATGCCTGGAGTTTGCAAAAAGGCATGTGAAAGACTCTTGAGATCATAAGGCAAAATATTCTGTGGTCTGCTGAGACACAAATTGAACTCTTTGGCCTAAATGCAAAGAGCTATGTTTGGAGAAAACCAGGCACAGCTCATCCCCCGTCTAACACAATCCCGACCGTGAAGCATGGTGGTGGCAGTATCATGCTATGGGGATGCTTTTCAGCGGCAGGGACTGGGAGACTGGTAAGGATAGCGGGAACAATGAATGGAGCCAAATACAGGCAAATCCTTGATCAGAACCTGCTTCAGAGTGCAAACAACCTTAGACTGGGGCGAAGATTTACGTTCCAACAGGACAATTACCCCAAGCATACAGCCTAAGCAACGATGGAATGGCTTCAGAACAAGAATGTGAAAGTCCTTGAGTGGCCCAGCCAAAGCCCAGACTTGAATTCCATTGGAAATCTGTGGAAAGTCTTGAAGATTGCTGTTCACCTCCGCTTCCCACCTAACTTAACAGAGCTTGAGAAAATCTGCAAGGAAGAATGGGAGAAAATCCCCAAATCCAGATGTGCAAAGCTGATACAGACATACCCAAGACAACTCAAAGCTGTAAACGCCGCCAAAGGTGCTTCTACAAAGTACTGACTCAGGGGTGTGAATACTTACAGGACCAGTCAAAAGTTTGGAACCACCTACTCATTCAAGGGTTTTTCTATATTTTTACTATGTTCTACATTGTAGAATAATAGTGAAGACATCAAAACTATGAAATAACACATATGGAATCATGTAGTAACCAAAAAAGTGTTAAACAAATTAAAATATATTTTATATAAGTGGCCACCCTTTGCCTTGATGACAGCTTTGCACACTATTGGCATTCTCTCAACCAGCTTCATGAGGAATGCTTTTCCAACAGTTCTGAAGGAGTTCCCACATATGCTGAGCACTTGTTGGCTGCTTTTCCTTCACTCTGCGGTCCAACTCATCCCAAACCATCTCAATTGGGTTGAGGTTGGGTGAATGTGGAGGCCAGGTCATCTGATGCAGCACTTCATCACTCTCCTTCTTGGTCAAATAGCCCTTACACAGCCTGGAGGTGTGTTGGATCATTGTCCTGTTGAAAAACAAATGACAGTCCCACTAAGCCCAAACCAGATGGGATGGCGTATCGTTGCAGAATGTTGTGGTAGCCATGCTGGTTAAGTGTGCCTTGAATTCTAAATAAATCACAGACATTGTCACCAGCAAAGCACCCCCACACCATCACACCTCCTCCTCCATGCTTCACGGTGGGACCCACACATGCGTAGATCATCCGTTCACCTACTCTGCGTCTCACAAAGACACGGCGGTTGGAACCAATAATCTCTCAAGTTTGGACTCATCAGACCAAAGGACAGATTTCCACCCGTCTAATGTCCATTGCTCGTGTTTCTTGGCCCAACCAAGTCTCTTCTTCTTATTGATGTCCTTTAGTAGTGGTTTCTTTGCAGCAATTCGACCATGAAGGCCTGATTCACACAGTCCCCTCTGAACAGTTGATGTTGAGATGTGTCTGTTACTTGAACTCTGTGAAGCATTTATTTGGGCTGCAATTTCTGAGGCAGGTAACTCTAATGAACTCTGGGTCTTCCTTTCCAGTGGCGGTCCTCATGAGAGCCAGTTTAATCATAGCGCTTGATGGTAATTGCAACTGCACTTGAAGAAACGTTCAAAGTTCTTGAAATTTTCCGGATTGACTGACTTTCATGTCTTAAAGTAATGATGGACTGTCGTTTCTCTTTGCTTATTTGAGCTATTCTTGCCATAATATGGACTTGGTCTTTTACCAAATAGGGCTATCATCTGTATATGCCATTTGGAAAGAGCCTAGCGCCATCAACTCATACAGCACTACTGATCACTGACTTTAACACAAGTTATCCCAAGGATTTCCCCTCCCCCGTTTTAAACTCCTGAAGGACATTGGCGTGTCTGTTAAGTGAAAATTCACTTATCTTTCAATTATCTAGATTGGCCAACAATTTAATCAAAAACCTATTCCTGTATCCATCTCATGTAAATATATGGGGAGGTACACCACACCCGCTTTAAATCAAAACATGTGTTCAATGTAATTTACTTGATTGAACCTTCAGTCAGTTTTCAAAGATGTTGAGAGGATGGAATTGATGTGCTGCCTGATATAGCCTATAGCCTTCTATATACAGTATAACACTGTTGGCATACTGTAGCAATATAACACCTAATAAACACAGACTTTCACAATAATAGATGCCTCACGTCACGATCGTTGAGAGACGGGTCAGACCAAGGTGCAGCGTGAAAAGCGTACATGTTTATTAACTAAATAAACATACAACAAAACAAGAAACACCGTAACGTGAAGTCCTCTGGCTATACACATACAAGCCTAAACCGAACAAGATCCCACAACTAAGGTAGGCAGCCAGGCTACTTAAGTATGATCCTCAATCAGAGACAACGAGCGACAGCTGCCTCTGATTGGGAATCACACCCGGCCAAACATAGAAAGATCAACCTAGATCTGCAACGTAGAAATAGACTAACATAGATCTCAAATAGACATTCACACCCTGACTCAACAAACAAGAGTTCCATAGGTCAGGCCGTGACATCACATGACATCAACCTGTTGCTTGGTTCAGGGTAGCATATTATAAATAGCATAGAAGTCTGAACTGATCCTTTACAGTTTAATACTAATAATACATACCCTATTATGCTCATTATCAGCTGTTATTAACTTTGCCAACCACAATTTCCAAACACATTTTCTTCTTAGGTAATTTGGCATGCTATCACTAAGACTAGGTAAATACATTTGAATTACAATAGTTTCAGTAACCTCGTGTGAACTTGAACAAACATGGCTTTAGGGTACGCGCTAATCCGTTTATACAGAATGTGCTTACTTCTTCTCTCCCTAGCTTGTTCATCCTTTTTGCATGACTTACATCTCACATTATGCTCCCAGCACTAGTATGCGGGGGAGAGTTTTTAATAACTGTCTTGGTGGGGGCTGTCAAGCATGTGGTGTGCAACAAAACGTTACAACAATAAAATCATGGAACATTAATGTCCTTACATACTTACTGTAACAGGTTATGGACACCAAGAGAGAGGGGCATCCAGGATTTGTATTACAAATGTTTTGCCTGGATGGCTCTATTAGCCATAATAACATACAGCTACAGATAATGAAAGGCTGTATGTACGCTCCTCTATTGGCCTGTGAATCTACCAGAGGGAAGAAAAACAAATGCCAATGAAAACTTTCATTTTAAAGGGTTCTTTTAAAGTAAATATCTGCAGGGTATCTGGGTAGCTACTGTAAGTCAATCTGAGTCAATCATAAACTTGGAAGAGAGGGGGCACAGTTCCAGTTATAAGGGGGTAATTTGGAGAATTAGGGATGGTTTTCCAAATGGGAGAACAGGAATTTCTATTGTTTATGAGAACACTGGCCTCGATGATGTCATCTGTATGCATCTCATCCCGAGACTAAACCAAAGCCACATAAATAGCCATGTCACGCCAGTATCGCCTAAATCATTCTCAACAAGGGATCAAAATAATGTCTAAATCTACTGAGCAGCTGTTTCAGATGTTGTGTTGAGTTCATGAAAGCATGCATCACTGCTGTGGCTATAAAAAATACATTTCATTAGGACTGTAGTGTAGAGGCTGTAGAGGTGGGAGGTGGGGGTTGGAACAGACGTGACCGTGCAGACTTCCGTCTGATCTGAAATCACGCAGCAGTCAGAGCAAATCAGAATCAGGGTCTGTGAGCTAGGCTGCTGCCTGAGATGACACAGGGATTGCCATAATTAACAGATCACATGAGCACTTCTGGAAGCACACTCACAAGGGTTAGGTAACTGAAAATGAAGTGACTTGGTCAAAACGAAAAAGGTCTGTTAGGTCCAATAAGGCACATATAAGGTTTTTTTTTTGCAATAAGGGATACAATGTAATGAAAACAAAAATATAATTCACATCCTAAATCAATTTCTTCTCCACATCATGACAAACAGTCTTCATGTAGCAATTGACAGAGCACTTGGGTTACATTTCACAAGAGGTTTGTACATTTCAGTGGATAATTATTCTGATAATAAATCCATTAGATTAGTTTAATCTACTGAATATTGATGTGTAAAAGCATAAACTTTAAAACCTGCCAACACTTGTTCAGAAACCCATCTCTATCTTTGGAAACAAGGTGTTGATAAAGATACCAGTATCTTTATCTAAAAAACAGGCATCCACTTTGAAGCTGAAACCTGAGAAAGCCTGTTGAGATCTGTCTTTGCTTTAACCCTATCAGTCCCAAGACCCCATCAACAAATTGGCTTTTCATTTATCTGCATGTCCCGCCCTTATATTTAGCCTCTCAATAAAGTGTTTTACAAGTTTTATTTTCAGGACAACCAGGGGTTGAAAAGTAGAACAGAAAACAATTTGACATAAACAGTTACATTCATTCATTGACAAATGTCAATAAAAACTAAGGTCTGCCAAAGCAAAAACCTGATTTATATGAATGCTGTAAAAACCTTAATTTATATGAATGCTGTAAGTACAGAAGTTGTTTGCTCAATGGGAAATTAATATCTAACTACTCAGTGATAACTGTGTGGAGTTTGGAGTTTGTGATAGCAACTATGTGAGCTTATTACAGTATTATAGACACTGTGTCCTGTGATTTCCTATGATCTTCTATGTAGAAGAACCCCTTACCTTCTAACGACTCTTGTGTACCTTGTGAGAGTCATAGAGCAAAACATGTGCATGTTTGTGAGATTATCAGCCTTTCATAGATAGCTTTTAATAGTTTGTAGCTCAAACCATTTGGACTCTACAGACGATTTTGTAAAAATACCCGGGCCCGGGCCCGGGCCCCGTCGGGATTCGTCCTTGTCTCACAAACACTGCTGTAGCTCAGCCCCTGTTAATCACACAGGCTAATGGTTGGTATCTACGGATACAGAAGAAATACATGAATCCAATGGTCCAATGGTCTGTAGCTTAAACAGACAATGTTTAAAAGGGGTTAGAAGGTACAAAATGCGACATCATTATGGTGGGACTCATTAGGTTAATACTACAGTTTTGGATGATCTTGCAGCTTAGAGATTGACGAAAATTATATATACAAAAACCGAAACATACAGTTGAAGTTGGAAGTTTACATACACTTTAGCCAAATACATTTAAACTCGGTTTTTCACAATTCCTGACATTTAATCCTAGTAAAAATTCCCTGTCTTAGGTCAGTTAGGATCACCACTTTATTTTAAGAATGTGAAATGTCAGAATAATACTAGAGAGAAGGATTTATTTCAGCTTTTATTTATTTCATCACATTCCCAGTGGGTCAGAAGTTTACATACACTCAATTAGTATTTGGTAGCATTGCCTTTAAATTGTTTAACTTGGGTCAAACGTTTCGGGTAGCCTTCCACAATAAGTTGGGTGAATTTTGGCCCATTCCTCCTGACAGAGCTGGTGTAACTGAGTCAGGTTTGTAGGCCTCCTTGCTCGCACACGCTTTTTCAGTTGTGCCCACAAATTTTCTATAGGATTGAGGTCAGGGCTTTGTGATGGCCACTCCAATACCTTGACTTTGTTGTCTTTAAGCCATTTTGCCACAACTTTGGAAGTATGCTTCGGGTCATTGTCCATTTGGAAGACCCATTTGCGACCAAGCTTTAACTTCCTGACTGATGTCTTGAGATGTTGCTTCAATATATCCACATAATTTTCCTTCCTCGTGATGCCATCTATTTTGTGAAGTGCACCAGTCCCTCCTGCAGCAAAGCACCCACACAGCATGATGCTGCCACCCCTGTGATTCACGGTTGGGATGGTGTTCTTCGGCTTGCAAGCAACCCCCTTTTTCCTCCAAACATAACGATGGTCATTATGGCCAAACAGTTCTATTTTTGTTTCATCAGACCAAAGGACATTTCTCCAAAAAGTACCATCTTTGTCCCCATGTGCAGTTGCAAACCGTAGTCTGGCTTTTTTATGGTGGTTTTGGAGAAGTGGCATCTTCCTTGCTGAGCGGCCTTTCAGGTAATGCGATATAGGACTCGTTTTACTGTGGATATAGATACTTTTGTACCTGTTTCCTCCAGCATCTTCACAAGGTCCTTTGCTATAATAATAATAATAATATAATATGCCATTTAGCAGACGCTTTTATCCAAAGCGACTTACAGTCATGCGTGCATACATTTTTGTGTATGGGTGGTCCTGGGGATCGAACCCACTACCTTGGCGTTACAAGCGCCGTGCTCTACCAGTTGAGCTACAGAGGACCACACTTTGCTGTTGTTCTGGGATTGATTTAGACGTTTTGCACCAAAGTACGTTAATCTCTAGGAGACAGAACGTGTCTCCTTCCTGAGCGGTATGACGGCTGCGTGGTCCCATGGTGTTTGTACTTGCGTACTATTGTTTGTACAGATGAACGTGGTACCTTCAGGCGTTTGGAAATTGCTCCCAAGGAGGTCTTGGCTGATCTGAGGTCTTGGCTGATTTCTTTTGATTTTCCCATGATGTCAAGCAAAGAGGCACTGAGTTTGAAGGTAGGCCTTGCAATACATCCACAGGTACACCTCCAATTGACTCAAATTATGTCAATTAGCCTATCAGAAGTTTCTAAAGCCATTACATAATTTTCTGGAATTTTCCAAGCTGTTTAAAGGCACAGTCAACTTAGTGTATGTAAACTTCTGACCCACTGGAATTGTGATACAGTGAATTATAAGTGAAATAATCTGTCTGTAAACAATTGTTGGAAACATTACTTGTGTCATGCACAAAGTAGATGTCCTAACCGACTTGCCAAAACGATAGTTTGTTAACAAGACATTTGTGGAGTGGTTGAAAAACGAGTTTTAATGACTCCAACCTAAGTGTATGTAAACTTCCGATTTCAACTGTATGCTTGAATTGCACTGATAATGCCACCAGACTGTGTCCACTGCCAGGCTTTGTGATGTGCCAAAAGATTTAGATTAAAAGTGGAAATGGTATGATTATTATATGACCAAGTAAATATACAGCAACATGCTGAACTGTGAGTAGCTACAACTTACATTTGAATATTAGAATTGACAATACTAATTAAAACACAATAAACAACAGATGGCTGGGATGGCCCTCATGATAAATCATACACACTAAAACTCAACAGGTTATTTACTCCCAACTAAATTGCAAAACTACTATCACTCACGATAGAAGACCAGGTTCAGTACTATTCTATTCTATTTTAAGTCTACTGTATGTCACTTGCATGTGACAGCAAGTGTGAGAGGATTTTAAGCTGAGGGCTCAGTGTGAGAAATACGAGTTTGTCACGATATTTGGAGAAAGGGAAGACATTTAAAAAATAGGCTGGTTAAAGGGTAGTTTAGCGGAAGTCTTGTATCATGTCCTGAGAGGAGAGCAGAGGATTAGTGTTCAGATCTTTCTCCGAATACATGGTGTAGTCTGCCAATGGCAGTAGCTGGCAATAGATAGACAGCCACAGGAAATGTCATCTGTTAGTTATAGTTCATGTATCGCAGCCATTGTTTATCAGCTCGATTATATATTAAACCTAGAGGGAACCTGAGTTCACTCACAGCCTCATTTGTACCCTGGATAGAGTGAGAAATGTTTTTTCTCTGTGCGACTGATTCCAGCTGCAGAGTTGGCAAAGTTAAATTCAAAACGGTACAATTTGCAATCAGACGGTCTGCAGCAGCAGTTGCTTTTGAACCGGGGCAGGAGATTAACTCAACTTTACTGAAAGGGAATGTGATGATAAGAGGTGGAATGTAACTAATCAGCACAATGAGAGCTAAAAGGGTTGACCCCAGGGCTTAATCCACTGGCCGCTGAGGGGGCTAGGCAGAACAATGTGGCCAGACTCATGTGCTTCACCCAGGAATGCATGACAATACAAAATAGCCCTCTGACAGGGTGATCTAAGCCCTCCACATACTGTAAGGTAAATGTGTATCTCTGTGTGTGCGTGTGCGTGTGTGTGTGTCTGTGTGTGTGTGTGTGTCAGCGTGTGGGGGAGGGCGATAGAGAGAGTGTGAGAGTGTGAGAGTGTTGATGGGGTGATCATGACTGATGCACAGAGGCATGTACTGTTGGCTACAGTAGCACTGTAACACTGTACATCATCAGATCTATTCTTGTGGTGCAGTGAAATTTTGACACAATGTCAATACAATATCCTATGTCTAATACAGTACATCATCAGAAAACAATGAGTAAGTAAATTACCACTAAAGGCTTGCAGTACAGTAGAAACTTAGAAACTTTGAGAGTTCCTACCTTTGGCTGTGATGGAGCCGGACTGTTGGTGTCCCTCCTCCAGGGGTGTCTGCTGGACAGGTTTGGGTCGCACTACATGTAGGTTCCCCTCACTCCCAGCCCTCATCAGCCTCTCCCCGACCCGCAGCATACAGGAGCGGTTACCCGCCGGGCAATCCTTTCTCTGAGAGGGCTGCTTGGACCCTGCCGATGAGGGTCTGCCCAGCCTGGACGACTTGGATGTCATCTTTCCACCGCCAAGAAGAATTCCGGTCAGATACTCCAGGACGTCTTGTATATCCCTCTGGCTGGCTCCTCTCTCTCACACACTTCTGTCAGTCAGTCAGTCCAGTTGGTAATCAAACTCTCAGTAGTCTGAGAGTGCCAAGCCTTGACCGGACACGGAGGCTGAGCTGTCTGTCGCCTACAAGAAAAAAGTATCTTCAGACAAAGCCCAGCTCCTTAGATAGACTGTAGTTCATCAGCATGATTCCACATGTGCAATCTGCTGTGCTGTGCCTTGCAGTACAACGGTCTGCGAGTCTGCATTGGGAGAGTCAGAAGCCTTACAAGCTCTCTCTCTGTGTCGCTGTCCTGTTGCTGTTGCTGTCCCTCTCTCTCTCGCTCTCACTCTCTCTCTCTTTCAGTTAATCTCTTCACATGCTTATAGTAAGTGATCCTTAGATGATCCCACGCTGGTGACAAATTACCTCTAATCTAGTCAAACGGATACCAGGGGTATAAGTAAAACCCATCCTTAATATGAAGGTAATCTCAGCACGGAATGTTTAGCCTACACAGTATTAACGGCATAAGGCTGCAGAGAGCACAGATGATTACAGTTTGACAGTTGTCCTGCTTCTGCTGGGTAGGCATGGATGCCAGCACATGCAGGCAGCTACAGCCTCACTAACAGAGAGGCAGATATGTTCTATAGTGTAGTGAGCTCTGCTCTCTGATAGGCTGCCTCAGGGAAATCTGCTTGCTGGTTAGTGGAGAGTTCACATCATCAGAGACTACAGATATAGAGGTAAACCGACAGACAGACTAACAGATAAGTTGACATTTAAGATAATGGTAGGCTACATAGAGACAACAGGGAATTGGTTCATTGTTAGAATATCTCAGAATAATGAGTGGTTTTTTGGGACAAAATCCAAACAGTTGATGTGCGTTTAGATGACAGGAGAGATTGGATGTGTTAGAAAATGCCATGACAGAAAACAGTAACAACTAAAAAAAGGTGGATACAAATAAATAGCATATATTACAAGTAAATTAAAAAGCTGGTTATATATCAAATAAAACACCTTATTTGACAATAAAAGGTCAGATAAAACACCTTACATTGCGTCCACATGTCAAAATCCACCTGAATAACATGACATGAAAGCGTCTAGAAAATCAAACCCCAGTATAACAAACTCACCCAGAAAAATCTGAAACGTGTAAGACACTCAAAAAACACCACAGGGCAAGAGACATAATGCAGATGTGCTGCCATGCGAGCAAGTCCTCTGTCCTGCCCTCGTTTGAAGGGTCGGGAGCATTCAGGAATTATAACTGACCCAGCGATGCTCCCAGCCTCCATAGCCTAAAGAAAATTAGGATGTGACAGTCGGATAAACAGAGCCAGGAAATCACAAATGAAAGCCATCATGTCAATCAACTGAACACACTCGCTAATCCTTCTCTGTGGGCACATTTAGAAAACATACGTATGTAGATTATGTTTAAATAATCCCTTCTATTAAAAGAGTATATGTAGGTTATTGTGGTGAAATTTATCTGTCTGTGTTGCTGGTTGGAACTATCCTCCTCCTCATAGCCACAGAAACCAACAGTACAGGACCTAAATGTGGGGTAATGGACTGTGGTTCAGCCCTGTGGCTCAGCTTCTCAGTAAACCAGTGATCTCCACCCTCCCTATCCTACTGGACCTCCTGGAGTTAAACTAAATGATCTGTATTACTATCCTCTATAAAGTCCTGGCCGCTTCACAGTTAAATGACCCAGTTCAATCATATAGTATAAGGGACCGATTATCTCTGTAGTGGTGGTGGAATTAGAGACTCTTCCATTGGACTGTTCCCTCATCATGATACTGACACGGGATGGTCAAACTTCATCACTACAGGAACAGCCCTGAGTGGCTCCATGGCATTTGGTCATCAGAAAGCTCTGCATTGGTAACAGAAGTCCCGAAATATTGGTGACTTAACATTTCTATGGCACTGAAACATCGAAGGTAACTCCTGCCATAACCATTTCTGTTGGGTGAAACTGGGTCACTGAAATTCTTACCTTCAAATTGTAGGCTAAACATGGCTTGGAGACTATTCTTGTCTTCAGTAGAGAAGACAGACCCCAGACTATCTGAAACACAGCCAAATAATTCCTCAATTTTAGATTCACGAACAGGACAGTCGCAACTAAGTATATTATTTACTGACAATCATTTCAGATGCATGTTTATTGTTAAAATCACTGCCCCCAAAATGACCCATTGTGCAATTTTCCCGAGACCAATTTAAATGTTATAGTCTACTAAATGCTAAAACACTATGTTCTAAAGTGTACACACAGTTTATGCAATACAGAAGCATAGGACCGTATTGATTAGATGCATCAATAATTGTCATCATAATAATTAAGATAACTGTCCTCTGTATCATGTATAGGTTTGTGGTCTATTTGCAGGCTAATGTCCAAAAAGATCTCCCACCACATGTTACAGAGGGAGCCACTTTCTGCTGTCATGATTCTCTGAAGCACACGAATGGCTTTAATAGGGGTTTATTTTCAGCAGCTCTGCTCTCTCCCTTCATGTCCTGAGGAAGGGCCAAGGGGGTTTCCCTTGCCCTGAAAAATAGCACACACACACAGGCCAGGAAGCACACAGAGGTCCCTAACTATGCTCTCCGGGTAATAGGAATATGACCTGGCACAAGTAGTATGACCAGTATGTGGTGGGCACTTAAGTGGGCACTGTTTTACAATGGGGCAATAAATAAACTAAATAAAGCCATGTATAGAAACACCAGAAACATTATAGGGAATGCATAAACATCTATACCACTGAGGGTTAAACATCATCTTTATGTAGCTAATAGCCAATGACAGGTGTTGATAGCGTGACACATTCTGTACTTTTCACAGCACATTGCTCACACAGGCTATAGGGTGATTTTTTCAATGTAAGTGAATGTAAGTATGTACTGTGTTCTTAAATATCCAAAATCTATTGTGTAGAACCAGATAATTGTTGCTCTACTCTGGTGTTGTTATTGATACTGAATGACTTATTTAAGGTGGGGTCCTGGAACCAGCATTTTTTAAAGGAGTAAGTGTCTTCTCATAGCACTCTCTGAGGCCCTCGTGTGGCCATTCATGAGTATCATATTTGGTACATTTTTCAAACCCTTTCTAAAATGATTGGCTGTTGGAAGAAGCCTCACCTCTGATTACAACAGTTTTACTTTAGAGTAGTCATATACTATGCTTCATCAGTCAATGTAAAATCATATTTTAAGTACCAAAACATTACATTACATGCAACATTAACTTGTTGGTTTCTGAATGAAACCAACAAACCATTCAGCTATTTTCAGGAGGGCTCAGAGAAACAGAGGGCCCTTTATTCCTGCTTGCCAAGTGGCTTATGGTTTATTTACTTTATTCCCACTCTTGGCCACAGAAACTGATGGATACGTCCAGGAGAGTTTACTATCACAGAGAAATGACAAAGGACAGGAAGGGAGGAAATGTATTCAAATAAAGTGTTTCCTCTCCACTAGGCCCTGATATAAAAGTGTCGCCAATTCAGTCAATTTCTCCACAGACTGGGCATAAAGTTGTGTGTTATAAGTCGTGTGTCATAATCATTAAGGAGTCATTCTAGTTTTTTTATGTAATTGAAGCACATTGTAATGGTCTCAACCAAGAACGCCTTCAGAAAGTATTCAGACCCCTTGACTTTTTCCACATTTTGTTACGTTACAGCCTTATTCTAAAATTGATTAAATCCTTTTTTTCCCCCTCATCAATCTACACATAATACCCCATAATGGCAAAGCAAAAACAGGTTTTCTGATTTTTTTCCTAATAAAAAAAATATAGATAATCTGAAATATAACATTTACATAAGTATTCAGACCCTTTAACTCAGTACTTTGTTGAAGCACCTTTGGCAGCGATTACAGCATCGAGTCTTCTTGGGTATGACGCTACAAGCTTGGCACACCTGTATTTGGGGAGTTTCTCCCATTCTTCTCTGCAGATCCTCTCAAGCTCTGTCAGGTTGGATGGGGAGCGTTGCTGCACAGCTATTTTCAGGTCTTTCCAGAGATGTTCTATCGGGTTCAAGTCCGGGCTCTGGCTGGGCCACTGAAGGACATTCAGAGTCTTGTCCCGAAGCCACTCCTGCGTTGTCTTGGCTGTGTGCTTAGGGTTGTTGTCCTGTTGGAGGGTGAACCTTCGCCCCCAGTCTGAGGTCCTGGGCGCTCTGGAGCAGGTTTTCATCAAGGATCTCTCTGTACTTTGCTCCATTCATCTAGTCCCCCAGTCCCTGCCGCTGAAAAACATCCACACAGCATGATGCTGCCACCACCATGCGTCACCGTAGGGATGGTGCCAGGTTTCCTCCAGACATGACGCTTGGCATTCAGGACAAAGAGTTCAATCCTGGTTTCATCAGACCAGCGAATCTTGTTTCTCATGGTCTGAGAGTCTTTAGGTGCCTTTTGGCAAACTCCAAGCGGGCTGTCATGTGCCTTTTACTGAGGAGTGGCTTTCGTCTGGCCACTCTACGATAAAGACCTGATTGGTTGAGTGCTACAGAGACGGTTGTCCTTCTGGAAGGTTCTCCCATCTCCACAGAGGAACACTGGAGCTCTGTCAGAGTGACCATCGGGGTCTTGGTCACCTCCCTGACCAAGGCCCTTCTCCCCCGATTGCTGTGTTTGGCCGGGCGGCCAGCTCTAGGAAGATTCTTGTTGATTCCAAACTTCTTCCATTTAAAAAGAATGATGGTGGCCACTGTGTTCTTGGGGACCTTCAATGCTGCAGACATTTTTTGGTACCCTTCCCCAGATCTGTGCCTCGACACAATCCTGTCTCGGAGCTCTACGGACAATTCCTTCGACCTCATGGCTTGGTTTTTGCTCTGACATGCACAGTCAACTGTGGGACCTTATATAGACAGGTGTGTGTCTTTCCAAATCATGTCCAATCAATTGAATTTACCACAGGTGGACTCCAATCAAGTTGTAGAAACATTACAAGGATGATCAATGGAAACAGGATGCACCTGAGCTAAATTTTGAGTCTCATAGCAAAGGGTCTGAATACTTATGTAAATAAGGTATTTCTGTTTTTTATTTTAAATACATTTGCTAACATTTCTAAAAAAACTGTTTCGCTTTGTCATTATCGGGTATTGTGTGTAGATTGATGAGGGAAAACCTATATTTAATCAATTTTAGAATAAGGCTGTAACGTAACAAAATGTGGAAAAAGTCAAGGGGTCTGAATACTTTCCGAAGGCACTGTAATATGACTGAGGCTCCCCTTCTCAAAAGGCTTGTGACCATTACATATCCTATTTCTATGCCTGTGATGTCATCACATAAGACATCAGAGATGATGTTGGGGGGAACAGATGATATAATATTATGGAACTAAAATATTTGTAATCTGAATAATATACAATTAATATTCTGCCCCTTAAAATCATCAGTTTTAAACCTTCTGTATGACAACACTCATCTGCTCCCACAAACAAACCATATGTCAGATTAAAACCTCAAAGTGTCAGATGCTCCTAAACCTCTGACTAAGTAATTACTTTATTTATTTGCATATGGAGGCTTCGCAGTTCGGATTATTCGGTATGGGACGCCATTTGTTCCAAATATACACATTTCCTCTGTTGTGATGTTATTGTCGCTGGCTGTTGTGGGTGGGTTGGCCTAAAAGAGCTTTGTTTTGATTTATTTTCTGTCCAATCTGGCCCTCTGTGTGTGGACCATGTTGTGATCCCATGGGGTTCATTTGCTGACTCTGTCCCCTTAACACATAGCCTGCTGTGGGCTCTGTCTGCCTCTGAATGATTGGGTCATGTGCTGCTAGGCTTAATCTATTTTTTGCCTGGGGTATTTAGTGATTTCATCATGCCTTGGCTTTCCCCACTTGAGCTATGATGTCAACTTTTACTCTCTAGTCTATTTTATAGGCTACAGCTATGTGAGGTGATATTTTGGATGTTTCAGATTCTTTGTCTCAAAGCAAGATGACACTTGATTCTGATTAAATCATACAGTAATAAATTGAAAATATGAATGTTGATGATTGTACATTTATTTTATTAATTTTTTTATGCTGCTTGGAAATTATATACTTTATGTTATGGCAACAGTGCTGTTGGATAATTGGCTGAGTGCCCAACTCTGCCTTGGTTGGTGGAGTATTAAACAACAGCTTTGCTGACTTGAATAGAACAGAGTACTAATAATATCTAATACTGGGGTACTGCATTACAAATGCCATGCAAGCGGTTGTGGTTATTATCATTACAAATGTGTTACTTAGGCCTACAGATTACACATTTAACTTTACCACAATAAACAACAAAATGTGATAAACGTGCAGTTTATCGTTGCAAGATCAAATTCCCCAATGAGTTACTATGCTATCACCACTAGAGGGCAACACGTATTCTAAAACTGCACCTTCAAATCACTGTTACAAAGGGAGAATCTAAATTGGATTTCAGCGATTCCTCGCATCCTCTCGTCTGTCCTCTCCTCGCCTCCTTTTGAAAAAGGTAAAAGGTAATCAGATGTGCAGAGAAAAATTGGAAAAGAATGTGCTTGTATGAAATGAAACTCTCCTTTCTCTCTAGCTCGTCGTCAGGCAAATTCAATCACATAGGTGGAATCCCAAAATACATGTGTTAAGTGCAACAACAAAAAAATAGATAGTTGTGCTATACATTTTAAGAAGCATATTGCTTTTAAATGTGTGCATGCTTTTCTCATCTGAGAAAACAACAGCTGTTTCAAAAGGTGTGTGGTGGATTTAACAACTCTTCTGCAGTAGGATACACCTGAGCATCCTCTGCTGGAGGAGACATTCAAGAAGAGGAGCAAACTCCCCCGTTCATATTGACACTCTCCTACATATGGCGACAGCTTAACAGTTTTTCCGGGTCACCTCCTCACGGAGGAGTGGAGGAGAGGACAGACTTTCACTCAATTGAGAATCTCTCAAAATATCAGTCATTCATAGGCTGAACCATTTTAATTCTATGGAAATGGAAAGGTAAATCACAATAGAACAGAAAAAACATAGTACAATTTTGCTCCTATGCATAATCAACAATACAATTGCTCTGAAAGATGAAATGTCGGACTAGCCAACCGACAATGTTGTTTAATTTGTTTAGAATTTATTATGTTGCTGACACAACATCTATAATGAATGTTGACTATAACACATAAGCAAAGTCTACTTATAGAATTACAACAGTAAGGGCCTATGCAAAGGGCAAAACAAAATCTTGACGTCTTTAAACTGTCAATTATAATTAAAGCATTTCAACTGCAGTGAACATGCTTTTCTTACATGCCTCTGAATTACATCAGAAACAATTATATAAATTAGTGTCAGAGGGTTCACAATGTCTCATGTTTTTTTCTATTGAAGAAACACACTTCCCAAACACTCCACAAGGGCCCTTTAGCTCCAGTCCTGTTCCACTGGTGCACTAAGCTGTCACAATCAGCAAATCAAATTACTGGGACAGCCCATTAATTCACTATGAGTAACCTATGTGCTTCATCAATAGAAATCACCAGCATTACTGAAGGAGCTGATGGGGTGAAATCTGTTTTTCAATATGTATTTGATTGTGCATGCATAATTCCTCTATCTAACCTGTGAGGATTAGATCATGTTTTTTTTTATCCATTATTTTCAAACATTGGCAAATGTGTCCCAAAATTCATCCTTTGTTCAAATTCTTTTTATCACAAAGTATTGGTTGAATAAATTAGTTATTTTTAAATCTCCAATGCATGGTGACATTTTTTTTTTAATAAGACACTTATATTTCCTGTAGTAGTCGTTAACCAGTGTTACTGAATGGAGACCCCAGTGTCGCTCTTCCTTAAAAATGTGACATTGTTCTTGGCTGCAGATGGCCTATTGTTCTCACCCAGTATGGTCAGGACAAATATGGACTCTGACAAGTTTCCCCTCAAAACCAACTGTCTGAAAAAACAATAACAATAGGTTTCAATTCTGTTTAAGTTAGTTAAACTTACAAATACTGTATGTGAACAATCATGAATACATAATACAATATCTGTGTATATTGTGAGGTGAGGTGTTGCTAAATAAGATGTTTGAGACAATTGCTTCAGTGGTGGTCAACCCCCACCCCCCACACATCCCTCCCCTGAGTCTCCACAGCGGTTAGGCTATATCCCTATTGAAGTGTGTGGTATTGATCTTCAGTGTGATTCCATTCCAAAACCACACAGCTCTGAGGCACTGAATCTTAAAACAGAATATCTCACACAAAGACTTCACATTCTAGAAAATAGGATTATATTCACCAGTGAAAACAGAAAAACAAATAATAATAGCATCACCTCCTATTCATTGGACTAAACTGTATTTGATTAATTAAAGTGCCATATTGCCTGGCCCTCAGGGCAGACTCAGATGAACTGTAAGCAACGCTGTGTGAAAGGGGGAGGGGTGGAGACATACCTAGTCTGCTGCCTCTGTGACTGGCTATGGATGGGGCTTTACCAGGGGAATACATTTCAGATTTAGGGATTATGTTGCTCAATCAGACTCTAAGAGATTATGCTATTTAGACAGACTAGGATATTACAACAATTTTAATGTTTTTTATATTGTGTGAAAACAATCCGTTATTTGAATAGAGCCATCAAAGAGCACCACAGATGTAAAGCGATCCCTTTTGAGGTAAACGTTTTTCACTAATCTCAGATTTTAAATGTGTACAAGTTAATTGGCCTTATTTTGCCCTATTTGGCTCGATTTCAATAATCCAAATAAAATATGACAAACTGAAATCCACAAGAGTGGTAACAGTGAAGCCTGTCTGGATACAAATTGTTATTTTCACAGGAGCAGGATGTCACACATTTGGAAAGGAGTAAATTATAGATTTTAAGAAGATAATTGTAGAAATAGGCGGGGTTTATGTCTTTGTGGTAACTAATAATGACCCTTCATGGCAATGCGTGCCAGTGTTGCGCGTGCGCGGGCAGATAGAACACTGGTTGCAAGCCAGCTAGCAAGTTCCAATGTAACGTAAAAATAAAAATAAAACAATCTGGATTTGTTCGATAATCGTGTCTGGAGTGATTTAACACGTCTACCATTCAAATAACTAACTCCATGACCATTTAAAGTTGAAAGGATAGAAACAAGTAGAAAATCATACCTGCTCCTGATGAGCCAGTTTCCCAGTTGTGTCCAAGTTGCTATAGCAACACCATAATCTGGAGTGGCAAAAACAAGCTAACAAATCAGCTACCTAGCTAGCAAGTGATTTTTAAACGCAAAGTCTGTCTGACACTCACAGTCATGAACCTCGTTGTTAAACAAAAAAATATTTGTATGAATGAGGACGAAGAGGAGCTATTTTCTAAAGAAATAGAGGAAATTCGCAAGTAAGTAGCTAGCTAATTAGCTAACGTTAGCCAAACAAGCTAGCTACAACTTTTTTCTGTCACACGTGCACATTCTAATGGTACCCAGCTATCTCTCGACTCTCAATATTGTTAACGTTAGATAGCTTAGTTACCATATTGGGCAAGCACCTGTTCTATTTTCTAAATATTTTACTGGATAATGATTGACATTGTTTTCTCCATTTACCTGTTTGTCTGCTGCTGCGCCCAATGTGCAGGTTTTCACTGAGGGTGGGATTCTTTGGTTCAGATGCTTCTGTCCAAACCGATGTCTCAGAATTACCCACTGTCAAATTACTATCTGACCACACTGCTGAACTCATAAAGGTAGGTTACTTACTTTGTACATTGCTTGCTTATATAATAACTTTGTTTCTCCATATAATAACATGTTTGTTACAAAATAAATAAAGATGCAATTTATACAATTGAAAAGTTTATCTTTTCAAACAACTCCAATTATTAGTCTTATCCTTTTTGATTTAGCTAGATACAAAAAACACTGCAATCAGACCAGCAACATAGAAAGTGAAACGACTGAGTGACAGTGACTTGTGCATTCCTCTAGATTTGCTCAGTGATTCAATTCACTCTGCATCCCCTTTCATCTAAAAATTCCTATAACTTTAGGCCTAAATGCGTGGCTCTTATATCTCCCCCAGTCCCCTGCTGAGAGGGCATATGGAGGCTTTGTTGTGGGGAAGAGAGTGTTAGCAAGGGCGCAGCAATGACTGCCCTTGCCTGCAGAGTTAAACAAATTGATTGGCAGGCTAGTAGATTTGTGGAGTATTCATCCTCCAAAGATTTAAAGTGATACCAATTCAACAAAGAAGGAACCAAACCAGAGTACAGTAGCTACTTCCTACTGATTCAAGCTGATTATGCTAGCTGCTCAGTTAGACTAATGTACCTTGTGCTTGAAAAGAGCACAGTCTTGATGTGTTTGCGCCATGTGTATTTGTCAAAAAGCTATAATACATAAGAACATTAAATTAATTGGAGAGGCCTATTCAATTTATTTGAATGATGTTTGACTAAACCACGGCTAGCTTACAGTATAAGAACAATGCTAGATGCATTTCGGTTGATAAATTGTGCTGGAATGTGCTCTGGCTCAACATGCCTACATTAAACATGTTGAGTAATCTCTACCTTTGTTTGTTAGGATATGGATACCCTGAAAAAAGATATTTTTTTGAAAATGAAGTTCATACAGGCACACTATGAGTCCAAACTTCAGCAAGAGGCAGAGTCCTTGTATACTAGCATGAATGGCAAAGTGAAGAATTTGGAGAATCATCTTAAGGAGGTGACAGATATTTCATTTGTACAATTTATTTTGTTATATAAATAATTACTGTGTTCTCAGTCAAATTGCATTATGCTTATAAACTAAACTAAACATATTGTTTCATACAGAAAGTAAAAGTTATTCGGAAAAGTTATCAACAACAATTAAATGATGCAATCCATGTGGTCAGAGGCAGCTACAAGGTATGGAAACATTATGCCTAGTCGGTGTGTAACAACATGATCATGTTTCACTGTGTATAGTCATAACTCTTATTGTATACCAAATACGAAAGAGCACTTGCTCTGCACTGTGTGTGCATGTCTCTATCACCAAGTTTTTATAATGCTTTCAAGATATATTGACTGTGTATTTCAAGCATTTCGCTACACCCACAATAACATCTGCTGAACATGTGTATGTAACATTTGATTTGATTGTATTGTTTTATTTCAGAATTACTACCTTAAAAAAGGAGACAATATAGCTGCTGTTGCTAGTGACACAGGGAGACTGAAAGATCTGATGAATGAGATCCAAGAGAAGAACTTGAAGATCCAGTGTATGAGTGAACAGCTGAGGGAATATGAGGAGAGAGTCTTCAAAAAGGTAGGCCAGGATCAGTGTGTTCTTTACTTTGCCCACTTACTCTAGTGATGTGAGTCACATATTGTATTTTGTCTTATAATATAGCCTAATAATATTCCAAATTAAGAAGTTGAAGAATATTAAAGAATTAAGAATATTCAAAGTTTCTGCTAGAGCTGCCAGTGGTGAACAATACGTTTGTAGTTAATCATGGTTAGATTAAAATGCATTCAAGAGAGGGGCGGTGATATACACACCTTTTGTTTTACTAAAAGGTATTAATTTCTCATCAGTCTCTCATCACTCATACCTTTTATGTGGTGAGTGACACCCCCCAGAAATCAACATTAATTTGATATTTAGTGTTAAAAGGTGAGGTGTATTCCCCTAATTGCCTTGTTTTAATGAGCCCGGGCGGCCCCTCACTATCTCTCGAGTCCTCTCTCGCCCCTCAGTATTTTAGTTTTGTCCAACACAAGTGGGGCTCTACTGTAGGCAGATGGCGGGGAGAGCAGTCACACAAAACCAGCCTCTCAAAGTGAAACAGATGACTGCATCTCTGGAGAATCGCTCCTTTGTTCTTTGTGCTAATGAGAGTGGTCACGGCCATGGGAGAACCGCATGGCTAATCACTCGTAGTTACCACTCTATAGCAGATGGTGGAGCCAGAGGTAAAGGAAGTAGTGTTTCTTCTTCAATCCCATCCCAGTGGAAACAGTCCCAGTCAGCCATGCAGTGTTTTGGGTTTTAGATACAGCTGTGTAGAGAGAAACAGAGACAGAGGGAACCCCCATAAAACAAGAAAAACTTGTCTATTGCTGTCACTCATAGTTAGTTAACTTTATCTTGGATGGGGGAGAGAGACGAGGGAATGGATGGTGTTTGGTGGTGCATGACGAGGTGATCATCTGTTGATGCCGGTCGGGTCGGTGCTGTGCCAAGGTAGATGGAACGGTGCCCAGGCTGATTACAGAGAGGACCAACTGGGTAATCCTTTGTGGCATGACATGTAGCTTAGCCTAACGCGGCGTCAAAACTGCAGTGTCACACGCAACGCAAGCACTCCTAACCTTATAATCCCTCAAAATAGTTTTTTCATTATTTGATTAATGCTGATACAGCAGAATAGGTTAGTCTGTAGAGTGCATGCAGTTCCTAAAAATGTCAAGCTTATGAAGAATGGCTTTAACTATGTGTGTTTCCTTTTGCATTCAAATGTGTCTTTTGGCAAACCTGAATGTATTGGGTGGCTCTCTGTTACAAAAATCTATTGAATTCGCACAGTTTTGGCCTCATTCCAACTGCAACAAAAAGGCATTCATATTATTTTAAAAAGTAAGATTTCTTTACTCAAATATGACCCCTGCTCACAAAAGTACTGTCTTCTTTCATTCTAAAACAAGAGGAGGAAACAAAACAAGGGAAAGGAGGGTGGGGGGGACCTTGAAGCTTTGAAAGCCTTTGAACGCCTGCACACTGCACAGTCCTAAGTGTGACAGGCATGCAAAAGCCCTGTTAATGTCCAGGGCATGAATGGTGGCTGCAGCACAAAGTGGAGAGGGCCAACTGCGTTGATATCACAGGAACCTGATGGGCTCCATGCGGCTCCCAGTCTGCAAACTTCACTGCTCTGACATGTGATGTGATCCTGGTGACACTGGCAGCGCTGCCACTGAGGGAAGACACAAAGGCAACAAGCCCCCCCCTGGAAGCTGTGCACTCTTCAAACCCCCTGGTGTTGCCCAGCCATACTCCCCCAGTCTCCCCCCTCAGCCCTGCCTAGTTACAGGCAGCGGTTGTTAGAGACCAGGGCCCAGACCGTGGGTGGAAAGGCCCAGCTGCCGCTTTGGACTTCCAGAATAAATTGACCTGAATGACAGGGGCACACAAACAGTATGATATGTATTATCCCTGTCAATAAAAATGTCCCCATGAATTATGGTCTTTGTATATAATGTACTGCCTTCTTTCTTCCGGGCAAAGAGGGGAGAAAAAAAAACTAATGGCCGGAGTTCTTTTTTGTGTGTCTCAGCTTTTTATTATTCAGGGGGAAATCATAGGAGGCAGAAAGTTGTACGATTGCTTTGTTTCTTAAAAGGACTCATATTTGCCACGCAGCTTGAGCTGTGTGCCTTTTGTTTTGCGGATTAAAGAAAAAAGGTTAAAAAGGAGTTGTCATTTTTTTTCTTCAGATCAGCTGTGAGGCTGTGGATGACCCGGAGAAAGAATGGCTGAGACAAGAGAATCAAAAGCTAGAAGACGACATTGCCTCCATACACATTGTCATGGACCAGGTCCGCAATTCCTTGGAGGCTAAAGAGGAGCAGTTGGAAGATCTAGGTAACAAATCCTATTCCCTGCAGTTTTTTAAGCACTGCTTATTGAAATGTTATAGGATTTAAGATGTTAAGTCATAGAATCTGGATCATAAAATCCATATTGATGTAATTCTGTGACTCAATAACTATGTTGAACTGTCTAGTGTAATTGCTAAATCTTTACTTTTTAACCCCTAGTGTAATTGATAAATCTTTATTTCTTAACCCCATATGCAAACTTCCTACATCAATTGCCGTTTCAACTAGGCTAATCATGTGCCCCCTGCAGCAGGTATTGTCTGGAAACATGAGCTAATAACTCACAGTAAGGCAGCCATTGGTCAGATTGTAATGTTTGACGACACTTGTCAGATTGGCCATCCAGTCCACAGTGTGGGAGTCCTTCAAGATAAAGTAAACAGTGCACAGGTGTATTTTCAAGGATCAGCGTTTTATCTCTCTAAGTGTTTGATGTTCATTAATTGCTTATGTAACTTAGGTAACCATCTGAATATGTTCCCCCGGATGTAGAGATACAAACGGAGCACAAACATATCTCACCTGATAAAATGTGATAGCGCCAAGGCCTCCGTTGACTGCTACATGTTACAATTCATATCGGATGGGGTTTTGAAGAGGGCATACCTCATTAATATGACCTTAACCATATTCTTAAAATGTGGTGTGTGATGTCTGCCCAAAGAGAATCTCTTATTTTATATGTCGTTCATTCAAATCAAATAAGTGTTTTGTATGTGCTGTGACTAACTATAAGAGCTTTATCTGAATAAGTTGGGTGCAAAGTCTGCAAACCCACACTTGGTCCTTGAACTTAGTGTTTTTAGGTCACCAGAGGAACAGTTGGTGGCAGGCCATGCTCGTCAAGGGCAGAATGCCAGGTCAGAACCCTGTCAGGACCCAGGCCACTCTGGGTTCAAGTGGACTTTCTCAGGCCACCGCTGTAACACAATGGTTCATGGATGGACGTCATGTCACACGACTCTCTCAAACTCCAACAACCCTGTCTCTTAGGCCTACTCTCCCCTCCACCCTATTCCTCTGATAGCCCAAAGCCAGATGAAAGTTGAAGTGTTTCCTGTCTCTTGCTATCCATCTCAGCTAACCAAAGTGCTCTTTCTACTTGTTTCAGCCCATAATCTAACGGATGTGAAAGCAAAGTTAGAGGACGAGAAAAAAGCCCTGCAAAAGGTACATGCAACAATGGTATTTAGCAACTATACATAAAGCATAACATGTATTTAAAGCAAAAAGGATCACTATGCATTGTTTTGTATAGAGTGGAGCGATTTAGGAGAGATGCTTATGGTGATCCCCCCCCCCCCCCCACACATTTTAATTCTAGATGACCAGTGACTATGATCATCTGAAAGTACAACTCAGCATTGAGAAGGACACCGCCAGCAAGAAGGTAAGCATCCTTTCCCTTGTCACCAGTCTTTACAACCTCCAAGTGCATCCCATGTTGAATTTGGCTGGTGAGAAAACGATGTTTACAAAACATGTCTCAAAGTTCTCCACCCTCAACCCTGCCCATGCTGAACTGCTGTTCTATCCACATTACACCACCTGAGAGGCAGTCTTCCTAGCAGTGTTTGCAGTCCACTCATATAGAGTGGGAAAAAAGCCCTGTTAGCATATGTCAGGTAAGACAAGAGCCCTGATAGATTTCAGTGCAGGTGAATGTTCTGTTAGTTTTGTCATCAAAATGAAGAATGCTGCATTTCTCTTACTGTAAAGCAACTGATAAGTGGAGGCAGACAATCTAAATGATTTTATGAGGTACTATCAAGCTTTCACTGAGAAAAGAAAGGTTAATATTTGACACGGTAGTGTGGTTCCATTGGCATAACATTTGGCGAATGGGCCTTGAAGGCCATGCTTTAATGTGTTGGTTTAGGATTATTTATTATTCTTTATTGATACTGTAAGGGTAGATGATCTGTTTAATAGTCATATGTAGTGTGAAAAATGGAATTCTGCCAGATCATTTTACTGAATTGTGCTCGAAATTATAGAAATTGTGCAAGTTCTACTATTCATGCCTGTCAACTCTTTTGGACAGTTCATCCCTGCAGTATATATTTCTTGGTTATTTAAAGGGCCTACCAGGTGTCCTATTGATTTGATCAATGTAGAAAAAAATCATTTTTACAAAACAACTACACCCTTGGCTTTTTCATTTACAAAAGTTAGCAATCATTGCCCACAGAAATGGGTGACGTCGATTGTTGATAAAGCAAATATACCAGTCATAATTGTTTTGACAGCCCCCTTCTCTTTTCACTTTAAAGATACTAATCAGCAGTGGTAGAATCTAAAAGCTAACACATCCTGTGTTACTCAAACACTCACTTTGGCCACTTCTAACACACTTTATTGAATGCCTTGCTCTAACCCCATAGGGTTGCTAGGATACATAATTTAAATCTAATTCAAGTAAGTCTCACCTCGTTGATTATTGTAATTGAGGTATAAATGATTAGTTAATTTGTCACAGAATACTTGAGATTTACTGCAGGCCTACTCCTCCCTCTAATCATAGTTTTCTTTGGAAATACAAAACAATTGTCCACCTGAAGGATGCATTATTAGTATCCAATAATAACCTAGGTCATTTTGGGACCTGTAGGTGCAATGGTTAAAATGAAAGGTAACATCAGAGAAAGCACTCAGTAAAAGGAATCTGAACATAGATACTTGGCGTCATCATAATCAAAACAACACTAATTGGCAATCTTGGTCAGAGGATGATCACCATTAGAAATACAACAACAAAAACATATTGGTTAGAGATCAAAAGTATGGCTCGTTGATAGACCCCATTCTCTTCACTTCAATAAACACAAAACAGCCAGGGATGAGTAGAGGTTAATGGTGTGTGGAGCAGATGGTGTGTATCCAAACACCTTTTAAGGAGCAGCTTTAGTTAAAGACTACTAATAAAGATGTCCTTAATGTCATTTCAATCATCAGTCAAAAGGATTATACATATTTAGTGTAACAATTCAAATCCCCCTCTTTTCAAATGTCTTTGTTACTGGGCCTTTTGTACCCGTGCTGTGACTGACAAACTCAATGTTAAGTTCTACTATAGTGTTTATGCATAAAAATGTAAAATGAAAAAGAAAGAGGACGTTTTTCACATTATTTTGCTGACTTTGATCAATGAAGCAGAACATTTGCTTCTTCCATAGCTGTAGGGCCCCAAGGGAGAGACTTCCAATGGGAGGCCAAAGCCTAGCCGCTGAAAGCCCAGCTGGCTGTAAGCTTCAGCTACCCATCTCAAGACTCACTCCCTCATCCCTGAATGTCAAAATCACATAGAACACCAACAGTACGTTGGCTTGCATCAAGGAGGAATTATACAAAACATCTGTACTTGTAAGAACACCATTTTATTTAAACAGAAATGTATATGGAGCTATAGGGGGACATTTTCATCACGCAAAAGAGCACAGATCTGTGCAAAAACTACTGTAAAACTCATTATTATCTGCAGCACATTTTATTTGAAGTGCGTGATAAAGAGAGGATAAGTTTAAACTGTGGGTTTCATTTTTATTTTATTTTATTTAACCTTTATTTAACTAGGCAAGCCAGTTAAGAACAAATTCTTATTTACAATGACGGCCTACCAAAAGGAAAATGGCCTCCTGTGGGGACGAGGGATTAAAAATAAGAATATAGGACAAAACACACATCACGACAAGAGAGACACCACAACACTACATAAAGAGAGACCTAAGACAACAACATAGCAGGCAGCAACACATGACAACACAGCATGGTAGCAACACCACATGACAACAACATGGTAGCAGCACAAAACATGGTACAAACATTATTGGGCACAGACAACAGCACAAAGGCAAAAAGGTAGAGACAACAATACATAACACGAAGCAGCCATAACTGTATTGAGTCTTTGAATGAAGAGATGGATATAAAACTGTTCAGTTTGAGGGGTTTTTGCAGCTCATTCCAGTCGCTAGCTGCAGCGAACTGAAAAGAGGAGCGACCCAGGGATGTGTGTGCTTTGGGGACCTTTAACAGAATGAGACTGGCAGAACGGGTGTTGAATGTGGAGGATGAGGGCTGCAGTAGGTATCTCAGATGGGGGGGGGTGAGGCCTAAGAGGGTTTTATAAATATATTTGGTGAAAGAGGAGCGATTACGATAGAGGAAACCAAGTCTAGATTTAACCTTAGCCTGCAGCTTTGATATGTGCTGAGAGAAGGACAGTAGCCATACTCCCAAGTACTTTTATGAGGTGACTACCCAATCATACCGGTGGGGAGAGGGGCATTCTTCTTACCAAACCACATGACCTTTGTATTGGTGGTGTTCAGAACAAGGTTAAGGGCAGAGAAAGCTTGTTGGACACTAAGAAAGATTTGTTGTAGAGCGTTTAACACTAAATCCGGGGAGGGGCCAGCTCAGTATAAGACTATCATCTGCATATAAATGGATGAGAGAGCTTGGGATGCAACTGAAGCAATCAAGAGTTAGTGTTTGCAATTGGCCCAACGTTGTCCGGGATAGGGGAAGGTTTGGCCGGGGGGCTTTACTTGGCTCATTGCGCTCTAGCGACTCCTTGTGGCGGGCCGGGTGCCTGCAGGCTGATTTTGGTCGTCAGTTGAACAGTGTTTCCTCTGACACATTGGTGCATCTGGTTTCCGGATTAAGCGAGCCGGTGTTAAGAAGCGCAGCTTGGTGGGTCATGTTTCGGAGGACGCATGACTCGACCTTCGCCTCTCCCGAGCCCGTTGGGGAGTTGCAGCGATGAGACAAGATCGTAATCACGAAATTGGGGAGAATAAATATGTATATACAGTACCAGTCAACAGTTTGGACACACCTACTCATTCAAGGGTTTTTCTTTATTTTTTTACTATTTTCTACATTGTAGAATAATAGTGAAGACATCAAAACTATGAAATAACACATATGGAATCATGTAGTAACCCACATTTTATTTTATTTTTATTCTTCATAGTAGCCACCCTTTGCCTTAATGACAGCTTTGCAAACTTGGTATTCTCTCAACCAGCTTCACCTGGAATGCTTTTCCAACAGTCTTGAAGGAGTTCCCACATATGCTGAGCACTTGTTGGCTGCTTTTCCTTCACTCTGCGGTCCAACTCATCCCAAACCATCTCAATTGGGTTGAGGTCGGGTGATTGTGGAAGCCAGGTCATCTGATGCAGCACTCCATCACTCGCCTTCTTGGTCAAATAGCCCTTACACAGCCTGGAGGTGTGTTGGGTCAATATCATGTTGAAAAACAAATTATAGTCCCACTAAGCGCAAACCAGATGGAATGGCGTATCGCTGCAGAATGCTGTGGTAGTCATGCTGGTTAAGTGTGCCTTGAATTCTAAATAAATCACTGACAGTGTCACCAGCAAAGCACCCCTACACCATCACACCTCCTCCATGCTTCACGGTGGGAACCACACATGCGAAGATCATCCATTCACCTACTCTGCGTCTCACAAAGACACGGCGGTTGGAACCATACATCTCAAATTTGGACTCATCAGACCAAAGGACAGATTTCCACCGGTCTAATATCCATTGCTCGTGTTTCTTGGCCCAAGCAAGTCTCTTCTTGTTATTGGTGTCCTTTAGTAGTGGTTTCTTTGCAGCAATTCGACCATGAAGTCCTGATTTATGCAGTCTCCTCTGAACAGTTGATGTTGAGATGTGTCTGTTACTTGAACTCTGTGAAGCATTTATTTGGGTTGCAATTTCTGAGGCTGGTAACTAATGAACTTATCCTCTGCAGCAGAGGTAACTCTGGGTCTTCCTTTCCAGTGGCGGTCCTCATGAGAGCCAGTTTCATCATAGCTCTTGATGGTTTTTGCGACTGCACTTGAAGAAACATTCAAAGTTCTTGCAATTATCCGTAATTGACTGACCTTCATGTCTTAAGGTAATGATGGACTGTTGTTTCTCTTTGCTTATTTTTTATTTTACCTTTATTTAACTAGTCAAGTCAGTTAAGAACAAATTCTTATTTACAATGACGGCCTACACCGGCCAAACCCGGACTACGCTGTGCCAATTGTGCGCCGCCCTATGGGACTCCCAATCACGGCCAGTTGTGATACAGCCTGGAATCGAACCAGGGGGTCTGTAGTGATGCCTCTTGCACTGAGATGCAGTGCCTTAGACCGCTGCGCCATTTGAGCTGTTCTTGCCATAATATGGACTTGGGTCTTTTACCAAATAGGGCTGTCTTCTGTATACCACCCCTACCTTGTAACAACACAACTGATTGGCTCAGTTATTAAGAAGGAAATAAATTCCACAAATTAACTTTTAAGAAGGCACACTTGTTAATTGAAATGCATTTCAGGTGACTACCTCATGAAGCTGGTTGAGAAAATGCCAAGAGTGTGCAAAGCTGTCATCAAGGCAAAGGGTGGCTACTTTGAAGGATCTCAAATATACAATATATTTTGATTTGCTTAACACTTTTTTGGTTACTACATTATTCTATATTTGTTATTTCATAGTTTTGATGTCATCACTATTATTCTACAATGTAGAAAATAGTAAAAATAAAGAAAAACCCTTGAATGAGTAGGTGTGTCCAAACTTTTGACTGGGACTGTATGCTACATAAACAAATAAAATAGTTAGTGTTTGGAACTCGCAGGTAATAATATGCCATCCTGACCCGTGTATTGCACACGCAAAAATGTTGCCCACAGTATATGGAAGGGCAAAGAACATGGGGAATTTAGATATTAGCTATCATAACATAACCTTTTACTCCCATGGGAGGAAGTCCATGTCCAATAACCTTTTCACTGTGGGATACTGTGGGACCCTGTACCAATTCTAGGCCAGGTGGAGTGAGGACAGTCATGAAAGCAGGGTGGCGTTAGGTCCATCATACAGGCAGGTGCAGTCTGGCATCTAGCTTACCCTGTCAGGGCTCTACAGTGCGACCATTTTGGCGCGTATGCTACAGCATTAGCTAGCTAGCTAAGAACCTGGTAACCACAGATGAAAGTTATCAATAATCTTTGTTGGAACTTTACCAGTAGTATGCAAACATTTGGTGGCACAGAAAGAAAGGAAAAGGAAGATGTTCTTCAGGGGATGAGCTTCAAAAGTAGCTAAGATTCATGATATAGGCCTTATGTAGGCTATATCTCAATTTTAAAAATCTATTCTTCTGGTGTTCCTAAACCCTGTGTTTTGTCATTGCTGGCAATTCTTATCATTAATACTTCAAATATTTGTTGATTGTGCTCCTACATTTATTTGTGTGCTCCTAATGTTTTTAACTTAGGAGCAACTATGCTCCTTGTAAAAATGTCTGTGGGTCCTATCTTGCTCTACCCACATTATTATTGTGCTGGATGATCTTTGCGTCCACCCACAGTGTCTTTAGAGGGCTCTTCAGTCAATGCAACTGAAGAAACATCCTGGGTGTTGGTTTTACACAATAGCATTTAACAAACACCTATCAAGGAATCAAGGCCTTCAGTGTCCTTTTGAACTAAATTGAATCATTTTCATTAGGTTGGGTTTTAAAAAGGACTTTCGTAAAATGCTTTATCGCTAAAATCATTATCTGCAAAAGTACTCAGCGTCATCATTATACTCTCGTAATCTCTTTAGATGATAATCATGTGTTGCTAATGGATGATATTCAATTAATTTCTCAAGACTAGATCTATAATCCATTTGGTACTGTTTTATCATTCAGAAAATGTATTTTAAGGAAAATATGATCATTTTCTCTGTAACAGCCTCATTTATTCATTTCACAGATGAAGTCTCTAAAAGAAGAGCTGGAAAAAGAAATACAAATCATTGAAGACTTCCGCAAGAGTGAGGTAAGTAACTGGCATGACCTGGCTGCACACGTTTCGCGAGTCGTGGAAGCCCCCATTATATTTCCAAATTCCCTACAAGTAAAAACGTGCCACGGTCAAGTGCTGCTATCTGTGTCAGGATGTTTAAAAGTCTGGGTCTCTCCAGTGAAGGACAGTTAGTCCATCAGTGCAGACATTAGGCTCATAAAGCAAAGAGAGGGGATAATGTGCGCACGTGTTGTCTCTGTCCTATTGATTTTAGCCATGGGAGTTGGGTTAAAATACAACCTGTTCCACATAAGTCAACAGTGAAGTGCATTCATCAACAAAGTGTCTGTCGTGGCACTATTTTGAGATGACACAAGGAATGTGTAGGCAATGCCTTTTTTTGGTTTCAGAAACGTAAAAATAATGCTGAATGTTGCAACTTTAAAGTCCTGCAGCCTCATTATAGCATAACCCCATATTGCTTCTACCCTCACATTACCACAGCTGGATTTATTGAAAGCATAAAATATATACTTTATAATTGCCCCAGCATTTTTTTATTATACACTATTTATGATCATTTTGACACCCAGCCTTGATACACCCCCCCCCCCCCCACACCCACCCCACCCCGACACACACACACACACACACACACACACACACACCTATCTCACCACCGCTACTATATTAACTATAAATGTTTACTCAACTATAAAGCTGAAGCACTTCAGCTACATATCACTCCCACTTTTGCTCATTCATCCCTTGGTCTGGGGGGGAGGATGGGGTCATTCTGTCAACACACTGACCACATAGAGCCAGACAGCTCCTGTGTGTGTGTGGGAGAGAGAGAGAGAGAGAGAGAGAGAGAGAGAGAGAGAGAGATGCAGCTGACACAACACGCGGATGGCTGGAGTGGATTGGCTAGCCTGATTAATGGGCCGCCACAGTGAGTGGTTGAAAGTCCACTTCATAAACAATGACTTAACAATACAGGGACCGTAGTGCCTGACCATTATGGATCCGTCATGTTTTTTAATGGAAAATATGTACTGTCTCATCCTACTCAGAGCCATGGTCTACCAGTTGACAAGTTTGCTTTGCAAGTTTGGTCCTGCTATTTTATATGGATTCAGTGCAATGGGCTGAGTTGTCTGTTAGGCACCAAAAGTCATACAAGACTATTTTGTTGGGAGTTTTTCTCAGTACCTAAATGGTTATAAAATAATGAAAAAAACTATGATGATCAAACTGGAAAATGTTATGGATTTATATGGTAAGATATTCTTGTTACGGTCTGGTGCTTTATCCAAGTTGATGAGGCTGGCTGTAGGCTACATCCTGTTGTTACGGATAAACACCTACGCCTTTTCTCCCTTTCTAAAGACATTGAGCTTCTGAAAGGTGACAAGAAGGCCTTCCTTTCTTTTTCTCTCAAACTGAGAAGAATGGAAACCCCATCCTGACATCCTTGTCTTAACTAGACTAACAACACAGCTATAATACACCCACCTCTCACCATGGCAAATCTTAGTCTGTCCCTATTCATTCATTTCCACATTGGAACCAACTGGCTCTCTGTCTCAAGCCTTTATATTGAGACCTGAGTTACTCCTTCAGATTATGGGAACATACTCTTAAAGGCACCATATGTAACATTTTCTGCTGTTTAATGGGCATTTAAATGAACAATTATTGAGGAATATAACTTCAAGAATAAATGTATGCTTTTAAGAGCATACATATCCCCAGCCCCACCCCTCTGCTTACAGAACAAAGTGGCAGGGTTAGGCTATTGATATTACAGATGCCTTTTTCATACAAAAGACAACCAGATATGTCTTGAGAGTCACAATTTGGCCTTTGATGAAGAAAAGCGGATGTCCAACAGTGACCTGGCTTGACCTGACCTTCACACGCCCAGACCATGTGCACTAAATCAGCTAACATGGCCATTCACAATGCTGCCTTAGGTTCTGATTATAACGGCCACTAGTTTGTTTAAAGTAACCATTGTTAGACCTGAGTTAGTGGGATGGCACAAAACATAGGGCCCCCCAGAGCCATATATAGAGCGAGATCGGCCAGGTTTTAAAACGGCTGCCATGTTAGCGCCTGTGTTCTCGGATTGTTGGCGATGTAACAATACAAGAGCGCCACCGACAATTCCCTATAAAATGACCCTCGGTAAACAAGCGAAACAGAGCAGCGAATTTAAGACATTTTTATTGATTCAGGATAATGTGTATCCAAGTTCGTACTGTGTTGTGGTGTCAATAAATTGCATATCTGCTTTCACTGGACATCTTCATAGGTTTTAAAAACTAACAGAAATAAACAGCACAACGCGTTTATAGCCACGGCTATGGAGGAGAAAGTGGTGTTCTCGGAACGTTCAGAGAGAAACCTCATTGGCCCAACTCTCTCTCTCTCTTGATCTCTCTCGCTATATATATATACAGTGGGGAGAACCAGTATTTGATACACTGCCGATTTTGCAGGTTTTCCTACTTACAAAGCATGTAGAGGTCTGTAATTTTTATCATAGGTACCCTTCAACTGTGAGAGACGGAATCTAAAACAAAAATCCAGAAAATCACATTGTATGATTTTTAAGTAATTAATTTGCATTTTATTGCATGACATAAGTATTTGATCACCTACCAACCAGTAAGAATTCCGGCTCTCACAGACCTGTTAGTTTTTCTTTAAGAAGCCCTCCTGTTCTCCACTCATTACCTGTATTAACTGCACCTGTTTGAACTCGTTACCTGTAAAAAAGACACCTGTCCACACACTCAATCAAACAGACTCCAACCTCTCCACAATGTCCAAGACCAGAGAGCTGTGTAAGGACATCAGGGATAAAATTGTAGACCTGCCCAAGGCTGGGATGGGCTACAAGACAATAGGCAAGCAGCTTGGTGAGAAGGCAACAACTGTTGGCGCAATTATTAGAAAATGGAAGAAGTTCAAGATGACGGTCAATCACCCTTGGTCTGGGGCTCCATGCAAGATCTCACCTCGTGGGGCATCAATGATCATGAGGAAGGTGAGGGATCAGCCCAGAACTACACGGCAGGACCTGGTCAATGTCCTGAAGAGAGCTGGGACCACAGTCTCAAAGAAAACCATTAGTAACACACTACGCCGTCATGGATTAAAATCCTGCAGCGCACGCAAGGTCCCCCTGCTCAAGCCAGCGCATGTCCAGGCCCGTCTGATGTTTGCCAATGACCATCTGGATGATCCAGAGGAGGAATGGGAGAAGGTCATGTGGTCTGATGAGACAAAAATAGAGCTTTTTGGTCTAAACTCCACTCGCTGTGTTTGGAGGAAGAAGAAGGATGAGTACAACCCCAAGAACACCATCCCAACCGTAAAGCATGGAGGTGGAAACATCATTCTTTGGGGATGCCTTTCTGCAAAGGGGACAGGACGACTGCACCGTATTGAGGGGAGGATGGATGGGGCCATGTATTGCGAGATCTTGGCCAACAACCTCCTTCCCTCAGTAAGAGCATTGAAGATGGGTCGTGGCTGGGTCTTCCAGCATGACAACGACCCGAAACACACAGCCAGGGCAACTAAAGAGTGGCTCCGTAAGAAGCATCTCAAGGTCCTGGAGTGGCCTAGCCAGTCTCCAGACCTGAACCCAATAGAAAATCTTTGGAGGGAGCTGAAAGTCTGTATTGTCCAGCGACAGCCCCGAAACCTGAAGGATCTGTAGAAGGTCTGTATGGAGGAGTGGGCCAAAATCCCTGCTGCAGTGTGTGCAAACCTGGTCAAGACCTACAGGAAACGTATGATCTCTCTAATTACAAACAAAGGTTTCTCTACCAAATATTAAGTTCTGCTTTTCTGATGTATCAAATACTTATGTCATGCAATAAAATGCAAATTAATTACTTAAAAATCATACAATGTGATTTTCTGGATTTTTGTTTTAGATTCCGTCTCTCACAGTTGAAGTGTACCTATGATAAAAATTACAGACCTCTACATGCTTTGTAAGTAGGAAAACCTGCAAAATCGGCAGTGTATTAAATACTTGTTCTCCCCACTGTATATACACACAGAGCAACATTTTTCCACATTTTGTTACGTTACAACCTTATTCTAAAAATGGATTAAATTGTTTTTTTTTCTCCCTCATCAATCTACACACAATACCCCATAATGACAAAGCAAAAATAGGTTTTTAGAAATGTTTGCAAATGTATTACAAATAAAAAACATTTATTGACATTTACATAAGTATTCAGACCCTTTACTCAGTACTTTGTTGAAGCACCTTTGGCAGCGATTACAGCCTCGAGTCTTCTTGGGTATGACGCTACAAGCTTGGCACACCTGTATTTGGGGAGTTTCTCCCATTCTTCTCTGCAGATCCTCTCAAGCTCTGTCAGGTTGGATGGGGAGCGTCACTGCACAGCTATTTTCAGGTCTCTCCAGAGATGTTAGATCGGGTTGATGTCCGGGCTCTGGCTGGGCCACTCAAGGACATTCAGAGACTTGTCCCGAAGCCACTCCTGCGTTGTCTTGGCTGTGTGCTTAGGGTCATTGTCCTGTTGGAAGGTGAACCTTCGCCCCAGTCTGAGGTGCTGAGTGCTCTGGAGCAGGTTTTCATCAAGGATCTCTCTGTACTTTGCTCCGTTCAGCTTTCCCTCAATCCTGACTAGTCTCCCAGTCCCTGCCGCTGAAAAATATCCCCACAGCATGATGCTGCCACCACCATGCGTCACCATAGGGATGGTGCCAGGTTTCCTCCAGATGTGACGCTTGGTATTCAGGCCGAAGAGTTCAATCTTGGTTTCATCAGGCCAGAGAATCTTGTTTCTCATGGTCTTTGTCCTTTAGGTGCCTTTTGGCAAACTCCCAAGCGGGCTGTCATGTGCCTTTTACTGAGGAGTGGCTTCCGTCTGGCCACTCTACCATAAAGGCCTGATTGGTGGAGAGCTGCAGAGATGGTTGTCCTTCTGGAAGGTTCTCCCATCTCCACAGAGGAACTCTGGAGCTCTGTCAGAGTGACCATCGGGTTCTTGGTCACCTCCCTGACCAAGACCCTTCTCCCCCTATTGCTCAATTTGGCAGTGCGGCCAGCTCTAGGAAGACTCTTGGTGGTTCCAAACTTCTTCCATTTAAGAATGATGGAGGCCACTGTGTTCTTGGTTTTTGCTCTGACATGCACTGTCAACTTTGGGACCTTATATAGACAGGCGTGTGCCTTTCCAAATCATGTCCAATCAATTGAATTTACCACAAGTGGACTCCAATCAAGTTGTATAAACATCTCAAGGATAATGAATGGAAACAGGATGCACCTGAGCTGAATTTCAAGTCTTATTGCAAATGGTCTGAATACTTATGTAAATAAGCTATTTCTGTTTTTTATTTTTATTACATTTGCGCAAACATTTTCTAAAATGTGTTTTCACTTTGTCATCGTGGGGTATTGTGTGTAGATTGATGAGGGAAAAATGTTTAATCCATTTTAGAATAAGGCTGTAACGTAACAAAATGTGGAAAAAGTCAAGGGGTCTGAATACTTTCCGAATGCACTGTGTGTGTGTGTGTGTATGTATGTATGTATATATATATATATATATATATATATATATATATATATATATATATATATATATATATATATATATATATGTATATATATATATATATATATGTATGTATGTGTGTATGTGTGTGTGTGTATATATGTATATATGTATGTGTGTGTATATATGTGTATATATATATATATATGTATGTGTATATATGTATGTGTATATATGTATGTGTGTATGTGTGTGTATATATGTATATATGTATGTGTGTGTATATATGTATACATACATATATATATATGTATGTGTATATGTGTGTGTGTGTATATATATATATATATATATATATATATATATATATACAGTGAGGGAAAAAATTATTTGATCCCCTGCTGATTTTGTACGTTTGCCCACTGACAAAGAAATGATCAGTCTATAATTTTAATGGTAGGTTTATTTGAATAGTGAGAGACAGAATAACAACAAAAAAATCCAGAAAAACGCATGTCAAAAATGTTATAAATTGATTTGCATTTTAATGAGGGAAATAAGTATTTGACCCCCTCTCAATCAGAAAGATTTCTGGCTCCCAGGTGTCTTTTATACAGGTAACGAGCTGAGATTAGGAGCACACTCTTAAAGGGAGTGCTCCTAATCTCAGCTTGTTACCTGTATAAAAGACACCTGTCCACAGAAGCAATCAATCAATCAGATTCCAAACTCTCCACCATGGCCAAGACCAAAGAGCTCTCCAAGGATGTCAGGGACAAGATTGTAGACCTACACAAGGCTGGAATGGGCTACAAGACCATCGCCAAGCAGTTTGGTGAGAAGGTGACAATAGTTGGTGCGATAATTCGCAAATGGAAGAAACACAAAATAACTCCCTCGGCCTGGGGCTCCATGCAAGATCTCACCTCGTGGAGTTGCAATGATCATGAGAACGGTGAGGAATCAGCCCAGAACTACATGGGAGGATCTTGTCAATGATCTCAAGGCAGCTGGGACCACAGTCACCAAGAAAACAATTGGTAACACACTACGCCGTGAAGGACTGAAATCCTGCAGCGCACGCAAGGTCCCCCTGCTCAAGCCAGTGCATGTACAGGCCCGTCTGAAGTTTGCCAATGACCATCTGGATGATCCAGAGGAGGAATTGGAGAAGGTCATGTGGTCTGATGAGACAAAAATAGAGCTTTTTGGTCTAAACTCCACTCGCCATGTTTGGAGGAAGAAGAAGGATGAATACAACCCCAAGAACACCATCCCAACCGAAGTATGGAGGTGGAAACATCATTCTTTGGGGATGCTTTTCTGCAAAGGGGACAGGACGACTGCACCGTATTGAGGGGAGGATGGATGGGGCCATGTATCGCGAGATCTTGGCCAACAACCTCCTTCCCTCAGTAAGAGCATTGAAGATGGGTCGTGGATGGGTCTTCCAGCTCCGTAAGAAGCATCTCAAGGTCCTGGAGTGGCCTAGCCAGTCTCCAGACCTGAACCCAATAGAAAATCTTTGGAGGGAGCTGAAAGTCCGTATTGCCCAGCGACAGCCCCGAAACCTGAAGGATCTGGAGAAGGTCTGTATGGAGGAGTGGGCCAAAATCCCTGCTGCAGTGTGTGCAAACCTGGTCAAGACCTACAGGAAACGTATGATCTCTGTAATTGCAAACAAAGGTTTCTGTACCAAATATTAAGTTCTGCTTTTCTGATGTATCAAATACTTATGTCATGCAATAAAATGCAAATTAATTACTTAAAAATCATACAATGTGATTTTCTGGATTTTTGTTTTAGATTCCGTCTCTCACAGTTGAAGTGTACCTATGATAAAAATTACAGACCTCTACATGCTTTGTAAGTAGGAAAACCTGCAAAATCGGCAGTGTATCAAATACTTGTTCTTTCCACTGTATATATACTGTATCAGTGGAGGCTCCTCAGAGGAGGAAGGGGAGGACCATCCCCTCAGTGAATTTCATTTTTTTTTAAATAGTTTAACATTAAAAAAGTGATACTCTTTAGATAAAACTATACTAAATATATTCACCTCACCACTAATTGATTCAAACACACTATTTTGCAATGAAGGTCTACAGTAGCCTCAACAGCACTCTATAGGGTAGCACCATGGTGTAGCCGGAGAACAGCTAGTTTCTGTCCTCCTCTGGGTACATTGACTTCAATACAAAACCTAGAAGGCTCATGGTTCACACCCCCGTCCATAGACTTACACAGTAATTATGACAACTTCCGGAGGACGTCCTCCAACCTATCAGAACTCTTGCAGCATGAACTGACATGTATGGCCTCCCGAGTGGCGCAGTGGTCTAAGGCACTGCATCGCAGTGCTAGCTGTGCCACTAGAGATCCTGGTTCGAATCCAGGCTCTGTTGTGGGAGACCCGTGGGGCGGCGCACAATTGGCCCAGGGTAAGGGAGGGAATGGCCGGCAGGGATGTAGCTCAGTTGGTAGCCCGGTTTACAACGCCAGGGTTGTGGGTTCAATTCCCACGGGGGGTATGAAAAAAATATATAATGTATGCACTCACTAACTGTAAGTTGCTCTGGATAAGAATGACTGAAATGTAATGAAATGTCCATCCAATCAAAGGATCAGAGAATGAATCTAGTACTGAAAGCATAAGCTACAGCTACGTAGCACTGCAGTGCATAAAATGTGGTGAGTAGTTGACTCAAAGAAAGAGAAAGACAGTAGTTGAACAGTTTTGAACAAATCGATTTCTTTAAAAATGAAGGAGAAGCAAGAGAGAGAGCGCGCTAGCTATATTTTGTTGTGTATTTTTAGCCTACCCAAACACCTGGCTCGAACAGAGAGGGATGCTATGTTAGTTAGCTGGCTATGGCTATCCAACACTGGAACTCTTCCAAGTCAAGGTAAGCTTTTGGTTTTATTAATTTATTGCCACCGGGTCCTGCCGGTATAACTACTAAACTGCTTGCTGACTGTACTGCATGATTGTAGCGGGTTTACTTATGCATTAGTTATAGTAGCTATGTTGACTATGACGTTAGCTAATATGGCTGTGTGTCGCTGTTAGCGGTTATGATATGAAGGTTTGGCTTGGAAAGGTTTTTTCGCCTGGCCACAGACAGATTATTTGTTGTGCGCTGAAGTCCACAAACTACGGGAAAGGGTGAGAGGAGTAGAGCGTGTATATGTGTGAAATAATTATGTGATCATGCTGTTTGTATGTGGCTGCTATGAAAGTGAACTGTGTTTGCGTATGATAAGGGGTGTATTCAGTCCGCCGATTCTGTTGAAAAACATTTCTTAAACGGAAGCAAACGGGGATAAACATACCTGGATTTGTCCAATAGAAACTCTTGTTTGCAACTGTTGGACTAATGATTACACCCTTGATCAGCTAGATGCAGGCAAGAGTCTGCAAGGCGGTATTGAATGTGTCACTGTCTGTCACCTTGATTACTCAATTTTGTCTCTCAACCTGTGCACCTATGTTGTAAACTTTAATTCATAGGCTAGGTTGTAGCAACCTCATGATGGGTATAGGGAAAATTAGAGTATCACGTAGTAGCATAAACCTATCGATGTTACATTGAGCTGGGTGAATGGAATATGAATGACAGTCATCCAATATGCTGTAATAGAAATAAGGCCATGCTCATAAAAAAAAGAATTTTCCTCCCTCATCTTAAACGGCAACGACTGCACAGTACTATATGACTCTGGGGCAACCATTTAAATTGAGTTTGATAATGGATTAAACACACAAGGGCCTCCAGAATCATTTTTTCGCAACTGATGGTCAAGGGCTAACAATGTGAGTTGCCAAAACTGAATAGCCATGTTTTTATTTCAGAAACGTGCTGTGGAAAAGGAAGTTAATGAGAAATTGGAGAAACAAAAAAGAGAAATGCTTGCTCAAGAGGCCGTCTTAAAAGCTCAAGCAGCAGCAAAACAGCCTGTGGTAAGATTTGCTCTCCTCAATATCCATGGACATACATTACATGATTTATGCTAACAAAACAGTAGAAGAAAACCGCTGAACACATTATTGGAATCATCACTCATTTATTTCTATAGTTTCAGGTTGCTAAAGGGGGGGAGGAGTTGATCCAACAACTTAATGAGCTGAAAAAGATGGAGACCTTACAGAAACAAGAAATAGAGAAGTATGTATCTACTTTGTCTAATCTAATTTTGGGTTGGAAGAAGGGACATGAATAGGTTAGACAATTACATGTTATAATGCATTATCTACTAGTATTACAGTGTTGATGATTGCAGCGTTAAAGATCAACCTTGCTATTATACAATAATTTATAATAGGATCACCTACCATGCTAATCTCAGTGCATGTCAGACTCCGTGCATCTGGCTCAACATTCACTCACACTGTATTTTACTTTGTTGTTTGCCAAAGACTCCAAAAGCAGTTGTTTCGCTGTAACGGAATATGGGAGAAGAAATTTGACATTCTGAAGGCGAGGTATGTATGAATGTGTTTTTTAACTTTGACTTACCGCATAGCAAATTGATCATAGAATGTCAATTGTACCTTTTATTCAATTAATAAGAATATTAAGCCAGTTGACGTTTTGTTTAATTATATTCAAATGTTGTTTTTGAGCAAATGTTTCTCTCAAACATCTATTGAAAGTTTCCATGCCATCAAAGATGAGATGTTCTTGCGACAAACGTTACAGCGGCAGGCAGCTTCACTGCAACATGCCTCAGTCAGCTACATGGTGAGGAACAAAGCATTTATAATTAGATTTTATGATTGATTTTTAGGGATAGTGCATGTAAAGATGTATATTAATACATTTGGATAAAGGTAAGGACAGTACAGTGATCTGAAAACATCATGTAGTAGGGATACAGTACATTTCACTGAGTATAACATTCAAAACATTATATGGGCTTTGGTATGATTTTTGTCACCCAATTCCATGGCTCAATCACCAGAGGAAACCAACACCTATGTAACACACACACTCACTCACTTAATCACTCCCACATGCACACACACACACCCAGTCTTGTTTTTCACATGGGTACATCAGAGCACACAGATCAGAGTTTAACAGGTGCAGCCCCATTTAGCCCCTCATTAAGTCCTCAATTGAAAGTTGCTTAATAATATTTATCGGCTTTTTTGTTTGTTTCCCCCTCTTTTCCACACATGGCTGTTCACCATGAGCAGTCAATCATAAGAAAGACAATTAAGATGAAAGCTAAAGATGTTTCTCTAAAAGCTCACTGGTGTCAAGATTCTAATGATATACATGTGAGCTGCACAATGCTATACACTGACTGCACTGCAAACCTATCACTAAGCATCAATGCAACCCATTGCAAACAGTAACCTGCTCCAATTATAAAGATAAAGATAGCTTGTATTATAAATGTCTATTTTCTTTCCTATAGATGGACAGTGCTGGTTCTTACCAAAGTCCTGTGTACAATGGATTGAAAATGCCGAGCAGCTATGCCACAGGGACACCTCTGGTTTGTATCAAAAGAAAAAGGCAAAAATGTATTCTAACTTCTTATGTGTTGGATTCTTCAGCTAAAAGTGTTTTCTGTGTCAGCCCAACATAGGTACTGGAGGTTTTCAGAAGATGGACAGGACCGATGAGATCATGGACATCAGTGTGTTGAGTGGCAGAGGAACAGATTGTTCAGGTAACTAATTTAACCGACCACTAGGACCAAATCCTAACCTGAGACATGCATTCATAACTCAAACTTTGAAGCTTATCTTCCATTGTCATTGATGCAGGATTTAGACAAAAGTTGAAGTATGTGCTTCTAATGTTTGGATTCAGCCCCAACATGTCAAATTAGAAATGACCTAAATACCTTTAGAAAAGACATTCAGGAATTGATTATTTCAATATCCCTGAAGGTGTATTGTTTTCAATAAAGAGACATGGTTACTACCTATATGCAAATACCTATATTTACTGTCCCAACACACAGTGTAACTTGCCTGATGAAAAATTACTTTGGGTCTATATAGATACATGTCCATTTGCCTTTGGAAATGTATTACAGATGTCTAGGATGGGGATCCCCTTGTTAACGTGGTATCAGGAGTGACAGAAACAGGAATCAACCTGGCTAAGCTCCCTTTAATCTTCCTGTTTGTGCGCTATTGACTTTCTGATAATTGGGATCCCCACTAATGAGCTTAGCAGACATGACTAGGCTAGATAAGTAGGAGGCTTAATTCCTTCTGTCAAAATGAAAGCTCTCTCTCAGACAGAACTATCTGATGCACAGAAGCCAACAAATTAATCTGATAGATTACTCTGTCGTCCTGCTGAAATATGTAGCCTTAACAATCCAATAATCTAAGAAAATATGTCTGTGTCATTAGGACTGGCTACTTCCTCCTTTTCCTTGAACACTTTTATATGTCAGAGATATGATATTATTCAAATGTTTTAAACAGCCCACTGTGTAACTTTTGGTTAAATGTATCTCAAATTCAATGGCAAACATGGATATACATTTTATAATTCATAGTTTATTATAATTAGCTGTATAACTGTTAGTTGTAGTTGTGTTAATTCATGTTTTTTTAGATTTGATATCAAGTAATTTGTATATTGGTACGTTAATTTGTATGCTCTGTGAGGTTTTATGACTTGCTCTAGCCCTGTCCAAGTGTCCATTGATACAGACCTAGCTTTGTGTGAGAGGTCCAAAGGGCCCGCTGATGCAATAGCGTAGAGTCAACATGGCTGACAAACAGCATGGTGGAGGGTGACAAAGTTGAAAAGCCACTGGTCTTCAGACCGATTGGTCCGTGGGCAATGACCTCTACATCATGCATCCAGCCCCTGACTAAACCATGGGAATTCAGCCCATAGATCACCATTGACGCTCCATAATTGAAACATTGTAGATAAGGCACCAGCCATCATACAGGTCTTGACACTTAGAAAGAGTTGGCAAACACTGTTGTCACACATCAGATTATGTTTATTCTGTGGGTCAGTAATCTAAGATGGTCTGAATGATTTTAGCCCTGTGTTGCATGCTCGTGCTCTGTGTCGTGCTCTTTGATTGCTGACCAGTTGGGTGGAAAGGGTTCACATACTGAGTGAGTGGTGGGCTTCCAATGAGCAAGGGACTTATATTAAATTGCTCATAATACAGGCTAAGCTTTAGGCAGTGATTTGAAAATGTATTATTTGAAAATGTATAAACATATTTTGTATAATTGTTGGTCATGTTTGTCACTTATACAACTGTAGTTGTTCTTAATAATATAAATTGATATTATATTTATGCCTATAGCTATAAACATACTTTTGTCATTATTAGCAATAAGGACCCAGTGTTTGCTTGTAATCTGTATAACAATCCAAGAACATTTTAATCTAAACACACAAGTTGATGGTATCTAAAACAACATTTTAAAAGGGTACACATTTTATATTTTCATGGCGAGCTGTTTTAAAATGCTAAGTGAGTTTACCCCAAACGATATCCTCAAAAAAGCATTGTTAGAAGAACATACAAGGCTAATACATTTTGTCCGTCTTTGTCAGTGAATACGTCTGGCCCCCATATGCTTCAGTACAAAGCTATGTGAATAAGGCATTTACAAACCCAGGCCTACCGCATTAAACTCTATTACAATCTTTGTTCATGGTAAGTTATCAGTCTCAATTAATCAACTTCAACAATGGGAATTCTGATGTGTTCAAGCACCCTGAAACCTCTAGGTCAGTAGAAGGGCACATCAGAGCCCCGTTCTCAATTCAGCATCCTTTCCATTTTATTGCCTTTTTCAAGTCTTAAAACATTGTTTACCTATATACATTTTTCATATTTGAATAACTACTACAAAAAGAAGCAAGCAAATAAACAAAAAATAAATAGATTAGACAAAGAGCCTAAGTGTTCTTTATTCAAGGGCCTCATTGGCTTTCTAGTTAATAAAAAGTATCCTAGTCACTCCCTAAGGACCATGTCCTCTGTGCTGCAATGTGAATGGTATTGTTATGGCCATTCCTCTGCTGTTGAAAGGGGGTAACCACTGGTTTGATTCAGTTACACGGTTTAGTAAAGTTCCCCCTCCCACTGCCTTGGGGTCTATGGAGCGTCCGTGACCTGTTTAGAATTGGCCAGGGAGATGTCATGTCGCCCCTCCCATGGGCAGTACCCACATTCATTTTATTGGTTAAAAAAAATTACTTGGGATGGTGAAACCACTGCTTTTGAATCACAATTTGTTGGACTGGACAATAAAAATACGCATTGTAAAGGTGGGAATCAATCCACAAGGATGGATCAATAGTCCAAACTAAAAGTGTCAATGATCTTTGAAATAAGAAACTATGCCAAAAAAAAAGTATACATTTGTAAAATGCATTACTGCACACATTGAGTTTCATTGCAAGATTATATATCCTAATCATGTCATCCTGTAGGTTTGGAACAATTATAATATCATAATCATAATGACAGTTGTTTTAATCGTTTAACTTACAGCCCATGATGCCAACATAGTAATGCCACGTTATTTTATTCTAGAATCCCAGATGGAATCAGGAGATGAAGAGGAGCTGTGTGGAATTCTTCCTCTTCCTCGCCCTCCATCCCGTACCAGGCAAACAGCATCCCTCATATCTGCAATCTGCACTCCTTCAAAATGACAAACCTATACCAACGTTTTTGCTTTACAGACAATTAAACAAAGGAGAAAGTTACATACATATCTGATGCATTTCAGTAGCCTAAGGCTGCGTTTACACAGGCAGCCCAATTCTGATATTTTTCCCACTAATTGGTCTTTTGACCAATCACATCAGATCTTTTCACATTAGATATTTTTCAGAGCTGATCTATGGTCAAAAGACCAATTAGTGAAAAAAGTTCAGAATTGGTCTGCCTAATTTTAAAACAGTTTTAAAACAGCAACATTTTCTTTCAGCCTCATGGCAAAATGTGTAGAATCGTAGGAAGTTAACTACTTGCTCAGACCTTGCGTGGGGGGCCCACGAAACTGCGGTACACCACTGATCCAGCCAGCCACATCTCACTTTCCCAGGCTGCATTCAGAAAAAAAGCCAAACCCCCACAGTCCGCTGCTGCAGGCCCCTTTCATGTCAAACCTCATGACGTTAAACGACAGGCTTATAATCAATTAGTAATTTCTCCTTCAATTGGATGTCATTTATTACTGATGATGGTTGGAATATGACTCTCTTTCACTGTGCCACAGTCCTCTTTATAAACATTATGTGATTATGCATTAACTCCTTGTTATTTTCAACAGTCCATCATTTGGTGACTTTAATAAGACACATTTACATTCTAGTCTGGCATTCAGTTAAACACTATGGGCTGTAGGGTAACCATGTTGTCATAGAAACTGTTGGCATATATATTATGTCCCTTAAAAGTCTCAGGAGGGTTTCTTACTCAGGAGGTTTGCCTCTTTCAGAGCTTCTGCATTGGTTGTAAGACAACAAAGTGGGGTATTTTTGTTGGACTTAAAAGTAATTGCTTTCATTAAATGCTGGATAAATAGCAATTGCTGGTATGGTGGAGTCCAGCAGAGTTTCAGCATACAGGGTTAATCAGAGTAAGTGCTGGCTGGAAACCTTCCCAGCACCATGGCTCTCAGCCATCTTAAGGAGTACCCCAGCTTATGGTCACTTAGTACAGAAATGCTCAGTTCAAGCTTTACCATTTGATTCAGCTCTTAGGGATAGAATGTGAAAAACTGATTATTTATAGCACAAGATGAATAGACCCACTGTCTGCAAGTTATACAATCCCTTCCAATTATAATAATATATGCATTTGTTATTATTGATTTACACCTTGCACCATCTTTTATTCAACCTATATAGTCTACTTTCCTGAATATCTTTGAAATGTAAATGATAACTTTTTGTAAATATATACCAGTTCTTCCATTAACATATTATCAGATTGTAAACCCGAACATCTTGTCTTTTAAAATGTAACCATTTTGTTTTCACATAAAGCTGAATTTATCCCAAACGTTTTGTGCCACTTGAATCTCAGCTGCATTTGTCTTGCAAATTCATCCCTGCTGCGCAATGCTTAGAATAGGAAAAGAGATCAGTTGGACAGCAGTGAAGTTCAAACCAGCGAACAACTAAAGGGCCTGTTTCATAGATTTCCTTTTGTGAATATTAAAACGAGACCTGGTGAAAAATGATGCATGCTTTTACACTTCTGGAACCTGGCAACTGAGGGGAGAAAAAAACTTTGAAGAACTAAATCTTGGAGAACAAAAGAGCTGGACACATTTAGCTGGATTGCAACGAGTTTTGTGTCCCAGGCACATGACGTGCATCACGGAAACATATTGTATCGAAATAGTTTTGAGGAGAATACTGGGGATGAAAGAGAAAGGGTCTCTTTGATCAGCGCCCTGGAGTCCCCGGCTCCCCGAGTGCGCTCAGACTGACTGCAAGGCGTTATTCACTTTCAGCTAGACACACTTACATCGCCTATGAATGAAATTAGCATATTTGTAATTTATCACATTTTTTTCAACCTTTTTGTTTCGTTATTCAAGGTAAAAAGTAGACTAAATGAAAGTAGATCAATCATCAATGAAGAGAGAGGGAGAGAGCCATGCAATTCAGTTTCCCCAAAGGGGAAGAACGTTATCAAAAACTCAGTTTGATGATATGTGCAAATGTGTTCTCGGCATCACTTTAAAAAAAACAAATTAGTTTTTATTGACACTTTCAAACTGTTTGTTGTGGAAATGTCATAATAGCCCAACTTCTATTTTATTTTTGAATCAGAAACCTTAAGTTTGTAGACTAATCTTGTAGCCTAACTGTCAGGAATCAATCAGGTCTACCAAAAAAGTTCAACCTCGTATAATTACGCTTATGGAAAATGTAATGGCATGAAAATTATTATCATGACTCTTTATTCTTTATAGGACATATGCCTATAGGAAAATATATAAGCGTTTATAATCAAACGCGTTGTCCTGTGAACGTCCAACCCATACGGTCACTGCATCCTTGGTGGGAAAGAGCGTCAATGAAAGGACTCTAATATTTCATATGGGGCACGCAAAAGCTGTGCAAAATGCCTCTCATATTAAGCACAATATCCACCACTCTTTCAGTCGAACAAAGATCATAGCAAGACGTCTTTATGGCTAATTCAGTCAAAAGCCCATCTCCCATTCCCCCGTGGAAAGGTCAGTGTTGTTGTGTTTGGTCCACCAAGGGGGCTTTTTCAGCCGAGAGTCCAAGCCAGCTGTCTCTGTCATAGTCCAGCTATTGGGAGAGCGCACGCTCTCATGCTTGTTATATTGCTATAGGCCTACTGATTCAAACATTTTGCAATGTAGAAATTAGTTATTTACTTTTGTTAAACAAAATCCCTAACATAATTAAAGAGGAGTTATAGGTTGTCGAGTTTTTCTAAATAATAAATGTTTAAATGTTATTGGAATGTTTAGAGGAATACCACTCAGATATGCTGTACTATTATCATACACAAGTAGGCAAAAGGGCTAGGGCCTATATGCTTCCCGATTTATGAAATCCTTACAATTTTACGCACAGTTATATATTTTTCATGCATGAAAACATGGTTAGCATCAACATGCCAATGAACAGAAGATAGACCACATAAGAAGATGAAGAGAGAATTATTGATACAGAAATGTGTTCTGTCCGTTTCTCTCACTGATGTAGACTAGGCTTCACCTCACGTGTTTGCTTATCTGTTACAGTCAAGACGTCCTCTCATTTTCACGCTGATCTCACACTCCATCAAACATCACTCTCACTCCATAAAACATCACTCTCACTGAGATTTCACCCACCCAATGAGCCACTCACTCTTTAAAAAGTCAGCGTCTTTTGTCAGTACAAGCTCACATTCAATTATTCTTTATTGAACGTCTTTGTTTAAATTGGTTATACAATGCTAAAATACGGTACATGCTGAGGGGTGGTTTTAGATGCCTCTCATTTGTGCGCTTATTATAACCTTAATATATGCACATGATTATCCAAATTTAAGGTATGTGCGCGCAAACTTCAGTGGATATTAAGATTCGGCTATGGAACTATCCATTACAAATAAAAGTATTGGATTGGTATTTTTATTTAACCATCATAAACCTATAATGACATGAACTAAAATACCAACCCTCCATAATTAAAATACTTTTTTTGGCTATAGACTATTGTAATATGTAGTAACTTTGACACTACTACTGCTGCGTATAGGAAATTAATGTTAGCTAACCAAAGCCTATATAACTGAAATAGTTAGCAACTAACGAACAATTGACGAACAAGGACCAAGTACAAGACATGTGGGTACTTAAGTCTAGAATCGTTCTGGGCGTAAAATAACAGAGAAGCTCCCCATTAGCACCCTTACATTCACCTATCCATACATAGCCGTGGATATAGCTCCATGCGCAAAACGGTCACTGATTTTGGAGTATTTATTTTCCTCCCTTTGGGTCTACAGTTAGGCGTACGATATTTTTCATCATTAACTGGTGTTCATTTTTCAGGGAAGGTTGCAAATGTACCTTGCACCTTGCACCACCTTGCACCATATTGTACTCGCGCGCACTGGGGACACTTGTTGCCTCGATCAAGTTTGTCTATTGAGAAGTTAAATATCCCCTAAAACACACAAGTTACCATCTCGAGGGCTTCCCCAGTACAAAAGACTTGTGCCTTAGCACCATATGCTTAATGGATTTAGCCGTGGAAGCTTTAATAAAGGTAAAACGCGGTCTTTTAAAAGTTGGAAAGGGTCCTTTATTTGCTTTAGATGGAGTACTTGCGCACAAACCAAAGCGCGCCTGGGCATTGACTCGCCCTTTCTTTCAGGAAGCAAAGCGACCACCATAGCTTGTTTCATTACAGCATAAGCTTTTCATCAACCTGCTTTGTCCTGAATGAAAGTAATGCTGTGAATTAAAGAAATGACAATATTTTCTATCAGCTTGAAAGTCCAAGAGAAGGGCCCTCGAGCTTGGCAAAAATCAGGCACATCATTCATCATGTCACCCCGCACCTGTGGTCTTGGCATTGAAAGTACACAAACCTATTCCTATTAACCTTAATTATTCAAAAACCCCACAATGGTTGAAATAGAGCAGGTTGAAGTCTGTTTATTGGTCGTAAATGTTTTTCTGAAGATCTCCCCAACCTCTTTGTTAGCTCAGCGCGGAGTCCGCCTCTTCCTTTCAGACAGGAGTAGCCCTGGAGTTTTCCATTTTCAATCGTAACATCTGCTTAATCTTACGGATCAAAATATGGAGACAAAACATATGTAATTGAGGATTTGTAAAATCCTGGTAATGAGTTATTAACAGGAGAAAACAATGGCGCAGGATGGAGAGAGCCTTATGGTAACAAGAGTCGCCAAATGAAACGCCTGACATTTTCCTTGTTGGTAAATGGAACCTGTTTGAACGCCAGGTGATGGTAAGAAAATCAATGTCCTTAGGAGCCAGCCTAGCTCTAAGTCCTTTTTTCTACTTGAAAAATTAGCAGACATAAATTTAATTGGCTTATCAAGGCCCAGCAAAAGGCCGCAGTCTAATTGCCTGCAGATAGACGGGGGGACAAAACGAGATTAAATGTTTGCTGGATCGTAATAAAGCTTTCAATCCAAGTGTATCATTGAAAATGTGTTTAATTATAACAAAACGTCATGCTTTACAGTTCCCATATTGTATTTAGACAATGGTTTGGGACATTAAAGACGAGAAAACCATGCCAACACGTCTTGGAGACATTGTAAGGACCTCTCTCTTTGCTTGTTTTAAGCAGCTGCTGTCCAGGACCCAGAAGCACAAAAATAACAAGTTTGAAATACCAGGTGCATCCTATAAGAACCTCAACGGGGATGGATATGTTACTGCCTAGGACATGTGAGTAATAAAGATATAATTTGGATTGTAAAGCGCCTCCACGCCATGTAAAAGGAGAGGCGCCTGGGCAGCGCGTTCTCTGGCAACCTCGCCCTCCCCTCCTTGGGTCTCTCTGTACTCATATCCCCGGGCCAAGTCCTACACTCTTAGAAAAAAATATTCTGTATAGAAACAAAAAGGGTTCTATGCTTGCTTCATATATGGCACCCCTTAATGTTCTATATAGAACCGAAATTGGGTTCCATATACGAAGGGTTCTATATAGAGACAATTTTGGTTCAGTGAGAAGAACCCATGGGGTTATGATCAAATAACCCTACAAAAGGGTTATATATAGAACCTTTAGGGGTGTCATATATGAAGCAAGCAATAGAACCCTTTTTGGTTCTATCCAGTGTAACACCTGTCTGCTAGCCAAGTCCTAACATCCAGACTAACACAATAATCTCTTTTGAATTATCACTGGTATGTGCATATGTTTTTCAATCACAATTTTGGGCCATTTGAACATTTTGGCGCTTGGTGCAACAGGATTTAAAAGGCTACCCACGAGGTTTACACTGCCCATGGGGCAGCCTCAACTGGTGTTTGTTCAACCTCAACCTCGCAGCTGGTACCCCGATGCCACCGTGGAGATACATTAATGAAAACGCGGGAGTTCGGGGGATTTACAGACTCTGAGGCCATATTTTTATGCGCGATAATCCAAAGTATGAGCAGATTTACAGTTTATGAGAATCGTATTAGGCGTCCTTCCCAGTGCTTACCATACGCTTATCTGGGGATTATTGTAGAATTATAGACGATGAATATAATGCATTTAACCATTTTACTTTCATCTGATTAATAGAGATATGACTGAAATGTGTTGGATATTATAATGTAGCCTACTTTCATGAAATAATATTCTTAGTGGTTGGTTTTCCAATATAGCCTAATTATTTGTAATTCTCACTTGTTGTCACTATTAACCTATCACAGCAGTTTGTTATATATTTCTTCATATCTTTGATCTTCTACAATTTATGCTGAGTTGCATGCAAACGGATGCGCATAGGGCTGCGCTTGGTCATGGACACCCTTGTGCGTAATTTCAATTTTTTTGCAACAACTTTTAAATGGTAACAATAGGTTATATATAATTTTAAAAATACACAAACACGTGTTCATTATGAAGAGTGTCGATATAATTGACAGTGGACAATGTCATAACACATCCATAAACCTCGTATTTTTCTTTTTGCCAAGAGGGCAGACAGACACCGTGGAACTACTTGGGTCTAAACGACTACCGCGCTAATAACATACGGCTGTTTTCTATGGCTTGTGACACATTTACTGACCATAAACTTGCCTTGCATGCTAAAGCACCTCCGCCAGTCTGCAACAGGTAGTCAACGGCTACCCAAATGCTATAGGGAATTGCAAGCCTTTTCAGTTTCACTAACTTATTCTGAACCAAATTGGAGCTTGGCATGGTTTTCCAATGTTTAGCCGGGTAAGAAAAGGAATAAAACCTGTCAGCCTGTAAATGGTGCTCTTTTAAGCCTTTGCCAAGACCAAGCACAAGAGTGACAAGATAGAGACCCAAGTGTTTCACTGCTTAAGCCCTTCCCTTCCGCTTGATTGGTATTGCACCAAAGGATGTTTTGAGGGGTTTTGAACTGTGCTTGCACACAAAACCACAATCGCTCAATAGCATTAGGTGCGACCAAACAATGATGCTACTGTTGTTTTATTGTTCTCTGCCACTTCACCAAATTAAATGTAAATGTTGCCCCCGACAAAATAGATGAAGACCAGCTACAAGACTTTCTGGGTCCTTTATTAAGTTTAAGGCTGACTTGCGAACATTTGACTTTCTAATGAATGTAATGAGATTACATGGTCTCTTGTGTGCTGTCTAGGACGCGGATAACTGCGTTGTTAATGAGGCAGAATACAATAAGAGATGGGATTATAGGTCCACTGAGATTCCTAAAAAGCACATGCACTGAAAACTTGTCAAAATATTGAACTGGAGAGTTTCAAGTTAGAAAAAAGCACATATCTCATTATTTAGGAACAAATTCGAGTAGGGTAATAATAATATCTATAACAATAATACGAGAACTATGCATCATAATAATAGTAATAATAATAGTAATAATAATAATACTAGGAAGAAGAAAATAATCGAAATGCAAAGACTAATACAGAAAATGAATATACCTTTCTCTTTTCCCCATCCGAAATGCAAGTGTTATCCGAAATGCTCTTAGCCAGATGGTTGAATGAATGTGTGTTTGCATGTTTGGGCATAGGCATATATCTGGGCTACCACTACATAAATGGGGGAGAGCTGACGTAAAAATGGCAAGGGAACACGTTGGAAGGATGCCGCTACCACGGGAAAATTTTGCCTTGAAGCACCTGCAGCACATTGATGCAAACAGCTTTTACAGCAAGCCATCCGTTTAGTCATGCCCCTTTAAACAATATAGTAGACCAACATAGTACAACTATGGTTTATAGCTGCAGGCCCTGGCATTTTAAGCCATTGAATTGTATCTGCATGTTTGTTTTCATTTACATCTGCTTTGCATACCCAAAATCGTTTTTTTTTTTAAATGAAGTTTGTGGGTGTATATAAGTTACAGTACTAAGACCCATGCAGGCCACAGCTTTATAAAACGTCGTCCTCTAGAAAAGGAGTTATCAGTCTCCATCATCAGATACCCAGTAGAATGACTATTTGCTCATTAAGTATATGCATATGCGGGTTGGGTTGAGAAGCCCAATATGTCATGTATTTAAACTTACACTGCTGGATATCACTGACTTTCAGGTGAACAACCACGTTCTAAAATATAACTTTAGTTGATTGATTGATTCATGCACGTTGATTGATTGATTTATGCATGTTGATTGCTTTTTGCACTGTTGTTAAGCATGAATATTATCTTCACCACTTGGAGTTAAAAATGAAATGTCTTGAATGTGAGCATGAGCCTATGTGGAGGAAAGTGGTATAGACCATACAACACAATGTATTCATCATTTATGATACATTTATTCTCAGATTGCATATAAATATAAATATTATTTGACAATTTATTATAAAAATAGTTTGGTTTTCGTATATTCATCAATGTTAAATTAAAACATTTATTATCATGAAAACAATTAAATACATTTTGCTACGTATAAGATGATTGCCAGCTGCCTTAATTAGGAGAACATTGACAAATACATATTTACACGTAAATAATCAACGTTACAGACAACGTTATATATTAACATGGATTTACAATGTGTGTATAAAAATACATACTTTTAGACATAAATATAACATTTATTGGGCTGAGGTTAAGCTGAAAGGAGGCTCGTTTTCAATGTTGTTCATGGAGGGTTTCATGTGCAGTTTCCGTGGGTCCTCGGGTGTCCAGACTTTAGCGGTTCTAATGATGTTCTGGTCTTTCAGCTGTTTCTCGTCTGTCCAGGACAGAGAGTGGCCGGCAAGGGGAGGCAACCCGTAGTCAGGGTCACTTGGAGACGGAGATCCTGAGAAGGGGACACATTATTAGTAACGAACCAAGTCTTTAACAAATGAGTAACAATACAGTCCAAAATTAAGTCATTATCATTATCTAATTATATGAAATACTTACTTGTTCCTCTGTGGCAAATTATAACTTTTTTGGGTTGAGTCGGTGCGTCACTGTTGGAGTTTCGGATGGGCATGTCCGACTGCACGAGCTCAGCGAGGAAGTTGATGTAGCCAATGGCCAGGCGCAGAGTATCGACTTTGGAGAGCCTCTTCTCGTATGGTAGAGTGGGGATGTGAGACCGGAGTCCCTCGAAAGCATCGTTAATGGACTGCATCCTCCGCCGCTCCCGGACGTTAGCAGCCTGCCGTAAATGTTGCATCTCCATATCGGACCTCATCCGCCTCCGCCTTTTTAGCATCGGGACATCTCCTCCCATCTGAGGTGACAGCTCTGAGGTGCTGTCAGTGCATTCATACGAGAAGGTAGAAGAGGAGGAAGAGAAGGAAAAGTTGCCAATTTCACAGTAGTCCCCATCGTGCGCTATCCTGCTGTCCTTGTAGTAATCTTGGAAATGGCTGGTGAGAAAGTCGACATCGTCATCCAGAAACTCATCTGTGTCCAAGTGGTCCCTGGAGGACTGGTCAGTAAAGAAATCATCCTCGTCAAAATAAGGGGAGGAGAAGGAGTCCAGTCCTGTAAATGTATCCAAGACAGTGTCCATTTTTTGCTGTTGTTTTCGTGTTGCCCAGTAACAACAAGTTTGCTCTTTGCGCTGCCTCTGGATGCTCAAGAGATAGTTCAGTTGAAGGCTGACACGCGAGGACTCTTATAACTACATCCATAGTCGCGTGCCATTAAGCAAAAGCGTCAGCCAATCAGCGTTGAGTATACACTATGCTCGGGAGTCGAATGTGCACCTAGAGATAATCTCTTACCACCCCGCCCCTCTCTAACGCGCAGCGTTTACCCCCCTCCTGCACTACATGGAAAACCGAACATAGGGCTAAATGGGAAACAAAGCATTACAGGACCAACGACTAAGTCCAAAACAAGCAGCCACCCTAACATTGTAGCCTACCTTTTAGTCAATACAATTATTTCAAAGCAAGTATCACTTTTTATGTATTTATTAAAGCTTAGCCTACGTGTCGGCCTCTTGGCCTTCGTCAGAGCTGTTGTGAAAGTTTTTTATTTGAGCAAGAGCAGTGTGGTGTTTTTTATTTTCTTTGACATAATCGCATTATTCCCACACACCTTCAACGAGAACTCAGGGCGGTAGATTTTGTAAATGTTGATTCAATAAAATTATAAAAGGATTTACTTGCAGCCTAAGTGTCCATATTTGGTTGCATGCTTCCACAACAATATAGCATTATTGTTATTATTAGTACTAGTAGGCTATTATTATTATTAGGATATACAAGTATTGTAATAAACATCAGAGTCCTTTCCAAGGCTACAGGTCTTAATTATCGCATTGATCTTTTGTCAATGCAATCTAAATCGGTTTCCTCTTATTCAAAACCTACTTTTCGAGCTTTATACAAGAACATACATAGTCTGAATTGAGTAGGCTTATCTTGCACTTAATGCACCCTTGCATCCATTGGGACAAACAATGTGTAAGTGAACAAAAAAATATTTCGATAGTAGCCTAATTAAAGGGTCGAGCAGATAACAATGATAACACCCCTGACACTTCATGAAGGCATGCACATAAAGCAGGTACCTTCCTCAATCAATAGCCGACCACTCGTGCCTGCAGCAAACTGTAGAGCCCTTTGGTCTGACCACTTCATTACTCGGCCACCCTGCTATATTGGAGGATTCCAATTCCTATTAGAACCCATAGAATGCAGAGCAAACATTTGTATGTCATTTAAATGAAACGTCATTTTAGTGTTAGACAGGCGGACATAATGATGTGTTCATCAATCATAGGTTTTACGACGCCGCTCTGCCTACACATTGGCTCTAAGCAGTGGACACTCGCTTGTCACAATCAAAATAAAATAAGAGAGGACTTTACGGATAAAGCAGCGGCGTTTCTTGCTTCTCAACAGCAACATACCTTCTGTCAAGGTAAACGAGTAGTTTATGACAAGAAGGGCTCTTCTCTTTAAAAATGGTGAAAAGAGCACAATACAAAACGGCCACAAAAAATATTATGAATATATTGAAATTTGCAGCTCAACCATGATATTGAATTCCTCTGATATTAAATTCCTCTGATATTAAATGAGTCTATTATAAATATGCAATAGTTGGAAATAATTGTCCTATTGCCAAACAGGGATGTTTTATTAGTTGTAAAAATGTGAACCCTTATGATGATGTCTTGTGCATTCTTTATATATAATGGGGAAAGGTTCCAGACTGAGAATAGCTGTAGCATTATCATTCTTTTTTATTTAACTAGGCAAGTCAGTTAAGAACACATTCTTATTTACAATGACGGCCTACCCCGGCCAAACCCTCCCCTAACTCGGACGACGCTGTGTGCCGCCCTATGGGACTCCCGATCGTGCAACAGCCCGGGATCGAACCCGGGTTTGTAGTGACGCCTCTAGCACTGCGATGCAGACCACTGCGCCACTCAGAATCCCTCAATATAATTATAATATAATATAATATAATCATATAATCATATAATTATGAGATTATATTACGACATTAAGAGGGTTATACATGCTTATGATATGACAACACTTGTATAACTGCATCATACCTGTTGACTTTAATGAAGCCTATTAATTGATTATCCAGAGGTGATCATCTCGATGAGGGATGATCTGTGGGATTATATGTCCAGTGCAGAGTTGAAATGTACCACATATGGCAATAGGCTACTCCAGATAAATCGTTCATTTTGTTTGATCTCACGCAAAGATAAGGATGCAATCATATTCAACACTGATAGCGCAACAGGTAGGCCTATCTAAGGTAGGCCTATCTAAGGTAGGCCTAGTTAAATATTGGCATGGGGTAGCCTATTTTGCAGACATCAGCATGCTGACACAAAATATCAGGCTTAACTTGCACAATGTTCAAAACGTGCATAATTTTAAATCTCGTTGACATTTTTGTTACCGTTTTCACATTCACCTGCCTTTATCTAAAAGTAGCCTACTTCTAATATAATATAATATAATCATGTGTGCTGGAATAGTTTTCATTTTCAAGGGAGGTTTATGTATTAAGCTATTTTTTGATTTTTTCTAGACTGCAGAATTGTATAAAATAAGGATAAACCTGGAATTTAAAGCAACATTGCTTAGTTACATCGGCTTATATAAATTAATGCGAGTTCTGAATGTGCATAAAAACGTGCTCAACATGGGATACCAAATAGGCTATACTGCAAGAAAAACTCGACTTAAATCCTTCAGGTATTCAGCACCATAATAAAAGTCATTTAGTCTAAGTGGTTCGACGAACAAAAATAAATGCACCAGTAAGGAGACCGACAGCCCACTTATGACAGCAAGTATGGTTTTATTATGGGAAAACTGGTGTCAGAATAAAGGCAGTGTGGCCTCACAGTGAGCGTCAAAGAGGGTGTTTGTCAGACACCTCACAACAAATTACGCTGGTACCTGAAATATTGACTGGTCGGAGTCTATAGGAAACCCCCATTCAGATTGAGATGGAGGGGGTCACTTTGTTACTTGAAGGATATTTTATTTTATTTTAATGTAGGCTATGGGTCTTGCGCCTCGCCGCAAGCTGCAACACGAGGCAATAGAGGCACAGTCCGTGGGAATAACGCCACTTGCGCGGTGAGCCAGTCAATGCAACTCGTCCCATAATAATGAGCGCTGCTGCTGCTGCTTTGCACCTTGCATGCGCATTTTGTTATAATTCTATGTAATTTTGCTTTTCTTGGAATTAAAACACGCTGATGTTAGAAGAGCTAATATAACATATAATCTGTTTCCACTTATCAAATATATTTCGGAATGAGACAGTCTGGTCTCAATCCATGATGAAAATAAACAACACATTTGCTTGAGTCATACTGGCCTAAACAATATTTTCGATTTGATTTATTAGTTTACATTCAATATATCAGCGTTAGAAACTGGTCCACGAGTCTGCATGATTGTCTGTTGCGCCAGACTGGTACCTGAGCGCTGACTGGTCGTTAAGCAGGACTCTCACAAATTGCTCGCAGACAGGACCGTGACCGTCAACGTCACACGATCAATTCACCAGTGTGACATATCTCAGTGCCAGCGGACGCTGCAAAGCGAGCGCTGGCATGGGAACAGCAACACTTGGGTCTCTTCAACAGACGGTATAATGGTGAACATTATAAATGAGATGTCGTATTGCGAAGGTCATGGTGTATTACAATTCATGGTGAGGGAGGGCCAGTGATGCATGATTCTAAGACTCAATACGTGTAGGCCTACAGTTGAATTGTAGATTTTTCAAAGTAGCTTTACGCTCACTAAAGTTCTAAATTCACATATACTTACTCGCTGTCTACTGTGCATAAAAAACTTTATGATATTGAACATCTCTTTCTTAGAGAGTGAAAAGCCTACTCCAGTGCAAATGGTGGACGTAATCCTCACAGTGGAGAGTCAGGATAAAGCCATGTAATCTTGAGTGTGCAAAGGATTGGAGAAAATCAAGATAAAATGACAAACTAAACGGATTCAAACAGATAAAGAACTTGGAACGAGTGCGTTGGAGAGCACATGTAGTCTATAAAAACAACAAATTATCAAGATACAATGTATACATTGGGTTAAGAAAAGGTGCTATAAATATTTATGCTCAATATGAGCCTGAAATATGAACGTTCTCAGGTGACCATTAGCCTATATCACCAAAAGCACCTGTAACTAGTGCATTCATACTAATGCGTTTTACCATCACAAGTCCACACAAAACGAATGGTGACAGAGTCAACAAGCTACAGTTGATAATTTTCCTTTTCACATTTCCATTTTAAGACTCACAGGTTACCAAATGTAGCCCCATAGGATGTCCTGTGGTGCTGAAGTCAGCCCCCGCACCATAGACGCACGTCCAGCCTTGTGCCATGCAGTTGCTTTTATTCTACTCGCACGCTTTTCTTTTCATCTCACATTTTTAGTGACCTGGTACCTGAAAAGCTTGCTGGTAAAGTGCCATTGACTACCACAACCATGCGTTTTCATGGCCTGATTGAGGAGGTCAGATGTCAGAGAGAGCTGGATGCGCAAGATGCCGAACACTGGGGATTCCCTGGGAATCCCACCACATGCGCCCTAGCCACTGAAATAGCACGCGGGGCGCTAGCTCTCCAGATTGCCAGACAAATTAGAACGGTGCTCATGGGGTCTGAAGAGACTTGAGTCATTGATAGCAATGAATGCACACAACGTTCTTAAAATAATGTCTTGTTTAAGATATTGTCTTCCAATTTTCCACTGACATATTCGGTTTAGGCGTTCTCTGCACACCAAGTGCAGCATGACTAACTTGTTAACTAAATGTTTGAAGGCTTATGATAGGCACAGAACGCAGAGCAAAGACTTGTTTCTATGATGTAGTGTAGATGATCATTATTCTGATAATTTCCAACAAATCTGATGATTAGTCTATGATTCAATCAATTAATTAAACATTTAATCCAGGGACTTTAACAGGCAGCAAAATGACCCACCAATCAAAGCTCCCCAATGTCCCCTTCAACCCACACACCCTTCTTCAGTCGACCAAATATTAACATAAAAATTACTTAAGTAAATCATAAATATATCCTCAAAGAGATTAAGGAAGATTATTGATTTACTATTCCTTGGCCTAATTGATTTTTCTGCGCTAATCTGAAAGTCTCTGACCAGAGCCCTGGGGCGGTTATGGCTGTTTCACGCAGGGAGAGATTAGGGTAGCGTCCTACAAATCTTTTAATACAACGCGGGAAACCTGGTGCTTCCTGTCTGGGTTGGTCTCGTTTGCAACAAATCTGTCGGTCTGTTTTTATAAGTAGCCAAGCTATAGCAATTTAGTCAATGGGCATTAAATGAAAAGTGAAGAACTACCTCGACATATGGGTAACCATTTGATACATGGTACATCAACACTGGGTTTTAGGACGGTAATCTGGTGACCTGTGTTAACCTGTAGGTTTACCATCTCTCTCCCAAAGTGTAAGAGCTCAATCACAGCATCAGACAGACAGATCGAGAGACATCCAGGCAAAATAAACACATATGTCCATTAACCACATTTTAAGTTGATTAGTTATTAACCACATTTTAAGTTGATTAGTTAAATCAGGTGTGACATAGGATAAACATATGAGCTGCTGGGACAAAAAAAAACGTAATGTCTCACCTGCACAAGGAGACAGCTTCAATTGCCTCCATAATTTAAAACTTTTCAAACTGGCTTTTAATTAATTTGGAATATTATTATTTTGCCAGATACAGTATGTATGTTATGCACATTTTGTGTGGAAAATGGGATCTACAAATAAATACATTTTGCATTGGCTATTATTTGATAGAATCTTGCGCAGGTTGTTGTAACACTATTATCAACCTATCATTTTCACTTCCCTTCAGGTAAATTGACACATTTTACAGCAACAACCTAAAGAAAAGTTGAAGGGTAGAGTAGACCATTTGAATGACACAATTAGCCTTCTAACTGGGAATTAGAGCACAATATGAGCAGTCATGTTGAGAATCTAGCCAGGACACTGGGGTTAAATCACTAACTCTTGGGATTAGTGTCGGATTAGAGTTTTTAGTGACCACAGAGGATCAGTACAGAACCCTCAACACGGCCTGGGGTGTTGGTGTAGAGAGATAAGTGCACCCTACTGGCCCTCCAATACCAATACCAATACCCAGCAGCATCTGGTCTCCGATCTAGGGATGGACCAGACCCAGCACTGTTGAGTTTCAGGTTGCCCTTGGGCAGGTTTTAATCCAGATCAAAATAATCCTGTGTTGTTTTAGATTCTGTTCCCCAATAACCTCTGTTCAGCCTCCTTGTTAAAATGGAAACGGAAAGTTAATTAATATTTCAACCAAATGTCATGGGATCATTAGCATGATCTTGATTGTAATAGCATATGATGTGGTATCATCGGAAGACAATTAACTTGAATTTCTCTCAAAATGTTGTCAAAAAGCAAGGCGTGAACAACATACTGTACACTACATGGCCAAAAGTATGTGGACACCCCTTCAAATGATTGGATTTGGCTATTTCAGCCACACCCGTTGCTGACAGGTGTATACAATCGAGCACACCGCCATGCAATCTCCATAGACAAACATTGGCAGTAGAATAGCCCATACTGAAAAGCTCAGTGACTTTCAACGTGGCACCGTCATAGGATGCCACCTTTCCAACAAGTCAGTTCGTCAAATTTCTGTCCTGCTAGAGCTGCCCCAGTCAACTGTAAGTGCTGTTATTGTGAAGTGGAAACGTCTAGGAGCAACACCGGCTCAGCCGCGAAGTGGTAGGCCACACAAGCTCACAGAATGGGACCATTGAAGCGCGTAGCGTGTAAAAGTCGTCTGTCCTCAGTTGCAATACTCACTACCGAGTTCCAAACTGCCTCTGGAAGCAACATCAGAACAATAACTGTTAGTCGGGAGCTTCATTAAATGGGTTTCCATGGCCGAGCAGCCGCACACAAGCCTAAGATCACAATGCGCAATGCCAAGCGTTGGCTGGAGTGGTGTAAAGCTCGCCGCCATTGGACTCTGGCGCAGTGGAAACGCGTTCTCTGGAGTGATGAATCACGCTTCACCATCTGGCAGTCCAACGGTCGAATCTGGATTTGGTGGATGCCAGGAGAACCCTACCTGCCCGAATGCATAGTGCCAACTGTAATGTTTGGTGGAGGAGGAATAATGGTCTGGGGCTGTTTTTCATGATTCGGGCTAGGCCCCTTAGTTCCAGTGAAGGGAAATCTTAATGCTACAGCATACAATGACATTCGAGACGACTCCATGCTTCCAACCTTGTGGCAACAGTTTGGGGAAGGCCCTTTCCTGTTTCAGCATGATTAGTGTGGAAGAACTTGACTGCCCTGCATAAAGCCCTGACCTCAACCCCATCGAACACCTTTGGGATGAATTGGAACGCCATCTGCGAGCCAGGCCTAATCGCCCAACATCAGCGCCCGACCTCACTAATGCTCTTGTGGCTGAATGGAAGTAAGTCCCCGCAGCAGTGTTCCAACATCAAGTGGAAAGCCTTCTCAGAAGAGTGGAGGCAGTTATAGCAGCAAAGGGGGGACCAACTACATATTAATGGCTACGACTTTGGAATGAGATGTTCGACAAGCCAGTGTCCGCATACTTTTGGCCATGTCGTGTAATTTAACACAGCACAAGGTTATTTTAACCTAAATAAAACATTTGGAAAAATTGACCCCTGATGTGAAATTTAACCCATCTGCTCTCCCCTATCTTGACAGGCAAGTTGTGATATGTTCATATGGATATCTGAATATTAATTATTGACAAATCATGCAATTTAAGTTTTACACAAACATATCGTTTTGTTGCTTTGTTCCTTTGGATGAAGTAATTTAAATCAACATGTAGTCAGCCATTAATGGGGTGCACCTAGTAAAGTTGCAGATAGAAATCTAATGTGAAGGCTGACGATTTTTACTCTACACCAGGGTTCTTCAATTCCGGTCCTGGAGGGCCGAAACACCTCTGTTTTTCATCCTCTCCTTCTAATCAGGGGCTAATTCATTCCTGGGACACCAGGTGAGTGCAATTAACTACCAGGTAGAAATAAAAAACAGAAGTGTTTCGGCCCTCCAGGACCGGAATTGAAGAACCCTGCTCTACACTCTTAGAAAACAAGGTGCTACCTAGAACCATAAAGGGTTCTTCGATTGTCCCCATATAACCCTCTAAAATAACTATTTTTGGTTCCAAGTGGAACCCTTTCACTAATACAAGCTTCTAAGTATAACCTTTTTCACCACCAAAGTGTTCTACCTGGAACCAAAAAGGGTTATCCTATAAGGACAAACGAATAGCCTTTTTTTCTAAGAGTGTCGGCTTCATAACAGAAAAGTAGGCCTGTGTCTGTTCTACGCAATACATTTTAATCTGAACATTCTGTTATGTTTTCTAGGAACAAGCCACTGTTGTTTCCTGCCATTGAGAACTCCTGGTGGTCAACACGGATATTATCATAATGTGTAGGCATTACACACCTGTTTGCATGTCAAGACAAAAGCATGCATCCCTTTTCCTCCTTAGTGGATCCACATTTTGGGCATATATTTTTTTTTATCTATAAAAGGTATTTCAGTTTTTTTGTCCAATAGTGGATCATAAATGCTGAGGCATCACATTGAAGAAAATATCTCAAAACACATCAGTGCCACCCAGTGGTCAAGATAGGAAAAGTACATCAGGTTGACGAAAAATTGAATCAGTCGGTGTAAATAAATACTGGTCAAGACCAAGAACAGTGTTCATAATGATTTTATTCTGTGTTTATCATATGTATGCACATATAATCTCTATACAATACAACATACGATCAGAGTAGCATGACAGACCACTGAACAGAAACAGTAAAAAAAAACTAAATCATCAATAAATAAATAGTTCAATAAATAAACAAATAATTTAGGTATAGATGTTGTAATACTAATATTGTGTCTGCATGCTTACTGGAACACCCTCATGTATCATTTCTGTACAAACACACAAATTGTTATTTTCAAGTACAAGTGGCGTTTTGACTATGTACAGTTATGTTCATGAGGCTACTTGACCGTATTGAAGAAAGGCCAACATGTCAACCGAGGAAATCAGGAAGCACTTTAAGAGACCCACATCCACACACACACACACTCACCTCTAAACACTGATGCACACAAAACGACACGCACACCCACAAACCGGCACGCACGCACAAACACACGCACATGTCAATAACACACACACAGACCACCAGCACTAGGAGACCCTGATTTGACAGACTGAATTTCCATCTCTTCCTGAGAAATAACACAGAGCTAAGCCTGCTGAACCACATGACAGAGACAGTCACATGGCCTTCCAGGAGCATCACGCTGGCCCACTTGAGATTTAACTAATATACACAGAAACAGTTTACTAATAAAAATAAACCACGGAACTTGCTACTGGAAAAACATTGTTAAGGAATAAAACTACTTGCATTCTTAGTGTACCTCTGTTTTTAGGGTATTTCATTTTGGGTGGCTCATCATCGCAAAGATCCTCAGTTGTCATAAATCCACTTTAGACACCCATCAGACTTTACAAAATGGAAAGCAGGTTTAGTTAAGAACATATATCAAAGAATATTGTCTATAGTTGTCCTTGTACCAAGAATTACTAAAAAGTTTAAACAGATATTTCTCTAGAATAAGCAACTATGTCGTAACAATAGACAGCTTCAGCATAATAAACCAACAGAATTGGCTACAGAAATATAAAGGCATCCTTTTTGTCTCAAATCTCTGATCTTTACAGATGGGATTTCAAAACCAAAGTGTTCAGTTGTTTTACACATTTACTTGATCTGATTTCAAACAAATATTTCTTAAGCATAATATACCCTGTTCATTTGCCAATTATGTTACAATCAAAGAAAAAAGATTGAGGGTTGAATGGGACATGAAGCAAGGGATTCTGTTTGGCCCATGCTTAGGTGAAAGTACAAAGAGCTAAAGAAACCAAATGTTCAAACATAATTATGTTTGCTTTCTGTTAAGATATCAACAGCTGTCTACATTGAATAAGAACACTATACATTTCGCAAGATCATGGTGGATGTTACACAGGTGTGGGTAAAAGTGCTCAACTTTTTAAAAGAAGGATCACGAAGCGGTCATCTTCAGGCGAGGATCTATGTTACATAGATGGAAACAAGACCAGGATCAAATTTGTGAGAGACAGATAATAATATGTAAGAGAAACAACTATACCGGTGGCATTTCTCTTCCCACTACAGAGAAAATAGTGTGACTATATTACAAACACCCTGCACTTACCTATCAGTGGGTGTAGGTCTCTGTGTTTTTGCCCACAGGAACCATACTGTTAAAAGCTTATGTGTGTTTACCTGTGTGTTTGTGTTCTAGCGGTGTGTGAGGTGTACTGTAAGTTAATCTGTGTGTGTGTGTGAGCCAGAGTGTGTGTGTAGTGGTGAAGGTGTGCCTGCCACAGGGCTCATAGCCTGGTTTGGGCCTCGGGGATATAGATCTCGATGCTGTCTGCGCTCTCGGTGGCTGAGTTCTGCCTCACCGACGCAGCTCGCTTGGCAGCCATCAAGCGCTTTCGTGCATCCAGCCTCTGCTTCTCGGAGCTCTCCAGGGACCTATCTCGGGCCAGGGGAGGCTGACCTTTTGGGGGTTTCTTTGGCACAGGAGGAGGGATCCGTCTCTCCTGAACAGGGATGACAAATAGTCAGTTAGCCACCTCCCAGGAGCGCAGACAGCATTCACACACCTATTGCAGCACACGGCTAGCGCTACAGAGAGACAACCACACGCGATGCAGCGACTGCATGAGGTACGGTGGCCCAGCGAGGTCAGGCCTCGTGGTGCGTGCCAGATGGAATGACTTCTCAAAACCAGCTCACTGTCGACAAGAACAACAAAACAAAAACATGGAGAAGCGGTCAGAAAATCAAGAGTATAAAATGCAACAGCCATGATACAGAACAGTAGAAACAACTCTACTGACTTTAATACAACACATGACAGGAAAACGGCAACATTCAACAACTTTTGGGTGTGAGGTTTTTCACTGTGTTAAAATAGGATTGTGTATAAAACTATTGATGGTGTATATGTTGTAATGTGTGACTCATGCCATGTAAAGCACTTAATAAGGTATTGGGCACATCTAATAAACCCTCACCATCTAGACAAAAGTCAGTTGTTGCCAAACCCCCCAAAAACATTGATACAGTATGTTAATAAATAATAATTATGAAGTTACAACAGCGATACTAGATCATGCAATGAGTTAGAAAGCTACTGATTTGTTTCGGCATGATGAGTATGTCTCGGCCGGTCGGTATCATGATGTACTCTGTGTCATACACAAACAGACACTAGCTGGTCCTGGACGCCTGTTTTACCTTTCTCTCCGGGGGGTCCAGGGGCCTCCAGTTGTTGGCCTTCAGCTGGTGCAGTTCGTCAAACTTCAGGCTGATGTTCTCAATGGACAGCTGGAGCATGTCCCAGAAACCAGCCAGGTCCTGAGAGATGGGCCGCGGGTGGGCATTGGGCTTCTGATCACAGATCAGTAAAGAGGGGAAGAACAAAACATAGTTTTATCTCAGCTTTAATGTGAAGAACAGGGGGAGTGGGACAAAGGAAGCTGGAGAACTAGAAAAGTCACCCACCAGATTCTCCTCACAAAGCTCCCGGAACTGCTGGAATTTCTGTGACATCAGGAGCTGAGCACTTCCCACAGCAAGCCTTATTTTCCCCAAGACTATGGAGAGGAAGACAATGTAAACACAGATCAGATAGCACACACACACACACACCAGTGGAGGCTGTTGGAGGAAGAACTCAGAGGACTGGCTCAGTGTAATGGCTGGAATGAGTCCACCTAATTGTACCTATCACAGGTACAATTACGCACAAGTACGCAGCACCAGCCTCCACTGACACACACACACACACTTGTGATAGGTAGTGGTATAAGTGCCTTTGGACCGGCCAGACTCACCGTCATCAGGCAGGTCGTTCTCCTGTTCGTCCTGCTCCATCTGTCTGCACCAGCCCTCCATGCGGTCTGTCTCAGCCTGCAGCAGCTTGAGGAACCAGCGCCCGTCCCGCTGACACACGGACCTCTGGACCACCTCCAGGGGGTCTTCGGTCAAGCTGTCGATCCATGGATCGGGCGGGGGCAGGATGGATGGGTCGAAGCCCACGTCATCGTAGTCGTCTGAGTTACAGGCGTGGTAGTGGTTCCCCGAGCCCTGGATGCTGACGGTGGAGGCTGGCGAGGTGGCGGCGTCGCGGGAGTACTGGTGTGACACAGAGACTGAGGAGGGCAGGTCTGTCTCTGGGGAGTCCAGGGGGCTGTCTAACATGTCAGGCATGTCCAGGTCAGCCTGTACTGCGGCTGTTACACTGTTGGAGCGGGTGAGCCGCCGGTATCTGCCAACAGGGGGAGACAGACATCAGTGCCCAGTCTGAGGTGACCTGACCAGGAAAAACTCTGAACCCCAGTTTAAGCCTATATAGGGCCAGAGTTTTTCCGGGTCAGATCATGTGGTCAGAAAAACCTCAGGCCCTGAATTTAATCCATTCTGATGGATGGAAGGTGTATTTTACCACATTTTGAGCCAATCCATTGCACCATGAATGAACATCCCACATAGAGAGGTAGTGTGGGAGGTGCACAGAGACACAGAGTGAGGGAAGGGAAGGGAAGAGGCCCTAGGCTGCAGTCATCATGGAGCAGGCTACTACTGTGAAACACCACCCACCATGACCATTCCTTTAGAGCGAGCGCCCTACACTATAGACACACAGCAGAGCTGTCCAAGAACAGCCTTACAATGCCGATGACTATTGATGCTATATTTGTCCTGTACAACGCATAGGGTGGAGCAGAACACACGTAGGAACCAGGAAGAAATATACAATAAGGTTTATAACGTGAATAATTTCACTCTGATTCATATTAAAACTCCCACAGTCTTTAGTATGACTAGGCTGCTGTAGTGGGCGGTCAGTGATCCTCATTAACAGAAGTTGAGACACCAGCTGCAGCAAGTCTACCAGGATTATTTCTCTAACTTCTATCTCCGGCATAGAAAAAAAAAGTGTACAGAGTGTAGGCGTTTGGTTTGCCTTGTCAGACTGCAGTCGCAGGTTAGCTGGAGAGGACACAGCTGAAGTCACTGAAGAGGTGTCACCGGCGAGGCCAACAGACAAACACAACTGTCCGTTTCACTAGCACAACTGTTCCACTGCATTCACAACCCTAGGCTCAGTCTTCTTCCCCCAGCATCCCTCATGACTCCCTTGGTAACGGCCTTCATTTGTAAATGGATGCCTTTCTCTGGACTTTCACACAAAAGGTCATGAAGGCAAGAAACAGTGAGCGACTGACATTCTGATCTGACTGAGAGAGAGGGGAGAGAAGAGAGCGAGAGAGACAGGGAGAGGGTGACAGAGAGAGAGAGAGAGAGACAGAGACAAAGAGGCAGAGACTCACCCCCTCTCGTCCTCCACCTGGACCCCAATTGATTGGAACTTGAACTGGTCCTCCATCTCCAAAGCTTCCTCTTCTGGCCCGTCCACCTGGAAATAAAATCATCAAAGAAAGAAATTGAACGATAAAATATAGATTTATCTCTCAGTCACTACAATATACACGCAGTTTCCCAACTCCAGTCCTCCAGTACCCCCAACAGTACACATTTTTATTGTAGCCCTCAACAAGCACACCAGATTCAACTTGTCAACTAATCATTAAGCCCTGGATTAATTGAATCAGGCATGTTTGTCAAGGGCTACAACATAAATGTGTGCTGGTCGGTGGTAATGGAGGACAGGAGTTGGGAAACTGATATACAGAACACCAGGCTGAAGTAAATGTAAACATCTGCCACTAGAGAACAGTATAGAGCAAAAGTAGAACCACATCCTGTCAACTCAGAAAGGGGATGGGGATCCAGTCTCTCAAAACCTGGCTCTTGTTTCACCTAATACATTTCTTATTATTCCCATATCAGATCAAACTAAATGTCAAAGGACACCTCAAAAGTTGTTGTGAGGTAGTGTCTACCACAGACCTGGATGCCGATGGACAGCTGGCACTTGGCCCTCCTGGCCTGCTCCTTCCTGCTGTCCTCAGTGATCTGGGCCAGGGCAGAGGTGGTGGTGATGGTTATGCTGCTGTTTGAGACATGCTGACTGGCGGGGCCGTGGACCTGGGCGTTGGCCGCTTCGATGGCTGCCGTCAGGGCCTTCATGCTGTCGATGCTCTCCGTGGAGTTGGACAGGGCTGACTGGACGGTCATGTCTCCCCGGGGGTGGCTGTCCCTGTTCCCCTGGCCATGGCCATCCATGTAGGCATCCTGGGCTGACTCGGTGCTGCTCTGGGCTGTGATAGAGATGAAGGGTTTGGAGGTGGTGGTGCGGGGCGGCACCGGGGGTGGGGTCTTCTTATAGGTGGTGATGCATGATGACACTGTGGGGAACCATGGGAGAGATACAGTACTTGTGAGGCAGTAGGATATTTAACACACACACATAAACAAACATGCACAGTATGTCATAGAGTTACAACATATCAAAGTATGAATGTACAGTGGGGAAAAAAAGTATTTAGTCAGCCACCAATTGTGCAAGTTCTCCCACTTAAAAAGATGAGAGAGGCCTGTAATTTTCATCATAGGTACACGTCAACTATGACAGACGAATTGAGGGAAAAAAAATCCAGAAAATCACATTGTAGGATTTTTAATGAATTTATTTGCAAATTATGGTGGAAAATAAGTATTTGGTCACCTACAAACAAGCAAGATTTCTGGCTCTCACAGACCTGTAACTTCTTCTTTAAGAGGCTCCTCTGTCCTCCACTCGTTACCTGTATTAATGGCACCTGTTTGAACTTGTTATCAGTATAAAAGCCACCTGTCCACAACCTCAAACAGTCACACTCCAAACTCCACTATGGCCAAGACCAAAGAGCTGTCAAAGGACACCAGAAACAAAATTGTAGACCTGCACCAGGCTGGGAAGACTGAATCTGCAATAGGTAAGCAGCTTGGTTTGAAGAAATCAACGGTGGGAGCAATTATTAGGAAATGGAAGACATACAAGACCACTGATAATCTCCCTCGATCTGGGGCTCCACGCAAGATCTCACCCCGTGGGGTCAAAATGATCACAAGAAAAAATCCCAGAACCACACGGGGGGACCTAGTGAATGACCTGCAGAGAGCTGGGACCAAAGTAACAAAGCCTACCATCAGTAACACACTACGCCGCCAGGGACTCAAATCCTGCAGTGCCAGACGTGTCCCCCTGCTTAAGCCAGTACATGTCCAGGCCCGTCTGAAGTTTGCTAGAGTGCATTTGGATGATCCAGAAGAGGATTGGGAGAATGTTCGCATACCACGCTGCACCTTGGTCTGACCCGTCTCTCAACGATCGTGACAGAAGATCCCACCAAAAACGGACCAAGCAGCGTGCCCAGGAGCAGCAGACACCCTGGACACAGGTGGGGAAGAGTTTTTGGACATGGGAGGAGATTTTGGCAGGAAAAGGACCCTGGGCGAAGGAGGAGGCCCAGACGGGAGAGGAACACAGAAGGCGTCGGCCGAGGAGGAAGCTTGCGGGACAGCCCCAATATTTTTTTTTGGGGGGGGCTAAAAGGTTGGTCGGGGATCGATAGAGAAGAGCCCCGACCACTGCACTCGTGGGGGCTCAAGGAGGAGTCCTTACTGGAGGAGGACTGGGCGCGGAGAGTAAAAGACTGGTACAGTCGGAGATCTCTAACGACAGTTCCCAGTCCGGTACACCTCGTGCCTGCGTCTCGCACCAAGCTAGTTGTGCGTGTTCCCAGTCCGGTACGGCCCGTGCCTGCTCCTCGCACCAAACCAGTGTTGCGTGTCGCCAGCCCGGTACGCCTGTCCCTGCTCCTCGCACCAAACCAGTGGTGCGTGTCGCCAGCCCGGTACGCCCCGTACCTGCTCCCCGCACCAGGCCAGTGGTGCGTGTTCCCAGTCCAGTACGGCCCGTCCCTGCTCCTCGCACCAAACCAGTGGTGCGTGTCGCCAGCCCGGTATGCCTGTCCCTGCACCAAACCAGTGGTGCTTGTCGCCATCCCGGTACGCCCCGTAACTGCTCCCCGCACCAGGCCAGTGGTGCGTGTTCCCAGTCCAGTACGGCCCGTCCCTGCTCCTCGCACCAAACCAGTGGTGCGTGTCGCCAGCCCGGTACGCCTGTCCCTGCTCCTCGCACCAAACCAGTGTTGTGTGTCGCCAGCCCGGTACGCCCCGTACCTGCTCCCCGCACCAAGCCAGTGGTGTGTGTTCCCAGTCCGGCCCGGCCCGTGCCTGCTCCTCGCACCAAGCCAGTGGTGCGTGTTCCCAGTCCGGCACGGCCCGTGCCCGTTCCACCGGGGGCCTGGTCCAGCACTGATCAGCGGCTCCACTCCGGAGCCAGAGCAGTCCGCTCCACCGGTTTCCAGTCCAGCTCCGGTCAGCGGCTCCACTCCGGAGCCAGCAGTCCGCTCCACCGGTGCCTAATCCAGCCCCGGTCAACGGATCCATTCCGGAGCCAAAGCAGTCCGCTCCACCGGTTTCCAGTTTAGCTCCGGTCAGCGGCACCAGTCCAGACCCAGACGTCAGCCCCTCTCCAGGTTCGGGGTCTCCCACACCAGGGTCCAGACAGGGTTTGGTGCATCGCGGGAGGATTGCCGATCCAGGCGCAGACGTCAGCCCCTCTCCAGGTTCGGGGTCTCCCACACCAGGGTCCAGACAGGGCTTGGTGCATCGTGGGAGGAAGGAGAGGGGAAGCATCGCGCCGAGGTCCAGACCAGACCAGGGGCGCATCGGGGAGGCTGAGAGGAAGAGGTCGTATCTGTTCTGACTATACATCACAGAGACAAACGCCATACTTCTATCCACAGTAACTGGTGAAGCACATTTTTTTTTTTTTTTTTTTTGCCATTTAGCAGACGCTTTTATCCAAAGCGACTTACAGTCATGCGTGCATCAATTTTTAATTTTTTTTTGTGTATGGGTGGTCCCGGGGATCGAACCCACTACCTTGGCGTTACAAGCGCCGTGCTCTACCAGCTGAGCTACAGAGGACCACACATCAATACAGGTCCAACGGTACTGGAAATATGCTTTTCAAATGAGTTCTTAAATGTATGTTTCACTTGTGAAAAGTATTGGGATCATCTCCAATGACATATTTTATTCCATGGCAAGCTAACAAAGTGAGGTGTCTGTGGAGGAATGATCCATGAAGGGTGGCAGGATATTTATGTTACCTTGATAGCGAGAGCTCTTGCTCTGTCTTGGCCCCAGGTTCTGTCTGCTTTGACAAGTACTTCAAAACGGACACTCTGACAGGACTGAATAAATAGTACCATGGCCTATATTGTTTTCTCTCCTTCTTTCTTATACACATTGACACACCCACTAATTCGATATCGTTTGATATCTCCGCATCTAAAACAACCAAACCTTTATTATAGAAATCTGGCTCATTTTGGGGATTTCATTTTAAAACATGGTGTGAAAAAGAGTAGGCCTCATCTTTAACCTTGACAAGGAAAGTAAAAAGTGAAGATTGTTCTAAAACTATGCAAAAAAACTTGGTCATATTCAGCTATATCCTTTCAAAACACTGTCCTCCATCTATCCCATACCTTTCACATTTCCTCTTTCAAATAAGACAATAAAACTAATTTCAAATCTACATACTGTATCTCAACGGCTGCAGTTTTATGCCATATCTTAAATTCTTAAATTAGACAGACAAAAGAACCTCATCTGAATTAATTATAAGTAGAGGCAAAGGATTCTGTGGTAGCCAGCTACTGTATTTTCCATGCGAGTTCTCCTGTAGATATTTTTGATAAGTGATGGCTGGCAGGGAGAGGCAGGGATCACACAGACACACACCAGCTCTGATCTGACTGAGACTGTGGAGCTCATTAGTGTGTGCAGTGTGACCCTCCCGCCCCGGGACTCCCCTGGCCCTACTGCCTGTTTCTAAGCCTGGAATGGGAACTAACACTGTCTCACAGTCCTGGGTGAGGCTCCTGTCATCATCTGAAAATGTAAAGCATGATTGGAGGTCTACAGTCAGTTTATGGGAATTTTATGTGATGGATAGAGAAGCACAGAGGCACTTTCTCCAGTTGGTAGGGGGAAGATGTTACTGCAACAACTTGACTGTCGGTGTGTGTGTGTTTGTGTGTGTGTGTGTGGTGTACGTGCATGTGTGTATACATTGAGGACCATAATATGACAATTCCCTGTATATTACATACATAAAACATATATATCTAATAACAAAACCATAATTTGTCCATCAAAGCCTAATGTGCTGTAGAGACATTACTCAATGAGGCAGAATAAAGATATGATGCTGTTAATAATAGCCTCCTAGTAGCAGGTCCCTCCAGGGTTGTGTATGACATTTGACAATGAAGTGAACAAGATGTTGATTCAACGTACAAATGTAAGGCAACCAGCTGCAATAGGATTGTGAGTTTCCTCAACAAAATGTTCACACACAAACTTTTTGTTGTGAGTTTGCTCAATAACATTTTTGCTGAGCAATCTCACAATCCTATTGCACAATCCTATTGCAGCTGGTTGCCTTACAATTGTAAGTTTTAATTTTTTACATTGTTTGGTTTCAGCAACTACGGTGGATGCATAAGCAGACCAGCCCAGTACAGCTCAGTTTGGCTCAGTAGTGTGAAAGGGTATCAGTATGATGAGATGAGTAGCCTTGTGTTGTTGTTGCCAGGAGAGGGAGAGCAGCCTCCTCAGCAGAGCCAACTAACCCTGGTCTTTCTTAAAGGACAGTGTGAATGACACCGGCACTGCCAAGAAGACTAATCAATCCGTCTCCATTTCACGGACAGGCAGCTCAGATATGTGTGGTCCCTCCCTACAGTGTGTGTGTGTATGTCTCCCTCCCTGCTACACAAGAATAGACAGAAACACAGAGGTAGACGACGTATAACACTTGAGAGCCATGTTGAATTCTTAATTTCTTGCATTCAGCCATGTATGATCACTCAGCAGGCAGTGTAGGTGGAAGTATGTACATATGTGAAATGAGTCAAACTGTATGTTCATACAGTGCATTCGGAAAGTATTCAGACCCCTATTTCCATATTTTGTTACGTTACAGCCTTATTATAAAATTGATTAAATTATTATTTTCCCTCATCAATCTACACACAATACCCCATAATGACAAAGTGAAAACAGGTTTTTAGAAATGTTAGCAAATGTATTAAAAATAAAAAACAGAACTACCTTATTGGCTTCAGGGGAGAGAAAGCTCATTAGCCAAGTACAGTGTTCTAATTAGGACCGTCCTACATAGAAAACAACAACAAACATGGCGGCTTACAAAACACTGTTGCTTGAGTTATTGAGACTAATCTCTACCTTTGCTATTCTCTGTCACCAGCACTGTGTGGGGAATGTACAGAATTAAGACTATGAGTTAGAACCCAAGAGAACGGATTGAGACCTTGAGTGAGTATGACACAGCGCCTTCTTATCTCAAGACAGGTAATTATAATTCTAGTAAAAGCTAAATATGAAGTTGGTCAAGTACGGTCAAGTACGGTATAAACCACGCTGAAGGTCCCTGTGGACAGGCAAATCCATTGTAAGAAGAAGTGCCATGACAACCATTTCCTTTTAATTGCCCACAATGTCAGCTCGTTCTTGTCAGCGTGAGCCCTTGTGAAATGTGAAAGGGGATATGTGCATTGTTGTGCTATGGTAGAAGTTGATGATGTGAATCATGGAGAAACGCATTAAAAGACTTCCAAACTGCTAAAGGACTTCAACATTTAACATGCCCCCATCCCCACTGCCACCAAGGCATACATCTATAAAAATAATCTGCTTTGGCATCATAAAGCCACTTTAATAAACATGCATAGTAGAGATTATCCTGTGTTACATGCGTTCAAAGCCTGTAATTCAGGAATCTAATGCCATTCCATCTTAAAATGTATAATTTCTAATATGAAATTCTGCTGTGTATATCAAGTTCTTCCCATATGCATCTCCTCTCCTCTGCTCCAGTACACAGTAGGAAGTATCTGTCAACTGATTCACAGTTTCAGCAGAATATTTAAGTATTCCTCGACAGGGTCAGAGTGGAAGTAGAGCCCTCTTGTGTGTTTTGGCACATACAGCGTCAGCGGAAGGAAGGACAGGCTCATCAGACTCAGAGTTAGTAGCCGGACGTGGACTGACTCCTCATTCATGCTCTGCTAAGCTGGAGGTTAACAGTGGTTGACAGACAGGCAGGACCTCAGTCCATGGTGGTCTTCTTTCTGGGAATGAAGCACGGAGACAGGCCCCACATGACTCATACACTATATATACAAAAGTATGCGGACACCCCATCAAATGAGTAGATTCGGCTATTTCAGCCACACCTGTTGCTGACAGGTGTGTAAAATCGAGCACACAGCCATGCATTCTCCATAGACAAACATTGGCTAGTAGAATTACCTTACTGAAGAACTCAGTGACTTTCAAAGTGGTACCGTCACAGGATGACACCTTTCCAACAAGTCAGTTCATCAAATTTCTGCCCTGCTAGAGCTTCCCCGGTCAACTGTAAGTGCTGTTATTGTGAAGTGGAAACGTCGAGGAGCAATAATGGCTCAGCTGCGAAGTGGTAGGCCACACAAGCACACAGAACGGGATCGCCGAGTGCTGAAGCGTGTAGTGCGTAAAAATAGTCTGTCCTCGGTTGCAACACCCACTACCGAGTTCCAAATTGTTAGTCGGGAGCTTCATGAAATAGGTTTCCATGGCCGAGCAGCTGCTCACAAGCCGAAGAACACCATGCGCAATGCCAAGCGTCGGGTGGAGTGGTGTAAAGCTTGCCGCCATTGGAGCATTGGAAACACGTACTCTGGAGTGAGGAATCACGCTTCACCATCTGGCAGAACGCTACCTGCCCGAATGCATAATGCCAACTGTAAAGTTTGGTGGAGGAGGAATAATGGTCTGGGGCTGTTTTTCATGGTTCGGGCTAGGCCCTTTAGTTCCAATGAAGGGAAATCTTAACGCTACAGCATACAATGACATTCTAGACGATTCTGTGCTTCCAACTTTGTGGCAACAGTTTGGGGAAGGCCCTTTCCAGTTTCAGCATGACAATGCCCCTGTGCACAAAGTGAGGTCCAAACAGAAATGGTTTGTCGAGATCAGTGTGGAAGAACTTGACTGGCCTGCACAGAGCCCTGACCTCAACCCCATCGAACACCTTTGGGCTGAATTGGAACGCAGACTGCGAGACAGGCCTAATCGCCCAACATCCGTGCCCGACCTCACTAATGCTCTTGTGGCTGAATGGAAGCAAGTCCCCGCAGCAATGTTCCAACATCTAGTGGAAAGCCTTCCCAGCAGAGTGTAGGCTGATATAGCAGCAAAGGGGGGACCAACTCCATATTAATGGCCATGATTTTGGAATGAGATCTTTGACGAGCAGGTGTACACATACTTTTGGTCATGTAGTGTCTCTCCAGCTATAGCTAGTGTTGTTTACACTGTATAACAGTGTCTGAGGAAATAATAGTCTAGGGTAAGATGGCGGATATTTGTATTCTAGCGCCTTGCTTGGCCTGTTGGAGACGAAGGGCACTATTTTTAAGATACTGTAGTTTGTTAGTGTAAATGCTTTGCCTCTTGAAGAAAACACCTAGAAACACAGTAAATGTCACTGAAACACAATACAATAACAGCTAGTGTGTTAAGAGTGGTCTCTTTCCCCAAACACTGATCCCTACACTGAGTACACTCAGTACCTACACTATTCTTGTCCTACTCCAGGAGACATCCTTTCGTAACAGCTCTGACTGCACAACTCCTGAGCGGTAATATTATCCCCTCCTCTTCTCATCTCTCTCTCCTCCTCCCTCTCTCCTCTGCTGTATGTATGAGCCAGCCAGAGCCCTAGGGCTCAGCTTGCACCAGTATTACACGGATGTCATGTACAATCACACATCTACTTTCAGCACCAGCACCTAAACCCACTCGCAGCTACACATCAAGGGCCTCTTGGGATCCCATCGTCGCAGCTGTTTAGGGAAACACGTCACTCACACACATCAACTGTCACAGATTACTAAGGATGGAAGGATGGATGGAAAACACTTTCAAAAGTATCACAGGATTCTGAAGCACTAAATCTGATCTGCCGCATACATTATATACAAATATAGCCTCGCTTTCCAGGCATCCTCACATGACTAACGATACTTGGAAGGATGGCATCGCGAGTCTAGTAAAATATGACTTTAAAAATAATCAAGAATGACATGGAAATGGGTAGCTGAGAGTTCAGCCAAAGGGTTAAATTGAGCCACCCTTGTTTCTAGGAAACCATACACAAAATTAATAATTTGACCAAATATTTAGGAAGGGATCATAATTTCATCGAGTCTGTGAAGGAAGAAATCACATGGAAAAAGTAATAAGCAAGTTAGGTAAAAATAACAGATTTTCAGTAAGTCAAATTAATTTCATGATGCTTGTATCTAAACCAAAGTAGATAATTTTAAGTGCATCCTTGTAACTGTCTGGACTAATACAGTCAAAATGTTTGCCTTGGGGCAAGTTGAGACAATGTTTGAGCAAATTGAAGTGTTTACTTCCCAGGCATAATGCAAGGCATTATCGCTGGGATATTTACATTTTGCAGACGCTCTTATCCAGAGCGACTTACAGTTAATGAGTGCATACATTTTTCATACTGGCCCCCCGTGGGAATTGAACCCACAACCTTGGCGTTGCAAGCGCCATGCTCTACCAACTGAGCTACACGGGATGCTATGACGTAACAACAGGGCCTGGCCTATTTTAAAAGTGTTTAAAAAAGTACTAAGTGTTTGTTAGGTCTTAAGCCTGTGTTAAAATATGCTTAAAATTATTAAAAGACAAAAAAGCGATTGTGATTGTGTTGAATTGTGTTTTTTTTTTTAATGGCCTCCCGAGTGGTGCAGTGGTCTAAGGCACTGCATCGCAGTGCTAGCTGTGCCACTAGAGAGCCTGGTTTGAATCCAGGCTCTGTCGTAGCCGGCTGCGACCGGGAGACCCATGGGGCGGCGCACAATTGGCCGCCCCATGGGTCTCCAGGGTAGGGGAGGGAATGGCCGGCAGGGATGTAGCTCAGTTGGTAGAGCATGGTGTTTGCAACGCCAGGGTTGTGGGTTCGATTCCCACGGGGGGCCAGTATGAAAAATAAAATAATGTATGCACTCACTAAGTCGCTCTGGATAAGAGCATCTGCTAAATGACTAAAATGTAAAAAGTAGTGGTAATATTTCATTCAGTACAGAAATTTGTAGGCAACTTAACTTACCCTGTCCTGCTGCTCAACTTTCCCCGTAAGTTGTGCCAAGAGACCACTTTTTTTGGACAAGCTATGTTTTCAAAACTGTAATGTTTACATGAATTCTGATTATTTCCAGGAATACACAACATCCTGAAATATATGTAGATATCTTTGTTAATAGGAATACCTTATTTCCCTTGACAGAATGATGCTGAATGTAAAAAACTTACCTCAGTCTACTCTGTGCTTTTTAAAAACTTAATCAGATAAACAGAACCAAGTGTATCTGACTTCAACAAGGCTTCCTTGTAAATTGCATTCACCTAAAATAACCTAGAGACCTGAGTTACAACTTTGAATTATGCCCATCTCCTGCTTTCCATTCCCAGAGGCAGATGGTATGTCTCAGGGAGCCAGACTCAGAGCCATGTACGAGGGGTAGAGGTGCCCTCTGAATGTCAGCCCCAACATTCCTCCCCATTAACTGTCCCATAAGTGATCGGTCCTCCTCTCCTTTTCTCATCTCGATTTCTCTCTCTCTCTCTCTCTCTCTCTCTCTCTCTCTCTCTCTCTCTCTCTCTCTCTCTCTCAGCCATGCATACATCTCCCTCACAGCAGCATGGCGATTAGCTATCATTGGGATTGCTATGACTGTTATATGTTGTTGTTTATCTACCTTAGTTTAGAGATGGGCAGTATTTCTGTTACATGCTTTTGAAATACAGTACGTATTTTAATTACTTCTGAGTATTTTGTATGTTGTATTGCACTGGGCTGAACTACACTCCAATGTATTTTGTAACAAGATACTTTCGAAAGCTGTAATTTGTATTTTCAAAATACAAAATAGTTTTCTATACAATTTCATTATAGTAGTTCACCATCTTTTCACCCTACATTGGTATCAGAAGTCTGATGGCACTATGGTGTGATAAGAGCGTCTGCTAAATGAACTAAATGTAAATCAGTGGAGGCTCCTCAGAGGAGGAAGGGGAGGACCATCCTACTCAGTGAATTTCATAAAAATAGACATAGTGAAACATTAAAAAAGTTATGCTTTTTAGATAAAACTATACTAAATACATTCACATCCCTAAATAACTGATTTAAACACATTGTTTTGCAATAAAGGTCTACAGTAGCCTCAACAGCACTCTGTAGGGTAGCACCATGGTGTAGCTGGACGACAGCTATTTTCCATCCTCCTCTGGTTCAATACAAAACCTAGGAGGCTCATGGTTCTCACCCCCTTCCATAGACTTACACAGTAATTATGACAAATTCCGGAGGACGTCCTCCAACCTATCAGAGCTCTTGCAGCATGAACTGACATGTTGTCCATCCAATCAAAGGACCAGAGAATGAATCAAGTACTGAAAGCATAAGCTACAGCTAGCTAGCACTGCAGTGCATAAAATGTGGTGAGTAGTTGACTCAAAGAGAAAGACAATAGTTGAACAGTTTTGAATACATTTCTTAAACAATTAAGGAGATGCAGCAGAGAGAGAGAGAGCACGAGAGAGAGATATTTGGTTGGATTGTGGGTTTACTAATGTGTTAGTTCTAGTAGATACTGTATGTTGACTATAACGTTAGCTAATATGGTGACAACGATGTAGGCTGTGTGCAGCGATTATGGTATGAAGGTTTGGCTTGGAGAGTTTTTTTTGACTGGTCACAGACAGCTGGTGTGTTGTATACTGAAGTCCACAAGCGAAGGGAAAATGTGAGTGGAGGAGAGCGCGCAGATGTGAGGATGCTGTTTGTATGGCTGCTATAAAAGTGAACTGTGTGATCATAGGTGTATTTATTCCGCCAATTTTGTTGCAAAACTTTTCTTAAACAGAAACAAACTGAATGAAACGGGGATGGACCTACCTGAATTTGTCCAATATAAACTCTTGTTTTAGTTGCAAAACCTAACATTTTGCAACTGTTTGGACTAATGATTACATCCTAGATCTGCTAGATGCAGGCAAGAGTGTGCAAGGCGGTTTTGAATGTGTCACTGTTCGTCAGCTTCATTACTCCTTTTGTCTCGACCTGGGCACCTACGTTATAAACTTTCATTTGTAGGCTAGGTTGTAGCAACCTCATGATGGGTATAGGGCAAATTCGAGTATCATGTAGTAGCCTAAACCTATCGATGTTACATTGAGCTGGATGAAGGACAGACAGTTATCCAATATGCTGTAATAGAAATAAGGCCATGATTATTAAAACAATTTAATCGTCCTCCCTAATCTTAAACGTCACCAACCGCCAAGTCAAAAGTTTGGACACACCTACTCATTCAAGGGTTTTTCTTTATTTTTACTATTTTCTACACTGTAGAATAATAGGGAAGACAACAAAACTATGAAATAACACATATGGAATCATGTAGTAACCAAAAAGGTGTTAAACAAATCAAAATATATTTTAGATTTTAGAAGTTGCCACCCTTTGCCTTGATGACAGCTTTGCACACTCTTGCATTCTCTTAACCAACTTCACATGGAATGCTTTTCCAACAGTCTTGAAGGAGTTCCCACATATGCTGAGCACTTGTTGGCTGCTTTTCCTTCACTCTGCCGTCCAACACATCCCAAACCATCTCAATTGGTTTGAGGTCGGGTGATTGTGGCGGCCGAGTCATCTGATGCAGCACTCCATCACTCTCCTTCTTGGTCAAATAGCCCTTACACAGCCTGGAGGTGTGTTGAGTTATTGTCCTGTTGAAAAACAAATGATAGTCCCAATGCTGTGGTAGCCATGTTGGTTAAGTGTGCCTTGAATTCTAAATAAATCACTGACAGTGTCACCAGCAAAGCACCCCCACACCATCACACCTCCTCGTCCATGCTTCACGGTGGGAAACACACATGCGAAGATCATCCGTTCACCTACTCTGCATCTCACAAAAACACGGCGGTTGGAACCAAAAATCTCAAATTTGGACTCATCAGACCAAAGGACAGATTTCCACCGGTCTAAAGTCCATTGCTCGTGTTTCTTGGCCCAAGCAAGTCTCTTCTTCTTATCGGTGCCCTTTAGTAGTGGTTTCTTTGCAGCAATTCGACCATGAAGGCCTGATTCATGCAGTCTCCTCTGAACAGTTGATGTTGAGATGTGTCTGTTACTTGAACTCTGTGAAGCATTTATTTGGGCTGCAATTTCTGAGGCTGGTAACTCTAATGAACTTATCCTCTGCAGCAGATGTAACTCTGGGTCTTCCTTTCCTGTGGCGGTCCTCATGAGAGCCAGTTTCATCATATACATTTTCCAGATTGACTGACCTTCTTGTCTTAAAGTAATGATTGGCTGTCATTTCTCTTTGCTTATTTGAGCTGTTCTTGCCATAATATGGACTTGGTCTTTTACCAAATAGGGCTATCTTCTGTATACCCACCCTACCTTGTCACAACACATCTGATTGGCTCAAACGCATTAAGAAGGAAAGATATTCCACAAATTAACTTTTAACAAGGCACACCTGTTAATTGAAATGCATTCCAGGTGACTATCACATGAAGCTAGTTGAGAGAATGCCAATAGTGTGCAATGCTGTCATCAAGGAAAAGGGTGGCTACTTTGAAGAATCTCAAATATACAACATATTTTGATTTGTTTAACACTTTTTTTGGTTACTACATGATTCCATATGTGTTATTTAATAGTTTTGATGTATTCACTATTATTCTACAATGTAGAAAATAGTAAAAATTAAGAAAAACCCTGGAATGAGTAGGTGTGTCCAAACCTTTGACTGGTACTGTACATTTATATTTAGTTAATTTAGCAGACACACGTTCTTTTCACACTATAGTGCCATCAGACTTCTGATACCAACATAGGGTGAAAGCGGGCCACAAATTTTTTTATAGAAAAGTATTTTGTATTTTGAAAATACAAATTACAGCTCTTGAAAGTATCTTGTTACAAAACACATTGGAGTGTAGTTCAGCCCAGTATAATACAAATGACAAAATACTATTTCAAATACATGTAACATAAATACTGCCCATCTCTGTCCACACCACACCACTCCCTCCACTCCACCACGCCCTCCACTCCACACCAAGCATCACGTCAATGTCAGGGCCTCACTCTGATGAGCTTGGCTGTCTTATTTCTGCCTCAAAACCTTGTGGACCAAAACCCTTTTCCTCACAACACCACAAGGTTTTGTCAGGGCCGTACTCTGAGGCTGACTCCCTATTCTGTCTCTACTCCTCACAAAAGAGTTCATGACGTTGTTGCTGCTGTTTTCAATTCACACGCAAGGTTATCAAAGGATGACGCCCGTGTTCATATCAATAGAATTATATATTTTTTGGCAGAATTATCTAAAAATAAAATGGCTTGTCTGCCTTTTGAAATGGGTGGGAAAATTATAAATGGTGGGAAAATAGGATATCAGAGATGCAATGGGAAGTGATTTGCATGGGCCAGAAAGGGGAAGTGATTAGCATAGGCTTTAGATGTCTTAGCCTGGCTCTTAACTGAGGATGACCCCTTTCAGGGCCATGCTCCCCTAACGCCTAATTACTCTGCTGCCTTATTAGAAATCTGTTTCGACTGCTTTTATTTGATGTGGACAAGGACATCATAGGTCAGATTATAGAGAAATAATGATGAAAATGTATGACGCATTGACAATAACATACCTGTACTGTACAGAGTACAACAAAAACATATACTGCCTCTGTGCCCACATACAGTAAAATGAAAAAGAGTATCACTCTCGGGTCCATTCTCTAACATGCAAAGTAGATCTGGGCATCAAACTGATGAGAGCAGCCTCTGATCCCCCACACAGCTCAAATATCTAGAGTTATTGTGGAGTGCTGATGGCAGAGTCGGGACGGGACGCAAATGCCAGCTTGATGTTTTCACTCAGACCCAACGGCCATCGTGAAAAATTAACTAGTCCAGAAACTTCCCTCCACACTTTCTCTCATCCCATGTCCCTTGTTTTTATTTTTCTCTCTTTTCTCCACTCGCCCAAGCAGCTCTCCTGTGGGTCCAGCCCATATGTCTGCCTTGACTAGCCCCGGGCACAGAGCAGCAGGATGGAAAGTGGCAATCTTAATTCAGACATGCAGCACCAGCAAAGAGTTGAAGGGGAAGTCAAATACATACTTTATTATTTATTTGTTTCATAAGATTGTTCCTAGCTTATTTTTCATCAACTACGCATATCTGAAGTCTTTGTTGTTGCAGTACTCAAGCTTTCTCAGTTTCAAGAGCTAAACCTGAAGATAAGCAAATGCCACCTTCCTTTATGTTCACAAGACAACACAACTCAACATCAGTTAGAGAGATCTGTCCTTAGCAGTTCTGTTATTATTTCATTCCACCTCTGCATGGTATCTGTCCTTTTATGATTATCTATAAATATAATAATTATTGCAAAAATACATTTGTTTTAATTTAGAATATGGCAAAAGGGTCCAGGTGGTCATTTCCTGGGACTACAGATGTCTCTTAACGTTTCATCCTGGGATGTCAAACTGAGCCTTGCTGTCAGTGGATTGCCACTAGGATAACAATCTAAGAATTCCCAGAGGAACAGTCAAACTAGGTAGCAGGAAGTTCAACTCAAATCAGCACTGACATCTGGGACTCATCTGACGGGGCAGTCTCTACGTTTGATAAAGACGCTTGAAGCATTTCAGTGAAATTATAAAAACATACTTTCATTTTTTATAAATAACTTGATAACAGTGAATTTCAGAGAGTCCTTATCATATAAACACATACTGTATCTCAGATAATATGCAATTCATTACAGAAAATGATTTTTTTCTTCTTCTTGTAAGCATGTTCACAATGCCTGGATTAAAACCAATCATAAAAGGGGATTTTCTTCAGATCCCTTAACCACATTTTAGAAATTAGTGCCATTTCTCCAAGCCTATTCCACACACCAGCTCTGATTTGAAATGTTCTGTATATAATAATAATGTTTTAAAATACCAGGGAGAGATGCTTATGTTCCTCATGTGGCCTGGACCAGGCAAGAAGCCATGTTTTGACCATAGCACTCAAAGACCCATCTCCTATCAAAGACATAGAGCGGTGATAAGCCTCAGGCTCTTCATCCTCCTGCTTACAAATACAGCAAGCATCCTCAGGCTTAGTGCTGCTATGATAGTGTGTTGTGTGGGGGTGGTGTATGTTTTGGGTGTCAGGTGAACATACTGTGATGCTGTGGAGAGAGTATTTCTTGACATTGACCTTTGCTGGTATGTGCTTCCCTGACAGTGTTGGTAAAGTAGATCAATATGTGTTGTGAAAGGGATAAACACACCAACCTGTGGCGCTCTTGAGGGTTTCCATAGTGGTGGTGGTGTGTATTGAAGGTGATCCAGTGGAGACATTGACCTTTATTGGTCTGTGCAGCAGCGTTTGTTTTTGCTAGCCAGTAGATCTGTACTGCTGCTGGTGGTGGTTAAAGGGTGATCGAGAGAAGACACTGCCATTTGCTACCGTGGACAGTGGTATGGTAGAGCAGTGTATATTTTGACTCGCCAGATAAACAGAGTAACAGATCTAGACTGACCTGTGACTACTCAGTGTGTATTATAAGAGTGATAAACCGACTGACCTGTGCTGCTCTGGATGGTCCTGACGGTGGTGGTGGTCCTGGGGGGTGAGGCGGGCAGCAGGGATGTCCCCTCATCCTCTGAGCAGCCCTGGTCCATGGCCCTCACGTAGCTGTGGCTACGCATGCGGAAGCAGCTCGGCATGGGCAGGTCCAATGCATCCATGGCCTGCGACTCCATCTCGCTGTACACCTGCTCACACACCTGCTCTATCTGCCCGTTCACCTCCACCTCACTCACCTGCAAGGGGACGGGGAGTGGGGGACAATGGGGGAGAGAGGGGGTGCAGCACAACCGGACATCCAAATATCAGTATCCTAATCCTAACCTGGGGAACGCACCATAGAAAAGCCACTTACCTAGAGTTTAATAGCTGTGCACATTCAATGCTGATGGGCAGAGTAAACACATCTGAAATCATTAGGAGAAGTAAGGAAGAAAGGAAGAGAAATACAGAAGAAGAAGAGGAACCACAATGCAGCAGTAGCAAGAGGAGGAAGAGTCAAAGAGAATGGGAGAGTGAGGGTCAATGTTAATTGGAGAACAAGCAAGTGTAATGAAGAGATTGTTTGGGATGATGAGAGTTCATTCAGGGTCTAAAACAGAGCTCTGATTTACTGAAGCAAGGAGTTGGGCATTCCCTTCTCAACTTGTATTTCCTCTATTTTTGGCATCCTCTCTCCTCGATCCTTTTCAAAACGCATTAAAATAACCTTGGATCTTCGAGAAAAGACAAATTGAGAAAAGGTAAGACAAGAACCAGAGCATCTAAGATGGTTCAATAACATTCTGTAGGTTAGGGTGGGATAAGGAGGGTTTGGATACGGTCTAAAGCATACCACTCCTACACAGAAAGACGAGAGCTTGAGGGGCTTTTGGCAAGACTCATGCTGAGATGTTTTGTAATTCCATCTGATTTTCACTGATAACTGAGGGTGGGTATTAAACAAGAAACAGTTGGTGAAAACTGATTCTTAATCCAAAACTTTATTGCATTTTAGTTTGGGAGATTTCACAGATTTGAAAGATGATAGTCCAGTGAGTTATATTGGTAATTCCAGACATGAAAAGCAAAGGGCATAAGGTTACTCATTAGAAATATTTTGTGTGACTAGTTTACTCTGAAATGTAAGGAAAATACTTTTTATCTACAATGTCCCTGGAATAGATTGCTGTACAATATTTTGATGATTATCTTTTAATCAATGTTTAAATTATTATTTAGCTGAGAGTAACATGAAGTAATGTGTATGACATACAGTATGGAGGTAAAGTGATAATGGTTTCGGTTTTTATAATGATTTATTCTGTTATGCTATCTTCTAAATACTATAAGACAATTCACAATTGGCTTTAAAGGCAGTGAGCTAGGATTATTATACTGGTTGTAAGGCAGACTGTGTAACTCTAGAGAGGAGATATGGTAAATGGAATGGTAGTGCCATTTTACTTCACCTCTTTAGGTTGACTCTTGATGGTTGAGGGCTGAACATTGACATTGAGACTGGTTTGAAATAAAATTCATCTCAAGCTGAGAGATGAATTTGTGGCTGATTTCATGGCTGATTTGACTTGGACTTTGACTTGATGTGACTTTCCTCCCTTGCACAGACGTAGCACCAGAGACGGTGACGTAATGCTGGGAGCACCAACCTGGCTGATGGTACTCATAGCCCTCATGTAGCTCTCGTTTCGCGAGCGGTATTGGGGTGAGGAGAGCAGCGCTTTGGGGTCCAGGAGCCCTTTGGGGTCCAGGGTGTCCAGGCTCCTATTGATGGAAACTTCACTCACCGCCCGCAGGTAGCTGTGGCTCCTGATCTGCAGCTTCGGAGAGTGTTCGGTGGAGATCCTGCCAATGAAGACAAGTCAACAAACAGGTGTTAATAATAATGCCTCCTGATGTTAGCATGATCACTCACTGACAAGGAGTTGTCAAGACAGCACAAACCGATCTGGTATCAGGCTACTCTCTGATGTCCTGGGCTCTCATGACGAATGTGCATGTCATCATCATCTAGTGATGCATGTGAGTTGTAGTCCACTTCACTCTGATCAGCAGTCAAAGGTATGGTACTGTTAGCTGTAGTGACGTCAGATGGACAGCTCAAAGAGAGACGTTCCTGGGGAACTGCCAAGCTGGACAGGTGTCACAATTATGGTTCCATGGATCATCACACTGGAACATTAAATGATACAAATCTTTTTTCAGACCACAATTGAGAGGTATAGTCTATTTTGGTTCGATAACACGCTGTGTCTAATTTTCACCATCAAAACATAATCAAACCAGATGATAGATGATAACAATGTGTTCGATCCTCTCTCATCAAGATGTACATGCTCAGTGCACGTTCACATCAGATTTCCTTAATGCTCACTGTGGTAAGTTAAATACATCCAACAAGATCTCTTGATTGATTGACTCCATGTTTGTCCACTCTGCTCCTTGCATGCATTATACACTGAGTGTACAAAACATTAGGAACACCTTTCTAATATTGAGTTGCACCCCCTTTTGCCCTCAGAACAGTCTCAATTCGTCAGGGCATGGACTCTACAAGGTGTCAAAATCGTTCCACAGGGATGCTGGCCCATGTTGACTCCAATGCTTCCCATAGTTGTGTTAAGTTGGCTGGATGTCCTTTGGGTGGTGGACCATTCTTGATACACAGGGGAAACTGTTGAGCATGAAAAACCCAGCAGCTTTGCAGTTCTTGACACATTCAAACCGGTGCGCCTGGCACCTACTACCATACCCCATTCAAAGGCACTTAAGTCTTTTGTCTTGCCCATTCACCCTCTGAATGGCGCACAATCCATGTCTTAATTGTCTCAAGGCTTAAAAATCCTTCTTTAACCTGTCTCCTCCCCTTCATCTACACTGATTGAAGTGGATTCAATAAGTGACATCAATGAGGGATCATACTGTAGCTTTCACCTGGATTCACCTGGTCAGTCTATGTCATGGAAAGAGCAGGTGTTCCTAATGTTTTGTACACTCAGTGTATATACACTGCTTAGTGGAATAGACGCTGGTTACAGCTGCAAAGCTATCTCCATTATGCACTCTCCCATAAAGCAGGTTGGGCCAGCCAGCGACCACAGTGCTGAGGAGAAACAGCTAAATTCACTTAAGGCCGCCCACGCAACTCTTTACCGCCTGCCGTACTGACAGACACCTCGGCTAAGCAGCAGCAGTGAGGGAAGCCAAGCAGAATAGACATCTAGGACAGTGCTGGGATGGGTTGGGCTGGCACCTGAGAAACTCTATGTCTAAACTCCATGTCTACTCTGCTGCTGCAGCATGGTTCTTTTGGTTCAGAAGCTACTACTGAAACTCCACTGTGGTCCAAAAGCCTTCTGGGAGCTAGACTCCGACTCCAGCAGAACAAAATAAATGGAAAAAGTTGGAACCTAAAGTGCTTGAAGGGCGAAGGAAGAGCTGCGGCTGCCTCAGTGTTGGGATCTTAAGGGATTTGGTTATGCATGATGTCATTGGTGTGGAATAAGCCAATATGTTTCTGCTTCAGTCAGAGTTGGGGTTGTGTCGTCCTTGGACATATGTGCGTCTCTCTCTCTTTCCTTTACAATAGCCTTTTCTATGACATTCACTGTACTGTACCATTAATGGCATGAAATAGCACTGTGTCATATGGTATCCCAATCAATGTTCACAGTAGTCCAGTAATTGTACATCATATAGTAGATCTATAATACACTTCACCTAATATAGCAAATTAAACACATAAACCATCACACTGGTCATTGGTCATAAGTCTCTTAATCCTTCCAAAGCAAATGAAATGATATGCGACAGCATTGGGATCAGTGTACAATAATGACAAAGCATATTTGTGCCTCTGTGGTAATATATCCCTATGACTTACTGTTTGCCATTTGGTAACATAAATCGTATGACTGTGGTGCATTATCTAACAAGCAGTAAAGGCAGACAGATAAATGTCAAGAATACGCACACAAATGCACATAGAAATGTGGGACACATACAATACATCGATTGTTATTAAACATGACCATAACACCATAAAAATATATATCCTAACCGGTCTAGAGTTGAAGTCGGAAGTTTACATACACTTAGGTTGGAGTCATTAAAACTTGTTTTTCAACCACTCCACAAATTTCTTGTTAACAAACTATAGTTGTGGCAAGTCGGTTAGGACATCTACTTTGTGCATGACACAAGTAATTTTTCCAACTATTGTTTACAGACAGATTATTTCACTTATAATTCACTGTATCACAATTCCAGTGGGTCAGAAGTTTACATACACTAAGTTGACTGTGCCTTTAAACAGCTTGGAAAATTCCAGAAAATGATGTCATGGCTTTAGAAGCTTCTGATAGGCTAATTGACATAATTTGAGTCAATTGGAGGTGTACCTGTGGATGTAATTCAAGGCCTACCTTCAAACTCAGTGCCTCTTTGCTTGACATCATGGGAAAATAAAAAGAAATCAGCCAAGACCTCAGAAAAAAATTGTAGACCTCCACAAGTCTGGTTCATCCTTGGGAGCAATTTCCAAACACCTGAAGGTACCACGTTCATCTGTTCAAACAATTGTATGCAAGTATAAACACCATGGGACTACGCAGCCGTCATACCGCTCAGGAAGGAGACGCGTTCTGTCTCCTAGAGATTAACGTACTTTGGTGCGAAAAGTGCAAATCAATCCCAGAACAACAGCAAAGGACCTTGTGAAGATGCTGGAGGAAACAGGTACAAAAGTATCTATATCCACAGTAAAACAAGTCCTATATCGACATAACCTGAAAGGCCGCTCAGCAAGGAAGAAGCCACTGCTCCAAAACCGCCATAAAAAAGAGACTAAGGTTTGCAACTGCACATGGGGACAAAGATCGTATTTTTTTGAGAAATGTCCTCTGGTCTGATGAAACACAAATAGAACTGTTTGGCCATAATGACCATCTTTATGTTTGGAGGAAAAAGGGGATTGCTTGCAAGCCGAAGAACACCATCCCAACCGTGAAGCACGGGGGTGGCAGCATCATGCTGTGGGGGTGCTTTGCTGCAGGAGGGACTGGTGCACTTCACAAAATAGATGGCATCATAAGGAAGAAAAATTATGTGGATATATTGAAGCAACATCTCAAGACATCAGTCAGGAAGTTAAAGCTTGGTCGCAAGTGGGTCTTCCAAATGGACAATGACCCCAAGCATACTCCCAAAGTTGTGGCAATGACTTAAGGACAACAAAGTCAAGGTATTGGAGTGGCCATTACAAAGCCCTGACCTCAATCCTATAGAAAAAGCATGTGCAAGTAAGGAGGCCTACAAACCTGACTCAGTTACACCAGCTCTGTAAGGAGGAATGGGCCAAAATTCACCCAACTTATTGTGGGAAGCTTGTGGAAGGCTACCCGAAACATTTGACCCAAGTTAAGGAATTTAAAGGAAATGCTACCAAATACTAATTGAGTGTATGTAAACTGCTGACCCACTGGGAATGTGATGAAATAAATAAAAGCTGAAATAAATCATTTCCTCTACTATTATTCTGACATTTCACATTCTTAAAATAAAGTGGTGATCCTAACTGACCTAAAACAGGGAATGTTTACTAGGATTAAATGTCAGGGATTGTGAAAAACTGAGTTTAAATGTATTTGGCTAAAGTGTATGTAAACTTCCGACTTCAACTGTATATGATAACTGAATCAAAATGGATATATCATTAATGATGACACATACCCTCTGCCTGTAATCCAAGTCAAATAACACAGCAATGAAGTTCCATTCTGTGAGTACAGCACTTCTAAAGAGAATTCCCCAGGCTAATGAATGTAATTAATCACCATACCTTCTCTAGCAGTGTGGGTACTTAATTAAAAACAGAGACAGCCTGGTTTGTTTCTGGGGAGAATCTAATCACATCCCTGCTAAAATGTAAATGTAATGCTGTTAGTGCAAAGTCTATGGAGCCTATGTGTCACGGTTTCGGCCGAGACTGCTCCTCCTCCTGGTTCGGGCAGGCTTCGGCGTTCGCCGTCCCCGGAGTACTAGCTGCCACCGTTGAATGTTTCGTGGTGTGATTGCTTTGGTCTGTCTTGTACACCTGTGTCTGTTTGTGTTCTGATTACGTGTCCTATAAGTTCCCTGTTTTGTATAGGTTAGATTGTGTGTTGTTGTCTGCCTGTATTTCGGAGCTGCGTGTTGACGCTCTGTTTGTTTGTTTAGTGTTTACGCATGGTTTACGTATTCACTCGCCTCTGTTTGTTTTCGAGGCCGTGTATTGTATTTTGCACTTTTGACTAGTAAAGTCTGTTGGACGAAGCCTCTGTGTCCTGCGCCTGACTCCTCCACCACATCCACATCGGTTCACCTGACACTATGAACTACTGTAGGCCTACGTCAAAGAGAGAAAATGAAACAAAAGTGTAAAACTATTACACTTATCTATTTCCTAAAACATTAAATACATTCGTTTTCGTGTAATAAATCAAACTTGTTCTTGTTGATTGGGAAGCCGATTCATCAGTGTGGATGATCACATCCTTACTCCACAGTGCAGTAGTAAATCTGCATGGCCCACATTCAGTACAGTAACCATTGGGCAGCAGATGTGGTAATCTAAGGATCACTTTGTGCCTGCCAAACTGTTTCAGATGCCTAGTGGAGTTCAGAACATGAACAACAGAACTAGGAGAGGCACAGTACACTATCAAAGGATATGAGGCATGCAGAGCTTTAGACAGAAAGCCAATACAAGCTGATTTAGAACACGGATCACAGTCACGGATAGGGATGCTTTTCACACAATGCTAGTGCCTTTAGCTCAACTTTTGTCAAAGATCCTTTCACATTTAAATTGAGAGATGTTTTCAATGCTTAGGGATTGACATATTTGTTCATTGTGCAGATTATAATAAACCTAGAAGAATATAATGATATAACTTAGAATATACTGTACTTTTTCAACTGAAAGGCTCATTTAAAAATTGTTTCTCACTTCATCTACAGTCAGTAGAACTTTCCAGTCATTTCCCCTGGTGTTTGAAACTTTAATACTCTTTACTCACTGAGTGGAACGGGATGCAGGGGAAAATGTACAGGCACCGGGCTGGGCTGTCTCTTGAATTGGATGCTGCTTTAATGAATTCACAAATTCTAGCTGTAAGTCCCAGATATGTCAGAGTGATACTGAATGCTATGAGCAGCCTCTCTATATAATGGTATCAAATTATCAGCAGAAATCCTTGCACTACTTTAAGGCAGTCCAAAGTACCAATAAAGCTGGGGGTCGGAGGACCTCATCCTAACACAGTTGTCTGATTTCTTCATGCTTCTCCCCCACTGCAGTAAACGGGTCATTTAGGTATACTAAGGTGTATACCTAAATGACCCAAAGAATGTGAAATCATAAGGACTATGATAATGAAAGTAAGTTAAAGTCACTTTAAAATGTCATAGAGCGGAGTCTTACTTTAAGGTGGTCATTTCAGTCAGTGATGGCTGGGTGGCTTTGAGATAGCTGGCTCGTCGACCTTGGGCCTGGACCTTTGGCGACGGCTTCGGACTTCCCTCCGAGTCTTCACTGTCTTCTTCCTCGGCCATTGCCTTCACGTAGCTCCCGCTGCGCATGCGTCGACACGGGATGTCGTCCTCCTTCCCCCCCAGGGGCGAGAAGCTGCTCCACTCGTCCTGGGGCACCTGTGGGGACGGGGGAGGTGACAACAGGGCATCAGGCACCTCCACGGATGAATGCATGGCGCCATGAACCCACATCTACCTGGTCCGGTCCGGCCAACCCAGCGTCACAACAACATCCAACGCACAGTCAGACCCCTACCTCTCTCTAACTCTCATACTGAGCATTGAAGGTAATAAATAGGTAATTAAGGGAGAGGCTGGTGTGAGTTCACATGATTACACTAAAAACGTCTTCCTGACAACCTGGGCATCTGCTAGTGTGGAGTCTCCCTAAGGGCACACACAGACTTATCAAAAGGATGTTCACAGAGAACTAGGGTGTCTGTCTGAGCTCAAACAACAACATCAGGGTGGTATAACATTTGAGCTAACCTGAAACAAAGTATTTTAAGGCTTTGTATAGGTGAGAGGGAAAGAATAGATTGAAGGAGAAACACAATGAGGTAGCCAGACATATGGGTTAAACTAATTAGTAAAACTAGGGCACAAACACTAGCACAACCCGAACTTCCAAACTATTCTTTATTGTATAATAGTTGATGTGCTAATATGAATACCACTACATCCTCCATCCTGAGAGGGATTATGGTGTCCCTTCTTTATAAGGTTAATTCAGAAACAGTGAAATAATGGGTTACCAGAGAGTATCTATTAATCTTCCAATGATATACCCAATTTGGGTAGTTACCATATTGCATTCAAAAATACTTTGGAGACTAAGTTGATGCTGGAGGAGAGAAAATCCCACTCCTCCGAAGACTTAGTAATTACATGAATCTGCAGAGGGAGAGGAGCCTTGGTAACTAGGGAGACAGCCAGAGCAGAAATGAGCAGGTTGAATATAAAAGGAGGCTGTGGAGTCAGAGTTACTCTATTACCGCCGGGCGGCTGCATGCCCACACACTACAGATGTAGGGTATTAATTTGATCACCCTGTTGCAGGAGAACTTTCCTGCAATGCAGGAAATATAAAACTTGTAGTGTATTTGAGGTGTAGCGTTTTACACTTGTTCCCGTATACGGGCTGAAAATAGCAGATTTGGACACTGATAAGTGCCTAAATGAGAACGCAGTGGCTATACAATAAAATGCTATATCTGAAGTCAGAGCTCAGGGTCTCCGCTTCACAGCTCTGTATGGGTTTTGACTGACAGCCATTCTGAACATGAGCATCACGCGCAACAAGAAGTTGCCCCCATCTCTCCAGATAATTGGGGAAAGTTTGCAAATGTTTTATTGTCTGAGTGAGGGAAATGCTGCAAATTACAAGGACTTGATGTATTTTGAAAGATGAGACTTTGAGGATTATAATAAATACTGCTTTGATGTCATACAAGCAAGCCAAACATCCGTGAGTCCAAATGTGCACTTCACATTTCCATATCATAAAACTCATGCAATATACAGTGTCAACGTATACCATGTTTGATGTACAGTTACAAGATGACATGGAGTTATACCATGGGTTGTCCTGAACAGAATGAGCCTATGTTTGTTGTACTGTGAAGAACATTTGCTGCGGACCACACATCTGAATGCACTCACGACTCCATTCTATGCGCACTAAAATTACGATCCGCTTCTCTGAATTGCCTAGTGAAAGCCTAACACTGTAAGATGGTATTTTATAATTCAGCTAGTCATGTTGGCAATAGAACAAGCTGTCAAATTACGCTCACCTGACCCAGATTGCGATTTTTATTGGACTGTCTTTGGATTGCATAAACAACAACATTAATTGTGTAAAGGCGGGGATGCAGGGCTGAATTTCAAAGAAAACAACTACAAGTTTGCTTGCTCTAGTTCCTCAACGGAACAGCTAGGAGAGCTCAAAAAAGCACCTTATAGTTGAACTCTTCTTTGAGTCATAAAAGTGCATTGAAATGTGTGTGGCCCCTTGGAAACACCAGTTAGACCTCTCACTCAAACTCTTTTCATTTTTTGGTGTTATGTTGCACCTACCCAAAATGTTTCAATAATATTCTTATCATGTTACTGAATGAAGCCCGAGTATTTTCAGATTTCGTTATCAACAAATGCGGCAAAAAGTACAGTAAATGTTATAACGCACCTAAAATCAACAGTGTATTTTAAGTTTTGGATTATGTCTTTGTCTAATTAGGTCTGTGCCCACACGTGCTAGTTCACAGTGTCGCTGACTGCTAAGCTGTGTCTCAATGTCTTCTATTAGCCTATCATATATAAAACCACTCCTACATGTCTGGTATAGCATTGGTTACTATTATTTACTATAGCTAACCGTTCACTGTACACAGTGTGGGGCTGAATATTTGAAGATCTAAATGTTGTGATGATTGGCTAAGGCGGCAGCAAATAATTCCAAGAATATGTCAGTAATTGGGTACTGTGCATGTGTATTTGTCACTGGGGTCTTCCCTGTAGGACATTCATGTACACAATACAGTATCAATATCAACTTAAAAATAACTAACTCCAACATTAAACACGACAAATCGACTCACAACATCCCTGTCAAAATAACTACACTAATTTAGAAGTTTAGATCTGAGATTTGAGAAATCAAAATGCTTAGCTCCAGTTTTTTTTACAGAATTTCAAAAAGCTGCATATATATTTTTTAAAATCTTTTCTCACATGGCACTCGACTCACAGACATATAGGTAATTGGTCTCCATTTGTACTAATAACACAGCTACCACTATCCTATCCCAACCTTCGACTCAATCCTGTCACTAATGTTGGAGGGTGTTTCTATGGTAACAGAGTAACTATATACAGCAGAAAGAGATACAGATGTAGGATCTTAATTTGAGCCAGTTTGCTACAGCAGGAAATGTGAATTATTATGTGGATTATAATTAATGGACATTTTTGAAGTGGTTGATACATTTTCCGTATGGGAAAATCAAGTGTGAATTTCACAGTGGAAGTTACAAACTTCAGAAGCCTTTTTAAATCTCAAATACACTACAAGTTTTAAATATCCTGCATTGCAGGAACGTTCTCCTGCAACAGGGTAATCAAATGAAGATCCTTTACCTGTTGCAGGATAATAGGGAATACATGGGAAACATCTAAGCAGACTAATTAGGTTTGTGCCCACACGTGCTGGTTCACAGTGTCGCTGACTGCTAAGCTGTGTCTCAAAGTCTTCTATTAGCCTATCATACATAAAACCACTCCTACATGTCTGCTATACATTATATACCTATTCAGTGATTAGAAAATGCATTTAGAGTGTAGAACGAGTGAGAGTGAGAAAGACAGGAGATTAACTACTGTAGAGAACAACATATACATATAATTTACATGAACATAATCATTAATAATCAGTATTTGGATATTTCTGTAAATAAACTGAGTTGAAGTTGAGTGCTTAGATCTATTTAGAGGTGTGCTGTTTGTGCTTCTGTTGTGCAAACTGTGTCTCATGTTTTGTGAGTGGAATTTCAGAGGTGATGGGTTTGGCAACATAATCTTTGTGTACAACGTCATGAGAATATTCACACAGTACACACGCATGCTTGCATTCACAGACACACACACCACACCAAATTATTAGTAAAGAATTAAAGAACCCAAAAACTGGGAAATCTATGAAATGAAGAGGTTTATAAACAGGAAATAATGCCAGTCACTGATGGGTTTAAAAGAAAAAAGGCTATTAAAGGAAGTAAGGCCACTACTGGTTTGCACTTACTTCTCTCTTCAAATCAAATGAAAGTGGAGGGGGGATAGATCCTCTCCAGTGGGGTAGGTAGGTGGTTAAGGGGGGTTTGGGTTTAGGGGTGAATTTAAAGAATTGCATACCTGCAAGAACTGGCATGAGCGCTCCTGCTGACAAGCCTCAGATTTCACTAGCGCTTTATGATCTAAGTTTACTGAGGCCTTCTGGTAGACTTGGCGAGCCCTGCTCACCGTTAGACTGGATGACCACAAGCTCTTCTTCATGAGCTGGGCGTCCATGCTTATGGGGATATGGGAGGGGACACAGGTGTGTTTTACTACGTCGTTATTACTGCGCGACGTTTTCAGGGCGTGTTCGCTGATGGTGTTGAAGGCCTCCATAAAGTACTGCGACTGGGACTTGTCCGGGTGGCGGCCCATGGTCATGACTCCGGTGGGGCTGTGGAACAGGCTGTGGCAGACGTCTCGGTCATCCAGGATGTCGTCTGAGCTCCAGTACCCCGAGGTGGGGCTCCTGTGCTTGGGCTCAGCCGACTTGCAGCGCTCCCTGCTCTTGCTGCGTTTGCGGTGCTTCTGCGTGGGGGGCGTCTCGCTCTCGGGGCTGTTCCTGCTGCTATTTAAGCTTCCCTGCTTGGAGTGTGGCCCCTCCAGGGAGTGGGACTTGGCGAAGAGTTTCTGGACGGAGTGGACCAGGTGGCGGATGCGTCCGGGGCTGTCGTTGCGCTGCTCAAGTGCCGTCCTCTTGTACTGCAGCGTGTGGTAGCCGTCCCGCGTGAACGACGGCTGCCTCTCAAACTGGTCCAGCAGGTTGACAGGCAGGCGGACATTGACACCCTTGTTGGGAACAATGTTACCCACACCAACACCCACACCATAGGGCACCACAGCACACTCTTCCATCCCCATCCGATCCTTCAGCTCGTGGTGTGAGCTGCTGTAGTGTCGTCTAGGGAAGGTCCCATAGGGCACCACACTACTGTCTGAGGGGAAGGCAGTGTGGTTCCTCTGGTTCTGCTGGCTCTGGACCTGGGTGTAGTAGGGGTGGTCAGAGGGGTGGGACATGGGCATGTCCATCTGGTTGATCAGGTAGGGCTTGCGGTCAGGGTGGTGGCCATGGCCTAGGGCATCGTAGGAACCAGGGTCACAGGTGACCAAATGGTGGTGGCTACGGCTGCTTGATAGACCCTTCATGGTGTCTGTTCAGTCCACAGACAGTGGGCCAGCCTGGGAACTGCTGCAGATGATGTTCCTGATAGGAGCTGTAAAGACAGGAGTGGAGAAACGACAACAAACTGTTACAACAACTGGAAACGTAGACACTGTTTATTCTATTCCTTTTGTTTATGCGCTTAGTGCTCTCAAAAACAATGCACTCTAATATTATCTCTCAAATCTACTCTAATAATTGTGAAGGTTAGGATTGTGGTGGGGAGAGCTGAGATCCTAAATCAGTATTTTTTAACACATACACAATCTGCTTTGTCAGTAAAGCATTAGTCTCTGAGAGATTATTTTGATTTAAACACTCACAAAACTAGAGGAGCATTAGGTTCCTATCATAGAGAATGACAGACACAGAGGACATGTCAAGGAGTAAAAAGCTTCACTTCAAGAATTCCGTCACAGTTCAGCTGTGATTTATTTCCTCTGCGACACTAGCTAGTTTCCCTGGGCCCACGGTTTTGACCGGCTGTCTGGTATTTTGATGTGCTTGTCATGAGTGAATCTCCATGAATATCAATGGTGGAGCAGAGGGAACGGCATCCTATCCCCTTGTAATGTGTCAGGGTAGACCATTACTCTACTAGAACCATTTGGAGAAAGACCATTTTATTTTCAGCACTTTTAATTTCACAATCCCTCCGGAGTATACAGTATAAACATATATACTGTATATATACACATATATACACTGAGCTATACACACTACCGTTCAAAAGTTTGGGGTCACTTAGAAATGTCCTTGTTTTCGATTTTTTTTATTTTTTTTGGTCAATTAAAATAACATCAAATTGATCAGAAATACAGTGTAGACATTGTTAATGTTGTAAATGGCTATTGTAGCTGGAAACGGCTGATCTTTAATGGAATATCTACATAGGCGTACAGAGGCCCATTATCAGCAACCATCAGTCCTGTGTTCCAATGGCACGTTGTGTTTGCTAATCCAAGTTTATCATTTTAAAAGGCTAATTGATCATTAGAATACCCTTTTGCAATTATGTTAGCACAGCTGAAAACTGTTGTGCTGATTAAAGAAGCAATACAACTGGCCTTCTTGAGACTAGTTGAGTATCTGGAGCATCAGCAATTGTGGGTTCGATTACAGGCTCAAAATGGCCAGAAACAAATAACTTTCTTCTGAAACTCATCAGTCTATTCTTGTTATGACAAATGATGGCTATTCCATGCGAGAAATTGCCAAGAAACTGAAGATCTCGTACAACGCTGTGCACTACTCCCTTCACAGAACAGCGCAAACTGGCTCTAACCAGAATAGAAAGAGGAGTGGGAGGCCCCGGTACACAACTGAGCAAGAGGACAAGTACATTAGAGTGTCTAGTTTGAGAAACAGATGCCTCACAGGTCCTCAACTGGCAGCTTAATTAAATAGTACCCGCAAAACACCAGTCTCAATGTCAACAGTGAAGAGGCGACTCAGGGATGCTGACCTTCTATGCAGAGTTGCAAAGAAAAAGCCATATCTCAGACTGGCCAATAAAAAGAAAAGATTAAGATGGGCAGTCTGAGATATGGCTTTTTCTTTGCAACTCTGCCTAGAAGTTCAGCATCCCGGAGTCGCCTCTTCACTGTTGACGTTGAGACTGGTGTTTTGCGGGTACTATTTAATGAAGCTGCCAGTTGAGGACCTGTGAGCTTTTATTTATTTCATCACATTCCCAGTGGGTAAGAAGTTTACATACACTCAATTAGTATTTGGTAGCATTGCCTTTAAATTGTTTAACTTGGGTCAAACGTGTCAGGTAGCCTTCCACAAGCATCCCACAATAAGTTGGGTGATTTTTGGCCCATTCCTCCTGACAGAGCTGGTGTAACTGAGTCAGGTTTGTAGGCCTCCTTGCTCGCACACGCTTTTTCAGTTCTGCCCACACATTTTCTATAGGATTGAGGTCAGGGCTTTCTGATGGCCACTCCAATATCTTGACTTTGTTGTCCTTAAGCCATTTTGCCACAACTTTTGAAGTATGCTTGGGGTCATTGACCATTTGCAAGACCCATTTGCGACCAAGCTTTAACTTCCTGACTGATGTGTTGAGATGTTGCTTCAATATATCCACATATTTTTCCTTCCTCATGATGCCATCTATTTTGTGAAGTGCACCAGTCCCTCCTGCAGCAAAGCACCCCCACATCATAATGCTCCCACCCCCGTGCTTCACGGTTGGGATGGTGTTCTTCGGCTTGCAAGCGGCCCCCTTTTTCCTCCAAACATAAAGATGGTCATTATGGCAAACAGTTCTATTTTTGTTCCATCAGACCAGAGGACATTTCTCCAAAAAGTACGATCTTGGTCCCCGTGTGCAGTTGCAAGCTGTAGTCTGGCTTTTTTATGGCGGTTTTGGAGTAGTGGCTTCTTCCTTGCTGAGCAGCCTTTCAGGTTATGTCGATATAGGACTCGTTTTACTGTGGACATAGATACCTTTGTACCTGTTTCCTCCAGCATCTTCACAAGGTCCTTTGCTGTTGTTCTGGGATTGATTTGCACTTTTCGCACCAAAGTACGTTAATCTCTAGGAGACAGAACGCGTCTCCTTCCTGAGCGGTATGACGGCTGCGTGGTCCCATGGTGTTTATACTTGCGTACTATTGTTTGTACAGATGAACGTGGTACCTTCAGGCATTTGGAAATTGCTCCCAAGGATGAACCAGACTTGTGGAGGTCTACAATTCTTTTTCTGAGGTCTTGGCTGATTTATTTTGATTTTCCCATGATGTCAAGCAAAGAGGCACTGAGTTTGAAGGTAGGCCTTGAAATATATCCACAGGTACACCTCCAATTGACTCAAATGATGTCAATTAGCCTATCAGAAGCTTCTAAAGCCATGACATCATTTTCTGGAATTTTCCAAGCTGTTTAAAGGCACAGTCAAGTTAGTATATGTAAACTTCTGACCCACTGGAATTGTGATACATTGAATTATAAGTGAAATCATCTATCTGTAAACAATTGTTGGAAAAATTACTTGGGTTATGCACAAAGTAGATGTCCTAACCGACTTGCCACAACTATAGTTTGCTAAAAAGAAATTTGTGGAGTGGTTGAAAAACAAGTTTTAATGACTCCAACCTAAGTGTATGTAAATTTCCGACTTCAACTGTACATGCAATCTCCTGAGATAAGCAAGGAGGTTAATGAAGATAGATTTATTTATTTTGGGTGCTTCTGATTGCATGCTGGGAATAAATGCAGCTCTAATATTAACCACAACCCAGTCTAATCACACTCAAAAGAGAAAAGCCAATATTTTATTAAACTCAGCAAAAAAAGAAACATCCCTTTTTCAGGACCCTGTCTTTCAAAGATAATTCGTAAAAATCCAAATAACTTCACAGATCTTCATTGCAAAGTTGTTCAATGAACCATAAGCAATTAATGAACATGCACCTGTGGAACGGTCGTTAAGACACTAACAGCTTACAGACGGTAGGCAATTAAGGTCACAGTTATGAAAACTTAGGACACTAAAGAGGCCTTTCTACTGACTCTGAAAAACACCAAAAGAAAGATGCCCAAGGTCCCTGCTCATCTGCGTGAACGTGCCTTAGGCATGCTGCAAGGAGGCATGAGGACTGCAGATGTGGCCAGGGCAATAAATTGCAATGTCCGTACTGTGAGACGCCTAAGACAGAGCTACAGGGAGACAGGACGGACAGCTGATCGTCCTCGCAGTGGCAGACCACGTGTAACAACACCTGCACAGGATCGGTACATCCGGACATCACACCTGTGGGACAGGTACAGGATGGCAACAACAACTGCCCGAGTTACACCAGGAACGCACAATCCCTCCATCAGTGCTCAGACTGTCCGCAATAGGCTGAGAGAGGCTGGATTGAGGGCTTGTAGGCCTGTTGTAAGGCAGGTCCTTACCAGATATCACTGGCAACAACGTCGCCTATGGGCACAAACCCACCGTCACTGGACCAGACAGGACTGGCAAAAAGTGCTCTTCACTGATGAGTCGCGGTTTTGTCTCACTAGGGGTGATGGTCGGATTTGCGTTTATCGTCGAAGGAATGAGCGTTACACCGAGGCCTGTACTCTGGAGCGGGATCGATTTGGAGGTGGAGGGTCCGTCATGGTCTGGGGCGGTGTGTCACAGCATCATCGGACTGAGCTTGTTGTCATTGCAGGCAATCTCAACGCTGTGCGTTACAGGGAAAACATCCTTCTCCCTCATGTGGTACCCTTCCTGCAGGCTCATCCTGACATGACCCTCCAGCATGACAATGCCACCAGCCATACTGCTCGTTCTGTGCGTGATTTCCTGCAAGACAGGAATGTCAGTGTTCAGCCATGGCCAGCGAAGAGCCCGGATCTCCATCCCATTGAGCACGTTTGGGAACTGTTGGATCGGAGGGTTAGGGCTAGGGCCTTTCCCCCCAGAAATGTCTGGGAACTTGCAGGTGCCTTGGTGGAAGAGTGGGGTAACATCTCACAGCATGAACTGGCAAATCTGGTGCAGTCCATGAGGAGGAGATGCACTGCAGTACTTAATGCAGCTGGTGGCCACACCAGATACTGACTGGCCACACCAGATACTGACCCCCCCTTTGTTCAGGGACACATTATTCCATTTCTGTTAGTCACGTGTCTGTGGAACTTGTTCATTTTACCTCTCAGTTGTTGAATCTTTTTATGTTCATACAAATATTTACACGTTAAGTTTGCTGAAAATAAACGCAGTTGACAGTGAGAGGACGTTTCTTTTTTTGCTGAGTTTATATTTAGACAATGTATCTGTGAGGAGTACTGAGTATACAAAGAGGCAGGACGCAGACGCAGGAATTATCTGGCAACAACGATGCGTCCGCCTCCAGGATGAAGGGATCTGGGTGTTTTAGGATGGGCGCTGTGGTGAACCTCACCTTCAGCCTCTTGAAGGCAGCATCAGCCTCAGGGTTCCAGGCCAGCTTCTGAGGCCCACCCTTAAGGAGAGAGGTGAGTGGGGTGGCTATGGAGCTGAAGGACCTGATGAAACGCCGGTAGAAATTAGCGAAACCCAGGAAGCTCTGTAGGCCCTTGACGGTGGTGGGAACTGGTCATAACCTTCATTCCTTCTATGAACACCCCCTGAGGACTGATCCGGTATCCCAGGAAGGAGATGGCCTGTTGGTGGAATTCGCATGTCTCCCCCTTCACCAACAGGCTGTGTTCTCGGAGGCGGAGTAGGATAGCTTGGACGTCCCTGATGTGCTCCTCGAACGTAGCCGAGTAGATCAGGATATCGTCGATGTACACCACCACCTGTCTACTCAGCATGTTCTAGAACACGTCATTGACGAAGGACTGGAAAACAGAAGGTTCGTTGGCGAGGCCGTAGGGCATGACGCAGTATTCATAGTGGCCTGAGGTAGTGCTGAATGCCGTCTTCCACTCATCTCCTTCCCGGATTCGGATCAGGTTGTAGGCACTCCTCAGGTCCAACTTGGTAAAGTACCGGGCCCCTCGTAGCTGCTCGATGGCCGACGGAACCAGAGGGAGGGGGGTACCGGTACTTGGTGGTGACTGCATTCAGCCCCCTGTAGTCAATGCAAGGTCTCAGTTCTCCGTCTTTTTTGGCCATGAAGAAGAAGCTGGCGGAGGCAGGAGAGGTAGAGCGTCTGATGAACCCCTGTTTCAGGGTCTTCGCCACATACTTCTCCATGGCCTCAGTCTCCGCCATGGAAAGGGGGTAAATGCAACTCTTCGGGGGGTGTTGTCCCTCCAGCAGGTCAATGGTGCAGTCCCAGGGCCTGTGAGGAGGGTGACACGTAGCCTTTACTGAAGAGAAGACATCGGAGAGATCTGCATACTCACGTGGAATGTTGGGCTGGAGGGCGGACTCCAGACTCTCCACTGACGTGGAACAACAAACCACCGGCAGGCAGGTCTTCCGGCATGAGGTAGACCAGGCTGTGATACCCTTAGTGCTCCAATTGATGGTGGGGTTGTGTAGTCTGAGCCAGGGCAATCCCAAGACGATCTGGTGAAGGGGTGACATGACGATGTGGAATGACAGCTCCTCGTGGTGCTCCGGTAGTGTGGGAATGGTGATGGTGATGTGTAGAGTGATGTCCGTAATGGTGCCTGATCCAAGGGGTTTATTGTCCAGTGAGGTGACGTGTAGCGGAGATGGCAGTGGCACGGTGGGCAACCCCCATTCAGAGAGCAGCTCCCTATCTATAAGGTTACCCGCTGATCCGGAATCTATCATCGCAATAGAAATGGAAGAGAAGGAATAACCAGACACCGTTATGGGAACTAAAAACAATGGTTTTGTGATAGGAGCTGACGTAACCCTCACGGAGCGGCGACAGGAGTCATACCGCCTAGATAGGGAGCCGCCAGGAAATCTGTGGTCCGTGGTGGTGTAGGGGGTGCTGCCCACCTCCATAGGTGAGGACTCGGAAGCAGGGCGGCTTCCATAGCTCAGATGGGGTGAGCGTCGAGACTCCGGGAGGTGTTGGGAACGCCGTCTCTCTCTCAACATGTCGTCAAGACGGATGGACATGGTGATGAGGGTATCAAGGTCCATCTCGTTGTCCCGACATGCGAGTTCCATCTTGATGTCCTCCCGTAAGCCTCTCCTGAAGGCCGTGCGAAGAGCACGCTTATTCCAGCCGGAAGAGGCCGCCACCATGCGAAAGCTCAGAGCATACTCGGACGCAGGCCCCTCTCTCTGTTGTAGATAGAGGAGACGCTCACCCCCTCCTTTCCCTCTGTGGGATGATCAAACACCGCACTGAACCGAGCGAGGAAGGTGGGGTAAGGTAGTGCCACTGCCTCCTCTCCTTCCCAGACTGCCGTGGCCCAATCCAGCGCCTTCCCTTTAAGTAGTGAAATCACCAGTGCTATGCTGGCTTGGTCAGATGGATATGCCCCAGGCTGACGCGCCAGATAAAGTGAAACATGTAGCAGGAAGCCGCTACATTTAGTAGTTTTACCGTCAAAGTGCTCCGATAGGGCGAGGGTTCCTGCAGAAGTGGGTGATAGTCTGGGAACAGGTGGATTGGGGGCACTCGCCGCTCCCTGAGGTGGAACCGGAGCGCTGGGCAGATTATGCAGAGTTTGGAGCACTTCCTGCATGGCAGCGTTCAACTGGGCAAGCTGCTGCTGGTGCTGGTCGAGGCACTGGGAAACTCCTGCTGCATCCATTTTCGTTTGGTGTGTGATTCTGTGACGAGTACTGAGGATACTGAATAAAAATATAAACGCAACATGCAACAATTTCAAAGATTTTACTGAGCTACAGTTCATAGAAGGAAATCAGTCAATTGAAATAAATTCATTAGGCCCTAATCTATGGATTTCACATGACTGGCCAGGGGCGCAGCCATGGACGGGCCTGGGAGGGCATAGACCCACCCACTGGGGAGCCAGGTCCAGCCAATCAGAATGAGTTTTTCCCTACAAAATGGCTTTATTACAAACAGAAATACTCCTCAGCACTCCCCCCTCCCCCTCCTCAGACGATCACGCAGGTGAAGAAGCCGAATGTGGAGGTCCTGGGTTGGTATGGTTACACGTGGTCTGCGGTTGTGAGGTTGGTTGGATGTACTGCTAAATTCTCTAAAACTACGTTGGAGGCGGCTTATGGTAGAGAAATTAACATTACATTCTCTGACATTCCTGCAGTCAGCATGCCAATTGCATGCTCCCTCAAAACTTGAGACATCTGTGGCATTGTGTTGTGTGACAAAACTGCACATTTTAGAGTGGCCTTTTATTGTCCTCAGCACAAGGTGCACCTGTGTAATGATCATGCTGTTTAATCAGCTTCTTGATATGCCACACCTGTCCGGTGGATGGCTTATCTTGGCAAAGGAGAAATGCTCACTAACAGAGATGTAAACAAATTTGTGCACAGGATTTGAGAGAAATAAGCTTTTTGTGCGCATGGAATATTTCTGGGATCTTTTATTTCAGCTCATGAAACATGGGACCAACACTTTACATGTTGCATTTATATTTTTGTTCAGTATAAAATTAATCAAACCAAATAAGCCCTACTGCCTCTCAAGACCCCAATGGAATACTCCATCTCTACTTATGGAATCCCAATCGTTTCCTATTTTAAATATTTGAGAGTAGATGTACTTCCTTCCTTAGATAAAACCATTGCCAGAAACTTTAACAGAACTCTCAAATCAATTCAATCCGACCTCAGTAGATGGAATAATATCCCAGTTGCTTTAACCGGCAGAATATTTATTGTCAAAATGAATATATTGCCACGGCTGAATTTCTGTAGTTCAATTTTTCCCATAGCTCCCCCTTCTGGCTATTGGAATATACATAGAGGGAAAGACGTAGGAGGACTTTCTGTACCAAACGTTAAATCGTATTTCCAGGCACTTGCATTTCGCCCCATCCTAAATTGGTTTAGACATGATTATTCTGCCCCCTGGCTCAGTATAGAGAGAAATATGTTGTCTCATATTGCCCTGGAAGAGGTGGTCTTCACTGATATATCCCTTAAACAATGTAAACAACGCTTTGGTCCTATTATTGCTCACACAATTTCTATTTGGCGCAACATTTTAAAACATTGTAACTGGGAATAAAAATGGCATGCCCATACTCCAATATTTCACAATAATGCCTTGTGATCTGGAAGGCGGCCTTTTGTATCCCTCCAATGGTCCAAATGTGGAATCCGTACTCTTACCGATATCATGGACTGTAATGGTTTGAGAACATTCCAAGATTTGAAAGATACATACACATTACCAGGCAACTCCTTTTGTCTATGGGTGCATTCGTAAATTCACTCTGGAGTGCCAGAGAGCGGTCAGAGTGCGCTCTGGGCGTTCGTAAATTCAGAGCGTTGTCAGATTGTCTGTTCATAAATTCATAGCGTTTTGCTCTCGGAGTGTTCAGCGTGCACACTGGACGCTCTGGCCGAGGAGAAGAGTTGATCTGAGCATTCTGACCTCACAACGGCAGTCAAGCACCCAAGCTAACTGGCTAACATTGGCTAACTTACGAGCAATTTCCAGACACAAATGAGAGAACACCTCACTGACCATTTTACTCGCCCTAGCAGAACTGGTTAGGCAGTTTTCATGTTATCCAGAGCGTTGGTGACTTTAACTGTGCTGCTGGCAACAATTTATGGAGTCCCTTGGGAAACTCAACTACAAAACCATTTATAAATAAATTATCAGGGCTCCCGAAAGGACTGATCTCTATAATATATAAAAAACTTTTGGAAAGCTCATATTCTGAGCTAGCCATTAAAAAAGTATGGTCCACAGATATAATTTAATCTGAACAACCCTTTAAATGGAACAGAATATGGAAAAATATGACCTTGGCATCCCGTAATCCGAACCATCAATTTATACATTTTAAGTTTGTTCACAGACTGTATTTAACACCAAGGAAATGTTTTATGATGAGATTGGCCCCAACTCCCAACTGTTCACTGTGTCCCCTAAATCAGGTAGGCACATTCCTTCATATGATTTTGGAGTGCCCTGCAGTTAAATGCTTCTGGGACAAAGTCACAAAATAAATGTTCGAAGTGCATGAATTTAAATATTAAATGCTTTGAATCTATTATGTTACTTAACAATGATAGCCCCTTGAATCTCTGAATCAATCAGAGAAGATTACTGCTGGCAGGCAGCCCTGTTGAGAAAACATGTAATATTATAACATGGTTTCCGGGTGGGGAGGACGGGAGGATGCAGGTGTGTGGATGGGGACTGAGGGGGGAATGGGTTGGGGTTATCTTAGTATGCATTTCTTTGACTGTTTATGTACCTGTACCCCCCCCCCCCCCCCCCCGACTCAAATAAAAAAGCCTCCTCTCCACCAACCAACACTAACAACAAGAATATATTTGTTGAGTCTTCTTCTGATTGCACTGTACAACAGAACAGATCATAACCACGTACTTAACAATGAGGCAGTATTTTGAATCCACACGTCTTTGAGATAAATACCAAAGATACGAGAGCACAAACATCTGCTCGATTCATTCCTTTGACATGCAAGGCGCTCCAGAGTACTTGCAGCAGGAGGAGGGGCTCTTCATTCAGCTGTGTTAATTGTGTGACGTCCGTCAGGAAATGAAGCAGCACACACCGGGCCGTGCGGCGCCATACACAGCAGGAAGGAAGGGGGCTCAACGGGTGGCAGAGAGTGAGTAGCCAGCCATGTAATTATTGAGCTATTATTGGCCACTGTGATCCTCTAATGGTACTGGCGGTTGAGCCGCTGCTCCAGCCCCCAACACACCCCAGGTTCCTGATATCACTCACTGTGGTGGGAGAGACAGCTAGTTTTGTATTTGTATTTATTAGGGATCCCCTGCCAAGGCAGCAGCTACTCTTTCTGGGGTCCAAGCACCTTAAGGCACTTACATCACACATAAAACTAAAAAAATAAGCTAGTTGCTAGTTCACTGGCTATAGCTGCCTGCTTTTAAACAAAGTGTAAATGGTCATATTTTAAGAGCATCTTGTGTAACAATGGGAACTTTGGAAACACATAATGACAGCCCACACAGTAATGATTTATAAGTATTTCATGCAGCCATCATGTCTATAAATAACACAAATTACGCTTGTGGAGAGGAAATGGCAAGATTGAGAGGCAATCTCCTTGAAAATCATGCTTGATTGTCATGTTCAATAGACAAATATATAAAAATATAAATCATTGGAAAGAGCTATAACACATACACTACCGGTCAAAAGTTTTAGAACACCTACTCATTCAAGGGTTTTTCTTTATTTTTACTATTTTCTACATTGTTAAATAGTAGTGAAGACATCAAAACTATGGAATAACACGTATGGAATCATGTAGTAACCAAAAAAGTAGCCACCCTTTGCCTTGATGACAGCTTTGCACACTCTTGGCATTCTCTCAACCAGCTTCATGAAGTAGTCACCTGGAATGCATTTCAATTAACAGGTGTGCCTTCTTAAAGGTTAATTTGTGGAATTCTTAATGCGTTTGAGCCAATCAGTTGTGTTGTGACATAGTAGGGGGGATATACAGAAGATTGCCCTACTTGGTAAAAGACCAAGTCCATATTATGGCAAGAACAGCTCAAATAAGCAAAGAGAAACGACAGTCCATCATTACTTTAAGACATGAAGGTCAGTCAAAATGGAAAATCTCAAGAATTTTAAAGTTTCTTAAAGTGCAGTCGCAAAAACCATCAAGCGCTATGATGAAACTGGCTGTCATGAGGACCGCCACAGGAAAGAAAGACCCAGAGTTACCTCTGCTGCAGAGGATAAGTTCATTAGAGTTACCAGCCTCAGAAATTGCAGCCCAAATAAATGCTTCACAGAGTTCAAGTAACAGACACATCTCAACATCAACTGTTCAGAGGAGATTGTGTGAATCAGGCCTTCATGGTCGAATTGCTGCAAAGAAACCACTACTAAAGGACACCAATAACAAGAAGAGACTTGCTTGGGCCAAGAAACACGAGCAATGGTCATTAGACCGGTGGAAATGTGTCCTTTGGTCTGGAGTCCAAATGTAAGATTTTCGGTTCCAACCGCCGTGTCTTTGTGAGACGCCGTGTGGCTGAATGGATGATCTCCGTATTTGTATTTCCCACCATAAAGCATGGAGGAGGAGTTTTTATGGTGTGGGGGTGCTTTGCTGGTGACACTGTGTGTGATTTATTTAGAATTCAAGGCACACATATCCAGCATGGCTATCACAGCATTCTGCAACGATACGCCATCCCATCTGGTTTGGGCTTAGTGGGACTATCATTTGTTTTTCAACAGGACAATGACCCAAAACACCTCCAGGCTGTGTAAGGTCTGGTTTACCAAGAAGGAGAGTGATGGAGTGCTGCGTCAGATGACCTGGCCTCCACAATCCCCCGACCTCAACCAAATTGAGATGGTTTGGGATGAGTCGGACCGCAGAGTGAAGGAAAAGCAACCAACAAGTGCTCAGCATATGTGGGAACTCCTTCAAGACTGTTGGAAAAGCATTCCAGGTGAAGCTGGTTGAGAGAATGCCAAGAGTGTGCAAAGCTGTCATCAAGGCAAACGGTGGATATTTGAAGAATCTCAAATATAAAATATAATTTGATTTGTTTAACACTTTTTTGGTTGCTACATGATTCCATATGTGTTATTTAATAGTTTTGATGTCTTCACTATTATTCTACAATGTAGAAAATAGTAAAAATAAAGAAAAACCCTTGAATGAGTAGGTGTTCTAAAACTTTTGACCGGTAGTGTATGTATTTAAAATAATACATATATTTATAAAAAAATATATATACAGTGGGGAGAACAAGTATTTGATACACTGCCGATTTTGCAGGTTTTCCTACTTACAAAGTATGTAGAGGTCTGTAATTTTTATCATAGGTACACTTCAACTGTGAGACATAGGTACACTTCAACTGTGAGAGACGGAATCTAAAACAAAAATCCAGAAAATCACATTGTATGATTTTTAAGTAATTAATTTGCATTTTATTGCATGACATAAGTATTTGATACATCAGAAAAGCAGAACTTAATATTTGGTACAGAAACCTTTGTTTGCAATTACAGAGATCATACGTTTCCTGTAGATCTTGACCAGGTTTGCACACAGACCTTCCATACAGACCTTCTCCAGATCCTTCAGGTTTCGGGGCTGTCGCTAGGCAATACGGACTTTCAGCTCCCTCCAAAGATTTTCTATTGGGTTCAGGTCTGGAGACTGGCTAGGCCACTCCAGGACCTTGAGATGCTTCTTACGGAGCCACTCCTTAGTTGCCCTGGCTGTGTGTTTCGGGTCGTGGTCATACTGGAAGACCCAGCCATGACCCATTTTCAATGCTCTTACTGAGGGAAGGAGGTTGTTGGCCATGATCTCGCGATACATGGCCCCATCCATCCTCCCCTCAATACGGTGCAGTCGTCCTGTCCCCTTTGCAGAAAAGCATCCCCAAAGAATGATGTTTTCACCTCCATGCTTCACGGTTGGGATGGTGTTCTTGGGGTTGTACTCATCCTTCTTCTTCCTCCAAACACGGCGAGTGGAGTTTAGACCAAAAAGCTCTATTTTTGTCTCATCAGACCACATGACCTTCTCCCATTCCTCCTCTGGATCATCCAGATGGTCATTGGCAAACTTCAGACGGGCCTGGACATGCACTGGCTTGAGCAGGGGGACCTTGCGTGCGCTGCAGGATTTTAATCCATGACGGCATGGTGTGTTACTAATGGTTTTCTTTGAGACTGTGGACCCAGCACTCTTCAGGTCATTGACCAGGTCCTGCCGTGTAGTTCTGGGCTGATCCCTCACCTTCCTCATGATCATTGAAGCCCCACGAGGTGAGATCTTGCATGGAGCCCCAGACCGAGGGTGATTGACCGTCATCTTGAACTTCTTCCATTTTCTAATAATTGCACCAACAGTTGTTGCCTTCTCACCAAGCTGCTTGCCTATTGTCCTGTAGCCCATCCCAGCCTTGTGCAGGTCTACAATTGTATCCCTGATGTCCTTACACAGCTCTCTGGTCTTGGCCATTGTGGAGAGGTTGGAGTCTGTTTGATTGAGTGTGTGGACAGGTGTCTTTTATACAGGTAACGAGTTCAAACAGGTGCAGTTAATACAGGTAATGAGTGGAGAACAGGAGGGCTTCTTAAAGAAAAACTAACAGGTCTGTGAGAGCCGGAATTCTTACTGGTTGCTAGGTGATCAAATACTTATGTCATGCAATAAAATGCAAATTAATTACTTAAAAATCATACAATGTGATTTTCTGGATTTTTGTTTTAGATTCCGTCTCTCACAGTTGAAGTGTACCTATGATAAAAATGACAGTCCTCTACATGCTTTGTAAGTAGGAAAACTTGCAAAATCGGCGGTGTATCAAATACTTGTTCTCGCCACTGTATATGGGGGATTGGAAATGATGCAGACAATTACAATGATAGAAGCCACAGTCTATTTGCAATATTGAAGCTGATCCATTCCCTAAAAGAAATAACAAAATAACAAAAATAACAGCAATAAGGTATCAACTTCTGTAACCAATCAAATAATGACCTACTCTGTAACTATTTCCTGGGTATTATCACTCTGTAAAAGGTAATTCAACAACATTGACTAACTTTCTTCCAGGGTCATGATATGAATCATGATATTTCAGGTGTCTTCCACAATAGGAGTGACAGGCCACTGAGGGTTCAATATCTTGCTTTTGTCCCTTCTGAAGTGCAGAGATCCATCATGTGATGTCTCCTGACAATCCTCTGCCAACCCATTAAACTTCAACAGCTCTACCTGTCTGTAATGAGAGGGCCTTTTCCTCATCTGTCTCCCTGTCACTACAGCCCTGCTCTGGCCTATTCCGACGCTGCCTGGGCCTGGGTGACACACTGAAACACACTGATGTCAATGGCCTTCAAAAGTCTCCAATTCACAGTGCTGTCAGGTTGTGAGTGAATGCCTGGCTGGACTTTGCCTTGACTATCATTCATCACCACTCCTAGATAAAAAATCAGTGGGAAGCCATCCTGATATACAGTGAGCTCCAAAAGTATTGGGACAGTGACACATATTTTGTTGTTCTGGCTCTGTACTCCAGCACTTTGAAATGACACAATGACTATGAGGTTAAAGTGCAGACTGTCAGTTTTAGGGTATTTTCATCCATATCAGGTGAACCGTTTGGAAACATTTTGTACATAGTCCTCCCATTTTAGGGGACCAAAAGTATTGGGACAAATTCACTTATATGTGTAGTCAAAAGTTTAGTATTTGGTCCCATATTCCTAGCACACAATGATTACATCAAGCTTGTGAATCTACAAACTTGTTGGATACATTTGCTGTTTGTTTTGGTTGTGTTTCAGATTATTTTGTGCCCAATAGAAATGAATGATAAATAATCTATTGTGTCATTTTGGAGTCACTTTTATTGTAAATAAGAATAGAATATGTTTCTAAACACTTCTACATTAATGTGGAAGCTACCATGATTACGGATAGTCCTGAATGAATTGTGAATAATGGTGAGTGAGAAAAAGTTACAGACACACAAATACCATACCTCCAAGACATGCTAACCTCTCACCATTACAATAACAGGGGAGGTTAGCATTTTTTGGGGGTATGATATTTGTGCGTCTGTAACTTTTTCCTCACTCATCATTATTCACGATTCATTCAGGACTATCCGTAATCATGGTAGCTTCCACATGAATGTAGAAGTGTTTAGAAACATATTCTATTCTTATTTACAATATAAGTCACTGTCCCAATGCTTTTTGAGCTCACTGTAGATGTCAGGGTTAGCTTAGGGTTAGGGACATTGATTGCATGAGCAGCATGTAGACCTGGCTTTATGAATGTAACTGTTATTGGATGAATCTGATTCATTTCTTCACTTTAGTTAATTTGATGACTAAGCTAAAGGACCATGAGCTACACTGTAGTTACACATGTAGTCCTGTTTTATGAGTGGTTTGGGAAGGTACGTGAATGAGCCTGTTGGAAAGACTGGGCCTTTGACTAGTTTTACCTGCAAAATTTGGTAAACTGTGGACAAAGTAAGAACACACTGCTGTAATACTGACATCATTGTATACAATGTAAGAACACTGCAGCAGCATATTATTGGTCTAAGGCTTTTCTGAAATGATGTATAAGTCGCTCTGGATAAGAGCGTCTGCTAAATGACTAAAATTTAAATGTAAAATGTAATGTATGATTTGGTTCGTTTGATTTAAAAGGACCCGAGCTGCTTATATGAGGCAGACAGGAATAACAGAGCCATTAATAGAATACCCTTTAGGCCTGTGCATTCTAGTGCTTTCAAGATGGCAAAAACAACTACATGGAAATACAAACTAGCATGTACAGGATATGAATGTTCAAAAAGTCACTAAGGAAACATATCTAAATGTTAGACAAACTGCATTCTCTAAAGGAGGAATTGAGACAGAAAAATACATCAGATTGACAGCTAAAACCTCTCGACGATCGTTTTCAAAGCGCCTGTGCCAACGTCTTGAATTCGTGTAGGAGGAGAGAGAATCTGCTCAGATCAGGTTATTTTTGGCTTTAAGGAAGCCGGCAAACAAAAGCCTGAGTCACAGAAATGCATGCCAACACTATTGAGACCACATAGACTCTACATTTCTCACTATATGGTGCTCTCTTTATGGTTTGAGTGTTGCTCAGTAGGACATTATCATAAGAACATGTGTAATCAATGGATGCTCTCCTGTACTGTATGGGAACACTCATTGGTTTAACCCTAAGATGCATAACCTATGGATCTAATACATTTCCATTACATGTACCTCAGAAGTGAAATAATTTTATATCAAATATATAGGGACAAACTGACCGACATGTTACAGTACTAATCCTGATCAATAAATGAGATCAATTTGACACATTTGAAGTCATTTGCTACTGAGGGCCCCCGGGGCCCATGTAATGTTTTTTCTCTCTGTAACGCTTCAACAATTTAGATGTTGTTAAATGTGATTATAAACTATATGGTATATCAGACCGTATACCACGGGTATGACAAAACATTTATTTTTACTGCTCTAATTACATTGGTAACTAGTTTATGATAGCAATAAGGCACCTCAGGGGTTTGTGGTATATGGCCAATATACCACGGCTAAGGGCTGTATCCTGGCACTCTGCGTTGCGTCGTGCATAAGAACAGCCCTTAGCCGTGGTATATTGGCCATATACCACACCTCCTCGTGCCTTATTGCTTAATTATAACACAGCTTTATGTGGTTTACTGGTCATTTACTGATAATACATTTTCCAGCTGAAATAATAAGAACCAGAATGTAGCATGGACCAGAATGTTGATGGTTGTCTCATCTGATTGGATACTTCTCCAGTAAGGGTAATACATTAGGCAGATATATTAACACTCTTGAATTCCAAGGTCTGAATTAGTTACTATGCAATGCTCGAAAACCAGAAGCCACCACAGCCCCTACGGAGTGTAGCTATGCATCCCTGACAAATGGATTTCACCATGGGGCGTGACTGTGTGACGTTAATGGATCTAAACAAGGCTGTGAAAGGCTCTATCAAATATACTAAAAGGATAACACACTACTATACCATTTACAGTTGATACAGGTCTATTTCAAGTGGATGTTGTTTACAGAAAAGGATGCATTACTGTAACATGTTTTCACATTTTCATGGCATTTAGTTTGGGGTGTTAATATGGGTTGTCAAAGTATGGCGTGTGTGTGTGAGCGCATGTGTGTGTGTGTGTGCATGAGCGCATGTGTGTGTGTATATGTAAGCAAACACATGCATGATGCTTCAGTTAAAGGAAGGACAGGACATGTCACCATGGAAACAAAATGTATTTTAAAACTATAGACCTTGTTGCAAAATTGCTGCAAATATATCTGATATTTTCAATAACAGCTTGCACATGGCTGAAATTGAATATAGCCAACAGTGGCATTGCCATCTTTGGATGATATCAATAAAGACACTGGTTAATATCAAAAAAGGCATGGAGTCCTAGCTCACTCTGCCACTAACAACAGATAATGCTCTACTACAGGCTCAACATGCAAGATGGATACTACATACTTAGATAGTCATACTTTGAATGTAACATCACCACAGATTTGTCCCCTGGGGGCCGTGGCAGCTATGTTTGAAAATGTCAGCCAGAAGTACCATTATTTTACAATTCAGAAGGACTATTTCAGGATAAAGGCTCCAAGTTTGTTACAGAGCTAGATTTATGGACCCAGATTTGGCCCCTGGGGGCCGTGGCATCCGTTTTACAATGGCCACTCTTGAAAATGTTACAGTTCTGATGGCCTTTTTTGAGATAAACACACCAAATGTGGCACAGAGGTAGATTCATGTACTCCAAAAATATGTAGATATGGAAGCTCCACAGCTTTGGCCAATGGGGGCTGTGGCAGCCATCTAACAAAATGCCTTTAACCCCAATTAGGCTAGATGTTATACTGTATGTTATAGTTTAGAGACCCTTGTGTACATCTTCTAACATTTTTGTAACATGCCTGCCTGTAATGAAAACTCAGGGAGAAAAAGGTGTAGATTCACGCGCAGAGCGCGGCAGGTGTTTATTTCGCCTTCGCAGAAGGCAGGAATCGTGGTCACAGGCAGGCAATGGTCATACACAGGTAGGCAAACAGGCAGGAGAAACAAAAACTAGGACTGAAGGCTATAACTGGTTCTCACAAACGAGCTAGGAAAAGGCTTAGTAGAGTCACAACGAACGATACCTCACAAGGCACAAACAGAATGAACTGAACTAAATAAGGAGCTGATGAGACCAGGTGAGTAACTAACACAGGTGAAATCAATGAACAAAAATGAAAGACAGGGCTACGTACAAGAACACAAAGAAACAGGGCTACGTTCAAGAACACAAGGTTGACTAAGAAAATAAATACAGAACCTTACACTACACTGCCAATGGTTGATATACAGCATTGGTTGACCATACACTTGAATTGAGGGTGTCAGGTCAGGTCCAAGGCCATGAGTTCATTTTGCTTAGTAGCCACTAGTAAATTAGCTAGTTAGTTCCAGGGCTTTTGATGCTGTACTTACTTATCTCTTGTGGAGGGTGTATATTCTGTCTATTGGTGTGTTTGCTTCCACTGACCCAATAATGATTAATTTTGAATGATGATTTTGGAGGTCCCTTAGGGTGCAGGAAGTACACCTTTAGCATATGCTGTTTCAGATCAACAGTCACCACCAAAATTCCAAGGCATACTAAAATGTGACCTAGCCTTTCATTTGTTCAAATTGCAGATCATTATATTCAGCTGGAAATAGAAAAACTAGTGTGTCATACTTTTGTTCATGAAACTGGTTGAAAGTAAAATATTCTGTGTGCCAGGCACAGCTCTGACTAAAGCACAGCTTGAGAGAATTGTCCTGTTTCCCAGGTACAGCTGTAGTTAAGTCTGAATTTGCTCCTGATATGGGCATAGCAAAGTAGCTTTAGTAGCCATTTATTTTCATGTTCATGTAACAGGTAGGATGTGAACCCAGGTCTCCCGCTTCAGAACCCAACGTCTTCTCCATTAGACCAAAATAAGATTATGTCTTAGGCTGAAGGTAGTTTTAAGATGCAGGCAGGGCTACCTCATCACTAGAGCATTCTAACGCACCTCCACTTCACTTTTCTACAATTTGGCCAACATGAATGCTGGGTTTCCCTTTGTACTCATTGTATTATACTGTGTGTTACTGTTGAACCTTTTGGTTTTTGGGAGATCCAGGGCAAGAAGTATAGGCCATGACTTAAAAAAATCTGGAGAAGTATAGGCCATTACTTTTTGTGGATTAGAAGTTTGTAAAATAGTGGTACAGTCTGCAGCCTTTTAGTACAATGGCTGCCATGGTCCCCAGGGGCCAAATCTGTGGTGGCTCCATATCCTAATCTTTTTAGGGAACCTAAATCTACCTCTGTGCCATATTTGTTGTGTTTATCAAAAAGTAGGCCTTCTGAACTGTAAAATTGTATTACCGTCTGTGGCCATTCAGTAAGATGACTGCCAAGGCCCCTAGGTGCCAAATATGTGGTGGCTCCATATCTAAGTCTTTCCAGGCTACATAACTCTATCTCTGTGCCAAATTGGGTGTGTTTATCTAAAAACAGTACTTCTGAACTGTGAAATAGTGTTACCATAGTCAGCCATTTTGTAAGATGGCTGCCTCGGCCCACAGGGGCCAAATCTGGGGCGGCTCCACTTCTACATCTTCTCAGTGTCTATAAATCTCTGTTGCAAATTTGGTGCCTTCATCTCAAAACAGTACTTCTGAATTGTAAAATAATGGTACTGCTGGTGGCCATTAAAAAAACATTCTGCCATGCCCAGAGGGGCCAAATCTGGTGTGGCTCCCAATCTAAATATTTTCAGGGTATATAAATCTACCTCTAATGCTTTTATCACAAAATGCACAATTCTTTAAGATTTTTCAGGTAAGCAGCCCCACTATTAACAGAGTTTAAAATCATAAACTTAGTGGGAACTAGAGGCATCCTCTATGTGCTTAGAATGGGAGCAGTGTGTTTTTTCTTTATTGACTACTGTCTTTGAAGTTTATGTGTTAATATGTTTGAAAGAGGAAAGAGGAATGTTTGAAAGAGGAAAGCTGCTGAGTAAGTGGATGGAAAAGCAAAGCCAGGGAAGATACATTTTATGGAATACTAAATAGTGCATTCTAAAATGCTCAGTCTCATGGCTCTGTGACAATATCATTGGGATCATATCCACCACCAAAACCATTAATTTTTGAATTTGGAGTAGAGAAACAGCGATTGAACATTCAAGGCTAATTCATTGGAAACGAACAATTTTCACTGCGTTCTGTTCCCATGACTGGCTTGTCTGTGAGAATCACTATCAAGTAGACGGGCTAGATGTGCAAAAGCCAACCCTGAAGCAGCAAGACAGGCACATCTCTTATCTAATCTTAGCATTACAGTAGATCTACAATAAAAAAACTATCCTTTCTACAGTAGCAAGACAGAATCATGAAAATGAGCTAAGGGGCTCTCGCTGGTCTACATTGTCAATTAAGTGCTACTGGGCTGTTTCTTAAGACATTGAATAACATGGTGCAACAATGTAATGGTGGTTTCGAGGCTGACGCTCCAAGACATTTAATAACATTGTGTAACGTTATGGTGGTTCGAGGCTCAACACTCCAAGACATTGAATAACACGGTTCAAGGCTGACACGCACTCCAAGGTGTGCACTCAAAGAAAAATGTAATCTGATTGAACACCCTCAAGGCTAATATTGTGCCCTCCGAATGAACCCTGGTGACAAAAATATAATTTTGCTTCCCAAAGTAAGGGATTTTCTAATAGTATCTTTAACAGTCTTTAAATCACAGCATTGAGAGAAAAGACAAACCCAACTCTTACATTACTTTGCCAAGGGAAGCACTCACAGCTAACACCTTAAAACAAAAAAAAAATTATGCACTCACTAACTGTAAGTCGCTCTGGATAAGAGCGTCTGCTAAATGACTCAAATGTAAATGTAATGTTTGCAACACAGAGTAAGGAGATCTATCTTGGTCCTCTAGTGCACTACCAAGGCCGTTATAGTTAGTTGTTCTCCTGAACCTAGGTATAGTCCACTGTTATCCAATCAGCAGGTCCATGTTCCTGTAAGGGCATACCAGAGGAGGCAATGCTATTTGTGTTCAGGAGGGAGAGTACTGATGATCACCCAGCCGACAGTGGAAGGAGATGCTCTGATGGCAGCTCCATTAATCAAAGCGGACAACGGCATGAGGACACTGCTCAAGTGCTCTCCGGATCGGTATCACTTGTCTTCTGCACACTGACCTCATTCACACCACACTGTCTTACACCCTCCTCTATCCCATTACAGTATTTTACCTGTACATTACAAGTCTGAACAGGTCAGTGTGAGTCCATGGTTTGATGGAGAGACTCAATTATTATCTGTTGCAGTACAGCTTCTTTGTCCAGTCTAGCATTGTGTGATAGGAAATGGTTTGGTAGTGTTGGAGTTTGTGTATTTCTATGACACAGGTGTTTGCAATGTACGCATATACACTTCCTGTCTGTTGTCAGAGGTCAACGATGGTGTCATCCCATTTGAGTACAGACATCCATAATACATACAGTTGCATTAAAATGAGAAAGTGCAAGAAAAAAATGTCTGAGAAAAACCTGCTGGAGGCTGGTACGCCAGGGATATACGTCAGAGCAGAATCTCTTTCTGAGGAAAGAAACGCGTTTCCCGCCCACTCACTCTTATGATTCAGACCAGCCTGCACAGAGCGTGGGCTCAGCCTGCTTTCTCTCTCACACAGAAAACAGCCAGCTCCAACCCTCTTTCCCCTGCCATTCTGTTCTGGAGGAACCTCCATCTGTTTCTACACCTCAATGCTAAACGTTGCTCATAGAAGATATGAATATGCATACATTCAAACGGAAGGAAGTGTGGATGGGGGATGGTGGAGGGAAGGTGTTATGATGCTGAGAGGAATTGGAAAATGCAAAGATGAGTATCTGGACGAAATACGTTTTAAGTAAAGATTGAACACACAAATACATTCTATATGTAATCCCTCTGTCACGTAGAATAGTCCATTGTTAGCTGAGCATCAATGTGAATACAAACATTTTTTTATTCCCGTTTCTGGCAATGGAACAGAATGCTGGCTGGCTGAGTCTATAGATTTTGATCTATAGATTAAAACATATTGGATCTACCATTTGCAATTAAACTAAATCACATGCATTAACACACTGCAGTTGAAGGATATGGAAGGAAATGGAATGAACAGGAAAACAGAATATAAAGACATTCATACTGTATAGGTAACAACTCCATCAACTGCATACATAATCCACTTATGATAATCAGTATTACTTTCAAAAGAGGAAAATCAAATTCCATCATTTGAAAGTTGTCCTTAACAATGAATCACATTGGAAACCAAACCCTTATTTCCAACAATGAGATTTAATTCCTACCAACCAACCAACCAACCAACCAACCAACCAACCAACCAACACCCCCTTGAGGCTATTTAGTTTGTAAAAGAGTTCTAGCTAAAGGAATGCACTATCATTAAAGTGCTTCCGTACTTTCCCTCCTCACCAAACAAAGAGCAAGCAAATATCAAAGGCCTGTAGTGCTAAAATATTCACTTGGAAAATGTGCTAGCTATCCACCTTGATTTACATTTCCTGAAAGAGCACAAACACTAGAAGAAGAGAAACAAAACCCAAATTGAAGACATAGATGTCCTTGGTCCATAATCTGCTCTAAATAAATACAGTATGTCTGTAAATCAATTCAAACCGAATACAACAGGTGTAGACTTTACTGTGAAATGCTTACTTATGAGCCCTTTCCCAACAATGCAGAGTTAAAAAGTTAGTAACACAATAAAATCACAATAACGAGACTATATACAAGAAGTACCAGTGTCAATGTGCAGGGGTACGAGGTAGTTGAGGTAATTGAGGTAATATGTACATGTAGCAGCAGCGTATGTGAAGTGTTAAAGAGTGTGAAAGTGTGTCTATGTGTGAGTGAGTGTGTGTGTGTGTGGCGTCAATATGCAAATATTCAGGGTTGCCATTTGATTATCTGTTCAGCAGTCTTATGGCTTGGGGGTAGAAGCTGTTCAGGAGCCTTTTGGTCCCAGACTTGGTGCTCTGGTACCGCTTGCCGTGCGGTAGCAGAAAGAACAGTCTATGACTTGGGTGGCTGTGAAATCATATTGAGAATAGCAATTTTACTCCGCGTCATAACTGCACTTGGTAAAAACGAACAGAAAAAAACATTTGTTGTGAAAATCCACTGAACAGTCTAAAAAAGTAACTTAATGATGAATTTACTGCAGCTAATTGTTCAGTGCACCCAGCCATGTTTCAATCCTGAAACTGTCAGCACATCATTAGCATATCTGGCTAGATGTAGCCTAGCTAGCGGACGAGGCACATTTATATAAGGAAGAACACATACATAGGAAATGTGAAATCACTCTGGGTGAAGAGAAAGAAGAGAGACCAAGCAGAGAGGAGTGGGGTAGAAGCCCTTCTGGTTTTTAGTCTTCAAAGTCTGAGTTAATCTGGCCTCTGAGCAGCACCCTGCCTGTTAATTACTGCTAGCTAAGGAACTCACACGCACACTAAGAATCCTCCTCCTCGACCCTAAAAGTATGAGTCACATCTTAATTACTATGGGAAACATTTATTCATCAAATGGCATGTTTGTTCCCTGTGGATCCACAACGACCCACTCCTCCAGTCTTATCCCCCTGTTCAGAGCACTGCAGGTGGCTCTAAACATCTGAGAAATCTGGCTTCCATTAATTAATGTTAGGAGTGAACCATGGTGGCTCTTTAGAAGTGCTGTAACAAAGCACTAGTCTCTACATCACATGTTTATTTTGCTCTACATCTATCTACTCGCCCATGGTTTGGATTAATCCATTTGCCGAATACTGTGCAGCTCTGTAGAACGGACTCTGCTCAGCAGCAGTCTGTTGACATGCAATGTAATACTCTCTGATATTGAACACATCCTTTTGCCCTTTCACTTTTCAAATTTTTTTCGATTTATTTTTGTGCACAGAGGATTGGATGGGGTGCCATATAAACCCACTGTATAGAGCCTCCCGAGTGGCGCAGCGGTCTTAGGCACTGCATCGCAGCGCTTGAGGCGTCACTACAGCCCCGGGTTCGATCCCAGGCTGTGTCACAGCCGGCCGTGACCGGGAGACCCCGGCGCACAATTGACCCAGCATCATCCGGAATAGGGGAGGGTTTGGAAGGCCGGGATTTCCTTGTCCCATCGCGCTCCAGCGACTCCTTGTGGCGGGCCTGGTGCTTGCAACCTGACTTTGGTCGCCTGCAAGCTGGCTTTGGTCGCCAGCTGTACGGTGTTTCATCCGACACATTGGTGCGGCTGGCTTCCGGGTTAAGCGAGCAGTGTGTCAAGAAGCAGTGCGGCTTGGCAGGGTCGTCTTTCGGAGTCCGTACGGGAGTTGCAGCGATGGGACAAGACTGTAACTACCAATTGGATATCACGAAAAAGGGGTACTTTTTTTTTTTTTTTTTTTTTTTACCCACTGTAGCTACATTATCACTCCTAGACCAAATTCTACAATTTTGCTGGCCTCTCCATGCAGAAAATCAATGCAGCTTTTCAACAGACTAATATTTGGAACAGAATCATGCATGGATAATATTTCTCATTCATGATTGTATCGGAAATGCACATACAGTGCATTCGGAAAGTATTCAGACCCCTTGACCTTTCCCACATTTTGTTACATTACAACCTTATTTTAAAAGTGATTAAATTAAATGTTATATTTCATCAATCTACACACAATACCCCATAATGACGAAGCGAAAACATTAATTAAAATGAATTTAATCAATTTTAGAATGAGGCTGTAACGTAACAAAATGTGGAAAAAGACAAGGGGTCTGAATACTTTCCGAAGGAACTGTACCTAGTTATATTTAGCTAATCCTTTCTATTGAAGAATCAGCTACCACCTACTGTGACAGCTAGATCCATTCTGACTGCGTCATATTCTCCCAAACACAAAGGCTGCATGTCCCAAATGGCATACTATCCCCTATATAGTGCACTACTTTTGACCAGGGACCATAGGGTTCTGGTCAAAAGTAGTGCAATATGTAGGGGGGTCGTTCCAGTCGGTGCCTTTTGAGAAGTGTAACTTTGACATTCTGTCATGTTCAACTTCATAAAAACTAGTTTTCCCATCTCAAATGGTAAAATAAAAAAATGACTATAGTACAGTGGGGGAAAAAAGTATTTAGTCAGCCACCAATTGTGCAAGTTCTCCCACTTAAAAAGATGAGAGAGGCCTGTAATTTTCATCATAGGTACACGTCAACTATGACAGTCAAATTGGGAGAAAAAAATCTCCAGAAAATCACATTGTAGGATTTTTAATGAATTTATTTGCAAATTATGGTGGAAAATAAGTATTTGGTCACCTACAAACAAGCAAGATTTCTGGCTCTCACAGACCTGTAACTTCTTCTTTAAGAGGCTCCTCTGTCCTCCACTCGTTACCTGTATTAATGGCACCTGTTTGAACTTGTTATCAGTATAAAAGACACCTGTCCACAACCTCAAACAGTCACACTCCAAACTCCACTATGGCCAAGACCAAAGAGCTGTCAAAGGACACCAGAAACAAAATTGTAGACCTGCACCAGGCTGGGAAGACTGAATCTGCAATAGGTAAGCAGCTTGGTTTGAAGAAATCAACTGTGGGAGCAATTATTAGGAAATGGAAGACATACAAGACCACTGATAATCTCCCTCGAACTGGGGCTCCACGCAAGATCTCACCCCGTGGGGTCAAAATGATCACAAGAACGGTGAGCAAAAATCCCAGAACCACACGGGGGGACCTAGTGAATGACCTGCAGAGAGCTGGGACCAAAGTAACAAAGCCTACCATCAGTAACACACTACGCCGCCAGGGACTCAAATCCTGCAGTGCCAGACGTGTCCCCCTGCTTAAGCCAGTACATGTCCAGGCCCATCTGAAGTTTGCTAGAGTGCATTTGGATGATCCAGAAGAGGATTGGGAGAATGTCATATGGTCAGATGAAACCAAAATAGAACTTTTTGGTAAAAACTCAACTCGTTGTGTTTGGAGGACAAAGAATGCTGAGTTGCATCCAAAGAACATCATACCTACTGTGAAGCATGGGGGTGGAAACATCATGCTTTGGGGCTGTTTTTCTGCAAAGGGACCAGGATGACTGATCCGTGTAAAGGAAAGAATGAATGGGGCCATGTATCGTGAGATTTTGAGTGAAAACCTACTTCCATCAGCAAGGGCATTGAAGATGAAACGTGGCTGGGTCTTTCAGCATGACAATGATCCCAAACACACCGCCCGGGCAACGAAGGAGTGGCTTCGTAAGAAGCATTTCAAGGTCCTGGAGTGGCCTAGCCAGTCTCCAGATCTCAACCCCATAGATAATCTTTGGAGGGAGTTGAAAGTCCGTGTTGTCCAGCGACAGCCCCAAAACATCACTGCTCTAGAGGAGATCTGCATGGAGGAATGGGCCAAAATACCAGCAACAGTGTGTGAAAACCTTGTGAAGACTTACAGAAAACGTTTGACCTGTGTCATTGCCAACAAAGGGTATATAACAAACTATTGAGAAACTTTTGTTATTGACCAAATACTTATTTTCCACCATAATTTGCAAATAAATTCATAAAAAATCCTACAATGTGATTTTCTGGATTTTTTTTCCTCATTTTGTCTGTCATAGTTGACGTGTACCTATGATGAAAATTACAGGCCTCTCTCATCTTTTTAAGTGGGAGAACTTGCACAATTGGTGGCTGACTAAATACTTTTCCCCCCCACTGTAAGTGCCTATTAAGTGCCAAATAAAGTAACATGGTTGACTGTAACAGGGTTGAGGATTTCATCTTAAATCAGCCATAAATCCCATTGTGACAGGGGGAATGGAAACTTGTTGTCTGCAACAGGGAGTGGCAATTGAATGCAAGCTTCACAAAAAAAGAAATTGTTAAAACCTTTCTAGCCTGGATATCTATGGGTAACAGGGTTGACATGTTATGCTCGACCCGCTCAGTTTTCCACCACAAAACACCAGAAAATTGCCAAAAAGAGTAGAACCAGCTCACCTGCTGTTACACTATGATTTGCAGTGTTGTGTTCTAGACCACCTAAAACGAGACCAATTCAATACCAAGACCGGAGCAAATCGAGTCAGAGTCAAGACCAAGACCGGACGGGGGTCGAGACCGAGTCAAGACCGAGACCAGAAAAGTCAAATTCAAGACCATAAGTGTAATTTTGTAAAATCACCACCATAATATGAGTTCAAAATGTCCAGTATTTCTGTGTTCACATTTCACATATGGATTCTTTAGAAATTCAGAACAGATAAAAAATGTATTCTGAGGGAAAATTGAGCTACTCTACAAATGATTACTAACCCAAACATAGTTGGGAACAATGGACCTTCTATGCCTTCAGAGAAGGGCTAAGGATTTATAAAATAGTGATAATAATAATATAACAATAATTATATTATTATTTTCAATTATGTTCTTATTTAATCTCTTCAGTTTTTTGGGGAAAGGAAAGTGTTAACATATCCAATCAGGATTTTTCTTTGCTGGTCTCTGGGGTGATAAATCTAGCTAGCTAAGTCAGCCATTGGCTAAGCCATCAGAAGCTAGATAAAGGCATCTGCCATTCAACTGTATTAGGGCAAACATTTTGAGTGACAGTGGAATCAACCAATCACATTTTGACTTAATGGGTGGGACTGTTTTTACAAGAACGTATGGAAACTTCTGCCTTCTTGAAGGCCAACAGGTCACTGCGCAATAGCGAGCAGTAGTTTTCCCACGGTCTAGCTAGCTAGCTTTTGTTGTCGGCTAGTTTGCAGCAACTGCAGCAGGTGTTATCAATGAGGATGTTGTTGCTAATTTGTTAGCTTCTCTCTTTTCATGAATCACTTTCAACAAGAAGTTAAGTTTCAAATGATCATCATCTGGTGAGTGGAACTGTGTTTTTTATTGCAGCATGTTTGCTGTTGTTAGCCATCTCGTTGAAAATAACTTTTGTGTGAAACATTGTTGCATTTAAAGTGGAACTGACTGCATTTTAGCAACATGCCATCTTATTAAAATCTGTTCATATACTCCCCCAGGAAGAATATGACACATTTAAAAACATTTTCTGACAAGCAACCACTTAGATATGGTCATTTTCATATTTTCATAAATTCTTAGAATGTTTGGGAATTATGTACACTAAGGCATTTGTGAAAATTCTATAGCTATATAGAGTGGGAAAGTGGCCATGTGTTTGAACAATTAATAGACACTGCAGTAACTAAAACGGAATAAAAACATCTGTCTTGTCCAGGACCAGAGTCTACACAGACCGGTGTGCCAATCAGAGCTACAGTAGGCCTTTATACAAACAAGCCATTTTCCACACGGGCCTGCTATCATTCACTTTGAACCTTACTGTGTGTTTACAGGCAGTTCCAACAGAGCGACTTTAAATCATTAGAACGCATTTGCCAAAAGCCACAAAATACACCGGAATGGGTTTCTGCAAATATGTAAACACCACAGTAGTCCTCTTACATTTGGGAACTTTACAGTCCTATTGATCAAACAACCATGAAAAGCTAGGCTCTTTCTCCCTCAGTTATGCACATCAACAACAACAAGATCAACAACTAATGCTAGCCAGAGCAAGATGAGTTAAAATCTAAACGAAGGAACATTAGATAAACCCTCTGAAACTTTTTCAGCTAGTTGGCTGTCAAAATTGCACTGATAAGCGATGGGGAATTGTAGCCTCCTCGTCCTTCTTCAGCTTGCCTGCCAATGCATGCTTGTCCCAACCAAGCACCAGGCTAAATGGCTAAAGTTGGCTAGCTTGTTAGCTAACTACTTCCAGACACAAATGAGAGAACAACTCACTCTGACCATTTTACTCGCCGTAGCAGAGCTGGTTAGGCTGTTTACATGTTATCTGGAGCGTTCTTGACTAACTATTACTTTTTTTGCCTAAATTTACTGACACCGGTCATATTCAGCGGGTGTTGTGCGTTCGTAAATTCATCAGTTGTTCTGCGCTCTGGCAAACTCAGGTCGAGAGTGCTCTGAAATCGTAGTAGAGTGAGTAGCCAGAGTGAATTTGTGAACACAAAATATATGCTAACTGGATAACAGTCGTTGAAGTTCTTGCTAGCTAACCAAATGACACCTGCATCTCTAGCTGTGCATAGCCACCGAAAAACAATATGAGGGGGAAAAGTCAGTCACTCAGCCATTCCTCCAATGGCATGATATTACATCCTTCTAGCAGCTAGCTAGCTAGCTATCTAGCTAACGTTAGGCTCCGTGTTTTTAGCTTGCTACATAAATATATACGCTAACCTATTAGCCACATTAAGACTGACTTCTTATCATTGCCCTTGCTAGTTTGATCGTATTGACATTCCCAGCGTTAGTTACATTCGTCCGTTTTTGTCCAGAATATTGAGTCATTGAAACTGAAACCCAAATAGAGGCAGCAAAAAATTTACCAGGCCAGTTGTGATTACAAACTGATAGCAATATTTTTGGGACTACCAAGAAATGTATTGGTGAATTATATTAATCATGCATTGAACTGCATCCATCTATTCTGCCAACAATGCCTTTGTGTATGTCATGGAATGTTGAGTCAAATATAACCTATTTTTAAAACCTCTTATAAAGTTGGCTTTGTAGCATGAACTGGGAATTTGATATTTCTTACTGATATGATTGTCTGTTTGTTTCATATCTGCAAAGTAGTTAAAACGCTGTGAGTTCCCACTTTAAACTTTAGGTCACAGGTTACTTTGTGTGCTAAATGTGAAATGCTTTTTGCAACGGGAAGTAATAGTTGTACATTTCGATTTGGAAATGCTTAATGGTTGTGTTTTTGTATTCTTATGATTAGGACCTACTGTCTTATTATGTCTGAGTTTACTCCGCTGGTCTCGGCTGGTCTCGGGAAGCAATTACGAGTCCTCACTGTCCGAGATGAGTCAAGACCGAGTACAAATGTATCCGACACCGAGACAAGACCGAGAAACTCAATATGTGGTATCGAGACAGGACTCGAGACCGAGACCGGTCTCGAGTACTACAACACTGATGATTTCACTATCAGATGTTCAATGTTTCTTTAAAAAATAATATTTAAAAAATAATACGTTTCACCATATTAAAACGAGAGTTCAGTTCACGTAACATGGTTGACCTTAAAATGAGGGACATACGTAAATGAATCACTAATCACATTAATTAAATTATAATCTTCAGAAATGACTTTGTCAAAGCAACAAAATAAATAGGGTTTACAATGATGGTATAACTTGTAAAATGTTGGGGTTAATTGGGTTAAAATCTTCCTAGAAGGGACGCAGGGTTGACTGACATGCTGACTACACCGCCCGCGTCGCATGAGGGAGAGCTGCAAAATAAATGTACACATACATGTTATTCAATCATTGTACCCGCACTGCTCGCACGAGACAACTAGTGTCTGCGTAGCCAGGTGCTAAAATAGAACTTGGTTCTATTTGTGACGCTTGACGCACTGCAAGTCCTGCCTCGTGGGTGATTGAAAGATGAACTGAGGTCCACACTCCAGTCCAGTTGGTGGTGGTAATGCACCTTAAAGTTGGTTGCCAACCGCCATATAAAGTCCAAAGAAGAAGAAGAAGAAGAAGAAGACTGAAGGAGGGGAGATTACTAGAAACTAACTAGGTTTACCCTTTTATCTGTGGATTAATTGTCGGAGTAGAGGACCTTGTGCATTTCAGGTAAAATAACAACCCAATGTTTATATCCCAGGATCAATTAGCTAGCTACAGCAAGCTAGCTAGCTAAATTGCCATGAATGTTTCATGTGTTTCGACCTGTCCCCAAATTAATATAGTTGGTTCAGAGTTCGTTTTGATATTTCAAACTGCGTGTCCTGATCGCGTCTGGTGTGGGTGGACAAAATCAACATGCGTGCGATGGCGCACGCGGATGCATGTGCGTGCCCGGTCTAGTCAGCATGTGAGGGACAAAATGCTGAATCTTGGCACTTTAGCAAGTCTTTATTCATATATATATTAAAAAAAACAGATGTATTGAATTCTATATTAAAGGGCACTTCATTTAATATAACAGGCTTTTTAAATGCAATATTGGTGCACAATATCTACTTAAAATAGCAAAGGCACTCTTTCGTGGAACGACCCAGGGAAGGGTGTCATTTGGTGTGCAGACAAAGCTTTTCAGCTGGATGGATGATCCTACAGAGCTGATTTTTCCACACCTCACCACTTACTAACTGCAGTGCCAGACAGCTCTGAGCAGCCCCATTGGCTTTCACAGTCACACCACAGCTGTGAGATGAGGTACAGTTCCCTACCTGGGTAGCTGATTCCCATCCTTGTCTTCCTTCTATTCTCTAGTGAGTGTACTAGAATTAGAGCATGTGCATCCCATCCCAGTCACAGGTGCATATAGGCGGTCATCGATGTACAGAAGACACCATGTACAGAAGACACAGAAGACACAAATAACTTTTTATGAATCTCTTAATGTATTCTATAGGCAGCCTTCAACCATACAATATTTACCAATATGAAATAGTGAGCGGAAGTCAAGTGAGCAGCATCAGTTGTAACATATTATGCTTGTCATCAACATGTCAAACCAATATGTCTTGGGACTGGTGTCCTAGCCTCAGTACCTTAAAGCTATAGTACTTGAGTACAGTTTTGGAATTATGTTAGAGGCAGGTTACAATTGAATGCTTCCACTTACACTCCTCATGCTTCTACTTCTACCCTAAGTCTACTGTAATTACACTACTAGCCCAAAACTCCTAGATTTCCATCGTGTATAATCCAATAATAAACGTTGTTCATGCTTCTTTCTCATCTCATCCACTATCTACTATACAATCAGATCTCTGCCCCTCCCCCAAATAACATCACAAAAATACCAGAAATGACTCTTAAAATTTAATAAGCAGTGTTTTCGCCAGGGGCAAATGGAGCACAGATTCCAAGTGAGTGCCTTTTGCACCACGTATCTCACCTTCTGGTGCACTTAGACAAAAACATTCCCGCTGAAAATGCTGGAAGCAAGAGTTTTTTTTTCTTCTTTCGTTTTTTTAACCACAGACCCCAAAAAAGATAGGTAGGTTGATGGAATGCTTAGGCAGATTCTGGACACAAATGTGTGCTATTAATTTGGCACAGACACCAAATTACAGGGGTCAGCTGTGAAAACACATGGGGTATTGCCAATGCAGGGCAACATAAAAATCAAGGTTAAGTATGCAGCTATTAAAAAGAGGCAGTGAGTACACTCTTAGAAAAAAGGTGCTATCTAGAACCTAAAAGGGTTCTTCGGCTGTCCCCATAGGATAACCATTTGAAGAACACTTTTTGGGTCCAGGTAGAACCCTTTTGGTTCCAGGTAGAACCCTCTTGGTTCCATGTAGAGCCCTTTCTACAGAGGGTTCTACATGGAACCCAAAAGGGTTATACCTGAAACCAAAAAGGGTTCTCCTATGGGGACTGCCTGTAGAACCCTTTTGGAACCCTTTTTTCGAAGAGTGTATTATGAGACAGTGGAAAAGCCCTCTGATGTTCACTTATGGGTTCACTCCACTGTGTTCTTCAAACTGACCAGACAGCCTTTGAGCAGACTTCCCTTCAAAACGTAACATCATACTTGGTATTCTCATGGCATTGGTTGCGGTGATATAAAGAACTGAGAGCTCAATACTGCACGTAGAAGAAGATCATCCAAACACACGTGCAGTGTGAGGTCACTGGCCTCTCTCCCTTTCTGTGTCTCAAATGGCACCCTATTCCCTATTTACTGCACTACTTTTTACCAGGCTGTCCCAGGCTGCTGCAGAGCCTCTGTGCGTCACTTTGCTCCTGTTGTCTGTCTGTTGTCTCTCACTCCCATGTGTTACACTGGGCCAAACTGACAGCTCAGACTGCCAGGTCAGCCATCTGCCTGTCCCTTTGGCCTCATCTTTCTGTTACTAGCATTTTGAAGTGTTACTTTAAACCTCCACTGGAAGTTCTGATTTCTGCCTCAGGCCCTAATAGGTCCCTGCCATGATTCTTAATATCACCCCTCTTCCCCTCTAGAGTAGCCCAAAGGCCGGCAGATGGCGATATTGAGTTGTTTCATTTTACCGTCCAAAACCAGTGTACAGTCGTGGTCAAAAGTTTTGAGAATGAAACAAATATTAATTTTCACAAAGTCTGCTGCCTCAGTTTTTATGATGGCAATTTGCATATACTCCAGAATGTTATGAAGAGTGATCAGATGAATTGCAGTTAATTGCAAAGTCCCTCTTTGCCATGAGAATTTAATCCCCCAAAAACATTTCCACTGTATTTCAGCCACAAAAGGACCAGCTGACATCATGTCAGTGATTCTCTCGTTAACACAGGTGAGAGTGTTGACGAGGACAAGGCTGGAGATCACTTTGTCATGCTGATTGAGTTAGAATAACAGACTGGAAGCTTTAAAAGGAGGGTGGTGCTTGAAATCATTGTTCTTCCTCTGTTAACCATGGTTACCTGCAAGGAAACACGTGCCGTCATCATTGCTTTGCACAAAAAGGGCTTCACAGGCAAGGATATTGCTGCTAGTAAGATTGCACCTAAATCAACCATTTATCGGATCATCAAGAACTTCAAGGAGAGAGGTTCAATTGTTGTGAAGAAGGCTTCAGGGCGCACAAGAAAGTCCAGCAAGCGCCAGGACCGTCTCCTAAAGTTGATTCAGCTGCGGGATCGGGGCACCACCAGTGCAGAGCTTGCTCAGGAATGGCAGCAGGCAGGTGAGTGCATCTGCACGCACAGTGAGGCGAATACTTTTGGAGGATGGCCTGGTGTCAAGGAGGGCAGCGAGGAAGCCACTTCTCTCCAGGAAAAACATCAGGGACAGACTGATATTCTGCAAAAGGTACAGGGATTGGACTGCTGAGGACTGGGGTAAAGTCATTTTCTCTGATGAATCCCCTTTCCGATTGTTTGGGGCATCCGGGAAAAAGCTTGTCCGGAGAAGACAAGGTGAGCGCTATAATCAGTCCTGTGTCATGCCAACAGTAAAGCATGTGTGGGGTTGCTTCTCAGCCAAGCGAGTGGGCTCACTCACAATTTTGCCTAAGAACACAGCCATGAATAAAGAATGGTACCAACACATTCTCCGAGAGCAACTTCTCCCAACCATCCAAGAACAGTTTGGTGACGAACAATGCCTTTTCCAGCATGATGGAGCACCTTGCCATAAGGCAAAAGTCATAACTAAGTGGCTCGGGGAACAAAACATCAACATTTTGGGTCCATGGTCAGGAAACTCCCCAGACCTTAATCCCATTGAGAACTTGTGGTCAATCCTCAAGAGGCGGGTGGACAAACAAAAAACCACAAATTCTGACCAACTCCAAGCACTGATTATGCAAGAATGGGCTGCCATCAGTCAGGATGTGGCCCAGAAGTTAATTGACGGCATGCCAGGGCGGATTGCAGAGGTCTTAAAAAAGAAGGGTCAACACTGCAAATATTGACTCTTTGCATAAACTTAATGTAATTGTCAATAAAAGCCTTTGACACTTATGGAATGCTTGTAATTATACTTCAGTATACCATAGTAACATCTGACAAAAATATCTAAAAACACTGAAGCAGCAAACTTTGTGAAGACCAATAATTGTGTCATTCTCAAAACTTTTGACCACGACTGTATACAGTGAGGGAAAAAAGTATTTGATCCCCTGCTGATTTTGTACGTTTGCCCACTGACAAAGACATGATCAGTCTATAATTTTAATGGTAGGTTTATTTGAACAGTGAGAGACAGAATAACAAAACAAAAATCCAGAAAAATGCATGTCAAAAATGTTATAAATTGATTTGCATTTTAATGAGGGAAATAAGTATTTGACCCCTCTGCAAAACATGACTTAGTACTTGGTGGCAAAACCCTTGTTGGCAATCACAGAGGTCAGACGTTTCTTGTAGTTGGCCACCAGGTTTGCACACATTTCAGGAGGGATTTTGTCCCACTCCTCTTTCCAGATCTTCTCCAAGTCATTAAGGTTTCGAGGCTGACGTTTGGCAACTCGAACCTTCAGCTCCCTCCACAGATTTTCTATGGGATTAAGGTCTGGAGACTGGCTATGCCACTCCAGGACCTTAATGTGCTACTTCTTGAGCCACTCCTTTGTTGCCTTGGCCGTGTGTTTTGGGTCATTGTCATGCTGGAATACCCATCCACGACCCATTTTCAATACCCTGGCTGAGGGAAGGAGGTTCTCACCCAAGATTTGACGGTACATGGTTCCGTCCATCGTCCCTTTGATGCGGTGAAGTTGTCCTGTCCCCTTAGCAGAAAAACACCCCCAAAGCATAATGTTTCCACCTCCATGTTTGACGGTGGGGATGGTGTTCTTGGGGTCATAGGCAGCATTCCTCCTCCTCCAAACACGGCGAGTTGAGTTGATGTCAAAGAGCTCTATTTTGGTCTCATCTGACCACAACACATTCACCCAGTTCTCCTCTGAATTATTCCGATGTTCATTGACTTCAGACGGGCCTGTATATGTGCTTTCTTGAGCATGGGGACCTTGCGGGCGCTGCAGGATTTCAGTCCTTCACGGCGTAGTGTGTTACCAATTGTTTTCTTGGTGACTATGGTCCCAGCTGCCTTGAGATCATTGACAAGATCCTCCCGTGTAGTTCTGTGCTGATTCCTCACCGTTCTCATGATCATTGCAACTCCACGAGGTGAGATCTTGCATGGAGCCCCAGGCCGAGGGAGATTGACAGTTATTTTGTGTTTCTTCCATTTGCGAATAATCGCACAAACTGTTGTCACCTTCTCACCAAGCTGCTTGGCGATGGTCTTGTAGCACATTCCAGCCTTGTGTAGGTCTACAATCTTGTCCCTGACATCCTTGGAGAGCTCTTTGGTCTTGGCCATGGTGGAGAGTTTGGAATCTGATTGATTGATTGCTTCTGTGGACAGGTGTCTTTTATACAGGTAACAAACTGAGATTAGGAGCACTCCCTTTAAGAGTGTGCTCCTAATCTCAGCTCGTTACCTGTATAAAAGACACCTGGGAGACAGAAATCTTTCTGATTGAGAGGGGGTCAAATACACTGCTCAAAAAAATTAAGGGAACACTTAAACAACACAATGTAACTCCAAGTCAATCACACTTCTGTGAAATCAAACTGTCCACTTAGGAAGCAACACTGATTGACAATAAATGTCACATGCTGTTGTGCAAATGGAATAGACAACAGGTGGAAATTATAGGCAATTAGCAAGACACTCCAATAAAGGACTGGTTTTGCAGGTGGTGACCACAGACCACTTCTCAGTTCCTATGCTTCCTGGCTGATGTTTTGGTCACTTTTGAATGCTGGCGGTGCTTTCACTCTAGTGGCAGCATGAGATAAAGTCTACAACCCACACAAGTGGCTCAGGTAGTGCAGCTCATCCAGGATGGCACATCAATGCGAGCTGTGGCAAGAAGGTTTGCTGTGTCTGTCAGCGTAGTGTCCAGAGCATGGAGGCGCTACCAGGAGACAGGCCAGTACATCAGGAGACGTGGAGGAGGCCTTAGGAGGGCAACAACCCAGCAGCAGGATTGCTACCTCCGCCTTTGTGCAAGGAGGAGCAGGAGGAGCACTGCCAGAGCCCTGCAAAATGACCTCCAGCAGGCCACAAATGTGCATGTGTCTGCTCAAACGGTCATAAACAGACTCAATGAGGGTGGTATGAGGGCCCGACGTCCACAGGTGGGGGTTGTGCTTACAGCCCAACACCGTGCAGGACGTTTGGCATTTGCCAGAGAACACCAAGATTGGCAAATTCGCACTGGCGCACTGTGCTCTTCACAGATGAAAGCAGGTTCACACTGAGCACATGTGACAGACGTGACAGAGTCTGGAGACGCCGTGGAGAATGTTCTGCTGCCTGCAACATCCTCCAGCATGACCAGTTTGGCGGTGGGTCAGTCATGGTGTGGGGTGGCATTTCTTTGGGGGGCCGCACAGCCCTCCATGTGCTCGCCAGAGGTAGCCTGACTGCCATTAGGTACCGAGATGAGATTCTCAGACCCCTTGTGAGACCATATGCTGGTGCGGTTGGCCCTGGGTTCCTCCTAATGCAAGACAATGCTAGACCTCATGTGGCTGGAGTGTGTCAGCAGTTCCTGCAAGAGGAAGGCATTGATGCTATGGACTGGCCCGCCCGTTTCCCAGACCTGAATCCAATTGAGCACATCTGGGACATCATGTCTCGCTCCATCCACCAACGCCACGTTGCACCACAGACTGTCCAGGAGTTGGCGGATGCTTTAGTCCAGGTCTGGGAGGAGATCCCTCAGGAGACCATCCGCCACCTCATCAGGAGCATGCCCAGGCGTTGTAGGGAGGTCATACAGGCACGTGGAGGCCACACACACTACTGAGCCTCATTTTGACTTGTTTTAAGGACATTACATCAAAGTTGGATCAGCCTGTAGTGTGGTTTTCCACTTTAATTTTGAGGGTGACTCCAAATCCAGACCTCCATGGGTTGATATATTTGATTTCCATTGATCATTTTTGTGTGATTTTGTTGTCAGCACATTCAACTATGTAAAGAAAAAAGTATTTAATAAGATTATTTCATTCATTCAGATCTAGGATGTTATTTTAGTGTTCCCTTTATTTTTTTGAGCAGTGTACTTATTTCCCTCATTAAAATGCAAATCAATTTATAACATTTTTGACATGCGTTTTTCTGGATTTTGTTGTTGTTATTCTGTCTCTCACTGTTCAAATAAACCTACCATTAAAATTATAGACTGATCATTTCTTTGTCAGTGGGCAAACGTATAAAATCAGCAGGGGATCAAATACTTTTTTCCCTCACTGTACAGCTGGCAATCCACCATGGACCGGTTTTTACATGAAACATTCTCCATTCAGGCTGAAAAGGCGTTGATTTCCTCCTTAACTCGATTTAATGGCGAGAAAGTGGATTTTTAAAAATGAAACACCATTTTCCACCACCATGCTGATGTTGCGCCCCGCGTTCAGCCAGGGGTAAACAACAGACTGCTGCAACCTGATTGGCTAAAAGCGATACGCAATCTCCGGGACTAAATGGAGAATGTTTTAGGTACGAACCAGTCCACGGCGGATACGAGTGTATTGCCGGCTGCATACACTGCTTTTGGACAGTAAGATGAAACGACTCAATATCACCATCAATTATTTTCAGTTTCAGAGAAAATGGAGTGTGAAATTTGCAGTAACTAAAAAATCTAAGTAAAAACCAAGGCAAACAGCAGTAACGCACTTTGGCTATTCCACCATGTTTTGACTGCAGTTACCCGCTCTGCCATACAAAGGCAAAGAGCAGTAACTATGCAAATAGTGAAACAGAGAAAATTTGCTTTAAAGGTTATTTGCTGTCCATCCGAATATGTTGTAGGCAGACAAGTGAGAATGCATTGATGTATCATCTTATTATGATGTCATTTTTTTATGCATATCAACCATGAGCACTGATTTGACCTTTGACCACTAAGTCAAATAAATGACTATACAAAGTCAAACAGAAAAACAATAAGAAAGTTGGATGAACACATTAATAGATTGTAGATACTTCACAAAATCAAATATTACTTTTTAAGTATAAACATTATGCGTGATTGAAATAGTCCTTACCTTAATGGTGAAGAAATGTATGAGGGTTACTACAATACAACATTCAAAACATGAAAACATTACTACATGAAACCATTAAATACAGTTGGAATGTATTTTGAACTCTCAAACTGTTTCCATCAAACAGAAAAACAACAAGAAAGTTGGATAAACACATTTAGATTGTAGATACTGCACTTTGCCATTGCATTACCCATATACAGTGCATTCGGAAAGTATTCAGACCACTTGACTTTTTCCACATTTTGTTACGTTACAGCATTATTCTAAAATTGATTAAATTGTTTTTTCCCTCATCAATCTACACACAATACCCCATAATGACAAAGCAAAAACAGGTTTTTACAAATTTTTGCTAATATATAAATGTTAAAAAATGAAATATGACATTTACATAATTATTCAGACCCTTACTCAGTATTTTGTTGAAATCAAATCAAATCAAATCAAATCAAATTGTATTGGTCACATGCGCCGAATACAACAGGTGCAGACATTACAGTGAAATGCTTACTTACAGCCCTTAACCAACAGTGCATTTATTTTAAACAAAAAAGTAAGAATAAAACAACAACAAAAAAGTGTTGAGAAAAAAAGAGCAGAAGTAAAATAAAGTGACAGTAGGGAGGCTATATATACAGTAAAATAAAGTGACAGTAGGGAGGGTATATATACAGGGGGGTACCGTTGCATAGTCAATGTGCGGGGGCACCGGCTAGTTGAGGTAGTTGAGGTAATATGTACATGTGGGTAGAGTTAAAGTGACTATGCATAAATACTTAACAGAGTAGCAGCAGCGTAAAAAGGATGGGGTGGGGGGGGCAGTGCAAATAGTCCGGGTAGCCATGATTAGCTGTTCAGGAGTCTTATGGCTTGGGGGTAGAAGCTGTTGAGAAGTCTTGGTAGCGATTACTGCCTCGAGTCTTCTTGGGTATGACACTACAAGTTTAGCACACCTGTATTTGGGGAGTTTCTCCCATTCTTCTCTGTAGATCCTCTCAAACTCTGTCAGGTTGGATGGGGAGTGTCGCTGCACAACTATTTTCAGGTCTCTCCAGAGATGTTCGATCGGGTTCAAGTCCGGGCTCTGGCTGGGCCACTCAAGGACATTGAGAGACTTGTCCTGAAGCCACTCCTGTGTTGTCTTGGCTGTGTGCTTAGGCTCGTTGTCCTGTTGGAACGTGAACCTTCGCCCCAGTCTGAGGTACTGAGCGCTCTGGAGCAGGTTTTCATCAAGGATGTCTCTGTACTTTGCTCCGTTCATCTTTCCCTCCATCCCGACTAGTCTCCCAGTCCCTGCCGCTGAAAAACATCCCCAAAGCAGGATGCTGCCACCACCATGCTTCACCGTAGGGATGGTGTCAGGTTTCCTCCAGATGTGACGCTTGGCATTCAGGCCATTATCACTTATCTACCTACAACATATTTGACTGGCCATCAAAAAAACTTTAAAGCCGTATTTCTCAGTTTCACTGTTGGCGTAGTTACTGCATTTTGCCTTTGTAGCGCAGTATAGATTTCCGTAGGCATGTCGATAAAAGCAAAGCAAACACTTTATTAGCCGTTCATAATCCTACTCACCTTCTTCAATTCCCCATCTTAGATTGTTGTCTGGAAAGCCTTCACACCAATACAGTCCACTGGTAAGGACAAAATAAAACAAACAGAAAGGGTCATTTCATTAGGATGTATTAGAGCTGTCTCATTAAACAATGCACTGTATATTTTTCCATTTTAAAAAGTTAAATCAATTGAGGTTATTTTCAGTTCAGATGACACAGGGGTCACACCGAGCAAGTTGTGAAATCAGAAATCCTGAAGTCATAGCTAAACGCACTGACACTTGAATTCCTTCACGCTCATTTGGCCAGCTACATTACAGTAGGGCAGACAGATATACCACAGCGAAATGGCTTTTTCAGCCGTACTTCACAGCCCTTTGTTCTGAAGAAGGAGCTATGAGTACAATTTGAGATAAGCTCCAGCTTCGCCCAAGGTCAAAAAATAACATTTCCCTGATTACACATCACCAGTCCCCCTAGCCCTAGGATATAACACAGCACAAGCTGTTCCGGCAACATCGTTATTCACACACACAAGCATCATTGGCTTTGATCATTAGATGTTATCTTTGATGAGACTCCATAACAGAAACTCGTAAACTGCCAGCAAAAAGAGGATGTAATGAGTTTAATTTCCCAGATGAGCCAAACTTGTGTGTGCTGTGATTCTTTATATTCCCAATCTCCCTCAATGTCCCCAAATGCTTGTAACGATCAGAATCACTATCCACACACACACACCACACGCACACGCACACACACTCAAATGTACATGTACATGCACACACTTAGGACAACTTAGATTCTAGCTGCATCTTGTAAAATAGCAAATAGTTTTGGATGCGTGCATAAGGGCATGTCAAATCATTGTAATCACACCTACTACCATCATGGGTTTACTGAGTGCATTATACAGTGGAGTGTGGTAGTATAAATTACTTTGCTCCAATCAGTTGTGTTGTGACAAGAACATTTGAACGTTTCTTCAAGTGCAGTCGCAAAAACCATCAAGCGCTATGATGAAACTGGCTCTCATGAGGACCACCACAGGAATGGAAGACCCAGAGTTACCCCTGCTGCAGAGGATAAGTTCAATAGAGTTACCAGCCTCAGAAATGTCAGCCCAAATAAATGCTTCACAGAGTTCAAGTCACAGACACATCTCAACATCAACTGTTCAGAGGGGACTGTGTGAATCAGGCCTTCATGGTCGAATTGCTACAAAGAAACCCCTACCAAAGGACACCAATAAAAAGAAGAGACCTGCTTGGGCCAAGAAACACGAGCAATGGACATTAGACCGGTGGAAATGTGTCCATTGGTCTGAAGTCCAAATTGGAGATTTTGGTTCCAAACGCTGTGTCTTTGTGAGACGCGGTGTGGGTGAACGGATGATCTCCGCATGTGTAGTTCCCACCGTAAAGTATGGAGGAGGAGGTGTTATGGTGTGGGGGTACTTTGCTGGTGACACTGTCTGTGATTTATTTAGAATTCAAGGCACACTTAACCAGAATGGCTACCACAGCATTCTGCAACGATACACCATCCCATCTGGTTTGGGCTTAGTGGGACTATCATTTGTTTTTCAACAGGACAATGACCCAACACACCTCCAGGCTGTGTAAGGGCTATTTTACCAAGAAGGAGAGTGATGGAGTCTGCATCAGATGACCTGGCCTCCACAATCACCCGACCTCAACCCATTTGAGATGGTTTGGGATGAGTCGGACGGCAGAGTGAAGGACAAGCAGCCAACAAGTGCTAAGCATATGTGGGAACTCCTTCAAGACTGTTGGAAAAGCATTCCAGGTGAAGCTGGTTGAGAGATATATTTTGATTTGTTTAACACTTTTTTGGTTACTACATGATTCCATATGTGTTATTTCATAGTTTTGATGTCTTCACTATTATTCTACAATGTAGAAAATAGGAAAAATAAAGGAAAAGCCTTGAATGAGTAGGTGTGTCCAAACTTTTGACTGGTACTGTATATAAAACCTTTTATCTCAGTAACTCTGCAACAGTCCCCCCTCACACCTCCAACCTACCCTCTCATGTCCTGCTTTGACCAGATCTATTCTATCACACTTAATTCATTCAATTCATACTTAATGTAAAATCACATTTGACAAGGTGGGAAGTAGACTCCCTATCTCCCTCTTTTCACTAATATGTGGAGAGTTACATGGCTGTCAGAATGCATATAGAGCAGAGGGCTAATTCAATTGTCAGCCATTTGCAGACCTTATTGTTATGCCTGTTCCCCAGCCTCAAGGCTCTATAATTGATGAGGATAATTTATGAGCCTCTATCAATTACCTCATGCGATGAGGCAGCTTCCTCTCTCTCCCTGTCTCCCTCTGCTGCAGCGCCAGCCTCAGTCACCAGGACCCTGGAATAAGCTGGGGAATATTAAACCAGTATGAGAAGATACAGCAGAGGATCGGTGAGGAGCAGAGTAGAGCAGAGCAGCCATGGCCCTTAATGTATTCCACTGCCTAAGGGGCAGGGGGAACAAATGACTGCGGGTGGATAATGCAATATGTTCAGATTTGAAGGGACACGGGTTGAATTTCCCTGGGAGATGGAAGGTCTGCTACTATGGCATAGGAATGAATGGATGACAGTGTTGTAAAGTGAAGAGATTGGGGTTGTGTTCAAAAGCAAACTTCCGCTAGACTTTACAGGTAGTTGTAATAGAAGCTCTTGTTGTGTGCCATGTCAGAAGACGGCAAGGGAATGGAAGCGGAAGGAGATTCATCCACTTGTTCTCTGCCCTTAATGCCCTTCTGCTTTAAGCTGTTGCAATATGGCCGTCTCGTAACACTTATCCTCTGTGCATTCACTTTTGTGTTATGTGACAATATGAGTGAATGTGAAATCACACAGAGGCCTCGGTTTGTCGGTTGGTGGGAAGCGTTTGAAATTAAACCTCCCGTGGCAGCGGTTTAAAGAACAGCTTAGCAATGGCCTCAGGAAAGCATAAGGTGGGTAATATTCAAAGTTAATTAAAATGTAATTTTAGACTATTAGCTGGCGAGGAGAAAGGAGGCAGCGAGAGAGCAATGTGGCAGGCAGAGCAGTTTAAAAGCAGAACGGAAATGAACGCAAGCATATAGCAGATGCCGGGGATCGTTGTGCTGAAAGTAGTCAGATCTCTCTCTCTCTCTCTCTCTCTCTCTCTCTCTCTCTCTCTCTCTCTCTCTCTCTCTCTCTCTCTCTCTCTCTCTCTCCTCTCTCCCTCTCTCCCTCTCTCCCTCCCCTCAGGGTTGATATTACAGGCAGCACTTCATCTGCACACAAGTGATTTGTGGCACTATTGTTTCACAAACTAATTTGTTTGTCAGAGTTAATTCGTCACTCTTGACTGGCAATAAAAAACAAACTATCGTCTTTTGCAACCGAACGCGAAATGTCAAAGTTGTTGACTTGAAATTGGCTTATCCAACCACTCTGACAAACACACACTAGCAATGAGTTTGCATGTCGAACGCACATCTTCCTGCCTATAATTTACCTGACAACGATTTGCATATTTTACATTAATTTCCTTGATAAGCGTTGTGAATGAACAATAGAGACGGATAGGTGGTTATCGGATATAGTAGAATGTGGTTATCGGATATAGTTGAAATACAATGGTGAAAAGGTAGGCCTAGCTGCTTCTCTATTGATTAACCTGTATCAGTGATTCTAATTCCTTTCCCCGTACTCTGCTCTGCAGGCATTTCTAACCACCCTTTGCTAATGAATGTGCATGATTCATGTAGCAATTACTGATGCAATTAACATAATTCATGGAGGTAAGACATCACTTACATCATTAGTTTGTAAAATGCGAAAGCTAGCCTTTGAAGGACACAAGGTGAGCTACCTGTGAACTATAGAAACTAATGAAAAGGGATTCTTGCCCCACAAGTTCCACCACATAATAAAAAAAAACACAAAATGTTACATCCAGCGGCAAAACACAAAACACATTTCCGCTAGCTAGATGAGTTGTGCATTGCACATTGATGATATGGTTCAGCAGCAGCAGGAGAAGAATGGGGGAATGAGAACACACAGCCATGCACGTTCTCTCTGACAGCTAAGGCTGTTTATTCAGTGGGGAGTTTATGTGGCGTTATGTTGGGTGTTTACTGAACATCCGGAGAAGATATGTCAGAAAGCTGACCCTCAAGGACCCATGGGGAAGTGCAATGTGATTTCAGGATCAATAGGTCTCTTAGTCTCTGCTGGATGACTAAGAGTGAGAGAGAATAGGTGCCTCTCCTGGGGATGTTACAGTCTGGATGATGGGGATGGTTTCACCACCGTGACTGTTAGAAACTGAGGGTGGGCTTTGACACTCAAAAGGCAGTCAGGCTGGCAGACTATAAATAGTTTACTACCTTTAGGGAGTCTGTAAACTGAGCAGCCCGACCATGCTGTGGCCGCTCCCTGACATACATTTCCCAAACATTGACATGCAACATCAACAGAAAATTGAAGAGATTTGCCATGCAATATCCAATGTCAGAAAGCCTTACAACTGAATCTGAAAGCAGGTTTACTTTGAGGAAGAATTTGCCTATAGCTCCTTCGACCCTTGAGCAGCTAATACCATAATCCTTCCTTTCCTTCAACCAACTCCAGGACCAAGAACGAAACTTAACACCTGAAAACATTGTCTAGCTCAAGGCTACATGGTGAAGACTCATTCAGTTCAATAATGACAAAGACAGGACGTGATGCAGCTGTAGCCAGGTTCTCTGACTTTATGTAAACACGCTGTATCCAAAAATAAGGGAGAGGAAGAGAACATGAATGGTGACTGAGACGCTCCCCTGAGAGGTAGCAGCTCTCTCTCTCTCATCCACCACAGAGAGACAAGCACTGAGGAAATTATGCCAGACGACTCTATCACTTCCTCACAGACATACTTCCCTCCTCCATAAGGAATTTTCTGTAAGCCACGACCATCAAATAAAATGCCTTCTCCAAGTTTAAAGAGTCAGTTGTGGTTAGAGCTACTCCAAAGGAAACTAAGGACCCCCCAGTCCCCAAAGACTCATTCCTAATGCTTCTCACTCCCTTAGTACCTATTAGTTTAAACACATTAATCTTCTTAATTAGGACTAGAAGAGCTTCGCATCTCATAGTTGTGATATTATTCCCCAATAGCATAATAAGAGAACATACACGCTTAGAAAAAACAATGCCATCTAGACCCTAAAAGGGTTCTTCTGCTGTCCCCATAGGAGAACCTTTAAAGAAAAATGTTTGGATACAGGTAGAACCTTTTTGGGTTCCATGTAGAACCCTTTCCACAGAGAGTTCTACATGGAACCCAAAAGGGTTATATCCTATGGAGTGTAGCCTAAATTAAAATCTGAATGGATTCTCACCACTATCCCCTATCTCTCCAGACAAACTGGACATAGAGTCACACCCTTGTAATAGACACTGATTAATCACATTAGCTCTAACTTGAGCCTGCCTGCTGCCACATGTGGGACACTCCATTACCTCACATACTCCTGATACAGAAAAAGACCGAATGATGAGTCACACTCTTAGGAGCAGAATATCTCTCTGTGTGGGCCACAGAGGTGATCTCTTGGTCTTTGTAGAATAATTAACTTTCATCACGATACAAGGATATTTTTATTTCTCGGGTGTTTTTGTTCTACCTTATGTTATTTTTAGTATTACATTATTATTGATTACTGCATTGTTGGGTTTAGAGCTGGCAAGAAAGGCATTTCACTGTGCATGTGACATTAAAGCTTGAAAATTGAAATGTAGGATATAGACTCTTATAGGACTATGAAGGCCTGTGGGTAGTCCATGATTTGGACTGAGCTGGTCTTAAACTGTATAGCTATCACGTTTCAGGAGAAGACCCAGATGCAGACAGTGTCGAAGTAACAAAAGTTTATTACAAAACCACAGGGCAGGCAAACGACAGGTCAAGGGCAGGCAGAGGTCAGTAATCCAGATCAGAGTCCAAAAGGTACAGAACGGCAGGCAGTCTCAGGGTCAGGGCAGGCAGAGGTCAATAATCCAGGGTGGTGTGACAAGGTACAGAACGGCAGACAGGCTCAGGGTCAGGGCAGGGAGAATGGTCAAAACTGGGAAAACTAGAAACTTGAGAAAGACAGGAGCAAGGGGAAAACCGCTGGTAGGCTTGACGAAACAAAACGAACTGGCAACAGACAAACAGAGAACATAAATACACTGGGAATAATGGGGAAGATGGGCGACACCTGGAGCGGGGTGGAGACATTCACAAAGACAGGTGAAACAGATCAGGGTGTGACAATAGCTAGTCTTCGACTATGTACAATGAGACATTACTCCCACACTGGCAATACTGTATTATTAAGGTAAATAAAACATGTATCATCAGTTACATTTAGGCAGGGCCTCACTTTGCAGCCTAAAATGATTAACAGTCTCCAGCATGGTAGTGCCTGACGTCACAGAAAGATTAAATACACTACATTTCTTTTTTTCCATGGGGGGATTTAAAAAAGCTTTGCAGATATTAATCTTTTTTATTCCTTTGTATCACCACATTAAACCCAGAATAGCGCAGTATACAGTGTGCATACATACAGTGGGGAGAACAAGTATTTGATACACTGTCGATTTTGCAGGTTTTCCTACTTACAAAGCATGTAGAGGTCTGTAATTTTTATTGTAGGTACACTTCAACTGTGAGAGACGGAATCTAAAACAAAAATCCAGAAAATCACATTGTATGATTTTTAAGTAATTAGTTAGCATTTTATTGCATGACATAAGTATTTGATACATCAGAAAAGCAGAACTTAATATTTGGTACAGAAACCTTTGTTTGCAATTACAGAGATCATATGTTTCCTGTAGGTCTTGACCAGGTTTGCACACACTGCAGCAGGGATTTTGGCCCACTCCTCCATACAGACCTTCTCCAGATCCTTCAGGTTTCGGGGCTGTCGCTGGGCAATACGGACTTTCAGCTCCCTCCAAAGATTTTCTACTGGTTCAGGTCTGGAGACTGGCTAGGCCACTAAAGGACCTTGAGATGCTTCTTACGGAGCCACTCCTTAGTTGCCCTGGCTGTGTGTTTCGGGTCGTTGTCATGCTGGAAGACCCAGCCACGACCCATCTTCAATGCTCTTACTGAGGGAAGGAGGTTGTTGGCCAAGATCTCGCGATACATGGCCCCATCCATCCTCCCCTCAATACAGTGCAGTCGTCCTGTCCCCTTTGCAGAAAAGCATCCCCAAAGAATGATGTTTCCACCTCCGTGCATCACAGTTGGGATGGTTTTCTTGGGGTTGTACTCATCCTTCTTCTTCCTCCAAACATGGCGAGTGGAGTTTAAACCAAAAAGCTCTATTTTTGTCTCATCAGACCACATGACCTTCTCCCATTCCTCCTCTGGATCATCCAGATGGTCATTGGCAAACTTCAGACGGGCCTGGACATGCGCTGGCTTGAGCAGGGGGACCTTGTGTGTGCTGCAGGATATTAATCCATGACAGCGTAGTGTGTTACTAATGGTTTTCTTTGAGACTGTGGTTTCGAAATGTAAATTTCGAAATGTAAATATGTGGCGTTTTTAAGAGCTAAATGTCAATATAGACCATTTTCCACAAGCATAGGCCTATGTGATGAAAAAACGTGCAAGACAAGGTTGGTTTTCAAAACAAAACCCTAGATAGCCATTCTAAACCCTAGTGCAACTGTAGGTAATAATACTGTATGACTTCTGTTCCTAGAACACTGACTGCTACCAGTCCCTGACTGCTACCAGTCTCAGACTATGACCTTTGAGCATAGAATCAGTAAATGTCACAGATCCCTTGATATTATATGAATACTCTCTAGACGAGGTGATGTCATAGGGTTTGGAAAGCTGAAAACTCTACACTATCTGAAAACTGAAAGCTCCCCACCGTCATTTGCAACAACTGCCGATGTCTGGAGCACATGCTTTATAAAATAAATGTGTAAAAGCCAAACTGATTGTTTCAAACTCCTTTTGATCCTAGAATCCCATATTTAATCCTAGATTAAGATTAAAAGTTCCTTAAGCATGCAAATTGGAATGTGTCCCGTGTCAATTTACCAAGAAACTGCTCATTTTACTTTGTAAAAACAGTATTACTCAATCACAGTTTATTAGATCAAATGACATCATGCATTATTGATTGATGCAGATTTGTCTATTTTATCACTCGGCCTAAGGAATTTACTTTGCCCTCTGTTGGCAATCTGTTGATTTATTACTCTCATTAAGTTAAATGTGTTTGTTATTTAACATTTAACCATATCACATGTCAGTCCTTCAAATGTAATTATAGTAGATTAAAGAAACATAATGTTTGATCACTTGTTGGGGCAAAGTAATTTTTGTAAATTACTGTCAATTGAGTAGAGTAAGGTTTCACCCAATACAAATTAATCTTTACAAGAAATCTGAAACCCAGATCAACATGGATCTAACATTTACTTCTGTTATGTCTGCCTGTTCCTCAGATCAACCCATCCATATTCCTATAAACTCTCCAAAGTTCTGTACTAAGCATGCTGCAATCGTCCAACTTTCCTCCCTTTCTGCGCTAAACTGATAAGATTAGGAGCTTTAGGGATCTTTCTCGCTCTCCCTTTTCACAAGTAGCTGGGCTGAGAGTGAACAGCTACTGTCTGCAGTACATACTGAGACCCTCTCCCTGTCTCATCTCAGGTTGTTCACTGCAGGTTGACTTCCTGTTCATATCCACTAGGAGGGTGACTGATCTGATTAATGATTGTCTCAGGTTGTGTCCCAAATGGCACCCTATTCATATATATAGGGAATAGGATGCAAATCATTCTCAGTGTCACCTGGAGTGATTCAAGTCAATGCTGCTGTTGGCATTGCCACTCTCTGTCAGTCAGAACTACAGCTAATGTGGTGCTGGCAATCCAACCCCCCCCTTCTCCTCTTTCCTCTCCTCCCCAATATACCCCCTTTACTTCTCAGTTTTTCCTTCCCACTCAGCCATCCATTGTGACAGAGCCTAGCTCCCTGTGTAGCTGAGGTTCCTCTGTTCCTCCACCCCTAGCTGCAGTGGCCCAGATACGGTTAGCGGATTATTCCTCTGACATCACTGCATTCCCATGCATTTTTCACTGCGTTTTGTGAGGGCTGTAACCACTCTTGATCTGTGTGTGTGCTTAAGCCCATGGCATTGCAAAAAGTGGTCTGACTGCAGTCACTGCACTTTCTCTTTCAAGGAGGCTTGACTGGCTACATCTTCACAGTAGGGGGGGGGGGACAAGCTGTACTGTCCACACTAGGGCTGTGGCAGACATTACATTTTGTCAGCCGGTGATTGTCAAGCAAATAACTGCCGGTCTCACGGTAATTGACCGTTAATTAACATAAACACATTTAGCATTTCCTGGTTTCCACACATTGCCTACAAGCCACTAATGCAGACCTTTGGAACATCTACATTTTAAAAAGTATAATAAATCCATTTAACATAGCCTACACCATCACAATAAATCCATTATTTATTTTAGACATGTCTAAAGAAACATGATATGAAGAAAATGTAGTCTATTTCAGAGGAACAGAATAGCATACACTGAGCTATCCGTATGTTAGGCCCGGAACTGGCTATTCCATATGGCTGTGGGCTACACTAGTTCATTTAGCAGACAAGATTTGCTTAGAATTCCATGGCATTATTTTATATTATTTTATAGTATGAAGAATACAATTGAACATAGCTGAATAAAATAGAAAGGATATCTTCTCCAAACAATTTGAGGGAGTGCGCACATGCGGCTCTTCTGTGTTGAGCTGTTAACAAAGAAACAGTAATGGCGCTGGAGGAGATGGCTGCCGTTTTACGGGCTCCTATCCAATTGTGCTATTTTTTGTGTTTTTTCGCGTTGTTTATAACTTATTTTGTACATAATGTCTCTTATGACCGAAAAGAGCTTCTGGATATCAGAACAGCGATTACTCACCTCGAACTGGACGGAAACATTTGCTTTAACGAGTCGGATGCGAAGGATTTACTCCAGATACCTGACCAGACCCAAATCCCCGTCATTCGCATGAAGAAAAGACACTGATACAGGAGACGCAGGTCCAGCTGCCTTGTTAGAATTCGTTGGCGAGTGGGTAACCCGCCTCTACCATCCGTTCTATTGGCCAATGTGCAATCATTGGAGAATAAACTGGATGAGCTCCGTTCAAGACTATCCTACCAACGGGACCTTAAAAACTGTAATATCTTATGTTTCACCGAGTTGTGGCTGAACGACGACATGGATAATATACTGTAACGACCCGGTATTGTGTTCTGTGTTTGTGGGTGTGTTATTGTTCTCATGGGTGCTAGCAGGGGTTAAATATGCCAGGACAGACGGAAAGGTTGGGGGGTATGATGGGTAATCCCGCATGGTTTTGAAATGCATAAATAGGGGTTGTCATCTCATCTCTCTCTCTTTTTTTATTCGGGATCCTGATCTTCTCCTATGAATCTGCCACTTAACTTGACATTGTGTATTTGTGTATGTTTGGAATTTAGCGGTGTGGGCTGTGGCCTGAACAGTAGCCCAGTTTAGGAATAAACCTGTGTTCTGCCCTGCACAGCTGGTGTCCGTCTCTTTTTCCTTTATGACCCAGCCCGGGTCATTACATTGGCATCAGAAGTGCTTTCGAACTACGGGACGGATTGAGATTAGGCGAGTTAGCTGTTTCAGTATAGGCCGTGGTTGGCTTTAGCGTGGCTCGCATCTACGGTCATGATGCTCGGGGCGAGGCGGAAAATTCAGGAAGAGTCGGACAAAGTGTCCGTTGTGGGCTTGGGGGTACCCGGTAGGGAGGGTCAGGCGACGACTGCTGTAGAAGAGCTGGAGAGCCATATGGCGGAAGTTAAATTGTCAGTCAGCAAGATGGCAGAACTGGCAGGTTTTCCTTCGCACCGCTCGACCAGAGCAGACGTCACGGCGACGGGGATGTCAACGTCACCGGGTGCGGAAATGGCTGGGTCTGCTTATGTAAACAAAGATGGCAGCGCCCTATTGCCATTAGCCACGGTAGCGGCTAAACTACCAAAGTTCAATTGACAAGGTAAATGGGAAGATTTTTTCACTCGAGTTGTTGGCTAGAGCCGGGAGGTGGTCTGACGAGACGAAAGCGTTACAGCTTGCCCTGAGCCTGGCAGAGGAGGCATCAGAATACCTGCTAATGCTAACCCCGGACGAGAGGGGCGACTACGGTGCGCTAGTGGAGGCATTGGGGGGCCGTTTCGGCAGCGACGCTCAGCCCAACATGCTGCGGATTGAACTGAGTAACAGAAAGAGACTTCTGTGGGAATCGTTAAAGGCGTTGGCGAGTTGTATTCTGAGCCTGACCAGGCGGGCTTATGCAACTATGCCGATTGGGGTGCAAAACGAGCTGGCACGGGACAGAGCGCTCTCATCCACCGAACTGGGTAAGCATGTTCAGATGGCGGACCCACCAACTCTGCGGGCTGCAGTGGAGATAGCCAGGAAGAGGGAGCTGATCTGGGGTGAGGGAGTGAGAGTGGAAGTTGCCAGTCAATCAGAGGTGAGAGCAGCGGCGGCCGGGGTGCCGGGGGTCGCCAAACCAGAGTGGGTCGACGAGTTGGACGGTTTAGTCAAGACTGCTTCGCTTGTCATTGAGAGGGGCTCCAGGCAACGTCGCAGTGTCAGCTCAACTCCCATTGTCTGCTGGGGTTGTGGCCAGCCTGGCCACATTCAGCGGGTGTGTGGCAGATTCTCCAGTCACCAGGGAAATGACAGTGGGTTCTCGCACAGGGGGCAGCGCGGGCCCACCCCGCAGAGCTGCGTCCTGTGCTGCAGTGGGTGGAAGAGAGAAGACGACCGCCGTGGGGGAGGGGGGGGGGGGGAAGTAGCCCCTCTATCACCAGACACCAAAGGACTGTGGGCTAAATGTACAGTCCTTAGAGTGGCTGAGGGTGTGCTCCAGAGGGGGTGGAAAAAGCCAGCTACTGGAGAAATTACGTGGCAGCTAGTGGTGCCCAAAAGACTGCAGGGGAGCGTGTTACAGCAGCTTCACGGGGGAGTAGGTGCAGGGCATTTTGGGGTCTCCAAAATGTTAAAGCGTGTACGTAAAGGCTTCTATTGGGCCAGGCACAGGAGGGATGTGGAGGACTTTTGTAGGTAGTGCGACGAGTGTGCTGCTAAAAAAGGACCTCCAGGTCAGTCACATGCCCTCCTACAACAATTCCCAGTAGGGGAGCCCATGGAGAGACTGGGGGTAGACATAGTGGGGCCGTTTCCAACCACAGACAGCGGTAACAAGTGGATTCTAACTGCTATGGACTACTTCACCAAGTAGCCAGAGGCTAACACTCTCCCAGACCAGGAGGCAGAGGCAGTAGCTGATGCGTCGATAGGGGGAATAATCAGTCGGTTTGGGGTGCCACAGTTTATTCACAGCGACCAGGGGAGAAACTTTGAGTCACGGGTGTTCTCAGAGTTGTGTAGACGGTTAGGCGCGGAGAAGACGCGCACTACTCCGCTTCACTCCCCTGAGTGATGGGCTGGTGGAAAGATTTAACAGAACATTAGCGCAACAGCTGGCTATCGTTACCTCAAAACACCAGAGAGATTGGTACACCCACTTACCGTTTATTCTTATGGCATGTAGGTCGGCTGTTCAAGAATCGACTGCGTGCTCCCCAGCGCTACTAATGTTAGGTTGTGAGTTGCGCACCTCAGCCGAACTGACGTTTGGCCACCCTCCTGATAACGACGACAGGGTTTTGCCTGGCCCGAACTATGTTTGTCGTCTGCAGAACCGGTTAGAAGCGGCTCACACCTTCGCAAGAGAGCAACTCGAGAATACAGGGTTGCGCCAAAAGCGGCACTATGACTTACGCGCTAGGGGGAGGCACTTTGGAGCGGGAGAATGCATGTGGCTTCACAACCTCACGCACAAGAAGGGGCAGTGGCCAAAGCTGGACAGTGCCTGGGTGGGGCCGTGCCTGGTGATAGAGAGAGTGGGGGAGGTGAAGTACCGTGTGGAGGTCCCCCCACGGAGCAGGAAGGTGGTGGTCCACCGGGATTGATTGGCACCCTACAGAGGAAGGAAGGAGGAAAACGGTAGGGAATGGGAGTGAGGACTCTGCTGTAAGCCCACGGGAACAGTCTAACGAGGAGACTCTAGCGCAACCTGAGCCCAGGTCATTACAATACAGTTGGCTGGTTTTTCCGTGCATCGGCAAAACAGAACCAGTGTGGCACCGATGCTGGCACTAAGACCGCACTCAACGAGTTGTATAAAGCCATAAGCAAACAAGAAAATGCTCAACCAGAGGCAGCACTCCTAGTGGCCGGGGACTTTCATGCAGGGAAACTTAAATCCGTTTTACCTTATTTCTACCAGCATGTTACATGTGCAACCAGAGGAAAAAGACCTATAGATCACCTTTACTCCACACACAGAAACGCGTACAAAGCTCTCTCACCCTTCATTTGGCAAATCTGACCATAATTCTATCCTCCTGATTCCTGCTTACAAGCAAAAACTAAAGCAGGAAGTACCAGTGACTCGCTCAATACGGAAGTGGTCAGATGCTAAGCTACAGGACTGGTTTGCTAGCACAGACTGGAATATGTTCCAGGACTCATCTGATGGCATTGAGGAGTATACAACATCAGTCACTGGCTTCATCAATAAGTGCATCGATGACGTTGTCTCCACCTTGACCGTACGTACATACACCAACCAGAAGCCATAGATTACAGGTAACATCCGCACCGAGCTAAAGGGCAGAGCTGCTAACACGGATGCTTACACCAAGGTAACCTGCCTAAATGACTACCGACCCAGAGCACTCACGTCTTTAGCCATGAGGTGCTTTGAAAGGCTGGTCATGGCTCACATCAACACCATCATCCCAGAAACCCTAGACCCACCCTCATTTGCATACCACCCCAACAGATCCACAGATGATGCAATCTCTATTGCACTCAACATTGCCCTTTCCAACCTGGACAAAAGGAACACCTAAGTGAGAATGCTGTTAATTGACTACAGCTCAGCGTTCAACACCATAGTGCCCTCAAAGCTCATCATTAAGCTAAGGACCCTGGGACTAAACACCTCCCTCTGCAACTGGATCCTGGACTTCCTGACGGGCCACCCCCAGGTGGTAAGGGTAGGCAACAACACATCTGCCACGCTGATCCTCAACACGGGGGCCCCTCAGGGGTGAGTGCTTAGTCAAGATGATCAAGACAAAGGAGATGATCATGGACTACAGGAAAAGGAGGGCAGAGCACGCCCCCATTCTCATCAACAGGGATGTAGTGGAGCAGGTTGAGAGCTTCAAGTTCCTTGGTGTCCACATCACCAACAACCTATCATGGTCCAAACACACCAAGACAGTCATGAAGAGGGCAAGACAACGCCTATTCGCCCTCAGGAGACTGAAAAGATTTGGCATGGGTCCTCAGATCCTCAAAAAGTTATACAGCTGCACCATGGAGAGCATCCTGACTGGTTGTATCACCGCCTGGTATGGCAACTGCTCGGCCTCCGACCGTAATCAGAGGGTAGTGCGTACGGCCCAGTACATCAATGGGGCCAAGCTTCCTGCCATCCAGGACCTCTATACCAGGCGGTGTCAGAGGAAGGCCCTAAAAATTGCCAAAGACTCCAGCCACCCTAGTCATAGACAGTTCCCTCTGCTACCGCACAGCAAATGGTACCGGAGCACCAAGTCTAGGTCCAAAAGGCGTCTTAACAGATTCTACCCCTAAGCCATAAGACTGCTGAACAGCTAATCAAATGGCTACCCCCCCCCCTTTTTTTTACACTGCTGCTGCTCGCTGTTTATTATCTATGCATAGTCACTTTACCCCTACCTACATGGACATATTACTTCAATTACCTTGACTAACCTGTACCACCGCACATTGACTCGGTACCGATACCCCCTGTATATAGCCTCGTTATTGTTATTTTATTGTTGCTCTTTTATTTTTTACTTTTGTATATTTAGTAAATATTTTTCTTAACTCTTATTTTTCTTAAAACTGCATTGTTGTTTAAGGGCTTGTAAGTAAGCATTTCACGGTAAGGTCTACACCTGTTGTATTCGGCACATGTGACAAATAACATTTGATTTGATTCCTATATGCTTAATTTAGAGTTATTTACAGTGCATTCGGAAAGTATTCAGACCCTTTCCCCTTTTCCACATTTTGTTACGTTACAGCTTTATCCTAAAATTGATTAAATAATGTTTTTCCCTCATCAATCTACACACAATACCCCATAATGACAAAGCGAAAACAGGTTTTTAGAAATTTTAGCAAATAATAATAATAATAAAAAAAGAAAAACGTATTTACATAACTATTCAGACCCTTTGCTATGAGACTCAAAATTGAGCTCAGGTGCATCCTGTTTCCACTGATCATTCTTGAGATGTTTCTACAACTTGATTGGAGTCCAACTGTGGTAAATTCAATTGATTGGACATGATTTGGAAAGGCACACACCTGTCTATATAAGGTCCCACAAAAACCAAGCTATGAGGTCGAAGGAATTGTCCGTAGAGCTCCGAGACAGGATTGTGTCAAGGCACAGATCTGGGGAAGGGTCCCAAAAAATGTCTGCAGCATTGAAGGTCCCCAAGAACACAGTGGCCTCCATCATTCTTAAATGGAAGAAGTTTGGAACCACCAAGACTCTTCCAAGAGCTGGCCGCCCGGCCAAACTGAGCAATCGGGGGAGAAGGGCCTTGGTCAGATAGGTGACCAAGAACCTGATGGTCACTCTGACAGAGCTCCAGAGTTCCTCAGTGGAGATGGGAGAACCTTCCAGAAGGACAACCATCTCTGCAGCTCTCCACCAATCAGGCCTTTATGGTAGAGTGGCCAGACAGAAGCAACTCTTCAGTTAAAGGCACATGACAGCCCACTTGGAGTTTGCCAAAAGGCAACTAAAGGACTCTCAAACCATGAGAAACAAGATTCTCTGGTCTGATGAAACCAAGATTGAACTCTTTGGCCTGAATGCCAAGCGTCACATCTGGAGGAAACCTGGCACCATCCCTACGGTGAAGCATGGTGGTGGCAGCATCATGCTGTGGGGATGTATTTCAGCGGCAGGGACTGGGAGACTAGTCAGGATCGAGGGAAAGATGAACGGAGCAAAGTACAGAGAGATCCTTGATGAAGACCTGCTCCAGAGAGCTCAGGACCTCAGACTGGGGCAAAGGTTCCCCTTCCAACAGGACAACGACCCTAAGCACACAGCCAAGACAACGCAGGAGTGGCTTCGGGACACGTCTCTGAATGTCCTTGAGTGGTCCAGCCAGAGCCCGGACTTGAACGCGATCTAACATCTCTGAAGAGACCTGAAAATAGCTGTGCAGCAACGCTCCCCATCCAACCTGGCAGAGCTTGAGAGGATCTGCAGAGAAGAATGGGAGAATCTCCCCAAATACAGGTGTGCCAAGCTTGTAGCGTCATACCCAAGAAGACTTGAGGCTGTTATCGCTGCCAAAAGTGCTTCAACAAAGTACTGAGTAAAGGGATGGAATACTTATGTAAATGTTATATTTCCTTTTTTTTGTGTAAACATTTTCTAAAAACCTGTTTTTGCTTTGTCATTATTGTGTGTAGATTGATGAGAGAAAAAAAACAATTTAATCAATTTTAGAATAAGGCTGTAACATAACAAAATGTGGAAAAAGTCAAGGGGTCTGAATACTTTCTGAATGCACTGTATGCAACTTTAGTTGTGATACAAACATTGGGCTATATGTTTTGATTTTTAATACATTCTAAGGCTGCATGATGCGACTCTAATAACGATATGAAAAAAGTTGCATGAAAGGCATGTGCTCTGCTTTGTTTTTTTGCGCAGGCTGCACACACTTAATCAATCTCTCATTCGACAAGCACTTGATAATGCCTTGATTTTCCCAGCGGTATCCCCTTTGTGTGGCCGTAATGCCCCCTAAAAAAATCCATGCCTTTTGTGACCAGTGGCCGTTGTGCCCTTGAGCTGAATATAATCATTACAATTCCCTTCTCCCGGCTGCGTGCTCCGAAGCCACTCTCACTCACATGGCTCTCTCAGATATCTCAATTTTTATTAGCCAAAAATGGAGATATCTTAGCCGTCACATGATAGTGTCCTTCTCACAGCATCTCGGGATCTTCTCACAGGCTACAAGTGAAGACAGACACATCGGGGACGCAACTGTGCGAGTCCTAATCGAATTCCGGGGCGTATATTTAAGATGTTGGAAGAACTGTCCACATTTACTTTTCATCAGCCAACAAGCTGAGTAGGCCTAAAGAACAGCAAATGCACTAGCCTATGTCAATCTACTATCCCCCATAGTACAAAAGTTAACCTATTCTATTGGTCAACTTGTCCTTTGTGCGTGAAATAAATATTCCAAACATAGTCTGGGACAGTTGTGGGATGTGATAGATCCCAAGTAATACAACCACTAACATCAAATAACCTTTTAAAAGCAATGAGGCTGATGCAACAGATCAGAAAGTTTAGCTAAAAATTGTCATAAACTATTAGGCTATTTCTTCACATTATAAGCGCAACAATGCGCACACGGCAGTAGGCTATAAGTGCGAATGTTCCAAAATGCAATCAATTAGCAGGAAAACACCATTCTCAAAAGTGACCACAAATGCGGTTATGCATGTAATGCTTTATTATAAAGGTGCATTTTTATGATGAAAATGATCTTCCCCAAACTTAAAACTCCTGTGCCACCAATGCATGCCAGTTAGGCTCTACACTGATTGTAAAGTGGATTAATGTTCTTAATTTTAAGACGTTATTTGGCCACTTTAGTTGTGATACAAACCTTAACAAAACATATAAGCCTATGGGCTAGGCTACATGAGGTGTGTGACTATGATTTGAAAAAGTCGCAAAAAAAGGCATGCGCTGTTTCTTGCCTTACTGCACACAATCCGGGCATCATTCACAAGTGATAATATATAATTCACAAGTGATAGGCTAATATTGCCACCCATCCGACTATTCTTGATTTAATCTTGTCTTTACATACAGTATACTAAATAATATATGTGTGACATTTGTTTTGATTTAGAATGGACCATTATCATGCACCTGTCTCGAAACAGGTGCAGTGGAAAAAATACATGTAATCTATGCACTTAGATAGCGAATGTAGGAGCTTTTCCCGTGGTTCATTTTCATGTCAGCCAGGTAGGCTATACTCCTGTTGTAAAGAGAAGCAATGTGCTTAATATTAGGAATTTGATAAATAAATATAGTAGGCCTAGCCTATTGAACTGTTTTCTCACGCAATTGCATAGCCAATAGAAATGGGCTCTCATGAAGTGTTTGATTAGATTTTCGATTACATTTGCATTGATGCCAGAGTGATTAGAGGGACAATAGAGTGCTGAGTACCAGGCAGTTAGCAAGTTTGGTAGGCTACTAATGACCATCAGCAGCATCAGAGCTTGGAGAAGCCTAGTTACCGTGACCGTGTCGAATTTGACTGCTGTCATGACTCGTGACCGCCGGTGTGGCGGTAATATGGGTCACCATAACAGCCCTAGTCCACATACATAGAGCATACGCACATGCATGCATGCCTCCAAACACACACACACACACACACACACACATTCACGCGCACACAAACACACACACACACACACTTTCTTCTAACACTACACACAGGACCTTACTCTCCAACAATACACAGTTTTGTCTTAACAGATCCCACTTCCAAGTTTATTACAGTTTTTTCAATCGCTTAGGTGCTATTTTCACAGGTATGTGGTGAATTGTCAAAAGTCTTAGTAAAAAACTCCAAACTGGTAACACGTGTAACGCAGCAAGTCTTATATTCCAAACCTTTTCTTGTACATTGATATTGTTCGGAGACATCTTTCACCACACAACCATTGATCCAAAATATAACTTAACTGTGAAATACCATGAGAACATTGATTTAGTCACCAAAACACAACATCATGATACCTTTAGTTGTTTTACTCCAATAGCAATAAATGCAAGATACATGTTTCAAAATTGCCCTTTGAAATGACAGTACATTACACTGTTTTCACATCAGGCAATACACTTGCACTACACATCAAAATTGACTGAAAATCGAATTTCCATAATTTCTATCCCATGTGTGATCAAAGGTGTTGAAGACATCTTTCACAATCATTGATACCAAAATAATTGATCAGATATAATTACAACAAAGGTGTACTGTAATCAAATGAAACTAATTAAATTAATAAAATAAATATCATGTTGAGCAGGCACTAGTTTGCATCAAGCCTGTCTTGAGCATTTGGCCATAGTTTCCCATCGATATCGCAGTAAATGTCGTCATTGTTCATGCACCTGGGGAAAAACCTTTTGGCATGGCGAATCCAAGCCTGATATAGCTCTGGATTGATGTCATTGCATGCCTCATTGTCACGTTCGTTGATGAACGGGACGGACCAAGGCGCAGCGTGATATGCATACATGTTTATTAAATATTAAACACAATGACAAAACAACAAACAAAACGAAACGTGAAGTCCAAGGCAGCACAACACAACATACCTTAACTGGAACAAGATCCCACAACCCACTAGTGCCAATAGGCTGCCTAAGTATGGTCCCCAAACAGAGACAACGAGCGACAGCTGCCTCTGATTGGGAACCACACCGGCCAACATAGAAATACAAATCCTAGAATATACAACATAGACAATCACCACATAGAAAATACACACCCTGACTCAACAAATAAGAGTCCCCAGAGTCAGGGCGTGACAGTACCCCCCCCCCCAAAGGTGCGGACTCCGACCGCACAACATAAACATAACAGGGTAGGGGCTGGGTGGGCATTCCGCCTCGGAGGCGGATCCGGCTCAGGGCGTGACGACCTCTCACTCTTCGCCTCCCTGTTGCGCCCCTGGTCTGGTCTAGACCTCGGCGCGTTGCTTTCCCTCTCCTTCCTCCCACTATACTCCAAGCCCTGTCTGGACCCTGGTGTGGGAGACCCCGAACCTGGAGAGGGGCTGATGTCTGGGTCTGGACTGGAGCCGCTGACCGGAGCTGGACCAGGCACCGGTGGAGCGGACTGCTCAGGCTCCGGACTGGAGCCGCTGACCGGAGCTGGATCAGGCACCGGTGGAGCGGACTGCTCTGGCTCCGGAGTGGAGCCGCTGACCGGCGCTGGACTGGACCCCGGTGAAGCGGATTGCTCTGGATCCGGAGTGGAGCAGCTGACCGGAGCTGAACTGGGCACCGGTGGAGCGGACTGTCTCTGGCTCCGGAGTAGAGCAGCTGACCGGTGCCGAACCAGGCACCGGTGGAACAGGCACGGGTCGTGCCGGACTGGACACACGCACCACTGGCTTGGTGCGAGGAGCAGGAACAGGCCGGACCGGGCTGGCGACGCGCACCACTGGCTTGAAGCGAGGGGCAGGAACAAGCCAGGCCGGGCTGGCGACGCGCACCACTGCCTTGGTGCGAGGGACAGGAACAGGCCAGACCGGGCTGGCGACGCGCACCACTGGCATGGTGCGAGGGGCAGGAACAGGCCGGGCCGGGCTGGCGACGTGCACCACTAGCTTGGTGCGAGGAGCAGGAACAGGCCGGACCGGGCTGGCGACGCGCACAACTGGCTTGGTGCGAGGGGCAGGAACAGGCCGGGCCAGGCTGGCGACGCGCACCACTGGCTTGGTGCGAGGGGCAGGAACAGGCCGGGCCGGGCTGGCGACGTGCACCACTGGCTTGGTGCGAGGGGCAGGAACAGGCCGGACCGGGCTGGCGACGCGCACCACTGTCTTGGTGCGAGGGACAGGAACGGGCCGGACCAGACTGGCGACACGCACCACTTGCTTGGTGCGAGGAACGGGACTGGGTTCCTTTATTAACCCCCGCTCCTTCTGCTGCCTAACCAGCTCCTCTTGCCGTGCCTCTACACTTTCCTTCTCCCTTATAGCCTCCTGTAGCGCCTCCCTCTGACCGAATAACTCCTGCTCCCTCTGAACCAATAGCCCCCGTAACATGGTGGCCTCCTCTCCTAACCTGCAGATCCGCCCTTTAACGACCTCCTGCTGCCTCGTCGTCCACACCGTGTGCCCCCCCCAAAATGTTCTTGAGGTTGCCTCTCGGGTCTCCATTGTCGGCACTATTGGCGCCGTTTCTCCTCTCCTACCTGGGCATCCTCCTTCATCGCCTTCCGGTAACGGACGGCCTCCTCCTCCGTAATTTTCCCCCAACCGAGGAGGACATCTACAAATGTAACCTCCTGTTGAATTCCCGGCGTTTGCTCCTGAACACGCTGCTTGGTCCTCGTTTGGTGGGATCTTCTGTCACGTTCGTTGATGAACGGGACGGACCAAGGCACAGCGTGATATGCGTACATGTTTATTAAATATTAAACACAATGACAAAACAACAAACAAAACGAAACGTGAAGTCCAAGGCAGCACAACCCAACATACCTTAACTGGAACAAGATCCCACAACCCACTAGTGCCAATAGGCTGCCTAAGTATGGTCCCCAAACAGAGACAACGAGCGACAGCTGCCTCTGATTGGGAACCACACCGGCCAACATAGAAATACAAATCCTAGAATATACAACATAGACAATCACCACATAGAAAACACACACCCTGACTCAACAAATAAGAGTCCCCAGAGATAGGGCGTGACACTCATCCATGGCCTGAAGGAGGGTGGGACGCTCATGGATTGTAATCATACAGTGCCTTGCAAAAGTATTCATCCCCCTTGGCGTTTTTCCTATTTTGTTGCATTACAACCTGTAATTTATATTTATTTGGATTTCATGTAATGGACATACACAAAATAGTCCAAATTGGTGAAGTGAAATGAAAAAAATAACTTGTTTCAAAATATTCTAAAAAATATAACGGAAAAGTGGTGCGTGCATATGTATTCAACCCCTTTGCTATGAAGCCCCTAAATAAGATCAATTACCGTCAAAAGTCACATAATTAGTTAAATATAGTCCACCTGTGTGCAATCTAATCACATGATCTGTCACATGATCTCAGTATATATACACCTGTTCTGAAAGGCCCCAGAGACTGCAACACCACTAAGCAAGGGGCACCACCAAGCAAGAAGCTCTCCAAACAGGTCAGGGACAAAGTTGTGGAGAAGTACAGATCAGGGTTGGGTTATAAAAAAATATCCGAAACATTGAACATCCCACGGAGCACCATTAAATCCATTATTAACAAATGGAAAGAATATGGCACCACAAGAGGGCCGCCTACCAAAACTCACGGACCAGGCAAGGAGGGCATTAATCAGAGAGGCAACAAAGAGACCAAAGATAACCCTGAAGGAGCTGCAAAGCTCCACAGTGGAGCTTGGAGTATCTTGTCCATAGGACCACTTTAAGCTGTACACTCCACAGAGCTGGGCTTTATGGAAGAGTGACCATAAAAAAGCCATTGCTTAAAGAAAAAAATAAGCAAACGCGTTTGGTGTTTGCCAAAAGGCATGTGGGAGACTCCCCAAACATATGGAAGAAGGTACTCTGGTCAGATGAGACTAAAATTTAGCTTTTTGGCCATCAAGGAAAACGCTATGTCTGGCACAAACCCAACACCTCTCATCACCCCAAGAACACCATCCCCACAGTGAAGCATGGTGGTGGCAGCATCATGCTGTGGGGATGTTTTTCATCGGCAGGGACTAGGAAACTGGTCAGAATTGAAGGAAGGATGGATGGCGCTAAATACAGGGAAATTCTTGAGGGAAACCTGTTTCAGTCTTCCAGAGATTTGAGACTGGGACGGAGGTTCACCTTCCAGCAGGACAATGACCCTAAGCATACTGCTAAAGCAACACTCAAGTGGTTTAAGGGGAAACATTTAAATGTCTTGGAATGGCCTAGTCAAAGCCCAGACCGCAATCCAATTGAGAATCTGTGGTATGACTTAAAGACAACTGTACACCAGCGGAACCCATCCAACTTGAAGGAGCTGGAGCAGTTTTGCCTTGAAGAATGGGCAAAAATCCCAGTGGCTAGATGTTCCAAGCTTATAGAGACATACCCAAAGAGACTTGCAGCTGTAATTGCTGCAAAAGGTGGCTCTAAAAAGTATTGATTTGGGGGGGTGAATAGTTATGCATGCTCACTCTGTTTTTTTGTCTTATTTCTTGTTTGTTTCACAAGAAAAAATATTTTGCATCTTCAAAGTGGTAGGCATGTTGTGTAAATAAAATGATACAAACCCCCCAAAAAACAATTTTAATTCCAGGTTGTAAGGCAACAAAATAAGAAAAATGCCAAGGGGGATGAATACCTTCGCAAGCCACTGTATATTTTACAGTATTGTATTGTTATTTCATAGTTTTCATCTCTTCACTATTATTCTACAATGTAGAAAATAGTAAAAATAAAGAAAAACCCTTGAATGAGTAGGTGTGTCCAATCTTTTGACTGGAACTGTATATTTCAGCAATTTTTTTATTTGATTTATTTAACCAGGTAAGTTGACTGAAAACACATTCTCATTTACAGCAACAACCTGGGGAATAGTTACAGGGGAGATGAATGAGCAAATTGGAGGCTGGGGATGATTAGGTGGCCATGATGGTCAGATTGGGAATTTAGCCAGGACACTGGGGTTAACACCCCTACTCTTATGATAAGTGCCATGGGATCTTTAGTAACCACAGAGAGTTAGGACACCCATTTAACATCCCATCCAGAAGACAGCACCCTACACAGGGTAATGTACTCAATCACTGCCCTGGGGAATTGGAATATTTTTTTAGACCAGATGATAGAGTGCCTCCTCCTGGCCCTCCAACACCACTTCCAGCAGCATCTGGTCTCCCATCCAGGGACCAACCCTGCTTAGCTTCAGAGGCAAGACAGCAGTGGGATAAAGGGTGGTATGCTGCTGGCGTGAAATGACAATCATATCAAACATAATGTGAGCATTGCATTGTGAGAAGCAATTACTTTATATGAACATGTATTGCAATGTGAAACTTGTATTTCTAGATGAAACACTAACAACTGATGATCTGTTTGATGATCTGTTTTTAGTTTTGTACTAAGCATTGTGAAAATGTATCAAATACTTATGAAAATTGCTACTTTCCTCTTCCAGAGGATAGACGTAAACACAGCGGGGAGTGCATGGGGAAATCCTGTTCACCCTAAAAGTGGAACTTTCACAGCCTAGTTGTACAATCTATCACTGTAAGACTACCACAACCACACCACCACCCACATCCTACAGAAACCAGGCCAGTATGACAAATCTGAACACTTAACAGTATATATAGAAATAGCTTGTGAGCTGGGACACTAACCTACTGAACTGTACATCCATCCATAATTCACACAGCATGGTACTATGTGAACATTCTCTAAAAGCCTTCTACAGTGGAGAGGAGTGCTGAGCAAAGTAAGTATGATAGGAACCAATGTCTGACTGAGAGCTGAATATAAACTTAATTCTGATTATCGAGAGCCATTCACAACGATAAACAATGTAACAGTGAGTTACTTTGAAACGCTGCACTGGGCAAGTTCAGCGGTGCGCTCTGGTTGGTCCTGTCTATGGTCCTGAATTAGCACCTGATTCTTCGCCATTTCCTGATTTCTATAAATAACGGTTCCAGCTTTGTCCTTCACTGACATTACAGTAAGCTCTCTTTTGTACTGCACTTTTATAGCTTCAGACAGGGATTGATACAACTTTTGGACTGGGCAAAGATCTATAGCGCTTTTGATAAATTCCTAACGTGATGAAATAAATAATAATATCTAGTACCGCAGAACCAAGTCAATTATTGTATTTGTATTTCATTTGGAAAATAAAGTGCATTCGGAAAGTATTCAGATCCCATCCCTTTTTCCACATTTTGTTACGTTACAGCCTTATTCCTTACCAATCTACACACAATACCCCATAATGACAAAGCGAAAAACCATTTTTTAGACATTTTTGCAAATGTAAAAAACAGAAATACCTTATTTACATAAGTATTCAGACACTTTGCTATGAGACTCAAAATTGAGCTCAGGTGCATCCTATTTTCATTGATCATCCTTGAGATGTTTCTACAACTTGATTGGAGTCCACTTGTGGTAAATTCAATTGATTGGACATGATTTAGAAAGGCACAAACCTGTCTATATAAGGTCCCGCAGTTGACAGTGCATGTCAGAGGAAAAACCAAGCCATGAGGTTGAAGGAGTTGTCCGTAGAGCTCCGACACAAGGTTGTGTCGAGGCACAGATCTGGGAAAGGGTACCAAAACATTTCTGCAGGATTGACGGTCCCCAAAAACACAGTGGCCTCCATCATTCTTAAATGGAAGAAGTTTGGAACCACCAAGACTCTTCCTAGAGCTGGCCGCCCGGCCAAACTGAGCATCGGGGCAGAAGGGCCTTGGTCAGGGAGGTGACCAAGAACCCGATGGTCCCTCTAACAGAGCTCCAGAGTTCCTCTGTGGAGATGGGAGAACCTTCCAGAAGGACAACCATCGCTGCAGCACTCCACCAATCAGGCCTTTATGGTAAAGTGGCCAGACGGAAGCCACTAAAGGACTCTCAGACCATGAGAAACAAGATTCTCTGGTCTGATGAAACCAAGATTGAACTCTTTGGCCTGAATGCCAAGCGTCACGTCTGGAGGAAAGCATGGTGGTGGCAGCATCATGCTGTGGGGACCCATCTGTCTATCTCCTCATTTGAATTCCATGCTGTCACAGTCACTAGCCCATTCAAGCTTAACATCCTTGTCATTTATCACCCTCCAGGTTCCCTTGGAGAGTTCATCAATGAGCTTGACAAGTTCCTTTCCTGAGGATGGCTCACCCCTCACAGTTCTGGGTGTCTTTAACCTCCCTACGTCTGCCTTCGACTCATTTCTCTCTGCCTCCTTCTTTCCACTCCTTTCCTCTTTTGACCTCACCCTCTCACCGTCCCCCCCTACTCACAAGGCAGGCAATACGCTTGACCTCATCTTTACTAGATGCAGTTCTTCTACTAATCTCACTGCAACTCCCCTCCAAGTCTCCGACCACTACTTTGTATTCTTTTCTCTCTCGCTCTCCTCCAACACTACTCACTCTGCCCCTACTCCGATGGTAATGTGCCATCGCAACCTTCGCTCTCTCTCTCCCGCTACTCTCTCCTCTTCCATCCTATCATCTCTTCCCTCTGCTAAATCCTTTTCCCTCCGATCTCCTGATTCTGCCTCCTTAACCCTCCTCTCCTCCCTTTCTGCATCTTTTGACTCTCTATGTCCCCTATCCTCCCGGCCGGCTCGGTCCTCCCCTCCTGCTCCGTGGCTTGACGACTCATTGCGAGCTCACAGAAGAGGGCTCCGGGCAGCCGAGCGGAAATGGAGGAAAACTAGACTCCCTGCGGACCTGTCATCTTTTCACTCCCTCCTCTCTACATTCTCTTCCTCTGTTTCCGCTGCTAAAGCCACTTTCTACCACTCTAAATTTCAAGCCTCTGCCTCTAACCCTAGGAAGCTCTTTGCCACCTTCTCCTCCCTGCTGAATCCCCCTCCTCCTCCCCCTCCCTCATCCCTCTCTGTGGACGACTTTGTCAACAATTTTGAAAAGAAGGTTGACGACATCCGATCCTCATTTATTAAGTCAAATGACACCGCTGGTCCTGCTCACACTGCCCTACCCTATCCTTTGACTTCTTTCTCCCCTCTCTCCAGATGAAATCTTGCGACTTGTGATGGCCGGCCGCACAACAACCTGCCCGCTTGACCCTATTCCCTCCTCTCTTCTCCAGACCATTTCCGGAGACCTTCTCCCTTACCTCACCTCGCTCATCAACTCATCCTTGACCGCTGGCCATGTCCCTTCCATCTTCAAGAGAGCGAGAGTTGCACCCCTCCTCAAAAAACCTACACTCGATCCCTCCGATGTCAACAACTACAGACCAGTATCCCTTCTTTATTTTCTCTCCAAAACTCTTGAGCGTGTCGTCTCTAGCCAACTCTCCTGCTATCTCTCTCAGAATGACCTTCTTGATCCAAACCAGTCAGGTTTCAAGACTGGTCATTCAACTGAGACTGCTCTTCTCTGTGTCACGGAGGCTCTCCGCACTGCTAAAGCTAACTCTCTCTCCTCTGCTCTTATCCTTCTAGATCTATCCACTGCCTTTGATACTGTGAACCATCAGATCCTCCTCTCCACCCTCTCCGAGTTGGGCATCTCCGGCACTGCTCACTCTTGGATTGCGTCCTACCTGACAGATCGCTCCTACCAGGTGGCGTGGCGAGAATCTGTCTCCGCACCACGTGCTCTCACCACTGGTGTCCCCTAGGGCTCAGTTCTAGGCCCTCTCCTATTCTCTCTATACACCAAGTCACTTGGCTCTGTCATATCCTCACATGGTCTCTCCTATCATTGCTACGCAGACAACACACAATTAATTTTCTCCTTTCCCCCTTCTGATAACCAGGTGGCGAATCGCATCTCTGCATGTCTGGCAGACATATCAGTGTGGATGTCAGATCACCACCTCAAGCTGAACCTCGGCAAGACAGAGCTGCTCTTCCTCCCGGGGAAGGACTGCCCGCTCCATGATCTCGCCATCACGGTTGACAACTCCATTGTGTCCTCCTCCCAGAGTGCAATGAATCTTGGGTGACCCAATCCTGCAGGTTCATGCTCTACAACATTCGCAAAAAAAAATGTGGTTGTCCCACTTGCTATCATAAGTTGAATGCACCAATTTGTAAGTTGCTAAATGATGTAAATGTAAATCTAAGGTATTCAACAAAATACTGAGTAAAGGGTCTGAATACTTATGTAAATGTAATATTTCAGTTTTTTTATTTATTATAAATGTGTACAAAATTATAAAAACCAGTTTTTGCTTTGTCATTATGGTGTATTGTGTGTAGATTGATGAGGAGGAAAAAAAACTATTTAATCCATTTTAGAATAATGCTGTAACGTAACAAAATGTGGAAAAAGTCAAGGGGTCTGAATACTTCCGAATGCACTGTATATTTTAATCTCTATTCACTCTCCCAGAGGACTTGTTGAGATGAGGATTCAATAAATTTGAAAAATGAATAATCCATTATGGAACAACTCTCATAGTACACAGATTAAAGAATGTCAAAGAAGTAGATCAATAAAATGATCATTTAATATAGACATAAAAGAGAATAACAATGTCAGAAATGCCTTTTTGCAAATTTGATAATTTCAAAGTCTACATGTGTTTATCATCTCAAACTCAAAGTACACGTATCAAATAATTGAATCAATCTATTCAACTGCAGGTAATTGCGAACCAATTTGTAAAATATTTTTTCCTTTGATTTATACTGTGATAATTTCCAAGTTTACATTACAGTACATTTGAATCAATAATGCATGCTGAAACACTTCAATGTGTCAGAACTATTGGCTTCTCCTGAAACGAGGAAAACCTTTCCTCTCCACTGATTTCTGTGATGTTTACACATAAAAACATTATACACTAAAATGTTGAAATAGATAGCAAATTGACTGTTACAGTGAATGACAGGGATATTAAATAAAGTGAACAGATTCTGCCCAGTCAATTTGCCACCATCTGTTAGCAATCAATTTGACTATCTTCTAATTCCTCAGTTTATTCTCTTATGGAATATGCCAGGAGGTGCCGATTCTGCAGGTACCAGATTACATTTGGACCTGGTGAAATGTGGAAGCTATACTATCCACTAGGGGCAACGTGAGCGCCTATTACTTTCTAGTAGGCTTGCGACTTGCTAGGGTGTTGTGGATGGTGGATGGTGATGGGGGATGGGCATTTAAGCCACAGACTCCAGCTCTGAAGGTTGCGTGTTCAACCCAAGTGCTAAGCACTCGTTGTTTTTGGGGGGGCCTTTCCCAAACATTAACCCTTAACTTAACCACTCAGAATTAATGCTTAAACGTAAATTTAACCCTATCCCTAACCTTAACCATTTGGAATGAATGCCTGAACATACGTTTTAGTTTCACTTTTGGTGACAGCTAAAATACGGCAACACATGTTGTAATTAAATCGTCAAGCCATGGCGTAATTCTGTTACTGCAGTTACGCCACGGGTTGACGTTTTATTTGGAGATTGGGTTCCTGCTCCTTACATAGGCTACTGTTGTGTCACCACAGATGTATTTAACCAGCCCTACCCAGGGTACAGTAGTTAGTCCCTTGGGTTCCTCAGCATGTCCTGTTGATTCTGTGTGTCAGAGCACACAGTTCCCCAAGTTCTGATAAACAGGTTACAGTCACCACTGCTGATGCTAAGAGAATGACAAGATGGTCTAATCCCTCCACCTCTTTCCTACAGCGCTCTTTCGCTTTGTCTTTTTGGTTGGGGTCCTGGGGTTTACAGATACAAACCTGCGTTGTCTGTATGACTCAAGACAATGATAGCCCACTGAGCTACAGTAGAGCTAAGGCATGAGATGGGGGCTAGCATGACTCTTCTGGTCTCAGGTAGGATTACTCATCATGTTCACCCAACCACCTCAGCCACACTTGCATGCTTTATTTTCTGAAGAAAATTAGTGCCTGGTCAAAATATGTTTGGGGAGAGAAAAATAGTGTATGAGAAATTATGCATGAAGATTTTCACAAAATAAAGTATACACATAATTTAACTAAAGGATTTAAAAATAGCCAAATAGCTATGGCACATTAGAGTCAAGACAGTGAACCTCCTCTTGTCTTTTTCACATGCTCCAAAACAGCCTGAAATTGGAATGTAATTAGCCTTCTCACAATAACACCAAGTAGTCGGAAGAGTTAACATACCCCGAGGTGACTTGACACAAAGCTGGAACAAATCAAATAAAACTCAAACTGGGTAAGGATACCTGTTTTCTTTTAAATCCACAACTTGGATCCCTCCACAGCCTCATAGATGGTCTAGATACTTTTTCTAACCTCTCTGGAATACCAAATTATGATGTGTACTATGTTACGTATTGGATTACTAAAAACTACAACTTTTACATTACCTACTGTGGAAAGGAAAATACCTATATATTTGTGGAAAAATTACCATTATCAAATATTTAGTCATATCCCAGTTTTCCTATTTGCTTGGAACGGCAAGCCAGACAAAATTAAACGGGCCTATTTATGTAATGAATATGAATTCGGAGGGCAGAAATGATTATTAAATATTAAAGCATTAGACCTCTCACTAAAGGCTTCAGTCATGCAAAAGTTATACTTAAATCCGAAATGGTTCTCTAGCAGATTAGTAAGAATGTCTCACTCCATGTTCAAGAATGGGCTTTTTCCCTTTATTCAGATTACAACCCCTCACTTTCGGTTACTTGAAAATTAAATAATCTCCAAAATATCACTATTTTTAAATAAAGCCATAGAAAGTTGGTTGCAATTTCAGTTTAATCCACCAGAAAAGACCGAACAAATATAAAAACAAATATTATGGTTAAACTCAAATATACTAATTGATATAAAAACAATATTTTTTGATAATTTAAAGAAAGAAATAAACTTTGTAAATGATATCATAAATAGGACTGGTGGAGTTATGTCACACATGCAGCTAACAAAAATATATGGAAATGTTTGCTCTACTCAAAATTACAACCAACTAATTGCAGCATTACCACAAAAATGGAAGAGGCAAGTGGAAGGGGGAGAAAGTAAGGAACTTGTCTGTCGGCCCTGCATTAAAGACCAAAATTGGCTAAAGAAAATTGTGATAAATAAAAAAGTATACCAGTTTCATTTAAGGACCAAGCTGTGCCATACAGTTTGCAAAATAGTTGGGAAGAGATTTTCGATGTGCCAATTCCATGGCACATGATTTATGAACTGATACACAAAACAACACTGTTTTCAAAAGTTTTTCTATTTAAATTATTATACAACATTCTTGCAACCAATAGAATGTTAGTTATATAACCATCCCAGCTCTGCAGATTTTGCTGCGAAGTGACAGAATCATTAGATCATTCGTTTTGGTAATGTCCATATGTAGCTTGTTTTTGGTCGCAGGATCAGGAATGGGTGAAGAATTGCAACATTTACCTGGAGCTAACTCTGCAAATAGCACTGCTGGGTGATTCAAAAAGTCACAGTCAATTGATCAATAATATAATAATACTCTTAGCAAAAATGTTTATCTTTAATTTACAATATGTAGAATCTATGAGAATAGAAAGGTTCAGAACTTTTGTGAAACATCACAGCACAGTTGAAAAATATATGGCAAATAGAAATCAAAACTGGATGGTGTTCAGAGATAGATGGGAGGGGTTGAGTGGAGCTGAAGGATGGGACCAAAAACAAACAAAAGATAGCTATTTGAGATGTACAGTGTCCTTAAAATGTATATAGTGTGTATAGGCTGGAAGTACAGTGGGGGAAAAAAGTATTTAGTCAGCCACCAATTGTGCAAGTTCTCCCACTTAAAAAGATGAGAGAGGCCTGTAATTTTCATCATAGGTACACGTCAACTATGACAGACAAATTTAGATTTTTTTTCTCCAGAAAATCACATTGTAGGATTTTTAATGAATTTATTTGCAAATGATGGTGGAAAATAAGTATTTGGTCACCTACAAACAAGCAAGATTTCTGGCTCTCACAGACCTGTAACTTCTTCTTTAAGAGGCTCCTCTGTCCTCCACTCATTACCTGTATTAATGGCACCTGTTTGAACTTGTTATCAGTATAAAAGACACCTGTCCACAACCTCAAACAGTCACACTCCAAACTCCACTATGGCCAAGACCAAAGAGCTGTCAAAGGACACCAGAAACAAAATTGTAGACCTGCACCAGGCTGGGAAGACTGAATCTGCAATAGGTAAGCAGCTTGGTTTGAAGAAATCAACTGTGGGAGCAATTATTAGGAAATGGAAGACATACAAGACCACTGATAATCTCCCTCGATCTGGGGCTCCACGCAAGATCTCACCCTGTGGGGTCAAAATGATCACAAGAACGGTGAGCAAAAATCCCAGAACCACACGGGGGGACCTAGTGAATGACCTGCAGAGAGCTGGGACCAAAGTAACAAAGCCTACCATCAGTAACACACTACGCCGCCAGGGACTCAAATCCTGCAGTGCCAGACGTGTCCCCCTGCTTAAGCCAGTACATGTCCAGGCCCGTCTGAAGTTTGCTAGAGTGCATTTGGATGATCCAGAAGAGGATTGGGAGAATGTCATATGGTCAGATGAAACCAAAATAGAACTTTTTGGTAAAAACTCAACTCGTCGTGTTTGGAGGACAAAGAATGCTGAGTTGCATCCAAAGAACATCATACCTACTGTGAAGCATGGGGGTGGAAACATCATGTTTTGGGGCTGTTTTTCTGCAAAGGGACCAGGACGACTGATCCGTGTAAAGGAAAGAATGAATGGGGCCATGTATCGTGAGATTTTGAGTGAAAACCTCCTTCCATCAGCAAGGGCATTGAAGATGAAACGTGGCTGGGTCTTTCAGCATGACAATGATCCCAAACACACCGCCCGGGCAACGAAGGAGTGGCTTCGTAAGAAGCATTTCAAGGTCCTGGAGTGGCCTAGCCAGTCTCCAGATCTCAACCCCATAGAAAATCTTTGGAGGGAGTTGAAAGTCCGTGTTGTCCAGCGACAGCCCCAAAACATCACTGCTCTAGAGGAGATCTGCATGGAGGAATGGGCCAAAATACCAGCAACAGTGTGTGAAAACCTTGTGAAGACTTACAGAAAACGTTTGACCTGTGTCATTGCCAACAAAGGGTATATAACAAAGTATTGAGAAACTTTTGTTATTGACCAAATACTTATTTTCCACCATAATTTGCAAATAAATTCATAAAAAATCCTACAATGTGATTTGACGTGTACCTATGATGAAAATTACAGGCCTCTCTCATCTTTTTAAGTGGGAGAACTTGCACAATTGGTGGCTGACTAAATACATTTTTTCCCCACTGTAGAAGCCTAAGAGTTGTTGTCCATTAGTTTACTTCAATTAGGGGAGGGATGGTAGTGTAGGGGAAAATAAGAAAGGAAAATATATTTGAAAAATATGTACATTGCATTCGGAAAGTATTCAGACACTTTACTTTTTCCGCATTTTGTTATGTTACAGCCTTATTCTAAAATGGATTAAATCGTTTTTTTCCCCGCTCATCAATCTACACACAATACCCAATAATGACAAAGCAAAAACAGATTTTTAGTAATTTTCGGAAATATATTAAAAATAAAAAACTGAAATATAAAATGTTCATGCAGTACCAGTGAAAAGTTTGGACACACCTACTAATTCCAGGGTTGTTCTTTATTTTTACTATTTTCTACATTGTAGAATAATAGCGAAGACATCAAAACTATGAAATAACACATATGGAATCATGTAGTAACAAAAAAGTGTTAAACAAATCATATATTATATTATATTATATTTGACTTTCTTCAAGTAGCCACCATTTGCCTTGATGACAGCTTTGCACACTCTTGGCATTCTCTTAACCAGCTTCATGAGGTAGTCACCTGGAATGCATTTCAATTAACAGGTGTGCCTTGTTAAAAGTTCATTTGTGGAATTTCTTTCCTTCTTAATGCATTTGAGCCAATCAGTTGTGTTGTGACATGGTAGGGGTGGTATACAGAAGATAGCCCTATTTGGTAAAAGACCAAGTCCATATTATGGCAAGAACAGCTCAAATAAGCAAAGAGAAATGACAAGTGCAGTCGCAAAAACCATTAAGCGCTATGATGAAACTGGCTCTCATGAGGACCGCCACAGGAAAGGAAGACCCAGAGTTACCTCTGCTGCAGAGGATAAGTTCATTAGAGTTACCAGCCTCAGAAATTGCAGGCCAAATAAATGCTTCACAGAGTTCAAGTAACAGACACATCTCAACATCAACTGTTCAGAGGGGACAGTGTGAATCAGGCCTTCATGGTTGAATTGCTGCAAAGAAACCACTACTAAAGGACACCAATGAGAAGAAGAACCGATTGCTCAGTTTGGCCGGGCGGCCAGCTCTAGGAAGAGTCTTGGTGGTTCCAAACTTCTTCCATTTAAGAATGATGGAGGCCACTTGTTGGGGACCTTCAATGCTGCAGAAATGTTTTGGTACCCTTCCCCAGATCTGTACCTCGACACAATCCTTTCTCGGAGCTCTACGGACAATTCCTTCATCCTCATGGCTTGGTTTCTGCTCTGACATGCACTGTCAACTGTGGGACCTTATATAGACAGGTGTGTGCCTTTCCAAATCATGTCCAATCAATTGAATTTACCACAGATGTACTCCAATCAAGTTGTAGAAACATCTCAAGGATGATCAATGGAAACAGGATGCACTTGAGCTCATTTTTGAGTCTCATAACAAAGGGTCTGAATACTTATGTAAATAAGGTATTTCTTTTTTTCATTTTTAATAACTTTGCAAAAATTCATAGAAACCTGTTTTCGCTTTGTAATTATAGGGTATTGTGTGTAAATGGATGAGGAACATTTTTATTTAATCCATTTTACAATAAGGCTGTAACGTAACAAAATTTGAAAAATGGGAAGGGGTCTGAATACTTTCCGAATGCACTGTATATTTACACAAATATATATGGGGAATTGGAAATGATGCAGACAATTACATTGATGGAAGCCACAATCTATCTGCAATAGGGCGGCGCACAATTGGCCCAGCGTTGTCCGCGTTTGGCCGGTGTAGGCCGTCATTGTAAATAAGAATATGTTCTTAACTGACTTGCCTAGTTAAATAAAGGTTAAAATATATATATATATTTTTAATAACAAGACATCTGATTGAGAAAGGTGACTTGGCAGGGTGCCAAGGAACATTGTGAAGTCATAGACTGGACTGGCAAAGGTCCAGCTATTAATGAAAAGCAAAGCAAGCTCCAGTGGTCAGTCGGTTCCTGCCTCGCTAGTGTGGCGTGTAGGAACCTGGGGAAGGATTCAGGCCATGCCTTTGGCACATCCAATTACAAAGTAAAGATGAAGGCATGCAGTACAGTGGGGAAAGTCGTTTTACTAAGATACATTAATAAACTATGATTCAGACATTTGGGCATGAATAAATTATGACTCAAAAAGTTTTTTTTTAATGAATGCAGGTTTTGGTCATTTCAATTCAAATTGCCTATTTATTAATGAGCCAAAAATCAATAATTTGCTCAATATTGAAATTCCTTGAAATTATCACCACGATTGGTGCTGTGAAGTGTAATAACATATTTAGCATTCCTTACATTATATTATAAACTGCGTCGTTCGAGCCCTGAATGCTGATTGGCTGAAAGCTGTGGTATATCAGACCGTATACCACGCGTATGACAAAACATTTATTTATACTGCTCTAATTACGTTGGTAACCATTTTAAGATAGCAATAAGGCACCTCGGGGGTTGTGTTGCGTTGTGCATAAAAACAGCCCTTTGCCGTGGTATATTGGCCATATACCACACCCCCTCGGGCCTTATTGCTTAAATATAAAGTGAGGGAAAAAAGTATTTGATCCCCTGCTGATTTTGTACGTTTGCCCACTGACAAAGAAAAGATCAGTCTATAATTTTAATGGTAGGTTTATTTGAACAGTGAGAGACAGAATAACAACAACAAAATCCAGAAAAACGCATGTCAAAAATGTTATAAATTGATTTGCATTTTAATGAAGGAAATAAGTATTTGACCCCCTCTCAATCACAAAGATTTCTGGCTCCCAGGTGTCTTTTATACAGGTAACGAGCTGAGATTAGGAGAACACTCTTAAAGGGAATGCTCCTAATCTCAGCTTGTTACCTGTATAAAAGACACCTGTCCACAGAAGCAATCAATCAATCAGATTCCAAACTCTCCACCATGGCCAAGACCAAAGAGCTCTCAGAGGATGTCAGGGACAAGATTGTAGACCTACACAAGGCTGGAATGGGATACAAGACCATCGCCAAGCAGCTTGGTGAGAAGGTGACAACAGTTGGTGCGATTATTCGCAAATGGAAGAAACACAAAATAACTGTCAATCTCCCTCGGCCTGGGGCTCCATGCAAGATCTCACCTCGTAGAGTTGCAATGATCATGAGAACGGTGAGGAATCAGCCCAGAACTACACGGGAGGATCTTGTCAATGATCTCAAGGCAGCTGGGACCACAGTCACCAAGAAAACAATTGGTAACACACTACGCCGTGAAGGACTGAAATCCTGCAGCGCCCGCAAGGTCCCCCTGCTCAAGAAAGCACATATACAGGGCCGTCTGAAGTTTGCCAATGAACATCTGAATGATTCAGAGGAGAACTGGGTGAAAGTGTTGTGGTCAGATGAGACCAAAATGGAGCTCTTTGGCATCAACTCAACTCGCCGTGTTTGGAGGAGGAGGAATGCTGCCTATGACCCCAAGAACACCATCCCCACCGTCAAACATGGAGGTGGAAACATTATGCTTTGGGGGTGTTTTTCTGCTACGAGGACAGGACAACTTCACCGCATCAAAGGGACGATGGACGGGGCCATGTACCGTCAAATCTTGGGTGAGAACCTCCTTCCCTCAGCCAGGGCATTGAAAATGGGTCGTGGATGGGTATTCCAGCATGACAATGACCCAAAACACACGGCCAAGGAACCAAAGGAGTGGCTCAAGAATAAGCACATTAAGGTCCTGGAGTGGCCTAGCCAGTCTCCAGACCTTAATCCCATAGAAAATCTGTGGAGGGAGCTGAAGGTTCGAGTTGCCAAACGTCAGCCTCGAAACCTTAATGACTTGGAGAAGATCTGCAAAGAGGAGTGGGACAAAATCCCTCCTGAAATGTGTGCAAACCTCGTGGCCAACTACAAGAAACGTCTGACCTCTGTGATTGCCAACAAGGATTTTGCCACCAAGTACTAAGTCATGTTTTGCAGAGGGGTCAAATACTTATTTCCCTCATTAAAATGCAAATAAATTTATAACATTTTTGACATGCGTTTTTCTGGATTGTTTTGTTGTTATTCTGTCTCTCACTGTTCAAATAAACCTACCATTAAAATTATAGACTGATCATGTCTTTGTCAGTGGGCAAACGTACAAAATCAGCAGGGGATCAAATACTTTTTTTCCTCACTGTATCATACTCAGGGGAGTGCCTTGAATAGTTATTTTCAGTGCAATATGACTCATCCATGTCTTTAAGAGCTAGGCAGTAGTGTGACTTAATACATAGAAATGGTCATCAACATTTTCCATGCACAAACAGATCCATTTCATGATAGCAGATCCAGTTTGTTAAATGTGAAACATGACAAGGTGTTCAATTTCGATCCACTGCTTATGGGGTGAGATACCGATGCAAAGCACGTTAGACCACATACCATGATGTTTTCCCTGATTCCCTCACAGCCCTATGGACCTTCTGCACTCAATGCAATAGTATATTATTCAATTTCTATCCTCTACGGGGTGCAAAGCTTGCTATACCACATACCATGATGTTTTCCCAGACTCCCTGGAACTTCTGCAATCAATGCAATGGTCTATTATTCCCACATAGGGTCAACAGTACACCTGGTCACCGTGGAAACACTGCCCCACACACAAAAAGGTGCTATCTAGAGCCTAAAACGGTTATTTGGCTGTCCCCATAGGAGAACCCTTTGAAGAACCCTTTTTGGTTCCAGGTAGAACCCTTTTGGTTCCAGGTAGAACCCCTTTGGCTTCCATGTAAAACCCTTTCCACAGAGGTTCTACATGGAACCCAAAGGAGTTCTACCTGGAACCGAAAAGGGTTCTCCTATGGGGACAGCCGAAAAACCCTTTTGGAATAATTTTTTCTAAGAGTGTACAGTGCAATGTGTAGAAACTCATTTGCATTTCCAGATAGACCCTTGAATGCATAAACCAACCAATCTCACAATCAACATTCAAAATGGCTGAGGATTATGCAGGTCTGTTGTAAAACGTTCTGAATGTATTTACATATTTTCTTAATCCTCAAGCAAATACTGTACATTTAAGCTATTTAGCCGGTTTGATGATTTTTCCACTTAAATCAAAGGATACTTTTACTTCAGGAACCTCTTTCCCAGTGTTAGATTAAAATGACTTCGTTTTTTTGACACCGGCATTCCCTACACTTATAAACATCATCACGTCTTGGTCTCTTTTAATCCAAAGTTATACTAACCGGACCACCAGGCCCAGCATTGATTAAAACCCCATCCTCAGAGAAAACTGTGTCAAAGATTCAGCAGCACAGAGTGAATGCCTCCGTGGGTGGATAGGCCAGCATATCACAAATATTATATTAGTCCAACACAAGCAGAGGGAAATCATTAATAATATTGAAAACACTTTCCTACATGTTTTGCAGGTAAACTTTTCACAAAAACATTTCATACTATGCCATACATTATTTGTATGTTGTTTGTTGTTACATACTTGATGAAAGAGTCAAATATTATGGCAAAGATGGCTTCTATACAACCATTTCCTATTTATAGAGATGCAATCTATCTAAAGGTCAAATCTGGGACAGGTAAACACCACTTTGTGGGAGTCAATCAAATACCCTTTTCACACCCTTTTAGTGCAGATATGAAACACTGTGCTTCCTTGCTTATTTTCTTTTCACATGGTCCTTTCCAGCAGGGTTCCAGCAACTATGGTGGATGGGTAACCAGGACAGCACAGTACAGCTTGCTTTGGCTTGGCTTGGATTAGAAGTGTGAAAAGGGTCAAACTGTCCTGAGAGATTGTGGTTTACACCTGATCTAATGTTGTATGATGTTCCCGAGTGGTTGAACGGTTTAGAGGAGAAGCCATTGGAAGGACTCTCTAGGGACTAGTGGAGCAGGAGGATGTTTGAGAGGAATAGGCAATTGTTGGGGTGATCAATAAACCAAGGCTAGCTATCATGAGGATATAAACCACTATTGTTACCTATCTATTGAGTTTGTTCAAGACTCTACCAGTTAGTGATTCCAGTCAGGTGATTGTAACAAGAATACAAAACTGAGTGTGTACAGCAGTATGTGTTCCAGGAGTGTTTGTCCTTTAGATCCATACAGAAATCTGTCTGGAAGACCACAGATAGTGTCAGTCACTCCCGGAGAAAGGTCTATCACAGAGTCTACTACAGAGTACCCATCTTCCTATTAGCTTTCACATCTCATTCCAATTTAACCTTAGCCTTACTAACAGCTTTAATCAGAGGAAACGTATTGTCTCGATAACAAATTACAACATAAAACACCACATTGATTCAACTCCTGATTTAGACTAGACTGTTTTTAGTTTCTGCTCCAGCCCTATATAATAGAATCCCATGTATTTTATAGTTGTAGAGACAGAGCTAGCTGCAGTTCTAAAAGCAAAGCCACGGCTGGAGTCTATTTCTGGCTGTGTGGAGCTGATGCTGTTCAGAGATGAAATGAAATAGCGGCAGTTCATTTGACACAGTGGACTAGCTGTGCTCTAATGAATCTGATTATGCACCCTCCTCTGCAGTTGGACTGGCCTCTCTCCTCCCTCCTCCTCAGGACTCGGTTGTCATCTATCCCACTGCATGATGATGACGAACCACTGGCTAAAACAAACTGACCAGCCTACACTGACAGGCATTAGGCAACCAGACCAAATGTTAAGCCTCCTCTATCTTTTACTCACTGTGACGACGTCAGAGTGCTAGTCGGACTAAATGTTAGCCTAAACCTCCTCTCTTTTGTACGCAACTGTGATGTCATCAGAGAGAGTTCAAGTTGGATGTAGTATATTTATAGATGTCAGATTTCCGTCAAGTTTAACATATCTGTGTTTAACATCTCACTATTAATCTATACTTCAGATTTCCTTCAAGTTTATCTGAATGAAACATCTAAACACCTCATTTTCAGCAGTGGCAGTCTGTGGTAGGATGAAGAAACATCTAAAAGAGCATATTGGTTGTGGGGGTAGAGTGTGTCTACGTACATATGCTCTATCTTTTATATAGAAATGACATCTCTGTAATCCTGTTATAGTTCTGACACAGCGAGAGGGGGACTGTGATGCGGAGGATGCTTGACGCTTGACGATTGGTTCCACTGTGTGATACTGTGATACTGCAGCCCTTGACGTTAAGACAACTTTGACACTGCTACTTTATCTACAAACTATATAAAACAAATGTTTAGGAATAAAAACAGTATATTTTTGGTCTTAACTCAATTGAAATACAATATCTATCTTCCCTCGGAGTGTGTGGCATAACGAAGTTGACAACCAAATGTCTCTAAGTTCATTAACCAAGTGTTTACTACTGTTCCTGTCAAATAACAAGACATAAATGGGCATACTAATCCAGTGAAATTGATAATGGGCTCAAAAGTGGCCGAGGATGATACTAGCCAAGCCTAACACGTTCAAGCTCTTTCTTTCAACATAAAATAATTGTGACATCTCGGTAGATTGACAAACTCTAAAGAAAATGGCAGTGCCAGACAGAAGCCAGTTAAGTCAACATCGATATTAAGTATTTCATTATTTTACTCTTGACTAAATTACCCCCTGCTCTGTCTCTTGACCTTTAATCAGATTTAGTGCCTTATGTCGTCTCTCAAACAAACACCAATCCAAGATTGGAAGAAGACCATGTCAGACAATACATTCCAGTTACTGTACTATAAATATTGCTCCAATGCCAATGTTTAACACTTATTTGGTTACTACATGTTACTTCCATATGTGTTATTTCATAGTTTTGATGTATTCACTATTATACTACAATGTAGAAAATAGTAAAAAATAAAGAAAAACTTTGGAATGAGTAGGTGTGTCCAACCTTTTGACTGGTACTGTATGTAACAACATATAGCCTAACTATGATCCCAATACTATCAGCTGTGCTCCATGAAAACATCAATAGTATTTATTATTCAGGTACTAGATATTTAGGTAACCGCAGGTAGCCTAGCACTTAAGAGTGTTGGGCCAGTAACCGGGAAGTTGCTGGTTTGAATCTCTGAGCCGAATAGGTGAAAAAATCTGCCAATGTGCCTTTGAGCAAGGCACTTAACCCTAATTGCTCCTGTAAGTTGCTCTGGATAAGAGTGACTACTAAAATGTAAAATTAGGAGGGCAAAATCCTCCCTATACCATCTTAGTTAAATAGATACATCTGCAACACTGATGTTCTCTTATCTCTTTGTCAGAATGACGATAAACGTCTATCTCTGTCCATGACATTGAGCAACAGTATCCGTCTATTTAATACTATATTTGTCCCTTGAATGGTAGGCTATTTGATATGCACTAATGGTAGAAACTGTGGTTTAATTGAAAACACTACGATGACAATAGCTAAATCTGTTACAACTTGTTTGAACAGTTAAATGATTCACGAGATATTGACAGCAGCATGCACCGAATTCCAACACCAGGGAATAATATAATACTGTATTAAGGAAAATATGAATGCATTCACCGATAGCTTTAACTCGAATAGCACACAGACTATTCACGACATGTGAAAGAGCAGTAAGTATGCATTGCCTTTTGTCTTCATCAAGCGTCCTATGGTGCGCTACTGTGTGCAACTGATGTGGGCTGCTGTATCGGCGCTAGAATGATGGAATTTCATAGCTAGTGTGATACAACTATGTCTGATACAACCGTCATCTTTGTGGTTACAATGTAGCCTCATTAAAAACATTCATTTCGGTCAACAAACAATTGTCAAATAAGGCAGATAATTGTAGGCTAATCATGTGGTTCATTCCTCAGCATCAGTATTGTGATAATTTACCAAATCAACCACTCGCTATTGCTATGAATGAAAACATGCAACATATCGGGAAAATATTGAACGTTTACCTTCAGTCTTCTCAAATCAGAATTCATGAGTGGAGTGACATTCGATAAATCCTAAATGAAACGACCGTTTTTTATGAGAAATAATAAGAAAGAGCGACTGGTGGTGGCTGTATAGCTGGGTATCAAACCGCACGAGCCTCTGTTCCATGCACCTGACAGCTCGCTCTGTTGCTGCAGCGCAGAGAGGACGAAAACCCACATAGTGGAAAAATGAGGATGCCAATAAGACCCGGCATGGAGAATGACTGAGGACAACGAATTAGGCTGCTGCTCTGTTGCAATAGAGACGATTGCGTTGGGAATAGACTCAAATTTAATAGAATAAAATATAATTGAATAGAATATAGTTATTTATTATCAATTAAAATATTTCATTATAAAATGCACCCTTTCCTTCAGTTCATAACAAGAGACATAATACAGACTTAATAACAATTATTTGCTCTATCATATTTTCAACTAAACATGTATTGTTAAAAAAATTTCCTGATTTTTGAACTGGTAAAAAAAAAGGCATTTGAAGTCAGAGATATAAATACTTGTGCTAAAACAGGTTTATGTACAGCATACATCTACACATAACAAATGCAATTGGGTATGGGCTATTAATAGCCTAATTATACAGCATTTCCTGGAGTTTTAGCCAATATAATCCCTAAAAAGCAACAGCTGATCGTTTCCCTCCATTGCCAATAATCCAGCATTATGGAAATAGTGGGGCAGTGTATTGCGCGTTAGGGGCCCTTATAAAATAAAATAATTGGAAACGATTGTGTCCAATTTTTCGCATCAATATTTTAATTATCTTACACACAGTGTAGCTGTGTTAGTAACTAATGTGGCAATGATTGCATTATTGAAAGTAATTTTTACATGCTAAAGTGAAATGCTGAGAGATTACTTTCAAGACTATCAGGACTATTCAGGAATACTAAACTCAATGTCCTCCAGCCCTAAATTGTACAGTATTGAAAGTAGAGAACTATACTTACATAATAGCATCATACAAACAATATTTACTGTTAATGTCCTATCTGTGCTATAGCTTTACCTGTCTTATATCACACACATTTTTATAAAGAAACATCACATACTATAACTTTACTATGCTCACACAGCTCAACATGCTGTGGGTCGGCTTATCATAGCACTACACAATAAGAGACGCTCCCATCCCATCCTGTGAGGTAATGTAGGGACTCTGCATGCAAAGAGGAGGAGAGGAGAAGGCAGGTTATTCAGTGGAGATCAAATGGGAACTGGCATCTGCTTTGAAAACAGAGTGGGCTTGTCCACGACTGTGGCTCATTAGCTACGCTGCTGTCACTACAAACAGAGGGGGACATGAAGAAAACCCTTGACAGATGCAATTTAGTTTGCCAAAAAATTCTGCTGATCAGCCAAAACTGTGAGCAACGACAGCAAATTAGTTTGTGAAGATGATGTAATAAAGTTTTTAAGTTTGGGACTGAAGACAGTGAAATGAAATCTTGCTTTTTGGAGAGATGGGCGTTCATTTTGTATGAACTGACGAATTACGCTATAGTACACTCTGGATCTAAATATTTCCTTCTTTTTTTTTATGACATGGATGTACAGTAGGGAGAACAAGTATTTGATACACTGCCGATTTTGCAGGTTTTCCTACTTACAAAGCATGTAGAGGTCTGTAATTTTTATTATAGGTACACTTCAACTGTGAGAGACGGAATCTAAAACAAAAATCCAGAAAATCACATTGTATGATTTTTAAGTAATTCATTTGCATTTTATTGCATGACATAAGTATTTGATACATCAGAAAAGCAGAACTTAATATTTGGTACAGAAACCTTTGTTTGCAATTACAGAGATCATACGTTTCCTGTAGGTCTTGACCAGGTTTGCACACACTGCAGCAGGGATTTTGGCCCACTCCTCCATACAGACCTTCTCCAGAACCTTCAGGTTTCGGGGCTGTCGCTGGGCAATACGGACTTTCAGCTCCCTCCAAAGATGTTCTATTGGGTTCAGGTCTGGAGACTGGCTAGGCCACTCCAGGACCTTGAGATGCTAGTTACGGAGCCACTCCTTAGTTGCCCTGGCTGTGTGTTTCGGGTCGTTGTCATGCTGGAAGACCCAGCCACGACCCATCTTCAATGCTCTTACTGAGGGAAGGAGGTTGTTGGCCAAGATCTCGCGATACATGGCCCCATCCATCCTCCCCTCAATACGGTGCAGTCGTCCTGTCCCCTTTGCAGAAAAGCATCCCCAAAGAATGATGTTTCCACCTCCATGCTTCACGGTTGGGATGGTGTTCTTGGGGTTGTATTCATCCTTCTTCTTCCTCCAAACACGGCGAGTGGAGTTTAGACCAAAAAGCTCTATTTTTGTCTCATCAGACCACAGGACCTTTTCCCATTCCTCCTCTGGATCATCCAGATGGTCACTGGCAAACTTCAGACGGGCCTGGACAGGGGGCAGGGGGACCTTACGTGCGCTGCAGGATTTTAGTCCATGACGGCGTAGTGTGTTACTAATGGTTTTCTTTGAGACTGTGGTCCCAGCTCTCTTCAGGTCATTGACCAGGTCCTGCAGTGTAGTTCTGGGCTGATCCCTCACCTTCCTCATGATCTTTGATGCCCCACGATTTTGCATGGAGCCCCAGACCGAGGGTGATTGACTGTCATCTTGAACTTCTTCCATTTTCTAATAATTGCGCCAACAGTTGTTGCCTTCTCACCAAGCTGCTTGCCTATTGTCTTGTAGCCCATCCCAGCCTTGTGCAGGTCTACAATTTTATCCCTGATGTCCTTACACAGCTCTCTGGTCTTGGCCATTGTGGAGAGGTTGGAGTCTGTTTGATTGAGTGTGTGGACAGGTGTCTTTTATACAGGTAACGAGTTCAAACAGGTGCAGTTAATACAGGTAATGAGTGGAGAACAGGAGGGCTTCTCAAAGAAAAACTAACAGGTCTGTGAGAGCCGGAATTCTTACTGGTTGGTAGGTGATCAAATACTTATGTCATGCAATAAAATGCAAATTAATTACTTAAAAATCATACAATGTGATTTTCTGGATTTCTGTTTTAGATTCCGTCTCTCACAGTTGAAGTGTACCTATGATAAAAATTACAGACCTCTACATGCTTTGTAAGTAGGAAAACCTGCAAAATCGGCAGTGTATCAAATACTTGTTCTCCCCACTGTATTTATTTGGATCATTGTACAGAACCTTAAAACATGAGAGGGAAAGCGTTCCACTTGGCTGTCTGTGAAGGTCAAACTGTTCATCTATTGTTAGACTGCTGATGCCATTTCTTGCCAGTCAGAGAAATCAGAGTAGGAATCAAGTATCTTTGGAGAAATGAATGAGTCAAGGAAAACAGCTCACTTCTTGCAGCTCTACACATTTTGCCATTGTGCAGAGAGCAAAATATGTTGTTTTAAAGCTAGTTTTGTGTAATTTTAAACATGTTGCCATGGCTTATGACGCGTTCACATGCTATCTGAATAATAATAATACATTTATATTGGTTTGGGGCCCCCTAAAGCTCACCACCCCACCCCGCCGTGCCTCCTGCGCCATTGTCCCATACTCAGGCTTACTCTTCCATCTAAAACTGGGGACAAAAACACACATCCGTGGCATGAAAAGAGGCTAATTCACACCCCTTCAGAACTGACATTCCTGCTGATTGATTTTGTTCCTCAAATAGGGTGTTTTTTGGAAAGATGAAAAAGAGGCATGCAGGAGCTGAATGGATGAAATCAAGATAAATATGTATTTGATATGCTTAAATTATAATCATGCTCATTCAGTGTAAGTAAGATCTCATAATTAGATGTCTGTGTGAAAAATGGAACGAGAAGTAGGCTAAATACTCACTACTGAATAATGTATTTGCAGTTTTAGGTGCACTCACTCTGCAAATGCCATTCTCTTTTCGTTCTATTTTACCTTAACTAGGTTTAGTTTATTATGTTGTCTATACAGTCTATGGGCACCTGAATAGTAAGATCTTTGTCCCAGTCATCTGAAAATCATATTTATTTTATTTTAGTTATCTGATTTATACATAATACTACCCCATCCTCTCTCCCACTATAAAGCCAATAAGGCATTGTCATCTGACTCCTTGCAGTTGTGAATACCTCCCCTCTCTAAATCAATGTGGAGTCTATAGTTCGAAATTAACCCCTTCTTTCTGTGGCCATAATGAGTTATCTCCTATTCACTGAGACTTTGTCTAATCGTGCTGAGTAGCTTTAGGCTACTTACTCAAATGGAGGGCTGTGTGGAGGTCATATCAATACAAGTACAACTAATTACAGAGGAGAGCCTCTCTTTTATGTTAATGTATTCACACAGCCTTTGACTATTGCTGCCTTTCTTAGGATGGAAGGTTAGGCCTTATGCAGGCCTTTTGTTTATTTGTCTGAATAAGATGAGTCGCGGTATGATTTGCACTAATATGACTTAACGATGTACATGATACTGATTGTACAATTAAAAATATCTACAATCCTCAATCTTCTACCCCTCTGTGCCGCACCCCAACAGAAGTGTCTGTCTTATGTGCATTTGCAGTGAAAAAAGTGTGGCAAAAAAAATCCATATAAGAAACAGTTAAAGAATACTGAAGCATAATTAAAATAGTATTTTCTTAAAAGAGACATTCTACTTCCTCCTTCCAAGATGTTCTGTACTATGTGAATCATGGATCATCTCATCCAGCCTTTGCAAATCAAAATGCACAAAGGGAAATGTAGGCATTGAGTATGTGTGTCAGTGATGAAAAACGATATAAAAACACTAGCTTCATGTTGAGAAGCAACTGTCAAATAAGGGGATCCAATCAGGGCTTACATGCAAACTCATCAATGTGTTTCTTTGTAAAGAACTAGCTGGGCAGACGTATGATTGTGTCAAAATATGATGAAAATGCTAATTTACATTCACCACAAGGAAATTGGGTTATTATAAACATTATATGAAATGTTTATTTATTTTCTGATTGAGTTTTTCTGGTATAGAATTGACATGAAAATGTACATCTCCAACCTATATGCTTACTGCACAACTGGTATAATCCCAAACTGTATCCCATATAGCATTTTCACGACTATTTAATTTACCCGCACCATCTCATTAATGTTTGGGAGGAATTATCTAAATCAAGAAGCAATACCCAGCAACTGCCACATGGTGTAGTCATTTGTAAGAAAATAGTACTAGAAAGCAAACGTCTGCGGTAGCCTTCATCGTTGTACCAGTAGATGGAAGCAAATGCACATAACATTTTCTTGGACTTCTAGCATTTTGCTTTATGCCATTATCCACAACCATTAATGAATAAAATATCCAAACCTTGAAAAATATATTTTTAAGGAATATTTTGGATGACCAAAAACCATGTATCACATTACCAACAAAATGTAATCCATAATTCATCAGCACGTGTTTCATTTAAATCAACTCATTCCAAACAACATCTCTTATTAGCCTAATGTTTATAAACAACATCTCTTATTAGCCTAATGTTTGATAATGTGACCAATAAACTGGTCGGCGCATAATAACACATGTTGGCCATTTATTCATGCGATCTGGGCAAATCTAGTTAGCTGTACTAGCCTACTTGTGACTGACAGCACAGTGCAGTCTATTGTCGTGGCCCCTTTAAAATTATGCACTGGAGAGGAAGAGGCTATTGCGCTTATAATATTAGGTTTTTACGCTGACGCAGGCTGCAAAGGGACATAGGCAGTTCAAGGAAAAATATAGCCTACAATACATCACGTTTTGATTTGCAACCTCGCTTTCCTTCTTGTTCATTCTGTTCTTAGAACGAAACACAGTGTCCATTTGCACATCTCACATGCAATACAGTAGGCTACTTCTACTACAGACGCAGGCTACGTTGGAAGAACCCAAGGTCAGTGAATCTGGCATGCCTCGCTCTCAGAAGAAAAAAAACATATATTTCGGGATATCACTATAAAACGTTGAATCAAACCATGGTGAAGAAACCGCACATAACGTGTGTAATGTTAGTCTACTAACACAAAAGCTTTTGGCAAGACTATATTGTCTGGAATGCACACGTTGTGAGTGTGCCCACTCAACAGGGTCTGCTTCATTCTCACCATCCGATAGAAGGTCGACCGATAGAGCGATGCGCTCCAAGGGAACGTGGAGGTGTGACTCTGATCATCTATTGATGAGTCCTTGAACACCTCATGCTGTGATGACTAGCCTGCGCTAAAACCATGAGGCCAAACCCACCCACTCCCACTTGAGGTAGGCCTACAGTACCACTGTCAGGAGGGGAAGTCTATATAAACCATGACACTTATTATTTCAAGGTTATCACAAACTGGATCCTTGCATCGAGGTTTTACCATTGAAAGGGATTATATTGGCGTAGGAGAACAAGTCAATAATCATGTCTCACGGTTGGGGATATGGACCATCTGATGGTGAGGCATTCTAGAATCTATTCTACATTATCATCTGATGCTGACTCCACTTTTGGAACTATTAGTTGAAACTGTAAATTTCAACAGTTGCATGAGTGGCTCAGTACATTTCTTATCAGAACGAAATAACTTCTGTAAATAAGTGTTAATATTTTCTGATGTGTTAATAAATGCATAATTATCCCTACATTATTTATAAATGTATATGTGAGAACACAGATATCATTGGACTGTTTAGAATAGAGTGAATATGATACATGTGTATTTTTCTTCTGTTTGACTCTGTCCTCTGTATTTTCAATCATAGGACCTGACAACTGGTGCAATGGCTTTCCCATTGCTAATGGACCCAGGCAATCTCCTATTGATATTATTCCTGGTCAAACCTCCTACGATTCTGCCCTGAAGCCACTCAAACTGAAGTATGACCCATCCAACTCCATAGACATTCTGAACAATGGTCATTCCTTCCAAGTTGGCTTTGTGGATGATACTGACAGTTCAAGTAAGCCTTAGAATTAATATATAATTATATAAAGCTAATATGTCAATACATTCTTATCTCCATTTCTCACATGGGTTCTGAGGTGGGAATTTAGTAAGGTGAGGAGTGGAATAGAAAGGGGAAGTGGCAACAAGAGAACGAGGGTTGCGGCAAACTGGTTACATGTTAACTTCAGTGGCTTTGCATAAAACAAATATAAATCACAGTGGTGAATTCATTTCCTTGATGCACTGTCTTTGTCCATTGTGCGCGTCGGCTGCTGTACAGTAGATAACATTGATGATAGGTGACGTGAGAGCAGGCAGGCAAGTGTTCATTATAAAGGTTTTAGTATCTTTGGGCTGAAATACCCTAGTTGTCAGGTCGTTGTCTTTTGTTTCCTACCCTACCCTATCATTACTTGATGGCAGTTATCATGTCATTTGACTGCATTTGGACACACACAGTTGCTCATAAACATCGAACATTTTGAAAAGCAACATTAAAAGTTTGTGTGTGTGTGCGTGCTTGTGTGTTCCTATCTACAGCACTGACCGGAGGCCCCATCACCGGCACATACAGGCTGAAGCAGTTCCACTTCCACTGGGGCGCCAGTGATGACAGGGGCTCTGAGCACACCGTCAATGGAATCAAGTTCCCCTGTGAGGTAGGCAGTCCTAGACCTAGATTATACAACAGGACAAGCCATATGGCTACAGATCAGTCTTTTCATTGGCTACCTGAGTTAAACCTGACATCTCTTCTTTTGGTTTTTCAAGCTCCATCTGGTGCACTGGAACACCAAGTACCCTAGCTTTGGTGAGGCCGCTAGTGAACCAGATGGACTCGCTGTGGTTGGAGTGTTTCTGAAGGTGAAGATCTAATACGATTTATATGTTTGTTCATATACTGTTTATTTGTTTCCTTCTAATTGCATTCTGAAAGTAGCCTGATTCCCTTGTTTAGCTGTGTGAATTCTTGTTTCCTATAGATTGGTGCTGCAAACCCCAGACTGCAGAAGGTTCTCGATGCTCTGGGGGCCATCAAATCAAAGGTGAAATCAAATTTAGGAATCTTGTCTCGAATGACTAGAATTGGTTGGGAATGTTGAAGTAAGACTTTGTTTAATCATTTTGTATTCAATCACAATTTGTGCATTCTTTAGGGAAAGCAAACTACATTTTCCAACTTTGATGCCAAAACTCTGCTGCCTGGCTCACTGGACTACTGGACATACGATGGCTCCCTGACCACTCCCCCTCTGCTGGAGAGTGTCACCTGGATCGTCCTGAAGGAACCGATCAGTGTCAGCCCTACCCAGGTACAATCATTTTATACAGTATCTTCATAACAAGGAAATGTGTTCTCCTTTCACTAATCAGCGTCATCAGCCTCAGTTAATTGAAAGAGGTCAGTTTCAGGTCAGACGTCATAGAACATATTTTAGAAAATAATCAAATGTTTTATGAAGCTAGAAGTACTGTATGTGCGGGTACAAAAAATAAATAAATAAATATATATTTATATATATAATAATGTATGCACTCACTAACTGTAAGTTGCTCTGGATAAGAGCGTCTGCTAAATGACTAAAATGTAAAAAAATAAAAAAAGTAAAATGTACTAAAAATATACATTTTTCTTGGCAGTAGAATACTGTTTAAAGGACTTGTTTGTGGGTACAGTAGGTTTCTGCTTTCTGTCTTGGTGAGCATTGCTACAAAGTTTGTGTTAACCAAGCAAGCTTTTTAGTAGGAGTTTCAGCCATTCACTCAAAACAGGGAGGGTCAAGACTTTTGCCCGCTGCCTGTCACTTTAGATTACATTATCTGAGTGGCCCATAATGCTTATTTAGTAACTCCTGCTAGTATCATGTTTGGGTAGCTTGCCTCTTCCAACGAAAGCAGCCTACACCCACATTAATATACCATTACAATTCTTCCTGTAATGTATAGGTCATGGACTAAATCAGTTTTTAGTTCTCCATGTTGTCTAAGAAGTTTCTGTGACTGTCTGTAAATAATTTACACAGAAAATTGTTCTTCCTACCATAAAATAACAACCAAACATACACAAACTACAGTACATAGCTATTGTAAGCTACTGTACAAAGCTGACACCTCCCCTTATTATTGAATCTCCATGCTGAGCCTTTGGGGATATCAAATCCCCAAGTCCAATTTCACCAGCCAGCATTTAAATGGATCCCCAAGGAGGCTTGTTTAGTGAAAGCTGCAGTCGAAGGCACTGTCCCACATATGTCATGATGAAAATAACATGTAATTTTAGGGAGGGCTACCTCCAAACATATGCATTGCTGAGATAAGTTAAGCAGTAGTGCAAGGCAGCAATAAAGTGGGTGGAGAGAGTTTTACAGTTCTGACAGAGTACTTATGCAATGTTGTGTTGGATAAAGCCTTTCACCTACGTGCCTAAATCTGTGAGGGTTAGCGACCACAGAAAGCCATTGTAGTTGATCTTTGCAGAGTTTGAGACCACAGAATGAAGGAAATTAATGCACTTTCAGAAGTGTTAGGTGGTTTCAGTTCTCACGGTAAATGAGAACAAGTTGAACAGTTGGTCAATTGATACTGTTGCTCTACACCTACAGCTGAAGTCGGAAGTTTACATACACTTAGGTTGGAGTCGTTAAAACTTGTTTTTCAACCACTCCACAAATGTCTTGTTAACAAACAATAGTTTTGGCAAGTTGGTTAGGACATCTACTTTGTGCATGACACAAGTAATTTTTCCAACAATTGTTTACAGACAGATTATTTCACTTATAATTCACTGTATCACAATTCCAGTGGGTCAGAAGTTTACATAAACTAAGTTGACTGTGCCTTTAAACAGCTTGGAAAATTCCAGAAAATGATGTCATGGCTTTAGAAGCTTCTGATAGGCTAATTGACATAATTTGAGTCAATTGGAGGTGTACCTGTGGATGTATTTCAAGGCCTACCTTCAAACTCAGTGCCTCTTTGCTTGACATCATGTGAAAATAAAAATAAATCAGCCAAGACCTCAGAAAAAAAGTCTGTTTCATCCTTGGGAGCAATTTCCAAATGCCTGAAGGTACCACGTTCATCTGTACAAACAATAGTACGCAAGTATAAACACCATGGGACCACGCAGCCGTCATACCGCTCAGGAAGGACATGCGTTCTGTCTCCTAGAGATGAACGTACTTTGGTGCGAAAAGTGCAAATCAATCCCAGAACAACAGCAAAGGACCTTGTGAAGATGCTGGAGGAAACAGGTACAAAAGTATTTATATCCACAGTCAAACAAGTCATATATTGACATAACCTGAAAGGCCGCTCAGCAAGGAAGAAGCCACTGCTCCAAAACCGCCATAACAAAGCCAGACTACGGTTTGCAACTGCACATGGGGACAAAGATTGTACTTTTTGGAGAAATGTCCTCTGGTCTGATAAAAAAAAAATAGAACTGTTTGGCAATAATGACCATCGTTATGTTTGGAGGAAAAAGGGGGTTGCTTGCAAGCCGAAGAACACCATCCCAACCGTGAAGCACGGGGGTGGCAGCATCAGGCTGTTGGGGTGCATTGCTGCAGGAGGGAAAGTTGAAAAGTTCTGGGCAGAACTGAAAAAGCATGTGCGAGCAAGGAAGCCTACAAACCTGACTCAGTTACACCAGCTCTGTCAGGAGGTATGGGCCATAATTCACCCAATTTATTGTGGGAAGCTTGTGGAAGGCTACCCGAAATGTTTGACCCAAGTTAAACAATTTAAAGGCAATGCTACCAAATACTAATTGAGTGTACTAACTTTTTACCCATTGGGAATGTGATGAAAGAAATAAAAGCTGAAATAAATCATTCTCTGTACTATTATTCTGACATTTCACATTCTTAAAATAAAGTGGTGATCCTAACTGACCCAAGACAGGGAATTTGTACTAGGATTAAATGTCAGAAATTGTGAAAAACTGAGTTTAAATGTACTTGACTAAGGTGTATGTAACTGTATATTTGGAACCTTGGAAATGAGACTGTACAGACTCTTGAAATTATGCAGCTGGTCATGCATAGTAATAGCAATTTAGAGAAGACATTGTCATGCTTATAGCAACAGAAATGTATACTCTCTATGCTTGCTTATGGCTATCCATCGATGTCAATGATGACGTTGCTCCCAATTGTGGGTATTGTGGGGGTAGCGTTTATGCTATTGCATGTGGCTGTGCAGGACCCACATGGTTTACCACGAGGCTCAGTTGAATTCTCCATCAGAGAGGGATGCACCCGCTGCACGCTGGTGTCGTTGCACACACCGTTCGATTCTCCTCTCTCTGATTGTGTCCTGTACTCTCCATACTCATTCATTGTGATCAGTTAGACCTCGATATAACATTGGTACTACATTGGTATTGTTTCAGGGATTACATTTCACATCCTGCTCATTGAGAGCACAGAGACACTCTATGATTCTAATCATTCTCATTTTTGGTCTATCTCTCTCTATCTCTCTCTCTCTCTCTTTCTCTCTCTCTCTCTCTCTCTCTCTCTCTCTCTCTCTCTCTCTCTCTCTCTCTCTCTCTCTCTCTCTCTCTCTCTCTCTCGACAGATGGGTAAATTCCGCAGCTTGATGTTCAGTGGTGATGGAGAGGCACCTTGCTGCATGCAGGACAACTACCGGCCCCCTCAGCCTCTCAAGGGACGCAAGGTCCGCCGGTCCTTCAAGTAAACAGCCATGCATCACCCCATCATTGCCAATCCCCGACCTTTCCCCTAGATTATATATACACATTGTGTGCCATTTTAGCCCATGCATTGCTGTCAGAATCTGCTAATTGTTAACCCCATAAACAAAACAATCAGTAATTACTAGAATACAGAAAGGAAACAAATCTAAACCAATGCAGTTTAATAGCAAGAGCCAGTGTAGATGAGATTATTGCGCTGGTATGGATGGACACTTTATACCCCTGGCCTGCCTTCCCCTCCTGTAATCCCTGACGATAAACCTCAGGATCACCCCGGATTAATGTCATTTAGCTGCCTGCCTACCCTTCCATAACAGATGACCGACTCAGTCAGTCAGTCAGTCAGTCAGTCAGAGATAGAGGCCTTTTATAGTATAATACTACCGGGCTTCTACTCTCAATAAGCACAAACAGTACCTATCCGAGAGATGGAATCTTGAATTACAGTAATCCTTAAATGCTTTCCATGCCTTCCATTTTTGGATTGTGTATCTACATCGTCATCAGTGTTTTACTTTAGATTACAGGTCTATACTGAAAATAAGAGATGCAATTCAAGTGATTCTTTTTTTACTACTCATAATTTACTACCTACCTACTATCACCCCAGTGCATTATCATTGTGTCTTATAATCATGAGAGTGAAATAAAATGTTGTGTGATATGTCATATCATCCAAGTCCATCCATTGAAATTAAATCACTGACAGAGGGACCAGAGTAATGTGTGTTATAATAGTTTTTTTTCTGAATGTCATCTTGAAAAATGAAATCTTGAAGAATGTTTCAAATGTTTTTGGAAATACCTGGATAGATTTTTAAGGCTTGCGGGTAATTATTGTTAAACCTTAAAATGGTAGTAAATGGAAGGTTTGTTGTGTGATTCGTTCATGTCAAATTTGATGGATGGGAATTTTATCAGTGAAATAAATGGTATGACTGTACCTACATGTACATCCTGTGTTTATTTGCAATATTTTAGATATATTGAATGATCACACTATAGAAATGTCAGTTGCCTTTTGGCTGTGTGGGGTCAGCCTTACCCAGATAGGGAGACAGAGACCCCACTGTTGATGGTCAGACATCTCCATTTTAAGCACAGATAGAAGGCCTATATTGCAGTCATGTGCCCTTAACATGGGACTATTTACCTTTGGTTCATCAATCAAGTTGTGTGGTACAAACAACATTCACTCCAAAATAAATGACTTTATGTCAATAAGAAACCTATATAACTAAAACAATATTTACTAAGAGTTGGTTATACATTTTTAGCATATGTTATTGCGGGTGTAGCGAAATGCTTTGTATTTGTGTCAGCACTGTCTGAGTGAGGGTTATCGTCAAACTCAAATTCGAAGGAAAGAAACAAAAAAGGAAAACAAGTAAATACCTCTTTGTCTGCCACTGCCTCAGCGATGACAGAAGAGTTGGATGCCAGTTCACATCTCATTACAGCTTTGAGACATGGCTGATTGCTTGTTGTCTATGTTCATGCTTACGTAAGCCGTTCTGTGTTTGCGGGTGCCTTTGCCAGTGAATTCCTCTGGATCATTATAGGTACAGTCAGCACATCACCCCATCCATGCTCTGATGGAAGGTACACCAGCCCAGTTTAAGACTGTGGAGCTCTGGTAATACCATTTCTGTAAATAATTTGAGACCACATTTCAGGTTGGTAATTCAATCAGTTAGTACAGTGCATTCGGAAAGTATTCAGACCCCTTGACCTTTTCCACATTTTGTTACGTTACAGCCTTATTCCAAAATGTATGAAACAGTTTTTTCTCATCAATCTACACACAATACCCCATAGCGACAAAGCAAAAACAGATTTTTTGAAATGTTTGCAAATTTATTAAAAATAAAAAACAGAAATATCACATTTAAATAAGTATTCAGACCCTTTACTCAGTACTCTGTTGAAGCACCTTTGGCAGCGATTACAGCCTTGAGTCTTCTTGGGTATAAAGCTTGTCACACCTGTATTTGGGGAGTTTCTTCCATTCTTCTCTGCAGATCCTCGCAACCTCTGTCAGGTTGGATGGGGAGTGTCGCTGCACAGCTATTTTCAGGTCTCTCCAGAGATATTCAATTGGGTTCAAGTCCGGGCTCTGGCTGGGCCACTCAAGGACATTCAGAGATTTGTCCCGAAGCCACTCCTGTGTTGTCCTGGCTGTGTGCTTAGGGTCATTGTCCTGTTGGAAGGTGAACCTTCGCCCCAGTCTGAGGACCTGAGCGCTCTGGAGCAGATTTTCATCAAGGATCTCTCTGTACTTTGCTTGTTCATCTTTCCCTCGATCCTGACTAGTCTCCCAGTCCCTGCCGCTGAAAAACATCCCCACAGCATGATGCTGCCACCACCATGCTTCACCGTATGGATGGTGCCAGGTTTCTTCCAGACGTGATGCTTGGCATTCAGGCCAAAGAGTTCAATCTTGGTTTCATCAGACCAGAGAATCTTGTTTCTGATGGTCTGAGAGTTCTTTAGGTGCCTTTTGCAAACTCAAAGTGGGCTGTCATGTGCCTTTTACTGAGGAGTGGCTTCCGTCTGGCCACTCTACCATAAAGGCCTGATTGGTGGAGTGCTGCAGAAATGGTTGTCCTTCTGGAAGGTTCTCCCATCTCCACAGAGGAACTCTGGAGATCTGTCAGAGTGACCATCGGGTTCTTGGTCACCTCCCTGACCAAGGCCCTTCTCCCCCGATTACTCAGTTTGGCCGGGCGGCCAGCTCTAGGAAGAATCTTGTTGGTTCCAAACGTCTTTCATTTAAGAATGATGGAGGCCACTGTGTTCTTGGGGACCTTCAATGCCGCAGACATTTTTTGGTACCCTTCCCGCACAATTCCTTCGACCTCATGGCTTGGTTTTTGCTCTGACATGCACTGTCAACTGTGGGACCTTATATAGACAGGTGTGTGCCTTTCCAAATCATGTCCAATCAATTGAATTTACCACAGGTGGACTTCAATCAAGTTGTAGAAACATCTCAAGGATGATCAATGGAAACAGGATGCACCTGAGCTCAATTTCGAGTCTCATAGAGAAGGGTCTGAATACTTATGTAAATAAGGTATTATTATTATTATTTATTTTTTATTTTTTAAGGGGTAGATCAGCTTTAATATTGCAGATAGATTGTAACTTCCATCAATGTAATTGTCTGCATCACTTCCAATCCCCCATATGTTTTTTTTCTCTCGCAAAAAAAAAAAAAAATATATATATATATAATATATATACATACATATACATTTCCTTTTTTTAAATATATTTCCCTTTATTACTTTCCAACCCCACCACCCCTTCCCTAATTGGAGTAAACTAGTGAACAACAATGCTTAGGCCTCTACATCCAGTTTATACATACTATATAAGGCATCCTGTAGCTCAGTTGGTAGAGCATGGCACTTGCAACGCCAGGGTTGTGGGTTCGATTCCCACGGGGGGCCAGTATGAAAAATGTACGCACTCACTAACTGTAAGTCGCTCTGGATAAGAGCGTCTGCTAAATATGTAAAATGTATATACATTTTATGGACACAGTCAATTTTACAATAATTATATTTTGTTTGCTTTTACTCCTGAACTTCCTCTACCCTCAACCTCTCCGATCATTTTCATGATGTCCATCCGGTTTGCTTCTATATGCCATATCTTTCTAACTGTGCTCTTTCACAAAAGCTCTCACCCTATAACCTATATACTTATTATGGACACAGTATGCTTACATTATTAGTTATCTTGTTGTTATTAGTTGTTGGTAGTTGTTATTAGTACCATCCTTCAACTCCATTCAACACCACCCATCTATCTCTTAACACCATCCATATTGGATTTCTATTTGCCATATATATTTCAACTGTACTGTGAGGTTTTACAAAAGTTCTGAGCCTTTCTATTCTCATTGTTTCTACAGATTGTAAATTGAAAATAAACATTTTTGCTAAAAGTATTATTATATTATTGATTGATTGACTATGACTTTTCAGATCACCCAGTAATGCTATCTGCAAGGTTAGCTCCAGGTATATATTGCAATCCTTTAGCCATTCCTGGACCTGTGTCCAAAAGCAAGCTACAAATGGACAGTACCAAAACAAATGATCTAATGATTCTGTCTCTTCACAGCAAAATCTGCAGAGCTGGGAAGATTACATCCCCCATATAAATAACATTCTATTGGTAGCAATGATTTTATATAATAATTTAAGTTTTGAATCCGGCGTCGTTTTGCATATCAGTTCATAAACACTATGCCATGGGATCGGTACGTCAAAAATCTCTTCCCAACTATTTTGCAATCTATATGGGACGGCTGTCAATCCTTTGGTCCTTAAATGAAACTGGTATACTTTGTTATTTATCACAGTTTTCTTTAACCAATTATGTTCTTTAATGCAAGGCCGACAGACAAGTTCCTTACATTTTCCCCCTTCCACTTTCCTCTTCCATTTTTGCGGTAATGCTGCAATTATTTGGTTGTAATTTTGGGTAGAGCAGATATTTCCATATGTTTTTGTTAGCTGCATGTGCGACATAACTCCACCAGTCCTACCGATAATATCATTTACGAAGATTATACCTTTTTTAAACATTTCTGTTTTGTATTTGTAATACATTTGCAAAAAATGATAAAAACCTGTTTATGCTTTGTCATCATGGGGTATTGTGTGTAGATGGAAGAGAAAAATATTGTATTTAATCAATTTTAGAATAAGGCTGTAACTTAACAAAATGTAGAAAAAGTCAAGGGGTCTGAATACTTTCTGAATGCACTGTATATATGTATAAACAACCACAACAAAATAATATATGCAATGAAAATGCAAATGATGTTTGCCCGTCCATAATGTAAATTATGTGTGTGCCCCAATTGCATCATGTTTTATTACTAGTACTGTATCAGTCTCCACACTCATTTGTTTACAACGTTAGAGCTGGTGAAATTAAATCTGTCTCTATGTAGAGGAATGAGAATGAGCATGCTGCCCAGAGCACAGAAATGTAGAGATAAGAGGAGAGGTGTAGGGAAGGGGAGGAGAAGGGGAGGGAATGGAGGAGAGGGGATTAATAGAATACAGGAGAGAGAAGAGAGTAAATGGAATAATTGAGAGCATGTACAGAGAGAATAAAGCATAGAGAATACATATGAAATAGAGAAATAGAAGAGTGTGAGACAGTATGGATAAAATGAGAAAGTGGGGGAAGGGTGAATGCAGAAGGAAAAGAGGAATTGGCAGATAAAAAGAGATTTCAAGGTTTTCCTCTCTACCCTGATTTCATGAGGGCAATATAGACAGAAACAGCTTGAGAGGAGGAATCTCTATACCATCTCAACTTTCAGTGATTCCTACCCACAAATTTGAGGCTCAGTTTAGATGTTAATTGATGTTAATTGTTAGATGTTAACTGCAGGTTGCTGTACAGTATGTGGCCATTCAGCAAATCCATAATCAGCTATATGAGATGCATTCCATACTACTGTAACAGGGTTTTTATAAGATTTATGGTGATCATTACACTGTATAAGGTTGAGTTTGATTAACAAAAAAGTTGTAAAGCTAAAAGAAGATGAGATGGAGCCAAATAAGCTGACTAAAACATACAAATGAGCAAGACAACATACTTGAAACTTGAGCTGCCAAGACACAAACTTGATTAAATAAAAAGTAGTCTGATTCAGGGCTTTTTTCTAGCAATAGCCACTAGCCAGCGCCGAAGAGATGTACCATTGAATTCCGTAAGGGATTTAGTTAAGGATAAAGATCAGATTCAGTTTCTTACAGGTAGATTGAAATTAAATGGAAGAAGAAAGGAATATATTCACTTTTACTAATCGTCACATGGCACATATGCCTACACTTATTCAGAAATGTTCATGGAGTTTCCAAACTACAAATACATTGTCCAGAGCAGAGGTGGCACCACCAACCTGGTCTCAGAGCGTTTCATATTATTCTGTACGTAAATACATCGCACCGCATTTAGTATGATATGTTACGTATCGTATGGTAGGTATTAATTTGTGGATGTCCATCACCCATTTCGAATGATATGTTGCAAATTACATTTCGCATTATATGTTACGAATTTGCAAAACCTACAATATGTTACGAATTTGTAAAATGTACAATATGATAAGAATTTGAAAAACATATGATATGTTACGATTTCCAGCTAGGGGGCTAGGTGGCTAACGTTAGCTAGCTGGCTAAAGTTAGCTAGGCTAGGGGTTAAGGTTAGAGTTAAGGTTAGGGAAAGGGTTAGCTAACATGCTAAGTATTTGCAAAGTAGCTACAAAGTAGTAAGTAGTTGAAAAGATGGTAATTAGCTAAAATGCTAAAGTTGTCCGTGATGAGATTCAAACTCACAACCTTTGGATTGCTAGACGTTGCATCATACACCCACCCATACACCCCAACTAACCACCCTGCTTTTGTTTTTGCCTTAACCTATTCACACGTGCCAACAAACAGGTGTGATCATTCTACAGTGGTCCCTGCAGGGGGTTCTCCTTTGAGGGTCTTTGGTCTCTTTGTTGCCTCTCTGATTAATGCCCTCCTTGCCTGAACCGTGAGTTTTGGTGGGCAGCCCTCTCTTGGAAGGTTTGTTGTGGTGCCATATTCTTTCCATTTTTTAATAATGGATTTAATGGTGCTCCGTGGGATGTTCAAACTTTCTGATATTTTTTTATAACCCAACCCTGATCTGTACTTCTCACAACTTTGTCCCTGACCTGTTTGGAGAGCTCCTTGGTCTTCATGGTGCCGCTTGCTTGGTGGTGCCCCTTGTTTAGTGGTGTTGCAGACTTTAACTAATTATGTGACTTCTGAAGGTAATTGGTTGCACCAGATCTTATTTAGGGGCTTCATAGCAAAGGAGGTGAATACATATGCACGCACCACTTTTCCGTTAATTTATTCTTTCGAATTTTTTGAAACAAGTTATTTTTTTCATTTCACTTCACCAATTTGCACTATTTTGTGTGTGTCCATTACATGAAATCCAAATAAAAATCCATTTAAATTACAGGTTGTAATGCAACTAAATAGGAAAAATGTCAAGGGGGATGAATACTTTTGCAAGGCACTGTACACAGTCATCCAAACCGGAAAATGTAGGCTACATTAGTCCCAGCGCTAATTGAGGAAAGATTGACATAACACAAGCGGTCACATTTAGACAACTCTTGGCTGTCAGAAACCACAATATGAATTAGCTAATAGCAATTACTATTTATAATTCATCACATCGGGTGAGCTCACCATTGATCTAAATAATTGAGTAAAACACTTTCCAGAAATCGAAAGTAATCAGACGATGGGTAGTTTGTGCATGCCACCATGTTTTTTTTTTTTCTCGCATCAACCAAAGATAACAAGAGGAGACAAGTTGAGTTTGGTCTGTTTGCAGTATGCATGTTGAAGGGGGTGTGTCGTCTACGATCATTCACTTCCAGAAGTTTACCCTTCATCTCATTATAACATCTTTGGTCTGACAGACGTTTACGTGACACCCAGAATGCATTGGATAATGTAAACAAACATGGCACCAAACATAGCTGGCAAATAGCTTAGCGTTAGCTCATTGTAATCAGTACAACCTTCAAAAAAGTATTTTACACACATCATAGGTGTCCATTACAATCTATGCAATAAACGGAATGCATTATTTGTCACCAGTACTTGAAAATGTGAATAAAACTGTAAATACATTATGCTCCATACATACACTACCGTTCAAAAGTTTTAGAACACCTACTCATTCAAGGGTTTTTCTTTACTTTTAATTACTTTTTAATAGTGAAGACATCAAAACTATGAAACAACACATATGGACTCATGTAGTAACCAAAAAAGTGTTAAACAAATCAAAACATATTTTATATTTGAGATTCTTCAAATAGCCACCCTTTGCTTTGATGACAGCTTTGCACACTCTTGGCATTCTCTCAACCAGCTTCATGCGGTAGTCACCTGGAATGCATTTCAGTTAACAGGTGTGCCTTCTTAAAAGTTAATTTGTGGAATTGCTTTCCTTCTTAATGCGTTTGAGCCAATCAGTTGTGTTGTGCCAAGGTAGGGGGGGTATACAGAATATAGCCCTATGTGGTAAAAGACCAAGTCCATATTATGGCAAGAACAGCTCAAATAAGCAAAGAGAAATGACAGTCCATCATTACTTTAAGACAGTCAATACAGAAAATGTCAAGAACTTTGAAAGTATTTTGAAGTGCAGTCGCAAAAACCATCAATCGCTATGATGAAACTGGTTCTCAGGAATGAAAGACCCAGAGTTACCTTTGCTGCAGAGGATAAGTTCATAAGAGTTACAAGCCTCAGAAATTGCAGCCCAAATAAATGCTTCACAGAGTTCCAGTAACAGACACATCTCAACATAAACTTTTCAGAGGAGACTGTGTGAATCAGGCCTTCATGGTTGAATTGCTGCAAAGAAACCACTACTTAAGGACACAAATAATAAGAACAGACTTGCTTGGGCCAAAAAAAGCACCAGTGGAAATCTGTCCTTTGGTCTGGAGTCCAAATTTGAGATTTTTGGTTCCAAACGCAGTGTCTTTGTGAGACGCGGTGTGGGTGAACGGATAATCTCTGCATGTGTAATTCCCACCGTAAAACATGGAGGAGGAGGTGTTAGGGTGTGGGGGTGCTTTGCTGGTGATACTGTCTGTGATTTATTTAGAATTCAAGGCACACTTAACCAGCATGGCTACCACAGCATGCGGCAGTGATATGCCATCCAGTGTGGTTTGGGCTTAGTGGGACCATCATTTGTTTTTCAACAGGACAATGACCCAACACACCTCCAGGCTGTGTAAGGGCTATTTGACCAAGAAGGAGAGTTATGGAGTGCTGCATCAGATGACCTGGCCTGCACAATCCCCAGACCTCAACCAAATTGAGATGGTTTGGGATGAGTCGGATCGCAGAGTGAAGGAAAAGCAGCCAACAAGTGCTCAGCATTTGTGGGAACTCCTTCAAGGCTGTTGAAAAAGCATTCCAGGTGAAGCTGGTTGAGAGAATGCCAAGAGTGTGCAAAGCTGTCATCAAGGCAAAGGGTGGCTATTTGAAGAATCTCAAATATGAAATATATTTTGATTTGTTGAACACTTGTTTTGGTTACTACATGATTCCATATGTGTTATTTCATAGTTTTGATGTCTTCACTATTATTCTACAATGTAGAAAATAGTAAAAATAAAGACAAACCCTTGAATGAGTAGGTGTTCTAAAACGTTTGACCAGTAGTGTACATACATACGTACTGTATGCTACAGTAGAAATGACAACACGATATACAGAAAATAATGCTCTTACCTTGATAGGAACGCCCACAAGTTATTATTTTTAAGGAAAATAACAAGGAAGACAATGCGAGCGCCAGCCAGAACATTTGCCAGACTGCGCAAATGTCTGCATACTTGATATGCGGAAACATTGGTGAAGTGCTTGGCCTCTCTTTGAAGAGAGAAGTTTGTCCGGCTTAGTAAAGCCTCAAATACATTGCCTGCAACACTGAAATGGGCTACTTCTATGTGAATTAACGAGGAGGCGGAACACACCTCAATTCAAACTGTTAGAAAATACAACTTGTTGGAAAATAATTTGAAACATAGCCTATAGATAATTAGCAGGCAGCACTTGTTAACTGTCCTGTTGCGTAACAGTGACATTTTGGAACAGTGAGTGCATTCTGACATCACGTGCATAAAACAACTCACACTGGGGCGATCGTTAGAGATATTTGGAACTCACATGTGAGAAGGTTAAGTAACCATCTGTCTTATGTAACCATACCAAACGTAACATATACTAATTTGAGTGTCCCAGATTTACATTTACTATGTTACGTCTAGTCTATGAGACCAGGCTGGAACCACAGGTCCCAAAGTGGTGGGGCGACTTTTTTCTCTCCTGATGGTAACCAGGTAAAACTCCGGAACCTAGTTGTAGCAGGGACTTTAAGAGTTTACCTATTGCCTGGTGCAAGTGAACTGAGCAGTCTGAGCCTGCTCTAAAGTTTGTTTTGACTGAAAACAACAAAACTGTAAAGAATTCCAGTAAGCCTAAAACCTTTTCACCCCCATTGTTTAAATGTAAGATAGACAATTCATAGCATTTATGGCAGCCTGGCAAGTTGAGTCTCCTCTGTGGTTGCCCCACTTGGCATGAGATTTTTGAAAATAAAAACATCCAAACTTCAAAGAATTCCAGTTGTCTGACATAAGAGCTACATTGGGGCGTTGCAAAAGCGGTTGCTTTTTTAGCATGTGGAATTTTAGCCCACCCTAACCCTAACCATTTTCCTAACCTTAACCTAATTCTCCTAATATACTACATGAATTATCCTAAACTGCTGCTTTACTTATCCTAACCTACTACGTAAAATCACTACTGTCCGTAACTGTACTCCATCTACCCAAAACCCTGCAGCACTCCGATGAGAAGGACATAGGCCACTAATTGTGCGCAAGTTGACGAATCATGAGGCAAGGCAAGTCAGTCTAAAAAACAGTCCTTTGATTCTCTTTTTAATGCTTTTGCGTAAAAAACAATCATATATAATCATATTATTTTTAAGGGATGGGGCGCTGCCTGATTGAAAAGTGCTGGGGCAAATGCCTGCTTGCCAAAGGTATGCTGGCGGCCCTGGTGCAGATGTCTACTACACAAATTGGTTACAGAAATATTGCCACTGCAGTCTGTTTCACCAGTCACCAGTGACCATATGTGGGATAAGTCAGAACACATTGACAATATATTACAGGTTTTCCTGTCTTAAGCTTATAAGCTTATTCAAGCCTCACCAATGTGCTGAGCTTGGAATACAAATAATCCTTGGAGGAATACAAGGAATCCTATTCTAAATTTCTTTAGGATTTCTTTAGGATTTTACAGTATTGTGTGTCCTTTGGATGAATGTCATCAACTTTGAAGGGAAGTAAAATGCAGCTCTAAAGGGGTCATATAAATTCCATATTTAGAAAATAAACAAATGCAGGACCTTACTGTTTTGTGTATAACTGAAAGGGGCTTACTCTCTTATTTAGAGGTCACAGTCACTCTCTTGAGCACAGCCTCCTAAAGGCACATACTGCATGTAACTGTTTCAACCAAAAAGTAGTTTTGTGTCCGAGATGCATTAAAAAGTGACAACTCATGACTCGATAATCTAAGTTTAAGTTCATTGCTATTTCCTGCCTACCTAAGGACATACCTGCCTCCATTCCCATGCAGAGACAACAAGTGTATATTTTTGAAACATTCATCACATGGTGAAGATGGCATCTCTCCTCCCCTGACCCTTTAGACCTGACCTCAGTCCGCCTGCCTGTCGTGTATCAGGTCTGGCTGGGTCAGAGGGTGGGGTCTCCTCTCTACTCTAATCTCCTCTCTGCCATGGCATAGAGAGAGGGAGGTTCTCAGAACATTATTACAGAGAAGCCAGTGTTATCAGCTGATAGGGGAGTCCAGCATAGCTAGGTAGGAATAGTATTGAATATGTAATTTTGGCTAGTGGGAATAGAACTTTAACTCTACCAAATGGATTTGATGCAACTGGTTTGAATATCCTTTTAACAAAATGAACAAGCTCTGATTGCATGTCAAAATGTTAGATTATCAGAAGTAACTACACTGAAACAGGCACATAGTTAGCCCATTGGAATGGAACTTTCATTTCCTCTATCTACACTGTAGCCATGACTTCATGCATGCCCCTGAGAGAGCTGTGTTTGAAAAGCTGCCATACATCACTTTACACCTAGTCCTGTACTCAAAATGAGCTTCTAATGAACCACAACATGTCTCTTATTTACCAATAAACATACCAAATCAACAACATAGACAACAAGCAAAAGACTGTTTAAACTAATGAGCTACCCTGGGGCTTGAGACTGAAATCCCTCTGTCCCTGGATACAGACAGGGGAGGGTTTAGTGACGTGCATTCTACTTCTTGTTGTGTAATGCATGTAGATGCATCATCATTATATTATCCTACACAACAGCACACATTATTGTAGCACCATCCAATAATATCTTTAGGTATTATCCTAATAATGCAAATGATGCATTATCTTAAAGATGATAGGGACCATTTGGAATAGCAGACCATTTGGAGTTTTGGTGGGGAGCTGAGAGAGTTCCCTTGCTCTACAGTATGTGAAGTGCAGTCTCTCTCTCTTCAAACAGAGTTGGCAGGGTGCTCAGGAAGAATTCCCTTTGGATGGCCCAGAAGGAGAGGATCCCTCATTAGGGGAACACTGTGGTTGTGTGAGCCTTTGTCAGACAATAAAAGGAGCATTGATGGGGCCTCTGTCATTCTGTCTGTCTGCTCTGCTCTCCAGGCCTGGCTGGCACTGGGATGCCCTGAGAGTGTCACTGTGAATCAACCCACTTCACCACATTCAGCATGATGGATGGATGGATGGACAAGAGAGACCCCCGAGCAAGGCAGGCGAAAAGGACATTCCATAATCCCTCCACACTATGTACACTATCTATCTCTCTCTCTCTCTCTCTCTCTCTCTCTCTCTCTCTCTCTCTTTCTCTCTCTCTCTCTCTCTCTCTCTCTCTCTCTCTCTCGTTCTCTCTCTCTCTCTCTCTCTCTCTCTCTCTCTCTCTCT